>NC_081407.1:164430721-165817390 GCF_030272615.1 Cryptomeria japonica | reverse complement strand
TATTGTTTAAATTTTAAAACCTGACCTTTTCTATAGAAGGGAATGGTTATCTAGCTCTTAGAATGCACCAAATATCTATTATGATGTATTTATCATGTACAAACGATAATAATGTCTTAATGTATTCTAGAGAGTAAGACTGGGTCCCATGGAGGGGGGCTACCTAAAACATAGAGCTGGAGCTGCTAAGATTTTTTAGGAATATTTTAAAGTTGGCGGTCCCATAAATTTTGTTTTGCACTTCAGCTTAAAAATTTAAGATCGTAAATTTAAGGATGCTATGAACTTTGTAGTTGAGATCAACTTAAGTTTAAACTGCTACAAATTGGTGGTAAATAAATTTAATTATTTTCCTAAAATTTATATGATTGACAAATGACATAATATATTCCTAAGCTCGTGGAGCTCTATTTTTTAGGAAAAGATTCTAAAACCTCTGGGCTGATATGGCAGAATTCATCATGAGATACATCACCCTGGATGGTAGATGTGCTAGCATTTTCTCACATCATTTTAATATCTTAAACCATTTTAGGCACGGTATATTGATTTCTATTCCCTTTTATTTTGTTTTGTCCTTGGGGAATAGTTTAGTTAAACATTTTGAAAACCAGGATAACCCTATGATTCATGAAGGGCTTATCTTGTTGATTATGGAATACGCCCAAGATCATGAAGTGAAACCCTCCCCCATTGATAAAACCCACATTTCCTCCTCTAACCCTGATGTGCAGTTGGTTTCTGATACAAAGATGGATGAGGATGACAGTCGTACTGCCATGGATTGGCGTGATAGCAAAGATATGGAGCACCCTAAGTATAGACCAAAGAAATAAGGGGAGCTTATGGTGACCCTGGGAACTAACGGTAGCAGGAAAATCAATCCTCCAAGGTGGGTGACAAGTAAGTTCAAATCTGGTAGCACGAAAATGCAAGACCTGGAGCCACCCACCAAAAGGAAAATGAAACTAACCAAACCTAGTGGGTCCAAAGTCCTGGACCATGAGATTAGGTTGGACATCCCTATCAATGTGGATGATGAGAAACATGGGTTTGAGAACAAACAAAATTAAGGTAAGATAAAGGAGGAGAGGGTGATGGGAAATTCCCTATTGGAGGCTACTAGAAGTCAGGAGATCTGTTGGAAGTGGGTGGAGAAGGAAATTGGATCCCTAAAAGATGGTATTAAAGGAATTGTTGAGACTTTCACGGAATCCCTTGGGCCCAATAAAACTGAGAAGATCATGAGTATGATCCAGAAAATTTCTCAAGATGTGGAAACTATGAAGGTTCACCAAGAGCACAGAATTGAGAAGATGGAAGAGGATGCGAGTGAGATCAAAGAAAACCTGAACAATTTGGTGGAAATCAGTAGGCAGATGATGAACAACAGTGCTGATGGTTTGGAAAAAAATAATTCCATGATAACTGATTATAGAACCAGGACCAACACCAGTGAGCCTCCCTTGGGGGAAAAGCAGAAAAAGATTGCATCAGAGGGTGGAAAGAGTGCTACTGGTGGGAAGACTAGCTCGGGTCCTTGCACTAGAACCAGGAGCCGAACCCAGGGCCAGTGAACCTCCAGATTCATCATGGAGGATTTGGAGAAAATCAATAAGAGGATTATTTAGAAAAATGCTAAATTGATTCACTCTCTTAGTTGAGTGCTTTGCCTTGTTTTTTGGTTTAGCTGGTTTTTGTTTTTTGGCTTTTTGTCTGTGTGGGGTTTGTACCTTGTTTTGCTTAGTTTTTCGGTCGGGTTGGCTGCTGGCCTTGGTCTGTAATAATCTGGGTTTCAGGTCCCTGTAAAACTTGTTTATCTTTATAAAAAAAATTACCCAAAAAGTAAGGCAATCCCATTGGTTAAAGGATTAAAAAGGATGGTGCAAAGTGATAAATTTGGTTTTTAGTTGTTGTGTGGCTTTGCTCATATTGTTGACAGTAATATCATGCCTATCAAAAGTTGTGCCGAAGTCCTTGGTTATGCTCAGGCTACTAGTCAAGTCATTCATTCGATTCCTATGCCTACATCCTTGTCTAGTGTGCTCATATTTACATCTTCTATCATAGTGTTCCACCTCCGTACTCTTAACCTCAACCTTCATATAACAATGTTACTCCTCCATCACAATCCAATATGTCCAATTTCAATCCATCCACTGAAGCAACCATCAATAACTTAGCTCAAACTGTTTCATTCGTACAACAACAGTTGGCTTCCATTACCTAATCCAAGTTTAATGTGCCCACATTTAATGTAGCGAGCCCATTATATGATGGCATTGTCTATGTTGTCCCTCCTAAACATGTGGAAGTCTCTCAATTAGAGCTTTATAATGGAAAAAGTGATCCCTTGAATCATATGAAAATATTTCAAACTTTATGTAGTGACTTTCCTCACGATCAAAGACTTATAATGGTGAATCTAGACGTGATGTTTGGAGAAGTTATTAATGCTAATTGATGTTTAGTCGAGTTTGAATTGGCAAATGTTGATTCAACCCCCGTCTTAATATATCGTGTTCCATTTGGGTGGATAGTAGTAGAATACGATAGTGGAGGAAAGGTTGGTTGAGAGAATTGGATTTTTTCTTGGAGGAGGGATGGAGATTAAGATGATGTATTAGAAAAATGAGAATTAATATTGAAGATGAGAGATGAAACTGGATTTAGGATTGAAACTGGAAAAATAGGATGATGGATAAAATCTTGGTTAAGATAGATAGATAATTATTCAGAGGAGGGAATATAGATTAACACGATTGATTGGAAATGAACTTTTTATTTAGAAGGATGTATGAAAGGTTGGTTGTGAATGTTAACTCATCTTCCTTAATCAAATCTTCCTCATTTTAGAAACATAATCTTCTTCATACGTTAACTCATTTCCATCTTAGATATTGCTTCTTCTTTCATTAGTTAACTCAATCTTTAAAATAGGACCTTTATGTGCCCATTTATCCATCATGTAAATAAATAATTTATTATTATCCTCTCACACACTCAAAATGGAAAAAAATCATTTTGTAGTTGATTTGATTCAATGTCATCATTCTTATCCTTATCATCTATTGATTTTTTATTATAAAACTATAAATAAGATCCTTTCCCCACCCTTTTAGAATCACATTTTATGCAAATTCATTTTATGACATATGTTATGATGTGAGGATCAAGCATCCACATACTTTCAAGGTGAACAACATCAACGCATCTTTCTTTCTGAGATTTGTAATGATATTGGTAAATAGGATTTATATTTAATTTCTTTTTTATGTTTTTGAGTATTTGTATTTCTTATTTTCCAATTTCCATGCAATAAAAGTTCCAAGAAAAATAAAGGAGAAGTTGGGTGCTCTGATCCAGAAACAACATAGAATGAAAAGGATAAGAACAAAATTATCTCAGTTGAGGAGGAAGAGGAAGAGGTGAAGAAATTTAAGCACAATACTTGCAACAAAAGTTTCATAGAGAGTCAGAAGGGATAAAATATAAAAAATAAAAACTATGGAAAAAAAAAGGGCCAATAATAAGAAAATGGAAAATATCAAAGCTTAGACACATAAGAAGAAAGATAAAAATAAATCCATATTTTTCCTTGTATAGATCACTTTATAGACTAGGAAAATCATTGGAAGTAGCACAGCTATATAGAATATTTTTTGTAGAGAATGAAAGATCGTTATCCAAGTCATATTGGACTTCATTGGGAGTAGTAATTATGTAATGGTAGATATAATATAGGAATTTTTGAAGGAAATGATTGACACCATTAAGGAAAAAGGAGAGAAGGCAACACAACTATTGGATAACATTTGGACAAGTGCCTTCAGAATTAAACTTGTTCCTAAGTAATAGATCACAAAAAGAGATCTATAAAAAAAGGAGCTTATGTATAAGTAGATAGTAGATACTCTTTGTTCTTAAAATGATGAGGCCAAGCAAAGAGTGAGAAGTGAGACCATGGAGTCCACTAAAAGGCCCATGCTAGCCTACTAGCTAAGAGAAGAGTGTCGTGGTAGAAGAAGATAATATAAACAAAACGTAATATATTGTTTATGGTATAATAGGAATAAGTATAGATGAATTAGTCAAGGAGATCTAGGATGACACTACACAAACAGAGGAGGATATAAATATAATACAGATTGTGATATCAAGACCTAGATGAACAAACAATACAAACAAAAAATAAATAAATAAAGGAGGAACATAATTGAAAGAGATAAACAAACGTTACAAGATATATTGCATGATAAATGAGAGGATAAAAAAATAGAGGATCTAGAACACAGGTCGCGCACGAGAGTTACTATTAGAAGCGATGTTAAGCAAAAACGAGCGGACGAGAGTTACAACACAGGTCGCGCACTTCACATAAAAGAACGCCCTCGGGTAACAAGTGGTAGTTGTTAACACAAAACAGCAGTCGTTTACGAGGAGAATGACATGCATGAAGTGCGAGAACTTTAAAAGACAATCCAAGAAACGCATTAAATCTAATTTTAGCTCTAAATGCACGAGGAAAAAGGATAAAAATAGATAAATATGTATCTCGCAAAACCGTGCACTATATAAAATTCCAGTGGCATGCAAAAAGCCTGTTGCTACTGAATGACAACCATGAAAGTTTTGTATGCAGCAGATTCAGATTGAGCTATATATTGTCCCAGAAGCGAGGGAAACATTAATAGAGCATTTGGTTCAGTCGGTGATTTCAATAGAGCAGTTGATTCCAAGCATGGCGTCCTACAGAAGTGGTCTCTTGTGCGCAATCATGTTTTTAGCAATTCATGGAGGCTGGGCTCAGACTTCCGATACAATTAGTAATGCCTGCAGTAATGCCTTATATACACACTTTTGCGTTTCATCATTGTCCAAAGCTTCTGGGGCTTTGGAGGCAGATTTAACCCAGCTTTCTGTTATTGCAGTCCGTTTGTCTAGTGAAGTAGCGAAACCTGTTTCTAGGTTTATAGAAAAGCTCAAAAAAAGAAATCCCAATGTCTCGGCTCTTGAAGACTGCTCAGATCTGTTGAAGGATACAAGGGAACAACTTCATGATTCACAGTCAGAACTAAAGCAATTGTCTAATGTCAATTTCATGGAATATGTAGAAGATGTGCTCACAAGGCTGAGTGGTGTGGAGACTAATCAGGATACATGTTTGAGTGGGTTGAAAGAAAGCAATGTTCCTGCAACCTTGGTTTCCAGTGTAAAAGATAATACAGATAATCTGACCATGTGGATTAGTGATGCTCTAGCTGTTGTTAGCACTCTTCGGCAACAGGGACACATTTGACTACTTTAGAAAACAGCTAAACATATTGGCTGTTGGCTTGTGAGGAGGGATATATATAGCAGATAACACATATTTGCTGTTCAAGCTTCATCTTTGGTTACTTCTTTTGTTTGTGAGATACATCATTGTGCTATTTAGATACCATTTTTGGTAACATACAAATGGAATGTTTGTGATTCAAGAAATGTTTTCAATCTTGTTATTGTGTTTGATTTTAGAAATATATTTGTAAGATATATTATTGAATTTTAATTTGTTTTGAACATTTATCTTATAGTTTGTATGAATTATTTTCTTTTTCTGATGTTTTATAATGGAATTTAGATTCTTTTATATTTCATGATAAGTATAATTTTAATAACTTAACTACGTCAATGAAAAAAAAACTACTAATGAAATGCTTGAAAATCTTGCAGTAAGTATGGTGTACCCTTCATCACCGAGTATTGAAATATTGAAATAAATTAAATTAAATGATGAATTATATTTATATTATAAATTAATCGAAAGATTATAATTTTTCAAGAGAGTGATCTGGATACTCATTCTTAAAAACACAAAATTTACTGGCATCTATATAATACAGTTTTTCCAATAAATCAATATATTTACTACAGTTTTCACTTGTCTATAATTTTCAAATAAATTTTCACTTTTATCAAAAAAGACTTAATGGAATGCGGATCGCCTAATGTAACTGACATTATCCTCAGATAATGTAACTGCCATCTTAATGAATTGTACCAACGGTGACATGGAAGACCAACTAGTTCATCTTCATCATCGTCTCTTTAAAATCGCTCCTATCTATGTTAGAATAATTGCTACTATTTCATTTTCTTCAGCTGCAGGTTTGGACACTTGCTTTCCGGTCCTCCAAGCGAGCTCTTGGACTTACACCAAATAGGCAACGACATTTTGCTATGAAGATCAGTTAATGCAAGAACCCTCTTGCCTCTCTCAGTATAGTAGTTTCAAAACTGATAGGATATATTTGTAATTGAATATGCATCCTCTTCATTTGCACGGGCAAATAACTCTACGACTAAACACAACCTATAAATTCAACCTTAATCTAACCCTAATTGAACCCTAACTCTTATTCAACTATGATCCTAATTGGATTCTAGCATGAATCTTAACCCCAATAAAACTTTGCTTCCAATTTAACCTTAACCCTAATTGAACTCTTATACGAACCCTAACTATAATTAAACCCTTTCCACAATCAAATCCCATCTCTAATTAATTATAACATTAATCCTTAACCCTAATCTCTCTACTTTAATGTTGATCCTAAACTCAAGTCTAACCATACATTTGAACCCTAACTACAACTTCAACCCTAATCTACACCTAATTCAACCCTATTTTAAAACTTAACCCTAACCCTAATTGAACTATAATCTCAATTAAACTCTAATCCTAACCCTAATCGAGCCCAAACCCTAATCCTAATTGAAGTGTAAGACTAATTTAATCCTAACCCTAATGTAATTGAAAGACAACCCTAATGCTAACCATAATTTAACTCTAGCACGAATTGTAATTGAACCCTTATTATAAGCTAACCCTAAAATTAACCCTTACCATAATTACTAAACCCTATTTTGAACCCGAACCATAACCCTAAAGTAACCTTAATTGTAAATGCATCCCAACCTTAAGCATATCCCAATCTTTATGCTAACATAACCCATAAACCCATTTGAACCCTAACACTAACCTTAAATTTAAATTTAAATTTAATTTAAGATCGTAACAGTTGTTCACTTCTAGTTTTATTTGGAAAAAAGGTTTGTAAGATTTAAAAAAAAGATTTGGCTTAAAAGTATTGCTCCAATCTCCATTTTTTTTTTTTTTTTTTAATTTTTTAATTTTTTCTGAAGCGAGATCTTCCTAGGAGGCAATACCCTTTCTATTAAAAACTGAAAAACAAAATTACACAGTAGACAAAGCCAACCTCTCATTTATACAAATACATAATCCCATTACCTATTTCTACCACCCTTTCAATAATCTCCACAGGCATGATACCATAATTCTCTCTCATGTATCTATTGAACTTGTCCAGGCCATAATCCTTCATCAGTCTTTTCTTAAACAAAGACCATGCCATTTTTGTTTCACCTTCTTCCCTTCATCATTCAGGTTGAAATATCCCAACATGCATCTTGAATCCAGTGCATGCCTCATCACTTCCTCGTATATATCTTCCCTCATCATTCTCCTCACTATCCCTATAGCTGCTGAAGGTTTTCCAAGGACCTCAACGATCAGATTAAATATATTCTCCATCACCACCCTGTCATGAACGTGGCCATCGTTCTAGAAGTCGACTCTTAAAATTTGGATCACAGAGTGTTTTTCTTTGTCATTTGCCTTCTTAAAAAGGTGGGTGATCTCTTCCTCTAGTGCTTCCCTAAGTGCAAAGTCCAAAGTCCTCATCCATTCTCAACTTCTCTTTTGTTCCTTCTGTGCTCTGCAAAACACTTCTTCTCCTAATGTATCCCTTTTAGCATGATCTAGAGTCATCTCCACTGATGTCTATCCTATCCAACTACGACTTCACTTTGCCCAAAACTGCTACTGACCCGATCCTAAATCTGAACAAAATCTTACCTTACCCAAAAAAAGTGTCGTCAAAACATTATACTTTGATTTAGAAGACACAATTCTAGGCATGAATACACTTCCTTCCATGCTGTCTGTAGCTTGAGTAAGATAAATCTCATCCAATTCTCTCAGGAGGATGTACTTCCCTATCCTCTCCCAAAATAGTACTAAACTCATTCTACAGGTCTATCTCATCCAACTCGACCATCTATCTACCTTTTCTTAGACCTTCATTGGCAAGCCAATTAGATACCCTATTTCCTTCCGTATATGAATGATTGAAACGGTACTCTTAGATTGTTTATTAATGATGTTGCAGATGACTAGATCCTTCAAACCCCATTTCTCTTCCATCATTTTGTCCCATTTGGAGTAAATCTTCACCCGTTTCCTTGGAATATTCCCTTTCACCACTTCAACAATTAAATATTCCTTCAAAAAGTCCTCGTCTCTAAAAATACTCCTATTTATTTCTTTGCATATCCGCCAAGCTACCATGGAAGGACTAGTCACCTAGATAAGTCTCCCCATTTCGAATGCTTACTCTCTGTCGGCTAGGAAAGCAGGAATTCCATTAACGTCCTATTCCTAGCCGATCTCCATTCTAACGTTTCCATCAACCGGTCCCAACATCTCACCACCAACGGACACCAAAAAAAGAGATGTTCAGTGGTTTCCTCATTCCCTCTACATAGGTAACAGATATTAGGACCTTAAATTCCCATCTCTCCTATACCGCCTTGAACTTCTAACACCCACTCCTTATCCTCAATACAATCAATTAATGCTTTCACCCCATTCCACGAGTCTCTCTAGAACCGAGCCTTCTTTCCATTACCACTTTTACACGACAGATGATTCAAGATTACTCTTCATCTTTCCCAGATGAACCTCCAAATCGTCAAACCTGATTTTGAGTTGGCCAAGGTAAAATTCCTTTCCAAGTCCTTCTAGTCTAAATATTTTTCCCTCATAAACTTGCACCAAGGTTTTTGAGGAAACATATAGTTTCCAAGCCAATTTGGCTCCCAAAGCCAGGTTCTATAGATCCATTTTCCTAAGTCGCGCTCCTCTTTCTTCCTTCACGATACACGTCGTATCCTAGTTTATTAGCATAACTCTCCTAGAATCCTTCAATCCTTCCCATAAGTTCACCTCTTTAACAACCTGTCCAATGTGCCAATGGACCGCACGATGAGCCTAAAACATGTAATGCTATAGATTGGGATCGTTGATAAAAAACATTTTATCATTTGAATCCTACCAGCCTATGAAAGCCACTTTTTCTTCCATGATTCCGCTTTAGATTGACAATTATTGATGATCTCCTCCTATAGCAACCTATTACTTCGATCGATGAACAAGGGAACTCCCAAATATATCGAAGGGAATGATTTTGTTTGGAATTCCAATATTTTTTAAATCTTGTTTTGATTCCTTTGGCTAGTGTTAACAAGGAACACCTGTGACTTATTTTTATTCATGATTTCACTCGATGCCTCCACATACTCATCCAAAGTTTCCTTAATCACTACCACTTCCTGATCTGAAGCCTCCCAAAATAAGATCGTATCATCAACAAATTGTGAATGCGAGATTGGCTCGAGGTCTCTATGAACCCCGACTCCCTTGCAAAATCCAATCATACAGTTCTTCTTAATGTTCCTGCCCAAAGATTCTACCATTAGAAAAAATAAGGAGGGAGATAAAGGGTCTCCTTGTCTCAATCCATTGGTGTCTCTAAAGAAACAACATGTATAACCATTGACCAACACTAAGAAATGGGTTGATGAGATGGAATGTCGCATACAATCTAGCCATCTGCCGTGAGAACCAAATTTATCCAGGACCAAGAGGAGGAATTCCCAATTAACCTAATCAGACACCTTGCTCATGTATAGTTCTACCACCATCCCTTTCATATTCTCTCTTCCCATAGAGTGAAGAGTTTTCGAGACCAGGATGATACTATCGATAATTTCTCTGCCAGGGGTAAATCCGTGTTGTTCCTCCAAAATGATTTAATGTAAAATATTCTTGAGCCTTAAAGCCATGGCCTTTGAGATGACCTTGTAAATAGAGTTACACAGAGAAATAGGTCTGTAATCCACTATCATCTCACAATTATACTTTTTGGGTATAAGAAAAATTATTGCGATGTTGATTTCTCTTACCAGTCTCCTCTTCTTCCTAAACTCTTCCACCATCATCCATATGTCCTCCCCCATGAAGTCCCAACATTTTTTATATACTTTTTCTATAAAGGCATCGAGGCCTGGCACTTTATTAGGGTGAAGAAAGAATGCCGCCTCCTTGACTTCCTCCAGAGAGAAAGGCATATGCAAAGCTTCATTTTCTTCCTGGGATATGACTTGGTCTATTACTTTTAATATGTTATCCCTATATCTAACATCACCGCCTATGAAAGAACCAAGTGGGTTTTCAAAATGTTGAACTGTAACCTTCTCAATATCATCTCCTACTAAACAACACTGACCATTATCATCCTTGATTGCTTCAATCTTATTGATCAATCTCATAGCCTTCATCGATGAGTGAAAGAACTTTGTATTTAAGTCCCTAGGTGAAATACACATCTTCCTGGATTTGTTGCGCCAATAAATCTCCTCCCTAGCCAATACCTCTGATAGACATCCCTTCAATTCCTTTTCTTTTTTATATTCATCATTGGTCATCCCAAAGAGAATTACCTTCTCATTAAGAGAAGCAATCTCCTCCTCTAACCTCAAATTATTTTAAAAAATATTCCTAAACGATTCTACATTCCACCTCCTACTTTTATCCTTAAGAAAATGTAAACGTTTAACAAAACAGAAGCTGGACATACCTTTGAATTTATTACTTTCGTCCCTCCAACTTTTTAAACTAGATTGGAATTGCCCATCTCGTCACCACATTCTTTGGAATTTAAAATTCCTAGAGGAATGTGACTTTCCTACCTCAAGTTCTAACTAAATAGGGAAGTGATCGGATATAGAAATCGACAGAATGTTCGTCACCAAGGAGAATTGGCCTTCCATCCATTTTTGGCCCACCAAGAACCGCTCTAATCTCTCCAAAATGTTGGTGAAGTTCAATCTCCTATTCATCGATGTCTATTGGCCATTTTTAGGAAAAACTTCAATCAATTCGTTCTCTGCTACAAAACTTTTAAAGTCTTCCATTATTCTGTTGGTCTTCCTCAGACCACCATTTTTTTTCATTCAGGTCCAGAATAGCATTAAAGTCTCCTGCAACAACTAGCCAGACCTTTCCAATGATTCTAATTCTCTCTGATAGTTCCTTCCAAACTCTCACCTTACCCTCTATTTTAGTCGGTCCATATACATTGATCAAAGAAAACTCTGAATTACAAGCAATAAGTTTCACTCTACAAATCATCTAATAGTCAGATGTTTCTCTAGGGGTAATCCTAACCACATGAGGATTCCATAAGATTCCCAAACCACTCACATAGCCCTTAGCTTCTCGGAAAAAACCTTCCCTTCTAGAGCAGTAATGCAAGAAACTAAGCACCTTGTCCAAATTCAGCTTGGTTTCTTGGAGCAGAATTACGTCATTAGAGGGTTTCTCTAACAAATGCCTAACCAAGCGTTTCTTGTCAAGAGTTGAAAGGCCCTTGATTCCAAGTGAGAATTCTCATTGTCCTCCAATGGAGGATTTACCTCCCTTGGATCTTCTCAAAAAGTTGACCACACCGATGATTCCTTTCTCCTTAGCCCCGTCCTCTCATTTTTGCTTGTTACTCCTCCTCCCTCTATTACCTTTGGTTCTCCCCAATAGAGCATTAGTCGATTGGTTAATGGATATCGGGTCGATAATGTCCAAGAAATATTCATCATCAAATTCCTCTACCAACCTCACATCATATTCCACTTCCGTGTCTGACAGGCCCGTTTGAGCCTCCTGAGATTTTCCAGGGGCCTTATCTTGCTCAATGATCCTATTTGTGGGGGAAATTTCATCATGATTTTAAATTTCCCTGTTCTACTCCCTCTTCTTTTCTCCATTCGCTTCTTTGATGACCAGAGCCCTTGAGGGGATTATTGACTCATTTCTTGGTGTCATAATTGCCTTCTCAATCATCTCATGACTCTCGTTCTTCATAAGTCATCTCTTAGCCGACCCAACAAATATTTTGCAATTTTCTCTCATGTGAGACCTACTTCCACATCTTTCACAAAGGCACTTGTCGACTTCCACTTCAATTTTCTGCATCCATATCCTACCGTTTGATGTCAATAAAATCTTGGGGGGAACCCTTCTAACTTCAACGATTTTGATTCTGAATACAAATAAGAGTCATTTTCCACCAACCTCTCATCTATTTATAGTGTCCCCAAAGTTCTACCTATTTTCTCCATGCTACTTTCTCCCCAATATTCGATCGGTAAATTATACAGCCAAATCCAAATAGGGCAGTCATACGGGGCCAATGGCACTGGGTCAAAATTTGGAAACCACGATTGCATATATAAAGGATAATTTTTGACAATCCAATTACCGTGGTGAAGGGTCTCCTCTTTCTCTTCCACCTCTGCAAAAATAACAATGAAGAATCCCCTTGGTATGAATTAAGCCACTACCTTGGCTTTCCAATTCTCCTTAATCCAATCTTTAATCTGCCTTCTCTCGTATCTAGATCGTACTACCCTTCGGATAACCACTAGTTTTTCCCATAGTTCTATATTTTCTTCAATATCATTTGACCTATTAATCTCGACCAAGTCTGCTTCCACTTCCCTCCACATTTTTTGACTTGATCCCACCACTTTCTCCTCCGCGAACATTTCTTGCGGATCCACCATTATTCCAGAACGGTTCTCTCAGACTCTCCCTCATCCTCTCTGCTATATAAATATCCCAATCTCCATTCCTTGTTATAATATCCTGTCATTTAATTTCACACATTATTAATGTTTATATATAAAGATCACGTTTCTAAATGAAAATTTTAATTAAAAAAGGAATTATAATTTTTAAAAAAAAATCTAATAAAATAGATTAAAAATTTTAATTTCTTAATTTTAATATTTTGAAAAATTTGATATTTATCTATAATTTAATTTTGAAAGAAAAAATATATTTTATATTAAAAATGAAGAATTTTTTTGTTTGTAAATTTTCTCTATGCTTTTAAAATTGAGGTTCAAAAAATAAATTTCAAGCTAAATATTAGGGAAGAATTATTTCAATAACTCCTAAGATTATGATTTTCTATTTTATGTAAGTTTTTCTTATATTATAGCTTTATACATAAATTTAAAAGCTTAATGCTTTACATCTATACAATATTATATATTTATATTTTATTACACATCCCTTCCATTTTACTATTAAAAATGGTCCCAATAAACCTCTCACCAGAAGAGTAAATTTGGGTGATGTTAATGTCTCAGTCCATTGCCAATTCCTCTAATGAGAATAAAAATTTGTTTTAAGAGCGTATTGTTTAAATTTTAAAACCTGATCTTTTCTATAGAAGGGAATGGTTATCTAGCTCTTAGAATGCACCAAATATCTATTATGATGTATTTATCATGTACAAACGATAATAATGTCTTAATGTATTCTAGAGAATAAGACTGGGTCCCATGGAGGGGGGCTACCTAAAACATAGAGCTGGAGCTGCTAAGATTTTTTAGGAATATTTTAAAGTTGGCGGTCCCATAAATTTTGTTTTGCACTTGAGCTTAAAAATTTAAGATCATAAATTTAAGGATGCTATGAACTTTGTAGTTGAGATCAACTTAAGTTTAAACTGCTACAAATTGGTGGTAAATAAATTTAATTATTTTCCTAAAATTTATATGATTGACAAATGACATAATATATTCCTAAGCTCGTGGAGCTCTATTTTTTAGGAAAAGATTCTAAAACCTCTGGGCTGATATGGCAGAATTCATCATGAGATACATCACCCTGGATGGTAGATGTGCTAGCATTTTCTCACATCATTTTAATATCTTAAATCATTTTAGGCACGCTATATTGATTTCTATTCACTTTTATTTTGTTTTGTCCTTGGGGAATAGTTTAGTTAAACATTTTGAAAACCAGGATAACCCTATGATTCATGAAGGGCTTATCTTGTTGATTATGGAATACGCCCAAGATCATGAAGTGAAACCCTCCCCCATTGATAAAACCCACACTTCCTCCTCTAACCCTGATGTGCAGTTGGTTTCTGATACAAAGATGGATGAGGATGACAGTCGTACTGCCATGGATTGGCGTGATAGCAAAGATATGGAGCACCCTGAGTATAGACCAAAGAAATAAGGGGAGCTTATGGTGACCCTAGGAACTAACGGTAGCAGGAAAATCAATCCTCCAAGCTGGGCGACAAGTAAGTTCAAATCTGGTAGCAGGAAAATGCAAGACCTGGAGCCACCCACCAAAAGGAAAATGAAACTAACCAAACCTAGTGGGTCCAAAGTCCTGGACCATGAGATTAGGTTGGACATCCCTATCAATGTGGATGATGAGAAACATGGGTTTGAGAACAAACAAAATTAAGGTAAGATAAAGGAGGAGAGGGTGATGGGAAATTCCCTATTGGAGGCTACTAGAAGTCAGGAGATCTGTTGGAAGTGGGTGGAGAAGGAAATTGGATCCCTAAAAGATGGTATTAAAGGAATTGTTGAGACTTTCACGGAATTCCTTGGGCCCAATAAAACTGAGAAGATCATGAGTATGATGCAGAAAATTTCTCAAGATGTGGAAACTATGAAGGTTGACCAAGAGCATAGAATTGAGAAGATGGAAGAGGATGCGAGTGAGATCAAAGAAAACCTGAACAATTTGGTGGAAATCAGTAGGCAGGTGATGAACAATAGTGCTGATGGTTTGGAAAAAAATAATTCCATGATAACTGATTATAGAACCAGGACCAACACCAGTGAGCCTCCCTTGGGGGAAAAGCAGAAAAAGATTGCATCGGAGGGTGGAAAGAGTGCTACTAGTGGGAAGACTAGCTCGGGTCCTTGCACTAGAACCAGGAGCCGAACCCAGGGCCAATGAACCTCCAGATTCATCATGGAGGATTTGGAGAAAATCAATAAGAGGATTATTTAGAAAAATGCTAAATTGATTCACTCTCTTAGTTGAGTGCTTTGCCTTGTTTTTTGGTTTAGCTGGTTTTTGTTTTTTGGCTTTTTGTCTGTGTGGGGTTTGTACCCTGTTTTGCTTAGTTTTTTTGTAGGGTTGGCTGCTGGCCTTGGTCATTAATACTCTGGGTTTCAGGTCCCTGTAAAACTTGTTTATCTTTATAAAAAACATTACCCAAAAAGTAAGGCAATCCCATTGATTAAAGGATTAAAAAGGATGGTGCAAAGTGATAAAATTGGTTTTTAGTTGTTGTGTGGCTTTGCTCATATTGTTGACAGTAATATCATGCCTATCAAAAGTTGTGCCGAAGACCTTGGTTATGCTCAGGCTACTAGTCAAGTCATTCATTCCATTCCTATGCCTACATCCTTGTCTAGTGTGCTCATATTTACATCTTCTATCATAGTGTTCCACCTCCGTACTCTTAACCTCAACCTTCATACAACAATGTTACTCCTCCATCACAATCCAATATTTCCAATTTCAATCCATCCACTGAAGCAACCATCAATAACTTAGCTCAAACTATTTCATTCCTACAACAACAGTTAGCTTCCATCTTAGATATTGCTTCCATTTTAGAAACATAATCTTCTTCATACGTTAACTCATTTCCATCTTAGATATTGCTTCTTCTTTCATTAGTTAACTCAATCTTTAAAATAGGACCTTTATGTGCCCATTTATCCATCATGTAAATAAATAATTTATTATTATCCTCTCATAGACTCAAAATGGAAAAAAATCATTTTGTAGTTGATTTGATTCAATGTCATCATTCTTATCCTTATCATCTATTGATTTTTTATTATAAAACTATAAATAAGATCCTTTCCCCACCCTTTTAGAATCACATTTTATGCAAATTCATTTTATGACATATGTTATGATGTGAGGATCAAGCATCCACATACTTTCAAGGTGAACAACATCAACACCTCTTTCTTTCTGAGATTTGTAATGATATTGGTAAATAGGATTTATATTTAATTTCTTTTTTATGTTTTTGAGTATTTGTATTTCTTATTTTCCAATTTCCACGCAATAAAAGTTCCAAGTAAAATAAAGGAGAAGTTGGGTGCTCTGATCCAAAAACAACATAGAATGAAAAGGATAAGAACAAAATTATCTCAGTTGAGGAGGAAGAGGAAGAGGTGAAGAAATTTAAGCACAATACTTGCAACAAAAGTTTCATAGAGTCAGAAGGGATAAAATATAAAAAATAAAAACTATGGAAAAAAAAAGGGCCAATAATAAGAAAATGGAAAATATCAAAGCTTAGACACATAAGAAGAAAGATAAAAATAAATCCATATTTTTCCTTGTATAGATCACTTTATAGACTAGGAAAATCATTGGAAGTAGCACAGCTATATAGAATATTTTTTGTAGAGAATGAAAGATCGTTATCCAAGTCATATTGGACTTCATTGGGAGTAGTAATTATGTAATGGTAGATATAATATAGGAATTTTTGAAGGAAATGATTGACACCATTAAGGAAAAAGGAGAGAAGGCAACACACCTATTGGATAACATTTGGACAAGTGCCTTCAGAATTAAACTTGTTCCTAAGTAATAGATCACAAAAAGAGATCTATAAAAAAAGGAGCTTATGTATAAGTAGATAGTAGATACTCTTTGTTCTTAAAATGATGAGGCCAAGCAAAGAGTGAGAAGTGAGACCATGGAGTCCACTAAAAGGCCCATGCTAGCCTACTAGCTAAGAGAAGAGTGTCGTGGTAGAAGAAGATAATATAAACAAAACGTAATATATTGTTTATGGTATAATAGGAATAAGTATAGATGAATTAGTCAAGGAGATCTAGGATGACACTACACAAACAGAGGAGGATATAAATATAATACAGATTGTGATATCAAGACCTAGATGAACAAACAATACAAAAAAAAAAAAATAAATAAAGGAGGAACATAATTGAAAGAGATAAACAAACGTTACAAGATATATTGCATGATAAATGAGAGGATAAAAAAATAGAGGATCTAGAACACAGGTCGCGTACGAGAGTTACTATTAGAAGCGATGTTAAGCAAAAACGAGTGGACAAGAGTTACAACACAGGTCGCGCACTTCACATAAAAGAACGCCCTCGGGTAACAAGTGGTAGTTGTTAACACAAAACAGCAGTCGTTTATGAGGAGAATGACATGCATGAAGTGCGAGAACTTTAAAAGACAATCCAAGAAACGCATTAAATCTAATTTTAGCTCTAAATGCACGAGGAAAATGGATAAAAATAGATAAATATGTATCTCGCAAAATCGTGCACTATATAAAATTCCAGTGGCATGCAAAAAGCCTGTTGCTACTGAATGACAACCATGAAAGTTTTGTATGTAGCAGATTCAGATTGAGCTATATATTGTCCCAGAAGCGAGGGAAACATTAATAGAGCATTTGGTTCAGTCGGTGATTTCAATAGAGCAGTTGATTCCAAGCATGGCGTCCTCCAGAAGTGGTCTCTTGTGTGCAATCATGTTTTTAGCAATTCATGGAGGCTGGGCTCAGACTTCCGATACAATTACTAATGCCTGCAGTAATGCCTTATATACAAACTTTTGCGTTTCATCATTGTCCAAAGCTTCTGGGGCTTTGGAGGCAGATTTAACCCAGCTTTCTGTTATTGCAGTCCGTTTGTCTAGTGAAGTAGCGAAACCTGTTTCTAGGTTTATAGAAAAGCTCAAAAAAAGAAATCCCAATGTCTCGGCTCTTGAAGACTGGTCAGATCTGTTGAAGGATACAAGGGAACAGCTTCATGATTCACAGTCAGAACTAAAGCAATTGTCTAATGTCAATTTCATGGAATATGTAGAAGATGTGCTCACAAGGCTGAGTGGTGTGGAGACTAATCAGGATACATGTTTGAGTGGGTTGAAAGAAAGCAATGTTCCTGCAACCTTGGTTTCCAGTGTAAAAGATAATACAGATAATCTGACCATGTGGATTACTGATGCTCTAGCTGTTGTTAGCACTCTTCGGCAACAGGGACACATTTGACTACTTTAGAAAACAGCTAAACATATTGGCTGTTGGCTTGTGAGGAGGGATATATATAGCAGATAACACATATTTGCTGTTCAAGCTTCATCTTTGGTTACTTCTTTTGTTTGTGAGATACATCATTGTGCTATTTAGATACCATTTTTGGTAACATACAAATGGAATGTTTGTGATTCAAGAAATGTTTTCAATCTTGTTATTGTGTTTGATTTTAGAAATATATTTGTAAGATATATTATTGAATTTTAATTTGTTTTGAACATTTATCTTATAGTTTGTATGAATTATTTTCTTTTTCTGATGTTTTATAATGGAATTTAGATTCTTTTATATTTCATGATAAGCTACGATCAATGAAAAAGAAATTACTAATGAAATGCTTGAAAATCTTGCAGTAAGTATGGTGTACCCTTCATCACTGAGTATTGAAATATTGAAATTAATTAAATTAAATGATGAATTATATTTATATTATAAATTAATCGAAAGATTATAATTTTTCAAGAGAGTGATCTGGATACTCATTCTTAAAAACACAAAATTTACTGGCATCTATATAATACAGTTTTTCCAATAAATAAATATATTTACTACAGTTTTCACTTGTCTATAATTTTCAAATAAATTTTCACTTTTATCAAAAAAGACTTAATGGAATGCGGATCGCCTAATGTAACTGACATTATCCTCAGATAATGTAACTGCCATCTTAATGAATTGTACCAACGGTGACGTGGAAGACCAACTGGTTCATCTTCATCATCGTCTCTTTAAAATCGCTCCTATCTATGTTAAAATAATTGCTACTATTTCATTTTCTTCAGCGGCAGGTTTGGACACTTGCTTTCCGGTCCTCCAAGCGAGCTCTTGGACTTACACCAAATAGGCAACGACATTTTGCTATGAAGATCAGTTAATGCAAGAACCCTCTCGGCTCTCTCAGTATAGTAGTTTCAAAACTGATACGATATATTTGTAATTGAATATGCATCCTCTTCATTTGCACGGGCAAATAACTCTACGACTAAACACAACCTATAAATTCAACCTTAATCTAACCCTAATTGAACCCTAACTCTTATTCAACTATGATCCTAATTGGATTCTAGCATGAATCTTAACCCCAATAAAACTTTGCTTCCAATTTAACCTTAACCCTAATTGAACTCTTATACGAACCCTAACTATAATTAAACCCTTTCCACAATCAAATCCCATCTCTAATTAATTATAACATTAATCCTTAACCCTAATCTCTCTACTTTAATGTTGATCCTAAACTCAAGTCTAACCATACATTTGAACCCTAACTACAACTTCAACCCTAATCTACACCTAATTCAACCCTATTTTTAAACTTAACCCTAACCCTAATTGAACTATAATCTCAATTAAACTCTAATCCTAACCCTAATCGAGCCCAAACCCTAATCCTAATTGAAGTGTAAGACTAATTTAACCCTAACCCTAATGTAATTGAAAGACAACCCTAATGCTAACCATAATTTAACTCTAGCACTAATTGTAATTGAACCCTTATTATAAGCTAACCCTAAAATTAACCCTTACCATAATTACTAAACCCTATTTTGAACCCGAACCATAACCCTAAAGTAACCTTAATTGTAAATCCATCCCAACCTTAAGCATATCCCAATCTTTATGCTAACATAACCCATAAACCCATTTGAGCCCTAACACTAACCTTAAATTTAAATTTAAATTTAATTTAAGATCGTAACAGTTGTTCACTTCTAGTTTTATTTGGAAAAAAGGTTTGTAAGATTTAAAGAAAAGATTTGGCTTAAAAGTATTGCTCCAATCTCCATTCCTTTTTTTATTTTTTTAATTTTTTTATTTTTTCTGAAGCGAGATCTTCCTAGGAGGCAATACCCTTTCTATTAAAAACTGAAAAACAAAATTACACAGTAGACAAAGCCAACCTCTCATTTATACAGATACATAATCCCATTACCTATTTCTACCACCCTTTCAATAATCTCCACAGGCATGATACCATAATTCTCTCTCATGTATCTATTGAACTTGTCCAGGCCATAATCCTTCATCAGTCTTTTCTTAAACAAAGACCATGCCATTTTTTTTTCACCTTCTTCCCTTCATCATTCAGGTTGAAATATCCCAACATGCATCTTGAATCCAGTGCAGCCCTCATCACTTCCTCGTATATATCTTGCCTCATCATTCTCCTCACTATCCCTATAGCTGCTGAAGGTTTTCCAAGGACCTCAACGATCGGATTAAATATATTCTCCATCACCACCCTGTCATGAACATGGCCATCGTTCTAGAAGTCGACTCTTAAAATTTGGATCACAGAGTGTTTTTCTTTGTCATTTGCCTTCTTAAAAAGGTGGCTGATCTCTTCCTCTAGTGCTTCCCTAAGTGCAAAGTCCAAAGTCCTCATCCATTCTCAACATCTCTTTTGTTCCTTCTGTGCTCTGCAAAACACTTCTTCTCCTAATGTATCCCTTTTAGCATGATCTAGAGTCATCTCCACTGATGTCTATCCTATCCAACTACGACTTCACTTTGCCCAAAATTGCTACTGACCCGATCCTAAATCTGAACAAAATCTTACCTTACCCAAAAAAAGTGTCGTCAAAACATTATACTTTGATTTAGAAGACACAATTCTAGGCACGAATACACTTCCTTCCATGCCGTCTGTAGCTTGAGTAAGATAAATCTCATCCAATTCTCTCAGGAGGATGTACTTCCCTATCCTCTCCCAAAATAGTACTAAACTCATTCTACAGGTCTATCTCATCCAACTCGACCATCTATCTACCTTTTCTTAGACCTTCATTGGCAAGCCAATTAGATACCCTATTTCCTTCCCTATATGAATGATTGAAACGGTACTCCAAGAATTTGCTCAATTTTTATTCAATCGCTGGTAGCCATTGATTTAATTTCCAGCTGATAAAATTAGAGTGCATCACTCCATTTAACACCACCTGTGAGTCCCCTTCAATGAGAATATTCAAAACCTCCTTGTTCACACACATCTCCAACCCATTTTTAAGTGCACATATCTTTGCCTTGTTATTGGTAGCTATTTCCATCAATCCCATAATTGCAATAATCATTTTTCCCGAATCATCCCTCAAAATAGCGCCGAACCCTGCCTTACTCGGATTTCCTTTGCTAGCTCCATTTAAATTCAACTTAAGCCAACCTGGGGTTGGTTCTCGACATCTTACTCCCTTCCTCTTAGATTGTTTATTAATGACGTTGCAGATGACTAGATCCTTCAAACCCCATTTCTCTTCCATCATTTTGTCCCATTTGGAGTAAATCTTCACCCGTTTCCCTAGAATATTCCCTTTCACCACTTCAACAATTAAATATTCCTTCAAAAAGTCCTCGTCTCTAAAAATAATCCTATTTATTTCTTTGCATATCTGCCAAGCTACCATGGAAGGACTAGTCATCTGGATAACTCTCCCCATTTCGAATGCTTACTCTCTGTCGGCCAGGAAAGCAAGAATTCCATTAACGTCCTATTCCTAGCCGATCTCCATTCTAACGTTTCCATCAACCGGTCCCAACATCTCACCACCAATGGACACCAAAAAAAGAGATGTTCAGTGGTTTCCTCATTCCCTCTACATAGGTAACAGATATTAGGACCTTAAATTCCCATCTCTCTTGTACCGCCTTGAACTTCTAACACCCACTCCTTATCCTCAATACAATCAATTAATGCTTTCACCCCATTCCACGAGTCTCTCTAGAACCGAGCCTTCTTTCCATTACCAATTTTACAGGACAGATGATTCAAGATTACTCTTCAGCTTTCCCAGATGAACCTCCAAATCGTCAAACCTGATTCAGAGTTGGCCAAGGTAAAATTCCTTTCCAAGTCCTTCTAGTCTAAATATTTTTCCCTCATAAACTTGCACCAAGGTTTTTGAGGAAACATATACTTTCCAAGCCAATTTGGCTCCCAAAGCCAGGTTCTATAGATCCATTTTCCTAAGTTGCGCTCCTCTTTCTTCCTTCACGATACACGCCGTATCCTAGTTTATTAGCATAACTCTCCTAGAATCCTTCAATCCTCCCCATAAGTTCACTTCTTTAACAACCTGTCCAACGTGCCAATGGACCGCACGATGAGCCTAAAACATGTAATGCTATAGATTGGGATCGTTGATAAAAAACATTTTATCATTTGAATCCTACCAGCCTGTGAAAGCCACTTTTTCTTCCATGATTCCGCTTTAGATTGACAATTATTGATGATCTCGTCCTATAGCAACCTATTACTTCGATCGATGAACAAGGGAACTCCCAAATATATCGAAGGGAATGATTCTGTTTGGAATTCCAATATTTTTTCAATCTTGTTTTGATTCCTTTGGCTAGTGTTAACAAGGAACACCTGTGACTTATTTTTATTCATGATTTGAATCGATGCCTCCACATACTCATCCAAAGTTTCCTTAATCACTACCACTTCCTGATCCAAAGCCTCCCAAAATAAGATCGTATCATCAACAAATTGTGAATGCGAGATTGGCTCCAGGTCTCTGTGAACCCCGACTCCCTTGCAAAATCCCATCATACAGTTCTTCTTAATGTTCCTGCCCAAAGATTCTACCATTAGAAAAAATAAGGAGGGAGATAAAGGGTCTCCTTGTCTCAATCCATTGGTGTCTCTAAAGAAACCACATGTATAACCATTGACCAACACTAAGAAATGGGTTGATGAGATGGATTGTCGCATACAATCTAGCCATCTGCCGTGAAAACCAAATTTATCCAGGACCAAGAGGAGGAATTCCCAATTAACCTAGTCAGACACCTTGCTCATGTATAGTTCTACCACCATTCCTTTCATATTCTCTCTTCCCATAGAGTGAAGAGTTTTCGAGACCAGGATGATACTATCGATAATTTCTCTGCCAGGGGTAAATCCGTGTTGTTCCTCCGAAATGATTTAATGTAAAATATTCTTGAGCCTCAAAGCCATGGCCTTTGAGATGACTTTGTAAATAGAGTTACACAGAGAAATAGGTTTGTAATCCACTATCATCTCACAATTATACCTTTGGGGTATAAGAAAAATTATTGCAATGTTGATTTCTCTGACCAGTCTCCTCTTCTTCCTAAACACTTCCACCATCATCCATATGTCCTCCCACCTGAAGTCCCAACATTTTTGATATACTTTTTCTATAAAGGCATCGAGGCCTGGCACTTTATTAGGGTGAAGAAAGAATGCCGCCTCCTTGACTTCCTCCAGAGAGAAAGGCATATGCAAAGCTTCATTTTCTTCCTGGGATATGACTTGGTCTATTACTTTTAATACGTTACACCTATATCTAACATCACCGCCTATGAAAGAACCAAGTGGGTTTTCAAAATGTTGAACTGCAACCTTCTCAATATCATCTCCTGCTAAACAACATTGAACATTATCATCCTTGATTGCTTCAATCTTATTGATCAATCTCATAGCCTTCACCGATGAGTGAAAGAACTTTGTATTTAAGTCCCTAGGTGAAATACACATCTTCCTGGATTTGTTGCGCCAATAAATCTCCCCCCTAGCCAATACCTCCGATAGACATCCCTTCAATTCCTTTTCTTTTTTATATTCATCATTGGTCATCCCAAAGAGAATTACCTTCTCATTAAGAGAAGCAATCTCCTCCTCTAACCTCAAATTATTTTAAAAAATATTCCTAAACGATTCTACATTCCACCTCCTACTTTTATCCTTAAGAAAATGTAAACGTTTAACAAAACAGAAGCTGGACATACCTTTGAATTTATTACTTTCATCCCACCAACTTTTTAAACTAGATTGGAATTGCCCGTCTCGTCACCACATACTTTGGAATTTAAAATTCCTAGAGGAATGTGAGTTTCGTACCTCAAGTTCTAACTAAATAGGGAAGTGATCAGATATAGAAATCGACAGAATGTTCGTCACCAAGGAGAACTGGCCTTCCATTCATTTCTAGCCCACCAAGAACTGTTCTAATCTCTCCGAAATGTTGGTGAAGTTCAATCTCCTATTCATCCATGTCTATTGGCCATTTTTAGGAAAAACGTCAATCACTTCGTTCTCTGCTAGAAAACTTTTAAAGTCTTCCATTATTCTGTTGGTCTTCCTCAGACCACCATTTTTTTTCATTCAGGTCCAGAATAGCATTAAAGTCTCCTGCAACAACTAGCCAGACCTTGCCAATGATTCTAATTCTCTCTGATAGTTCCTTCCAAACTCTCACCTTACCCTCTATTTTAGTCGGTCCATATACATTGATCAAAGAAAACTCCGAATTACAAGCAATAAGTTTCACTCTACAAATCATCTAATAGTCAGATGTTTCTCTAGGGGTAATCCTAACCACATGAGGATTCCATAAGATTCCCAAACCACTCGCATAGCCCTTAGCTTCTCGGAAAAAACCTTCCCATCTAGAGCAGTAATGCATGAAACTAAGCGCCTTTTCCAAATTCAGCTTGGTTTCTTGGAGCAGAATTACGTCATTAGAGGATTTCTCTAACGAATGCCTAACCAAGCGTTTCTTGTCAAGAGTTGAAAGGCCCTTGATTCCAAGTGAGAATTCTCATTGTCCTCCAATGGAGGATTTACCTCCCTTGGATCTTCTCAAAAAGTTGACCACACCGATGATTCCTTTCTCCTTAGCCCCGTCCTCGCATTTTTGCTTGTTACTCCTCCTCCCTCTATTACCTTTGGTTCTCCCCAATAGAGCATTAGTCAATTGGTTAAAGGATATCGGGTCGATAATGTCCAAGAAATACTCCTCATCAAATTCCTCTACCAACCTCACATCATATTCCACTTCCGTGTCTGACAGGCCCGTTTGATCCTCTTGAGATTTGCCAGGGGCCTTAACTTGCTCAATGATCCTATTTGTGGGCGATATTTCATCGTGATTTTAAATTTCCCTGTTCTACTCCCTCTTCTTTTCTCCATTCGCTTCTTTGATGACCAGAGCCCTTGAGGGGATTATTGACTGATTTCTTGGTGTCGTAATTGCCTTCTCAATCATCTCATGACTCCTGTTCTTCATAAGTCATCTCTTAGCCGACCCAACAAATATTTTGTAATTTTCTCTCATGTGAGACCTACTTCCACATCTTTCACAAAGGCACTTGTCGACTTCCACTTCAATTTTTTGCATCCATATCCTACCGTTCGATGTCAATCAAATCTTGGGGGGAACCCTTCTAACTTCAACGATTTTGATTCTGAATACAAATAAGAGTCATTTTCCACCAACCTCTCATCTATTTATAGTGTCCCCAAAGTTCTACCTATTTTCTCCATGCTACTTTCTCCCCAATATTCGATCGGTAAATTATACAGCCAAATCCAAATAGGGCAGTCATACGGGGCCAATGGCACTGGGTCGAAATTTGGAAACCACGATTGCATATATAAAGGATAATTTTTGAAAATCCAATTACCGTGGTGAAGGGTCTCCTCTTTCTCTTCCACCTCTGCAAAAATAACAATGAAGAATCCCCTTGGTATGAATTAAGCCACTACCTTGGCTTTCCAATTCTCCTTAATCCAATATTTAATCTGCCTTCTCTCGTATCTAGATCGTACTACCCTTCGGATAACCACTAGTTCCACCCATAGTTCTATATTTTCTTCAATATCATCTGACATATTAATCTCGACCAAGTCTGCTTCCACTTCCCTCCGCATTTTTCGACTTGATCCCACCAGTTTCTCCTCCGCGAACAGTTCTTGCGGATCCACCATTATTCCAGAACGGTTCTCTCAGACTCTCCCTCATCCTCTCTGCTATATAAATATCCCAATCTCCATTCCTTGTTATAATATCCTGTCATTTAATTTCACACATTATTAATGTTTATATATAAAGATCACGTTTCTAAATGAAAATTTTAATTAAAAAAGGAATTATTATTTTTTTAAAAAAATCTAATAAAATAGATTAAAAATTTTAATTTCTTAATTTTCATATTTTGAAAAATTTGATATTTATCTATAATTTAATTTTGAAAGAAAAAATATATTTTATATTAAAAATGAAGAATTTTTTTGTTTGTAAATTTTCTCTATGCTTTTAAAATTGAGGTTCAAAAAATAAATTTCAAGCTAAATATTAGGGAAGAATTATTTCGATAACTCCTAAGATTATGATTTTCTATTTTATGTCAGTTTTTCTTATATTATAGCTTTGTACATAAATTTATACTTAAAAGCTTAATGCTTTATATCTATACAATATTATATATTTATATTTTATTATACATCCCTTCCATTTTACTATTAAAAATGGTCCCAATAAACCTCTCACCAGAAGAGTAAATTTGGGTGATGTTAATGTCTCAGTCCATTGCCAATTCCTCTAATGAGAATAAAAATTTGTTTTAAGATCATATTGTTTAAATTTTAAAACCTGACCTTATCTATAGAAGGGAATGGTTATCTAGCTCTTAGAATGCACCAAATATCTATTATGATGTATTTATCATGTACAAACGATAATAATGTCTTAATGTATTCTAGAGACTAAGACTGGGTCCCATGGAGGGGGGCTACCTAAAACATAGAGCTGGAGCTGCTGAGATTTTTTAGGAATATTTTAAAGTTGGCGGTCCCATAAATTTTGTTTTGCACTTCAGCTTAAAAATTTAAGATCGTAAATTTAAGGATGCTATGAACTTTGTAGTTGAGATCAACTTAAGTTTAAACTGCTACAAATTGGTGGTAAATAAATTTAATTATTTTCCTAAAATTTATATGATTGACAAATGACATAATATATTCCTAAGCTCGTGGAGCTCTATTTTTTAGGAAAAGATTCTAAAACCTCTGGGCTGATATGGCAGAATTCATCATGAGATACATCACCCTGGATGGTAGATGTGCTAGCATTTTCTCACATCATTTTAATATCTTAAACCATTTTAGGCAGGGTATATTGATTTCTATTCCCTTTTATTTGGTTTCGTCCTTGGGGAATAGTTTAGTTAAACATTTTGAAAACCAGGATAACCCTATGATTCATGAAGGGCTTATCTTGTTGATTATGGAATACACCCAAGATCATGAATTGAAACCCTCCCCCATTGATAAAACCCACATTTCCTCCTCTAACCCCGATGTGCAGTTGGTTTCTGATACAAAGATGGATGAGGATGACAGTCGTACTGCCATGGATTGGCGTGATAGCAAAGATATGGAGCACCCTGAGTATAGACCAAAGAAATAAGGGGAGCTTATGGTGAGCCAGGGAACTAACAGTAGTAGGAAAATCAATCCTCCAAGGTGGGCGACAAGTAAGTTCAAATCTGGTAGCAGGAAAATGCAAGACCTGGAGCCACCCACCAAAAGGAAAATGAAACTAACCAAACCTAGTGGGTCCAAAGTCCTGGACCATGAGATTAGGTTGGACATCCCTATCAATGTGGATGATGAGAAACATGGGTTTGAGAACAAACAAAATTAAGGTAAGATAAAGGAGGAGAGGGTGATGGGAAATTCCCTATTGGAGGCTACTAGAAGTCAGCAGATCTGTTGGAAGTGGGTGGAGAAGGAAATTGGATCCCTAAAAGATGGTATTAAAGGAATTGTTGAGACTTTCACGGAATCCCTTGGGCCCAATAAAACTGAGAAGATCATGAGTATGATCCAGAAAATTTCTCAAGATGTGGAAACTATGAAGGTTGACCAAGAGCACAGAATTGAGAAGATGGAAGAGGATGCGAGTGAGATCAAAGAAAACCTAAACAATTTGGTGGAAATCAGTAGGCAGATGATGAACAATAGTGCTGATGGTTTGGAAAAAAATAATTCCATGATAACTGATTATAGAACCAGGACCAACACCAGTGAGCCTCCTTTTGGGGAAAAGCAGAAAAAGACTGCATGGGAGGGTGGAAAGAGTGCTACTGGTGGGAAGAGTAGCTCGGGTCCTTGCACTAGAACTAGGAGCCAAACCCAGGGCCAGTGAACCTCCAGATTCAACATGGAGGATTTGGAGAAAATCAATAAGAGGATTATTTAGAAAAATGCTAAATTGATTCACTCTCTTAGTTGAGTGCTTTGCCTTGTTTTTTGGTTTAGCTGGTTTTTGTTTTTTGGCTTTTTGTCTGTGTGGGGTTTGTACCCTGTTTTTCTTAGTTTTTAGGTCGGGTTGGCTGCTGGCCTTGGTCTGTAATACTCTGGGTTTCAGGTCCCTGTAAAACTTGTTTATCTTTATAAAAAACATTACCCAAAAAGTAAGGCAATCCCATTGATTAAAGGATTAAAAAGAATGGTGCAAAGTGATAAAATTGGTTTTTAGTTGTTGTGTGGCTTTGCTCATATTGTTGACAGTAATATCATGCCTATCAAAAGTTGTGCGGAAGTCCTTAGTTATGCTCAGGCTACTAGTCAAGTCATTCATTCCATTCCTATGCCTACATCCTTGTCTAGTGTGCTCATATTTACATCTTCTCTTATAGTGTTCCACCTCCGCACTCTTAACCTCAACCTTCATACAAAAATGTTACTCCTCCATCACAATCCAATATGTCCAATTTCAATCCATCCACTGAAGCAATCATCAATAACTTAGCTCAAACTGTTTCATTCCTACAACAACAGTTGCCTTCCATTACCCAATCCAAGTTTAATGTGCCCACATTTAATGTAGCGAGCCCATTATTTGATGGCATTTTCTATGTTGTCCCTCCTAAACATGTGGAAGTCTCTCAATTAGAGCTTTATAATGGAAAAAGTGATCCCTTGAATCATATGAAAATATTTCAAACTTTATGTAGTGACTTTCCTCACGATCAAAGACTTATAATGGTGAATGTAGACGTGATGTTTGGAGAAGGTATTAATGGTAATTGATGTTTAGTCAAGTTTTAATTGGCAAATGTTGATTCAACCCCCGTCTTAATATATCGTGTTCCATTTGGGTAGATAGTAGTAAAATACGATAGTGGAGGAAAGGTTGGTTGAGAGAATTTGATTTTTTCTTGGAGGAGGGATGGAGATTAAGATGATGTATTAGAAAAATGAGAATTAATATTGAAGATGAGAGATGAAACTGGATTTAGGATTGAAACTGGAAAAATAGGATGATGGATAAAATCTTGGTTAAGATAGATAGATAATTATTCAGAGGAGGGAATATAGATTAACACGATTGATTGGAAATGAACTTTTTATTTAGAAGGATGAATGAAAGGTTGGTTGTGAATGTTAACTCATCTTCCTTAATCAAATCTTCCTCATTTTAGAAACATAATCTTCTTCATACGTTAACTCATTTCCATCTTAGATATTGCTTCTTCTTTCATTAGTTAACTCAATCTTTAAAATAGGACCTTTATGTGCCCATTTATCCATCATGTAAATAAATAATTTATTATTATCCTCTCACAGACTCAAAATGGAAAAAAATCATTTTGTAGTTGATTTGATTCAATGTCATCATTCTTATCCTTATCATCTATTGATTTTTTATTATAAAACTATAAATAAGATCCTTTCCCCACCCTTTTAGAATCACATTTTATGCAAATTCATTTTATGACATATGTTATGATGTGAGGATCAAGCATCCACATACTTTCAAGGTGAACAACATCAACACATCTTTCTTTCTGAGATTTGTAATGATATTGGTAAATAGGATTTATATTTAATTTCTTTTTTATGTTTTTGAGTATTTGTATTTCTTATTTTCCAATTTCCACGCAATAAAAGTTCAAGAAAAATAAAGGAGAAGTTGGGTGCTCTGATCCAAAAACAACATAGAATGAAAAGGATAAGAACAAAATTATCTCAGTTGAGGAGGAAGAGGAAGAGGTGAAGAAATTTAAGCACAATACTTGCAACAAAAGTTTCATAGAGAGTCAGAAGGGATAAAATATAAAAAATAAAAACTATAGAAAAAAAAAGGGCCAATAATAAGAAAATGGAAAATATCAAAGCTTAGACACATAAGAAGAAAGATAAAAATAAATCCATATTTTTCCTTGTATAGATCACTTTATAGACTAGGAAAATCATTGGAAGTAGCACAGCTATATAGAATATTTTTTGTAGAGAATGAAAGATCGTTATCCAAGTCATATTGGACTTCATTGGGAGTAGTAATTATGTAATGGTAGATATAATATAGGAATTTTTGAAGGAAATGATTGACACCATTAAGGAAAAAGGAGAGAAGGCAACACAACTATTGGATAACATTTGGACAAGTGCCTTCAGAATTAAACTTGTTCCTAAGTAATAGATCACAAAAAGAGATCTATAAAAAAAGGAGCTTATGTATAAGTAGATAGTAGATACTCTTTGTTCTTAAAATGATGAGGCCAAGCAAAGAGTGAGAAGTGAGACCATGGAGTCCACTAAAAGGCCCATGCTAGCCTACTAGCTAAGAGAAGAGTGTCGTGGTAGAAGAAGATAATATAAACAAAACGTAATATATTGTTTATGGTATAATAGGAATAAGTATAGATGAATTAGTTAAGGAGATCTAGGATGACACTACGCAAACAGAGGAGGATATAAATATAATACAGATTGTGATATCAAGACCTAGATGAACAAACAATACAAACAAAAAATAAATAAATAGAGGAACATTATTGAAAGAGATAAACAAACGTTACAAGATATATTGCATGATAAATGAGAGGATAAAAAAATAGAGGATCTAGAACACAGGTCGCGCACGAGAGTTACTATTAGAAGCGATGTTAAGCAAAAACGAGTGGACGAGAGTTACAACACAGGTCGCGCACTTCACATAAAAGAACGCCCTCGAGTAACAAGTGGTAGTTGTTAACACAAAACAGCAGTCGTTTACGAGGAGAATGACATGCATGAAGTGGGAGAACTTTAAAAGACAATCCAAGAAATGCATTAAATCTAATTTTAGCTCTAAATGCATGAGGAAAAAGGATAAAAATAGATAAATATGTATCTCGCAAAACCGTGCACTATATAAAATTCCAGTGGCATGCAAAAAGCGTGTTGCTACTGAATAACAACCATGAAAGTTTTGTATGCAACAGATTCAGATTGAGCTATATATTGTCCCAGAAGCAAGGGAAACATTAATAGAGCATTTGGTTCAGTCGGTGATTTCAATAGAGCAGTTGATTCCAAGCATGGCGTCCTCCAGAAGTGGTCTCTTGTGTGCAATCATGTTTTTAGCAATTCATGGAGGCTGGGCTCAGACTTCCGATACAATTAGTAGTGCCTGCAGTAATGCCTTATATACACACTTTTGCGTTTCATCATTGTCCAAAGCTTCTGGGGCTTTGGAGGCAGATTTAACCCAGCTTTCTGTTATCGCAGTCCGTTTGTCTAGTGAAGTAGCGAAACCTGTTTCTAGGTTTATAGAAAAGCTCAAAAAAAGAAATCCCAATGTCTCGGCTCTTGAAGACTGCTCAGATCTATTGAAGGATACAAGGGAACAGCTTCATGATTCACAGTCAGAACTAAAGCAATTGTCTAATGTCAATTTCATGGAATATGTAGAAGATGTGCTCACAAGGCTGAGTGGTGTGGAGACTAATCAGGATACATGTTTGAGTGGGTTGAAAGAAAGCAATGTTCCTGCAACCTTGGTTTCCAGTGTAAAAGATAATACAGATAATCTGACCATGTTGATTAGTGATGCTCTAGCTGTTGTTAGCACTCTTCGGCAACAGGGACACATTTGCCTACTTTAGAAAACAGCTAAACATATTGGCTGTTGGCTTGTGAGGAGGGATATATATAGCAGATAACACATATTTGCTGTTCAAGCTTCATCTTTGGTTACTTCTTTTGTTTTTGAGATACATCATTGTGCTATTTAGATACCATTTTTGGTAACATACAAATGGAATGTTTGTGATTCGAGAAATGTTTTAAATGTTGTTATTGTGTTTGATTTTAGAAATATATTTGTAAGATATATTATTGAATTTTAATTTGTTTTGAACATTTATCTTATAGTTTGTATGAATTATTTTCTTTTTCTGATGTTTTATAATGGAATTTAGATTCTTTTATATTTCATGATAAGTATAATTTTAATAACTTAACTACGTCAATGAAAAAAAAACTACTAATGAAATGCTTGAAAATCTTGCAGTAAGTATGGTGTACCCTTCATCACCGAGTATTGAAATATTGAAATAAATTAAATTAAATGATGAATTATATTTATATTATAAATTAATCGGAAGATTATAATTTTTCAAGAGAGTGATCTGGATACTCATTCTTAAAAACCCTAAATTTACTGGCATCTATATAATACAGTTTTTCCAATAAATCAATATATTTACTACAGTTTTCACTTGTCTATAATTTTCAAATAAATTTTCACTTTTATCAAAAAAGACTTAATGGAATGCGGATCGCCTAATGTAACTGACATTATCCTTAGATAATGTAACTGCCATCTTAATGAATTGTACCAACAGTGACGTGGAAAACCAACTGGTTCATCTTCATCACCGTCTCTTTAAAATCGCTCCTATCTATGTTAGAATAATTGCTACTATTTCATTTTTTTCAACTGCAGGTTTGGACACTTGCTTTCCGGTCCTCCAAGCGAGCTCTTGGACTTACACCAAATAGGCAATGACATTTTGCTATGAAGATCAGTTAATGCAAGAACCCTCTCGCCTCTCTCAGTATAGTAGTTTCAAAACTGATACGATATATTTGTAATTGAATATGCATCCTCTTCATTTGCACGAGCAAATAACTCTACGACTAAACACAACCTACAAATTCAACCTTAATCTAACCTGAATTGAACCCTAACTCTTATTCAACTATGATCCTAATTGGATTCTAGCATGAATCTTAACCCCAATAAAACTTTGCTTCCAATTTAACCTTAACCCTAATTGAACTCTTATACAAACCCTAACTATAATTAAACCCTTTCCACAATCAAATCCCATCTCTAATTAATTATAACATTAATCCTTAACCCTAATCTCTCTACTTTAATGTTGATCCTAAACTCAACTCTAACCATAGATTTGAACCCTAACTACAACTTCAACCCTAATCTACACCTAATTCAACCCTATTTTTAAACTTAACCCTAACGCTATTTGAACTATAATCTCAATTAAACTCTAATCCTAACCCTAATCGAGCCCAAACCCTAATCCTAATTGAAGTGTAAGACTAATTTAACCCTAACCCTAATGTAATTGAAACACAACCCTAATGCTAACCATAATTTAACTCAAGCACTAATTGTAATTGAACCGTTATTATAAGCTAACCCTAAAATTAACCCTTACCATAATTACTAAACCCTATTTTGAACCCGAACCATAACCCTAAAGTAACCTTAATTGTAAATCCATCCCAACCTTAAGCATATCCCAATCTTTATGCTAACATAACCCATAAACCCATTTGAACCCTGACACTAACCTTAAATTTAAATTTAAATTTAATTTAAGATCGTAACAGTTGTTCACTTCTAGTTTTATTTAGAAAAAAGGTTTGTAAGATTTAAAGAAAAGATTTGGCTTAAAAGTATTGCTCCAATCTCCATTCCTTTTTTTATTTTTTCTATTTTTTTATTTTTTCTGAAGCGAGATCTTCCTAGGAGGCAATACCCTTTCTATTAAAAGCTGAAAAACAAAATTACACAGTAGATAGAGCCAACCTCTCATTTATACAAATACATAATCCCATTACCTATTTCTACCACCCTTTCAATAATCTCCACAGGCATGATACCTTAATTCTCTCTCATGTATCTATTGAACTTGTCCAGGGCATAATCCTTCATCAGTCTTTTCTTAAACAAAGACCATGCCATTTTTGTTTCACCTTCTTCCCTTCATCATTCAGGTTGAAATATCCCAACATGCATCTTGAATCCAGTGCAGCCCTCATCACTTCCTCGTATATATCTTCCCTAATCATTCTCCTCACTATCCCTATAGCTGCTGAAGGTTTTCCGAGGACCTCAATGATCGGATTAAATATATTCTCCATCACCACCCTGTCATGAACGTGGCCATCGTTCTCGAAGTCGACTTTTAAAATTTGGATCACAGAGTGTTTTTCTTTGTCATTTGCCTTCTTGAAAAGGTGGCTGATCTCTTCGTCTAGCGCTTCCCTAAGTGCAAAGTCCAAAGTCCTCATCCATTCTCAACTTCTCTTTTGTTCCTTCTGTGCTCTGCAAAACACTTCTTCTCCTAATGTATCCCTTTTAGCATGATCTAGAGTCATCTCCACTGATGTCTATCCTATCCAACTATGACTTCACTCTGCCCAAAACTGCTATTGACCCGATCCTAAATCTGAACAAAATCTTACCTTACCCAAAAAAATTATCATCAAAACATTATACTTTGATTTAGAAGACAGAATTCTAGGCACGAATACACTTCCTTCCATGCCCCCTGTAGCTTGAGTAAGATAAATCTCATCCAATTCTCTCAGGAGGATGTATTTCCCTATCCTCTCCGAAAATAGTACTAAACTCATTCTACAGGTCTATCTCATCCAACTCGACCATCTATCTACCTTTTCTTAGACCTGCATTGGCAAGCCAATTAGATACCCTATTTCCTTCCCTATATGAATGATTGAAACGGTACTCCGAGAATTTGCTCAATTTTTATTCAATCACTGGTAGCCATTGATTTAATTTCCAGCTGATAAAATTAGAGTGCATCAGTCCATTTAACACCACTTGTGAGTCCCCTTCAATGAGAATATTCGAAACCTCCTTGTTCACACACATCTCCAACCCATTATTGAGTGCACATATCTCTGCCTTGTTATTGGTAGCTATTTCCATCAATCCCATAATTGCAATAATCATTTTTCCCGAATCATCCCTCAAAATAGCGCCGAACCCTGCCTTACTCGGATTTCCTTTGCTAGCTCCATTTAAATTCAACTTAAGCCAACCTGGGGTTGGTTCTTGACATCTTACTCCCTTCCTCTTAGATTGTTTATTAATGATGTTGCAGATGACTAGATCCTTCAAACCCCATTTCTCTTCCATCATTTTGTCCCATTTGGAGTAAATCTTCACCCGTTTCCCTGGAATATTCCCTTTCACCACTTCAACATTTAAATATTCCTTCAAAAAGTCCTCGTCTCTAAAAATACTCCTATTTATTTCTTTGCATATCCGCCAAGCTACCATGGAAGGACTAGTCACCTGGATAACTCTCCCCATTTCGAATGCTTACTCTCTATCGGCCAGGAAAGCAAGAATTCCATTAACGTCCTATTCCTAGCCGATCTCCATTCTAACGTTTCCATCAACCGGTCCCAACATCTCACCACCAATGGACACCAAAAAAAGAGATGTTCAGCGGTTTCCTCATTCCCTCTACATAGGTAACAGATATTATTACCTTAAATTCCCATCTCTCCTATACTGCCTTGAACTTCTAACACCCACTCCTTATCCTCAATACAATCAATTAATGCTTTCACCCCATTCCACGAGTCTCTCTAGAACCGAGCCTTCTTTCCATTACCAATTTTACAGGACAGATGATTCAAGATTACTCTTCATCTTTCCCAGATGAACCTCCAAATCATCAAACCTGATTTAGAGTTGGCCAAGGTAAAATTCCTTTCCAAGTCCTTCTAGTCTAAATATTTTTCCCTCATAAACTTGCACCAAGGTTTTTGAGGAAACATATAGTTTCCAAGCCAATTTGGCTCCCAAAGCCAGGTTCTATAGATCCATTTTCCTAAGTCGCGCTCCTCTTTCTTCCTTCACGATACACGCCGTATCCTAGTTTATTAGCATAACTCTCCTAGAATCATTCAATCCTTCCCATAAGTTCACTTCTTTAACAACCCGTCCAACGTGCCAATGGACCGCACGATGAGCATAAAACATGTAATGCTATAGATTGGGATCGTTGATAAAAAACATTTTATCATTTGAATCCTACCAGCCTATGAAAGCCACTTTTTCTTCCATGATTCCGCTTTAGATTGACAATTATTGGTGATCTCCTCCTATAGCAACCTATTACTTTGATCGATGAACAAGGGAACTCCCAAATATATCGAAGGGAATGATTCTGTTTGGAATTCCAATATTTTTTAAATCTTGTTAACAAGGAACACCTGTGGCTTATTTTTATTCATGATTTGACTCGATGCCTCCACATACTCATCCAAAGTTTCCTTAATCACTACCACTTCCTGATCCGAAGCCTCCCAAAATAAGATCGTATCATCAACAAATTGTGAATGCGAGATTGGCTCCAGGTCTCTGTGAACCTCGACTCCCTTGCAAAATCCCATCATACAGTTCTTCTTAATGTTCCTGCCCAAAGATTCTACCATTAGAAAAAATAAGGAGGGAGATAAAGGGTCTCCTTGTCTCAATGCATTGGTGTCTCTAAAGAAACCACATGTATAACCATTGACCAACACTAAGAAATGGGTTGATGAGATGGATTGTCGCATGCAATCTAGCCATCTGCCGTGAAAACCAAATTTATCCAGGACCAAGAGGAGGAATTCCCAATTAACCTAGTCAGACACCTTACTCATGTATAGTTCTACCACCATCCCTTTCATATTCTCTCTTCCCATAGAGTGAAGAGTTTTCGAGACCAGGATGATACTATCGATAATTTCTCTGCCAGGGGTAAATCCGTGTTGTTCCTCTGAAATGATTCAATGTAAAATATTCTTGAGCCTTAAAGCCATGGCCTTTGAGATGACCTTGTAAATAGAGTTACACAGAGAAATAGGTTTGTAATCCACTATCATCTCGCAATTATACTTTTTGGGTATAAGAAAAACTATTGCGATGTTGATTTCTCTGACCAGTCTCCTCTTCTTCCTAAACTATTCCACCATCATCCATATGTCCTCCCACCTGAAGTCCCAACATTTTTGATATACTTTTTCTATAAAGGCATCGAGGCCTGGCACTTTATTAGGGTGAAGAAAGAATGCCACCTCCTTGACTTCCTCCAGAGAGAAAGGCATATGCAAAGCTTCATTTTCTTCCTAGGATATGACTTGGTCTATTACTTTTAATACGTTATCCATATATCAAACATCACCGCCTATGAAAGAACCAAGTGGGTTTTCAAAATGTTGAACTGCAACCTTCTCAATATCATCTCCTGCTAAACAACACTGACCATTATCATCCTTGATTGCTTCAATCTTATTGATCAATCTCATAGCCTTCACCGATGAGTGAAAGAACTTTGTATTTAAGTCCCTAGGTGAAATACACATCTTCCTGGATTTGTTGCGCCAATAAATCTCCTCCGTAGCCAATACCTCCGATAGATATCCCTTCAATTCCTTTTCTTTTTTATATTCATCATTGGTCATCCCAAAGAGAATTACCTTCTCATTAAGAGAAGCAATCTCCTCCTCTAACCTCAAATTATTTTAAAAAATATTCCTAAACGATTCTACATTCCACCTCCTACTTTTATCCTTAAGAAAATGTAAACGTTTAACAAAACAGAAGCTGGACATACCTTTGAATTTATTACTTTTGTCCCACCAACTTTTTAAACTAGATTGGAATTTCCCATCTCGTCACCACATACTTTGGAATTTAAAATTCCTAGAGGAATGTGACTTGCGTACCTCAAGTTCTAACTAAATAGGGAAGTGATCGGATATAGAAATCGACAGAATGTTCGTCACCAAGGAGAATTGGCCTTCCATCCATTTCTGGCCCACCAAGAACTGCTCTAATCTCTCCGAAATGTTGGTGAGATTCAATCTCCTATTCATCCATGTATATTGGCCATTTTTAGGAAAAACTTCAATCACTTCGTTCTCTGCTACAAAACTTTTAAAGTCTTCCATTATTCTGTTGGTCTTCCTCAGACCACCATTTTTTTTCATTTAGGGTCCAGAATAGCATTAAAGTCTCCTGCAACAACTAGCCAGACCTTGTCAATGATTCTAATTCTCTCTGATAGTTCCTTCCAAACTCTCACCTTACCCTCTATTTTAGTCGGTCCAAATACATTGATGAAAGAAAACTCCGAATTACAAGCAATAAGTTTCACTCTACAAATCATCTAATAGTCAGATGTTTCTCTAGGGGTAATCATAACCACATGAGGATTCCATAAGATTCCCAAACCACTCGCATAGCCCTTAGCTTCTCAGAAAAAACCTTCCCATCTAGAGCAGTAATGCAAGAAACTAAGCGCCTTGTCCAAATTCAGCTTGGTTTCTTGGAGCAGAATTACGTCATTAGAGGATTTCTCTAACGAATGCCTAACCAAGCGTTTCTTGTCAAGAGTTGAAAGGCCCTTGATTACAAGTGAGAATTCTCATTGTCCTCCAATGGAAGATTTACCTCCCTTGGATCTTCTCAAAAAGTTGACCACATCGATGATTCGTTTCTCCTTAGCCCCGTCCTCTCATTTTTGCTTGTTACTCCTCCTCCCTCTATTACCTTTGGTTCTCCCCAATAGAGCATTAGTCGATTGGTTAATGGATATCGGGTCGATAATGTCCAAGAAATCTTCATCATCAAATTCCTCTACCAACGCACATCATATTCCACTTCCGTGTTTGACAGGCCCGTTTGAGCCTCCTGAGATTTGCCAGGGGCCTTATCTTGCTCAATGATCCTATTTGTGGGGGAAATTTCATCGTGATTTTAAATTTCCCTGTTCTACTCCCTCTTCTTTTCTCCATTCGCTTCTTTGATGACCAGAGCCCTTGACGGGATTATTGACTCATTTCTTGGTGTCGTAATTGCCTTCTCAATCATCTCATGACTCCCGTTCTTCATAAGTCATCTCTTAGCCGACCCAACAAATATTTTGCAATTTTCTATCATGTGAGACCTACTTCCACATCTTTCACAAAGGCACTTATCGACTTCCACTTCAATTTTCTGCATCCATATCCTACTGTTTGATGTCAGTCAAATCTTGGGGGGAACCCTTCTAACTTCAACGATTTTGATTCTGAATACAAATAAGAGTCATTTTCCACCAACCTCTCATCTATTTATAGTGTCCCCAAAGTTCTACCTATTTTCTCCATGCTACTTTCTCCCCAATATTCGATCGGTAAATTATACAGCCAAATCCAAATAGGGCAGTCATACGGGGCCAATGGCACTGGGTCGAAATTTGGAAACAACGATTGCATATATAACGGATAATTTTTGAAAATCCAATTACCGTGGTGAAGGGTCTCCTCTTTCTCTTCCACCTCTGCAAAAATAACAATGAAGAATCCCCTTGGTATGAATTATGCCACTACCTTGGCTTTCCAATTCTCCTTAATCCAATATTTAATCTGCCTTCTCTCGTATCTAGATCGTACTACCCTTCGGATAACCAATAGTTCCACCCGTAGCTCTATATTTTCTTCAATATCATCTGACATATTAATCTCGACCATGTCTGCTTCCACTTCCCTCCGCATTTTTTGACTTGATCCCTCCAGTTTCTCCTCCACGAACATTTCTTGCGGATCCACCATTATTCCAGAATGGATTTCTCAGACTCTCCCTCATCCTCTCCGCTATATAAATATCCCAATCTCCATTCCTTGTTATAATATCCTGTCATTTAATTTCACACATTATTAATGTTTATATATAAAGATCACGTTTCTAAATGAAAATTTTAATTAAAAAAGGAATTATAATTTTTTTTTAAAATCTAATAAAATAGATTAAAAATTTTAATTTCTTAATTTTAATATTTTGAAAAATTTGATATTTATCTATAATTTAATTTTGAAAGAAAAAATATATTTTATATTAAAAATGAAGAATTTTTTTGTTTGTAAATTTTCTCTACGCTTTTAAAAGTGAGGTTCAAAAAATAAATTTCAAGCTAAATATTAGGGAAGAATTATTTCCATAACTCCTAAGATTATGATTTTCTATTTTATGTATGTTTTTCTTATATTATAGCTTTGTACATAAATTTATACTTAAAAGCTTAATGCTTTATATCTATACAATATTATATATTTATATTTTATTACACATCCCTTCCATTTTACTATTAAAAATGGTCCCAATAAACCTCTCACCAGAAGAGTAAATTTGGGTGATGTTAATGTGTCAGTCCATTGCCAATTCCTCTAATGAGAATAAAAATTTGTTTTAAGAGCGTATTGTTTAAATTTTAAAACCTGACCTTATCTATAGAAGGGAATGGTTATCTAGCTCTTAGAATGCACCAAATATCTATTATGATGTATTTATCATGTACAAACGATAATAATGTCTTAATGTATTCTAGAGACTAAGACTGGGTCCCATGGAGGGGGGCTACCTAAAACATAGAGCTGGAGCTGTTGAGATTTTTTAGGAATATTTTAATGTTGGCGGTCCCATAAATTTTGTTTTGCACTTGAGCTTAAAAATTTAAGATCGTAAATTTAAGGATGCTATGAACTTTGTAGTTGAGATCAACTTAAGTTTAAACTGCTACAAATTGGTGGTAAATAAATTTAATTATTTTCCTAAAATTTATATGATTGACAAATGACATAATATATTCCTAAGCTCGTGGAGCTCTATTTTTTAGGAAAAGATTCTAAAACCTCTGGGCTGATATGGCAGAATTCATCATGAGATACATCACCCTGGATGGTAGATGTGCTAGCATTTTCTCACATCATTTTAATATCTTAAACCATTTTAGGCATGGTATATTGATTTCTATTCCCTTTTATTTGGTTTTGTCCTTGGGGAATAGTTTAGTTAAACATTTTGAAAACCAGGATAACCCTATGAGTCATGAAGGGATTATCTTGTTGAATATGGAATAGGCCCAAGATCATGAAGTGAAACCCTCCCCCATTGATAAAACCCACATTTCCTTCTCTAACCCTGATGTGCAGTTGGTTTCTGATACAAAGATGGATGAGGATGACAGTCGTACTGCCATGGATTGGCGTGATAGCAAGGATATGGAGGACCTTGAGTATAGACCAAAGAAATAAGGGGAGCTTATGGTGACCCTGGGAACTAACGGTAGCAGGAAAATCAATCCTCCAAGGTGGGCGACAAGTAAGTTCAAATCTGGTAGCAGGAAAATGCAAGACCTGGAGCCACCCACCAAAAGGAAAATGAAACTAACCAAACCTAGTGGGTCCAAAGTCCTGGACCATGAGATTAGGTTGGACATCCCTATCAATGTGGATGATGAGAAACATGGGTTTGAGAACAAACAAAATTAAGGTAAGATAAAGGAGGAGAGGGTGATGGGAAATTCCCTATTGGAGGCTACTAGAAGTCAGGAGAGCTGTTGGCAGTGGGTGGAGAAGCAAATTGGATCCCTAAAAGATGGTATGAAAGGAATTGTTGAGACTTTCATGGAATCCCTTGGGCCCAATAAAACTGAGAAGATCATGAGTATGATCCAGAAAATTTGTCAAGATGTGGAAACTATGAAGGTTGACCAAGAGCACAGAATTGAGAAGATGGAAGAGGAAGCGAGTGAGATCAAAGAAAACCTGAACAATTTGGTGGAAATCAGTAGGCAAATGATGAACAATAGTGCTGATGGTTTGGAAAAAAATAATTCCATGATAATTGATTATAGAACCAGGACCAACACAAGTGAGCCTCCCTTGGGGGAAAAGCAGAAAAAGATTGCATTGGAGGGTGGAAAGAGTGCTATTGGTGGGAAGACTAGCTCGGGTCCTTGCACTAGAACCAGGAGTCGAACCCAGGGCCAGTGAACCTCCAGATTCATCATGGAGGATTTGGAGAAAATTAATAAGAGGATTATTTAAAAAAATGCTAAATTGACTCACTCTCTTAGTTGAGTGCTTTGCCTTGCTGGCCTCGGTCTGTAATACTCTGGGTTTCAGGTCCCTGTAAAACTTGTTTATCTTTATAAAAAACATTACCCAAAAAGTAAGGCAATCCCATTGATTAAAGGATTAAAAAGAATGGTGCAAAGTGATAAAATTGGTTTTTAGTTGTTGTGTGGCTTTGCTCATATTGTTGATAGTAATATCATGCCTATCAAAAGTTGTGCTGAAGTCCTTGGTTATGCTCAGGGTACTAGTCAAGTCATTCATTCCATTCCTATGCCTACATCCTTGTCTAGTGTGCTCATATTTACATCTTCTATCATAGTGTTCCACTGCCGTACTCTTAACCTCAACCTTCATACAACAATGTTACTCCTCCATCACAATCCAATATGTCCAATTTCAATCCATCCACTGAAGCAACCATCAATAACTTAGCTCAAACTGTTTCATTCCTACAACAACAGTTGGCTTCCATTACCCAATCCAAGTTTAATGTGCCCACATTTAATGTAGCGAGCCCATTAATTGATGGCATTGTCTATGTTGTCCCTCCTAAACATGTGGAAGTCTCTCAATTAGAGCTTTATAATGGAAAAAGTGATCCCTTGAATCATATGAAAATATTTCAAACTTTATGTAGTGACTTTCCTCACAATCAAAGACTTATAATGGTGAATCTAGACGTGATGTTTGGAGAAGTTATTAATGGTAATTGATGTTTAGTCAAGTTTGAATTGGAAAATGTTGATTCAACCCCCGTCTTAATATATCGTGTTCCATTTGGGTGGATAGTAGTAGAATACGATAGTGGAGGAAAGGTTGGTTGAGAGAATTGGATTTTTTCTTGGAGGAGGAATGGAGATTAAGATGATGTATTAGAAAAATGAGAATTAATATTGAAGATGAGAGATGAAACAGGATTTAGGATTGAAACTGGAAAAATAGGATGATGGATAAAATCTTGGTTAAGATAGATAGATAATTATTCAGAGGAGGGAATATAGATTAACACGATTGATTGGAAATGAACTTTTTATTTAGAAGGATGGATGAAAGGTTGGTTGTGAATGTTAACTCATCTTCCTTAATTAAATCTTCCTCATTTTAGAAACATAATCTTCTTCATACGTTAACTCATTTCCATCTTAGATATTTCTTCTTCTTTCATTAGTTAACTCAATCTTTAAATAGGACCTTTATGTGCCCATTTATCCATCAAGTAAATAAATAATTTATTATTATCCTCTCACAGACTCAAAATGGAAAAAAATCATTTTGTAGTTGATTTGATTCAATGTCATCATTCTTATCCTTATCATCTATTGATTTTTTATTATAAAACTATAAATAAGATCCTTTCCCCACCCTTTTAGAATCCCATTTTATGCAAATTCATTTTATGACATATGTTATGATGTGAGGATCAAGCATCCACATACATTCAAGGTGAACAACATCAACACATCTTTCTTTCTGAGATTTGTAATGATATTGGTAAATGGGATTTATATTTAATTTCTTTTTTATGTTTTTCAGTATTTGTATTTCTTATTTTCCAATTTCCACACAATAAAAGTTCCAAGAAAAATAAAGGAGAAGTTGGGTGCTCTGATCCAAAAACAACATAGAATGAAAAGGATAAGAACAAAATTATCTCAGTTGAGGAGGAAGAGGAAGAGGTGAAGAAATTTAAGCACAATACTTGCAACAAAAGTTTCATAGAGACTCAGAAGGGATAAAATATAAAAAATAAAAACTACGGAAAAAAAAGGGCCAATAATAAGAAAATGGAAAATATCAAAGCTTAGACACATAAGAAGAAAGATAAAAATAAATCCATATTTTTCCTTGTATAGATCACTTTATAGACTAGGAAAATCATTGGAAGTAGCACAGCTATATAGAATATTTTTTGTAGAGAATGAAAGATCGTTATCCAAGTCATATTGGACTTCATTGGGAGTAGTAATTATGTAATGGTAGATATAATACAGGAATTTTTGAAGGAAGTGATTGACACCATTAAGGAAAAAGGAGAGAAGGCAACACAACTATTGGATAACATTTGGACAAGTGCCTTCAGAATTAAACTTGTTCCTAAGTAATAGATCACAAAAAGAGATCTATAAAAAAAGGAGCTTATGTATAAGTAGATAGTAGATACTCTTTGTTCTTAAAATGATGAGGCCAAGCAAAGAGTGAGAAGTGAGACCATGGAGTCCACTAAAAGGCCCATGCTAGCCTACTAGCTAAGAGAAGAGTGTCGTGGTAGAAGAAGATAATATAAACAAAACGTAATATATTGTTTATGGTATAATAGGAATAAGTATAGATGAATTAGTCAAGGAGATCTAGGATGACACTACACAAAAAGAGGAGGATATAAATATAATACAGATTGTGATATCAAGACCTAGATGAACAAACAATACAAACAAAAAATAAATAAATAAAGGGGGAACATAATTGAAAGAGATAAACAAATGTTACAAGATATATTGCATGATAAATGAGAGGATAAAAAAATAGAGGATCTAGAACACAGGTCGCGCACGAGAGTTACTATTAGAAGCGATGTTAAGAAAAAACGAGCGGACGAGTGTTACAACACAGGTCGCGCACTTCACATAAAAGAACGCCCTCAGGTAACAAGTGGTAGTTGTTAACACAAAACAACAGTCGTTTACGAGGAGAATGACATGCATGAAGTGCGAGAACTTTAAAAGACAATCCAAGAAACGCATTAAATCTAATTTTAGCTCTAAATGCTACTGAATGACAACCATGAATGTTTTGTATGCAGCAGATTCAGATTGAGCTATATATTGTCCCAGAAGCGAGGGAAACATTAATAGAGCATTTGGTTCAGTCGGTGATTTCAATAGAGCAGTTGATTCCAAGCATGGCGTCCTACAGAAGTGGTCTCTTGTGTGCAATCATGTTTTTAGCAATTCATGGAGGCTGGGCTCAGACTTCCGATACAATTAGTAATGCGTGCAGTAATGCCTTATATACACACTTTTGCGTTTCATCATTGTCCAAAGCTTCTGGGGCTTTGGAGGCAGATTTAACCCAGCTTTCTGTTATTGCAGTCCGTTTGTCTAGTAAAGTAGCGAAACCTGTTTCTAGGTTTATAGAAAAGCTCAAAAAAGGAAATCCCAATGTCTCGGCTCTTGAAGACTGCTCAGATCTGTTGAAGGATACAAGGGAACAGCTTCATGATTCACAGTCAGAACTAAAGCAATTGTCTAATGTCAATTTCATGGAATATGTAGAAGATGTGCTCACAAGGCTGAGTGGTGTGGAGACTAATCAGGATACATGTTTGAGTGGGTTGAAAGAAAGCAATGTTCCTGCAACCTTGGTTTCCAGTGTAAAAGATAATACAGATAATCTGATCATGTTGATTAGTGATGCTCTAGCTGTTGTTAGCACTCTTCGGCAACAGGGACACATTTGACTACTTTAGAAAACAGCTAAACATATTGGCTGTTGGCTTGTGAGGAGGGATATATATAGCAGATAACACATATTTGCTGTTCAAGCTTCATCTTTGGTTACTTCTTTTGTTTGTGAGATACATCATTGTGCTATTTAGATACCATTTTTGGTAACATACAAATGGAATGTTTGTGATTCGAGAAATGTTTTAAATATTGTTATTGTGTTTGATTTTAGAAATATATTTGTAAGATATATTATTGAATTTTAATTTGTTTTGAACATTTATCTTATAGTTTGTATGAATTATTTTCTTTTTCTGATGTTTTATAATGGAATTTAGATTCTTTTATATTTCATGATAAGTATAATTTTAATAACTTAACTACGTCAATGAAAAAAAAACTACTAATGAAATGCTTGAAAATCTTGCAGTAAGTATGGTGTACCCTTCATCACCGAGTATTGAAATATTGAAATAAATTAAATTAAATGATGAATTATATTTATATTATAAAATAATCGAAAGATTATAATTTTTCAAGAGAGTGATCCGGATACTCATTCTTAAAAACACAAAATTTACTGGCATCTATATAATACAGTTTTTCCAATAAATCAATATATTTACTACAGTTTTCACTTGTCTATAATTTTCAAATAAATTTTCACTTTTATCAAAAAAGACTTAATGGAATGCGGATTGCCTAATGTAACTGACATTATCCTCAGATAATGTAACTGGCATCTTAAAGAATTGTACCAACGGTGACGTGGAAGACCAACTGGTTCATCTTCATCATCGTCTCTTTAAAATCGCTCCTATCTATGTTAGAATAATTGCTACTATTTCATTTTCTTCAGCTGCAGGTTTGGACAGTTGCTTTCTGGTCCTCCAAGCGAGCTCTTGGACTTACACCAAATAGGCAACGACATTTTGCTATGAAGATCAGTTAATGCTAGAACCCTCTCGCCTCTCTCAGTATAGTAGTTTCAAAACTAATATGATATATTTGTAATTGAATATGCATCCTCTTCATTTGCATGGGTAAATAACTCTACGACTAAACACAACCTATAAATTCAACCTTAATCTAACCCTAATTGAACCCTAACTCTTATTCAACTATGATCCTAATTGGATTCTAGCATGAATCTTAACCCCATTAAAACTTTGCTTCCAATTTAACCTTAACCCTAATTGAACTCTTATACGAACCCTAATTATAATTAAACCCTTTCCACAATCAAATCCCATCTCTAGTTAATTATAACATTAATCCTTAACCCTAATCTCTCTACTTTAATGTTTATCCTAAACTCAACTCTAACCATAGATTTGAACCCTAACTACAACTTCAACCCTAATCTACACCTAATTCAACCCTATTTTTAAACTTAACCCTAACCCTAATTGAACTATAATCTCAATTAAACTCTAATCCTAACCCTAATCAAGCCCAAACCCTAATCCTAATTGAAGTGTAAGACTAATTTAACCCTAACCCTAATATAATTGAAACACAACCCTAATGCTAACCATAATTTAACTCTAGCACTAATTGTAATTGAACCCTTATTATAAGCTAACCCTAAAATTAACCCTTACCATAATTACTAAACCCTATTTTGAACCCGAACCATAACCCTAAAGTAACCTTAATTGTAAATCCGTCCCAACCTTAAGCATATCCCAATCTTTATGCTAACATAACCCATAAACCCATTTGAACCCTAACACTAACCTTAAATTTAAATTTAAATTTAATTTAAGATCATAACAGTTGTTCACTTCTAGTTTTATTTGGAAAAAAGTTTTGTAAGATTTAAAGAAAAGATTTGGCTTAAAAGTATTGCTCCAATCTCCATTCTTTTTTTTATTTTTTTTATTTTTATTTTTTTCTAAAGCGAGATCTTCCTAGGAGGCAATACCCTTTCTATTAAAAACTAAAAAACAAAATTACACAGTAGACAAAGCCAACCTCTCATTTATACAAATACATAATCCCATTACCTATTTCTACCACCCTTTCAATAATCTCCACAGGCATGATACCTTAATTCTCTCTCATGTATCTATTGAACTTGTCCAGGCCATAATCCTTCATCAGTCTTTTCTTAAACAAAGACCATGACATTTTTGTTTCATCTTCTTCCCTTCATCATTCAGGTTGAAATATCCCAACATGCATCTTGAATCCAGTGCAGCCCTCATCACTTCCTCGTATATATCTTCCCTCATCATTCTCCTCATTATCCCTATAGCTGCTGAAGGTTTTCCAAGGACCTCAACGATCGGATTAAATATATTCTCCATCACCACCCTATCATGAATGTGGCCATCGTTCTAGAAGTCGACTATTAAAATTTGGATCACGGAGTGTTTTTCTTTGTCATTTGCCTTCTTAAAAAGGCGGCTGATCTATTCCTCTAGTGCTACCCTAAGTGCAAAGTCCAAAGTCCTCATCCATTCTCAACTTCTCTTTTGTTCCTTTTGTGCTCTGCAAAACACTTCTTGTCCTAATATATCCCTTTTAGCATGATCTAGAGTCATCTCCACTGATGTCTATCCTATCCAACTACGACTTCACTCTGGCCAAAACTGCTATTGACCCGATCCTAAATCTGAACAAAATCTTACCTTACCCAAAAAAATTGTCGTCAAAACATTATACTTTGAGTTAGCAGACACAATTCTAGGCACGAATACACTTCCTTCCATGCCGCTTGTAGCTTGAGTAAGATAAATCTCATCCAATTCTCTCAGGAGGATGTACTTCCCTATCCCCTCCCAAAATAGTACTAAACTCATTCTACAGGTCTATCTCGTCCAACTTGACCATCTATCTACCTTTTCTTAGACCTTCATTGGCAAGCCAATTAGATACCCTTTTTCCTTCCCTATATGAATGATTGAAACGGTACTCCGAGAATTTGCTCAATTTTTATTCAATCGCTGGTAGCCACTGATTTAATTTCCAGTTGATAAAATTAGAGTGCATCACTCCATTTAACACCACTTGTGAGTCCCCTTCAATGAGAATATTCAAAACCTCCTTATTCACACACATCTCTAACCCATTATTGAGTGCACATATCTCTGCCTTGTTATTGGTAGCTATTCCCATCAATCCCATAATTGCAATAATCATTTTTCCCAAATCATCCCTCAAAATAGCGCCGAACCCTGCCTTACTCGGATTTCCTTTGCTAGCTCCATTTAAATTCAACTTAAGCCAACCTGGGGTTGGTTCCCGACATCTTACTCCCTTCCTCTTAGATTGTTTATTAATGATGTTGCAGATGACTAGATCCTTCAAACCCCATTTCTCTTCCATCATTTTGTCCCATTTGGAGTAAATCTTCACCCGTTTCCCTGGAATATTCCCTTTCACCACTTCAACAATTAAATATATCTTCAAAAATTCCTTGTCTGTAAAAATACTCCTATTTATTTCTTTGCATATCCGCCAAGCTACCATGGAAGGACTAGTCACCTAGATAAGTCTCCCCATTTCGAATGCTTACTCTCTGTCGGCCAGGAAAGCAAGAATTCCATTAACGTCCTATTCCTTGCCGATCTCCATTCCAACGTTTCCATCAACCGGTCCCAACATTTCACCACCAACGGACACCAAAAAAAGAGATGTTCAGCAGTTTCCTCATTCCCTCTACATAGGTAACAGATATTAGGACCTTAAATTCCCATCTCTCCTATACCGCCTTGAACTTCTAACACCCACTCCTTATCCTCAATACAATCAATTAATGCTTTCACCCCATTCCACGAGTCTCTCTAGAACCGAGCCTTCTTTCCATTACCAATTTTACAGGAGAGATGATTCAAGATTACTCTTCATCTTTCCCAGATGAACCTCCAAATCGTCAAACTTGATTCAGAGTTGGCCAATGTAAAATTTCTTTCCAAGTCCTTCTAGTCTAAACATTTTTCCCTCATAAACTTGCACCAAGGTTTTTGAGGAAACATATAGTTTCCAAGCCAATTTGGCTCCCAAGGCCAGGTTCTATAGATCCATTTTCCTAAGTCGCGCTCCTCTTTCTTCCTTCATGATACACGCCGTATCCTAGTTTATTAGCATAACTCTCCTAGAATCCTTCAATCCTTCCCATAAGTTCACTTCTTTAATAGCCCGTCCAATGTGCCAATGGACCACACGATGAGCCTAAAACATGACATGCTGTAGATTGGGATCGCTGATAAAAAACATTTTATCATTTGAATCCTACCAGCCTATGAAAGCCACTTTTTCTTCCATGATTCTACTTTAGATTGACAATTATTGATGATCTCCTCCTATAGCAACCTATTACTTCGATCGATGAACAAGGGAACTCCCAAATATATCGAAGGGAATGATTCTGTTTGGAATTCCAATATTTTTTCAATCTTGTTTTGATTCCTTTGGCTAGTGTTAACAAGGAACACCTGTGACTTATTTTTATTCATGATTTGACTCGATGCCTCCACATACTCATCCAAAGTTTCCTTAATCACTACCACTTCCTGATCCGAAGCCTCCCAAAATAAGATCGTATCATCAACAAATTGTGAATGCGAGATTGGCTCCAGGTCTCTGTGAACCCCGACTCCCTTGCAAAATCCCATCATACAGTTCTTCTTAATGTTCCTGCCCAAAGATTCTACCATTAGAAAAAATAAGGAGGGAGATAAAGGGTCTCCTTGTCTCAATCCATTGGTGTCTCTAAAGAAACCACATGTATAACCATTGACCAACACTAAGAAATGGGTTGATGAGATGGAATGTCGCATACAATCTAGCCATCTGCCGTGAAAACCAAATTTATCCAGGACCAAGAGGAGGAATTCCCAATTAACCTAGTCAGACAGCTTGCTCATGTATAGTTCTACCACCATCCCTTTCATATTCTCTCTTCCCATAGAGTGAAGAGTTTTCGAGACCAGGATGATACTATCGATAATTTCTCTGCGAAGGGTAAATCCGTGTTGTTCCTCCCAAATGATTTAATGTAAAATATTCTTGAGCCTTAAAGCCATGGCCTTTGAGATGACCTTGTAAATAGAGTTACACAGAGAAATAGGTCTGTAATCCACTATTATCTCACAATTATACTTTTTGGGTATAAGAAAAATTATTGCGATGTTGATTTCTCTGACTAGTCTCCTCTTCTTCCTAAACTCTTCCACCATCATCCATATGTCCTCCCCCATGAAGTCCCAACATTTTTGATATACTTTTTCTATAAAGGCATCGAGGCCTAGCACTTTATTAGGGTGAAGAAAGAATGCCGCCTCCTTGACTTCCTCCAGAGAGAAAGGCATATGCAAAGCTTCATTTTCTTCCTGGGATATGACTTGGTCTATTACTTTTAATACGTTATCCCTATTGTAGCATCCTAAAATTGCGACACTTGCAATTTCGACCGCATTTGGGTCTTCATGATGGTGACGCAACACTGAACCTAAATGGAGACCCCAAAACTTGTTCATGACATCAAAAACTGCATTTTTCAGCACCCTAGCCTCATCGTCCTTGCACCCTATTGTCCCTGGAGGTGGGGCCATGGCACCCAGCACCCTGGTCCTTCAGAACTAGGGCACCTAGTGCCCTAGTCCCCCAGGACCATTATGCCCAGCGCCCTGGTCCCTGGCCCTATTTTTGGGCCCGACCTCTTTTGGGTCTCGGGTCTTTATGTTTGCAAATTGGAAAATAATGTTTCCTTGTCAGCCCAAGGTCAGAAAAATCAGTCTTTTAACCCTAATTGACAAGTATATAAACTAAATTTCCTCTCTCATTTTGGAAGATGGAAAAAAGGCGGAAATGATATTCAAGCATTCAAGCATTCAAGCATTCAAGCATTCCTTCAAGCTATTGATCATTCTAAGTCTCCATTCAAGGCTAAGTGTTGCATTCAAGACAAGGATTCAACCATTGAAGAGGAGATCACATACAACATACAACATACAACATACAACATACAACAACAATTACACCTTCGCATGTAAGAATACAAACATTCTTACAACAAGGTATTGGTACTTTATTACATTACAATAATTTACATTTACAACAATTTCTCATTTCTTGGTTAATTCCAAAACCGGGGTTTGACCTAAGGGAAAACCCCTAATCCCTAACCCCCCAATCGTCTTCTCTTTTCTGTGTGTAGGTTGTAGGTACGCGGCTGTAATTGAAGATCTGGAATCCTTGTGCAGAGACGAACAGATCCCCCTTTGTTTCACGGATTTTTCGGAGGACTGTGTGCACGCCGGGCGCCATCTTCTCGTCAACTTTTGCTCAAATTTGTAGGACAGCATCGTCTTGACATTTTACTTCTAATTCCAAGTCCGCAGCTTCATCTCATATCCCTATCTCTGTTTATAAGCGAATCTTTCTTACTTTACATGCATTCCTAGTTCAATCCTTCTATCTACATTCTTTACAAAAGAGGGTAGCCTTGCTGTCTTAACCCTTGAAACTCATTTAGAATCCAATCTTGCATTGTGTGAGATTGGATCTTGTGGGTTTCAACCCCTCTTTTGAATGTAAGGTCTCCCCTAAGTGAAAACCGTCAACCCTAGTGACCTCCTTCCCCTCTCCTCGGAGTGGTGGGGGGAACACTTAAGGTTCGATCGTGATTTTTCGCTTTACATTTTGGTGAACCCGACGTGAACATCCTTTCTGATTATTCATGGTTAGATCTGAAAATTGGATGCCTTGATTACATTTCCATGTTTGATCTTTTGCAAATTTTAGAGGTTAATTGCATAAAAACCCTAAATTTTCTTTTTAGTAATTGAGCTTGTGAAATGTCTAAATGTTAATGCTTGTTTCAGATCTACCCTTCTATTGCAAATTATCAATTCATATTTGTGCTTTAATTCTAAAAATTAAGTGGTTAATTGTCAAAACCCTAATTTTTAAAACCTTTTTGATTCAACTTTTGACCGACAATTTCACTGATCAAAACATCTCCAAATCAACTATAACATTGGATTCCGCAACAAAATCATAATATCTTTCATCCCTGAAAATTTGGAAAAAGGTTGCGAGGACCATGTGCACCCCGAGCGCCATCGTCCCCGACATTTTTTCCGAAATTTCGGGAGCTAAATCTTACTGTATTTTTCTGCTAAAATTTAGAATTTTGGCTGATTTTATCAATTCTAACACTTTCAAAATTAAAGTCAAAGTTGGTCTAGTGATTGCTTGGATTAAGGCTTCTAATCATTCAAAAATTGTTGAAATTGAAATTTTGTGTCAAAATTGTGTTCTTACTGTCCTAAATTTGAAAAGTGTGTTGACATTCATTCAAAAATTTCAGTACTTTATTCAAATTCTTGCAATCTGTGGCTTTTGAAATTAAATGTTTAATTACACCAACTTTGATTTCCGCTTTCAAAATTGAATTTTGCGTGAAATTGAGTCAATTTTTAAAATTCAAAATTTGCATTGCTTTTGGTATTCCCTCTAAAATCATAAAATTCAAAATTTTAGTTTCCCTCTCTTTTTCAAAATTCAAATTTTGCATTTTTCAACAATCTTGGTAGGGTTCAATTTTGAGACTGCAACTTTAATTTGGCCTATCTACAGATCGTAAAATCACTTAATTTTTTCAGATTAGCTTTAAAATCATCATAACTTTCATCTCTGAAAATTTTGAAAAAACTTGCGAGGACCGTGTGCACTCTGTTCGCCACGGTCCCTGACATTTTTTCTAAAATTTCGGGAGATTGTCGTGATTGCATTTAACAGCTTAAATCTAGGAGATTGGCTGATTTTATTGAAATTTGCTACCTCTAAAATTCAAAATCTTCTCTCTCTCTAGTGCATGAGTTTTACAACAATAAGCCCTACTTACACTATTCCCGTTAGACGAAGCCTTAGAATTAAGTCTTTCCAAGGTTTAATTACTGAGGAGATGGAACCTAATTTGAATGGCCTTTTTAACGAGGACACGGGTAATTCCTCTAATCCTCCTAATGATGAAGAAGCTCTCCATGAGGTTTCTGTAGAACAACTTTCAAAATTGGATAACCAATTTGATGATTTTCAGCAATGGATGTCTCAAGAATATCCCGATAGTCAAGCTCTTTTATTAATTGAAGGTCTAAAACGTATGGTTCAAAGTGATAAGAATGGAATTGATATTTTGCGTGGTATTGCACACATTGTGGATTTGAATGTGATGCCTATGAAGAGTTGTGCTGAAACTTTGGGTTATACACAACCTCCTACTCAAGTCAATCATTCTATTCCTTTAACAACTTCTATTGCTAGTATACCTACTTTTACATCAAACATAATGACTACTTCTATACAAGACATTCCCCCTATGATCACCAGTCATGGGGGCAATCTTTCTTCTTCAATTAACCCTCTTCCTTCATTTAATCCGACTTCTTCATTCATTCCTTCAATGAGTGTTCCTATTACATCTCCACAAATGAACATGATGCAAGGGGGCAATTCATTCAACCATTCCATTCCTCCTTGTAGTGTTCCTCTTTTCCAATCATCTCCTATGACTAACTATCATAGTGTCTTGCCACCTTATTCTCAATCAATACCTTCTTTCAATAACATAATACCTCCATCTCAATCTAACATGTCTAATATGAGTTCTTCGACTGAAGCGACCATTAACAATCTTGCACAAACTGTCTCTTCTTTACAACAACAAATTGCCTCTATGAATCAATCTAAGTTTAGTGTGCCCACATTTGATGTTGCGAGCCCACTTTCTCTTGACATTGTTCAAGCTATCCCTCCTAAACATGTTGAAATCCCACATTTGGAGCTTTATAATGGTAAAGGTGATCCTCTAACACATGTTAAGACTTTTCAAACAATATGTACCGATTTTGCTTATGACCAAAGGTTGCTTGCAAAACTGTTTACTAGGACATTAAGAGATAAAGCCCTACAATGGTATTGCTCGTTGCCTTCTTATTCTATTACTTCTTTTGAACAACTTTCAAATGCTTTCATTCAACAATTTCAAAACAATATAAGTCCTAAAGTTACTTTGATTGATTTAATGCATTGTAAACAAGGTGTTAAAGAAAAAGTGACTGATTTCATTGGTAGATATAAGCATTTGTATGCTCAAATTTCTTTTCTACTCCCTGACAATGATATTCAAAGAATCTTTATTTCTAATTTACAAAAAGACATTAGAGAAAAACTTCTGTTTTCTGAGTTTACTTCTTTCCAACAGTTGTGTGCAACTCTTCACAATTATCAACTGACTGTGAATCAAATGGAACAAGAAAATCCTATGGCTCCGAGTGATAAGGGTGATAGTAGTCAACAACCATTTGGAAAGTTTAAACCAAACAGAGAGTCCGTTAAGTTCAATGAAAACATCATCAACAATAATGTGAATGCAGCATTAGGTGTGCCTCCTATTTCTAAGTTTTTCAAGAAAGAAAGAAACTTTAATCCTTTGAATGAATCATTGCATAGTATTATGAATAAGTTATTGGAACAAAATGTGCTTACTCTCCCTCCTGTAAAGCAAATAGATCCCGCAAAGATTAATTCACCCTATTTTGATAACAAATCTTTTTGTCAATTTTATCATCAACCTGGGCATGATACTGAAAAATGTTTTCCTTTAAAGGGTAAAATTCAAGATTTGATTGATAATAATACTATCTCTATTTCAGGAGTGAATGATAAAGGCAACACATCTGTAGCTCCTCCTAACCAAAATCTTAAGATTTTTACTGATCCATTACCTTCTCATACCTCTAATGCGATTGAGGTTAATGATTCCTCTTTCTCACCTGATGGTCTTGTGTCTATGACTCTGAATGTGATTAACTTTGTGGAGCAGCAGAAAATCCCTAAAGAACCTTCCATCACATTTGATTCTAGTGAAACTATCAGGGCACCTGATGGTCCTTTATACATAGTTGCAAAAGTCAAGAATACACCTTGTCGTGGAGTGCTTATTGATTCTTCTTGCATGGTTAATGTCATTACTGAAGAATTTCTCTTTACTTTACAATTGAATCAGGTGATCTATGACAAAATAGATGTGGTTGTGAAATTATTTGATGCATTTTCTTCTCCTACAATTGGTTCTATTTCATTACCTATTGAGGTCCATAACAAATCCCTTGATGTGAACTTTGCTATTATTCCTTCATCTGAACAATTTCGTGTGAAGCTTGGCTATCCTTGGCTATCTTCCATGAAAGCTATTGCTTCTCCTATTCATAAATGTTTGAAATTTCCCCATAATGGTGAAGTTGTTACTGTCAATCATAGTCTCTTTAAACCAACTGAAAGAACTTCTAGTGTTCCTATTGATTATTTTTGGCCTAAACAATTCCAATCTCTTCCTCCACGAAGTGATCATCTTTTCAAATCTTATCAAAAGTGGAAAACAGATATGATCCTATCTCTAAGTGAACCTAGAACACCCAAACTTGATATTCCTATCATTCTTGAGAAGGAAGTTCTTCCTTTGAAAAATAAAACTAATGTCTTTCCTTAAGAAGATTCCCAACCCATTCCTATGGATGTGACTATGTCTATGTCTAAAAGTAGACCTATACCTCCTCATCATGATGGACTTGGTCTCCTTCCTAAACCAAATATTCCTCCTTTATATGGAGCAGTTCCTCCTCCTTCCTCTTATGGAGAGAAGAGACCTTCCTCTTCTCCTATTATCCAGCCTAAGAGACCACAACCTAGACACCTAAGTGATAAGGATGAGAACATTCCTCCTCCTCAATCTCCTCCACTTCCTACTAAGACTAGATGAAATCATTTTGTGCATGAACACCGACGAAAGCATCATCTTAGAGCTCAGGCAGCTGCTTCTCAAACTTTGCAATCCCCAAAAACACCTTCAACAAGCATTATTCCATTTTCTCCAAAATCTCCTAAACATAAGATGCATGATCGTCTTGATCCTGTGCGAGTTAAAGATCCTATTTTTATAAATCTTGATGATGATATAGATGAAAATGTTATTCATGATGAAAATGCTACTTCTCTTCATTCTGATAGTGAATATGAATATGTTGATGTTGATAACCATTTATCTAACGAATTTTCTAAAGCACTTATCCTAGCTCCTAGACAAGAACAACGTGGCTTGGAACATGAACATAGCCCTTGTTTGGATCTTGTGATAGCTCCATCTGCTGTGTTGGATGTTCCTCCTCTAGAATGTTTCCTGCCTTCTCGAAATATTGATCAGCAAGATCACGGGGTAGATGACGTGCTAGACTAGTTCATTAGCATAGCAGACTCTTTCCTCCTCCCTATTGTTACTTCTTCTATGTGTTATTCTCATTCTTCCATTTTTTGTCCTTAGTGTTGTCTACTTGAGGATGATGCAAAGCATTGAGATCTCTTTTGGTCTCTCTCATGTTGACTCAAAAGACACATGTGTTCCCTTCTTCTAGGTGACCTTCCTTGATTGGGGAATGAAGAACAATTATTCATACATACATATGATATACATGAATTATCATACAGCATACTGACCCTGAGGAAAGCGAAGTCACCTCGTGCTTTGTGTTTTGTGTCTATTATCCTTGGGTTTATCTCACACTTGGGGGCTAAATATTTGTGATAATGTGCTCATTTTCCTTCTTATGTCTTATGTGTATCACTACATTAAAGCAATCACCCCCATTAAGGCGTGTGCGATCGCTTTAATGTAGGGGGGCATACATCCCGTCTATCCCTTTAGGATACTTGAAAATTTCTTGGCGAACTTAGCTTTGCCTTGAAAATTTTTGGTATTTTTCTTGCATGACTCATAGTGAGGGAACCTTACTACTGACAGTCATGGTTCTCCCTCGTGATCTTCCATTTTACTTTGTCAATCGAATTCGTAAGATCCTTAGTCCACTGGGGGCTTGGTGTGTCTTACCTCCTTGACGTGGTGAAAGTCTTTCAATGTTGTTTCCTTGTACTTTACTGGAAGTATAAGCATACGCTTATACTCCCACTAAAGTGGGGGCTAAATGTAGTGTCCTAAAATTGTGACACTTGCAATTTCGACCGCATTTGGGTCTTCATGATGGCGACGCAACACTGAACCTGGATGGAGACCCCGAAACTTGTTCATGACATCAAAAACTGCATTTTTCAGCACCCTGGCCTGATCCTCCTTGCACCCTGTTGTCCCTGGAGGTGGGACCATGGCGCCCAGTGCCCTGGTCCCTGGCCCTATTTTTGGGCCCGACCTCTTTTGGGTCTCGGGTCTTTATGTTTGCAAATTGGAAAATAATGTTTCCTTATCGGCCCAAGGTCAGAAAAATCAGTCTTTTAACCCTAATTGACAAGTATATAAACTACATTTCCTCTCTCATTTTGGAAGATGGAAAAAAGGCGGAAATGATATTCAAGCATTCAAGCATTCAAGCATTCAAGCATTCCTTCAAGCAATTGATCATTCTAAGTCTCCATTCAAGGCTAAGTGTTGCATTCAAGATAAGGATTCAACCATTGAAGAGGAGATCACATACAACATACAACATACAACATACAACAACAATTACACCTTCGCATGTAAGAATACAAACATTCTTACAACAAGGTATTGGTACTTTATTACCTTACAATCATTTACATTTACAGCAATTTCTCATTTCTTGGTTAATTCCAAAACCGGGGTTTGACCTAAGGGAAAACCCCTAATCCCTAACCCCCCAATCGTCTTCTCTTTTCTGTGTGTAGGTTGCAGGTACGCGGCTGTAATTGAAGATCTGGAATCCTTGTGCAGAGACAAACAGATCCCCCTTCGTTTCGCGGATTTTTCGGAGGACCGTGTGCACGCCGAGCGCCATCTTCCCGTCAACTTTTGCTGAAATTTGTAGGACAGGATCGTCTCGACATTTTACTGCTAATTCCAGGTCCGCAGCTTCATCTCATATCCTTATCTCTATTTATAAGTGAATCTTTCTTACTTTACATGCATTCCTAGTTCAATCCTTCTATCTACATTCTTTACAAAAGAGGGTAGCCTTGTTGTCTTAACCCTTGAAACTCATTTAGAATCCAATCTTGCATTGTGTGGGATTGGATCTTGTGGGTTTCAACCCCTCTTTTGAATGTAAAGTCTCCCCTAAGTGAAAACCGTCAACCCTAGTGACCTCCTTCCCCTCTCCTCAGAGTGGTGGGGGGAACACTTAGGGTTTGATCGCGATTTTCTACTTTACACCTATATCTAACATCACCGCCTATGAAAGAACCAAGTGGGTTTTCAAAATGTTGAACTGCAACCTTCTCAATATCATCTCTTGCTAAACAACACTGACCATTATCATCCTTGATTGCTTCAATCTTATTGATCAATCTCATAGCCTTCATCAATGAGTGAAAGAACTTTGTATTTAAGTCCCTAGGTGAAATATACATCTTCCTGGATTTCTTGCGCCAATAAATCTCCTCCCTAGCCAATACCTCTGATAGACATCCCTTCAATTCCTTTTCTTTTTTATATTCATCATTGGTCATCCCAAAGAGAATTACCTTCTCATTAAGAGAAGCAATCTCCTCCTCTAACCTCAGTGTGACCCAGGACCCGAACCCGTAGTGGTACCTGTGTAGGGGGAACCCCTCCCACTCGACCTGGCCTCAGTGCTGGCGATGGGAGTACATCCATCCTCCTCCTCTGTGCTGGTCTCCTAGCCTCCTCCGTACCACCCACTGCAGCTAGCACCTCCCCCACTCTCCCCTCTCCCTCAGCTCCAATAGCCAATCCACCTCTCCCCTTATCTCCTCTCCTCGCTCTACCTCCCTGCCTCCCTCTGGCTCCTCTCCCTCGTCCATCTCCTCCATCCTCTCCATCATCATCATCATTTCCCTCTCCCTCCTCCCCATCAGAATCAAAAGCTAGCCTCATCTCATCAGGATCAGATATCCTGGCCACCGCCCATACAGCAAACAATCGAGCAAACTCATCCATCATGCCTGCATCCTGAATCTCAAGGGCATAATCCCATATCTGTCAGGCCAACCCCACAAACTCCTCTACTACCACTGCACTATCAATGGTCGGCCCCCAATCCGCTACATCCTACCATCGTCGTGCATATAGGCACGCTCCCTGTGGAATACCCTGCTGGCGCCCGAACTGCCTCAAAACTCGGGTCACCACAAACCTCTCAATCACAAACGGGGTCCTCCCAATCAGATGTCTAGTCATGAAAACAAAGGGCATCTCCAGCCCATCCTCCGCCCACACCTCACATCCTGTATATGGTCGCCATGTGACCGTATCAATGTCATCAAGTACCCTCCTCTAATGCTCTAGTTTTCCTAGCTTGCGCTGGACAACTAGACCCCTGTATCCATATGCATATGCGCATCCTACGGGCCTGTCCCTGTCTGCTAGTGACCTCGCCGCTGGAATATGCTCCCAGCACCATACCTGTAATAAAGTCATGCCAGCTGACAAACTGCCGTAATTGAGGTATACCACCTCATGTAGACCCCTATATAAATGGGCCAGCATAGCTGACCTCCATGAAAACCTCCAGCCCTGAGTGACCATCTCCTCCAAAACCAGCCCCCATCCCACCAAGAATCCTTTTGACCTACGATCAGGACAAAGGAATCCACCAATGAACGCTACTAGTACAGATGGCAGCGGTGCATAATCTAAGTCCAAAAACTCCTACCATGGGATCTCATAGCCGCAGACTGTATCATCCTAGAAAATGTGGCATAGTGCCTCTGTACCACCCTCCTCTGACTACTCATAGGGTAGTAGTGCACCTACTATAGGAATGCGCAAGATCCTGTAACAGTCCTCTAATGTGACTGTCATCTCTCCCGTGGCAAAATGGAAGGTGTTCATGTCGCTATGCCACCTCTCTACCAAAGCTGTCAGTAGCCCCCGGTTCATAGTGAACCAAGGCATATCCAAGAGGGAATTCAACCCACATCTCTCGATGATATCGAGATTGGCCTGCGATAATTGCGGTATCAATGTCCACGGTCTGGGAAATCTCTCCCACGACTGAACCACACCCAATCGCTCCTGTCAAACAAGCAAAACAAATCCAATATCAGTTTCGACATCAAAACAGAGATATCAAAATCAAACTCACATTAACAACATGAATCCATTTGCTCATCTACATCAAGTTCAAAATCCTATCATTTCATATCAACTTGTAAACAACTCAAGTTATCAAAAACCATATCAAAACTTGTAAAACAACTCAAGTCTCCAAAATCACATAAACTTGTAAAACAACTCAAGTTTCCCACCCATATCAGCTTGTAAAACAACTCAAGTTTCCAACCCATATCAGCTTGTAACACAAATCAAGCTTCACACATTGAACTTGCAACAGAACATGCAAATAAATCATATTTTGATCAACACAACACATTGATATCTATACATAACTTGGAATATCGCAAATCAAAACAAGTTATATCGACACTCATATTGGACAAATCCATAAAATCATGACAGACAAACAAAACAAATTTACAAATCGGCTCATCTTGCAAAAATTTTCCAGATGCTCTAAAACAGATACCCAATGCGCTAAAAACCCCCATGCGCTAGGCTATCTTTCCTATGCGCTAATCTATTTACCCTATGCGCTAGACTGACTCTACGCGCTAAATCTTTCCCCCCATGCATCACCTAACCTACCCTATGCGCTAGACTGACTCTACGCACTAATCTATCCCTCCTAGGCGCTACCCATTTGACCCTACGCGCTAGGTTAACCCTACGCGCTATACCCCCTTACCTATGCAAACCCCTGTGACCCCTATGTGCTAGGTCTACCCTACGCGCTAACCTGTTGACCTGACGCGCTACCCAACGGTTGCCATGCGCTATTCTACATATATGCGCTAACCTATTTTTGCTATGCGCTATCCTATCTATTTTGGATGTGACCCCTAATATTCGACTTGATGCGCTACTTAAAACTTCGTATGCACTAATCTGTGACTTAGACGCGCTAAACTGCTAAAACTAAACTTTGAAAATAAAAAAATGACTAAAAATGACTAAATGAAAAGTCAAAAGAGGGTCAAAAATGTGGACTTATTGGTGGTCCATATGCGGCAGGTCTCCGGTACCTCTGAACGCGCTCGAAACGGTGTCTATGATACGGAATAGGCATTTTCTCTGTAGACCAAATTCTCTTTCTCCAAAGTCAACAAAGCACAAATGAATCTAATTCAAGCCCTTTTCCCCTTTTATAGGAGGAAAATGAAATTAGGGTTAGCCGAATGGACCTATAATATGGTCGTGGTCTCCCCTATACCATAACATTTGTAACTTATCAGGAGATGAATCAATTTGCACACATTACACATGAACGAAATCCTACACATCATACGCACCTCATCAAATTAAATAAAAAATTTTCAAAATATTGATTCATCTCCCGAGAGGGCATCACCATCAAATATCGAATCTGGGGCATCACACATCAAATCAAATCTGGGGCACGACTTGCAAATCATAAGAGCGACACAAAAATTGCATTTGATCATAAATCACAAAAACACATCATTTTTTTTGAAATAACATGTGCACACACGTCACTTCAAAGAGGGGCAAAATGTAGACGTATAAAAATGACCATATTCCTAAATGAATATTTTATGTTCATTTCTCTATTTAATTAAATCCATTTTTAATTAAATGATCCACATTCTTCTATTTTATTAAATAAATTACTCAATTTATTTAAATAAAATTCACTATACCCATTTAATGAATAAATCATTTTATTCAATTAAAACCCCCCTATCCACTTTTAATTAAATTCAAATTTAATTAAATAGTTATCCTAAATTGAATAAATCTAATTTATTTAATTTCCCCAAATTGCAACCAAATTGAATTAAATTACTTTATTTCAATTAAATCCTATTATCCCTCCATCCACTTGCAAAATCCCAAACCCCTTTCTAATCCCTTCTAGAATCTTCTAATCGCTTCTAATTAACCTAACCCCTCCTCTAAACTTTGTCACATCCCTAAGCAAAGGGAAGTCACTTCTCAAAACCTCAAAGTCTTTGATAACCATTAAAGGCTTCAAGTCTTCAACCACTTAATTCCTCAAAGTCTTTGATAACCATTAAAGGCTTCCAACCTTCAACCACTTAATCCCCCAAAGTCTCCAATAACCATTAATGGTTAACTCAAACCCTCCTACATGGTTAAAGAATTTGTTTTGACTCAAACCTTTACCCAACCCAAAGGTCTCATCAGGCCTTTAATGCTTTGACCATGATTATCTCTTAATCATTTGCACAAAGGTTTATCCTTGGATTAACTCTTAATCCATTAGGTAAGCCTAACTTAAGCTTAACCCTTATCTCTAAGATAACCATGAGGTCTTCTCAGGCATTTAATGCCTCCAACCCTTTCTCTCAACCCAACCCTATGTTGATACTTGTCACCATTTCATTGGTGCCAATTACAAACATGGATCCCCAACTTTCAAACTAAACCCTTGATTAAACCATTCAATCTTGACCATCCATTGCCCTATTTTTACTATAAATAGAGCTCTCATTCCTCCATTTTCAACAATCATCCTCCAAATTTGTAGTATCACACTTATGTTCAAATACATTTAAGCTCTCATATATCATATATGCTCATCATTTAGCCTCTCTTTAGAATAGAAATTAGTCTAAATATGCATGTTTAGAATACTTTCTTTATCATTCAGCTCAATCATAGACTAAATATATCATGTTAGGATAGTATTCATACTAACTTTATCATCTTATCATCTAGTTTATTGCATTTCTAAGATCATTCATAGCTTAGGATACATTTCATTCTAAAATCGATCAAAAGCATCCCTCATTCTTGCATTTGCCATCCCTAAACCATTTTGCTCAGTAATCTAAGAGCAAAAAAACATTGGTTTGAGGGACATTGTAAGATAGAGAACCATGGGACCCACCTTGGGAAGCTGAGTAATACTTTGTTACTCCATAGCTTGCACCAAGAAGTCCTGTGTGTGTGTGTGGACTAGTATTTAGCAATATTTTCACATATTGAGTTTTATTAGCCTACTTTTCCCACATACAGATTTGAATAATGGACAAGATGAAAATGCATATAAGGTTGATAAATGTGATAATGTGGATTCATATGTTGATATGAAATCAGAATTTGATATGCATTGTGCGGATCTTGGTGTTAAAGAGAGAAAAATCTGAAGTTATTTTCACAGATTTGCAATTGGTAAATGAACCATTGACAGATGATCATGCATTTTCATGTTTGCAAAAGGCTGATATTAGGTGTAATTAGCAGGCTAAATTGCAGTCATTTTATGAGGAAATGTTCCTCTCTATTTTCCAAGCTTGTATTATGGATGAGTGTTTTCCATTTATGCAAACTAGCAATCAACATGTGCCTGATGTTCCCAATGATCAGATGGAGCTGGGTTACTTTTCTTTTCAGCTAGGAAATAATTGTAAACAATATGATAGTTTTGTGTCATTTGATGATCAGCATTCAGAGGCGGGTTTCATTTTCCAAAGATTGAATGATTACCAACATGCTGATTATCTTTTATGTGATGAGCTGATGAGAAGTTGCAAAGCTTGTGATCAGGCAAATGTAAGTGAAAGTTCTAGCTTACCCTTGATTCTAGGAAATGAGAATCATGTGTTTGACAGAGGTAAACATTGACTCCAATTTTGATGGCCCAGGGCCATATGTAAATAATTCTACTGTACAGTCACTTTGCTTTCAGTTGTGTGGTTTTCAATAAGGAGCCCTATTGTTTGGGTGGAATAAGGAACCCCTATTTTGGAGAGTAAAGCTCATTGAAGAATTTAAAAGAAAAGAGGCCGAACAAGTCAAGGATGATCCAACGGTCGGGCGAGTTGATCAACTGCTGTCACCAAGTCGCAACAAAAAGTAGCTCCATGGCTATCGGCGCGACTTGGTGACCAAGTGGTGGGGCCCGATAGCAAAGGAGCAGTTCAAAGGAGAAATAAAGAATGAGTTGGTTGGGAAGGATCCAACGGTGGTCACTGATCCGCTATGCAGAGATGCATGATGAATAATCATCACGGATCAGCGAGAAAGAAAAGACAAACAAAGAGCTTCATTCTGGCGGTGAGTCTAGTCAGTGCTGAGGTGGTAGGATAGCGACCCCGAAAAAAATCCAGAGGTGCCACATGGTGGAGATACATGGCAGAATTCTGCGTGAGAAATTCAAAGGTTTAAAATATAATTTCAGACTATGGTGAAAAGATAGAAACTTAAATGACCGACCTGTAGGGGGATTGATGACTAAGGGATTATTCTTTTGCCCTAATATAGACATATTATATATCGTTGGAAAGCTCTCCATCTGAGAAATCCATTTCTTCAATCAAGTCTAACCCATGGTAAATATTTTTGGAGAAGTTACATCAGATCTTAGAATTTATTTTTAGTCAGAAAGATTGGATTTTCTACAGGCCAAGTGTGTGGGTAGTTAATGCTGAAAGATAGGGCTGTTACCATTATCGGGGGAATGAAATATGATTTTGTCTTCCCTTCCTTCTTATTTGAGAGTCTTCTCATTTTGTAGAGGTTCCAAATTTTTGGTGAGCGAGGCTCCTGAATCTTGGTTTCCAATTCTGATTTTTTTCCAAATTTGTAATACAATGTCCCTTTTCAAGTAATAGAGTATCTTCTTGCTGTAGATGTTTTCTATTGTAGGTCACATATATGTAAGGCATATATATACTTTATTGGATTGTCTCTAGGACTTCTCTTATTTTCACAATCTAGTCTTCAAGGGAGTTTGGGGTTTGTCCTCTCAAAGTGGGAGTGTAATGGATGTTCTTAGACACTCTTCAAGGAAGAGTTTAAATTCTATGAACAATCATTTTGGATTCAGGATAATGTTTGGATATGTATGATCCTCTGTTGGAGTTTAGAATGCATTAATGTCAGGCATTAATACAGGGATATCTTTCTCAATAAATTGGATTTGCAATAGAAGTTTTCATTTACAGTTTGATGTATGAGTCCATGCCCTTGGATAAGGTACTAGTCTTGCAGATTCTGGAGATTCTTAGAGATTTTAAAATATCAAGTATCCATTTGCTTTTATGTTTGTAGTTTTAGATGGTCCATCTATCTCATGCTCCAATCTAGTTGAGATGTTAATGTAGATCTAGCCCATCTGCAGTAACCTCCTTGTTGTTGAGCCTTTTGAGATTCATCTGCTTTTATTGATGCCATATGTCTATGACTGGTTGTATTTTGTGCATCAAAGGGTGTCGCCCCCTAGGTCTAGCAGAACCTGAACTGTAGGAGGATCATTAGGATCCTATGTTATGTTGTCCAAGCCCTGAAGCATTTCATTGATTGAGATTGGCTATTTCATAGATAGTTTGCATGTGAACTTGGGTTTCTCATTTTTAAGAACAACAGAGCTAACTAGAACCCATCTCATGATGAGGTTAGAGTTGCAGCCTTTTCCTTTGAAGGTAATAAAGTTCATGGCCCTGATGGTTTCCCTATGATCTTTTTTCAAACTTTTTTGTAGATGATTAGTTCAGATTTTGTGGATGTTGCTAGAGAGTTCTTTGGTTCCAGATCGCTTCTTAAGGAACTGAATGCTACCTTTTTGTCCAGATCCCTAAGAAACTTGATGCCCATTCCTTTCAGGACTTTAGACCTATTAATTTATGTAACTCGATCTATAAAAGCTTTTCCAAGATAATTGTGTTTAGGCTTAAAAAAATGCTGCCTTGTTTGATTTCGAAGCATCAGAGTGGTTTTGTTCCTCATAGACAGATTTTGGATTCTATTATTGTTGTTAATGAGAATATCCATTCTTTGTCTGTCAATAAGAAGTCGGGCTTCTTGTTGAAGTTGGATCTCCTCAAAGCTTATGATCGGGTCAATTGGAATTTTTTGTTTAAAGTGCTTCAATCCTTTGGTTTTGGTAACCATTTCATCCAGCTTGTCAATCAGCGTGTTACCGCTCCCAAATTTTTAGTTTTGGTCAATGGTTCGACATCTAGTTTCTTCTCGACGTCGAGGGGTATTAGACAGGGGATCCTCTATCCTCATTCCTCTTTATTCTGATCAGTGAAGCTTTCAACAAAATTATCCAGAGATATGTCAAGAAGAGCAATCTGAGGGGTTTACGACCTTCTTCCCAAGATACTATTTTCTTCCACCAACAATTTGTTGATGATACACTACTGATGGGAGAAAGTTTGATCAAAGAAGCAAATACTATTAAAGCTATCCTGGATACTTATGAGAAAGGATCAAGGCAAAAGGTCAGTCTCTGTAAAAGCTCCATATTCTTCATGAATACTCTTGAGCATAGAAAATGAAGATTGCCAATATTTTGGGCTGTCAGATGGGTGTTCTCCCTGATTCATATTTGGGTTTTCCCTAGTGTGTGGGAACTGCCACATATTCCTTTTGGTCTAGTTTGACTGATAGATTTCAAAGGAAGCTTGTTGGTTGGAAATGAGCTTTGTTAAGCTAAGTGGGTAAACTTTAATTAATTAAGGCTTCACTTTAGAACCTCCCCGTCTATGCTATGAGTCTATTTAAAATGCCGGCCAAATTTGCTGATAGAATGGAAAGTATACAGAAGCATTTCCTTTGGTCAGATTCTGAATCCAAGAGTAGGCTTCATTTGGTTGCTTGGGATCAAGTTTGTTTACCTAGAAATTGGCATACCCATTGCACACTAAGATACAATTTCTTATATTAATAGGCTAAGATGACTTTATATTATAATTTAATTGAATAAATAATAATTATTATAGATTATGAATATTATACTATTATAAATTCCTTACCTTTTATTATCATTAACCTTTAATTATATTTCCATAGGTTTAAAAATTATTATAAAATTGTTTAATAATTTAAAAAAATAAATAAGTTTGTTCCTAAGTAATAAATCACAAAAAGAGATCTATAAAAAAAGGAGCTTATGTATAAGTAGATAGTTGATACTCTTTGTTCTTAGAATGATGAGGCCAAGCAAAGAGTGAGAAGTGAGACCATGGAGTCCACTAAAAGGCCAATGCTAGCCTACTAGCTAAGAGAAGAGTGTCGTGCTAGAAGAAGATAATATAAACAAAACATAATATATTGTTTATGGTATAATAGGAATAAGTATAGATGAATTAGTCAAGGAGATCTAGGATGACACTACACAAACAGAGGAGGATATAAATATAATATAGATTGTGATATCAAGACCCAGATGAACAAACAATACAAAAAATAAATAAATAAATAAAGGAGGAACATAATTGAAAGAGATAAACAAATGTTACAAGATATATTACATGATAAATGAGAGGATAAAAAGAAATCCCAATGTCTCGGCTCTTGAAGACTGTTCAGATCTATTGAAGGATACAAGGGAACAGCTTCATGATTCACAGTCAGAACTAAAGCAATTGTCTAATGTCAATTTCATGGAATATGTAGAAGATGTGCTCACAAGGCTGAGTGGTGTGGAGACTAATCAGGATACATGTTTGAGTGGGTTGAAAGAAAGAAATGTTCCTGCAACCTTGGTTTCCAGTGTAAAAGATAATACCGATAATCTGACCATGTTGATTAGTGATGCTCTAGCTGTTGTTAGCACTCTTCGACAACAGGGACACATTTGACTACTTTAGAAAATAGCTAAACATATTGGCTGTTGGCTTGTGAGGAGGGATATATATAGCAGATAACACATATTTGCTGTTCAAGCTTCATCTTTGGTTACTTCTTTTGTTTGTGAGATACATCATTGTGCTATTTAGATACCATTTTTGGTAACATACAAATGGAATGTTTGTGATTCAAGAAATATTTTAAATGTTGTTATTGTGTTTGATTTTAGAAATATATTTGTAAGATATATTATTGAATTTTAATTTGTTTTGAACATTTATCTTATAGTTTGTATGAATTATTTTCTTTTTCTGATGTTTTATAATGGAATTTAGAGTCGTTTATATTTCATGATAAGTATAATTTTAATAAATTAACTAAGTCAATGAAAAAAAAATTACTAATGAAATGCTTGAAAATCTTGCAGTAAGTATGGTGTACCCTTCATCACCGAGTATTGAAATATTGAAATAAATTAAATTAAATGATAAATTATATTTATATTATAAATTAATCAAAAGATTATAATTTTTCAAGAGAGTGATCTGGATACTCATTCTTAAAAACACAAAATTTACTGGCATCTATATAATACAGTTTTTCCAATAAATCAATATATTTACTACAGTTTTCACTTGTCTATAATTTTCAAATAAATTTTCACTTTTATCAAAAAAGACTTAATGGAATGTGGATCTCCTAATGTAACTGACATTATCCTCAGATAATGTAACTGCCATCTTAAAGAATTGTACCAACGGTGACGTGGAAGACCAACTGGTTCATCTTCATCATCGTCTCTTTAAAATCGCTCCTATCTATGTTAGAATAATTGCTACTATTTCATTTTCTTCAGCTGCAGGTTTGGACAGTTGCTTTCTGGTCCTCCAAGCGAGCTCTTGGACTTACACCAAATAGGCAACGACATTTTGCTATGAAGATCAGTTAATGCTAGAACCCTCTCGCCTCTCTCAGTATAGTAGTTTCAAAACTAATATGATATATTTGTAATTGAATATGCATCCTCTTCATTTGCATGGGTAAATAACTCTACGACTAAACACAACCTATAAATTCAACCTTAATCTAACCCTAATTGAACCCTAACTCTTATTCAACTATGATCCTAATTGGATTCTAGCATGAATCTTAACCCCATTAAAACTTTGCTTCCAATTTAACCTTAACCCTAATTGAACTCTTATACGAACCCTAATTATAATTAAACCCTTTCCACAATCAAATCCCATCTCTAATTAATTATAACATTAATCCTTAACCCTAATCTCTCTACTTTAATGTTCATCCTAAACTCAACTCTAACCATAGATTTGAACCCTAACTACAACTTCAACCCTAATCTACACCTAATTCAACACTATTTTTAAACTTAACCCTAACCCTAATTGAACTATAATCTCAATTAAACTCTAATCCTAACCCTAATCGAGCCCAAACCCTAATCCTAATTGAAGTGTAAGACTAATTTAACCCTAACCCTAATGTAATTGAAACACAACCCTAATGCTAACCATAATTTAAATCTAGCACTAATTGTAATTGAACCATTATTATAAGCTAACCCTAAAATTAACCCTTACCATAATTACTAAACCCTATTTTGAACCCGAACCATAACCCTAAAGTAACCTTAATTGTAAATCCATCCCAACCTTAAGCATATCCCAATCTTTATGCTAACATAACTCATAAACCCATTTGAACCCTAACACTAACCTTAAATTTAAATTTAAATTTAATTTAAGATCGTAACAGTTGTTCACTTCTAGTTTTATTTGCAAAAAAGGTTTGTAAGATTTAAAAAAAAGATTTGGCTTAAAAGTATTGCTCCAATCTCCATTCCTTTTTTTATTTTTTTTATATTTTGATTTTTTCTGAAGCGAGATCTTCCTAGGAGGCAATACCCTTTCTATTAAAAACTGAAAAACAAAATTACACAGTAGACAAAGCCAACCTCTCATTTATACAAATACATAATCCCATTACCTATTTCTACCACCCTTTCAATAATCTCCACAGGCATGATACCTTAATTCTCTCTCATGTATCTATTGAACTTGTCCAGGCCATAATCCTTCATCAGTCTTTTCTTAAACAAAGACCATGCCATTTTTGTTTCACCTTCTTCCCCTCATCATTCAGGTTGAAATATCCCAACATGCATCTTGAATCCAGTGTAGCCCTCATCACATCCTCCTATATATCTTCCCTCATCATTCTCCTCACTATCCCTATAGCTGCTGAAGGTTTTCCAAGGACCTCAACGATCGGATTAAATATATTCTCCATCACCACCCTGTCATGAACATGGGCATCATTCTAGAAGTCGACTCTTAAAATTTGGATGACAGAGTGTTTTTCTTTGTCATTTGCCTTCTTAAAAAGGTGGCTGATTTGTTCCTCTAGCGCTTCCCTAAGTGCAAAGTCCAAAGTCCTCATTCATTCTCAACTTCTCTTTTGTTCCTTCTGTGCTCTGCAAAACACTTCTTCTCCTAATATATCCCTTCTAGCATGATCTAGAGTCATCTCCACTGATGTCTATCCTATCCAACTACAACTTCACTCTGCCCAAAACTACTACTGACCGATCCTAAATCTGAACAAAATCTTACCTTACCCAAAAAAATTGTCATCAAAACATTATATTTTGATTTAGAAGACACAATTCTAGGCACGAATACACTTCCTTCCATGCCGCCTGTAGCTTGAGTAAGATAAATCTCATCCAATTCTCTCAGGAGGATGTACTTCCCTGTCCCCTCCCAAAATAGTACTAAACTCATTCTACAGGTCTATCTCGTCCAACTCGACCATCTATCTACCTTTTCTTAGACCTTCATTGGCAAGCCAATTAGATACCCTATTTCCTTCCCTATATGAATGATTGAAACGGTACTTCGAGAATTTGCTCAATTTTTATTCAATCGCTGGTAGCCACTGATTTAATTTCCAGCTGATAAAATTAGAGTGCATCACTCCATTTAACACCACTTGTGAGTCCCCTTCAATGAGAATATTTGAAACCTCCTTGTTCACACACATCTCCAACCCATTATTGAGTGCACATATCTCTGCCTTGTTATTGGTAGCTATTCCCATCAATCCCATAATTGCAATAATCATTTTTCCTGAATCATCCCTCAAAATAGCGCCCAACCCTGCCTTACTTGGATTTCCTTTGCTAGCTCCATTTAAATTCAACTTAAGCCAACCTGGGGTTGGTTCTTGACATCTTACTCCCTTCCTCCTAGATTGTTTATTAATGATGTTGCAGATGACTAGATCCTTCAAACCCCATTTGTCTTCCATCATTTTGTCCCATTTGGAGTAAATCTTCACCCGTTTCCCTGGAATATTCCCTTTCACCACTTCCACAATTAAATATTCCTTCAAAAATTCCTCGTCTGTAAAAATACTCCTATTTATTTCTTTGCATATCCGCCAAGCTACCATGGAAGGACTAGTCACCTAGATAAGTCTCCCCATTTCGAATGCTTACTCTCTATCGGCCAGGAAAGCAAGAATTCCATTAACGTCCTATTCCTTGCCGATCTCCATTCTAACGTTTCCATCAACCGGTCCCAACATCTCACCACCAACGGACACCAAAAAAAGAGATGTTTAGCGGTTTCCTCATTCCCTCTACATAGGTAACAGATATTAGGACCTTAAATTCCCATCTCTCCTATACCGCCTTGAACTTCTAACACCCACTCCTTATCCTCAATACAATCAATTAATGCTTTCACCCCATTCCACGAGTCTCTCTAGAACCGAGCCTTCTTTGCATTACCAATTTTACAGGACAGATGATTCAAGATTACTCTTCATCTTTCCCAGATGAACCTCCAAATCGTCAAACCTGATTCAAAGTTGGCCAAGGTAAAATTTCTTTCCAAGTCCTTCTAGTCTAAATATTTTTCCCTCATAAACTTGCACCAAGGTTTCTGAGGAAACATATAGTTTCCAAGCCAATTTGGCTCCCAAAGCCAAGTTCTATAGATCCATTTTCCTAAGTCGCGCTCCTCTTTCTTCCTTCATGACACATGCCGTATCCTAGTTTATTAGCATAACTCTCCTAGAATCCTTCAATCCTTCCCATAAGTTCACTTCTTTAACAACCCGTCCAACATGCCAATAGACCGCACGATGAGCGTAAAACATGACATGTTGTAGATTTTGGATCGTTGATAAAAAACATTTTATCATTTGAATCCTACCAGCCTATGAAAGCCACTTTTTCTTCCATGATTCCGCTTTAGGTTGACAATTATTGATGATCTCCTCCTATAGCAACCTATTACTTCGATCGATGAACAAGGGAACTCCCAAATATATTGAAGGGAATGATTCTGTTTGGAATTCCAATATTTTTTCAATCTTGTTTTCATTCCTTTGGCTAGTGTTAACACGGAACACCTGTGACTTATTTTTATTCATGATTTGACTCGATGCCTCCATATACTCATCCAAAGTTTCCTTAATCACTACCACTTCCTGATCCGGAGCTTCCCAAAATAAGATCGTATCATCAACAAATTGTGAATGCGAGATTGGCTCCAGGTCTCTGTGAACCCTGACTCCCTTACAAAATCCCATCATACAGTTCTTCTTAATGTTCCTGCCCAAAGATTCTACCATTAGAAAAAATAAGGAGGGAGATAAAGGGTCTCCTTGTCTCAATCCATTAGTGTCTCTAAAGAAACCACATGTATAACCATTGACCAACAATAAGAAATGGGTTGATGAGATGGAATGTCGCATACAATCTAGCCATGTGCCGTGAAAACCAAATTTATCCAGGACCAAGAGGAGGAATTCCCAATTAACCTAGTCAGACACCTTGCTCATGTATAGTTCTACCACCATCCCTTTCTTATTCTCTCTTCCCATAGAGTGAAGAGTTTTCGAGACCAGGATGATACTATCGATAATTTCTCTGCTAGGGGTAAATCCGTGTTGTTCCTCCGAAATGATTTAATGTAAAATATTCATGAGCCTTAAAGCCATGGCCTTTGAGATGACCTTGTAAATAGAGTTACACAGAGAAATAGGTCTGTAATCCACTATCATCTCACAATTATACTTTTTGGGTATAAGAAAAATTATTGCGATGTTGATTTCTCTGACCAGTCTCCTCTTCTTCCTAAACTCTTCCACCATCATCCATATGTCCTCCCCCATGAAGTCCCAATATTTTTGATATACTTTTTCTATAAAGGCATCGAGGCGTGGCACTTTATTAGGGTGAAGAAAGAATGCCGCCTCCTTGACTTCCTCCAGAGAGAAAGGCATATGCAAAGCTTCATTTTCTTCCTGGGATATGACTTGGTCTATTACTTTTAATACGTTATCCCTATATCTAATATCACCGCCTATGAAAGAACCAAGTGGGTTTTCAAAATGTTGAACTGCAACCTTCTCAATATCATCTCCTACTAAACAACACTGACCATTATCATCCTTGATTTCTTCAATCTTATTTATCAATCTCATAGCCTTCACCGATGAGTGAAAGAACTTTGTATTTAAGTCCCTAGGTGAAATATACATCTTCCTGGATTTGTTGCGCCAATAAATCTCCTCCCTAGCCAATACCTCCGATAGACATCCCTTCAATTCCTTTTCTTTTTTATATTCATCATTGGTCATCCCAAAGAGAATTACCTTCTCATTAAGAGAAGCAATCTCCTCCTCTAACCTCAAATTATTTTAAAAAATATTCCTAAACGATTCTACGTTCCACCTCCTACTTTTATCCTTAAGAAAATGTAAACGTTTAACAAAACAGAAGCTGGACATACCTTTGAATTTATTAATTTTATCCCACCAACTTTTTAAACTAGATTGGAATTGCCCATCTCGTCACCACATACTTTGGAATTTAAAATTCCTAGAGGAATGTGACTTTCGTACCTCAAGTTCTAACTAAATAGGGAAGTGATCGGATATAGAAATCGACAGAATGTTCGTCACCAAGGAGAATTGGCCTTCCATCCATTTCTGGCCCACAAAGAACCGCTCTAATCTCTCCGAAATGTTGGTGAAGTTCAATCTCCTATTCATCCATGTATATTGGCCATTTTTAGGAAAAACTTCAATCACTTCGTTCTTTGCTACAAAACTTTTAAAGTCTTCCATTATTCTGTTGGTCTTCCTCAGACCACCATTTTTTTTCATTTAGGTCCAGAATAGCATTAAAGTCTCCTGCAAACAACTAGCCAGACCTTGCCAATGATTCTAATTCTCTTTGATAGTTCCTTCCAAACTCTCACCTTACCCTCTATTTTAGTCGGTCCATATACATTGATCAAAGTGAACTCCGAATTACAAGCAATAAGTTTCACTCTACAAATCATCTAATAGTCAGATGTTTTTCTAGGCGTAATCCTAACCACATGAGGATTCCATAAGATTCCCAAACCACTCGCATAGCCCTTAGCTTCTCAGAAAAAACCTTCCCATCTAGAGCAGTAATGCAAGAAACTAAGTGCCTTGTCCAAATTCAGTGTGGTTTCTTGGAGCAGAATTACGTCATTAGAGGATTTCTCTAACGAATGCCTAACCAAGCGTTTCTTGTCAAGAGTTGAAAGGCCCTTGATTCCAAGTGAGAATTCTCATTGTCCTCTAATGGAGGATTTACCTCCCTTGGATCTTCTCAAAAAGTTGACCACACCGATGATTCCTTTCTCCTTAGCCCCGTCCTCTCATTTTTGCTTGTTACTCCTCCTCCCTCTATTACATTTGGTTCTCCCCAATAGAGCATTAGTCGATTGGTTAATGGATATCGGGTCAATAATGTCCAAGAAATCTTCATCATCAAATTCCTCTACCAGCCTCACATCATATTCCACTTCCGTGTCTGATAGGCCCGTTTGAGCCTCCTGAGATTTGCCAGGGGCCTTATGTTGCTCAATGATCCTATTTGTGGGGGAAATTTCATCGTGATTTTAAATTTCCCTACTCTACTCCCTCTTCTTTTCTCCATTTGCTTCTTTGATGACCAGAGCCCTTGAGGGGATTATTGACTCATTTCTTGGTGTCGTAATTTCCTTCTCAATCATCTCATGACTCCCATTCTTCATAAGTCATCTCTTAGCCGACCCAACAAATATTTTGCAATTTTCTCTCATGTGAGACCTACTTCCACATCTTTCACAAAGGCACTTGTCGACTTCCACTTCAATTTTCTGCATCCATATCCTACAGTTCGATGTCAATCAAATCTTGGGGGGAACCCTTCTAACTTCAACAATTTTGATTTTGAATACAAATAAGAGTCATTTTCCACCAACCTCTCATCTATTTATAGTGTCCCCAAAGTTCTACCTATTTTCTCCATGCTACTTTCTCCCCAATGTTCGATTGGTAAATTATACAGCCAAATCCAAATAGGGTAGTCATACAGGGCCAATGGCACTGGGTCGAAATTTGGAAACCACGATTGCATATATAAAGGATAATTTTTGACAATCCAATTACCGTGGTGAAGGGTCTCCTCTTTCTCTTCCACCTCTACAAAAATAACAATGAAGAATCCCCTTGGTATGAATTAAGCCACTACCTTGGCTTTCCAATTCTCCTTAATCCAATATTTAATCTACCTTCTGTCGTATCTACATCGTACTACCCTTCGGATAACCACTAGTTCCACCCATAGTTCTATATTTTCTTCAATATCATCCGACATATTAATCTCGACCAAGTTTGCTTCCACTTCCCTCCGCATTTTTCGACTTGATCCCACCAGTTTCTCCGCTGCGAACATTTCTTGCAGATCCACTATTATTCCAGAATGGTTTTCTCAGACTCTCCCTCATCCTCTCCGCTATATAAATATCCCAATCTCCATTCCTTGTTATAATATCCTGTCATTTAATTTAACACATTATTAATGTTTATATATAAAGATCACGTTTCCAAATGAAAATTTTAATTAAAAAAGGAATTATAATTTTTTTTAAAAAATCTAATAAAATAGATTAAAAATTTTAATTTCTTAATTTTAATATTTTGAAAAATTTGATATTTATCTATAATTTAATTTTAAAAGAAAAAATATATTTTATATTAAAAATGAAGAATTTTTTTGTTTGTAAATTTTCTCTATGCTTTTAAAATTAAGGTTGAAAAAATAAATTTCAAGCTAAATATTAGGGAAGAATTATTTCGATAACTCCTAAGATTATGATTTTCTATTTTATGTAAGTTTTTCTTCTATTATAGCTTTGTACATAAATTTATACTTAAAAGCTTAATGCTTTATATCTATACAATATTATATATTTATATTTTATTACACATCCCTTCCATTTTACTATTAAAAATGGTCCCAATAAACCTCTCACCAGAAGAGTAAATTTGGGTGATGTTAATGTGTCAGTCCATTGCCAATTCCTCTAATGAGAATAAAAATTTGTTTTAAGAGCGTATTGTTTAAATTTTAAAACTTGACCTTATCTATAGAAGGGAATGGTTATTTAGCTCTTAGAATGCACCAAATATCTATTATGATGTATTTATCATGTACAAACGATAATAATGTCTTAATGTATTCTAGAGACTAAGACTGGGTCCCATGGAGGGGGGCTACCTAAAACATAGATCTGGAGTTGCTGAGATTTTTTAGGAATATTTTAAAGTTTGCGGTCCCATAAATTTTGTTTTGCACTTCAGCTTAAAAATTTAAGCTCGTAAATTTAAGGATGCTATGAACTTTGTAGTTGAGATCAACTTAAGTTTAAATTGCTACAAATTGGTGGTAAATAAATTTAATTATTTTCCTAAAATTTATATGATTGACAAATGACATAATATATTCCTAAGCTCATGGAGCTCTATTTTTTAGGAAAAGATTCTAAAACCTTTGGGCTGATATGGCAGAATTCACCATGAGATACATCACCCTGGATGGTAGATGTCCTAGCATTTTCTCACATCATTTTAATATCTTAAACCATTTTAGGCATGGTATATTGATTTCTATTCCCTTATATTTGGTTTCGTCCTTTGGGAATAGTTTAGTTAAACATTTTGAAAACTAGGATAACCCTATGATTCATGAAGGGCTTATCTTGTTGATTATAGAATATGCCCAAGATCATGAAGTGAAACCATCCCCCATTGATAAAACCCACATTTCCTCCTCTAACCCTGATGTGCAGTTAGTTTCTGATACAAAGATGGATGAGGATGACAGTCGTACTGCCATGGATTGGCGTGATAGCAAAGATATGGAGCACCCTGAGTATAGACCAAAGAAATAAGGGGAGCTTATGGTGACCCTGGGAACTAACCGTAGCAGGAAAATCAATCCTCTAAGGTGGGCGACAAGTAAGTTCAAATCTGGTAGCAGGAAAATGCAAGACCTGGAGCCACCAACCAAAAGGAAAATGAAACTAACCAAACCTAGTGGGTCCAAAGTCCTGGACCATGAGATTAGGTTGGACATCCCTATCAATGTGGATGATGAGAAACATGTGTTTGAGAACAAACAAAATTAAGGTAAGATAAAGGAGGAGAGGGTGATGGGAAATTCGCTATTGGAGGCTACTAGAAGTCAGGAGAACTGTTGGAAGTGGGTGGAGAAGGAAATTGGATCCCTAAAAGATGGTATTAAAGGAATTGTTGAGACTTTGACGGAATCCCTTGGGCCAAATAAAACTGAGAAGATCATGAGTATGATCCAGAAAATTTCTCAAGATGTGGAGACTATGAAGGTTGACCAAGAGCACAGAATTGAGAAGATGGAAGAGGATGCGAGTGAGATCAAAGAAAACCTGAACAATTTGCAAGAAATCAGTAGGCAGATGATGAAGGATTGTGCTGATGGTTTGGAAAAAAATAATTCCATGATAACTGATTATAGAACCAGGACCAACACCAATGAGCCTCCCTTGGGGGAAAAGCAGAAAAAGATTGCATCGGAGGGTGGAAAGAGTGCTATTGGTGGGAAGACTAGCTCGGGTCCTTGCACTAGAACCAGGAGCCGGACCTAGGGCCAGTGAACCTCTAGATTCATCATGGAGGATTTGGAGAAAATCAATAAGAGGATTATTTAGAAAAATGCTAAATTGATTCACTCTCTTAGTTGAGTTCTTTGCCTTGTTTTTTGGTTTAGCTGGTTTTTGTTTTTTGGCTTTTTGTCTGTGTGGGGTTTGTACCCTGTTTTGCTTAGTTTTTTGGTCGGGTTGGCTGCTGACCTTGGTCTGTAATACTCTGGGTTTCAGGTCCCTTTAAAGTTGTTTATCTTTATAAAAAACATTACCCAAAAAGTAAGGCAATCCCATTGATTAAAGGATTAAAAAGAATGGTGCAAAGTGATAAAATTGGTTTTTAGTTGTTGTGTGGCTTTGCTCATATTGTTGACAGTAATATCATGCCTATCAAAATTTGTGCCGAAGTCCTTGGTTATGCTCAGGCTACTAGTCAAGTCATTCATTCCATTCCTATGCCTACATCCTTGTCTAGTGTGCTCATATTTACATCTTCTATCATAGTGTTCCACCTCCGTACTCTTAACCTCAACCTTCATACAACAATGTTACTCCATCACAATCCAATATGTCCAATTTCAATCCATCCACTGAAGCAACCATCAATAACTTAGCTCAAACTATTTCATTCCTACAACAACAGTTGGCTTCCATTACCCAATCCAAGTTTAATGTGCCCACATTTAATGTAGCGAGCCCACTATTTGATGCCATTGTCTATGTTGTCCCTCCTAAACATGTGGAAGTCTCTCAATTAGAGCTTTATAATGGAAAAAGTGATCCCTTGAATCATATGAAAATATTTCAAACTTTATGTAGTGACTGTCCTCACGATCAAAGACTTATAATGGTGAATCTAGACGTGATGTTTGGAGAAGTTATTAATGGTAATTGATGTTTAGTCAAGTTTTAATTGGCAAATGTTGAGTCAACCCCCGTCTTCATATATCGTGTTCCATTTGGGTGGATAGTAGTAGAATACGATAGTGGAGGAAAGGTTGGTTGAGAGAATTGGATTTTTTCTTGGAGGAGGGATGGAGATTAAGATGATGTATTAGAAAAATGAGAATTAATATTGAAGATGAGAAATGAAACTGGATTTAGGATTGAAACTGGAAAAAAAGGATGATGGATAAAATCTTGGTTAAGATAGATAGATAATTATTTTGAGGAGGGAATATAGATTAACATGATTGATTGGAAATGAACTTTTTATTTAGAAGGATGGATGAAAGGTTGGTTGTGAATGTTAACTCATCTTCCTTAATTAAATCTTCCTCATTTTAGAAACAAAATCTTCTTCATACGTTAACTCATTTCCATCTTAGATATTGCTTCTTCTTTCATTAGTTAACTCAATCTTTAAATAGGAACTTTATGTGCCCATTTATCCATCATGTAAATAAATAATTTATTATTATCCTCTCACAGACTCAAAATGGAAAAAAATCATTTTGTAGTTGATTTGATTCAATGTCATCATTCTTATCCTTATCATCTATTGATTTTTTATTATAAAACTATATATAAGATCCTTTCCCCACCCTTTTAGAATCCCATTTTATGCAAATTCATTTTATGAGATATGCTATGATGTGAGAATCAAGCATCCACATACTTTCAAGGTGAACAACATCAACACATCTTTCTTTCTGAGATTTGTAATGATATTGGTAAATAGGATTTATTTTTAATTTCTTTTTTATGTTTTTGAGTATTTGTATTTCTTATTTTCCAATTTCCATGCAATAAAAGTTCCAAGAAAAATAAAGGAGAACTTGGGTGCTCTGATCCAAAAACAACATAGAATGAAAAGGATAAGAACAAAATTATCTCAATTGAGGAGGAAGAGGAAGAGGTGAAGAAATTTAAGCACAATACTTGCAACAAAAGTTTCATAGAGAGTCAGAAGGGATAAAATATAAAAAATAAAAAACTATGGAAAAAAAAAGGGCCAATAATAAGAAAATGGAAAATATCAAAGCTTAGACACATAAGAAGAAAGATAAAAATAAATCCATATTTTTCCTTGTATAGATCACTTTATAGACTAGGAAAATCATTGGAAGTAGCACAGCTATATAGAATATTTTTTGTAGAGAATGAAAGATCGTTATCCAAGTCATATTGGACTTCATTGGGAGTAGTAATTATGTAATGGTAGATATAATATAGGAATTTTTGAAGGAAATGATTGACACCATTAAGGAAAAAGGAGAGAAGGCAACACAACTATTGGATAACATTTGGACAAGTGCCTTAAGAATTAAACTTGTTCCTAAGTAATAGATCGCAAAAAGAGATCTATAAAAAAAGGAGCTTATGTATAAGTAGATAGTAGATACTCTTTGTTCTTAAAATGATGAGGCCAAGCAAAGAGTGAGAAGTGAGACCATGGAGTCCACTAAAAGGCCCATGCTAGCCTACTAGCTAAGAGAAGAGTGTCGTGGTAGAAGAAGATAATATAAACAAAACGTAATATATTGTTTATGGTATAATAGGAATAAGTATAGATGAATTAGTCAAGGAGATCTAGGATGACACTACACAAACAGAGGAGGATATAAATATAATACAGATTGTGATATCAAGACCTAGATGAACAAACAATACAAACAAAAAATAAATAAATAAAGGAGGAACATAATTGAAAGAGATAAACAAATGTTACAAGATATATTGCATGATAAATGAGAGGATAAAAAAATAGAGGATCTAGAACACAGGTCACGCACGAGAGTTACTATTAGAAGCGATGTAAAGCAAAAACGAGCGGACGAGAGTTACAACACAGGTCGCGCACTTCACATAAAAGAACGCCCTCGGGTAACAAGTGGTAGTTGTTAACACAAAACAGCAGTCGTTTACGAGGAGAATGACATGCATGAAGTGCGAGAACTTTAAAAGACAATCCAAGAAACGCATTAAATCTAATTTTATCTCTAAATGCACGAGGAAAAAGGATAAAAATAGATAAATATGTATCTCGCAAAACCGTGCACTATATAAAATTCCAGCGGCATGCAAAAAGCCTGTTGCTACTGAATGACAAAAATGAAAGTTTTGTATGCAGCAGATTCAGATTGAGCTATATATTGTCCCAGAAGCGAGGGAAACATTAATGGACCATTTGGTTCAGTCGGTGATTTCAATAGAGCAGTTGATTCCAAGCATGGCGTCCTACAGAAGTGGTCTCTTGTGTGCAATCATGTTTTTAGCAATTCATGGAGGCTGGGCTCAGACTTCCGATACAATTAGTAATTCCTGCAGTAATGCCTTATATACACACTTTTGCGTTTCATCATTGTCCAAAGCTTCTGGGGCTTAGGAGGCAGATTTAACCCAGCCTTCTGTTATTGCAGTACGTTTGTCTAGTGAAGTAGCGAAACCTGTTTCTAGGTTTATAGAAAAGCTCAAAAAAAGAAATCCCAATGTCTCGGCTCTTGAAGACTGCTCAGATCTGTTGAAGGATACAAGGGAACAGCTTCAGGATTCACAGTCAGAACTAAAGCAATTGTCTAATGTCAATTTCATGGAATATGTAGAAGATGTGCTCACAAGGCTGAGTGGTGTGGAGACTAATCAGGATACATGTTTGAGTGGGTTGAAAGAAAGCAATGTTCCTGCAACCTTGGTTTCCAGTGTAAAAGATAATACAGATAATCTGACCATGTTGATTAGTGATGCTCTAGCTGTTGTTAGCACTCTTCGGCAACAGGGACACATTTGACTACTTTTGAAAACAGCTAAACATATTGGCTGTTGGCTTGTGAGGAGGGATATATATAGCAGATAACACATATTTGCTGTTCAAGCTTCATCTTTGGTTACTTCTTTTGTTTGTGAGATACATCATTGTGCTATTTAGATACCATTTTTGGTAACATACAAATGGAATGTTTGTGATTCAAGAAATGTTTTAAATGTTGTTATTGTGTTTGATTTTAGAAATATATTTGTAAGATATATTATTGAACTTTAATTTGTTTTGAACATTTATCTTATAGTTTGTATGAATTATTTTCTTTTTCTGATGTTTTATAATGGAATTTAGATTCTTTTATATTTCATGATAAGTATAATTTTAATAAATTAAGTACGATCAATGATAAAGACATTACTAATGAAATGCTTGAAAATCTTGCAGTAAGTATGGTGTACCCTTCATCACTGAGTATTGAAATATTGAAATAAATCAAATTAAATGATAAATTATATTTATATTATAAATTAATCGACAGATTATAATTTTTCAAGAGAGTGATCTGGATACTCATTGTTAAAAACACAAAATTTACTGGCATCTATATAATACAGTTTTTCCAATAAATCAATATATTTACTACAGTTTTCACTTGTCTATAATTTTCAAATAAATTTTCACTTTTATCAAAAAAGACTTAATGGAATGCGGATCGCCTAATGTAACTGACATTATCCTCAAATAATGTAACTGCGATCTTAATTAATTGTACCAACGGTGACGTGGAAGACCAACTGGTTCATCTTCATCATTGTCTCTTTAAAATCGCTCCTATCTATGTTAGAATAATTGCTACTATTTCATTTTCTTCAGCTGCAGGTTTGGACACTTGCTTTCCGGTCCTCCAAGCGACCTCTTGGACTTACACCAAATAGGCAACGACATTTTTCTATGAAGATCAGTTAATGCTAGAACCCTCTCGCCTCTCTCAGTATAGTAGTTTCAAAACTGATACGATATATTTGTAATTGAATATGCATCCTCTTCATTTGCACGGGCAAATAACTCTACGACTAAACACAACCAATAAATTCAACCTTAATCTAACCCTAATTGAACCCTAACTCTTATTCAACTATGATCCTAATTGGATTCTAGCATGAATCTTAACCCCAATAAAACTTTGCTTCCAATTTACCCTTAACCCTAATGGAACTCTTATACGATCCCTAACTATAATTAAACCCTTTCCACAATCAAATCCCATCTCTAATTAATTATAACATTAATCCTTAACCCTAATCTCTCTACTTTAATGTTGATCCTAAACTCAACTCTAACCATAGATTTGAACCCTAACTACAACTTCAACCCTAATCTACACCTAATTCAACCCTATTTTTAAACTTAACCCTAACCCTAATTGAACTATAATCTCAATTAAACTCTAATCCTAACCCTAATTGAGCCCAAACCCTAATCCTAATTGAAGTGTAAGACTAATTTAACCCTAACCCTAATGTAATTGAAACACAACCCTAATGCTAACCATAATTTAACTCTAGCACTAATTGTAATTGAAACCTTATTATAAGCTAACCCTAAAATTAACCCTTACCATAATTACTAAACCCTATTTTGAACCCGAACCATAACCCTAAAGTAACCTTAATTGTAAATCCATCCCAACCTTAAGCATATCCCAATCTTTATGCTAACATAACCCATAAACCCATTTGAACCCTAACACTAATCTTAAATTTAAAATTAAATTTAATTTAAGATCGTAACAGTTGTTCACTTCTAGTTTTATTTGGAAAAAAAGTTTGTAAGATTTAAAGAAAAGATTTGGCTTAAAAGTATTGCTCCAATCTCCATTCCTTTTTTATTTTTTTTATTTTTATTTTTTTTCTGAAGCGAGATCTTCCTAGGAGGCAATACCCTTTCTATTAAAAACTGAAAAACAAAAATACACAATAGACAAAGCCAACCTCTCATTTATACAAATACATAATCCCATTACCTATTTCTACCACCCTTTCAATAATCTTCACAAGAATGATACCTTAATTCTCTCTCATGTATCTATTGAACTTGTCCAGGCCATAATCCTTCATCAGTCTTTTCTTAAACAAAGACCATGCCATTTTTGTTTCACCTTCTTCCCTTCATCATTCAGGTTGAAATATCCCAACATGCATCTTGAATCCAGTGCAGCCCTCATCACTTCCTCGTATATATCTTCCCTCATCATTCTCCTCACTATCCCTATAGCTGCTGAAGGTTTTCCAAGGACCTCAACGATCGGATTAAATATATTCTCCATCACCACCCTGTCATGAACGTGGCCATCATTCTAGAAGTCAACTCTTAAAATTTGGATCACAGAGTGTTTTTCTTTATCATTTGCCTTCTTAAAAAGGCGGCAGATCTCTTCCTCTAGCACTTCCCTAAGTGCAAAGTCCAAAGTCCTCATCCATTCTCAACTTCTCTTTTGTTCCTTCTGTGCTCTGCAAAACACTTCTTCTCCTAATATATCCCTTTTAGCATGATCTAGAGTCATCTCCACTGATGTCTATCCTATCCAACTATGACTTCACTCTGCCCAAAACTGCTACTGACCCGATCCTAAATCTGAACAAAATCTTACCTTACCCAAAAAAATTATCGTCAAAACATTATACTTTGATTTAGAAGACACAATTCTAGGCACGAATACACTTCCTTCCATGCCGCTTGTAGCTTGAGTAAGATAAATCTCATCCAATTCTCTCAGGAGGATGTACTTCCCTGTCCCCTCCCAAAATAGTACTAAACTCATTCTATAGGTCTATCTTGTCCAACTCGACCATCTATCTACCTTTTCTTAGACCTTCATTGGCAAGCCAATTAGATACCCTATTTCCTTCCCTATATCAATGATTGAAATGGTAGTCTGAGAATTTGCTCAATTTTTATTCAATCGCTGGTAGCCACTGATTTAATTTCCAGCTAATAAAATTAGAGTGCATCACTCCATTTAACACCACTTGTGAGTTCCCTTCAATGAGAATATTCAAAACCTCCTTGTTCACACACATCTCCAACCCATTATTGAGTGCACATATCTCTGCCTTGTTATTGGTAGCTATTCCCATCAATCCCAAAATTGCTATAATCATTTTTCTCGAATCATCCCTCAAAATAGCGCCGGACCCTGCCTTACTCGGATTTCCTTTGCTAGCTCCATTTAAATTCAATTTAAGCCAACCTGGGGTTGGTTCCCAACATTTTACTCCCTTCCTCTTAGATTGTTTATTAATGATGTTGCAGATGACTACATCCTTCAAACCCCATTTCTCTTCCATCATTTTGTCCCATTTGGAGTAAATCTTCACCCGTTTCCATGGAATATTCCCTTTCACCACTTCAACAATTAAATATTCCTTTGAAAATTCCTCATCTGTAAAAATACTCCTATTTATTTCTTTGCATATCTGCCAAGCTACCATGGAAGGACTAGTCACCTGCATAAGTCTCCGCATTTCGAATGCTTACTCTCTGTCGGCCAGGAAAGCAAGAATTCCATTAACGTCCAATTCCTAGCCGATCTCCATTCTAACGTTTCCATCAACCGGTCCCAACATCTCACCACCAACGGACACCAAAAAAGGAGATGTTTAGCGGTTTCCTCATTCCCTCTACATAGGTAACAGATATTAGGACCTTAAATTCCCATCTCTCCTATACCACCTTGAACTTCTAACACCCACTCCTTATCCTCATTACAATCAATTAATTCTTTCACCCCATTCCACGAGTCTCTCTAGAACCGAGCCTTCTTTGCATTACCAATTTTACAGGACAGATGATTCAAGATTACTCTTCATCTTTCCCAGATGAACCTCCAAATCGTCAAACCTGATTCAGAGTTGGCCAAGGTAAAATTTCTTCCCAAGTCCTTCTAGTCTAAATATTTTTCCCTCATAAACTTGCACCAAGGTTTCTGAGGAAACATATAGTTTCCAAGCCAATTTGGCTCCCAAAGCCAAGTTCTATAGATCCATTTTCCTAAGTCGCGCTCCTCTTTCTTCCTTCATGACACACGCCGCATCCTAGTTTATTAGCATAACTCTCCTAGAATCCTTCAATCCTTCCCATAAGTTCACTTCTTTAACAACCCGTCCAACATGCCAATAGACCGCACGATCAGCCTAAAACATGACATGTTGTAGATTGGGATCGTTGATAAAAAACATTTTATCATTTGAATCCTACCAGCCTATGAAAGCCACTTTTTCTTCCATGATTCTGCTTTAGATTGACAATTATTGATAATCTCCTCCTATAGCAACCTATTACTTCGATCGATGAACAAGGGAACTCCCAAATATATCGAAGGGAATGATTTTGTTTGGAATTCAAATATCTTTTGAATCCTGTTTTGATTCCTTTGGCTAGTGTTAACAAGGAACACCTGTGACTTATTTTTATTCATGATTTGACTCGATGCTTCCACATACTCATCCAAAGTTTCCTTAATCACTACCACTTCCTGATCCGAAGCCTCCCAAAATAAGATCGTATCATCCACAAATTGTGAATGCGAGATTGGCTCCAGGTCTTTGTGAACCCCGACTCCCTTACAAAATCCCATCATACGGTTCTTCTTAATGTTCCTGCCCAAAGATTCTACCATTAGAAAAAATAAAGAGGGAGATAAAGGGTCTCCTTGTCTCAATCCATTGGTGTCTCTAAAGAAACCACATGTATAACCATTGACCAACACTAAGAAATGGGTTGATGAGATGGAATGTCACATACAATCTAGCCATTTGCCGTGAAAACCAAATTTATCCAGGACCAAGAGGAGGAATTCCCAATTAACCTAGTCAGACACCTTTCTCATGTATAGTTTTAGCACCATCCCTTTCATATTCTCTCTTCCCATAGAGTGAAGATTTTTCGAGACCAGGATGATACTATCGATAATTTCTCTGCCAAGGGTAAATCCGTGTTGTTCCTGTGAAATGATTTAATGTAAAATATTCTTTAGCCTTAAAGCCATGGCCTTTGAGATGACCTTGTAAATAGAGTTACATAGAGAAATAGGTCTGTAATCCACTATCATCTCACAATTATACTTTTTGGGTATAAGAAAAATTATTGCGATGTTGATTTCTCTGACAAGTCTCCTCTTCTTCTTAAACTCTTCCACCATCATCCATATGTCCTCCCCCATGAAGTCCCAACATTTTTGATATACTTTTTCTATAAAGGCATCGAGGCGTGGCACTTTATTAGGGTGAAGAAAGAATGCCGCCTCCTTGACTTCCTCCAGAGAGAAAGGCATATACAAAGCTTCATTTTCTTCCTCGGATATGACTTGGTCTATTACTTTTAATATGTTATCCCTATATCTAACATCACCGCCTATGAAAGAACCAAGTGGGTTTTCAAAATGTTGAACTGCAACCTTCTCAATATCATCTCCTGCTAAACAACACTGACCATTATCATCCTTGATTGCTTCAATCTTATTGATCAATCTCATAGCCTTCACCGATGAGTGAAAGAACTTTGTATTTAAGTCCCTAGGTGAAATATACATCTTCCTGGATTTGTTGTGCCAATAAATCTCCTCCCTAGCCAATACCTCCGATAGACATCCCTTCAATTCCTTTTCTTTTTTATATTCATCATTGGTCATCCCAAAGAGAATTACCTTCTCATTAAGAGAAGCAATCTCCTCCTCTAACCTCAAATTATTTTAAAAAATATTCCTAAACGATTCTACATTCCACCTCCTACTTTTATCCTTAAGAAAATGTAAACGTTTAACAAAACAGAAGCTGGACATACCTTTGAATTTATTACTTTCGTCCCACCAACTTTTTAAACTAGATTGGAATTGCCCATCTCGTCACCACATACTTTGGAATTTAAAATTCCTAGAGGAATGTGACTTTCGTACCTCAAGTTCTAACTAAATAGGGAAGTGATCGGATATAGAAATCGACAGAATGTTCGTCACCAAGGAGAATTGGCCTTGCATCCATTTCTCACCCACCAAGAACCGCTCTAATCTCTCTGAAATGTTGGTGAGGTTCAATCTCCTATTCATCCATGTATATTGGCCATTTTTAGGAAAAACTTCAATCACTTCGTTCTCTGCTACAAAACTTTTAAAGTCTTCCATTATTCTGTTGGTCTTCCTCAGACCACCATTTTTTTTCATTTAGGTCCAGAATAGAATTAAAGTCTCCTACAACAACTAGCCAGTCCTTGCCAATGATTCTAATTCTCTCTGATAGTTCCTTCCAAACTCTCACCTTACCCTCTATTTTAGTCGGTCCATATACATTGATCAAAGAAAACTCCGAATTACAAGCAATAAGTTTCACTCTACAAATCATCTAATAGTTAGATGTTTCTCTAGGGGTAATCCTAACCACATGAGGATTCCATAATATTCCCAAACCACTCACATAGCCCTTATCTTCTTGGGAAAAACCTTTCCATCTAGAGCAGTAATGCAAGAAACTAAGCGCCTTGTCCAAATTCAGCTTGGTTTCTTGGAGCAGAATTACGTCATTAGAGGATTTCTCTAACGAATGCCTAACCAAGTGTTTCTTGTCAAGAGTTGAAAGGCCCTTGATTCCAAGTGAGAATTCTCATTGTCCTCCAATGGAGGATTTACCTCCCTTGGATCTTCTCAAAAAGTTGACCACACCGATGATTCCTTTCTCCTTAGCCCCATCCTCTCATTTTTGCTTGTTACTCCTCCTCCCTCTATTACCTTTGGTTCTCCCCAATAGATCATTAGTCGATTGGTTAATGGATATCGGGTCGATAATGTCCAAGAAATCTTCATCATCAAATGCCTCTACCAACCTCACATCATATTCCACTTCCATGTCTGACAGGCCCGTTTGAGCCTCCTGAGATTTGCCAGGGGCCTTATCTTGCTCAATGATCCTATTTGTGGGGGAAATTTCATCGTGATTTTAAATTTCCCTTTTCTACTCCCTCTTCTTTTCTCCATTCGGTTCTTTGATGACCAAAGGCCTTGAGGGGATTACTCATTTATTGGTGTCGTAATTGCCTTCTCAATCATCTCATGACTCCCGTTCTTCATAAGTCATCTCTTAGCCGACCCAACAAATATTTTGCAATTTTCTCTCATGTGAGACCTACTTCCACATCTTTCACAAGGGCACTTGTCGACTTCCACTTCAATTTTCTGCGTCCATATCCTATCGTTCGATGTCAATCAAATCTTGGGGGGAACCCTTCTAACTTCAACGATTTTGATTCTGAATACAAATAAGAGTCATTTTCCACCAACCTCTCATCTATTTATAGTGTCCCCAAAGTTCTACCTATTTTCTCCATGCTACTATCTCCCCAATGTTCAATCGGTAAATTATATAGCCAAATCCAAATAGGGCAGTCATACGGGGCCAATGGCACTAGGTTGAAATTTGGAGACCACGATTGCATATATAAAGGATAATTTTTGACAATCCAATTACCGTGGTGAAGGGTCTCCTCTTTCTCTTCCACCTCTGCAAAAATAATTGTAGACATATAAAAATGACCATATTCCTAAATGAATATTTTATGTTCATTTTCCTATTTAATTAAATCCAATTTAATTAAATTATCCACATTCTTCTATTTAATTAAGTGAATCACTTGATTAAATTCACTATACCATTTAATGAATAAATCATTTTATTCAATTAAAAACCCTCTAGCCACTTTTAATTAAATTAAAATTTAATTAAAAAGTTATCCTAAATTGAATAAATCAAATTTATTTAATTGCAAACAAATTGAATGAAAATCAAATAATTCAATTAAATCCTATTATCCCTCCATCCACTTGTAAAATCCCAAACCCCTTCCTAATCCCTTCTAGAATCTTCTAATCGATTCTAATTAACCTAACCCTCCTCTAAACTTTGTCACATCCCTAAGCAAAGGGAGGTCACTTCTCAAATGGCCCAAAGTCTTGGATAACCATTGAAGGTTTTCAACCTTCGACCACCAAAACCCTTAAAGTCTTTGAAAACCATTGAAGGCTTCCAACCTTCAACCACTTAATCCCCAAAGTCTCCAATAACCATTAATGGTTATTTCAAACCCTCCCACATGGTTAAAACATTTGTTTTGACTCAACCTCTACCCAACCCAAGGGTCTCATCAGACCATTAATGCTTTGACCATGATTATCTCTTAATCATTTGCACAAAGGTTTATCTTTGGATTAGATCTTAATTCATTGGGTAAACCTAATTTAGACTTGACCCTTAGCCTTTAGATAACCATGAGGTCTCCTCAGGCCTTTAATGCCTCCAACCTCTTCTCTCAACCCAATCCTATGTTGACACTTGTCACCATGTCATTGGTGCCAATTGTGCACATGGATTCCCAACTTTCAAACTTGGCCCTTGATTAAACCTTTCAATCTTGACCATCCATTGCCCTGTTGGTGCTATAAATAGAGCTCTCATTCCTCCATTTTTAACAATCATCTTTCAAATTTGAAGCATCACACTTATGCTCAAATTCTTTCAAGCTTTCTCATTTTATATATGCTCCTCATTTAGCCTCTTTTAGATCAGAATTAATCATGAACATGCATGCTAAAGTAGTTTATTTATCATTTTAGCTCAATCATAGATTAAATATAGTATGCTAGGATAGTATTCATACTAACCTTGTCATCTTATCATTTAGTTTGTTGCAGTTCTAGCATATCATCTAGCTTAACATTCATCTCATACTAAAATCAGTTAAAAATCTCTCTCGTTCTCATATTTGCCATCCCTAAACCATTTTGCTCAGTAATCTGAGAGCAAAACATTGGTTTGAGGGACATTGTGAGATAGAGAACCATGGGACCCTCCTTGGGAAGCTGAGTAACACTGCGTTACTCCATAGCTTGCATCAAGAAGTCCTGTGTGTGTGTGTGGAATGGTATTTTACATATTTTTCACATTTTGAATTCTAACAACCCACTTTTCCCACATACAATAATAATGAAGAATTCCCTTGGTATGAATTAAGCCACTACCTTCGCTTTCCAATTCTCCTTAATCCAATATTTAATCTGCCTTCTCTTGTATCTAGATCGTACTACCCTTCAGATAACCACTAGTTCCACCCATAGTTCTATATTTTCTTCAATATCATCCGACATATTAATCTCGACCAAGTCTGCTTCCACTTCCCTCTGCATTTTTCGACTTGATCCCACCAGTTTCTCCTCTGCGAAAATTTCTTGCGGATCCACCATTATTCCAGAACGGTTTTCTCAGACTCTCCCTCATCCTCTCCGCTATATAAATATCCCAATCTCCATTCCTTGTTATAATATCCTGTCATTTAATTTCACACATTATTAATGTTTATATATAAAGATCACATTTCTAAATGAAAATTTTAATTAAAAAAGGAATTATAATTTTTTTTTAAAAATCTAATAAAATAGATTAAAAATTTTAATTTCTTAATTTTAATATTTTGAAAAATTTGATATTTATCTATAATTTAATTTTGAAAGAAAAAATATATTTTATATTAAAAATGAAGAATTTTTTTGTTTGTAAATTTTCTCTATGCTTTTAAAATTGAGGTTCAAAAAATAAATTTCAAGCTAAATATTAGGGAAGAATTATTTCGATAACTCCTAAGATTATGATTTTCTATTTTATGTAAGTTTTTCTTATATTATAGCTTTGTACATAAATTTATACTTAAAAGCTTAATGCTTTATATCTATACAATATTATATATTTATATTTTATTACACATCCCTTCCATTTTACTATTAAAAATGGTCCTAATAAACCTCTCACCAGAAGAGTAAATTTGGGTGATGTTAATGTCTCAGTCCATTGCCAATTCCTCTAATGAGAATAAAAATTTGTTTTAAGAGCATATTGTTTAAATTTTAAAACCTGACCTTATCTATAGAAGGGAATGGTTATCTAGCTCTTAGAATGCACCAAATATCTATTATGATGTATTTATCATGTACAAATGATAATAATGTCTTAATGTATTCTAGAGACTAAGACTGGGTCCCACGGAGGGGGGCTACCTAAAACATAGATCTGGAGTTGCTGAAATTTTTTAGGAATATTTTAAAGTTGGCGGTCCAATAAATTTTGTTTTGCACTTTAGCTTAAAAATTTAAGCTCATAAATTTAAGGATGCTATGAACTTTGTAGTTGAGATCAACTTAAGTTTAAACTACTACAAATTGGTGGTAAATAAATTTATTTATTTTCCTAAAATTTATATTATTGACAAATGACATTATATATTCCTAAGCTCATGGAGCTCTATTTTATCAGGAAAAGATTCTAAAACCTCTGGGCTGATATGGCAGAATTCATCATGAGATACATCACCCTGGATGGTAGATGTGCTAGCATTTTCTCACATAATTTTAATATCTTAAACCATTTTAGGTATGGTATATTGATTTCTATTCCCTTTTATTTGGTTTCATCCTTGGGGAATAGTTTAGTTAAACATTTTGAAAACCAGGATAACCCTATGATTCATGAAGGGCTTATCTTGTTGATTATGGAATACGCCCAAGATCATGAAGTCAAACCATCCCGCACTGATAAAACCCACATTTCCTCCTCTAACCCTGATGTGTAGTTGGTTTCTGATACAAAGATGGATGAGGATGACAGTCGTACTGCCATGGATTGGCGTGATAGCAAAGATATGGAGTACCCTGAGTATAGACCAAAGAAATAAGGGGAGCTTATGGTGACCCTGGGAACTAATGGTAGTAGGAAAATCAATCCTCTTAGGTGGGCGACAAGTAAGTTCAAATCTGGTAGCAGGAAAATGCAAAACCTGGAGCCACCCACCAAAAGGAAAATGAAACTAACCAAACCTAGTGGGTCCAAAGTCCTGGACCATGAGATTAGGTTGGACATCCCTATCAATGTGGATGATGAGAAACATGTGTTTGAGAACAAACAAAATTAAGGTAAGATAAAGGAGGAGAGGGTGATGGGAAATTCCCTATTGGAGGCTACTAGAAGTCAGGAGAACTGTTGGAAGTGGGTGGAGAAGGAAATTGGATCCCTAAAAGATGGTGCAAAGTGATAAAATTGGTTTTTAGTTGTTGTGTGGCTTTGCTCATATTGTTGAGAGTAATAAAATGCCTATCAAAAGTTGTGCCGAAGTCCTTGGTTATGCTCAGGCTACTAGTCAAGTCATTTATTCCATTCCTATGCCTACATCCTTGTCTAGTGTGCTCATATTTACATCTTCTATCTTAGTGTTCCACCTCCATACTCTTAACCTCAACCTTCATACAATAATATTACTCCTCCATCACAATCCAACATGTCCAATTTCAAATCATGGAGGCTGGGCTCAGACTTCCAATACAATTAGTAATGCCTGCAGTAATGCCTTATATACACACTTTTGCGTTTCATCATTGTCCAAAGCTTCTGGGGCTTTGGAGGCAGATTTAACCCAGCTTTCTGTTATTGCAGTCCGTTTGTCTAGTGAAGTAGCGAAACCTGTTTCTAGGTTTATAGAAAATCTCAAAAAAAGAAATCCCAATGTCTCGGCTCTTGAAGACTGCTCAGATCTGTTGAAGGATACAAGGGAACAGCTTCATGATTCATAGTCAATCTAAAGCAATTGTCTAATGTCAATTTCATGGAATATGTAGAAGATGTGCTCACAAGGCTGAGTGGTGTGGAGACTAATCAGGATACATGTTTGAGTGGGTTGAAAGAAAGCAATGTTCCTGCAACCTTTGTTTCCAGTGTAAAAGATAATACAGATAATCTGACCATGTTGATTAGTGATGCTCTAGCTGTTGTTAGCACTCTTCGGCAACAAGGACACATTTGACTACTTTAGAAAAAAACTAAACATATTGGCTGTTGGCTTGTGAGGAGGGATATATATAGCAGATAACACATATTTGTTGTTCAAGCTTCATCTTTGGTTACTTCTTTTGTTTGTGAGATACATCACTGTGCTATTTAGATACCATTTTTGGTAACATACAAATGGAATGTTTGTGATTCAAGAAATATTTTAAATGTTGTTATTGTGTTTGATTTTAGAAATATATTTGTAAGATATATTATTGAATTTTAATTTGTTTTGAACATTTATCTTATAGTTTGTATGAATTATTTTCTTTTTCTGATGTTTTATAATGGAATTTAGATTCTTTTATATTTCATGATAAGTATAATTTTAATAAATTAAGTACGATCAATGAAAAAGAAATTACTAATGAAATGCTTGAAAATCTTGCAGTAAGTATGGTGTACCCTTCATCACTGAGTATTGAAATATTGAAATAAATTAAATTAAATGATAAATTATATTTATATTATAAATTAATCGAAAGATTATAATTTTTCAAGAGAGTGATCTGGATACTCATTCTTAAAAACACAAAATTTACTGGCATCTATATAATACAGTTTTTCCAATAAATCAATATATTTACTACAGTTTTCACTTGTCTATAATTTTCAAATAAATTTTCACTTTTATCAAAAAAGACTTAATGGAATGCTGATCGCCTAACGTAACTGACATTATCCTCAGATAATGTAACTACCATCTTAATGAATTGTACCAACGGTGATGTGGAAGACCAACTGGTTCATCTTCATCATCGTCTCTTTAAAATCGCTCCTATCTATGTTAGAATAATTGCTACTATTTCATTTTCTTCAGCTGCAGGTTTGGACACTTGCTTTCTGGTCCTCCAAGCGAGCTCTTGGACTTACACCAAATAAGCAATGACATTTTGCTATGAAGATCAGTTAATACAAGAACCCTCTCGCCTCTCTCAATATAGTAGTTTCAAAACTGATACGATATATTTGTAATTGAATATGCATCCTCTTCATTTGCACGGGCAAATAACTCTACGACTAAACACAACCTATAAATTCAACCTTAATCTAAACCTAATTGAAGCTAACTCTTATTCAACTATGATCCTAATTGGATTCTAGCATGAATCTTAACCCCAATAAAACTTTGCTTCCAATTTAACCTTAACCCTAATTGAACTCTTATACGAAACCTAACTATAATTAAACCCTTTCCACAATCAAATCCCATCTCTAATTAATTATAACATTAATCCTTAACCCTAATCTCTCTACTTTAATGTTGATCCTAAACTCAACTCTAACCATAGATGTGAACCCTAACTACAACTTCAACCCTAATCTACACCTAATTCAACCCTATTTTAAAACTTAACCCTAACCGTAATTGAACTATAATCTCAATTAAACTCTAATCCTAACCCTAATCGAGCCCAAACCCTAATCCTAATTGAAGTGTAAGACTAATTTAACCCTAACCCTAATGTAATTGAAACACAACCGTAATGCTAACCATAATTTAACTCTAGCACTAATTGTAATTGAACCCTTATTATAAGCTAACCCTAAAATTAACCCTTACCATGATTACTAAACCCTATTTTGAACCTGAACCATAACCCTAACGTAACCTTAATTGTAAATCCATCCCAACCTTAAGCATATCCCAATCTTTATGCTAACATAACCCATAAACCCATTTGAACCCTAACACTAAACTTGAATTTAAATTTAAATTTAATTTAAGATCGTAACAGTTGTTCACTTCTAGTTTTATTTGGAAAAAAGGTTTGTAAGATTTAAAGAAAAGATTTGGCTTAAAAGTATTGCTCCAATCTCCATTCCTTTGTTTATTTTTATATTTTTTCTGAAGCGAGATCTCCCTAGGAGGTAATACCCTTTCTATTAAAAACTGAAAAACAAAATTACACAGTAGACAAAGCCATCCTCTGATTTATACAAATACATAATCCCATTACCTATTTCTACCACCCTTTCAATAATCTCCACAAGCAGCATACCTTAATTCTCTCTCATGTATCTATTGAACTTGTTCACTTCTAGTTTTATTTGGAAAAAAGGTTTGTAAGATTTAAAGAAAAGATTTGGCTTAAAAGTATTTCTCCAATCTCCATTCCTTTTTTTATTTTTTTTATTTTTTTATTTTTTCTGAAGCGAGATCTTCCTAGGAGGCAATACCCTTTCTATTAAAAACTGAAAAACAAAATTACATAGTAGACAAAGCCAACCTCTCATTTATACAAATACATAATCCCATTACCTATTTCTACCACCCTTTCAATAATCTCCACAGGCACGATACCTTAATTCTCTCTCATGTATCTATTGAACTTGTCCAGGCCATAATCCTTCATCAGTCTTTTCTTAAACAAAGACCATGCCATTTTTGTTTCACCTTCTTCCCTTCATCATTCAGGTTGAAATATCCCAACATGCATCTTGAATTCAGTGCAACCCTCATCACTTCCTCGTATATATCTTCCCTCATCATTCTCCTCACTATCCCTATAGCTGCTGAAGGTTTTCCAAGGACCTCAACAATCAGATTAAATATATTCTCCATCACCACCCTGTCATGAACATTGCCATTGTTCTAGAAGTCGACTCTTAAAATTTGGATCATAGAGTGTTTTTCTTTGTCATTTGCCTTCTTAAAAAGGCGGCTGATCTGTTCCTCTAGCGCTTCCCTAAGTGCAAAGTCCAAAGTCCTCATCCATTCTCAACTTCTCTTTTGTTCCTTTTGTGCTCTGCAAAACACTTCTTCTCCTAATATATCCCTTTTAGCATGATCTAGAGTCATCTCCACTAATGTCTATCCTATCCAACTACGACTTCACTCTGCCCAAAACTGCTACTGACCCGATCCTAAATCTGAACAAAATCTTACCTTACCCAAAAAAATTGTCGTCAAAACATTATACTTTGATTTAGGAGACAAAATTCTAGGCACAAATACACTTCCTTCCATGCCACCTGTAGCTTGAGTAAGATAAATCTCATCCAACAATCTCAGGAGGATGTACTTCCCTGTCCCCTCCCAAAATAGTACTAAACTCATTCTACAGGTCTATCTCGTCCAACTCGACCATCTATATACCTTTTCTTAGACCTTCATTGGCAAGCCAATTAGATACTCTATTTCCTTCCCTATATGAATGATTGAAACAGTACTCCGAGAATTTGCTCAATTTTTATTCAATCGCTGGTAGCCACAGATTTAATTTCCAGCTGATAAAATTAGAGTGCATCACTCCATTTAACACCACTTGTGAGTCCCCTTCAATGAGAATATTCGAAACCTCCTTGTTCACACACATCTCCAACCCATTATTGAGTGCACATATCTCTACCTTGTTATTGGTAGCTATTCCCATCAATCCCATAATTGCAATAATCATTTTTCTTGAATCATCCCTCAAAATAGCGCTGAACCCTGCCTTACTCGGATTTCCTTTGCTAGCTCCATTTAAATTCAACTTAAGCCAACCTGGGGTTGGTTCCCGACATCTTACTGCCTTCCTCTTAGATTGTTTATTAATGATGTTGCAGATGACTATATCCTTCAAACCCCATTTCTCTTCCATCATTTTGTCCCATTTGGAGTAAATCTTCACCCGTTTCCCTGGAATATTCCCTTTCACCACTTCAACAATTAAATATTCCTTCAAAAATTCCTCGTATGTAAAAATACTCCTATTTATTTCTTTGCATATCTGCCAAGCTACCATGGAAGGACTAGTCACCTGGATAAGTCTCCCCATTTCGAATGCTTACTCTCTGTCGGCCAGGAAAGCAAGAATTCCATTAACATCCTATTTCTAGCTGATCTCCATTCTAATGTTTCCATCAACCCATCGCAACATCTCACCACCAACGGACACCAAAAAAAGAGATGTTCAGCAGTTTCCTCATTCCCTCTACATAGGTAACAGATATTAGGACCTTAAATTCCCATCTCTCCTATACAACCTTGAACTTCTAACACCCACTCCTCATCCACAATACAATCAATTAATGCTTTCACCCCATTCCACGAGTCTCTCTAGAACCGAGCCTTCTTTCCATTACCAATTTTACAGCACAGATGATTCAAGATTACTCTTCATCTTTCCCAGATGAACCTCCAAATCGTCAAACCTGATTCAGAGTTGGCCAAGGTTAAATTTCTTTCCAAGTCCTTCTAGTCTAAATATTTTTCCCTCATTAACTTGCACCAAGGTTTCTGAGAAAACATATAGTTTCCAAGCCAATTTGGCTCCCAAAGCCAGGTTCTATAGATCCATTTTCCTAGGTCGCGCTCCAACGTGCCCATAGACCGCACGATGAGCCTATAACATGACATGCTGTAGATTGGGATCGTTGATAAAAAACATTTTATCATTTGAATCCTACCAGCCTATGAAAGCCACTTTTTCTTCCATGATTCTGCTTTAGATTGACAATTATTGATGATCTCCTCCTATAGGAACCTATTACTTCGATCGATGAACAAGGGAACTCCCAAATATATCGAAGGGAATGATTCTGTTTGGAATTCCAATATTTTTTCAATCTTGTTTTGATTCCTTTGGCTAGTGTTAACAAGGAACACCTGTGACTTATTTTTATTCATGATTTGACTCAATGCCTCCACATACTCATCCAAAGTTTCCTTAATCACTACCACTTCCTGATCCGAAGCCTCCCAAAATAACATTGTATCATCCACAAATTGTGAATGCAAGATTGGCTCCAGGTCTCTGTGAACCCCGAATCCCTTACAAAATCCCATCATACAGTTCTTCTTAATGTTCCTGCCCAAAGATTCTACCATTAGAAAAAATAAGGAGGGAGATAAAGGGTCTCCTTGTCTCAATCCATTGGTGTCTCTAAAAAAACCACATGTATAACCATTGACCAACACTAAGAAATGGGTTGATGAGATGGAATGTCGCATACAATCTAGCCATCTCCCATGAAAACCAAATTTATCCAGGACCAAGAGGAGGAATTCCCAATTAACCTAGTCAGACACCTTGCTCATGTATAGTTTTACCACCATCCCTTTCATATTCTCTCTTCCCATATAGTGAAGAGTTTTCGAGACCAGGATGATACTATCGATAATTTCTCTGCCAGGGGTAAATCCGTGTTGTTCCTCCAAAATCATTTAATGTAAAATATTCTTGAGCCTTAAAGCCATGGTCTTTGAGATGACCTTGTAAATAGAGTTACATAGAGAAATAGGTCTGTAATCCACTATCATCTCACAATTATACTTTTTGGGTATAAGAAAAATTATTACGATGTTGATTTCTTTGACCAGTCTCCTCTTCTTCCTAAACTCTTCCACCATCATCCATATGTCCTCCCCCATGAAGTCCCAACATTTTTGATATACTTTATCTATAAAGGCATTGAGGCCTGGCACTTTATTAGGGTGAAGAATGAATGCCGCCTCCTTGACTTCCTCCAGAGAGAAAGGCATATGCAAAGCTTCATTTTCTTCCTGGGATATGACTTGCTCTATTACTTTTAATACGTTATCCCTATATCTAACATCACCGCCTATGAAAGAACCAAGTGGGTTTTCAAAATGTTGAACTGCAACCTTCTCAATATCATCTCCTGCTAAACAACACTGACCATTATCATCCTTGATTGCTTCAATCTTATTGATCAGTCTCATAGGCTTCACTGATGAGTGAAAGAACTTTGTATTTAAGTCCCTAGGTGAAATATACATCTTCCTGGATTTGTTGCGCCAATAAATCTCCTCCCTAGCCAATACCTCCGATAGACATCCCTTCAATTCCTTTTCTTTTTTATATTCATCATTGGTCATCCCAAAGAGAATTACCTTCTCATTAAGAGAAGCAATCTCCTCCTGTAACCTCAAATTATTTTAAAAAATATTCCTAAACGATTCTACATTCCACCTCCTACTTTTATCCTTAAGAAAATGTAAACGTTTAACAAAACAGAAGCTGGACATACCTATGAATTTATTACTTTCGTCCCAACAACTTTTTAAACTAGATTGGAATTGCCCATCTCATCACCACATACTTTGGAATTTAAAATTCCTAGAGGAATGTGACTTTCGTACCTCAAGTTCTAACTAAATAGGGAAGTTATCAGATATAGAAATCGACAGAATGTTCGTCACCTAGGAGAATTGGCCTTCCATCCATTTCTGGCCCACCAAGAACCGCTCTAATCTCTCCGAAATGTTGGTGAGGTTCAATCTCCTATTCATCCATGTATATTGGCCATTTTTAGGAAGAACTTCAATCACTTCGTTCTCTGCTACAAAACTTTTAAAGTCTTCCATTATTCTGGTGGTCTTCCTCAGACCACCATTTTTTTTCATTTAGGTCCAGAATAGCATTAAAGTCTCCTGCAACAACTAGCCAGTCCTTGCCAATGATTCTAATTCTCTCTGATAGTTCCTTCCAAACTCTCACCTTACCCTCTATTTCAGTCAGTCCATATACATTGATCAAAGAAAACTCCGAATTACAAGCAATAAGTTTCACTCTACAAATCATCTAATAGTCAGATGTTTCTCTAGGGGTAATCCTAACCACATGAGGATTCCATAAGATTCCCAAACCACTCGCATAGCCCTTAGCTTCTCGGAAAAACCTTCCCATCTAGAGCAGTAATGCAAGAAACTAAGCGCCTTGTCCAAATTCAGCTTGGTTTCTTGGAGTAGAATTACGTCATTAGAGGATTTCTCTAACGAATGCCTAACCAAGCGTTTCTTGTCAAGAGTTGAAAGGCCCTTAATTCCAAGTGAGAATTCTCATTGTCCTCCAATGGAGGATTTACCTCCCTTGGATCTTCTTAAAAAGTTGACCACACCGATGATTCCTTTCTCCTTAGCCCCGTCCTCTCATTTTTGCTTGTTACTCCTCCTCCCTCTATTACCTTTGGTTCTCCCCAATAGAGCATTAGTCAATTGGTTAATGGATATCAGGTCAATAATGTCCAAGAAATCTTCATCATCAAATTCCTCTACCAACCTCACATCATATTCCACTTCCGTGTCTGACAGGCCCATTTGAGCCTCCTGAGATTTGCCAGGGGCCTTATCTTGCTCAATGATCCTATTTGTGGGGGAAATTTCATCGTGATTTTAAATTTCCCTGTTCTACTCCCTCTTCTTTTCTCCATTTGGTTCCTTGATGACCAGAGCCCTTGAGGGGATTATTGACTCATTTCTTGGTGTCGTAATTGCCTTCTCAATCATCTCATGACTCCCGTTCTTCATAAGTCATCTCTTAGCCGAACCAACAAATATTTTGCAATTTTCTCTCATGTGAGACCTACTTCCACATCTTTCACAAAGGCACTTGTCGACTTCCACTGCAACTTTCTGCATCCATATTCTACCATTCGATGTCAATCAAATCTTGGGGGGAACCCTTCTAACTTCAACGTTTTTTATTTTGAATACAAATAAGTGTCATTTTCCACCAACCTCTCATCTATTTATAGTGTCCCCAAAGTTCTACCTATTTTCTCCATGCTACTTTCTCCCCAATATTCAATCAGTAAATTATACAGCCAAATCAAAATAGGACAGTCATACGGGGCCAATGGCACTGGGTCGAAATTTGGAAACCACAATTGCATATATAAAGGATAATTTTTGACAATCCAATTACCGTGGTGAAGGGTCTCCTCTTTCTCTTCCACCTCTACAAAAATAACAATGAAGAATCCCCTTGGTATGAATTAAGCCACTACCTTGGCTTTCCAATTCTCCTTAATCCAATATTTAATCTGCCTTCTCTCGTATCTACCCTTCAGATAACCACTAGTTCCACCCATAGTTCTATATTTTCTTCAATATCATCTGACATATTAATCTCGACCAAGTTTGCTTCCACTTCCTTCCGCATTTTTCGACTTGATCCCACCAATTTCTCCTCCGCGAACATTTCTTGCGGATCCACCATTATTCCAAAATGGTTTTCTCAGACTCTCCCTCATCCTCTCCGCTATATAAATATCCCAATCTCCATTCCTTGTTATAATATCCTGTCATTTAATTTCACACATTATTAATGTTTATATATAAAGATCACATTTCTAAATGAAAATTTTAATTAAAAAATGAATTATAATTTTTTTTTTAAATCTAATAAAATAGATTAAAAATTTTAATTTCTTAATTTTAATATTTGGAAAAATTTGATATTTATCTATAATTTAATTTTGAAAGAAAAAATATATTTTATATTAAAAATGAAGAATTTTTTTGTTTGTAAATTTTCTCTATGCTTTTAAAATTGAGGTTCAAAAAATAAATTTCAAGCTAAATATTAGGGAAGAATTATTTCGATAACTCCTAAGATTATGATTTTCTATTTTATGTAAGTTTTTCTTATATTATAGCTTTATACATAAACTTATACTTAAAAGCTTAATGCTTTATATCTATACAATATTATATATTTATATTTTATTACACATCCCTTCCATTTTACTATTAAAAATGGTCCCAATAAACCTCTCACCAGAAGAGTAAATTTGGGTGATGTTAATGTCTCAGTCCATTGCCAATTCCTCTAATGAGAAAAAAAATTTGTTTTAAGAGCGTATTGTTTAAATTTTAAAACCTGACCTTATCTATAGAAGGGAATGGTTATCTAGCTCTTAGAATGCACCAAATATCTATTATGATGTATTTATCATGTACAAACGATAATAATGTCTTAATGTATTCTAGAGACTAAGACTGGGTCCCATGGAGGGGGGCTACCTAAAACATAGAGCCGGAGCTGCTGAGATTTTTTAGGAATATTTTAAAGTTGGCGGTCCCATAAATTTTGTTTTGCACTTCAGCTTAAAAATTTAAGCTCGTAAATTTCAGGATGCTATGAACTTTGTAGTTGAGATCAACTTAAGTTTAAACTGCTACAAATTGGTGGTAAATAAATTTAATTATTTTCCTAAAATTTATATGATTGACAAATGACATAATATATTCCTAAGCTCGTGGAGCTCTATTTTTTAGGAAAAGATTCTAAAACATCTGGGCTGATATGGCATAATTAATCATGAGATACATCACCCCGGATGGTAGATGTGCTAGCATTTTCTCACATCATTTTAATATCTTAAACCATTTTAGGCATGGTATATTGATTTCTATTCCCTTTTTTTTGGTTTCTTCCTTGGGGAATAGTTTAGTTAAACATTTTGAAAACCAGGATAACCCTATGATTCATGAAGGGCTTATCTTGTTGATTATGGAATACACCCAAGATCATGAAGTGAAACCCTCCCCCATTGATAAAACCCACATTTCCCCCTCTAACCCTGATGTGCAGTTGGTTTCTGATACAAAGATGGATGAGGATGACAGTCGTACTGCCATGGATTGGCGTGATAGCAAAGATATGGAGCACCCTGAGTATAGACCAAAGAAATAAGGGGAGCTTATGGTGACCCTGAGAACTAACGGTAGCAGGAAAATCAATCCTCCAAGGTGGGCAACAAGTAAGTTCAAATCTGGTAGCAGGAAAATGCAAGACCTGGAGCCACCCACCAAAAGGAAAATGAAACTAACCAAACCTAGTGGGTCCAAAGTCCTGGACCATGAGATTAGGTTGGACATCCCTATCAATGTGGATGATGAGAAACATGGGTTTGAGAACAAAAAAAATTAAGGTAAGATAAAGGAGGAGAGGGTGATGGGAAATTCCCTATTGGAGGCTAATAGAAGTCAGGAGAACTGTTGGAAGTGGGTGGAGAAGGAAATTGGATCCCTAAAAGATGGTATTAAAGGAATTGTTGAGACTTTCACAGAATCCCTTGGGCCCAATAAAACTGAGACGATCATGAGTATGATCTAGAAAATTTCTCAAGATGTGGAAACTATGAAGGTTGACCAAGAGCACAAAATTGAGAAGATGGAAGAGAATGCGAGTGAGATCAAAGAAAACCTAAACAATTTGGTGGAAATTAGTAGGTAGATGATGAACAATAGTGCTGATGGTTTGGAAAAAAATAATTCCATGATAACTGATTATAGAACCAGGACCAACACTAGTGACCCTCCCTTGGGGGAAAAGCAGAAAAAGATTGCATCGGAGGGTGGAAAGAGTGGTACTGGTGGGAAGACTAGATCAGGTCCTTGCACTAGAACCTTGAGGCGGACCCAGGGCCAGTGAACCTCTAGATTCATCATGGAGGATTTGGAGAAAATCAATAAAATAATTATTTAGAAAAATGCTAAATTGATTCACTCTCTTAGTTGAGTGCTTTGCCTTGTTTTTTGGTTTAGCTGGTTTTTGTTTTTTGGCTTTTTGTCTGTGTGGGGTTTGTACCCTATTTTGCTTAGTTTTTCAGTCAAGTTGGCTGCTAGCCTTGGTCTGTAATACTCTGGGTTTCAGGGGCCTGTAAAACTTGTTTATCTTTATAAAAAACATTACCCAAAAAGTAAGGCAATCCCATTGATTAAAGGATTAAAAAGAATGGTGCAAAGTGATAAAATTGGTTTTTAGTTGTTGTGTGGCTTTGCTCATATTTTTGAGAGTAATATCATGCCTATCAAAAGTTGTGCCGAAGTCCTTGGTTATGCTCAGGCTACTAGTCAAGTCATTCATTCCATTCCTATGGCTACATCCTTGTCTAGTGTGCTCATATTTACATCTTCCATCATAGTGTTCCACCTCCATACTCTTAACCTCAACCTTCATACAACAATGTTACTCCTCCATCACAATCCAATATGTCCAATTTCAATCCATCCACTGAAGCAACCATCAATAACTTAGCTCAAACTGTTTCAGTCCTACAAGAACAGTTGGCTTCCATTACCCAATCCAAGTTTAATGTGCCCACATTTAATGAAGCGAGCCCATTATTTGATGGCATTGTCTATGTTGTCCCTCCTAAACATGTGGAAGTCTCTCAATTAGAGCTTTATAATGGAAAAAGTGATCCCTTGAATCATATGAAAATATTTCAAACTTTATGTAGTGACTTTCCTCACGATCAAAGACTTATAATGGTGAATCTAGACATGATGTTTGGAGAAGTTATTAATGGTAATTGATGTTTAGTCAAGTTTGAATTGGCAAATGTTGATTCAACCCCCATCTTAATATATCGTGTTCCATTTGGGTGGATAGTAGTAGAATACGATAGTGGAGGAAAGGTTGGTTGAGAGAATTGGATTTTTTCTTAGAGGATGGATGGAGATTAAGATGATGTATTAGAAAAATGAGAATTAATATTGAAGATGAGAGATGAAACTGGATTCAGGATTGAAACTGGAAAAATAGGATGATGAATAAAATATTGGTTAAGATAGATAGATAGATTTTTATTTAGAAGGATGGATGAAAGGTTGGTTGTGAATGTTAACTCATCTTCCTTAATTAAATCTTCCTCATTTTAGAAACATAATCTTCTTCATACGTTAACTCATTTCCATCTTAGATATTGCTTCTTCTTTCATTAGTTAACTCAATCTTTAAATAGGACCTTTATGTGCCCATTTATCCATCATGTAAATAAATAATTTATTATTATCCTCTCACAGACTCAAAATAGAGAAAAATCATTTTGTAGTTGATTTGATTCAATGTCATCATTCTTATCCTTATCATCTATTGATTTTTTATTATAAAACTATAAATAAGATCCTTTCCCCAACCTTTTAGAATCCCATTTTATGCAAATTCATTTTATGACATATGTTATGATGTGAGGATCAAGCATCCACATAATTTCAAGGTGAACAACATCAACACATCTTTCTTTCTCAGATTTGTAATGATATTGGTAAATAGGATTTATATTTAATTTCTTTTTTATGTTTTTGAGTATTTGTATTTCTTATTTTCCAATTTCCACGCAATAAAAGTTCCAAGAAAAATAAAGGAGAAGTTGGGTGCTCTGATCCAAAAACAACATAGAATGAAAAGGATAAGAACAAAATTATCATAGTTGAGGAGGAAGAGGAAGAGGTGAAGAAATTTAAGCACAATACTTGCAACAAAAGTTTCATAGAGAGTCAGAAGGGATAAAATATAAAAAAATAAAAACTATGGAAAAAAAAAGGGCCAATAATAAGAAAATGGAAAATATCAAAGCTTAGACACATAAGAAGAAAGATAAAAATAAATCCATATTTTTCCTTGTATAGATCACTTTATAGACTAGGAAAATCATTGGAAGTAGCACAGCTATATAGAATATTTTTTGTAGAGAATGAAATATCATTATCCAAGTCATATTGGACTTCATTGGGAGTAGTAATTATGTAATGGTAGATATAATATAGGAATTTTTGAAGGAAATGATTGACACCATTAAGGAAAAAGGAGAGAAGGCAACACAACTATTGGATAACATTTGGACAAGTGCCTTCAGAATTAAACTTGTTCCTAAGTAATAGATCACAAAAAGAGATCTATAAAAAAAGGAGCTTATGTATAAGTAGATAGTAGATACTCTTTGTTCTTAAAATGATGAGGCCAAGCAAAGAGTGAGAAGTGAGACCATGGAGTCCACTAAAAGGCCCATGCTAGCCTACTAGCTAAGAGAAGAGTGTCGTGGTAGAAGAAGATAATATAAACAAAACGTAATATATTGTTTATGGTATAATAGGAATAAGTATAGATGAGTTAGTCAAGGAGATCTAGGATGACACTACACAAACAGAGGAGGATATAAATATAATACAGATTGTGATATCAAGACCTAGATGAACAAACAATACAAACAAAAAATAAATAAATAAAGGAGGAACATAATTAAAAGAGATAAACAAATGTTACAAGATATATTGCAAGATAAATGATAGGATAAAAAAATGGAGGATCTAGAACACAGGTCGCGCACAAGGGTTACTCTTAGAAGCGATGTTAAGCAAAAACGAGCGGACGAGAGTTACAACACAGGTCGTGCACTTCACATAAAAGAACGCCCTCGGGTAACAAGTTGTAGTTGTTAACACAAAACAGCAGTCGTTTACGAGGAGAATGACATGCATGAAGTGCGAGAACTTTAAAAGACAATCCAAGAAACGCATTAAATCTAATTTTAGCTCTAAATGCACGAGGAAAAAGGATAAAAATAGATAAATATGTATCTCGTAAAACCGTGCACTATATAAAATTTCAGTGGCATGCAAAAAGCCTGTTGCTACTGAATGACAACCATGAAAGTTTTGTATGCAGCAGATTCAGATTGAGCTATATATTGTCCCCGAAGCGAGGGAAACATTAATAGAGAATTTGGTTCAGTCGGTGATTTCAATAGAGCAGTTGATTCCAAGCATGGCGTCCTACAGAAGTGGTCTCTTGTGTGCAATCATGTTTTTAGCAATTCATGGAGGCTGGCCTCAGACTTCCGATACAATTAGTAATGCCTGCAGTAATGCCTTATATACACACTTTTGCGTTTCATCATTGTCCAAAGCTTCTGGGGCTTTGGAGGCAGATTTAACCCAGCTTTCTGTTATTGCAGTCCGTTTGTCTAGTGAAGTAGCGAAACCTGTTTCTAGGTTTATAGAAAAGCTCAAAAAAAGAAATCCCAATGTCTCGGCTCTTGAAGACTGCTCAGATCTGTTGAAGGATACAAGGGAACAGCTTCATGATTCACAGTCAGAACTAAAGCAATTGTCTAATGTCAATTTCATGGAATATGTAGAAGATGTGCTCACAAGGCTGAGTGGTGTGGAGACTAATCAGGATACATGTTTGAGTGGGTTGAAAGAAAGCAATGTTCCTGCAACCTTGGTTTCCAGTGTAAAAGATAACACAGATAATCTGACCATGTTGATTAGTGATGCTCTAGCTGTTGTTAGCACTCTTCGGCAACAGGGACACATTTGACTACTTTAGAAAACAGCTATTCATATTGGCTATTGGCTTGTGAGGAGGGATATATATAGCAGATAACACCTATTTGCTGCTCAAGCTTCATCTTTGGTTACTTCTTTTATTTGTGAGATACATCATTGTGCTATTTAGATACCATTTTTGGTAACATACAAATGGAATGTTTGTGATTCAAGAAATATTTTAAATGTTGTTATTGTGTTTGATTTTAGAAATATATTTGTAAGATATATTATTGAATTTTAATTTGTTTTGAACATTTATCTTATAGTTTGTATGAATTATTTTCTTTTTCTGATGTTTTATAATGGAATTTAGATTCTTTTATATTTCATGATAAGTATAATTTTAATAAATTAACTACGATCAATGAAAAAAAAATTACTAATGAAATGCTTGAAAATCTTGCAGTAAGTATGGTGTACCCTTCATCACTGCTTATTGAAATATTGAAATAAATTAAATTAAATGATAAATTATATTTTTATTATAAATTAATCGAAAGATTATAATTTTTCAAGAGAGTGATTTGGATACTCATTCTTAAAAACACAAAATTTACTGGAATCTATATAATACAGTTTTTCCAATAAATCAATATATTTACTACAATTTTCATTTGTCTATAATTTTCAAATAAATTTTCACTTTTATCAAAAAAGACTTAATGGAATGCGGATCGCCTAATGTAACTGACATTATCCTTAGATAATGTAACTGCCATCTTAATGAATTGTACCAACGGTGACGTGGAAGACCAACTGGTTCATCTTCATCATTGTCTCTTTAAAATCGCTCCTATCTATGTTAGAATAATTGCTACTATTTCATTTTCTTCAGCTGCAGGTTTGGACACTTGCTTTCCGGTCCTCCAAGCGAGCTCTTGGACTTACACCAAATAGGCAATGACATTTTGCTATGAAGATCAGTTAATGCAAGAACCCTCTTGCCTCTCTTAGTATAGTAGTTTCAAAACTAATACGATATATTTGTAATTGAATATGCATCCTCTTCATTTGCATGGGCAAATAACTCTACGACTAAACACAACCTATAAATTCAACCTTAATCTAACCCTAATTGGACCCTAACTCTTATTTAACTGTGTTCCTAATTGGATTCTAGCATGAATCTTAACCCTAATAAAACTTTGCTTCCAATTTAACCTTAACCCTAATTGAACTCTTATACGAACCCTAACTATAATTAAACCCTTTCCACAATCAAATCCCATCTCTAATTAATTATAACATTAATCCTTAACCCTAATCTCTCTACTTTAATGTTGATCGTAAACTCAACTCTAACCATACATTTGAACCCTAACTACAACTTCAACCCTAATCTACACCTAATTCAACCCTATTTTTAAACTTAACCCTAACCCTAATTGAACTATAATCTCAATTAAACTCTAATCCTAACCCTAATTGAGCCCAAACCCTAATCCTAATTGAAGTGTAAGACTAATTTAACCCTAACCCTAATGTAATTGAAACACATCCCTAATGCTAATCATAATTTAACTCTAGCACTAATTGTAATTGAACCCTTATTATAAGCTAACCCTAAAATTAACCCTTACCATAATTACTATACCCTATTTTGAACCCGAAACATAACCCTAAAGTAACCTTAATTGTAAATCCATCCCAACCTTAAGCATATCCCAATCTTTATGCTAACATAACCCATAAACCCATTTGAACCCTAACACTAACCTTAAATTTAAATTTAAATTTAATTTAAGATCGTAACAGTTGTTCACTTCTAGTTTTATTTGGAAAAAAGGTTTGTAAGATTTAAAGAAAAGATTTGGCTTAAAAGTATTGCTCCAATCTCCATTCCTTTTTTTATTTTTTTATTTTTTCTGAAACGAGATCTTCCTAGGAGGCAATACCCTTTCTATTAAAAACTGAAAAACAAAATTACACAATAGACAAAGCCAACCTCTCATTTATACAAATACATAATCCAATTACCTATTTCTACCACCCTTTCAATAATCTCCATAGGCATGATACCTTAATTCTCTCTCATGTATCTATTGTACTTGTCCAGGCCATAATCCTTCATCAGTCTTTTCTTAAACAAAGACCATGCCATTTTAGTTTTACCTTCTTCCCTTCATCATTCAGGTTGAAATATCCCAACATGCATCTTGAATCCAGTGGAGCCCTCATCACTTCATCATATATATCTTCCCTCATCATTCTCCTCACTATCCCTATAGCTGCTAAAGGTTTTCCAAGGACCTCAATGATTGAATTAAATATATTCTCCATCACCACCCTGTCATGAATGAGGGCATCGTTCTAGAAGTCGACTCTAAAAATTTCGATCACAGAGTGTTTTTCTTTGTCATTTGCCTTCTTAAAAAGGTGGCTGATCTGTTCCTCTAGCGCTTCCCTAAGTGCAAAGTCCAAAGTCCTCATCCATTCTCAACTTCTCTTTTGTTCCATCTGTGCTCTGCAAAACACTTCTTCTCCTAATATATCCCTTTTAGCATGATCTAGAGTCATCTCCACTGATGTCTATCCTATCCAACTACGACTTCACTCTGCCCAAAACTGCTACTGACCCGATCCTAATTCTGAAAAAAATCTTACCTTACCCAAAAAAATTGTCGTCAAAACATTATACTTTGATTTAGAAGACACAATTCTAGGCACGAATACACTTCCTTCCATGCCTCCTGTAGCTTGAGAAAGATAAATCTCATCCAATTCTCTCAGGATGATGTACTTCCCTGTCCCCTCCCAAAATAGTACTAAACTCATTCTACAGGTCTATCTCGTCCAACTCGACCATCTATCTACCTTTTCTTAGACCTTCATTGGCAAGCCAATTAGATACCCTATTTCCTTCCCTATATGAATGATTGAAACGGTACTCTGAGAATTTGCTCAATTTTTATTCAATCACTAGTAGCCACTGATTTAATTTCCAGCTGATAAAATTAGAGTGCATCACTCCATTTAACACCACTTGTGAGTCTCATTCAATGAGAATATTCGAAACCTCCTTGTTCACACACATCTCCAACTCATTATTGAGTGCACATATCTCTGCCTTGTTATTGGTAGCTATTCCCGTCAATCTCATAATTGCAACAATCATTTTTCCCGAATCATCCCTCAAAATAGCGCCGAACCCTGCCTTACTCGAATTTCCTTTGCTAGCTCCATTTAAATTCAACTTAAGCCAACCTGGGGTTGGTTCATGACATCTTACTCCCTTCCTCGTAGATTGTTTATTAATGATGTTGCAGATGACTAGATCCTTCAAACCCCATTTCTCTTCCATCATTTTGTCCCATTTGGAGTAAATCTTCACCCGTTTCCTTGGAATATTCCCTTTCACCACTTCAACAATTAAATATTCCTTCGAAAATTCCTCGCCTGTAAAAATACTCCTATTTATTTCTTTGCATATCCGCCATGCTACCATGGAAGGACTAGTCACCTGGATAAGTCTCCCCATTTCGAATGCTTACTCTCTGTCGGCCAGGAAAGCAAGAATTCCATTAACATCCTATTCCTAGCCGATCTCAATTCTAACGTTTCCATCAACACGTCCCAACATCTCACCACCAACGGACACCAAAAAAAGAGATGTTCAGGGGTTTCCTCATTCCCTCTACATAGGTAACACATATTAGGACCTTAAATTCCCATCTCTCCTATACCACCTTGAACTTTTAACAACCACTCCTTATCCTCAATACAGTCAATTAATGCTTTCACGCCATTCCACGAGTCTCTCTATTACCGAGCCTTCTTTCCAAGTCCTTCTAGTCTAAATATTTTTCCCTCATAAACTTGCACCAAGGTTTCTGAGGAAACATATAGTTTCCAAGCCAATCTGGCTCCCAAAGCTAGGTTCTATAGATCCATTTTCCTAGGTCGCGCTCCTCTTTCTTCTTTCACGATACACGCCGTATCCTAGTTTATTAGCATAACTCTCCTAGAATCCTTCAATCCTTCCCATAAGTTCACTTCTTGAACAACCCGTCCAATGTGCCAATGGACCGCACGATGAGCCTAAAACATGACATGCTGTAGATTGGGATCGTTGACAAAAAACATTTTATCATTTGAATCCTACCAGCCTATGAAAGCCACTTTTTCTTCCATGATTCCGCTTTAGATTGACAATTATTGATGATCTCCTCCTATAGCAACCTATTACTTCGATCGATGAACAAGGGAACTCCCAAATATATCGAAGGGAATGATTCTGTATGGAATTCCAATATTTTTTCAATCTTGTTTTGATTCCTTTGGCTAGTGTTAACAAGGAACACCTGTGACTTATTTTTATTCATGATTTGACTCGATGCCTCCACATACTCATCCGAAGTTTCCTTAATCACTACCGCTTCCTGATCCAGAGCCTCCCAAAATAAGATCGTATCATCCACAAATTGTGAATGCGAGATTGGCTGCAAGTCTCTGTGAACCTTGACTCCCTTACAAAATCCCATCATACAGTTCTTCTTAATGTTCCTGCCCAAAGATTCTACCATTAGAAAAAATAAGGAGGGAGATAAAGGGTCTCCTTGTGTCAATCCATTGGTGTCTCTAAAGAAACCACATTTATAACCATTGACCAACACTAAGAAATGGGTTCATGAGATGGAATGTCACATACAATCTAGCCATCTGCCGTGAAAACCAAATTTATCTAGGACCAAGAGGAGGAATTCCCAATTAACCTAGTCAGACACCTTGCTCATGTATAGTTTTACCACCATCCCTTTCATATTCTCTCTTCCCATAGAGTGAAGAGTTTTTGAGACCAGGATGATACTATCGATAATTTCTCTACCAGGGGTAAATCTGTGTTGTTCCTCCGAAATGATTTAATGTAAAATATTCTTGAGCCTTAAAGCCATGGCCTTTGAGATGACCTTGTAAATAGAGTTACACAGAGAAATAGGTTTGTAATCCACTATCATCTCATAATTATACTTTTTGGGTATAAGAAAAATTATTGCAATGTTGATTTCTCTGACCAGTCTCCTCTTCTTCCTAAACTCTTCCACCATCATCCATATGTCCTTCCCCATGAATTCCCAACATTTTTGATATACTTTTTCTATAAAGGCATCAAGGCCTGGCACTTTATTAGGGTGAAGAAAGAATGCCGCCTCCTTGACTTCCTCCAGAGAGAAAGGCATATGCAAAGCTTCATTTTCTTCCTGGGATATGACTTGGTCTATTACTTTTAATACGTTATCCCTATATCTAACATCACCGCCTATGAAAGAACCAAGTGGGTTTTCAAAATGTTGAACTGCAACCTTCTCAATATCATCTCCTGCTAAACAACACTGACCATTATCATCCTTGATTGCTTCAATCTAATTGATCAATCTCATAGCCTTCACCGATGAGTGAAACAACTTCGTATTTAAGTCCCTAGGTGAAATATACATCTTCCTGGATTTGTTGCACCAATAAATCTCCTCCCTAGCCAATACCTCTGATAGACATCCCTTCAATTCCTTTTCTTTTTTATATTCATCATTGGTCATCCCAAAGAGAATTACCTTCTCATTAAGAGAAGCAATCTCCTCCTCTAACCTCAAATTATTTTAAAAAATATTCCTAAATGATTCTACATTCCACCTCCTACTTTTATCCTTAAGAAAATGTAAACGTTTAACAAAACAGAAGCTGGACATACCTTTGAATTTATTACTTTCATCCCACCAACTTTTTAAACTAGATTGGAATTGCCCATCTCGTCACCACATACTTTGGAATTTAAAATTCCTAGAGGAATGTGACTTTCGTACCTCAAGTTCTAACTAAATAGGGAAGTGATCGGATATAGAAATCGATAGAATGTTCATCACCAAGGAGAATTGGCCTTCCATCCATTTCTGGCCCACCAAGAACCGCTCTAATCTTTCCGAAATGTTGGTGAGGTTCAATCTCCTATTCATCCATGTATATTGGCCATTTTTAGGAAAAACTTCAATCACTTCGTTCTCTGCTACAAAACTTTTAAAGTCTTCCATTCTTCTGTTGGTCTTCCTCAGACCACCATTTTTTTTCATTCAGGTCCAGAATAGCATTAAAGTCTCCTGCAACAACTAGCCAGACCTTGCCAATGATTCTAATTCTCTCTGATAGTTCCTTCCAAACTCTCACCTTACCCTCTATTTTAGTCAGTCCATATACATTGATCAAAGAAAACTTTGAATTACAAGCAATAAGTTTCACTCTACAAATCATCTAATAGTCAGATGTTTCTCTAGGGGTAATCCTAACCACATGAGGATTCCATAAGATTCCCAAACCACTCGCATAGCCCTTAGCTTCTTGGAAAAAACATTCCCATCTAGAGCAGTAATGCAGGAAACTAAGCGCCTTGTCCAAATTCAGCATGGTTTCTTGGAGTAGAATTACGTCATTAGAGGATTTCTCTAACGAATGCCTAACCAAGCGTTTCTTGTCAATAGTTGAAAGGCCCTTGATTAAAAGTGAGAATTCTCATTGTCCTCCAATGGAGGATTTACCTCCCTTGGATCTTCTAAAAAAGTTGACCACACCGATGATTCCTTTCTCCTTAGCCCCGTCCTCTCATTTTTTCTTGTTACTCCTCCTCCGTCTATTACCTTTAGTTCTCCCCAATAGAGCATTAGTCGATTGGTTAATGGATATCGGGTCGATAATGTCCAAGAAATCTTCATCATCAAATTCCTCTACCAACCTCACATCATATTCCACTTCCGTGTCTGACAGGCCCGTTTGAGCCTCCTGAGATTTGCCAGGGGCCTTATCTTGCTCCATGATCCTATTTGTGGGGGATATTTCATCGCGATTTTAAATTTCCCTGTTCTACTCCCTCTTCTTTTCTCCATTTGGTTCTTTGATGACCAGAGCCCTTGAGGGGATTATTGCTACAAATTGGTGGTAAATAAATTTAATTATTTTCCTAAAATTTATATGATTGACAAATGACATAATATATTCCTAAGCTCGTGGAGCTCTATTTTTTAGGAAAAGATTCTAAAACCTCTAGGCTGATATGGCAGAATTCATCATGAGATACATCACCCTGGATGGTAGATGTGCTCGCATTTTCTCACATCATTTTAATATCTTAAACCATTTTAGGCATGGTATATTGATTTCTATTCCCTTTTATTTGGTTTCGTCCTTGGGGAATAGTTTAGTTAAACATTTTCAAAACCAGGATAACCCTATGATTCATGAAGGGCTTATCTTGTTGATTATGCAATACGCCCAAGATCATGAAGTGAAACCCTCCCCCATTGATAAAACCCACATTTCCTCCTCTAACCCTGATGTGCAGTTGGTTTCTGATACAAAGATGGATGAGGATGACAGTCGTACTACCATGGATTGGCGTGATAGCAAAGATATGGAGCACCCTGAGTATAGAACAAAGAAATAAGGGGAGCTTATGGTGACCCTGGGAACTAACGGTAGCAAGAAAATCAATCCTCCAAGGTGGGCAACATGTAAGTTCAAATCTGGTAGCACGAAAATGGAAGACCTGGAGCCACCCACCAAAAGGAAAATGAAACTAACCAAACCTAGTGGGTCCAAAGTCCTGGACCATGAGATTAGGTTGGACATCCCTATCAATGTGGATGATGAGAAACATGGGTTTGAGAACAAACAAAATTAAGGTAAGATAAAGGAGGAGAGGGTGATGGGAAATTCCCTATTGGAGGCTACTAGAAGTCAGGAGAACTATTGGAAGTGGGTGGAGAAGGAAATTGGATCCCTAAAAGATGGTATTAAATTAATTGTTGAGACTTTCACGGAATCCCTTGGGCCCAATAAAACTGAGAAGATCATGAGTATGATCCAGAAAATTTCTCAAGATGTGGAAACTATGAAGGTTGACCAAGAGCACAGAATTGAGAAGATGGAAGAGGATGCGATTGAGATCAAATAAAACCTGAACAATTTGGTGGAAATCAGTAGGCAGATGATGAACAATAGTGCTGATGGTTTGGAAAAAAATAATTCCATGATAACTGATTATAGAACCAGGACCAACACTAGTGAGCCTCCCTTGGGGGAAAAGCAGAAAAAGATTGCATCGGAGGGTGGAAAGAGTGCTACTGGTGGGAAGACTAGCTCGGGTCCTTGCACTAGAACCAGGAGCCGGACCCAGGGCCAATGAACCTCTAGATTCATCATGGAGGATTTGGAGAAAATCAATAAGAGGATTATTTAGAAAAATGCTAAATTGATTCACTCTCTTAGTTGAGTGCTTTGCCTTGTTTTTTGGTTTAGCTGGGTTTTGTTTTTTGGCTTTTTGTCTGTGTGGGGTTTGTACCCTATTTTGCTCAGTTTTTCGGTCGGGTTGGCTGTTGGCCTTGGTCTGTAATACTCTGGGTTTCAGGTCCCTGTAAAACTTGTTTATCTTTATAAAAAACATTACCCAAAAAGTAAGGCAATCCCATTGATTAAAGGATTAAAAAGAATGGTGCAAAGTGATAAAATTGGTTTTTAGTTGTTGTGTGGCTTTGCTCATATTGTTGACAGTAATATCATGCCTATCAAAAGTTGTGCCGAAGTCCTTGGTTATGCTCAGGCTACTAGTCAAGTCATTCATTCCATTCCTATGCCTACATCCTTGTCTAGTGTTCTCATATTTACATCTTCTATCATAGTGTTCCACCTTCGTACTCTTAACCTCAACCTTCATACAACAATGTTAATCCTCCATCATGATCCAATATGTCCAATTTCAATCCATCCACTGAAGCAACCATCAATAACTTAGCTCAAACTGTTTCATTCCTACAACAACAGTTGGCTTCCATTACCCAATCCAAGTTTAATCTGCCCACATTTAGTGTAGCGAGCCCATTATTTGATGGCATTGTCTATGTTGTCCCTCCTAAACATGTGGAAGTCACTGAATTAGAGCTTTATAATGGAAAAAGTGATCCCTTGAATCATATGAAAATATTTCAAACTTTATGTAGTGACTTTCCTCACGATCAAAGACTTATAATGGTGAATCTAGACATCATGTTTGGAGAAGTTATTAATGGTAATTGATGTTTAGTCAAGTTTGAATTATCAAATGTTGATTCAACCCCCGTCTTAATATATCGTGTTCCATTTGGGTGGACAGTAGTAGAATACGATAGTGGAGGAAAGGTTGGTTGAGAGAATTGGATTTTTTCTTGGAGGAGGGATGGAGATTAAGATGATGTATTAGAAAAATGAGAATTAATATTGAAGATGAGAGATGAAACTGTACTTAGGATTGAAACTGGAAAAATAGGATGATGGATAAAATCTTGGTTAAGATAGATAGATTTTTATTTAGAGGAGGGAATATAGATTAACACGATTGATTGGAAATGATCTTTTTATTTAGAAGGATGGATGAAAGGTTGGTTGTGAATGTTAACTCATCTTCCTTAATTAAATCTTCCTCATTTTAGAAACATAATCTTCTTCATATGTTAACTCATTTCCATCTTAGATATTGCTTCTTCTTTCATTACTTAACTCAATCTTTAAATAGGACCTTTATGTGCCCATTTATCCATCATGTAAATAAATAATTTATTATTATCCTCTCACAGACTCAAAATGGAAAAAATTCATTTTGTAGTTGATTTGATTCAATGTCATCATTCTTATCCTTATCATCTATTTATTTTTTATTATAAAACTATAAATAAGATCCTTTCCCCACCCTTTTAGAATCCCATTTTATGCAAATTCATTTTATGACATATGTTATGATGTGAGGATCAAGCATCCACATACTTTCAAGGTGAACAACATCAACACATCTTTCTTTCTGAGATTTGTAATGATATTGGTAAATAGAGTTATATTTAATTTCCTTTTTATGTTTTTGAGTATTTGTATTTCTTATTTTCCAATTTCCACGCAATAAAAGTTCCAAGAAAAATAAAGGAGAAGTTGGGTGCTCTGATCCAAAAACAACATAGAATGAAAAGGATAAGAACAAAATTATCTCAGTTGAGGAGGAAGAGGAAGAGGTGAAGAAATTTAAGCACAATACTTGCAACAAAAGTTTCATAGAGAGTCAGAAGGGATAAAATATAAAAAATAAAAACTATGGAAAAACAAAGGGCCAATAATAAGAAAATGGAAAATATCAAAGCTTAGACACATAAGAAGAAAGATAAAAATAAATCCATATTTTTCCTTGTATAGATCACTTTATAGACTAGGAAAATCATTGGAAGTAGCACAGCTATATAGAATATTTTTTGTAGAGAATGAAAGATCGTTAGCCAAGTCATATTGGACTTCATTGGGAGAAGTAATTATGTAATGGTAGATATAATATAGGAATTTTTGAAGGAAATGATTGACACCATTAAGGAAAAAGGAGAGAAGGCAACACAACTATTGGATAACATTTGGACAAGTGCCTTCAGAATTAAACTTGTTCCTAAGTAATAGATCACAAAAAGAGATCTATAAAAAAAGGAGCTTATGTATAAGTAGATAGTAGATACTCTTTGTTCTTAAAATGATGAGGCCAAGCAAAGAGTGAGAAGTGAGACCATGGAGTCCACTAAAAGGCCCATGTTAGCCTACTCGCTAAGAGAAGAGTGTCGTGGTAGAAGAAGATAATATAAACAAAACGTAATATATTGTTTATGGTATAATAGGAATAAGTATAGATGAATTAGTCAAGGAGATCTAGGATGACACTACACAAACAGAGGAGGATATAAATATAATACAGATTGTGATATCAAGACCTAGATGAACAAACAATACAAACAAAAAATAAATAAATAAAGGAGGAACATAATTGAAAGAGATAAACAAATGTTACAAGATATATTGCATGATAAATGAGAGGATAAAAAAATAGAGGATCTAGAACACAGGTCGCGCACGAGAGTTACTATTAGAAGCGATGTTAAGCAAAAACGAGTGGACAAGAGTTACAACACAGGTCGCGCACTTCACATAAAAGAACGCCCTCGGGTAACACGTGGTAGTTGTTAACACAAAACAGCAGTCGTTTACGAGGAGAATGACATGCATGAAGTGCGAGAACTTTAAAAGACAATCCAAGAAACGCATTAAATCTAATTTTAGCTCTAAATGCACGAGGAAAAAGGATAAAAATAGATAAATATGTATCTCGCAAAACCGTGCACTATATAAAATTCCAGTGGCATGCAAAAAGCCTGTTGCTACTGAATGACAACCATGAAAGTTTTGTGTGCAGCAAATTCAGATTGAGCTATATATTGTCCCAGAAGCGAGGGAAACATTAATATAGCATTTGGTTCAGTCGGTGATTTCAATAGAGCAGTTGATTCCAAGCATGGCGTCCTACAGAAGTGGTCTCTTGTGTGCAATCATGTTTTTAGCAATTCATGGAGGCTGGGCTCAGACTTCCGATACAATTAGTAATGCCTGCAGTAATGCCTTATATACACACTTTTGCGTTTCATCATTGTCCAAAACTTCTGGGGCTTTGGAGGCAGATTTAACCCAGCTTTCTGTTATTGCAGTCCGTTTGTCTAGTGAAGTAGCGAAACCTGTTTCTAGGTTTATAGAAAAGCTCAAAAAACTCAATCCCAATGTCTCGGCTCTTGAAGACTGGTCAGATCTGTTGAAGGATACAAGGGAACAGCTTCATGATTCACAGTCAAAACTAAAGCAATTGTCTAATGTCAATTTCATGGAATATGTAGAAGATGTGCTCACAAGGCTGAGTGGTGTGGAGACTAATCAGGATACATGTTTGAGTGGGTTGAAAGAAAGCAATGTTCCTGCAACCTTGGTTTCCAGTGTAAAAGATAATACAGATAATCTGACCATGTTGATTAGTGATGCTCTAGCTGTTGTTAGTACTCTTCGGCAACAGGGACACATTTGACTACTTTAGAAAACAGCTAAACATATTGGCTGTTTGCTTGTGAGGAGGGATATATATAGCAGATAACACATATTTGCTGTTCAAGCTTCATCTTTGGTTACTTCTTTTGTTTGTGAGATACATCATTGTGCTATTTAGATACCATTTTTGGTAACATACAAATGGAATGTTTGTGATTCAAGAAATATTTTAAATGTTGTTATTGTGTTTGATTTTAGAAATATATTTGTAAGATATTTTATTGAATTTTAATTTGTTTTGAACATTTATCTTATAGTTTGTATGAATTAGTTTCTTTTTCTGATGTTTTATAATGGAATTTAGATTCTTTTATATTTCATGATAAGTATAATTTTAATAAATTAACTACGATCAATGAAAAAAAAATTACTAATGAAATGCTTGAAAATCTTGGAGTAAGTATGGTGTACCCTTCATCACTAAGTATTGAAATATTGAAATAAATTAAATTAAATGATAAATTATATTTATATTATAAATTAATCGAAAGATTATAATTTTTCAAGAGAGTGATTTGGATACTCATTCTTAAAAACACAAAATTTACTGGCATCTATATAATACAGTTTTTCCAATAAATCAATATATTTAATATAGTTTTCACTTGTCTATAATTTTAATATAAATTTTCACTTTTATCAAAAAAGACTTAATGGAATGCGGATCACCTAATGTAACTGACATTATCCTCAGATAATGTAACTGCCATCTTAATGAATTGTACCAACGGTGACGTGGAAGACTAACTGGTTCATCTTCATCACCATCTCTTTAAAATCGCTCCTATCTATGTTAGAATAATTGCTACTATTTCATTTTCTTCAGCTGCAAGTTTGGACACTTGCTTTCCGGTCCTGCAAGCGAGCTCTGGGACTTACACCAAATAGGCAACGACATTTTGCAATGAAGATCAGTTAATGCAAGAACCCTCTCGCCTCTCTCAGTATAGTAGTTTCAAAACTGATACGATATATTTGTAATTGAATATGCATCCTCTTCATTTGCACCGGCAAATAACTCTACGACTAAACACAACCTATAAATTCAACCTTAATCTAACCCTAATTGAACCCTAACTCTTATTCAACTATGATCCTAATTGGATTCTAGCATGAATCTTAACCCCAATAAAACTTTGCTTCCAGTTTAACCTTAACCCTAATTGAACTCTTATACGAACCCTAACTATAATTAAACCCTTTCCACAATCAAATCCCATCTCTAATTAATTATAACATTAATCCTTAACCCTAATCTCTCTACTTTAATGTTGATCCTAAACTCAACTCTAACCATAGATTTGAACCCTAACTACAACTTCGACCCTAATCTACACCTAATTCAACCCTATTTTTAAACTTAACCCTAACCCTAATTGAACTATAATCTCAAATAAACTCTAATCCTAACCCTAATCGAGCCCAAACCCTAATCCTAATTGAAGTGTAAGACTAATTTAATCCTAACCCTAATGTAATTGAAACACAACCCTAATGCTAACCATAATTTAACTCTAGCACTAATTGTAATTGAACCCTTATTATAAGCTAACCCTAAAATTAACCATTACCATAATTACTAAACCCTATTTTGAACCCGAACCATAACCCTAAAGTAACCTTAAATGTAAATCCATCCCAACCTTAAGCATATCCCAATCTTTATGCTAACATAACCTATAAACCCATTTGAACCCTAACACTAACCTTAAATTTAAATTTAAATTTAATTTAAGATCGTAACAGTTGTTCACTTCTAGTTTTATTTGGAAAAAAGGTTTGTAAGATTTAAAGAAAAGATTTGGCTTAAAAGTATTGCTCCAATCTCCATTCCTTTTTTAATTTTTTTAATTTTTTAATTTTTTCTAAAGTGAGATCTTCCTAGCAGGCAATACCCTTTCTATTAAAAATTGAAAAATAAAATTACACAGTAGACAAAGCCAACCTCTCATTTATACAAATACATAATCCCATTACCTATTTCTACCACCCTTTCAATAATCTCCACAGGCATGATACCTTAATTCTCTCTCATGTATCTATTCAACTTGTCCAGGCCATAATCCTTCATCAGTCTTTTCTTAAACAAAGACCATGCCATTTTTGTTTCACCTTCTTCCCTTCATCATTCAGGTTGAAATATCCCAACATGCATCTTGAATCCAGTGTAGCCCTCATCACTTCCTCGTATATATCTTCCCTCATTATTCGACTCACTATCCCTATAGCTGCTGAAGGTTTTCGAAGGACCTCAACGATCGGATTAAATATATTCTCCATCACCACCCTGTCATGAACGTGGCCATCATTCTAGAAGTCAACTCTTAAAATTTGGATCACAGAGTGTTTTTCTTTGTCATTTGCCTTCTTAAAAAGGCGGCTGATCCGTTCCTCTAGCGCTTCCCTAAGTGCAAAGTCCAAAGTCCTCATCCATTTTCAACTTCTCTTTTGTTCCTTCTGTGCTTTGCAATACACTTCTTCTCCTAATATATCCCTTTTAGCATGATCTAGAGTCATCTCCACTGATGTCTATCCTATCCAACTACGACTTCACTCTGCCCAAAACTGCTACTGACCCGATCCTAAATCTGAACAAAATCTTACCTTACCCAAAAAAATTGTCGTCAAAACATTATACATTGAGTTAGAAGACACAATTCTAGGCACAAATACACTTCCTTCCATGCCGCCTGTAGCTTGAGTAAGATAAATCTCATCCAATTCTCTCAGGAGGATGTACTTCCCTGTCCCCTCCCAAAGTAGTACTAAACTCATTCTACAGGTCTATCTCGTCCAACTCGACCATCTATCTACGTTTTCTTAGACCTTCATTGGCAAGCCAATTAGATACCCTATTTCCTTCCCTATATGAATGATTGAAATGGTACTCTGAGAATTTGCTCAATTTTTATTCAATCGCTGGTAGCCACTGATTTAATTTCCAGCTGATAAAATTAGAGTGCATCACTCCATTTAACACCACTTGTGAATCCCCTTCAATGAGAATATTTGAAACCTCCTTGTTCATACACATCTCCAACCCATTATTGAGTGCACATATCTCTGCCTTGTTATTGGTAGCTATTCCCATCAATCCCATAATTGCAATAATCACTTTTCCCGAATCATCCCTCAAAATAGCACTGAACCCTGCCTTACTCGGATTTCCTTTGCTAGCTCCATTTAAATTCAACTTAAGCCAACCTGGGGTTGGTTCCCGACATCTTACTCCCTTCCGCTTAGATTGTTTATTAATGATGTTGCAGATGACTAGATCCTTCAAACCCCATTTCTCTTCCATCATTTTGTCCCATTTGGAGTAAATCTTCACCCCTTTCCCTGGAATATTCCCTTTCACCACTTCAACAATTTAATATTCCTTCAAAAATTCCTCGTCTGTAAAAATACTCCTATTTATTTCTTTGCATATCCGCCATGCTACCATGGAAGGACTAGTCACCTGGATAAGTCTCCCCATTTCGAATGCTTACTCTTTGTCGTCCAGGAAAGCAAGAATTCCATTAACGTCCTATTCCTAGCCAGTGTCCATTCTAACGTTTCCATCAACCGGTCCCAACATCTCACCACCAACGGACACCAAAAAAAGAGATGTTCAGCGATTTCCTCATTCTCTCTACATAGGTAAAAGATATTAGGACCTTAAATTCCCATCTCTCCTATACCGCCTTGAACTTCTAACACCCACTCCTTATCCTCAATACAATCAGTTAATGCTTTCACCCCATTCCACGAGTCTCTCTAGAACAGAGCCTTCTTTCCATTACCAATTTTACAGGACAAATGATTCAAGATTACTCTTCATCTTTCCCAAATGAACCTCCAAATCGTCAAACCTGATTCAGAGTTGGCCAAGGTAAAATTTCTTTCCAAGTCCTTCTAGTCTAAATATTTTTCCCTCATAAACTTGCAGCAAGGTTTTTGAGGAAACATATAGTTTCCAAGCCAATTTGGCTCCCAAAGCCAGGTTCTATAGATCCATTTTCCTAGGTCGCGCTCCTCTTTCTTCCTTCACGATACACGCCGTATCCTAGTTTATTAGCATAACTCTCCTAGAATCCTTCAATCCTTCCCATAAGTTCACTTCTTTAACAACCCATCCAACGTGCCAATGGATCGCACGATGAGCCTAAAACATGACATGCTGTAGAATGGGATCGTTGATAAAAAACATTTTATCATTTGAATCCTACCAGCCTATGAAAGCCACTTTTTCTTCCATGATTCCGCTTTAGATTGACAATTATTGATGATCTCCTCCTATAGCAACCTATTACTTCGATCGATGAACAAGGGAACTCCCAAATATATCGAAGGGAATGATTCTGTTTGGAATTCCAATATTTTTTCAATCTTGTTTTGATTCCTTTGGCTACTGTTAACAAGGAACACCTGTGACTTATTTTTATTCATGATTTGACTCGATGCCTCCACATACTCATCCAAAGTTTCCTTAATCACTACCACTTCCTGATCCGAAGCCTCCCAAAATAAGATCGTATCATCCACATATTGTGAATGCGAGATTGGCTCCAGGTCTCTGTGAACCCCGACTCCCTTACAAAATCCCATCATACAGTTCTTCTTAATGTTCCTACCCAAAGATTCTGCCATTAGAAAAAATAAGGAGGGAGATAAAGGGTCTCCTTGTCTCAATCCATTGGTGTCTCTCAAGAAACCACATGTATAATCATTGACCAACACTAAGAAATGGGTTGATGAGATGGAATGTCGCATACAATCTAGCCATCTGCCATGAAAACAAAATTTATCCAGGACCAAGAGGAGGATTTCCCAATTAACCTAGTCAGACACCTTGCTCATGTATAGTTTTACCACCATCCCTTTCATATTCTCTCTTCCCATAGAGTGAAGACTTTTCGAGACCAGGATGATACTATCGATAATTTCTCTGCCAGGGGTAAATACGTGTTGTTCCTTCGAAATGATTTAATGTAAAATATTCTTGAGCCTTAAAGGCATGGCCTTTGAGATGACCTTGTAAATAGAGTTACACAGAGAAATAGTTCTGTAATCCACTATCATCTCACAATTATACTTTTTGGGATAAGAAAAATTATTGCGATGTTGATTTCTCTGACCAGTCTCCTCTTCTTCCTAAATGCTTCCACCATCAGCCATATGTCCTCCCCCATGAAGCCCCAACATTTTTGATATACTTTTTCTATAAAGGCATCGAGGCTTGGCACTTTATTAGGGTGAAGAAAGAATGCTGCCTCCTTGACTTCCTCCAAAGAGAAAGGCATATGCAAAGCTTCATTTTCTTCCTGGGATATGACTTGGTCTATTACTTTTAATACATTATCCCTATATCTAACATCACCGCCTATGAAAGAACTAAGTGGGTTTTCAAAATGTTGAACTGCAACCTTCTCAATATCATCTCCTGCTAAACAACACTGACCATTATCATCCTTGATTGCTTCAATCTTATTGATCAATCTCATAGCCTTCACCGATGAGTGAAAGAACCTCGTATTTAAGTCCCTAGGTGAAATATACATCTTCCTAGATTTGTTGCACCAGTAAATCTCCTTCCTAGCCAATACCTCCGATAGACATCCCTTCAATTCCTTTTCTTTTTTATATTCAGCATTGGTCATCCCAAAGAGAATTACCTTCTCATTAAGAGAAGCAATCTCCTCCTCTAACCTCAAATTATTTTAAAAAATATTCCTAAACGATTCTACATTCCACCTCCTACTTTTATCCTTAAGAAAATGTAAACGTTTAACAAAACAGAAGTTTGACATACCTTTGAATTTATTACTTTCGTCCCACCAACTTTTTAAACTAGATTGGAATTGCCCATCTCATCACCACATACTTTGGAATTTAAAATTCCTAGAGGAATGTGACTTTTGTACCTCAAGTTCTAACTAAATAGGGAAGTGATCGGATATAGAAATCGACAGAATGTTCATCACCAAGGAGAATTGGCCTTCCATCCATTTCTGGCCCACCAAGAACTGCTCTAATCTCTCCGAAATGTTGGTGAGGTTCAATCTCCTATTCATCCATGTATATTGGCCATTTTTAGGAAAAACTTCAAACACTTCGTTCTCTGCTACAAAATTTTTAAAGTCTTCCATTATTCTGTTGGTCTTCCTCAGACCACCATTTTTTTTCATTTAGGTCCAGAATAGCAATAAAGTCTCCTGCAACAACTAGCCAATCCTTGCCAATGATTCTAATTCTCTCTGATAGTTCCTTCCAAACTCTCACCTTACCCTCTATTTTAGTCGGTCCATATACATTGATCAAAGAAAACTCCGAATTACAAGCAATAAGTTTCACTCTACAAATCATCTAATAGTCAGATGTTTCTCTAGGGGTAATCCTAACCACATGAGGATTGCATAAGATTCCCAAACCACTCGCATAGCCCTTAGCTTCTCAGAAAAAACCTTCCCATCAAGAGCATTAATGCAAGAAACTAAGCGCCTTGTCCAAATTCAGCTTGGTTTCTTGGAGTAGAATTACGTCATTAGAGGATTTCTCTAACGAATGCCTAACCAATCGTTTCTTGTCAAGAGTTGAAAGGCCCTTGATTCAAAGTGAGAATTCTCATTGTCCTCCAATGGAGCATTTACCTCCCTTGGATCCTCTCAAAAAGTTGACCACACCAACGATTCCTTTCTCCTTAGCCCCGTCCTCTCATTTTTGCTTGTTACTCCTCCTCCCTCTATTACCTTTGGTTCTCCCCAATAGAGGATTAGTTGATTGGTTAACAGATATTAGGTCGATAATGTTGAAGAAATCTTCATCATCAAATTCCTCTACCAACCTCACATCATATTCCACTTCCGTGTTTGACAGGCCCGTTTGAGCCTCCTGAGATTTGACAGGGGCCTTATCTTGCTCAATGATCCTATTTGTGGGGGAAATTTCATCATGATTTTAAATTTCCTTGTTCTACTCCCTCTTCTTTTCTCCGTTTGGTTCTTTGATGACCAGAGCCCTTGAGGGGATTATTGACTCATTTCTTGGTGTCGTAATTGCCTTCTCAATCATCTCATGACTCCCATTCTTCATAAGTCATCTCTTAGCCGACCCAACAAATATTTTGCAATTTTCTCTCATGTGAGACCTACTTCCACATCTTTCACAAAGGCACTTGTCGACTTCCACTTCAATTTTCTGCATCCATATCCTACCGTTCGATGTCAATCAAATCTTGGGGGGAACCCTTCTAACTTCAATGATTTTGATTCTGAATACAAATAAGAGTCATTTTTCACCAACCTCTCATCTATTTATAGTGTCCCCAAAGTTCTACCTATTTTCTCCATGCTACTTTCTCCCCAATATTGGCTCAGTAAATTATACAGCCAAATCCAAATAGGGCTGTCATATGGGGCCAATGGCATTGGGTCAAAATTTGGAAACCACGATTGCATATATAAAGGATAATTTTTGACAATCCAATTACCGTGGTGAAGGGTCTCCTCTTTCTCTTCCACCTCTGCAAAAATAACAATGAAGAATCCCCTTGGTATGAATTAAGCCACTACCTTGGCTTTCCAATTCTCCTTAATCCAATATTTAATCTGCCTTCTCTCGTATCTAGATCGTACCACCCTTCAGATAACCACTAGTTCCACCCATAGTTCTATATTTTCTTCAATATCATCTGACATATTAATCTCGACCAAGTCTGCTTCCACTTCCCTCCGCATTTTTCGACTTGATCCCACCAGTTTCTCCTCCGCGAATATTTCTTGCGGATCCACCATTATTCCAGAACGGTTTTCTCAGACTCTCCCTCATCCTCTCCACTATATAAATATCCCAATCTCCATTCCTTGTTATAATATCCTGTCATTTAATTTCACACATTATTAATGTTTATATATAAAGATCACGTTTCTAAATGAAAATTTTAATTAAAATAGGAATTATAATTTTTTTTAAAAAATCTAATAAAATAGATTAAAAATTTTAATTTCTTAATTTTAATATTTTGAAAAATTTGATATTTATCTATAATTTAATTTTGAAAGAAAAAATATATTTTATATTAAAAATGAAGAATTTTTTTGTTTGTAAATTTTCTCTATGCTTTTAAAATTGAGGTTCAAAAAATAAATTTCAAGTTAAATATTAGGGAAGAATTATTTCGATAACTCCTAAGATTATGATTTTCTATTTTATGTAAGTTTATCTTATATTATAGCTTTGTACATAAATTTATACTTAAAAGCTTAATGCTTTATATCTATACAATATTATATATTTATATTTTATTACACATCCCTTCCATTTTAATATTAAAAATGGTCCCAATAAACCTCTCACCAGAAGAGAAAATTTGGGTGATGTTAATGTCTCAGTCCATTGCCAATTCCTCTAATGAGAATAAAAATTTGTTCTAAGAGCGTATTGTTTAAATTTTAAAACCTAACCTTATCTATAGAAGGGAATGGTTATCTAGCTCTTAGAATGCACCAAATATCTATTATGATGTATTTATCATGTACAAACGATAATAATGTCTTAATGTATTCTAGAGACTAAGACTGGGTCCCATGGAGGGGGGCTACCTAAAACATAGAGCTGGAGCTGCTGAGATATTTTAGGAATATTTTAAAGTTGGCAGTCCCATAAATTTTGTTTTGCACTTCAGCTTAAAAATTTAAGATCGTAAATTTAAGGATGCTATGAACTTTGTAGTTGAGATCAACTTAAGTTTAAACTGCTACAAATTGGTGGTAAATAAATTTAATTATTTTCCTAAAATTTATATGATTGACAAATGACATAATATATTCCTAAGCTTGTGGAGCACTACTTTTTAGGAAAAGATTCTAAAACCTCTGGGCTGATATGGCAGAATTCATCATGAGATACATCACCCTGGATGGTAGATGTGCTAGCATTTTCTCACATCATTTTAATATCTTAAACCATTTTAGGCATGGTATATTGATTTCTATTCCCTTTTATTTGGTTTCATCCTTGGGGAATAGTTTAGTTAAACATTTTGAAAACCAGGATAACCCTATGATTCATGAAGGGCTTATCTTGTTGATTATGGAATACGCCCAAGATCATGAAGTGAAACCCTCCCCCATTGATAAAACCCACATTTCCTCCTGTAACCCTGATGTGCAGTTGGTTTCTGATACAAAGATGGATGAGGATGACAGTCGTACTACCATGGATTGGCGTGATAGAGAAGATATGGAGCACCCTGAGTATAGACCAAAGAAATAAGGGGAGCTTATGGTGACCCTGGGAACTAACGGTAGCAGGAAAATCAATCCTCCAAGGTAGGCGACAAGTAAGTTCAAATCTAGTAGCAGGAAAATGCAAGACCTGGAGCCACCCACCAAAAGGAAAATGAAACTAACCAAACCTAGTGGGTCCAAAGTCCTGGACCATGAGATTAGGTTGGACATCCCTATCAATGTGGATGATGAGAAACATGGGTTTGAGAACAAACAAAATTAAGGTAAGATAAAGGAGGAGAGGGTGATGGGAAATTCCCTATTGGAGGCTACTAGAAGTCAGGAAAACTGTTGGAAATGGGTGGAGAAGGAAATTGGATGCCTAAAAGATGGTATTAAAGGAATTGTTGAGACTTTCACGGAATCCCTTGGGCCCAATAAAACTGAGAAGATCATGAGTATGATCCAGAAAATTTCTTAAGATGTGGAAACTATGAAGGTTGACCAAGAGCACAGAATTGAGAAGATGGAAGAGGATGCGAGTGAGATCAAAGAAAACCTGAACAATTTGGTGGAAATCAGTAGGCAGATGATGAACAATAGTGCTGATGGTTTGGAAAAGAATAATTCCATGATAACTGATTATAGAACCAAGACCAACACCAGTGAGCCTCCCTTGGGGGAAAAGTAGAAAAACATTGCATAGGAGGGTGGAAAGAGTGTTACTAGTGGGAAGACTAGCTCAGGTCCCTGCACTAGAACCAAGAGCTGGACCCAGGGCCAGTGAACCTCCAGATTCATCATGGAGGATTCGGAGAAAATCAATAAGAGGATTATTTAGAAAAATGCTAAATTGATTCACTCTCTTAGTTGAGTGCTTTGCCTTGTTTTTTGGTTTAGCTGGTTTTTGTTTTTTGGCTTTTTGTCTGTGTGGGGTTTGTACCCTATTTTGCTTAGTTTTTCGGTCAGGTTGGCTGCTGGCCATGGTCTGTAATACTCTGGGTTTCAGGTCCCTCTAAAACTTGTTTATCTTTATAAAAAACATTACCCAAAAAGTAAGGCAATCCAATTGATTAAAGGATTAAAAAGAATGGTGCAAAGTGATAAAATTGGTTTTTAGTTGTTGTGTGGCTTTGCTCATATTGTTGAGAGTAATATCATGCCTATCAAAAGTTGTGCCGAAGTCCTTGGTTATGCTCAGGCTACTAGTCAAGTCATTCATTCCATTCCTATGCCTACATCCTTGTCTAGTGTGCTCATATTTACATCTTCTATCATAGTGTTTCACCTCCGTACTCTTAACCTCAACCTTCATACAACAATGTTACTCCTCCATCACAATCCAATATGTCCAATTTCAATCCATCCACTGAAGCAACCATCAATAACTTATCTCAAACTGTTTCATTCCTACAACAACAGTTGGCTTCCATTACCCAATCCAAGTTTAATGTGCCCACATTTAATGTAGCGAGCCCATTATTTGATGGCATTGTCTATGTTTTCCCTCCTAAACATGTGGAAGTCTCTTAATTAGAGATTTATAATGGAAAAAGTGATCCCTTGAGTCATATGAAAATATTTCAAACTTTATGTAGTGACTTTCCTCACAATCAAATACTTGTAATGGTGAATCTAGACGTGATGTTTGGAGAAGTTATTAATGGTAATTGATGTTTAGTCAAGTTTGAATTGGCAAATGTTGAGTCAACCCCCGTCTTGATATATCGTGTTCCATTTGGGTGGATAGTAGCAGAATACGATAGTGGAGGAAAGGTTGGTTGAGAGAATTGGATTTTCTCTTGGAGGAAGGATGGAGATTAAGATGATGTATTAGAAAAATGAGAATTAATATTGAAGATGAGAGATGAAACTGGATTTAGGATTGAAACTGGAAAAATAGGATGATGGATAAAATCTTGGTTAAGATAGATAGATTTTTATTTAGAGGAGGGAATATAGATTAACACGATTGATTGGAAATGAACTTTTTATTTAGAAGGATGGATGAAAGGTTGGTTGTGAATGTTAACTCATCTTCCTTAATTAAATCTTCCTCATTTTAGAAACATAATCTTCTTCATATGTTAACTCATTTCCATCTTAGATATTGCTTCTTCTTTCATTACTTAACTCAATCTTTAAATAGGACCTTTATGTGCCCATTTATCCATCATGTAAATAAATAATTTATTATTATCCTCTCATAGACTCAAAATGGAAAAAAATCATTTTGTAGTTGATTTGATTCAATGTCATCATTCTTATCCTTATCATCTATTGATTTTTTATTATAAAACTATAAATAAGATCCTTTCCCCACCCTTTTAGAATCCCATTTTATGCAAACTCATTTTATGACATATGTTATGATGTGAGGATGAAGCATCCACGTACTTTCAAGGTGAACAACATCAACACATCTTTTGTTCTGAGATTTGTAATGATATTGGTAAATAGGATTTATATTTAATTTCTTTTTTATGTTTTTGAATATTTGTATTTCTTATTTTCCAATTTCCACGCAATAAAAGTTCCAAGAAAAATAAAGGAGAAGTTGGGTGCTCTGATCCAAAAACAACATAGAATGAAAAGGATAAGAACACAATTATCTCAGTTGAGGAGGAAGAGGAAGAGGAAGAGGTGAAGAAATTTAAGCACAATACTTGCAACAAAAGTTTCATAGAGAGTCAGAAGGGATAAAATATAAAAAATAAAAACTATGGAAAAAAAAGGGCCAATAATAAGAAAATGGAAAATATTAAAGCTTAGACACATAAGAAAAAAGATAAAAATAAATCCATATTTTTCCTTGTATAGATCACTTTATAGATTAGGAAAATCATTGGAAGTAGCAAAGCTACATAGAATATTTTTTGTAGAGAATGAAAGATCGTTATCGAAGTCATATTGGACTTCATTGGGAGTAGTAATTATGTAATGGTAGATATAATATAGGAATTTTTCAAGGAAATGATTGACACCATTAAGGAAAAAGGACAGAAGGCAACACAACTATTGGATAACATTTGGACAAGTGCCTTCAGAATTAAACTTGTTCCTAAGTAATAGATCACAAAAAGAGATCTATAAAAAAAGGAGCTTATGTATAAGTAGATAGTAGATACTCTTTGTTCTTAAAATGATGAGGCCAAGCAAAGAGTGAGAAGTGAGACCATGGAGTCCACTAAAAGGCCCATGCTAGCCTACTAGCTAAGAGAAGAGTGTCGTGGTAGAAGAAGACAATATAAACAAAACGTAATATATTGTTTATGGTATAATAGGAATAAGTATAGATGAATTAGTCAAGGAGATCTAGGATGACACTACACAAACAGAGGAGGATATAAATATAATACAGATTCTGATATCAAGACCTAGATGAACAAACAATACAAAGAAAAAAATAAATAAATAAAGGAGGAACATAATTGAAAGAGATAAACAAATGTTACAAGATATATTGTGAGAGGATAAAAAAATAGAGGATCTAGAACACAGGTCGCGCACGAGAGTTACTATTAGAAGCGATGTTAAGCAAAAACGAGCGGACGAGAGTTACAACACAGGTCGCGCACTTCACATAAAAGAACGCCCTCGGGTAACAAGTGGTAGTTGTTAACACAAAACAGCAGTCGTTTACGAGGAGAATGACATGCATGAAGTGCGAGAACTTTAAAAGACAATCCAAGAAACGCATTAAATCTAATTTTAGCTCTAAATGCACGAGGAAAAAGGATAAAAATAGATAAATATGTATCTCGCAAAACCGTGCACTATATAAAATTCCAGTGGCATGCAAAAAGCCTGTTGCTACTGAATGACAACCATGAAAGTTTTGTATGCAGCAGATTCAGATTGAGCTATATATTGTCCCAGAAGTGAGGGAAACGTTAATAGAGCATTTGTTTCAGTCGGTGATTTCAATAGAGAAGTTGATTCCAAGCATGGCGTCCTACAGAAGTGGTCTCTTGTGTGCAATCATGTTTTTAGCAATTCATGGAGGCTGGGCTCAGACTTCCGATACAATTAGTAATGCCTGCAGTAATGTCTTATATACACACTTTTGCGTTTCATCATTGTCCAAAGCTTCTGAGGCTTTGGAGGCAGATTTAACCCAGCTTTCTGTTATTGCAGTCCGTTTGTCTAGTGAAGTAGCGAAACCTGTTTCTAGGTTTATAGAAAAGCTCAAAAAAAGAAATTCCAATGTCTCGGCTCTTGAAGACTGCTCAGATCTGTTGAAGGATACAAGGGAACAGCTTCATGATTCACAGTCAGAACTAAAGCAATTGTCTAATGTCAATTTCATGGAATATGTAGAAGATGTGCTCACAAGGCTGAGTGGTGTGGAGACTAATCACGATACATGTTTGAGTGGGTTGAAAGAAAGCAATGTTCCTGCAACCTTGGTTTCAAGTGTAAAAGATAATACAGATAATCAGACCATGTTGATTAGTGATGCTCTAGCTGTTGTTAGCACTCTTCGGCAACAGGGACACATTTGACTACTTTAGAAAACAGCTAAACATATTGGCTGTTGGCTTGTGAGGAGGGATATATATAGCAGATAACACATATTTGCTGTTCAAGCTTCATCTTTGGTTACTTCTTTTGTTTGTGAGATACATCATTGTGCTATTTAGATACCATTTTTGGTAACATACAAATGGAATGTTTGTGATTCAAGAAATATTTTAAATGTTGTTAATGTGTTTGATTTTAGAAATATATTTGTAAGATATATTATTGAATTTTAATTTGTTTTGAACATTTATCTTATAGTTTGTATGAATTATTTTCTTTTTCTGATGTTTTATAATGGAATTTAGATTCTTTTATATTTCATGATAAGTATAATTTTAATAAATTAACTACGATCAATGAAAAAAAAATTACTAATGAAATGCTTGAAAATCTTGTAGTAAGTATGGTGTACCCTTCATCACTGAGTATTGAAATATTGAAATAAATTAAATTAAATGATAAATTATATTTATATTATAAATTAATCGAAAGATTATAATTCTTCAAGTGAGTGATTTGGATACTCATTCTTAAAAACACCAAATTTACTGGCATCTATATAATACAGTTTTTCCAATAAATCAATATATTTACTACAGTTTTCACTTGTCTATAATTTTCAAATAAATTTTCACTTTTATCAAAAAAGACTTAATGGAATGCAGATCGCCTAATGTAACTGACATTATCCTCAGATAATGTAACTGCCATCTTAATGAATTGTACCAACGGTGACGTGGAAGACCAACTGGTTCATCTTCATCATTGTCTCTTTAAAATTGCTCCTATCTATGTTAGAATAATTGCTACTATTTCATTTTCTTCAGCTGTAGGTTTGGACACTTGCTTTCCAGTCCTCCAAGCGAGCTCTTGGACTTACACCAAATAGGCAATGACATTTTGCTATGAAGATCAATTAATGCAAGAACCCTTGTCCTTGTCACTGAAAGAACCCTCTCACCTCTCTAAGTATAGTAGTTTCAAAACTGATACGATATATTTGTAATTGAATATGCATCCTCTTCATTTGCACAGGTAAATAACTCTACGACTAAACACAACCTATAAATTCAACCTTAATCTAACCCTAATTGAACCCTAACTCTTATTCAACTATGATCCTAATTGGATTCCAGCATGAATCGTAATCCCAATAAAACTTCGCTTCCAATTTAACCTTAACCCTAATCGAACTCTTTTATGAACCCTAACTATAATTAAACCCTTTCCACAATCAAATCCCATCTCTAATTAATTATAAGATTAATCCTTAACCCTAATCTCTCTACTTTAATGTTGATCCTAAACTCAACTCTAACCATGGATTTGAACCCTAACTACAACTTTAACACTAATCTACACCTAATTCAACCCTATTTTAAAACTTAACCCTAACCCTAATTGAACTATAATCTCAATTAAACTCTAATCCTAACCCTAATCGAGCCCAAACCCTAATCCTAATTGAAGTGTAAGACTAATTTAACCCTAACCCTAATGTATTTGAAACACAACCCTAATGCTAACCATAATTTAACTCTAGCACTAATTGTAATTGAACCCTTATTATAAGCTAACCCTAAAATTAACCCTTACCATAATTACTAAACCCTATTTTCAACCCGAACCATAACCCTAAAGTAACCTTAATTGTAAATCCATCCCAACCTTAAGCATATCCCAATCTTTATGCTAACATAACCCATAAACCCATTTGAACCCTAACACTAACCTTAAATTTAAATTTAAATTTAATTTAAGATCGTAACAGTTGTTCACTTCTAGTTTTATTTTGAAAAAAGGTTTGCAAGATATAAAGAAAAGATTTGGCTTAAAAGTATTGCTCCAATCTCCATTCCTTTTTTTATTTTTTTTATTTTTTTATTTTTTCTGAAGCGAGATCTTCTTAGGAGGCAATACCATTTCTATTAAAAACTGAAAAAAGAAATTACACAGTAGACAAAGCCAACCTCTCATTTATACAAATACATAATCCCATTACCTATTTCTACCACCCTTTCAATAATCTCCACAGGCATGATACCATAATTCTCTCTCATGTATCTATTGAACTTGTCCAAGCCATAATCCTTCATCAGTTTTTTCTTGAACAAACACCATGCCATTTCTGTTTCACCTTCTTCCCTTCATCATTCAAGTTGAAATATCCCAACATGCATCTTGAATCCAGTGCAGCCTTGAGACCATCAAGTCCTCTCACCACTTCCTCGTATATATCTTCCCTCATCATTTTCCTCACTATCCCTATAGTTGCTGAAGGTTTTCCAAGGACCTCAACGATCGGATTAAATATATTCTCCATCACCTCCCTGTCATGAACGTGGCCATCGTTCTAGAAGTCGACTCTTAAAATTTGGATCATAGAGTGTTTTTCTTTGTCATTTGCCTTCTTAAAAACGCGACTGATCTGTTCCTCTAGTGCTTCCCTAAGTGCAAAGTCCAAAGTCCTCATCCATTCTCAACTTCTCTTTTGTTCCTTCTATGCTCTGCAAAACACTTCTTCTCCTAATATATCCCTTTTAGCATGATCTAGAGTCATCTCCACTGATGTCGATCCTATCCAACTACGACTTCACTCTGCCCAAAACTGCTAATGACCCGATCCTAAATCTAAACAAAATCTTACCCTAATTGAACTCTTATACGAACCCTAACTATAATTAAACCCTTTCCACAATCAAATCCCATCTCTAATTAATTAAAACATTAATCCTTAACCATAATCTCTCTACTTTAATGTTGATCCTAAACTCACCTCTAACCATACATTTGAACCCTAACTACAACTTCAACCCTAATCTACACCTAATTCAACCCTATTTTAAAACTTAACCCTAACCCTAATTGAACTATAATCTCAATTAAACTCTAATCCTAACCATAATCCTAATTGAAGTGTAAGACTAATTTAACCCTAACACTAATGTAATTGAAACACAACCCTAATGCTAACCAAAATTTAACTCTAGCACTAATTGTAATTGAACCCTTATTATAAGCTAACCCTAAAATTAACCCTTACCATAATTACTAAACCCTATTTTGAACCCGAACCATAACCCTAAAGTAACCTTAATTGTAAATCCATCCCAACCTTAAGCATATCCCTATCTTTATGCTAACATAACCCATAAACCAATTTGAACCCTAACACTAACCTTAACTTTAAATTTAAATTTAATTTAAGATCGTAACAGTTGTTCACTTCTAGTTTTATTTGGAAAAAACGTTTGCAAGATTTAAAGAAAAGATTTGGCTTAAAAGTATTGCTCCAATCTCCATTCCTTTTTTTATTGTTTTTATTTTTTTATTTTTTCTGAAGCGAGATCTTCCTAGGAGGCAATACCCTTTCTATTAAAAACTGAAAAAAAAAATTACACAGTAGACAAAGCCAACCTCTCATTTATACAAATACATAATCCCATTACCTATTTCTACCACCCTTTCAATAATCTCCACAGACATGATACCTTAATTCTCTCTCATGTATCTATTGAACTTGTCCAAGCCATAATCCATTATCAGTCTTTTCTTAAACAAAGACCATGCCATTTTTGTTTCACCTTCTTCCCTTCATCATTCAAGTTGAAATATCCCAACATGCATCTTGAATCCAGTGCAGCCTTGAGACCATCAAGTCCTCTCACCACTTCGTCGTATATATCTTCCCTCATCATTCTACTCACTATCCCTATAACTGCTGAAGGTTTTCCAAGGACCTCAATGATCGGATTAAATATATTCTCCATCACCTCCCTATCATGAACGTGGCCATCGTTCTAGAAGTCGACTCTTAAAATTTGGATCACAGAGTGTTTTTCTTTGTCATTTGCCTTCTTAAAAAGGTCGCTGATTTGTTCCTCTAGCGCTTCCCTAAGTGCAAAGTCCAAAGTCCTCATCCATTCTCAACTTCTCTTTTGTTCCTTCTGTGCTCTGCAAAACACTTCTTCTCCTAATATATCTCTTTTAGCATGATCTAGAGTCATCTCCACTGATGTCTATCCTATCCAACTACGACTTCACTCTACCCAAAACTGCTAATGACCCGATCCTAAATCTAAACAAAATCTCACCCTAATTGAACTCTTATACGAACCCTAACTATAATTAAACCCTTTCCACAATCAAATCCCATCTCTAATTAATTAAAACATTAATCCTTAACCCTAATCTCTCTACTTTAATGTTGATCCTAAACTCACCTCTAACCATACATTTGAAGCCTAACTACAACTTCAACCCTAATCTACACCTAATTCAACCCTATTTTAAAACTTAACCCTAACCCTAATTGAACTATAATCTCAATTAAAATCTAATCCTAACCGTAATCCTAATTGAAGTGTAAGACTAATTTAACCCTAACACTAATGTAATTGAAACACAACCCTAATGCTAACCATAATTTAACTCTAGCAGTAATTGTAATTGAACCCTTATTATAAGGTAACCCTAAAATTAACCCTTACCATAATTACTAAACCCTATTTTCAACCCGAACCATAACACTAAAGTAACCATAATTGTAAATCCATCCCAACCTTAAGCATATCCATATCTTTATGCTAACATAACCCATAAACCCATTTGAACCCTAACACTAACCTTAACTTTAAATTTAAATTTAATTTAAGATCGTAACAGTTGTTCACTTCTAGTTTTATTTGGAAAAAAGGTTTGCAAGATTTAAAGAAAAGATTTGGCTTAAAAGTATTGCTCCAATCTCCATTCCTTTTTTTATTGTTTTTATTTTTTTATTTTTTCTGAAGCAAGATCTTCCTAGGAGGCAATACCCTTTCTATTAAAAACTGAAAAAAAAAATTACACAGTAGACAAAGCCAACCTCTCATTTATACAAATACATAATCCCATTACCTATTTCTACCACCCTTTCAATAATCTCCACAGACATGATACCTTAATTCTCTCTCATGTATCTATTGAACTTGTCCAAGCCATAATCCTTCATCAGTCTTTTCTTAAACAAAGACCATGCCATTTTTGTTTCACCTTTTTCCCTTCATGATTCAAGTTGAAATATCCCAACATGCATCTTGAGTCCAATGTAGCCTTGAGACCATCAACTCCTCTAACCACTTTATTGTATATATCTTCCCTCATCATTCTCCTCACTATCCCTATAGCTACTAAAGGTTTTCAAAGGACCTCAACGATTAGATTAAATATATTCTCCATCACCTTCCTGTAATGAACGTGGCCATCGTTCTAGAAGTCGACTCTTAAAATTTGGATCACAGATTGTTTTTCTTTGTCATTTGCCTTCTTAGAAAGGTGGCTGATTTATTCCTCTAGCGCTTCCCTAAGTGCAAAGTCCAAAGTCCTCATCCATTCTCAACTTCTCTTTTGTTCCTTCTGTGCTCTGCAAAACACTTCTTCTCCTAATATATCCCTTTTAGCATGATCTAGAGTCATCTCCACTGATGTCTATCCTATCCAACTACGACTTCACTCTGCCCAAAATTGCTAATGACCCGATCCTAAATCTAAACAAAATCTTACCATAATTGAACTCTTATACGAACCCTAACTATAATTAAACCCTTTCCACAATCAAATCCCATCTCTAATTAATCAAAACATTAATCCTTAACCCTAATCTCTCCACTTTAATGTTTATCCTAGACTCAACTCTAACCATAGATTTTAACCCTAACTACAACTTCAACCCTAATCTAAACCTAATTCAACCCTATTTTAAAACTTAACCCTAACCCTAATTGAACTCTTGTATGAACCCTAACTATAATTAAACCCTTTCCACAATCAAATCCCATCTCTAATTAATTATAAGATTAATCCTTAACCCTAATCTCTCTACTTTAATGTTGATCCTAAACTCAACTCTAACCATGGATTTGAACCCTAACTACAACTTTAACCCTAATCTAAACCTAATTCAACCCTATTTTAAAACTTAACCCTAACCCTAATTGAACTATAATCTCAATTAAACTCTAATCCTCACCCTAATCGAGCCCAAACCCTAATCCTATTTGAAGTGTAAGACTAATTTAACCCTAACCCTAATGTAATTGAAACACAACCCTAATGCTAACCATAATTTAAGTCTAGCGCTAATTGTAATTGAACCCTTATTATAAGCTAACCCTAAAATTAACCCTTACCATAATTACTAAACCCTATTTTGAACCCGAACCACAACCCTAAAGTAACCTTAATTGTAAATCCATCCCAACCTTAGGCATATCCCAATCTTTATGCTAACATAACCCATAAACCCATTTGAACCCTAACACTAACCTTAAATTTAAATTTAAATTTAATTTAAGATCGTAACAGTTGTTCACTTCTAGTTTTATTTGGAAAAAAGCTTTGTAAGATTTAAAGAAAAGATTTGGCTTAAAAGTATTGCTCCAATCTCCATTCCTTTTTTTATTTTTTTTATTTTTTTATTTTTTCTGAAGCGAGATCTTCCTAGGAGGCAATACTCTTTCTATTAAAAACTGAAAAAAAAAATTACGCAGTAGACAAAGCCAATCTCTCATTTATACAAATACATAATCCCATTACCTATTTCTACCACCCTTTCAATAATCTCCATAGGCATGATACCTTAATTCTCTCTCATGTATCTATTGAACTTGTCAAGGGCATAATCCTTCATCAGTCTTCTCTTAAACAAAGACCATGCCATTTTTGTTTCACCTTCTTCCCTTCATCATTCAGGTTGAAATATCCCAACATGCATCTTGAATCTAGTGCAGCCTTGAGACCATCAAGTCCTCTCATCACTTCCTCGTATATATCTTCCCTCATCATTCTCCTCACTATCCCTATAGCTGCTGAAGGTTTTCCAAGGACCTCAATGATCGGATTAAATATATTCTCCATCACAACCCTGTCATGAACGTGGCGATCGTTCTAGAAGTTGACTCTTAAAATTTGGATCACAGAGTGTTTTTCTTTGTCATTTGCCCGCTTAAAAAGGCGGTTGATCTATTCCTCTAGCGCTTCCCTAAGTGCAACGTCCAAAGTCCTCATCCATTCTCAACTTCTCTTTTGTTCCTTCTATGCTCTGCAAAACACTTCTTCTCCTAATATATCCCTTTTAGCATGATCTAGAGTCATCTTCACTGATGTCTATCCTATCCAAGTACGACTTCACTCTGCCCAAAATTGCTACTGAGCCGATCCTAAATCTGAACAAAATCTTACCCTAAGTGAACTCTTATACGAACCCTAACTATAATTAAACCCTTTCCACAATCAAATCCCATCTCTAATTAATAAAAACATTAATCCTTAACCATAATCTCTCTACTTTAATGTTGATCCTAAACTCAACTCTAACCATAGATTTGAACCCTAACTACAACTTCAACCCTAATCTACACCTAATTCATCCCTATTTTTAAACTTAACCCTAACCCTAATTGAATTATAATCTCAATTAAACTCTAATCCTAACCCTAATCGAGCCCAAACCCTAATCCTAATTGAAGTGCAAGACTAATTTAAACCTAACCCTAATGTAATTGAAACACAACCCTAATGCTAACCATAATTTAACTCTAGCACTAATTGTAATTGAACCCTTATTATAAGCTAACCCTAAAATTAACCCTTACCATAATTACTAAACCCTATTTTCAACCCGAACCATAACCCTAAAGTAACCTTAATTGTAAATCCATCCCAACCTTAAGCATATCCCAATCTTTATGCTAACATAACCCATAAACCCATTTGAACCCTAACACTAACCTTAAATTTAAATTTAAATTTAATTTAAGATCGTAACAGATGTTTAATTCTAGTTTTATTTGGGAAAAAGGTTTGTAAGATTTAAAGAAAAGATTTGGCTTAAAAGTATTGCTCCAATCTCCATTCCTTTTATTATTGTTTTTATTTCTTTATTTTTTCTGAAGCGAGATCTTCCTAGGAGGCAATACCCTTTCTATTAAAAACTGAAAAAAAAAATTACACAATAGACAAAGCCAACCTCTCATTTATACAAATACATAATCCCATTACCTATTTCTACCACCCTTTCAATAATCTCCACAGACTTGATACCTTAATTCTCTCTCATGTATCTATTGAATTTGTCCAAGCCATAATCCTTCATCAGTCTTTTCTTAAACAAAGACCATGCCAATTTTGTTTCACCTTCTTCCCTTCATCATTCAAGTTGAAATATGCCAACATGCATCTTGAATCCAGTGCAGCCTTGAGACCATCAAGTCCTCTCACCACTTCCTCGTATATATCTTCCCTCATCATTCTCCTCACTATCCCTATAGCTGCTGAAGGTTTTCCAAGGACCTCAACGATCAGATTAAATATATTCTCCATCACCACACTGTCATGAACGTGGCCATCATTCTAGAAGTCGACTCTTAAAATTTGGATCACAGAGTGTTTTTCTTTGTCATTTGCCTTCTTAAAAAGGTGGCTGATGTGGTCATCTAGCGCTTTCCTAAGTGCAAAGTCCAAAGTCCTCATCCATTCTCAACTTCTCTTTTGTTCCTTCTGTGCTCTGCAAAACACTTCTTCTCCTAATATATCCCTTTTAGCATTATCTAGAGTCATCTCCATTGATGTCTATCTTATCCAACTACGACTTCACTCTGCCCAAAATTGCTAATGACCCGATCCTAAATCTAAATAAAAACTTAACCTAATTGAACTCTTATACGAACCCTAACTATAATTAAACCCTTTCCACAATCAAATCTCATCTCTAATTAATCAAAACATTAATCCTTAACCCTAATCTCTCTACTTTAATGTTGATCCTAAAATCAACACTAACCATAGATTTCAACCCTAACTACAACTTCAACCCTAATCTACACCTAATTCAACCCTATTTTAAAACTTAACCCTAACCCTAATTGAACTATAATCTCAATTAAACTCTAATCCTAACCCTAATCGAGCCCAAACCCTAATCCTAATTGAAGTGCAAGACTAATTTAAACCTAACCCTAATGTAATTGAAACACAACCCTAATGTGAACCATAATTTAACTCTAGCACTAATTGTAATTGAACCCTTATTATAAGCTAACCCTAAAATTAACCCTTACCATAATTACTAAACCCTATTTTGAACCCGAACTAGAACCCTAAAGTAACCTTAATTGTAAATCCATCCCAACCTTAAGCATATCCCAATCTTTATGCTAACATAACCCATAAACCCATTTGAACCCTAACACTAACCTTAAATTTAAATTTAAATTTAATTTAAGATCGTAACAGTTGTTCACTTCTAGTTTTATTTGGAAAAAAGCTTTGTAAGATTTAAAGAAAAGATTTGGCTTAAAAGTATTGCTCCAATCTCCATTCCTTTTTTAATTGTTTTTATTTTTTAATTTTTTCTAAAGCGAGATCTTCCTAGGAGGCAATACCCTTTCTATTAAAAACTGAAAAAATAATTACACAGTAGACAATGCCAACCTCTCATTTATACAAATACATAATCCCATTATCTAATTCTACCACCCTTTCAATAATCTCCACAAGCATGGTACCTTAATTCTCTCTCATGTATCTATTGAACTTATCCAGGCCATAATCCTTCATCAGTCTTTTCTTAAACAAAGACCATGCCATTTTTGTTTCACCTTCTTCCCTTCATCATTTAGGTTGAAATATCCCAACATGCATCTTGAATCCAGTGCAGCCTTGAGACCATCATGTCCTCTCATTACTTCCTCGTATATAGCTTCCCTCACCATTCTCCTCACTATCCCTATAGCTGCTGAAGGTTTTCCAAGGAGCTCAACGATCGGATTAAATATATTCTCCATCACCACCCTGTCATGAACGTGGCCATCATTCTAGAAGTCGACTCTTAAAATTTGGATCACAGAGTGTTTTTCTTTGTCATTTGCCTTCTTAAAAAGGCAGCTGATTTGTTCCTCTAGTGCTTCCCTAAGTGCAAATTTCAAAGTCCTCATCCATTCGCAACTTGTCTTTTGTTCCTTCTGTGCTCTGTAAAACACTTCTTCTCCTAATATATCCCTTTTAGCATGATCTAGATTCATCTCCACTGATGTCTATCCTATCCAACTACGACTTCACTTTGCCCAAAACTGCTACTGACCCGATCCTAAATCTGAACAAAATCTTACCTTACCCAAAAAAATTGTCGTGAAAACACTATACTTTGATTTAGAAGACACAATTCTTGGCATGAATACAGTTCCTTCCATGCCGCCTGTAGCTTGGGTAAGATAAATCTCATCCAATTCTCTCAGGAGGATGTACTTCCCTGTCCTCTCCCAAAATAGTACTAAACTCATTCTACAGGTCTATCTCGTCCAACTCGACCATCTATCTACCTTTTCTTAGACCTTCATTGGCATGCCAATTAGATACCCTATTTCCTTCCCTATATGAATGATTGAAACAGTACTCCAAGAATTTGCTCAATTTTTATTCAATTGCTGGTACCCACTGATTTAATTTCCAGATGATAAAATTAGAGTGCATCACTCCATTTAACACCACTTGTGAGTCCCCTTCAATGAGAATATTCGAAACCTCCTTGTTCACACACATCTCCAACCCATTATTGAGTGCACATATCTTTGCCTTGTTATTGGTAGCTATTCCCATCAATCCCATAATTGCAATAATCATTTTTCCCGAATCATCCCTCAAAATAATGCCGAACCCTGCCTTACTCAGATTTCCTTTGCTAGCTCCATTTAAATTCAACTTAAGCCAACCTAGGGTTGGTTTCTGAAATCTTACTCCCATCCTCTTAGATTGTTTATAAATGATGTTGTAGATGACTAGATCCTTCAAACCCCATTTCTCTTCCATCATTTTGTCCCATTTGGAGTAAATCTTCACCCGTTTCCCTAGAATATTCCCTTTCACCACTTCAACAATTGAATATTCCTTCTACAATTCCTCGTCAATAAAAATACTCCTATTTATTTCTTTGCATATCTGCCAAGCTACCATGGAAGGACTAGTCACCTAGATAAGTCTCCATATTTCGAATGCTTACTCTCTATCGGCAAGGAAAGCAAGAATTCCATTAACGTCCTATTCTTAGCCAATCTCCATTCTAACGTTTCCATCAACCGGTCCCAACATCTCACCACCAACGGACACCAAAAAAAGAGATGTTCAGCGGTTTCCTCATTCCCTCTACATAGGTAATAGATATTAGGACCTTAAATTCCCATCTCTCCTATACCGCCTTGAACTTCTAACACCCACTCCTTATCCTCAATACAATCAATTAATGCTTTCACCCCATTCCACGAGTCTCTCTAGAACCGAGCCTTCTTTCCATTACCAAGTTTACAGGACAGATGATTCAAGATTACTCTTCATCTTTCCCAGATGAACCTCCAAATCGTCAAACCTCATTCAGAGTTGGCCAAGGTAAAATTTCTTTCCAAGTCATTCTAGTCTAAATATTTTTCCCTCATAAACTTGCACCAAGGTTTCTGAGGAAACATATAGTTTCCAAGCCAATTTGGCTCCCAAAGCCAAGTTCTATAGATCCATTTTCCTAAGTCGCACTCCTCTTTCTTCCTTCACGATACACGCGGTATCCTAGTTTATTAGCATAACTCTCCTAGAATCCTTCAATCCTTCCCATAAGTTCACTTCTTTAACAACCCGGCCAAAGCGCCAATAGACCGCACAATGAGCCTAAAACATGACATGCTGTAGATTGGGATCATTGATAAAAAATATTTTATCATTTGAATCCTACCAGCCTATGAAAGCCACTTTTTCTTCCATGATTCCGCTTTAGATTGACTATTATTGATGATCTCCTCCTATAGCAACCTATTACTTCGATCGATGAACAAGGGAACTCCCAAATATATCAAAGGGAATGATTCTATTTGGAATTCCAATATTTTTTCAATCTTGTTTTGATTCCTTTGGCTAGTGTTAACAAGGAACACCTGTGACTTATTTCTATTCATGATTTGACTCGATGCCTTCACATACTCATCCAAAGTTTCCTTAATCACTACCACTTCCTGATCCGAAGCCTCCCAAAATAAGATCTTATCATCCACAAATTGTGAATGCGAGATTGGCTCCAGGTCTCTGTGAACCCCGACTCCCTTACAAAATCCAATCATACAGTTCTTCTTAATGTTCCTGCCCAAAGATTCTACCATTAGAAAAACTAAGGAGGGAGATAAAGGGTCTCCTTGTCTCAATCCATTGGTGTCTCTAAAGAAACCACATGTATAACCATTGACCAACACTAAGAAATGGGTTGATGAGATGGAATGTCGCATACAATCTAGCCATCTGCGGTGAAAACCAAATTTATCCAGGACCAAGAGGAGGAATTCCCAATTAACCTAGTCAGACACCTTGCTCATGTATAGTTTTACCACCATCCCTTTCATATTCTCTCTTCCCATAGAGTGAAGTGTTTTTGAGACCAGGATGATACTATCAATAATTTCTTTGCCAGGTGTAAATCAGTGTTGTTCCTTCGAAATGATTTAATGTAAAATATTCTTGAGCCTTAAAGCCATGGCCTTTGAGACGACCTTGTAAATAGAGTTACACAGAGAAATAGGTCTGTAATCCACTATCATCTCACAATTATAATTTTTGGGTATAGGAAAAATTATTGCGATGTTGATTTCTCTGACCAGTCTCCTCTTCTTCCTAAACTCTTCCACCATCATCCATATGTCCTCCCCCATGAAGTCCCAACATTTTTGATATACTTTTTCTATAAAGGCATCGAGGCCTGGCACTTTATTAGGGTGAAGAAAGAATGCCGCCTCCTTGACTTCCTCTAGAGAGAAAGGCATATGTAAAGCTTCATTTTCTTCCTGGGATATGACTTGGTCTATTACTTTTAATACGTTATCCCTATATCTAACATCACCGCCTATGAAAGAACCAAGTGGGTTTTCAAAATGTTGAACTGCAACCTTCTCAATATCATCTCCTGCTAAACAACACTGACCATTATCATCCTTGATTGCTTCAATCTTATTGATCAATCTCATAGCCTTCACCGATGAGTGAAAGAACTTTGTATTTAAGTCCCTAGGTGAAATATACATCTTCCTGGATTTGTGGCACCAATAAATCTCCTCCCTAGCCAATACCTCCGATAGACATCCCTTCAATTCCTTTTCTTTTTTATATTCATCATTGGTCATCCCAAAGAGAATTACCTTCTCATTAAGAGAAGCAATCTCCTCCTCTAACCTCAAATTATTTTAAAAAATATTCCTAAACGATTCTACATTCCACCTCCTACTTTTATCCTTAAGAAAATATAAACATTTAACAAAACAGAAGCTAGACATACCTTTGAATTTATTACTTTCATCCCACCAACTTTTTAAACTAGATTGGAATTTCCCATCTCGTCACCACATACTTTGGAATTTAAAATTCCTAGAGGATTGTGACTTTTGTACCTCAAGTTCTAACTAAATAGGGAAGTGATCGGATATAGAAATCGACAGAATGTTCGTCACCAAGGAGAATTGGCCTTCCATCCATTTCTGGCCCACCAAGAACCGCTTTAATCTCTCTGAAATGTTCGTGAAGTTCAATCTCCTATTCATCCATGTATATTGGCCATTTTTGGGAAAAACTTCAATCACTTCGTTCTCTGCTACAAAACTTTTAAAGTCTTCCCTTATTCTATTGGTCTTCCTTAAACCACCATTTTTTTTCATTCAGGTCCAAAATAGCATTAAAGTCTCCTGCAACAACTAGCCAGTCCTTGCCAATGATTCTAATTCTCTTTGATAGTTCCTTCCAAACTCTCACCTTACCCTCTATTTTAGTCTGTCCATATACATTGATCAAAGAAAACTCTGAATTACAAGCAATAAGTTTCACTCTACAAATCGTCTAATAGTCAGATGTTTCTCTAGGGGTAATCCTAACCACATGAGGATTCCATAAGATTCCCAAACCACTCGCATAGCCCTTAGCTTCTTGGAAAAAACCTTCCCATCTAGAGCAGTAATGCAAGAAACCAAGCGCCTTGTCCAAATTCAGCTTGGTTTCTTGGAGTAGAATTACGTCATTAGAGGATTTCTCTAACGAATGCCTAACCAAGAATTTCTTGTCAAGAGTTGAAAGGCCCTTGATTCCAAGTGAGAATTCTCATTGTCCTCCAATGGATGATTTACCTCCCTTGGATCTTCTCAAAAAGTTGACCACACCAATGATTCCTTTCTCCTTAGCCCCGTCCTCTCATTTTTGCTTGTTACTCCTCCTCCCTCTATTACCTTTGGTTCTCCCCAATAGAGGATTAGTTGATTGGTTAACAGATATTAGGTCGATAATGTTGAAGAAATCTTCATCATCAAATTCCTCTACCAACCTCACATCATATTCCACTTCCGTGTTTGACAGGCCCGTTTGAGCCTCCTGAGATTTGACAGGGGCCTTATCTTGCTCAATGATCCTATTTGTGGGGGAAATTTCATCATGATTTTAAATTTCCTTGTTCTACTCCCTCTTCTTTTCTCCGTTTGGTTCTTTGATGACCAGAGCCCTTGAGGGGATTATTGACTCATTTCTTGGTGTCATAATTGCCTTCTCAATCATCTCATGACTCCCATTCTTCATAAGTCATCTCTTAGCCGACCCAACAAATATTTTGCAATTTTCTCTCATGTGAGACCTACTTCCACATCTTTCACAAAGGCACTTGTCGACTTCCACTTCAATTTTCTGCATCCATATCCTACCGTTCGATGTCAATCAAATCTTGGGGGGAACCCTTCTAACTTCAATGATTTTGATTCTGAATACAAATAAGAGTCATTTTTCACCAACCTCTCATCTATTTATAGTGTCCCCAAAGTTCTACCTATTTTCTCCATGCTACTTTCTCCCCAATATTGGCTCAGTAAATTATACAGCCAAATCCAAATAGGGCTGTCATATGGGGCCAATGGCATTGGGTCAAAATTTGGAAACCACGATTGCATATATAAAGGATAATTTTTGACAATCCAATTACCGTGGTGAAGCGTCTCCTCTTTCTCTTCCACCTCTGCAAAAATAACAATGAAGAATCCCCTTGGTATGAATTAAGCCACTACCTTGGCTTTCCAATTCTCCTTAATCCTTTATTTAATCTGCCTTCTCTCGTATCTCGATCATACTACCCTTTAGATAACCACTAGTTCCACCCATAGTTCTATATTTTCTTCAATATCATCTGACATATTAATCTTGACCAAGTCTGCTTCCACTTCCCTCCGTATTTTTCGACTTGATCCCACTAGTTTCTCCTCCGCGAACATTTCTTGCAGATCCACCATTATTCCAGAATGGTTTTCTCAGACTCTCCCTCATCCTCTCTGCTATATAAATATCCCAATCTCCATTCCTTGTTATAATATCCTGTCATTTAATTTCACACATTATTAATGTTTATATATAAAGATCACGTTTCTAAATGAAAATTTTAATTAAAAAAGGAATTATAATTTTTTTTTTTAAATCTAATAAAATAGATTAAAAATTTTAATTTCTTAATTTTAATATTTTGAAATATTTGATATTTATCTATAATTTAATTTTGAAAGAAAAAATATATTTTATATAAAAAATGAAGAATTTTTTTTTTGTAAATTTTCTCTATGCTTTTAAAATTGAGGTTCAAAAAATAAATTTCAAGCTAAATATTAGGGAAGAATTATTTCGATAACTCCTAAGATTATGATTTTCTATTTTATGTAAGTTTCTCTTATATTATAGCTTTGTACATAAATTTATACTTAAAAGCTTAATGCTTTATATCTATACAATATTATATATTTATATTTTATTACACATCCCTTCCATTTTACTATTAAAAATGGTCCCAATAAACCTCTCACCAGAAGAGTAAATTTGGGTGATGTTAATGTCTCAGTCCATTGCCAATTCCTCTAATGAGAATAAAAATTTATTTTAAGAGTGTATTATTTAAATTTTAAAACCTGACCTTATCTATAGAAGGGAATGGTTATCTAGCTCTTAGAATGCACCAAATATCTATTATGATGTATTTATCATGTACAAATGATAATAATGTCTTAATGTATTCTAGAGACTAACACTGGGTCCCATGGAGGGGGGCTACCTAAAACATAGAGCTGGAGCTGCTGAGATTTTTTAGCAATATTTTAAAGTTGGCGGTCCCATAAATTTTGTTTTGCACTTCAGCTTAAAAATTTAAGCTCGTAAATTTAAGGATGCTATGAACTTTGTAGTTGAGATCAACTTAAGTTTAAACTGCTACAAATTGGTGGTAAATAAATTTAATTATTTTCCTAAAATTTATATGATTGACAAATGACATAATATATTCCTGAGCTCGTGGAGCTCTATTTTTTAGGAAAAGATTCTAAAACCTCTGGGCTAATATGGCAGAATTCATCATGAGATACATCACCCTGGATGGTAGATGTGCTAGCATTTTCTCACATCATTTTAATATCTTAAACCATTTTAGGCATGGTATATTGATTTCTATTCCCTTTTATTTGGTTTCGTCCTTGGGGAATAGTTTAGTTAAATATTTTCAAAACTAGGATAACCCTATGATTCATGAAGGGCTTATCTTGTTGATTATGGAATACGCCCAAGATCATGAAGTGAAACCCTCCTCCATTGATAAAACCCACATTTCCTCCTCTAACACTGATATGCAGTTGGTTTCTGATACAAAGATGGATGAGGATGACAGTCGTACTGCCATGGATTGGCGTGATAGCAAAGATATGGAGCACCCTGAGTATAGACCAAAGAAATAAGGGGAGCTTATGGTGACCCTGGGAACTAACGGTAGCAAGAAAATCAATCCTCCAAGGTGGGCGACAAGTAAGTTCAAATCTAGTAGTAGGAAAATGCAAGACCTGGAGCCACCCACCAAAAGGAAATTGAAATTAACCAAACCTAGTGGGTCCAAAGTCCTGCACCATGAGATTAGGTTGGACATCCCTATCAATGTGGATGATGAGAAACATGGGTTTGAGAACAAACAAAATTAAGGTAAGATAAAGGAGGAGAGGTTGATGGGAAATTCCCTATTGGAGGCTACTAGAAGTCAGGAGAACTATTGGAAGTGGGTGGAGAAGGAAATTGGAACCCTAAAAGATGGTATTAAAGGAATTGTTGAGACTTTCACGGAATCCCTTGGGCCCAATAAAACTAAGAAGATCATGAGTATGATCCAAAAAGTTTCTCAAGATGTGGAAACTATGAAGGTTGACCAAGAGCATAGAATTGAGAAGATGGAAGAGGATGCGAGTGAGATCAAAGAAAACCTTAACAATTTAGTGGAAATCAGTAGGCAGATGATGAACAATAGTGCTGATGGTTTGGAAAAAAATAATTCCATGATAACTGATTACAGAATCGGGACCAACACCAGTGAGCTTCCCTTGGGGAAAAAGCAGAAAAAGATTGCATCGGAGTGTGGAAAGAGTGCTACTAGTGGGAAGACTAGCTCGGGTCCTTGCACTAGAACTAGGAGCCGGACCTAGGGCCAGTGAACCTCCAGATTCATCATGGAGGATTTGGAGAAAATCAATAAGAGGATTATTTAGAAAATGCTAAATTGATTCAGTCTCTTAGTTGAGTGCTTTGCCTTGTTTTTTGGTTTAGTTGGTTTTTGTTTTTTGGCTTTTTGTCTATGTGGGGTTTGTACCCTGTTTTACTTAGTTTTTTGGTCGAGTTGGCTGCTAGCCTTGGTCTGTAATACTCTGGGTTTCAGGTCCCTGTAAAACTTGTTTATCTTTAAAAAAAACATTACCCAAAAAGTAAGACAATCCCATTGATTAAAGGATTAAAAAGAATGGTGCAAAGTGATAAAATTGGTTTTTAGTTGTTGTGTGGCTTTGCTCATATTGTTGATTGTAATATCATGCCTATCAAAAGTTGTGCCAAAGTCTTTGGTTATACTCAGGCTACTAATCAAGTCATTCATTCCATTCCTATGCCTACATCCTTGTCTAGTGTGCTCATATTTACATCTTCTATCATAGTGTTCCACCTCCGTACTCTTAACCTCAACCTTCATACAACAATGTTACTCCTCCATCACAATCCAATATGTCCAATTTCAATCCATCCACTGAAGCAACCATCAATAACTTAGCTCAAACTGTTTCATTCCTACAACAACAGTTGGCTTCCATTACCCAATCCATGTTTAATGTGCCCACATGTAATGTAGCGAGCCCATTATTTGATGGCATTGTCTATGTTGTCCCTCCTAAACATGTGGAAGTCTCTCAATTAGAGCTTTATAATGGAAAAAGTGATCCCTTGAATCATATGAAAATATTTCAAACTTTATGTAGTGACTTTCCTCATGATCAAAGACTTATAATGGTGAATCTAGACGTGATGTTTGGAGAAGTTATTAATGGTAATTGATGTTTAGTCAAGTTTGAATTAGCAAATGTTGCTTCAACCCCCTTCTTGATATATCGTGTTCCATTTGGGTGGATAGTAGTAGAATACGATAGTGGAGGAAAGGTTGGTTGAGAGAATTGGATTCTTTCTTGGAGGAGGGATGGAGATTAAGATGATGTATTAGAAAAATGAGAATTAATATTGAAGATGAGAGATGAAACTGGATTTAGGATTGAAACTGGAAAAATAGGATGATGGATAAAATCTTGGTTAAGATAGATAGATTTTTATTTAGAGGAGGGAATATAGATTAACATGATTGATTGGAAATGAACTTTTTATTTAGAAGGATGGATGAAAGTTTGGTTGTGAATGTTAACTCATCTTCCTTAATTAAATCTTCCTCATTTTAGAAACATAATCTTCTTCATATGTTAACTCATTTCCATCTTAGATATTGCTTCTTCTTTCATTAGTTAACTCAATCTTTAAATAGCACCTTTATGTGCCCATTTATCCTTCATGTAAATAAATAATTTATTATTATCCTCTCACAGACTCAAAATGGAAAAAAATCATTTTGTAGTTGATTTGATTCAATGTCATCATACTTATCCTTAACATCTATTGATTTTTTATTATAAAACTATAAATAAGATCCTTTCCCCACCCTTTTAGAATCCCATTTTATGCAAATTCATTTTATGACATATGTTATGATGTGAGGATCAAGCATCCACATACTTTCAAGGTGAACAACATCAACACATCTTTCTTTCTGAGATTTCTAATGATATTGGTAAATAGGATTTATATTTAATTTCTTTTTTATGTTTTTGAGTATTTGTATTTCTTATTTTCCAATTTCCATGCAATAAAATTTCCAAGAAAAATAAAGGAGAAGTTGGGTGCTCTGATCCAAGAACAACATAGAATGAAAAGGATAAGAACAAAATTGTCTCAGTTCAGGAGGAAGAGGAAGAGGTGAAGAAATTTAAGCACAATACTTGCGACAAAAGTTTCATAGAGAGTCAGAAGGGATAAAATATAAAAAATCAAAACTATGGAAAAAAAAAGGGCCAATAATAAGAAAATGGAAAATATCAAAGCTTAGACACATAAGAAGAAAGATAAAAATAAATCCATATTTTTCCTTGTATAGATCACTTTATAGACTAGGAAAATCATTGGAAGTAGCATAGCTATATAGAATATTTTTTGTAGAGAATGAAAGATCGTTATCCAAGTCATATTGGACTTCATTGGGAGTAGTAATTATGTAATGGTAGATATAATATAGGAATTTTTGAAGGAAATGATTGACACCATTAAGGAAAAAGGAGAGAAGGCAACACAACTATTGGATAACATTTGGACAAGTGCCTTCAGAATTAAACTTGTTCCTAAGTAATAGATCACAAAAAGATATCTATAAAAAAAGGAGCTTATGTATAAGTAGATAGTAGATACTCTTTGTTCTTAAAATGATGAGGCCAAGCAAAGAGTGAGAAGTGAGACCATGGAGTCCACTAAAAGGGCCATGCTAGCCTACTAGCTAAGAGAAGAGTGTCATGCTAGAAGAAGATAATATAAACAAAACATAATATATTGTTTATGGTATAATAGGAATAAGTATAGATGAATTAGTCAAGGAGATCTAGGATGACACTACACAAACAGAGAAGGTTATAAATATAATATAGATTGTGATATCAAGACCTAGATGAAGAAACAATACAAACAAAAAATAAATAAATAAAGGAGGAACATAATTGAAAGAGATAAACAAATGTTACAAGATATATTCCATGATAAATGAGAGGATAAAAAAATAGAGGATCTAGAACACAGGTCGCGCACGAGAGTTACTATTAGAAGCGATGTTAAGCAAAAACGAGCGGACGAGAGTTACAACACAGGTCGCGCACTTCACATAAAAGAACGCCCTCGGGTAACAAGTGGTAGTTGTTAACACAAAACAGCAGTCGTTTACGAGGAGAATGACATGCATGAAGTGCGAGAACTTTAAAAGACAATCCAAGAAACGCATTAAATCTAATTTTAGCTCTAAATGCACGAGGAAAAAGGATAAAAATAGATAAATATGTATCTCGCAAAACCGTGCACTATATAAAATTCCAGTGGCATGCAAAGCCTCACCGAAAGAACAAAAAGCAAAAAGCCTGTTGCTACTGAATGACAACCATGAATGTTTTGTATGCAGCAGATTCAGATTGAGCTATATATTGTCCCAGAAGCGAGGGAAACATTAATAGAGCATTTGGTTCAGTCGGTGATTTCAATAGAGCAGTTGATTCCAAGCATGGCGTCCTACAGAAGTGGTCTCTTGTGTGCAATCATGTTTTTAGCAATTCATGGAGGCTGGGCTCAGACTTCCGATACAATTAGTAATGCCTGCAGTAATGCCTTATATACACACTTTTGCGTTTCATCATTGTCCAAAGCTTCTGAGGCTTTCGAGGCAGATTTAACCCAGCTTTCTGTTATTGCAGTCCGTTTGTCTAGTGAAGTAGCGAAACCTGTTTCTAGGTTTATAGGAAAGCTCAAAAAAAGAAATCCCAATGTCTCGGCTCTTGAAGACTGCTCAGATCTGTTGATGGATACAAGGGAACAGCTTCATGATTCACAGTCAGAACTAAAGCAATTGTCTAATGTCAATTTCATGGAATATGTAGAAGATGTGCTCACAAGGCTGAGTGGTGTGGAGACTAATCAGGATACATGTTTGATTGGGTTGAAAGAAAGCAATGTTCCTGCGACCTTGGTTTCCAGTGTAAAAGATAACGCAGATAATCTGACCATGTTGATTAGTGATGCTCTAGCTGTTGTTAGCACTCTTCGGCAACAGGGACACATTTGACTACTTTAGAAAACAGCTAAACATATTGGCTGTTGGCTTGTGAGGAGGGATATATATAGCAGATAACACATATTTGCTGTTCAAGCTTCATCTTTGGTTACTTCTTTTGTTTGTGAGATACATCATTGTGCTATTTAGATACCACTTTTGGTAACATACAAATGGAATGTTTGTGATTCAAGAAATATTTTAAATGTTGTTATTGTGTTTGATTTTAGAAATAAATTTGTAAGATATATTATTGAATTTTAATTTGTTTTGAACATTTATCTTATAGTTTGTATGAATTATTTTCTTTTTCTGATGTTTTATAATGGAATTTAGATTCTTTTATATTTCATGATAAGTATAATTTTAATAAATTAACTACGATCAATGAAAAAAAAATTATTAATGAAATGCTTGAAAATCTTGCAGTAAGTATGGTGTACCCTTCATCACTGAGTATTGAAATATTGAAATAAATTAAATTAAATGATAAATTATATTTATATTATAAATTAATCGAAAGATTATAATTCTTCAAGTGAGTGATTTGGATACTCATTCTTAAAAACACCAAATTTACTGCAATTTATATAATATAGTTTTTCCATTAAATCAATATATTTACTACAGTTTTCAATTCTCTATAATTTTCAAATAAATTTTCACTTTTATCAAAAAAGACTTAATGGAATGCCGATTGCCTAATGTAACTGACATTATCCTCAGATAATGTAACTGCCATCTTAATGAATTGTACCAACGGTGACGTGGAAGACCAACTGGTTCATCTTCATCATTGTCTCTCTAAAATCGCTCCTATCTATGTTAAAATAATTGCTACTATTTCATTTTCTTCAGCTGCAAGTTTGGACACTTGCTTTTCGGTCCTCCAAGCAAGCTCTTGGACTTACACCAAATAGGCAATGACATTTTGCTATGAAGATTAGTTAATGCAAGAACCCTCATCCCTGTCACTGAAAAAACCCTCTCCCCTCTCTCAGTATAGTAGTTTCAAAACTGATAAGATATATTTGTAATTGAATATGCATCCTCTTCATTTGCATGGGAAAATAACTCTACGACTAAACACAACCTATAAATTCAAACTTAATCGAACCCTAATTGAACCCTAACTCTTAGTCAACTATGATCCTATTTGGATTCTAGCATGAATCTTAACCCCAATAAAACTTCGCTTCCAATTTAACCTTAACCCTAATTGAACTCTTATACGAACCCTAACTATAATTAAACCCTTTCCACAATCAAATCCCATCTCTAATTAATTATAAAAATTAATCCTTAACCCTAATCTCTCTACTTTAATGTTGATCCTAAACTCAACTCTAACCATAGATTTGATCCCTAACTACAACTTTAACCCTAATCTACCCCTAATTCAACCCTATTTGTAAACTTAACCCTAACCCTAATTGAACTATAATCTCAATTAAACTCTAATCCTAACCCTAATCCTAATTGAAGTGTAAGACTAATTTAACCCTAACCCTAATGTAATTGAAAAACAACCCTAATGCTAACCATAATTTAACTCTAGCACTAATTGTAATTGAACCCTTATTATAAGCTAACCCTAAAATTAACCCTTACCATAATTACTAAACCCTATTTTGAACCCGAACCAAAACCCTAAAGTAACCTTAATTGTAAATCCATCCCAACCTTAAGCATATCCCAATCTTTATGCTAACATAGCCCATAAACCCATTTGAACCCTAACACTAACCTTAAATTTAAATTTAAATTTAATTTAAGATCGTAACAGTTGTTCACTTCTAGTTTTATTTGGAAAAAATGTTTGCAAGATTTAAAGAAAAGATTTGGCTTAAAAGTATTGCTCCAATCTGCATTCCTTTTTTTATTTTTTTTATTTTTTTATTTTTTTTGAAGCGAGATCTTCCTAGGAGGCAATACCCTTTCTATTAAAAACTGAAAAAAAAAATTACACAGTAGACAAAGCCAACCTCTCATTTATACAAATACATAATCCAATTACCTATTTCTACCACCCTTTCAATAATCTCCGCAGGCATGATACCTTAATTCTCTCTCATGTATCTATTGAACTTGTCCAAGCCATAATCCTTCATCAGTCTTTTCTTAAACAAAGACCATGCCATTTTTGTTTCACCTTCTTCCCTTCATCATTCAAGTTAAAATATCCCAACATGCATCTTGAATCTAGTGCAGCCTTGAGACCATCAAGTCCTCTCACCACTTCCTCGTATATATCTTCCCTCATCATTCTCCTCACTATCCCTATAGCTGCTGAAGGTTTTCCAAGGACCTCAACGATCGGATTAAATATATTCTCCATCACCACCCTGTCATGAACGTTGCAATCATTCTAGAAGTTGACTCTTAAAATTTGGATCACAGAGTGTTTTTCTTTGTCATTTGCCTTCTTAAAAAGGCGGCTGATCTATTCCTCTAGCGCTTCCCTAAGTGCAAAGTCTAAAGTCCTCATCCATTCTCAACTTCTCTTTTGTTCCTTCTGTGCTCTGCAAAACACTTCTTGTCCTAATATATCCCTTTTAGCATGATCTAGAGTGATCTCCACTGATGTCTATCCTATCCAACTATGACTTCACTCTGCCCAAAACTGCTACTGACCCGATCCTAAATCTGAACAAAATCTTACCCTAATTGAACTCTTATACGAACCCTAACTATAATTAAACCTTTTCCATAATCAAATACCATCTCTAATTAATTAAAACGTTAATCCTTAACCCTAATCTCTCTACTTTAATGTTGATCCTAAACTCAACTCTAACCATAGATTTGAACCCTAACTACAACTTCAACCCTAATCTACACCTAATTCCACCCTATTTTTAAACTTAACCCTAACCCTAATTGAACTATAATCTCAATTAAACTCTAATCCTAACCCTAATCGAGCCCAAACCCTAATCCTAATTGAAGTGTAAGACTAATTTAACCCAACCCTAATGTAATTGAAACACAACCCAAATGCTAACCATAATTTAACTCTAGCACTAATTGTAATTGAACCCTTATTATAAGCTAACCCTAAAATTAACCCTTACCATAATTACTAAACCCTATTTTGAACCCGAACCATAACCCTAAAGTAACCTTAATTTTAAATCCATCCCAACCTTAAGCATATCCCAATCTTTATGCTAACATAACCCATAAACCCATTTGAACCCTAACACTAACCTTAAATTTAAATTTAAATTTAACTTAAGATCGTAACAGTTGTTCACTTCTAGTTTTATTTGGAAAAAAGGTTTGTAAGATTTAAAGAAAAGATTTGGCTTAAAAGTATTGCTCCAATCTCCATTCCTTTTTTATTTTTTTTATTTTTTTATTTTTTCTGAAGCGAGATCTTCCTAGGAGGCAATACCCTTTCTATTTAAAACTGAAAAAAAAAATTACACAATAGACAAAGCCAACCTCTCATTTATACAAATACATAATCGCATTACCTATTTTTACCACCCTTTCAATAATCTCCACAGGCATGATACCTTAATTCTCTCTCATGTATCTATTGAACTTGTCCAGGCCATAATCCTTCATCAGTCTTTTCTGAAACAAAGACCATGCCATTTTTGTTTCACCTTCTTCCCTTCATCATTCAGGTTGAAATATCCCAACATGCATCTTGAATCCAGTGCAGCCTTGAGACCATCAAGTCCTCTTATCACTTCCTCGTATATATCTTCCCTCATCATTCTCCTCACTATCCCTATAGCTACTGAAGGTTTTCCAAGGACCTTAACGATCGGATTAAATATATTCTCCTTCACCACCCTGTCATGAATGTGGCCATCGCTCTAGAAGTCGACTCTTAAAATTTGGATCACAGAGTGTTTTTCTTTGTCATTTGCCTTCTTAAAAAGGCAGCTGATCTGTTCCTCTAGCGCTTCCATAAGTGCAAAGTCCAAAGTCCTCATCCATTCTCAACTTCTCTTTTGTTCCTTCTGTGCTATGCAAAACACTTCTTCTCCTAGCATATCCCTTTTAGCATGATATAGAGTCATCTCCACTGATGTCTATCCTATCCAACTACGACTTCACTCTACCCAAAACTGCTACTGACCCGATCCTAAATCTGAACAAAATCTTACCTTACCCAGAAAAATTGTCGTCAAAACATTATACTTTGATTTAGAAGACACAATTCTAGGCACGAATACACTTCCTTCCATGCCCCCTGTAGCTTGAGTAAGATCAATCTCATCCAATTCTCTCAGGAGGATGTACTACCCTATCCCCTCCTAAAATATTACTAAACTCATTCTACAGGTCTATCTCGTCCAACTCGACCATCTATCTACCATTTCTTAGACCTTCATTGGCAAGCCAATTAGATACCCTATTTCCTTCCCTATATGAATGATTGAAACGGTACTCCGAGAATTTGCTCAATTTTTACTCAATCGCTGGTAGCCACTGATTTAATTTCCAGATGATAAAATTAGAGTGCATCACTCCATTTAACACCACTTGTGAGTCCCCTTCAATGAGAATATTCGAAACCTCCTTGTTCACACACATCTCCAACCCATTATTGAGTGCACATATCTCTGCCTTGTTATTGGTAGCTATTCCCATCAATCCCATAATTGCAATAATCATTTTTCCCGAATCATCCCTCAAAATTGCGCCAAACCCTGCCTTACTCAGATTTCCTTTGATAGCTCCATTTAAATTCAACTTAAGCCAACCTGGGGTTGGTTCCCGACATCTTACTCCTGTCCTCTTAGATTGTTTATTAACGATGTTGCAGATGACTAGATCCTTCAAACCCCATTTCTCTTCCATCATTTTGTCCCATTTGGAGTAAATTTTCACCCATTTCCCTAGAATATTCCCTTTCACCACTTCAACAATTAAATATATCTTCGAAAATTCCTTGTCTGTAAAAATACTCCTATTTATTTCTTTGCATATCCACCAAGCTACCATGAAAGGACTAGTCACCTGGATAAGTCTCGCCATTTCAAATGTTTACTCTCTATCGGCCAGGAAAGCAAGAATTCCATTAACGTCCTATTCCTAGCCGATCTCCATTCTAACGTTTCCATCAACTGGTCCCAACATCTCACCACCAACAGACACCAAAAAAAGAGATGTTCAGTAGTTTCCTCATTCCCTCTACATAGGTAATAGATATTAGGACCTTAAATTCCCATCTCTCCTATACCGCCTTGAACTTCTAACACCCACTTCTTATCCTCAATACAATCAATTAATGCTTTCACCCCATTCCACGAATCTCTCTAGAACCAAGCCTTCTTTTCATTACAAATTTTACAGGATAGATGATTCAAGATTACTCTTCATCTTTCCCAGATGAACCTGCAAATCGTCAAACCTGATTCAGAGTTGGCCAAGGTAAAATTTCTTTCCAAGTCGTTCTAGTCTAAAAATCTTTCCCTCATAAACTTGCACCAAGGTTTCTGAGGAGACATATAGTTTCCAAGCCAATTTGGCTCCCAAAGCCAGGTTCAATAGATCCATTTTCCTAAGTCGCACTCCTCTTTCTTCCTTCACGATACATGCCGTATCCTATTTTATTAGCCTAACTCTCCTAGAATCCTTCAATCATTCCCATAAGTTCACTTCTTTAACAACCCGTCCAACGTGCCAATAGACTGCACGATGAGAATAAAACATGAGATGCTATAGATTGGGATCATTGATAAAAAAACATTTTATCATTTGAGTCCTACTAGCCTATGAAAGCCACTTTTTCTTCCATGATTCTGCTTTAGATTGACAATTATTGATGATCTCCTCCTATAAAAACCTATTACTTCGATCGATGAATAAGGGAACTCCCAAATATATAGAAGGGAATGATTCTGTTTGGAATTCCAATATTTTTTCAATCTTGTTTTGATTCCTTTGGCTAGTGTTAACAAGGAACACCTGTGACTTATTTTTATTCATGATTTGACATGATGCCTCAACATACTCATCCAAAGTTTCCTTAATCACTACCATTTCCTGATTTGAAGCCTCCCAAAATAAGATCGTATCATCCACAAATTGTGAATGTGAGATTGGCTCCAGGTCTCTATGAACCCCGACTCCCTTACAAAATCCCTTCATACAGTTCTTCTTAATGTTCCTGCCCAAAGATTCTACCATTAGAAAAAATAAGGAGGGAGAGAAAGGGTCTCCTTGTCTCAATCCATTGGCGTCTCTAAAGAAACCACATGTATAACCATTGACCAACACTAAGAAATGGGTTGATGAGATGGAATGTCGCGTACAATCTAGCCATCTGTCGTGAAAACCAAATTTATCTAGGACCAAGAGGAGGAATTCCCAATTAACCTAGTCAAACACATTGCTCATGTATAGTTTTACCACCATCCCTTTCATATTCTCTCTTCCCATAGAGTGAAGAGTTTTCTAGACCAGTATGATACTATCGATAATTTCTCTGCCAGGGGTAAATCCGTGTTGTTCCTCCGAAATTATTTAATGTAAAATATTCTTGAGCCTTAAGGCCATGGCCTTTGAGATGACCTTGTAAATAGAGTTACATAGAGAAATAGGTCTGTAATCCACTATCATCTCACAATTATACTTTTTGGGTATAAGAAAAATTATTGCGATGTTGATTTCTCTGACCAGTCTCCTCTTCTTCCTAAACTCTTCCACCATCATCCATATGTCCTCCCCCATGAAGTCCCAACATTTTTGATATACTTTTTCTATAAAGGCATCGAGGCCTGGCACTTTATTAGGGTGAAGAAAGAATGCTGCCTCCTTCACTTCCTCCAGAGAGAAAGGCATATGTAAAGCTTCATTTTCTTCCTGGGATATGACTTGGTCTATTACTTTTAATACGTTATCCCTATATCTAACATCACCGCCTATGAATGAACCAGGTGGGTTTTCAAAATGTTGAACTACAACCTTCTCAGTATCATCTCCTGCTAAACAACACTGACCATTATCATCCTTGATTGCTTCAATCTTATTGATCAATCTCATAGCCTTCACCGATGAGTGAAAGATTTGTTGCGCCAATAAATCTGCTCCCTAGCCAATACCTCCGATAGACATCCCTTCAATTCCTTTTCCTTTTTATATTCATCATTGGTCATCCCAAAGAGAATTACCTTCTCATTAAGAGAAGCAATCTCCTCCTCTAACCTCAAATTATTTTTAAAAATATTCCTAAACGATTCTACATTCCACCTCCTACTTTTATCCTTAAGAAAATGTAAACGTTTAACAAAACAGATGCTGGACATACCTTTGAATTTATTACTTTCATCCCACCAACTTTTTAAACTAGATTGGAATTGCCCATCTCGTCACCACATACTTTGGAATTTAAAATTCCTAGAGGAATGTGACTTTTGTACCTCAAGTTCTAACTAAATAGGGAAGTGATCGTATATAGAAATCAACAGAATGTTTGTCACCAAGGAGAATTGGCCTTCCATCCATTTCGGGCCCACCAATAACTGCTCTAATCTCTCTGAAATGTTGGTGAAGTTCAATCTCCTATTCATACACGTATATTGGCCATTTTTAGGAAAAACTTCAATCACTTCATTCTCTGCTACAAAACTTCTAAAGTCTCCTGCAACAACTAGCTAGTCCTTGCCAATGATTCTAATTCTCTTTGATAGTTCCTTCCAAACTCTCTCCTTACCCTCTATTTTAGTCGGTCCACATACATTGATCAAAGGAAACTCTGAATTACAAGCAATAAGTTTCACTCTACAAATCATCTAATAGTCAGATGTTTCTCTAGGGGTAATCCTAACCACATGAGGATTCCATAAGATTCCCAAACCACTTACATAGCCCTTAGCTTCTCGGAAAAAACCTTCCCATGTAGAGCAGTAATGCAAGAAAATAAGTGCCTTGTTCAAATTCAGCTTGGTTTCTTGGAGCAGAATTATGTCATTAGAGGATTTCTCTAACTAATGCCTAACCAAGCTTTTCTTGACAAGAGTTGAAAGGCCCTTGATTCCAAGTGAGAATTCTCATTTTCCTCCAATGGAGGATTTACCTCCCTTGGATCTTCTCAAAAAGTTGACCACACCGATGATTCCTTTCTCCTTAGCCCTATCCTCTCATTTTTGCTTGTTACTCGTCCACCCTCTATTACCTTTGGTTCTCCCCAATAGATCATTAGTCGATTGGTTAATGGATATCAGGTCGATAATGTCCAAGAAATCTTCATCATCAAATTCCTCTACCAACCTCACATCATATTCCACTTCCGTGTCTGACAGGCCCATTTCAGCCTCCTGAGATTTGCTAGGGGCCTTATCTTGCTCAATGATCCTGTTTGTGGGGGAAATTTCATCGTGATTTTAAATTTCCCTGTTCTACTCCCTCTTCTTTTCTCCATTCGGTTCTTTGATGAACAGAGCCCTTGAGCGGATTATTGACTCATTTCTTGGTGTCGTAATTGCCTTCTCAATCATCTCATGACTCCTGTTCTTCATAAGTCATCTCTTAGCCCACCCAACAAATATTTTGCAATTTTCTCTCATGTGAGACCTACTTCCACATCTTTCACAAAGGCACTTGTCGACTTCCACTTCAATTTTCTGCATCCATATCCTACCGTTCGATGTCAATCAAATCTTGGGGGGAACCCTTCTAACTTCAACAATTTTGATTCTGAATACAAATAAGAGTCATTTTCAACCAACCTCTCATCTATTTATAGTGTCCACAAAGTTCTACCTATTTTCTCCATGCTACTTTCTCCCCAATATTTGATCGGTAAATTATACAGCCAAATCCAAATAGGGCAGTCGTACGGGGCCAATGGCATTGGGTCAAAATTTGGAAACCACGATTGCATATATAAAGGATAATTTTTGACAATCCAATTACCGTGGTGAAGGGTCTCCTCTTTCTCTTCCACCTCTGCAAAAATAACAATGAAGAATCCCCTTGGTATGAATTAAGCCAGCACCTTGGCTTTCCAATTCTCCTTAATCCAAGATTTAATCTGCCTTCTCTCGTATCTTGATCGTACTACCCTTCGGATAACCACTAGTTCCACCCATAGTTCTATATTTTCTTCAATATCATCTGACATATTAATCTCGACCAAGTCTGCTTCCACTTCCCTCTACATTTTTTGACTTGATCCCCCTAGTTTCTTCTCCACGAGCATTTCCTGCAGATCAACCATTATACCAGAATAGTTTTCTCAGACTCTCCCTCATCCTCTCCGCTATATAAATATCCCAATCTCCATTCGTTGTTATAATATCCATTATTCTCTTGGTCTTCCTCAGATTACCATTTTTTTTCATTCAGGTCCAAAATAGCATTAAAGTCTTCTGCAACAACTGGCCAGTCCTTGCCAATGATTCTAATTCTCTCTGATAGTTCCTTCCAAACTCTCACCTTACCCTCTATTTTTGTCGGTCCATATACATTGATCAAAGAAAACTCTGAATTACAAGCAAGAAGTTTCACTCTACAAAACATCTAATAGTCAGATGTTTTTCTAGGGGTAATCCTAACCACATGAGGATTCCATAAGATTCCCAAACCACTCGCATAGCCCTTAGTTTCTCGGAAAAAACCTTCCCATCTAGAGCAGTAATGCAAGAAACTAAGCGCCTTGTCCAAATTCAGCTTGGTTTCTTGGAGCAGAATTATGTCATTAGAGGATTTCTCTAATGAATGCCTAACCAAGCGTTTCTTGTCAAGAGTTGAAAGGCCCTTGATTCCAAGTGATAATTCTCATTGTCCTCCAATGGAGGATTTACCTCCCTTGGATCTTCTCAAAAAGTTGACCACACTGATGATTCCTTTCTCCTTAGCCCTGTCCTCTCATTTTTGCTTGTTACTCCTCCTCCCTCTATTACCTTTGGTTCTCCCCATAGAGCATTAGTCGATTGGTTAATGGATATCGGGTCGATAATGTCCAATAAATCTTCATCATCAAATTCCTCTACCAACATCACATCATATTCCACTTTCGGGTCTGACAGGCCCGTTTGAGCCTCCTAAGATTTGCCAAGGGTCTTATCTTGCTCAATGATCCTGTTTGTGGGGGAAATTTCATCGTGATTTTAAATTTCCCTGTTCTACTCCCTCTTCTTTTCTCCATTTGGTTCTTTGATGACCAGATCTCTTGAGGGGATTATTGACTCATTTCTTGGTGTCGTAATTGCCTTCTCAATCATCTCATGACTCTCGTTCTTCATACCTAATCTCTTAGCCGACCTAACAAATATTTTGCAATTTCCTCTCATGTGAGACCTACTTCCACATCTTTCACAAAGGCACTTGTCGACTTCCACTTCAATTTTTTGCATCCATATCCTACCATTCGATGTCAATCAAATCTTGTGGGGAACCCTTCTATCTTCAATGATTTTGATTCTGAATACAAATAAGAGTCATTTTCCACCAACCTCTCATCTATTTATAGTGTCCCCAAAGTTCTACGTATTTTTCCCATGCTTCTTTCTCCCCAATATTCGATCAGTAAATTATACAGCCAAATCCAAATAGGGCAGTCATACGGGGCCAATGGCACTAGATCAAAATTTGGAAACCACGGTTGCATATATAAAGGATAATTTTTGACAATCCAATTACCGTGGTGAAGGATCTCCTCTTTCTCTTCCACCTCTGCAAAAATAACAATGAAGAATCCCCTTGGTATGAATTAAGCCAGTACCTTGGCTTTCCAATTCTCCTTAATCCAAGAATTAATCTGCCTTCTCTCGTATCTTGGTCGTACTATCCTTCAGATAACCACTAGTTCCTCCCATAGTTCTATATTTTCTTCAATATCATCTGGCATATTAATCTAAACTAAGTCTGCTTCCACTTCCCTCTGCATTTTTCGACTTGATCCCACTAGCTTTTCCTCCGTGAACATTGCCTCTGGATCCACCATTATTCCTGAACGGTTTTCTCAGACTTTCCCTCATCCTCTCCACTATATAAATATCCCAATCTCCATTCGTTGTTAAATATCCTGTCATTTAATTTCACACATTATTAATGTTTATATATAAAGATCACGTTTCTAAATGAAAATTTTAATTAAAAAACGAATTATATTTTTTTTTTAAAATCTAATAAAATAGATTTAAAAATTTAATTTCTTAATTTTAATATTTTGAAAAATTTGATATTTATCTATAATTTAATTTTGAAAGAAAAAATATATTTTATATTAAAAATGAAGAATTTTTTTTCCTAAATTTTCTCTATGCTTTTAAAATTGAGGTTCAAAAAATAAATTTCAAGCTAAATATTAGGGAAGAATTATTTCGATAACTCCTAAGATTATGATTTTCTATTTTATGGAAGTTTTTCTTATATTATAGCTTTGTACATAAATTTATACTTAAAAGCTTAATGCTTTATATCTATACAATATTATATATTTATATTTTATTACACATCGCTTCCATTTTACTATTAAAAATGGTCCCAATAAACCTCTCACCAGAACAGTAAATTTGGGTGATGTTAATGTCTCAGTCCATTGCCAATTCCTCTAATGAGAATAAAAATTTGTTTTAAGAACGTATTGTTTAAATTTTAAAACCTGACCTTATCTACAAAAGGAAATGGTTATCCAGCTCTTAGAATCCACCAAATATCTATTATGATGTATTTATCATGTACAAATGATAATAATGTCTTAATGTATTCTAGAGACTAAGACTGGGTCCCATGGAGGGGGGCTGCCTAAAACATAGGGCTGGAGCTGCTGAGACTTTTTAGGAATATTTTAAAGTTGGCGGTCCCATAAATTTTGTTTTGCACTTCAGCTTAAAAATTTAAGCTCATAAATTTAAGGATGCTATGAACTTTGTAGTTCAGATCAACTTAAGTTTAAACTGCTACAAATTGGTGGTAACTAAATTTAATTTTTTTCCTAAAATTTATATGATTGACAAATGACATAATATATTCCTAGGCTCGTGGAGCTCTATTTTTTAGGAAAAGATTCTAAAACCTCTGGGCTGATATGGCAGAATTCATCATGAGATACATCACCTTGGATGGTAGATGTGCTAGCATTTTCTCACATCATTTTAATATCTTAAACCATTTTAGGCATGGTATATTGATTTCTATTCCCTTTTATTTGGTTTCGTCCTTGGGGAATAGTTTAGTAAAACATTTTGAAAACCAGGATAACCCTATGATTCATGAAGGGCTTATCTTGTTGATTATGGAATACGCCCAAGATCATGAAGTGAAACCCTCCCCCATTGATAAAAACCACATTTCCTCCTCTAACACTGATGTGCAGTTGGTTTCTGATACAAAGATGGATAAGGATGACAATCGTATTGCCATGGATTGGAGTGATATCAAAGATATGGAGTACCTTAAGTATAGACCAAAGAAATAAGGGGAGCTTATGGTGACCCCGGGAACTAACTGTAGCAGGAAAATCAATCCTCCAAGGTGGGCGGCAAGTAAGTTCAAATCTAGTAGTAGGAAAATGCAAGACCTGGAGCCATCCAGCAAAAGGAAAATGAAACTAACCAAACCTAGTGGGTCCAAAGTCCTGGACCATTAGATTAGGTTGAACATCCCTATCAATGTGGATGATGAGAAACATGGGTTTGAGACCAAACAAAATTAAGGTAAGATAAAGGAGAAGAGGGTGATGGGAAATTCGCTATTGGAGGCTACTAGAAGTCAGCAGAACTGTTGGAAGTGGGTGGAGAAGGAAATTGGATCCCTAAAAGATGGTATTAAAGGAATTGCTGAGACTTTCACGAAATCCCTTGCGCCCAATAAAACTGAGAAGATCATGAGTATGATACATAAAATTTCTCAGGATGTGGAAACTATGAAGGTTGACCAAGAGCATAGAATTGAGAAGATGGAAGAGGATGTGAGTGAGATTAAAGAAAACCTAAACAATTTGGAGGAAATCAGTAGGCAAATGATGAACAATAGTGCTAATGGTTTGGAAAAAAATAATTCCATGATAACTGATTATAGAACCAGGACCAACACCAGTGAGCCTCCCTTGGGGGAAAAGCAGAAAAAGATTGCATCGGAGGGTGGAAAGAGTGCTACTGGTGGGAAGACTAGCTCGGGTCCTTGCACTAGAACCAGGAGCCGGACCTAGGGCCAGTGAACCTCCAGATTCATCATGGAGGATTTGGAGAAAAAGAATAAGAGGATTATTTAGAAAAATGCTAAATTGATTCACTCTCTTAGTTGAGTGCTTTGCCTTATTTTTTGGTTTAGCTGGTTTTTGTTTTTTGGCTTTCTGTCTGTGTGGGGTTTGTACCTTGTTTTGCTTAGTTTTTCAGTCGAGTTGGCTGCTGGCCTTGGTCTGTAATACTCTGGGTTTCAATTCCCTGTAAAACTTGTTTATCTTTATCAAAAACATTACCCAAAAAGTAAGGCAATCCCATTGATTAAAGGATTAAAAAGAATGGTGCAAAGTGATAAAATTGGTTTTTAGTTGTTGTGTGGCTTTGCTCATATTGTTGACAGTAATATCATGCCTATCAAAAGTTGTGCCAAAGTCCTTGGTTATGCTCAGGCTACTAGTCAAGTCATTCATTCCATTCCTATGCCTACATCCTTGTCTAGTGTGCTCATATTTACATCTTCTATCATAGTGTTCCACCTCCGTATTCTTAACCTCAACCTTCATACAACAATGTTACTCCTCCATCACAATCCAATATGTCCAATTTCAATCCATCCACTGAAGCAACCATCAATAACTTAGCTCAAACTGTTTCATTCCTACAACAACAGTTGGCTTCCATTACCCAATCCAAGTTCAATGTGCCCACATTTAATGTAGCGAGCCCATTATTCGATGCATTGTCTATGTTGTCCCTCCTAAACATGTGGAAGTCACTCAATTAGAGCTTTATAATGGAAAAAGTGATCCCTTGAATCATATGAAAATATTTCAAACTTTATGTAGTGACTTTCCTCACGATCAAAGACTTATAATGGTGAATCTAGACGTGATGTTTGGAGAAGTTATTAATGGTAATTGATGTTTAGTCAAGTTTGAATTGGCAAATGTTGATTCAACCCCCGTCTTAATATACGTGTTCCATTTGGGTGGACAGTAGTAGAATACGATAGTGGAGGAAAGGTTGGTTGAGAGAATTGGATTTTTTCTTGGAGGAGGGATGGAGATTAAGATGATGTATTAGAAAAATGAGAATTAATATTCAAGATGAGAGATGAAACTGGATTTAGGATTGAAACTGGAAAAATAGGATGATGGATAAAATCTTGGTTAAGATAGATAGATTTTTATATAGAGGAGGGAATATAGATTAACATGATTGATTGGAAATGAACTTTTTATTTAGAAGGATGGATGAAAGGTTGGTTGTGAATGTTAACTCATCTTCCTTAATTAAATCTTCCTCATTTTAGAAACATAATCTTCTTCATATGTTAACTCATTTCCATCTTAGATATTGCTTCTTCTTTCATTAGTTAACTCAATCTTTAAATAGGACCTTTATGTGCCCATTTATCCATCATGTAAATAAATAATTTATTATTATCCTCTCACAGACTCAAAATGGAAAAAAATCATTTTGTAGTTGATTTGATTCAATGTCATCATTCTTATCCTTATCATCTATTGATTTTTTATTATAAAACTATAAATAAGATCCTTTCCCCACCATTTTAGAATCCCATTTTATGCAAATTCATTTTATGACATATGTTATGATGTGAGGATCAAGCATCCACATACTTTCAGGGTGAACAACATCAACACATCTTTCTTTTTAAGATTTGTAATGATATTGGTAAATAGGATTTATATTTAATTTTTTTTTTATGTTTTTGAGTATTTGTATTTCTTATTTTCCAATTTCCATGCAATAAAAGTTCCAAGAAAAATAAAGGAGAAGTTGGGTGCTCTGATCCAAAAATAACATAGAATGAAAAGGATAAGAACAAAATCATCTCAGTTCAGGAAGAAGAGGAAGAGGTGAAGAAATTTAAGCACAATACTTGCAACAAAAGTTTCATAGAGAGTCAGAAGGGATAAAATATAAAAAATAAAAACTATGGAAAAAAAAAGCGCCAATAATAAGAAAATGGAAAATATCAAAGCTTAGACACATAAGAAGAAAGATAAAAATAAATCCATATTTTTTGTTGTATAGATCACTTTATAGACTAGGAAAATCATTGGAAGTAGCACAACTATATAGAATATTTTTTGTAGAGAATGAAAGATCGTTATCCAAGTCATATTGGACTTCATTGGGAGTAGTAATTATGTAATGGTAGATATAATATAGGAATTTTTGATGGAAATGATTGCCACCATTAAGGAAAAATGAGAGAAGGCAACACAACTATTGGATAACATTTGGACAAGTGCCTTCAAAATTAAACTTGTTCCTAAGTAATAGATCACAAAAAGGGATGTATAAAAAAAGGAGCCTATGTATAAGTAGATAGTAGATACTCTTTGTTCTAAAAATGATGAGGCGAAGCAAAGAGTGAGAAGTGAGACCATGGAGTCCACTAAAAGGCCCATGCTAGCCTACTAGCTAAGAGAAGAGTGTCGTGGTAGAAGAAGATAATATAAACAAAACATAATATATTGTTTATGGTATAATAGGAATAAGTATAGATGAATTAGTCAAGGAGATCTAGGATGACACTACACAAACAAAGGAGGATATAAATATAATATAGATTGTGATATCAAGACCTAGATGAAGAAACAATACAAACAAAAAATAAATAAATAAAGGAGGAACATAATTGAAAGAGATAAACTAATGTTACAAGATATATTGCATGATAAATGAGAGGATAAAAAAATAGAGGATCTAGAACACAGGTCGCGCACGAGAGTTACTATTAGAAGCGATGTTAAGCAAAAACGAGCGGACGAGAGTTACAACACAGGCCGCGCACTTCACATAAAAGAACGCCCTCGGGTAACAAGTGGTAGTTGTTAGCACAAAACAGCAGTCGTTTACGAGGAGAATGACATGGATGAAGTGCGAGAACTTTAAAAGAAAATCCAGGAAACGCATTAAATCTTATTTTAGCTCTAAATGCACGAGGAAAAAGGATAAAAATAGATAAATATGTATCTCGCAAAACCGTGCACTATATAAAATTCCAGTGGCATGCAAAGCCTCACCGAAAGAACAAAAAGCAAAAAGCCTGTTGCTACAGAATGACAACCATGAACGTTTTGTATGCAGCAGATTCAGATTGAGCTATATATTGTCCCAGAAGCGAGGGAAACATTAATAGAGTATTTGGTTCAGTCGGTGATTTCAATAGAGCAGTTGATTCCAAGCATGGCGTCCTACAGAAGTGGTCTCTTGTGTGCAATCATGTTTTTAGCAATTCATGGAGGCTGGGCTCAGACTTCCGATACAATTAGTAATGCCTGCAGTAATGCCTTATATACACACTTTTGCGTTTCATCATTGTCCAAAGCTTCTGTGGCTTTGGAGGCAGATTTAACCGAGCTTTCTGTTATTGCAGTCCGTTTGTCTAGTGAAGTAGCGAAACCTGTTTCTAGGTTTATAGAAAAGCTCAAAAAAATAAATCCCAATGTCTCGGCTCTTGAAGATGTGCTCACAAGGCTGAGTGGTGTGGAGACTAATCAGGATACATTTTTGAGTGGGTTGAAAGAAAGCAATGTTCCTGCAACCTTGGTTTCCAGTGTAAAAGATAATACAGATAATCTGACCATGTTGATTTGTGATGCTCTAGCTGTTGTTAGCACTCTTCGGCAACAGGGACGCATTTGACTACTTTAGAAAACAGCTAAACATATTGGCTGTTGGCTTGTGAGGAGGGATATATATAGCAGATGACACATATTTGCTGTCCAAGCTTCATCTTTGGTTACTTCTTTTGCTTGTGAGATACATCATTGTGCTATTTAGATACCATTTTTGGTAACATACAAATGGAATGTTTGTGATTCAAGATATATTTTAAATGTTGTTATTGTGTTTGATTTTAGAAATATATTTGTAAGATATATTATTGAATTTTAATTTGTTTTGAACATTTATCTTATAGTTTGTATGAATTATTTTCTTTTTCTGATGTTTTATAATGGAATTTAGATTGTTTTATATTTCATGATAAGTATAATTTTAATAAATTAACTACGATCAATGAAAAAGAAATTACTAGTGAAATACTTGAAAATCTTGGAGTAAGTATGGTGTACCCTTCATCACTGAGTATTGAAATATTGAAATAAATTAATTTAAATGATAAATTATATTTATTTTATAAATTAATCTAAAGATTATAATTTTTCAAGAGAGTGATTTGGATACTCATTCTTAAAAACACAAAATTTACTGGCATCTATATAATACAGTTTTTCGAATAAATCAATATATTTACTACAGTTTTCACTTGTCTATAATTTTCAAATAAATTTTCACTTTTATCAAAAAAGACTTAATGGAATGCGGATCGCCTAATGTAACTGACATTATCCTCAGATAATGTAACTGCCATCTTAATGAATTGTACCAACGGTGACGTGGAAGACCAACTGGTTCATCTTCATCATCGTCTCTTTAAAATCGCTCCTATCTATGTTAGAATAATTGTTACTATTTCATTTTCTTCAGCTCCAGGTTTGGAGACTTGCTTTCTGGTCCTCCAAGCGAGCTCTTGGACTTACACCAAATAGGCAATGACATTTTTCTATGAAGATCAGTTAATGCAAGAACCCTCATCCCTGTTACTGAAAGAACCCTCTCGCCTCTTTCAGATTAGTAGTTTCAAAACTGATACGATATATTTGTAATTGAATATGCATCCTCTTACTTTGCATGGGCAAATAACTCTATGACTAAACACAACCTATAAATTCAACCTTAATCTAACCCTAATTGAACCCTAACTCTTATTCAACTATGATCTTAATTGGATTCTAGCATGAATCTTAACCCCAATAAAACTTCGCTTCCAATTTAACCTTAACCCTAATTGAACTCTTATACGAACCCTAACTATAATTAAACCCTTTCCACAATCAAATCCCATCTCTAATTAATTATAACATTAATCCTTAACCCTAATCTCTCTACTTTAATGTTGATCCTAAACTCAACTCTAACCATAGATTTGAACCCTAACTACAACTTTAACAATAATCTACCCCCAATTCAACCCTATTTTTAAACTTAACCCTAACCCTAATTGAACTATAATCTCAATTAAACTCTAATCCTAACCCTAATCCTAATTGAAGTGTAAGACTAATTTAACCCTAACCCTAATGTAATTGAAACACAACCCTAATGCTAACCATAGTTTAACTCTAGCACTAATTGTAATTGAACCCTTATTATAAGCTAACCCTAAAATTAACCCTTACCATAATTACTAAACCCTATTTTGAACCGGAACCATAACCCTAAAGTAACCTTAATTGTAAATCCATCCTAACCTTAAGCATATCCCAATCTTTATGCTAACATAACCCATTAACCCATTTGAACCCTAACACTAACCGTCAATTTAAATTTAAATTTAATTTAAGATCGTAACAGTTGTTCGCTTGTAGTTTTATTTGGAAAAAAGGTTTGTAAGATTTAAAGAAAAGATTTGGCTTAAAAGTATTGCTCCAATCTCCACTCGTTTTTTTTTTTTTTTTTTCTGAAGCGAGATCTTCCTAGGAGGCAATACCCTTTCTATTAAAAACTGAAAAAAAAAATTACACAGTAGACAAAGCCAACCTCTCATTTATACAAATACATAATCCCATTACCTATTTCTACCACCCTTTCAATAATCTCCACAAGCATGATACCTTAATTCTCTCTCATGTATGTATTGAACTTGTTGAGGCCATAATCCTTCATCAGTCTTTTCTTAAACAAAGACCATGCCATTTTTGTTTCACCTTCTTCCCTTCATCATTCACATTGAAATATCCCGACATGCATCTTGAATCCAGTGCAGCCTTGAGACCATCAAGTCCTCTCATCACTTCCTCGTATATATCTTCCCTCATCATTCTCCTCACTATCCCCATTACTGTTGAAGGTTTTCCAAGGACCTCAATGATTGGTTTAAATATAGTCTCCATCACCACCCTATCATGAACGTGGCCATCGTTCTAGAAGTCGACTCTTAAAATTTGGATCACAGAGTGTTTTTCTTTGTCATTTGCCTTCTTAAAAAGGTAGCTCATCTGTTCCTCTAGTGCTTCCCTAAGTGTAAAGTCCAAAGTCCTCATCCATTCTCAACTTCTCGTTTGTTCCTTCTGTGCTCTGCAAAACACTTCTTCTCCTAATATATCCCTTTTAGCATGATCTAGAGTCATCTCCACTGATGTCTATCCTATCCAACTACGACTTCACTCTGCCCAAAACTGCTACTGACCCGATCCTAAATCTGAACAAAATCTTACCTTACCCAAAAAAATTGTCATCAAAACACTATACTTTGATTTAGAAGACACAAATATAGGCACGAATACACTTCCTTCCATGCCGCCTGTAGCTTCAGTAAGATAAATCTCATCCAATTCTCTCAGGAGGATGTACTGCCCTGTCCCCTCCCAAAATAGTACTAAACTCATTCTACAAGTCTATCTCATCCAACTCGACCATCTATCTACCTTTTCTTAGACCTTCATTGGCAAGCCAATTAAATACCCTATTTCCTTCCCTATATGAATGATTGAAATGGTACTCCGAGAATTTGCTCAATTTTTATTCAATCGCTAGTAGCCACTGATTTAATTTCCAGCTGATAAAATTAGAGTGCATCACTCCATTTAACACCACTTGTGAGTCCCCTTCAATGAGAATATTCGGAACCTCCTTGTTCACACACATCTCTAACCCATTATTGACTGCACATATCTCTGCCTTGTTATTGGTAGCTATTCCCATCAATCCCATAATTGCAATAATCATTTTTCTCAAATCATCCCTCAAAATAGCGCCGAACCCTTAAGCCAACCTGGGGTTGGTTCCCAACATCCTACTCGCTTCCTCTTAGATTGTTTGTTAATGATGTTGCAGATGACTAGGTCCCTTCAAACCCCATTTATCTTCCATCATTTTGTCCCATTTGGAGTAAATATTCACCCATTTCCCTGGAATATTCCCTTTCACCACTTCAACAATTAAATATTCCTTCAAAAATTTCTCGTCTGTAAAAATATTCCTATTTATTTCTTTGCATATCCGCCAAGCTACCATGGAAGGACTAGTCACCTGGATAAGTCTCCCCATTTCGAATGCTTACTCTCTATCGGCCAGGAAAGCAAGAATTCGATTAACGTCCTATTCCTAGCCGATCTCCATTCTAATGTTTCCATCAACCGGTCCCAACATCTCACCACCAATGGACACCAAAAAAAGAGATGTTCAATGGTTTCCTCACCCTCTACATAGGTAACATATATTAGGACCTTAAATTCCCATCTCTCCTATACCACCTTGAACTTCTAACACCCACTCCTTATCCTCAATACAATCAATTAATGCTTTCACCCCATTCCATGAGTCTCTCTACAACCGAGCCTTCTTTCCATTACCAATTTTACAGGTTATATGATTGAAGATTACTCTTCATCTTTCCTAGATGAACCTCGAAATCGTCAAACCTGATTCAGAGTTGGCCAAGGTAAAATTTCTTTCCAAGTCGTTCTAGTCTAAATTTTTTTTCCTCATAAACTTGCACCAAGGTTTCTGAGGAAACATATAGTTTCCAAGCCAATTTGGCTCCCAGAGCTAGATTCTATAGATCCATTTTCCTAAGTCGCGCTCCTCTTTCTTCCTTCATGATACACGTCGTATCCTAGTTTATTAGCATAACTCTCCTAGAATTCTTCAATCCTTCCCATAAGTTCACTTCTTTAACAACCTGTTGAATGTGCCAATAGATTGCACGATGAGCCTAAAACATGACATGCTGTAGATTGGGATCGTTGATAAAAAATATTTTATCATTTGAATCCTACCAGGCTATGAAAGCCACTTTTTCTTCCATGATTCTGCTTTAGATTGACAATTATTGATGATCTCCTCCTATAGCAACCTATTACTTCGATCGATGAATAAGAGAACTCCCAAATATATCGAAGGGAATGATTCTATTCGGAATTCCAATATTTTTTCAATCTTGTTTTGATTCTTTTGGCTAGTGTTAAAAAGTAACACTTGTGACTTATTTTTATTCATGATTTGACTCGATGCCTCCACATACTCATCCAGAGTTTCCTTAATCACTACCACTTCCTAATCCGAAGCCTCACAGAATAAGATCGTATCATCCACAAATTCTGAATGTGAGATTGGCTCTAGGTCTCTGTGAACCCCGACTCCCTTACAAAATCCCATCATACAGTTCTTCTTAATGTTCCTGCCCAAAGATTCTACCATTAGAAAAAATAAGGAGGGAGATAAAGGGTCTCCTTGTCTCAATCCATTGGTGTCTCTAAAGAAACCACATGTATAACCATTGACCAACACTAAGAAATGGGTTGATGAGATGGAATGTCGCATACAATCTAGCCATCTGCTGTGAAAACCAAATTTATCCAGGACCAATAGGAGGAATTCCTAATTAACCCAGTCAAACACCTTGCTCATGTATAGTTTTGCCAGCATCCCTTTCATATTCTCTCTTCCCATAGAGTTTAACAAAACAGAAGCTAGACATACCTTTGAATTTATTACTTTCATCCCACCAACTTTTTAAACTAGATTGGAATTGCCCATCTCGTCACCACATACTTTGGAATTTAAAATTCCTAGAGGAATGTGACTTTCGTACCTGAAGTTCTAACTCAATAGGGAAGTGATCGAATATAGAAATCGACAGAATGTTCGTCACCAAGGAGAATTGGCCTTCCATCCATTTCTGGCCGACCAAGAACAGCTCTAATCTCTCCGAAATGTTGGTGAAGTTCAATCTCCTATTCATACATGTATATTGGCCATTTTTAGGAAAAACTTCAATCATTTCATTCTCTGCTACAAAACTTCTAAAGTCTTCCATTATTCTGTTGGTCTTCCTCAGACCACCATTTTTTTTCATTCAGGTCCAAAATAGCATTAAAGTCTCCTGCAATAACTAGCCAGTCCTTGCCAATGATTCTAATTCTCTCTGATAGTTCCTTCCAAATTCTCACCTTACCCTCTTTTTTAGTCGGTCCATATACATTGATCAAATAAAAACTCTGAATTACAAGCAATAAGTTTCACTCTACAAATCATCTAATAGTCAGATGTTTTTCCAAGGGTAATCCAAACCACATGAGGATTCCATAAGATTCCCAAACCACTCGCATAGCCCTTTGCTTCTCGGAAAAAACCTTCCCATCTAGAGTAGTAATGCAAGAAACTAAGCACCTTGTCCAAATTCAGCTTGGTTTCTTGGAGTAGAATTACGTCATTAGAGGATTTCTCTAATGAATGCCTAACCAAGCGTTTCTTTTCAAGAGTTGAAAGGCCCTTGATTCCAACTGAGAATTCTCATTGTCCTCCAATGGAGGATTTACCACCCTTGGATCTTCGCAAAAAGTTGACCACACTGATGATTCCTTTCTCCTTAGCCCCGTCCTCTCATTTTTGCTTGTTAATCCTACTCCCTCTATTACCTTTGGTTCTCCCCAATAGAGCATTAGTAGATTGGTTAATGGATATCGGGTCGATAAGGTCCAATAAATCTTCATCATTAAATTCCTCTACCAACCTTACATCATATTCCACTTCTGTGTTTGACAGGCCCGTTTGAGCCTCGTGAGATTTGCCAGGGGTCTTATCTTGCTCAATGATCTTGTTTGTGGGGTAAATTTCATCGTGATTTTAAATTTCCCTGTTCTACTCCCTCTTCTTTTCTCCATTTGGTTCTTTGATGACCAGAGCCCTTGAGGGGATTATTGACTCATTTCTTGGTGTCGTAATTGCCTTCTCAATCATCTCAAGACCCCCGTTCTTCATAAGTAATCTCTTAGCCGACCTAAAAAATATTTTGCAATTTCCTCTCATGTGAGACCTACTTCCACATCTTTCACAAAGGCACTTGTCGACTTCCACTTCAATTTTCTGCATCCATATCCTACCATTCGATGTCAATCAATTCTTGGGGGGAACCCATTTAACTTCAACAATTTTGATTCTGAATACAAATAAGAGTCATTTTCCACCAACCTCTCATCTATTTATAGTGTCCCCAAAGTTCTACTTATTTTCTCCATGCTACTTTCTCCCCAATATTCGATCAGTAAATTATAAAGCCAAATCCAAATAGGGCAGTCATATGGGGCCAATGGCACTGGGTCAAAATTTGGAAACCACAATTGCATATATAAAGGATAATTTTTGAGAATCCAATTACCATGGTGAAGGATCTCCTCTTTCTCTTCCACCTCTGCAAAAATAACAACGAAGAATCCCCTTGGTATGAATTAAGCCACTACCTTGGCTTTCCAATTCTCCTGAATCCAAGATTTAATCTACCTTCTCTCGTATCTCGGTCGTACTACCCTTCAGATAACTACTAGTTCCTCCCATAGTTCTATATTTTCTTCAATATCATCTGACATATTAATCTCGACCAAGTCTGCTTCCACTTCCCTCTGCATTTTTCAACTTGATCCCACCAGTTTCTCCTCCGTGAACATTGCCTATAAATATCCCAATCTCCATTCCTTGTTATAATATCCTGTCATTTAATTTCACACATTATTAATGTTTATCTATAAAGATCACATTTCTAAATGAAAATTTTAATTAAAAAAGGAATTATAGTTTTGAAAAAAAATCTAACAAAATAGAATAAAAAATTTAATTTCTTAATTTTAATATTTTGAAATTTTTTATATATTTATCTATAATTTAATTTTGAAAGAAAAAATATATTTTATATTAAAAATGAATAATATTTTTTTTGTAAATTTTCTCTATGCTTTTAAATTTGAGGTTCAAAAACTAAATTTCAGGCTAAATATTAGGGAAGAATTATTTCGATAACTCCTCAGATTATGATTTTCTATTTTATGGAAGTTTTTCTTATATTATAGCTTTGTACATAAATTTATACTTGAAAGCTTAATGCTTTATATCTATACAATATTATATATTTATATTTTATTACACATCCCTTCCATTTTACTATTAAAAATGGTCCCAATAAACCTCTCACCAGAAGAGTAAATTTGGGTGATGTTAATGTCTCAATCCATTGCCAATTCCTCCAATGAGAATAAAAATTTGTTTTAAGAGCGTATTGTTTAAATTTTAAAACCTGATCTTATCTATAGAAGGGAATGGTTATCCAGCTCTTAGAATGCACCAAATATCTATTATGATGTATTTATCATGTACAAATGATAATAATGTCTTAATGTATTCTAGAGACTAAGACTGGGTCCCATGGAGGGGGGCTACCTAAAACATAGGGTTGGAGTTGCTGAGACTTTTCACGAATATTTTAAAGTTGGCGGACCCATAAATTTTGTTTTGCACTTCAGCTTAAAAATTTAAGCTCGTAAATTTAAGGATGCTACAAATTGGTGGAAACTAAATTTAATTTTTTTCCTAGAATTTATATGATTGACAAATGACATAATATATTCCTAAGCTCGTGGAGCTCTATTTTTTAGGAAAAGATTCTAAAACCTCTGGGCTGATATGGCAGAATTCATCATGAGATACATCACCCTAGATGGTACATGTTATAGCATTTTCTCACGTCATTTTAATATCTTAAACCATTTTAGGCATGGTATATTGATTTCTATTCCCTTTTATTTGGTTTCATCCTTGGGGAATAGTTTAGTTAAACATTTTGAAAACCAGGATAACCCTATGATTCATGAAGGGCTTATCTTGTTGATTATGGAATACACCCAAGATCATTAAGTGAAACCCTCCCCCATTGATAAAACCCACATTTACTCCTCTAACGCTGATGTGCAGTTGGTTTTTGATACAAAGATGGATGAGGATGATAGTCATACTACCATGGATTGACGTGATATCAAAGATATGGAGTACCCTGAGTATAGACCAAAGAAATAAGGGGAGCTTATGGTGACCCTGGGAACTAACGGTAGCAGGAAAATCAATCCTCCAAGTTGGGCAACAATTAAGTTCAAATCTAGTAGCAGGAAAATGCAAGACCTGGAGCCAACAACCAAGAGGAAAATGAAACTAACCTAACCTAGTGGGTCCAAAGTCCTGGACCATGAGATTAGGTTGGACATCCCGTTCAATGTGGATGATGAGAAACATGGGTTTGAGAACAAACAAAATAAAGGTGAGATAAAGGAGGAGAGGGTAATGGGAAATTCGCTATTGGAGGCTACTAGAAGTCAGGAGAACTGTTGGAAGTGGGTGGAGAAGGAAATTGGATCCCTAAAAGATGGTATTAAAGGAATTGTTGAGACTTTCACAGAATCCCTTGGGCCCAATAAAACTGAGAAGATCATGAGTATGATCCAGAAAATTTCTCAGGATGTGGAAACTATGAAAGTTGACCAAGAGCACAGAATTGAGAAGACGGAAGAGGATGAGAGTTAGATCAAAGAAAACCTGAATAATTTGGTGGAAATCAGTAGGCAGATGATGAACAATAGTGCTGATGGTTTGGAAAAAAAAAATTCCATGATAATTGATTATAGAACCAGGACCAACACCAGTGAGCCTCCCTTGGGGGAAAGGAAGAAAAATATTGCATTGGAGGGTGGAAAGAGTGCTACTAGTGGGAAGACTAGCTCGGGTCCTTGCACTAGAACTAGGAGCCAGACCCAGGGCCAGTGAACCTCTAGATTCATCATGGAGGATTGGGAGAAAATCAATAAGAGGATTATTTAGAAAAATGCTAAATTGATTCACTCTCTTAGTTGAGTGCTTTGCCCTATTTTTTGGTTCAGTTGGTTTTTGTTTTTTGGCTCTCTATTTGTGTGGGGTTTGTACCCTGTTTTGCTTAGTTTTTTGGTCGGGTTGGCTGTTGGCCTTGGTTTGTAATACTCTGGGTTTCAGGTCCCTCTAAAACTTGTTTAGCTTTATCAAAAACATTACCCAAAAAGTAAGGCAATCCCATTGATTAAAGGATTAAAAAGAATGGTGCAAAGTGATAAAATTGGTTTTTATTTGTTGTGTGGCTTTTCTCACATTGTTGACAGTAATATCATGCCTATCAAAAGTTGTGCCGAAATCCTTGGTTACGCTCAGGCTACTAGTCAAGTCATTCATTCCATTCCTATGCCTACATCCTTGTCTAGTGTGCTCATATTTACATCTTCTATCATAGTGTTCCACCTCCGTACTCTTAACCTCGACCTTCATACAACAATGTTACTCCTCCATCACAATCCAATATGTCCAATTTCAATCCATCCACTGAAGCAACCATCAATAACTTAGCTCAAACTGTTTCATTCCTACAACAACAGTTAGTTTCCATTACCCAATCCAAGTTTAATGTGCCCACATTTAATGTAGCGAGCCCATTATTCAATGGCATTGTCTATGTTGTCCCTCCTAAACATGTGGAAGTCTCTCAATTAGAGCATTATAATGGAAAAAGCGATCCCTTGAATCATATGAAAATATTTCAAACTTTATGTAGTGACTTTCCTCACGATCAAAGACTTATAATGGTGAATCTAGACGTGATGTTTGGAGAAGTTATTAATGGTAATTGATGTTCAGTCAAGTTTGAATTGGCAAATGTTGATTCAAGCCCCGTCTTAATATATCGTGTTCCATTCAGGTGGACAGTCGTAGAATATGATAGTGGAGGAAAGGTTGGTTGAGAGAATTGGATTTTTTCTTGGAGGAAGGATGGAGGTTAAGATGATGTACTAGAAAAATGAGAATTAATATTGAAGATGAGAGATGAAACTGGATTTAGGATTGAAACTGGAAAAATAGGATGATGGATAAAATCCTGGCTAAGATAGATAGATTTTTATTTAGAGGATGGAATATAGATTAACACGATTGATTGGAAATGAACTTTTTATTTAGAAGGATGGATGAAAGGTTGGTTGTGAATGTTAACTCATCTTGCTTAATTAAATCTTCCTCATTTTAGAAACATAATCTTCTTCATATGTTAACTCATTTCCATCTTAGATATTGCTTCTTCTTTCATTAGTTAACTCAATCTTTAAATAGGACCTTTATGTGCCCATTTATCCATCATGTAAATAAATAATTTATTATTATCCTCTCATAGACTCAAAATGGAAAAAAATCATTTTGTAGTTGATTTGATTCAATGTCATCATTCTTATCCTTAACATCTATTGATTTCTTATTATAAAACTATAAATAAGATCCTTTCCCGACCCTTTTAGAATCCCATTTTATGCAAATTCATTTTATGACATATGTTATGATGTGAGGATCAAGCATCCACATACTTTCAAGGTGAACCACATCAACACCTCTTTCTTTTTGAGATTTGTAATGATATTGGTAAATAGGATTTATATTTAATTTCTTTTTTATGTTTTTGAGTATTTGTATTTCTTATTTTCCAATTTCCACGCAATAAAAGTTCTAAGAAATATAAAGGAGAAGTTGTGTGCTCTGATCCAAAAACAACATAGAATGAAAAGGATAAGAACAAAATTATCTCAGTTCAGGAGGAAAAGGAAGAGGTGAAGAAATTTAAGCACAATACTTGCAACAAAAGTTTCATAGAGAGTCAGAAGGGATAAAGTATAAAAAATAAAAACTACGGAAAAAAAAAGGGCCAATAATAAGAAAATGGAAAATATCAAAGCTTAGACACATAAGAAGAAAGATAAAAATAAATCCACATTTTTCCTTGTATAGGTCACTTTATAGACTAGGAAAATCATTGGAAGTAGCACAGCTATATAGAATATTTTTTGTAGAGAATGAAAGATCGTTATCCAAGTCATATTGGACTTCATTGGGAGTAGTAATTATGTAATGGTAGATATAATATAGGAATTTTTGAAGGAAATGATTGACACCATTAAGGAAAAAGGAGAGAAGGCAACACAACTATTGGATAACATTTGGACAAGTGCCTTCAGAATTATACTTGTTCCTAAGTAATAAATCACAAAAAGAGATCTATAAAAAAAGGAGCTTATGTATAAGTAGATAATAGATACTCTTTGTTCTTAAAATGATGAGGCCAAGCAAAGAGTGAGAAGTGAGACCATGGAGTCCACTAAAAGGCCCATGCTAGCCTACTAGATAAGAGAAGAGTGTCGTGGTAGAAGAAGATAATATAAACAAAACATAATATATTGCATGATAAATGAAAGGATAAAAAAATAGAGGAACTAGAACACAGGTCGCGCACGAGAGTTACTATTAGAAGCGATGTTAAGCAAAAACGAGCGGACGAGAGTTACAACACAGGTTGCGCACTTCACATAAAAGAACGCCCTCGGGTAACAAGTGGTAGTTGTTAACACAAAACAACAGTCGTTTACGAGGACAATGACATGCATGAAGTGCGAGAACTTTAAAAGACAATCGAAGAAACGCATTAAATCTAATTTTAGCTCTAAATGCACGAGGAAAAGGGATGAAAATAGATAAATATGTATCTCGCAAAACCGTGCACCATATAAAATTCCAGTGGCATGCAAAGCCTCACCGAAAGAACAAAAAGCAAAAAGCCTGTTGCTACTGAATGACAACCATGAAAGTTTTGTATGCAGTAGATTCAGATTGAGCTATATATTGTCCCAGAAGCGAGGGAAACATTAATAGAGCATTTGGTTCAGTCGGTGATTTCAATAAAGCAGTTGATTCCAAGCATGGCGTCCTACAGAAGTGGTCTCTTGTGTGCAATCATGTTTTTAGCAATTCATGGAGTCTGGGCTCAGACTTCCGATACAATTAGTAATGCCTGCAGTAATGCCTTATATACACACTTTTGCGTTTCATCATTGTCCAAAGCTTCTGGGGCTTTGGAGGCAGATTTAACCCAGCTTTCTGTTATTGCAGTCCGTTTGTCTAGTGGAGTAGCGAAACCTGTTTCTAGGTTTATAGAAAAGCTCAAAAAAGAAATCCCAATGTCTCGGCTCTTGAAGACTGCTCAGATCTGTTGAAGGATACAAGGGAACAGCTTCATGATTCACAGTCAGAACTAAAGCAATTGTCTAATGTCAATTTCATGGAATATGTAGAAGATGTGCTCACAAGGCTGAGTGGTGTGGAGACTAATCAGGATACATGTTTGAGTGGGTTGAAAGAAAGTAATGTTCCTGCATCCTTGGTTTCCAGTGTAAAAGATAATACAGATAATCTGACCATGTTGATTAGTGATGCTCTAGCTGTTGTTAGCACTCTTCGGCAACAGGGACACATTTGACTACTTTAGAAAACAGATAAACATATTGGTTCTTGGCTTGTGAGGAGGGATATATATAGCAGATAACACATATTTGCTGTTCAAGGTTCATCTTTGGTTACTTCTTTTGTTTGTGAGATACATCATTGTGCTATTTAGATACCATTTTTGGTAACATACAAATGGAATGTTTGTGATTCAAGAAATATTTTAAATGTTGTTATTGTGTTTGATTTTAGAAATATATTTGTAAGATATATCATTGAATTTTAATTTGTTTTGAACATTTATCTTATAGTTTGTATGAATTATTTTCTTTTTCTGATGTTTTATAATGGAATTTAGATTCTTTTATATTTCATGATAAGTATAATTTTCATAAATTAACTATGATCAATGAAAAAAAAATTACTAATGAAATGCTTGAAAATCTTGTAGTAAGTATGGTGTACCCTTCATCACTGAGTATTGAAATATTGAAATAAATTAAATTAAATGATAAATTACATTTATTTTTTAAATTAATCGAAAGATTATAATTTTTCAAGAGAGTGATTTGGATACTCATTCTTAAAAACACAAAATTTACTGGCATCTATATAATACAGTTTTTCCAATAAATCAATATATTTACTACAGTTTTCACTTGTCTATAATTTTCAAATAAATTTTCACTTTTATCAAAAAAGACTTAATGGAATGCGGATCGCCTAATGTAACTGACATTATTCTCAGATAATGTAACTGCCATCTTAATGAATTGTACCAACGGTGACGTGGAAGACCAACTGGTTCATCTTCATTATCATCTCTTTAAAATCGCTCCTATCTATGTTAGAATAATTGCTACTATTTCGTTTTCTTCAGCTGCAGGTTTGGACACTTGGTTTCCGATCCTCCAAGCGAGCTCTTGGACTTACACCAAATAGGCAACGACATTTTGCTATGAAGATTAGTTAATGCAAGAACCCTCGTCCCTGTCACTGAAAGAACCCTCTCGCCTCTCTTAGTATATTAGTTTCAAAACTAATACGATATATTTGTAATTGAATATGCATGCTCTTCATTTGCACGGGCAAATAACTCTATGACTAAACACAACCTATAAATTCAACCTTAATCTAACCCTAATTGAACCCTAACTCTTATTCAACTATGATCCTAATTGGATTCTAGCATGAATCTTAACCCCAATAAAACTTCACTTCCAATTTAACCTTAACCCTAATTGAACTCTTATACGAACCCTAACTATAGTTAAACCCTTTCCACAATCAAATCCCATCTCTAATTAATTATAACATTAATCCTTAACCCTAATCTCTCTACTTTAAAGTTGATCCTAAACTCAACTCTAACCATAGATTTGAACCCTAACTACAACTTTAACCCTAATCTACCCCTAATTCAACCCTATTTTTAAACTTAACCCTGACCCTAATTGAACTATAATCTAAATTAAACTCTAATCCTAACCCTAATTGAGCCCAAACCCTAATCCTAATTGAAGTCTAAGACTAGTTTAACCCTAACCCTAATGTAATTGAAACACAACCCTAATGCTAACCATAATTTAACTCTAGCACTAATTGTAATTGAACCCTTATTATAAGCTAACCCTAAAATTAACCCTTACCATAATTACTAAACCCTATTTTGAACCCGAACCATAACCCTAAAGTAACCTTAATTGTAAATCCATCCTAACCTTAAGCATATCCCAATCTTTATGCTAACATAACCCATAAACCCATTTGAACCCTAACACTAACCTTAAATTTAAATTTAAATTTAATTTAAGATCGTAACAGTTGTTCACTTCTAGTTTTATTTGGAAAAAAGGTTTGTAAGATTTAAAGAAAAGATTTGGCTTAAAAGTATTGCTCCAATCTCCATTCCTTTTTTTATTTTTTTTATTTTTTTATTTTTTCTAAAGCGAGATCTTCCTAGGAGGCAATACCCTTTCTATTAAAAACTGAAAAAAAAATTACATAGTAGACAAAGCCAACCTCTCATTTATAGAAATACATAATCCCATTACCTATTTCTACCACCCTTTCAATAATCTCCACAGGCATGATACCTTAATTCTCTCTCATGTATCTATTGAACTTGTCCAGGCCATAATCCTTCATCAGTCTTTTCTTAAACAAAGACCATGCCATTTTTGTTTCACCTTCTTCCCTTCATCATTCAGGTTCAAATATCCCAACATGCATCTTGAATCTAGTGCAGCCTTGAGACCATTGATGAGCTTAAAATATGCTCATAATTTGGATGTTATGATAAAATTTTAAATGTCTTTACTTTTGTTATTTCATTGCTGTTCAAACTTTGTTGAAACCTTTTATTGGGATATCATGTAGCAAGATACTTTTATATTCCTGCAGCAAATTGTGTTGACTTGATTGCATTTATTGTCCCGTTGACTCCCTAAAATGACTGGTATATCGTATACAGTTTTTGAATGATGAAGTAGATTTAAAATGTGTGATTAATGAATAGATATCGTGTATGTGCCATAGCCTTTTCTGTTGCCTGTTACCTTTTGTTTTGCAGGTTGTTGAAGAATGATCGAGTTAAGCGTAGTTGATATTGGCCTTGCAGTAAAGTCCATTTCCTACATGACTTCGAGGGAGCTCCAGCGAAGACTCTTTGATCGAAACCATGGGAAAGAATTTTAATGACAGGTAATCTGGAAAGAGTGGAGCGCTAGATTCTCTCTGAATCGGGTTGAACGCATAAATTCATTTATGAAGTTTGTTCCTTCATTCGGGGATATATTTTACTTCCACGTCTTTCTTTGATGGGGTTAGTTAGTTAGTTGCTCTCCTATTTTTAAAAAAAATTCTCCTCCTATGCGAGGGAGGAGGGAAAAAGAGAGATGATAGTTAGAGTAAGATAGAATCAGAGTAGTAGATATCATGTAAGAATCGATATGATAATGAAAGACAATCTGTTTAACCAGAGACAGAGTTTGTTGTTAGTTTCCATATCAACAAAACAATGTATATCATTCTGTTTTTATGAATAAAGTTCAATGAAGTTCTGAGTTTAGCATCTGCGTAATCAGTAGATGCTTGCTAAGGGGGCCCACTTAGTAAGTATCTGTAGCTAGTTAGTTAGTTGTTCTTTCCTGTTAAGCTTCAGTTTGCTTTCATCTATAAAGTTTTTATACAAACTTAGCCTTATATTGCTCCTGCAGCATAAGGAATCCATCACTGTGCTTGTTCCTACAGCATAAGGCTAGTTCATAGTTTGTGTTTCAGTTGTAGTTATCATGGTTTCTGTTTTAATCAAATCATAGTTGAATTAAAGAACTTTGCATTACCTTCTTGTAGCGTAGATAGAATTTCTTTCCAATATGTATTTCTGCTAAGACTTGACCAAAACGATTTCCTAGTACATATATTTTGCTATGCCATTTAAAGTATACGTCCCCTGGTTTGACAAGTAAATGAACGTCTACATAGAGAGATATTGGTCACCTATTGGAATGCCCAATTCCCAGGAAAGGTTTTATTGTGATTTTCATATCCTTTTGTGGGCACGACCATTTTTGGCGCCGTTGTCGGGGGTGGCGTCTAGCTAGGAGTTTATTAGAAGTCATTTTTAGCATTAGTTTAGCTTGTTAGTAAAATTTTCTAGATCCTTCAAGCCACTTTTCATCATATTTCATGCATAGAAGAAGAAGAGACACCCTAGGAAGGTTCCTCCCTGAAAATCTATTTATTGAACTACCATTTGACCCAGCTAACAACGAACTTGAGAAAAATCCATTCGCTCTGTTATTCCAGCAACCAAACATGGCAAATAATCCACCTAATAATCCACCTCCTGCATTTGAGTTTCCTATTGTTCCCTAGGGAGATACTGACAATCTTAAAAACATTCCCTCTTCTTTGCTTCCAAAGTTTTATGGCCTGGTCAGAGAGGACCCAGAAACCTTTCTGTTTGAATTTGATGTCCTCTATCGCAGTTATGACTACAACATAGACGCTCATAAACTGAAGTTGTTTCCTTCCACCTTGAAGGAAGGAGCTCTTAGATGGTTCATGAGTCTGGGAAGAGGTGTCATCGATAGTTGGGCGGCCATGTAGACAAAATTCCTTGAAAACTATAAGGAATATTGTAAGAGCGCTAGCAAAGGTGATGACATATTCTGAATTCAGCAGAAGGACGATGAAAGTTTGGAAGATTATATTTCCATATTCTTGTTTTCACTACAGAGGAACTCAAACCATACTCTCAACGAGGATTCTCAGAAACTACTGTTTCTAAGGGGAATCAGTGATGCCTGTATAGACGCCCTAGACCTTATCGAAGGAGGCGATATAACCCAGCTGCCTTGGGATGATATAAAGAAAATATGTCTTAACTACTCTCGAGCAATAGTTAAGAAAGGTCGAAGTCATCATGCTACAATAGGGAAGTCTTCTTCTGGTGGAGTTTCTCGAACGGAGATAACAAATTTTCTATCTGACTTCAAGCAGGAAATCATTAATAATATGGCGACGCAACTGGACACTATGCAAGCTCGGAAGAAACATGAGGAGGCTGAAGCAGTTTTGACCGAGTTTTGTCCATACTGCAGACAAAAGAAGCGTGACTACAGATGCAAGATGGTGGCTAATTTGGAAGCCAAACAACTACCTACTAACTTCAAGCCAATAGAAGGAGATGATGATCAAGTGTTCTTTGTTGCACAAAGGAGACCATGGGCCCAAAGACAAGGTATGCCTCAAGATCCTTTAACTTTTGGTAATTCCTATTCTGGCTATAATAACCAATGTCAACATGCATATGGACCACTACCACCTTGGAATCTACCTCAACCAAATTGGCCTAATTATCAGAACCAGCAATGGCAATCCCCTCAAGGAGGATGGTAGCAGCCACAAGGGCAATGGACCCCACCTTCAAGAAATTGGCAACAAAATCCTCAATGGCGAGGCCCTCAGCAATGGTAAAACCAGTTCTCTGGATTCCTGCAGCTTCCACAGCCACAACCACAGGCTCTTATGCTGCCTCCTGTAGTAACTGCCACAAATCCTGGACCTCCAAAACAAACGCCTATGCCTGCCTAGCCGTTGCCCAATCCCAATAATAAGCAACAGCAGCAGCCTCAGCAGCCTGCATATCTTGCTGAAGCCAACCAATATCAAGCTTATGCCTTAAACATTAATGACATCCATTTGAGGTCTGGAACTACTTTACCTGCTCCAAAACCGCCTCTGATTACTAAAATATCAGATTCTCCCCATGAAGAATCTACTGCACCTGTTTTTCCTACTGAGCACATGCCCATAATGGATACAATTCTTAAAGAGTCTATTCTGCAAAATCAAGACAACCCACCTTTTCCTCAGAGGTTGCAAAGTACTGCATATAAACCCATGGAAGAACACACTTTTGACATTCTGGATCAGCTCAAGAATGTGTAGATTCAAATTCTTTTATTTCAGGCTATTAAAGATATTCTTATTTTTGGAAAAGCTATTAAAGAAGCCTGTTTGAAGAAGCCTAGACGAAAGAAAAAGGATCCTCAAACAATTCATGTATTAGGGAAATTGGCTGATATAATCTTGGGAAATGTAGTTATTCCAAAGTATATTGACCCTGGAAGTCCTGTAGTGCAGATAAATGTAAATGGCCAAGTTGTAAAAAATATTTTGATTGATTTAGGAGCTGCCATTAATGTCATGATAAAGCATACTATGGACTCCTTGAAAATTTCAAACATTAGGTCTACACCCACAGTTCTACAGCTTGCAGACAGCTCCACAATTAAACCTGATGGGATAGTAAAAGATGTAATTGTCACTCTTGAATCTTGGGAGTATCCTGCTAATTTCACAATATTATTAGTTAAGGCAAATTTAGGAGGGTATCTAGTTATTCTTGGTAGACCATGGTTAGCAACTACTGATGCTTTTATAGGATGCCGTTTTGGAGATATGACCATTTCTGATGGACAGTCCACAAAGAAATTGACTCTGTATCCGCTTGCTAGACCTCAGCTAGATTTGTCCCAACCTGTTTGGCCAGATGTGGGGGAAGAAATTGAAAAAGTCAATTCTTTGGCTCAATTAATGATGATTCAAAATGACCCATTCTCACAACTTCAGAGTGAGGATGCCTTGTTGTTTCAAATTCTACAGTACAACTCTGATACAGGTAGTTCATCTGATCCAAATGGTACTCATTTATAATGTTTCATGCAGCAATCAAATTCTAAAAGTTCACTGCCTAAACTTCCAGTGATTTTTCATAATTTGCTTCCACAAGAGGTACAAACATTACCTGTAGACTCTATGAGTAATCTCACGGAGCAGATAGAATTGTCTCAAGGTCATTGTTTGAATATCAATAGCAAGCTGTCACAGTCTCAACAGGCTGACCTATTAAAAGTGCTACAAGAACAGCATAAAGCTTTTGCATGGGAATATGGGGACATGCAAGGAATAGATCCTTGAGTTTGTACTCATAGGATATATATCAAAGAAGATTGTTCACCAATTAGACAACCTCAAAGAAGAGTAAATCCAGCAATGCAATGCGTCAGCAACATTTCAAAGAGTAGTAAATAGTATCTTTGCTGATATATCTCATGAATGTATGGAGATTTACGTGGATGATTTCACTACCTATGGAGTCACATTTGAAGAAGCACTGGTGAATTTAGAAAAAGTATTGAAAAGGTGTAGAGAGCAAAATTTGTCTCTAAACAGTGAGAAATGTTTTCTAATGATGGAAGAAGGTATTGTTCTAGGTCATCATGTTTCAAAGAATGGAATTCAGGTCGACCCTGCTAAAATTGAAGTAATTCAAAATTTACAAACTCCTGCAAAATAGAAAGATGTTAGAAGTTTTCTTGGTCATGCAGGATATTATAGAAGGTTTATAAAAGACTTCAATAAAATTATCAGTCCACTTTATGCTTTGTTAACAAAGGATTCTCAATTTGAGTGGACAGAGGCCTGTGAAAAATCCTTCCTACAACTAAAGGACTTGCTTACTAAAGCCCCTGTTCTTCAAGGTCCAAAATAGAACAAAAAGAAAATTTAGTTGAACATGCTATTTACTTTATCAGCAAGAACCTTCAAGGTCCTGAGCTCAACTATACTGTCATAGAAAAGGAGTTGCTTGCAGTAGTGTATGCTTTGAATAAATTTAGGCATTATGTCACAAGTTATCAGATATTCATCCATACTGACCATGCAGCAATCAAGTATCTGATGAACAAACCTGTCATCTCTGGTAGGTTGGCACGTTGGCTCCTGTTGTTACAAGAGTTTGACATTACCATAATTGACAAACCAGGGAGACCTAATGTTGTAGCTGACTTTTTATCAAGACTTCAATCAGCTGTACCTGTTGAGCATGAGATCATTGATGATAGGTTCCTAGATGAACACTTGTTCTCCATCGCTGCACATACACCTTGGTATGCAGACATAGCCAATTATCTAGCAGCAAACAGAATACCAACCCACTTTTCTCCAAAAGAAAAGAAATTGTTAATAGAGAAAAGTTTTAACTTTTCCTGGATTGCAAAGAGTTTGTTTTATACTGGACTTGATCAAGTAATGCAAAGATGTGTAAGAGAAGATGAAACTTATGACATATTGCATGCTTGCCATGATGAACCATGTGGAGGACATTTTGCAACAAAAAGAACATCAATGAAAGTTCTTACAACAAGGTACTACTGGCCAACATTACATAAGGATGTTGTGGCCTATACAAGAAAATGTGATAGATGTTAGCATATGGGAAGACCAACTAAGTCCGATGAAATGCCACTATATCCGTAGATAATAGTCACCCCTTTTGATAAATGGGGGATGGATTTTGTAGGGCCAATTGATCCACCATCAAATGGAAAGTCATACATTCTAGTTTGCATGGACTATGTAACAAAATGGGTCGAGGTAAAAGCTATGACTCATGCCCGAGATAACAAAGTTGCTGAATTTCTATATGAACAAATTTTCACAAGATTTGGAGTTCTTAGAGAGCTTGTAACTGATCAAGGAGCTCAGTTTACATCGAATCTGATCACTGCACTAATGAATGACTATAAAATCAAACATAGGAAGTCTAGCCCCTATCACCCTCAAGTCAATGGTTAGGCGGAGGTAACAAACAGAGAAATTGAGGCGATCTTCGCAAAGACAGTGCAGATCCATAGAAAAGATTGGAGCAATAGACTTCCTGAAGCAGTTTGGGCTTACAGAACTACATGGAAAACAACAACTAGGTTTACACCTTTTGAGCTCCTTTATGGGAAAACAGCCATGTTACCCATAAAATTTGAACACAAAACTTTGAGGACAGCTCTTGAACTCAATATAGACATATCTGAAGCACAAAAGGACCGTCTCCTGCAGTTAAATGCTTTGGAAAAAATGAGAAAAGCCGCCCTGCAGCATACAGAAGCAATCCAACAGCAAAGGAAGAAATGGCATGATCAGCACATCAAAACCAAGAAATTTTCTGCTGGAGATTGGGCTCTGTTATATGATTCCAGATATCAAGAAAACCAAGGTAAGCTCACAACACGCTGGCTTGGCCCTTATGAAGTTGAAAATGTGTTCGACAATGGAGCTGTACAACTGGTAACAATAGACCCAGTCCGCTTCAAATTGCTAGTGAATGGCCACCGACTTCAGTTGTACCACAAACTAGTCTCCAAGGAAGAATTCATGCAGCAGTTCGTTCAGGTTTCTCCCGCTACTCTTCCTGTAGCCGAAGGCTTTAGCCTTTCTCCTGCAGCATTACTGTAATTTAAAAAAAAAAAAACATGCCCATAATAAAGGTTTTCTTTTTTAAAAAGGAAACCCTTTTTTCTCCATTTTCATTTATTGCCCCCATTTCACTTCTTTATCTTCCATCCATCCATCCCATCGCCCATCCACTTCATCTGTCCACATCAACCTTAATTAAGATATCTTTCCCACTTGTCAATTCATGCAGACCTCGTCATCTTTCTTCACACGTACGTGCAATTATCAAAGGTACACCATATCTTTTCTTATCGCATATTTGATTTATTTCATTCTATTCATTTACTGCTATGCATGTACTGGTCATTATTACTCGAATCTCTACCTATTCTTTACGACATGTGAGGACACATGTCATACTTTAAGTAGGGGGCAGGGTAATCCATCTTTTAAAACCTGTCTTTTCGCCGCTACCATAACTGCAAAATAATCTTTCTTTAATACTTTTTTGGTACTTTCCAAATATGATCGCATGTCCTTCTTTATTGCATGTTTTTCTTGTAAATTACAATTAACACTGCTTGTTCAAAAAGTTCATTTTTGGAAAAAAAAGAAATGTGATGGCACGAAAGAAGAAAAACTAAAGCAGAAAGGGAAGCAGAGAATTTGAATCTTCAGCAAGGAATTGAGTTCAGCTAAAGGAAAACTACAAACATGGGTGGTCAGTTGGTGTGACATGAGCCTGTAGCTCATGAATTGTTATTGCAAAATCTACAAACAGTCCACGTATTTAACCTCTATGGATGGTTAAATTATTTTTTGACTTAAATGATTTTGATGAGGAAGCTGCTGGAGAATTTTTGAGAACCCTTTCTAAAAAGGAAGCCACCATATGGGGTCTAACGGTTGTTGCAACCGAAAACAGAATTGCTAAAGTAATCGAGCTTCCAGCCATTGGAGAAAATTTTTCTTCAGACGCTGCAGCTGCAAGGACTGAGTTTTCAATGCCTACTGATGGACCTTTGGAAGTCTCCAAGCAGGGATGCAAGCGCGTATCGTTGCCTCCTCCTTATTCAGATTATGCTACTTACATAATCAGGTATTTGACCTGTGAAGGCCGTTTTTCCTATCTGCATTCTCATCATTTTAAATTATTGAGCCATATGAGGCATGGGTTAGTTATAAATGTTCCAAATTTCTTGTTAAAATTTTTAGAACAAAGTGCCCACGGAACTCAACAGGGGAAAGATAATTCTGTCACTCATCATGGCCTTATTAAATTACTGATTGAGTACTCTTTGAGGGATATCTCACCTCTCTCCTGGCAACAATTTGTTGCCCAAAAGAGTTTGCAAATTCCACAACCCCCTACGGTACTTACCCCATGACCTCAGAAAAAGAAGAAAGAAATTGCATCTACCAATACAATAGGGCAAGGGTTATCTACTCTTGTAGCACCTGGTCCTGCAGCTTTCGCATCTAAATCCTCTGCTAGGATACAAACTAGGTCTGCCACTAGGAGAGAGAAGGGAAAAACAAAGGCAGAACGGTCCCCAAAATCTGACCCTCATTCTTAGAAAAGGCAATGCCCTTCTCTTGCAGCACCTTCTCCTGTAGTTGTTTCTCCTACAGCAACACCTATTGCTATTACTAGTTCACCATCATCCTTTGGTAGGGCAGAGCCCTCTGAACAAACAAGGAAGAGGAAAGCTAACAGAACACCTCCTATAGCCGCATCAGTGCCAAGAAGGGTTTCCACAAGGAAACAATCTAAGACCTCCCCTGCTTCACTGCAACCAGAGGTGATTGTAATTTTAGAAGGGTCTATTGAGTCTGAATTTAATGTTTCTTAGAATGTGTCTGAGAATGCTATTCAGAGTTCGTTCGTTCCTGAAGAGGAACAAGTTGAGACAAAAGAAACAGGGCATAATGAGCAAGGGTTACCAAATCTTGATGATTTGGCTACTGCTGCTATGCAATTTTCGGAGGAAGCACAAAATTTTCCACTGCAGCAACAAGAAGAATTTATCTTGCAATAAGAGCAAGAACAGACTAAACAATTGAATGTGCCTAGTGAAGTTGTATTTCAACCTGCAATTTGTAAAGCCATTGTTGTGTATAAGAGAATGTTTTTAATTGAGTTTTTGAAATATGTTAAAGCTAATTGGGAAACAGTTACATTGCAAACCCTGACTTTCCGACACATAGCCCAGACTGACATGCAACAAAGTCTATGGGAAGTAGAAAAGAGGAAATTGAAAAAGAAAATTGAAAGTCAGAAGCAGGAAATTGCTGAGTTGAAAGCAAAAATGGACGAAATGTTAAAAGTAACTGGTCAGATTATGGAATGTAGACCGCCACCTAGAGTTTATGCTCTGCGCCTTAAAGAACAGTTTTTATGGTTTCAATTGATGAGAATTTCTAGAAACCAAGATCCTATAATTCATCCTACCAAGGAATTCTATGAAGCATACCAGGCAGCCCCTAACTGGTTAAGGAATTCTCTGTGTGAATTCTATTTGCATGACTTTTTAATACCATTTGAAACAGAATGGAATCTTCTTCTATATATTGGTGATATTCATTTGAGAGCATTTATGTCATGGGCAGCAAATAAGGTGAATTATGGCAGGCAGTGGGAAATATATGAAGAAGCTGAGAAAACAGAGCCTGTTCCATTACATTCTCAAAGTTCAAACCCCCATGCAATGTTGAAAGATTGGTTTGCTCTGACATATGGTATTAATAATGTTTCAGCAAGAGAGAAAATATTTGATATCAAAAAACAAGTATATGATGAATTCCAGGCACAACAATATTCATTTTGGAAACTGACATACACCAGAAGTGAGAAAAGATGGGAGAGATTAATTGTTGGGTTAAGAAAGTCAGAACCACATGGTCCCCTAAATTTCACAGCAGCTCTCAAACGAACCAGCAGATATATTCAATTGGGACTTCAAACAAGATTTGAACTATGGCTACCGCTGACATTCAGACCCCCTGTGCTAATGTGGCCACTTTATCCTCACCAGGCTACAAATCTTAACAATGAATTAGAAGACTAAAGGTATGAAAGATGTCGGGATTTCAGAGGATTTTATTACAAGTTTGGAAATCCGTTTCAGAGTCATGCAGCAACCACCGACTTCAGAGAAACCACCAGGAAAGTTAATGTTGGAGGACCAGCATTGGGCTAAGTAGGGGGTAGTGATGAGCTTAAAATATGCTCATAATTTGGATGTTATGATAAACTTTTAAATGTCTTTACTTTTGTTATTTCATGGTTGTTCAAACTTTGTTGAAATATTTTATTGGGATATCCTATAGCAAGATACTTTTATATTCCTGCAGCTCATTGTGTTGACTTGATTGCATTTATTGCCCCGTTGACTCCCTAAAATGACTGGTATATCATATACAGTTTTTGAATGATGAAGTAGATTTAAAATGTGTGATTAATGAATAGATATCGTGTATGTGCCATATGCCTTTTCTATTACCTATTACCTTTTGTTTCGCAGGTTGTTGAAAAATGATTGAGTCAAGCACAGCCGATCTTGGCCTTGCAGTAAAGTCCATTTCCTGCATGACTTCGAGGGAGCTCCAGCGAAGACTCTTTGACCGAAACCATGGGAAAGAATTTTAATGACAGTCAATCTAGAAAGAGTGGAGTGCTAGATTCTCTCTGGATCGGGTTGAATGCATAAATTCATTTATGAAGTTTGTTCCTTCATTAGGGGATATATTTTACTTGCACATCTTTCTTTGATGGGGTTAGTTAGTTAGTTGCTCTCCTGTTTTTAAAAAAAGTTCTCCTCCTGCGTGAGGGAGAAGGAAGGAAAAAGAGAGATGATAGTTAGAGTAAGATAGAATCAGAGTAGTAGATATCATGTAAGAATCAATATGATAATGAAAGACAAAATCTGTTTAACTAGAGACAGAGTTTGTTGTTAGTTTCCATATCAACAAAACAATGTATATCATTCTGTTTTTATGAATAAAGTTCAATGAAGTTCTAAGTTTAGCATCTGCGTAATCAGTAGATGTTTGCTAAGGGGGCCCACTTAGTAATTATCTGTAGCTAGTTAGTTAGTTGTTCTTTCCTGTTAAGCTTCAGTTTGCTTTCATCTTTAAAGTTTTTATACAAACTCAGCCTTATATTGGTCCTGCAGCATAAGGAATCCATCACTATGCCTGTTCCTGCAGCATAAGGCCAGTTCATAGTTTGTGTTTCAGTTGTAATTATCATGGTTTCTATTTTAATCAAATCATAGTTGAGCTAACGAACTTTGCATTACCTTCCCGTAGCATAGATAGAATTTCTTTCTAGTATGTATTTCTGCTAAGATTTGACCAAAACGAGTTCCTAGTGCATATATTTTGCTACGCCATTTAAAGTATACGTCCCTTGGTTTCACAAGTAAATGAACGTGTACAGAGAGAGATATTGGTCACCTGTTGGAATGCCTAATTCCTAGGAAAGATTTTACTATGATTTTCATATCCTTTTGTGGGCGCGACCAACCATCAAGTCCTCTCATCACTTCCTTGTATATATCTTCCCTCATAATTCTCCTCACTAACCCTATAGTTGCTTAAGGTTTTCCAAGGACCTCAACGATTGGTTTAAATATATTCTCCATCACCACCCTATCATGAACATGGCCATCGTTCTAGAAGTCGACTCTTAAAATTTGGATCACAGAGTGTTTTTCTTTGTCATTTGACCTCTTAAAAAGGTGGCTGATCTATTCCTCTGACGCTTCCCTAAGTGCAAAGTCCAAAGTCCTCATCCATTCTCAACTTCTCTTTTGTTCCTTCTGTGCTCTGCAAAACACTTCTTCTCCTAATATATCCCTTTTAGCATGATCTAGAGTCATCTCCACTGATGTCTATCCTATCCAACTACGACTTCACTCTGCCCAAAACTGCTATTGACCCGATCCTAAATCTAAACAAAATCTTACCTTACCCAAAAAAATTCTTGTCAAAACATTATACTTTGATTTAGAAGACACAATTATAGGCACAAATAGACTTCCTTCCATGCCGCCTGTAGCTTGAGTAAAATAAATCTCATCCAAATCTCTCAGGAGGATGTACTTACCTGTCCCCTCCCAAAATAGTACTAAACTCATTCTACAGGTCTATCTCATCCAACTCGACCATCTATCTACCTTTTCTTAGACCTTCATTGGCAAGCCAATTAGATACCCTATTTCCTTCCCTATATGAATGATTGAAACGGTACTCTGAGAATTTGCTCAATTTTTATTCAATCGCTGGTAGCCACTGATTTAATTTCCAGCTGATAAAATTAGAGTGCATCACTCCATTTAACACCACTTGTGAGTCCCCTTCAATGAGAATATTCAAAACCTCCTTGTTCACACACATCTCCAACCCATTATTGAGTGCACATATCTTTGCCTTGTTATTGGTAGCTATTCCCATCAATCCCATAATTGCAATAATCATTTTTCCCGAATCATCCCTCAAAATAGCGTCGAACCCTGCCTTACTCGAATTTCCTTTGCTAGCTCCATTAAAATTCAACTTAAGCCAACCCAGGGTTGGTTCCCGACATCTTACTCCCTTCCTCTTAGATTGTTTATGAATGATGTTGCAAATGACTAGATCCTTCAAACCCCATTTCTCTTCCATCATTTTGTCCCATTTGGAGTAAATCTTCACCCGTTTCTCTAGAATATTCCCTTTCACCACTTCAATAATTAAATATTCCTTAAAAAATTCCTCTGCTATAAAAATACTCCTATTTATTTCTTTGCGTATCCGCCAAGCTACCATGGAAGGACTAGTCACCTGGATAAGTCTCCCCATTTCGAATGCTTACTCTCTGTCGGCCAGGAAAGCAAGAATTCCATTAACGTCCTATTCCTAGCCGGTCTCCATTCTAACATTTCCATCAACCGGTCCCAACATCTCACCACCAATGGACACCAAAAAAAGAGATGTTTAGCGGTTTCCTCACCCTCTACATAGGTAATAGATATTAGGACCTTAAATTCCCAACTCTCCTATACTGGCTTGAACTTCTAACACCCACTCCTTATCCTCAGTAAAATCAATTAATGCTTTCAGCCCATTCCACGAGTCTCTCTACAACTGAGCCTTCTTTCAATTACCAATTTTATAGGTCAGATGATTCAAGATTACTCTTCATCTTTCCCAGATGAACCTCCAAATCGTCAAACCTAATTCAAATTTGGCCAAGGTAAAATTTCTTTCGAAGTCGTTCTAGTCTAAATATTTTTTCCTCATAAACTTGCACCAAGGTTTCTGAGGAAACATATAGTTTCCAAGCCAATTTGGCTCCCAGAGCCAGATTCTATAGATCCATTTTCCTAAGTCGCGCTCCTCTTTCTTCCTTCATGATACACGCCGTATCCTAGTTTATTAGCATAATTATCCTATAATCCTTCAATCCTTCCCATAAGTTCACTTCTTTAACAACCCGTCCAACGTGCCAATAGACTGCACGATGAGCCTAAAACATGACATGCTGTAGATTGGGATCGTTGATAAAAAATATTTTATCATTTGAATCCTACCAGCCTATTAAAGCCACTTTTTCTTCCATGATTCCGCTTTAGATTGACAATTATTGATGATCTCCTCCTATAGCAACCTATTACTTCAATCGATGAACAAGAGAACTCCCAAATATATCGAAGGGAATGATTCTATTTGAATTCCAATATTTTTTCAATCTTGTTTTGATTCCTTTGGCAAGTGTTAACAAGGAATTCCAATATTTTTTCAATCTTGTTTTTTTTTGTTTTGATTCCAAATGAGAATTCCCATTGTCCTCCAATGGAGGATTTACCTCCATTGGATCTTCTCAAAAGTTGACCACACTGATGATTCCTTTCTCCTTAGCCTTGTCCTCTCATTTTTGCTTGTTACTCCTCCTCCCTCTATTACCTTTCATTCTCCCCAATAGAGCATTGGTCCATTGGTTAATGGATATTGGGTCGATAATGTCCAATAAATCTTCATCATCAAATTCCTCTACCAACCTCACATCATATTCCACTTCCATGTCTGACAGGCCCATTTGAGCCTCCTGAGATTTGCCAGGGGTCTTATCTTGCTCAATGATCCTATTTGTGGGGGAAATTTCATCGTGATTTTAAATTTCCCTATTCTACTCCCTCTTCTTTTCTCCATTCAGTTCTTTGATGAGCAAAGCCCTTGAGGGGATTATTGACTCATTTCTTGGTGTCACAATTGCCTTCTCAATCATCTCATGACTCTCGTTTTTCACAAGTAATCTCTTAGCCGACCTAACAAATATTTTGCAATTTCCTCTCATGTGAGACCTACTTCCACATCTTTCACAAAGGCACTTGTCGACTTCCACTTCAATTTTTTGCATCCATATCCTAAAATTCGATGTCAATCAAATCTTGGGGGGAACCGTTCTAACTTCAACGATTTTGATTCTGAATACAAATAAGAGTCATTTTCCACCAACCTCTCATCTATTTATAGTGTCCCCAAAGTTCTACGTATTTTCTCCATGCTACTTTCTCCCCAATATTTGATCGGTAAATTATACAACCAAATCCAAATAGGGCAGTCATATAGGGCCAATGGCACTGGGTTGAAATTTGGAAACCACGATTGCATATATAAAGGATAATTTTTGACAATCCAATTACCATGGTGAAGGATCTCCACTTTCTCTTCCACCTCTGCAAAAATAACAATGAAGAATCCCGTTGGTATGAATTAAGCCACTACCTTGGCTTTCCAGTTCTCCTTAATCCAAGATTTAACCTGCCTTCTCTCGTATCTCGGTCATACTACCCTTTAGATAACCACTAGTTCCTCCCGTAGTTCTATATTTTCTTCAATATCATCTGACATATTAATCTAGACCAAGTTTGCTTCCACTTCCCTCTACATTTTTTGACTTGATCCCACCAGTTTCTCCTCCGCAAACTTTACTAGATAGATATTATTATTGATCCTTATTGATCCTAGTCAATCGAAAAGATATTCCTTCATCAACATATGTGGATCCAGAATCCTTGAAAGCTTCTACATCAAACAAAACAAAGATCAAAGAAAAATTAAAGGTTAAAGATATGGGATGTGGTAAGTATATCTTTCATGTTGATCAAATCCCACTATCTCCAAAGGTATTCAGTCAACAAGAACAATATATAAATAATTTGTAAGGAATTGGGTGTGAACCACCTAGTCTTGTGGCTACTAAATCTGAATGCAAATCTCCTCTAGTGGTGCAAGCATCTCTTGATATCAATATTCCTAAGAGTGGTTCCAACAAAGAATCTATTGAGAGTATCACCAACCCTCTTGAGAACTCACATAGCTCTACCATTTCATCTGCTCATTCCATTTCCACTTCGCTCCCAGACTTGGATCAATAAGAATCACAAACTCCCTTACTAATTGGGGATCAAAAATCAATCTTTGAAAAGAAAAATCTAAAAGTCAATAATAAAGAAAAGTCCTTTAGTCCAAATCCAAATCAAAAGCTATTGGACTCTCCAAAAATCAAAGTCAAGGATAAAAATAATATGAAGAAAAAAGAACAAGAGTTCATCTCCCCTAATATCAAAATAACTGGGGGCAAAAGTTCTAAAATTTCAAGTAAAAAAGAATACTTGTTGATCCTAAGTCTCCTTCATGCTATCCTACTTTCATTTCTTTTCACAATCATAAGCCTTCATCACTCATCCACTTGTTCTGCACATCCTTTCCCTTCTAGCGATACATCATGGACCCTTAATGGAGCTTCCATGAGGGACTTTTTTTATCAAGGATGCCAAAACTTCTTTAGGTTACATGCATATAGGCCTATGTAGTCCGCACGCTAGTAATTTTATCTTAGTTCCTTTATCATGGAAGAAAATCAATGGATCTACACATCATTCAGTTAAGGCCACCATTATTCTAGAACGGTTTTCTCAGGCTCTCCTTCATCCTCTCTGCTATATAAATATCCCAATCTCCATTCCTTGTTATAATATCCTGTCATTTAATTTCACACATTATTAATGTTTATATATAAAGATCACGTTTGTAAATGAAAATTTTAATCAAAAAAGGAATTATATTCTTTTAAAAAAATCTAATAAAATAGATTAAAAAAATTAATTTCTTAATTTTAATATTTTGAAAAATTTGATATTTATCTATAACTTAATTTTGATAGAAAAAATATATTTTATATTAAAAGTGATGAATTTTTTTTTTGTAAATTTTCTCTATGCTTTTAAAATTGAGGTTCAAACAATAAATTTCAAGCTAAATATTAGGGAAGAATTAGTTCGATAACTCCTAAGATTATGATTTTCTATTTTATGTAAGTTTTTCCTATATTATAGCTTTGTACATAAATTTATACTTAAAAGCTTAATGCTTTATATCTATACAATATTATATATTTAAATTTTATTACACATCCCTTCCATTTTACTATTAAAAATGGTCCCAATAAACCTCTCACCAGAAGAGTAGATTTGGGTGATGTTAATGTCTCAGTCCATTGCCAATTCCTCTAATGAGAATAAAAATTTGTTTTAAGAGCGTATTGTTTAAATTTTAAAACCTGACCTTATCTATAGAAGGGAATGGTTATCCAGCTTTTAGAATGCACCAAATATCTATTATGATGTATTTATCATGTACAGACGATAATAATGTCTTAATGTATTCTAGAGACTAAAACTGGGTCCCATGGAGGGGGGCTACCTAAAACATAGGGCTGGAGCTGCTGAGATTTTTTAGGAATATTTTAAAGTTGGCTGTCCCATAAATTTTGTTTTGCACTTCAGCTTAAAAATTTAAGCTCGTAAATTTAAGGATGCTATGAACTTTGTAGTTGAGATCAACTTAAGTGTAAACTGCTACAAATTCGTGGTAAATAAATTTAATTTTTTTCCTAAAATTTATATGATTGACAAATGACATAATATATTCCTAAGCTCGTGGAGCTCTATTTTTTAGGAAAAGATTCTAAAACCTCTGGGCTGATATGGTAGAATTCATCATGAGATACATCACCCTGGATGGTAGATGTGCTAGCATTTTCTCACATCATTTTAATATCTTAAACCATTTTAGGCATGGTATATTGATTTCTATTCCCTTTTATTTGGTTTCGTCCTTGGGGAATAGTTTAGTTAAACATTTTGAAAACCAGGATAACCCTATGATTCATGAAGGGCTTATCTTGTTGATTATGGAATACGCCCAAGATCATGAAGTGAAACCCTCCCCCATTGATAAAACCCACATTTCCTCCCCTAACCTTGATGTGCAGTTGGTTTCTGATACAAAGATGGATGAAGATGATAGTCATACTACCATGGATTGGCGTGATATCAAAGATATGGAGTACCCTATGTATAGACCAAAGAAATAAGGGGAGCTTATGGTGACCCCAGGAACTAACGATAGCAGGAAAATCAATCCTCCAAGGTGGGCGACAAGTAAGTTCAAATCTAGTAGCAGGAAAATGCAAGACCTGGAGCCACCCACCAAAAGGAAAATGAAATTAACCAAACCTCGATGGTCCAAAGTCTTGGACCATGAGATTAGGTTGAACATCCCTATCAATGTGGATGATGAGAAACATGGGTTTGAGAACAAACAAAATAAAGGTGAGATAAAGGTGGAGAGGGTGATGGGAAATTTGCTATTGGAGGCTACTAGAAGTCAGGAGAACTATTGGAAGTGGGTGGAGAAGGAAATTGGATCCCTAAAAGATGGTATTAAAGGAATTGTTGAGACTTTCACGGAATCCCTTAGGCCCAATAAAACTAAGAAGATCATGAGTATGAGTCAGAAAATTTCTCAGGATGTGGAAACTATGAAAGTTGACCAAGAGCACATAATTGAGAAGATGGAAGAGGATGCGAGTGAGATCAAAGAAAAAATAAACAATTTGGTGGAAATCGGTAGGCAGATGATGAAGAATAGTGCTAATGGTTTGGAAAAAAAAAATTCCATGATAAATGATTATAGAACCAAGACCAACACCAGTGAGCCTCCCTTGGGGGACAAGCGGAAAAAGATTGCATCAGAGGGTGGAAAGAGTGCTACTGGTGGGAAGAGTAGCTCGGGTCCTTGCACTAGAACCAGGAGCCGGACCCAGGGCCAGTGAACCTCTAGATTCATCATGGAGGATTTGGAGAAAATCAATAAGAGGATTATTTAGAAAAATGCTAAATTGATTCAGTCTCTTAGTTGAGTGCTTTGCCCTATTTTTTGGTTTAGCTTGTTTTTGTTTTTTGGCTCTCTATCTGTGTGGGGTTTGTACCCTATTTTGCTTAGTTTTTCGGTCGGGTTTCCTGCTGGCCTTGGTCTGTAATACTCTGGGTTTTAGGTCCCTATAAAACTTGTTTATTTTTATCAAAAACATTACCCAAAAAGTAAGGCAACCCCATTGATTAAAGGATTAAAAGGAATGGTGCAAAGTGATAAAATTAGTTTTTATTTGTTGTGTGGCTTTTCTCATATTGTTGACACTAATATCATGCCTATCAAAAGTTGTGCCGAAGTCCTTGGTTACGCTCAGGCCACTAGTCAAGTCATTTATTCCATTCCTATGCCTACATCCTTGTCTAGTGTGCTCATATTTACATCTTCTATCATGGTGTTCCACCCCCGTACTCTTAACCTCAACCTTCATACAACAATCTTACTCCTCCATCACAATCCAATATGTCCAATTTCAATCCATCCACTGGAGTAACCATCAATAACTTAGCTCAAATTGTTTCATTCCTACAACAACAGTTGGCTTCCATTACCCAATCCAAGTTTAATGTGCCCACATTTAATGTAGCGAACCCATTATTCGATGGCATTGTCTATGTTGTCCCTCCTAAACATGTCGAAGTCTCTCAATTAGAGCTTTATAATTGTAAAAGTGATCCCTTGAATCATATGAAAATGTTTCAAACTTTATGTAGTGACTTTCCTCACGATCAAAGACTTATAATGGTGAATCTAGATGTCATGTTTGGAGAAGTTATTAATGGTAATTGATGTTTAGTCAAGTTTGAATTGGCGAATGTTGATTCAACCCCCATCTTAATATATCATGTTCCATTTGGGTGGACAGTAGTAGAATATGATAGTGGAGGAAAGGTTGGTTGAGAGAATTGGATTTTTTCTTGGAGGAGGGATGGAGATTAAGATGATGTATTAGAAAAATAAGAATTAATATTGAAGATGAGAGATGAAACTGGATTTAGGATTGAAACTGGAAAAATAGGATGATGGATAAAATCTTGGTTAAGATAGATAGATTTTTATTTAGAGGAGGGAATATAGATTAACACGATTGATTGGAAATGAACTTTTTATTTAGAAGGATGGATGAAAGGTTGGTTGTGAATGTTAACTCATCTTGCTTAATTAAATCTTCCTCATTTTAGAAGCATAATCTTCTTCATATGTTAACTCATTTCCATCTTAGATATTGCTTCTTCTTTCATTAGTTAACTCAATCTTTAAATAGGACCTTTATGTGCCCATTTATCCATCATGTAAATAAATAATTTATTATTATCCTCTTACATTCTCAAAATGGAAAAAAATCATTTTGTAGTTGATTTGATTCAATGTCATCATTCTTATCCTTATCATCTACTGATTTTTTATTATAAAACTATAAATAAGATCCTTTCCCCACCCTTTTAGAATCCCATTTTATGCAAATTCATTTTATGACATATGTTATGATGTGAGGATCAAGCATCCACATACTTTCAAGGTGAACAACATCAACACATCTTTCTTTTTGAGATTTGTAATGATATTGGTAAATAAGATTTATATTTAATTTCCCTTTTATGTTTTTGAGTATTTGTATTTCTTATTTTCCAATTTCCACGCAATAAAAGTTCCAAGAAAAATAAAGGAGAAGTTGGCTGCTCTGATCCAAAAACAACATAGAATGATAAGGATAAGAACAAAATTATCTCAAATCAAGAGGAAGAGGAAGAGGTGAAGAAATTTAAGCACAATACTTGCAACAAAAGTTTCATAGAGAGTCAGAAGGGATAAAATATAAAAAATAAAAATTATGGAAAAAAAAAGGGCCAATAATAAGGAAATGGAAAATATCAAAGCTTAGACACATAAGAAGAAAGATAAAAACAAAATCCATATTTTTCCTTGTATAGATCACCTTATAGACTAGGAAAATCATTGGAAGTAGCACAGCTATATAGAATATTTTTTGTAGAGAATGAAAGATCGTTATCCAAGTCATATTGGACTTCATTGGGAGTAGTAATTACGTAATGGTAGATATAATATAGGAATTTTTGAAGGAAATGATTGACACCATTAAGGAAAAAGGAGAGAAGGCAACACAACTATTGGATAACATTTGGACAAGTGCCTTCAGAATTAAACTTGTTCCTAAGTAGTAAATCACAAAAAGAGATCTATAAAAAAAGGAGGTTATGTATAAGTAGATAGTAGATACTCTTTGTTCTTAAAATGATGAGGCCAAACAAAGAGTGAGAAGTGAGACCATGGAGTCCACTAAAAGGCCCATGCTAGCCTACTAGCTAAGAGAAGAGTGTCGTGGTAGAAGAAGATAATATAAACAAAACGTAATATATTGTTTATGGTATAATAAGAATAAGTATAGATGAATTAGTCAAGGAGATCTAGGATGACACTACACAAACAGAGGAGGATATAAATATAATACAGATTGTGATATCAAGACCTAGATGAACAAACAATACAAACAAAAAATAAATAAATAAAGGAGGAACATAATAGAAAGAGATAAACAAATGTTACAAGATATATTGCATGATAAATGAGAGGATAAAAAAATAGAGGATCTAGAACACAGGTCGCGCACGAGAGTTACTATTAGAAGCGATGTTAAGCAAAAACGAGCGGACGAGAGTTACAACACAGGTCGCGCACTTCACATAAAAGAACGCCCTCGGGTAACAAGTGGTAGTTGTTAACACAAAACAGCAGTCGTTTACAAAGCCTCACCGAAAGAAGAAAAAGCAAAAAGCCTGTTGCTACTGAATGACAACCATGAAAGTTTTGTATGCAGTAGATTCAGATTAAGCTATATATTGTCCCAGAAGCGAGGGAAACATTAATAGATCATTTGGTTCAGTCGATGATTTCAATACAGCAGTTGATTCCAAGCATGGCGTCCTACAGAAGTGGTCTCTTGTGTGCAATCATGTTTTTAGCAATTCATGGAGGCTGGGCTCAGACTTCCGATACAATTAGTAATGCCTTATATACACACTTTTGCGTTTCATCATTGTCCAAAGCTTCTGGGGCTTTGGAGGTAGATTTAACCCAGCTTTCTGTTATTGCAGTCCGTTTGTCTAGTGAAGTAGCGAAACCTGTTTCTAGGTTTATAGAAAAGCTCAAAATAAGAAATCCCAATGTCTCGGCTCTTGAGGACTGCTCAGATCTGTTGAAGGATACGAGGGAACAGGTTCATGATTCACAGTCAGAACTAAAGCAATTGTCTAATGTCAATTTCATGGAATATGTAGAAGATGTGCTCACAAGGCTGAGTGGTGTGGAGACTAATCAGGATACATGTTTGAGTGGGTTGAAAGAAAGCAATGTTCCTGTAACCTTGGTTTCCAGTGTAAAAGATAATACAGATAGTCTGACCATGTTGATTAGTGATGCTCTAGCTGTTGTTAGCACTCTTCGGCAACAGGGACACATTTGACTACTTTAGAAAACAGCTAAACATATTGGCTGTTGGCTTGTGAGGAGGGATATATATAGCAGATAACACATATTTGCTGTTCAAGCTTCATCTTTGGTTACTTCTTTTGTTTGTGAGATACATCATTGTGCTATTTAGATACCATTTTTGGTAACATACAAATGGAATGTTTGTGATTCAAGAAATATTTTAAATGTTGTTATTGTGTTTGATTTTAGAAATATATTTGTAAGATATATTATTGAATTTTAATTTGTTTTGAACATTTATCTTGTAGTTTGTATGAATTATTTTCTTTTTCTGATGTTTTATAATGGAATTTAGATTCTTTTATATTTCATGATAAGTATAATTTTAATAAATTAACTACGATCAATGAAAAAAAAATTACTAATGAAATCCTTGAAAATCTTGTAGTAAGTATCGTGTACCCTTCACCATTGAGTATTGAAATATTGAAATAAATTAAATTAAATGATAAATTATATTTATTTTATAAATTAATCGAAAGATTATAATTTTTCAAAAGAGTGATTTGGATACTCATTCTTAAAAACACAAAATTTACTAGTATCTATATAATACAGTTTTTCCAATAAATCAATATATTTACTACAGTTTTCACTTGTCTATAATTTTCAAATAAATTTTCACTTTTATCAAAAAAGACTTAATGGAATGCGGATAGCCTAATGTAACTGACATTATCCTCAGATAATGTAACTGCCATCTTAATGAATTGTACCAACGGTGATGTGGAAGACCAACTGGTTCATCTTCATCATTGTCTCTTTAAAATCGCTCCTATCTATGTTAGAATAATTGCTACTATTTCATTTCCTTCAGCTGTAGGTTTGGACACTTGCTTTCTGGTCCTCCAAGTGAGCTCTTGGACTTACACCAAATAGGCAACGATATTTTGCTATGAAGATCAGTTAATCCAAGAACCCTCGTCCCTGTCACTGAAAGAACCCTCTCGCCTCTCTTAGTATAGTAGTTTCAAAACTGATATGATATATTTGTAATTGAATATGCCTCCTCTTCATTTGCACGGGCAAATAACTCTACGACTAAACACAACCTATAAATTCAAACTTAATCTAACCCTAATTGAACCCTAACTCTTATTCAACTATGATCCTAATTTGATTCTAGCATGAATCTTAACCCCAATAAAACTTCGCTTCCAATTTAACCTTAACCCTAATTGAACTCTTATACTAGCCCTAACTATAATTAAACCCCTTCCACAATCAAATCCCATCTCTAATTAATTATAACATTAATCCTTAACCCTAATCTCTCTACTTTAATGTTGATCCTAAACTCAACTCTAACCATAGATTTGAACCCTAACTACAACTTTGACCCTAATCTACACCTAATTCAACCCTATTTTTAAACTTAACCCTAACCCTAATTGAACTATAATCTCAATTACACTCTAATCCTAACCCTAATCAAGCCCAAACCCTAATCCTAATTGAAATGTAAGACTAATTTAACCCTAACGTTAATGTAATTTAAACACAACCCTAATGCTAACCATAATTTAACTCTAGCACTAATTGTAATTGAACCCTTATTATAAGCTAACCCTAAAATTAACCCTTACCATAATTACTAAACCCTATTTTGAACCCGAACCATAACCCTAAAGTAACCTTAATTGTAAATCCATCCTAACCTTAACCATATCCCAATCTTTATTCTAACATAACCCATAAACCCATTTGAACCCTAACACTAACCTTAAATTTAAATTTAAATTTAATTTAAGATTGTAACAGTTGTTCACTTCGAGTTTTATTTGGAAAAAAGGTTTGTAAGATTTAAAGAAAAGATTTGGCTTAAGCGAGATCTTCCTAGGAGGCAATACCCTTTCTATTAAGAACTGAAAAAAAAATTACACAGTAGACAAAGGCAACCTCTCATTTATACAAATACATAATCCCATTACCTATTTCAACCAAATCAATAATCTCCACAAGCATGATACCTTAATTCTCTCTCATGTATCTATCGAACTTGTCCAGGCCATAATCCTTCATCACTTATTCCTTAAACAAAGACCATGTCATTTTTGTTTCACCTTCTTCCCTTCATCATTCAGGTTGAAATATCCCAACATGCATCTTGAATCTAGTGCAGCCTTGAGACCATCAAGTCCTCTCATCACTTCCTCGTATATATCTTCCCTCTTCATTCTCCTCACTATCCCTATAGCTGCTGAAGGTTTTCCAAGGACCTCAACGATCAGTTTAAATATATTCTCCATCACCACCCTGTCATGAACGTGGCCATCGTTCTAGAAGTCGACTCTTAAAATTTGGATCACAGAGTGTTTTTCTTTGTCATTTGCCTTCTTAAAAAGGCGGCTGATCTATTCCTCTGGTGCTTCCTTAAGTGGAATGTCTAAATTCCTCATCCATTCTCAACTTCTCTTTTGTTTCTTCTGTGTTCTGCAAAACACTTCTTCTCCTAATATATCCCTTTTAGCATGATCTAGAGTTATCTCCACTGATGTCTATCCTATCCAACTACGACTTCACTCTGCCCAAAACTGCTACTGACACAATCCTAAATATGAACAAAATCTTACCTTACCCAAAAAAATTGTCCTCAAAACATTATACTTTGATTTAGAAGACACAATTCTAGGCACGAATACACTTCCTTCCATGCCGCCTGTAGCTTGAGTAAGATCAATCTCATCCAATAATTCTCTCAGGAGGATGTACTTCCCTATCCCCTCCCAAAATAGTACTAAACTCATTCTACAGGTCTATCTTGTCCAACTCGACCATCTATCTACCTTTTCTTAGACCTTGATTGGCAAGCCAATCAGATACCCTATTTCCTTCCCTATATGAATGATTGAAATGGTACTCTGAGAATTTGCTCAATTTTTATTTAGTCGCTGGTAGCCACTGATTTAATTTCTATCTGATAAAATTAGAGTGCATCACTCCATTTAACACCACTTGTGAGTCCCCTTCAATGAGAATATTCAAAACCTCCTTGTTCACACACATCTCCAACCCATTATTGAGTGCACATATCTCTGCCTTGTTATTGGTAGCTATTCCCATCAATCCCATAATTGCAGTAATCATTTTGCCCGAATCATCCCTCAAAATAGCGCTGAACCCTGCCTTACTCAGATTCCCTTTGCTAGCTCCATTAAAATTCAACTTAAGCCAACCTGGGGTTGGCTCCCGACATCTTACTCCCTTCCTCTTAGATTGTTTATTAACGATGGTACAAATGACTAGATCCTTCAAACCCCATTTGTCTTCCATCATTTTGTCCCATCTGGAGTAAATCTTCACCCGTTTCCTTGGAATATTCCATTTCACCACTTCAACATTTAAATATTCCTTCAAAAATTCCTCATATTTAAAAATACTCATATTTATTTCTTTCCATATCCGCCAAGCTACCATGGAAGGACTAGTCACTCATAAGTCTCCCCATTTCGAATGCTTACTCTCTGTTGGCCACTAAAGAAAGAAATCCATTAACGTCCTATTCCTAGCCGATCTCCATTCTAACGTTTCCATCAACTAGTCCCAACATCTCACCACCAACAGACACCAAAAAAAGAGATGTTCAATGGTTTCCTCATTCACTCTACATAGGTAACAGATATTAGGACCTTAAATTCCCATCTCTCCTATACCTCCTTCAACTTCTAACACCCACTCTTTATCCTCAATACAATCAATTAATTCTTTCACCCCATTCCATGAGTCTCTCTAGAACCGAGCCCTCTTTCCATTACCAATTTTACAGGACAGATCCATTTCCTAAGTCGCGCTCCTCTTTCTTCCTTCATGATACGCGCTGTATCCAAGTTTATTAGCATAACTCTCCTAGAATCCTTCAATCCTTCCCATAAGTTCACTTCTTTAACAACCCGTCCAACATGCCAATAGACTGCATGATGAGCCTAAAACATGACATGCTATAGATTGGGATCATTGATGAAAAACATTTTATCATTTAAATCCTACCAGCCTATGAAAGCCACTTTTTCTTCCATGATTCTACTTTAGATTGACAATATAGATGATCTCCTCCTATAGCAACCTATTACTTCAATCGATGAACAAGGGAACTCCCAAATATATTGAAGGGAATGATTCTGTTTGGAATTCCAATATTTTTTCAATCTTGTTTTGGTTCCTTTGGCTAGTGTTAACAAGGAACACCTGTGACTTATTTTTATTCATGATTTGACTCGATACCTCCACATACTCATCCAAAGTTTCCTTAATCACTACCACTTCCTCCTCTGAAACCTCCCAAAATAAGATCATATCATCCACAAATTGTGAATGCGAGATTGGCTCTAGGTCTCTGTGAACCCCGACTCCCTTCGAGAATCCCATCATACAGTTCTTCTTAATGTTCCTGCCCAAAGATTCTACCATTAGAAAAAATAAGGAGGGAGATAAAGGGTCCCCTTGTCTCAATCCATTGGTGTCTCTAAAGAAACCACATGTATAACCATTGACCAACACTAAGAAATGGGTTGATGAGATGGAATGTCACATACAATCGAGCCATCTACCGTGAAAAACAAATTTATCCAAGACCAATAGGAGGAATTCCCAATTAATCCAGTCAGACACGTTGCTCATGTATAGTTTTACCACCATCCCTTTCATATTCTCTCTTCCCATAGAGTGAAGAGGTCTTCTGCCAGGGGTAAATCCATGTTGTTCCTTTGAAATGATTTAATGTAAAATATTCTTGAGCCTTAAAGCCATGGCCTTTGAGATGACCTTGTAAATATAGTTACATAGAGAAATAGGTCTATAATCCACCATCATCTCACAATTATAATTTTTAGGTATAACAAAAATTATTATTATGTTGATTTCTTTGACCAGTCTCCTCTTCTTCCTAAACTCTTCCACCAGCATCCATATGTCCTCCCCCATGAAGTCCCAACATTTTTGATATAATTTTTCTATAAAGGCATTGAGGCCTGGCACTTTATTAGGGTGAAGAAAGAATGCCACCTCGTTGACTTCCTCCAGAGAGAAAGGCATATGTAAAGCTTCATTTTCCTCCTGGGATATGACTTGGTCTCTTACTTTTAATACGTTATCCCTATATCTAACATCACCGCCTATGAAAGAACCAAGTGGGTTTTCAAAATGTTGAACTACAACCTTCTCAATATCATCTCTTGCTAAACAACACTGACCATTATCATCCTTGATTGCTTCAATCTTATTGATCAATGTCATAGCCTTCACCGATGAGTGAAAGAACTTTGTATTTAAGTCCCTAGGTGAAATATACATCTTCTTGGATTTGTCGAGCCAATAAATCTCCTCCCTAGCCAATACCTCCGACAAAAATCCTTTCAATTCCTTTCCTTTTTTATATTCATCATTGGTCATCCCAGAGAGAATTACCTTCTCATTAAGAGAAGCAATCTCCTCCTCTAACCTCAAATTATTTTAAAAAATATTCCTAAATGATTCTACATTCCACCACCTACTTTTATCCTTAAGAAAATGTAAACGTTTAACAAAACAGAAGCTGGACATACCTTTGAATTTATTACTTTTGTCCCACCAAATTTTTAAACCAGATTGGAATTGCCCTTCTCGTCACCACATACTTTGGAATTTAAAATTCCTAGAGGAATGTGACTTTTGTACCTCAAGTTCTAACTCAATAGGGAAGTGATCGGATATAGAAATCGACAGAATGTTCATCACCAAGGAGAATTGGCCTTCCATCCATTTCTAGCCCACCAAGAACCGCTCTAATCTCTCTGAAATGTTGGTGAAGTTCAATCTCCTATTCATCCATGTATATTGGCCTTTTTTAGGAAAAACTTCAATCACTTTGTTCTCTGCTACAAAACTTCTAAAGTCTTCCATTATTCTGTTGGTCTTCCTCAGACCACCATTTTTTTTTCATTCAGGTCCAAAATAGCATTAAAGTCTCCTACAACAACCAGCCAGTCCTTGCCAATGATTCTAATTCTCTCTGATAGTTCCTTCCAAACTCTCACCTTACCCTCTATTTTAGTCGGTCCATATACATTGATCAAAGAAAACTCTGAATTACAAGCAATAAGTTTCACTCTACATGTCATCTAATAGTCAAATATTTCTCTAGGGGTAATCCTAACCACATGAGGATTCCATAAGATTCCCAAACCACTCACATAGCCCTTAGCTTCTCGGAAAAAACCTTCCCATCTAGAGCAGTAATGTAAGAAACTAAGCACCTTTTCCAAATTCAGCTTGGTTTCTTGGAGCAGAATTACATCATTAGAGGATTTCTTTAACGAATGCCTAACCAAGTGTTTCTTGTCAAGAGTTGAAAGGCCCTTGATTCCAAGTGAGAATTCTCATTGTCCTCCAATGGAGGATTTACCTCCCTTGGATCTTCTCAAAAATTTGACCACATTGATGATTTCTTTCTGCTTAGCCCTATCCTCTCATTTTTGCTTGTTACTCCTCCTCCCTCTATTACCTTTGGTTCTCCCCAATAGAGCATTAGTTGATTAGTTAATGGATATCGGGTTGATAATGTCCAATAAATCTTCATCATCAAATTCCTCTACCAACCTCATATCATATTCCACTTTCGTGTCTCACAGGCCTGTTTGAGCCTCCTAAGATATGCCAGGGGCCTTATCTTGCCCAATGATCCTGTTTGTGTGGAAAATTTCATCATGATTTTAAATTTCCCTGTTCTACTCCCTCTTCTTTTCTCCATTCAATTCTTTGATGAGCAGAGCCCTTGAGGGGATTATTGACTCATTTCTTGTTGTCATAATTGCCTTCTCAATCCTAGCTAGATGCCATCCTCGGCAGCAGCGCCAAAAATGGTCGCGCCCACAAAAGGATATGAAAATCATAGTAAAATATTCCCTAGGAATTGGGCATTCCAATAGGTGACCAATATCTCTCTCTGTAGACGTTCATTTACTTGTCAAACCAGGGGACGTATACTTTAAATGGTGCAGCAAAATATATGCACTAGGAACTCATTTTGGTCAAATCTTAGCAGAAATACATACTAGAAAGAAATTCTACCTATGCTACAGGAAGGTAATGCAAAGCTCTTTAACTCAGCTATGATTTGATTAAAACAGAAATCATGATAACTACAACTGAAACACAAACTATGAACTGGCCTTATGCTGCAGGAACAGACACAGTGATGGATTCCTTGTGCTGCAGGAGCAATGTAAAGCTGAGTTTGTATAAAAACTTTAAAGATGAAAGCAAACTGAAGCTTAACAGGAAAGAACAACTAACTAGCTAGCTACAGATACCTACTAAGTGGGCCCCCTTAGCAAGCATCTCCTGATTACGCAGATGCTAAACTCAGAACTTCATTGAACTTTATTCAGAAAAATAGAATGATATACATTGTTTTGTTGATATGGAAACTAACAACAAACTCTGTCTCTCGTTAAACAAATTCTGTCTTTTATTATCATATTGATTCTTACATGATATCTACTACTCTGATTCTATCTTATTCTAACTCTCCTCTCCTCTTCGCACAGGAGGAGAACTTTATTTAAAAATAGGAGAGTAGCTAACTAACTAACTCCATCAAGGAAAGATGTGGAAGTAAAATATATCCCCGAAATCAAGGAACAAACTCCATAAATGAATTTATGCATTCAACCTGATCCAGAGAGAATCTAGCACTCCACTCTTTCCAGATTAACTGCCATTAAAATTCTTTCCCATGGTTTCAGTCAAAGAGTCCTTGCCGGAGCTCCCTCGAAGTCGTGCAGGAAATGGACTTTACTGCAAGGCCGAGATTAGCTGCGCTTGACTCGATCGTTCTTCAACAACCTGCGAAACAAAAGGTAATAGGCAACAGAAAAAGGCGTATGGCACATACACGATATCTATTCATTAATCACACATTTAAATCTACTTCATCATTCAAAAACTGTATACGATATACCAGTCATTTTAGGGAGTCAACGGGGCAATAAATGTAATCAAGTCAACACAATGAGCTGCAGGAATATAAAAGTATGTTGCTACAGGATATCCCAAAAAGGTTTCAACAAAGTCTAAACATCCATGAAATAAAAAAAGTAAAGGGATTAAAAAGTTTATCATAACATCCAAATTATGAGCATATTTTAAGCTCATCACATCTCATGACTCCCATTCTTCATAAGTCATCTCTTAGCCGACCTAACAAATATTTTGCAATTTTCTCTCATGTGAGACCTACTTCCACATCTTTCACAAAGGCACTTGTCGACTTCCACTTCAATTTTCTGCATCCATATCCTATCGTTCGATGTCAATCAAATCTTGGGGGGAACCCTTCTAACTTCAGCGATTTTGATTCTGAATACAAATAAGAGTCATTTTCCAACAACCTCTCATCTATTTATAGTGTCCCCAAAGTTCTACGTATTTTCTCCATGCTACTTTCTCCCCAATATTCGATCAGTAAATTATACAGCCAAATCCAAATAGGGCAGTCATACGGGGCCAATGGCACCGGGTCAAAATTTGGAAACCACGATTGCATATATAAAGGATAATTTTTGACAATCCAATTATCGTGGTGAAGGATCTCCTCTTTCTCTTCCACTTTTGCAAAAATAACAATGAAGAATCCAATTGGTATGAATTAAGCCACTACCTTGGCTTTCCAATTCTCCTTAATCCAAGATTTAATCTGCCTTCTCTCGTATCTTGATCGTACTACCCTTCAGATAACCACTAGATCCTCCCATAGTTCTATATTTTCTTCAATATCATCTGACATATTAATCTCGACCAAGTCTGCTTCCACTTCCCTCTGCATTTTTTGACTTGATCCCACTAGTTTCTCCTCCACGAACATTGCCTGCGGATCCACCATTATTCCAGAACGGTTTTCTTAGACTCTCCCTCATCCTCTCCGTTATATAAATATCCCAATCTCCATTCCTTGTTATAATATCCTGTAATTTAATTTCACAAATTATTAATGTTTATATATAAAGATCACGTTTCTAAATGAAAATTTTAATTAAAAAAGGAATTATATTTTTTTTTTTAAATCTAATAAAATGGATTAAAAAATTTAATTTCTTAATTTTAATATTTTGAAAAATTTGATATTTATCTATAATTTAATTTTGAAAGAAAAGATATATTTAATATTAAAAATGAAGAATTTTTTTTTTGTAAATTTTCTCTAAGCTTTTAAAATTGAGGTTCAAAAAATAAATTTCAAGCTAAATATTAGGGAAGAATTATTTCGATAACTCCCAAGATTATGATTTTCTATTTTATGTAAGTTTTTCTTATATTATAGCTTTGTACATAAATTTATACTTAAAAGCTTAATGCTTTATATCTATACAATATTATATATTTATATTTTATTACACATCCCTTCCATTTTACTATTAAAAATGGTCCCAATAAACCTCTCACCAGAAGAGTAGATTTGGGTGATGTTAATGTCTCAGTCCATTGCCAATTCCTCTAATGAGAATAAAAATTTGTTTTAAGAGCGTATTGTTTAAATTTTAAAACCTGACCTTATCTATAGAAGGGAATGGCTATCCAGCTCTTAGAATGCAGCAAATATCTATTATGATGTTTTTATCATGTACAAATGATAATAATGTCTTAATGTATTCTAGAGACTAAGACTGGGTCCCATGGAGGGGGGCTGCCTAAAACATAGAGCTGGAGCTGCTGAGATTTTTTAGGAATATTTTAAAGTTGGCGGTCCCATAAATTTTGTTTTGCACTTTAGCTTAAAAATTGAAGCTCGTAAATTTAAGGATGCTATGAACTTTGTAGTTGAGATCAACTTAAGTTTAAACTGCTACAAATTCATGGTAAATAAATTTAATTTTTTTACTAAAATTTATATGATTGACAAATGACATAATATATTCCTAAGCTCGTGGAGCTCTATTTTTTAGGAAAAGATTCTAAAACCTTTGGGCTGATATGGCAGAATTCATCATGAGATACATCACCCTAGATGGTAGATGTGCTAGCATTTTCTCACATCATTTTAATATCTTAAACCATTTTAGGCATGGTATATTGATTTCTATTCCCTTTTATTTGGTTTCATCCTTAGGGAATAGTTTAGTTAAACTTTTTGAAAACCAGGATAACCCTATGATTCATGTAGGGCTTATCTTGTTGATTATGGAATATGCCCAAGATCATGAAGTGAAACCCTCCCCCATTGATAAAACCCACATTTCCTCCTCTAACCCTGATGTGAAGTTAATTTCTGATACAAAGATGGATGACGATGATAGTCATACTGCCATGGATTGGCGTGATATCAAAGATATGGAGTACCCTTAGTATAGACCAAAGAAATAAGGGGAGCTTATGGAGACCCCAGAAACTAACGGTAGCAGGAAAATCAATCCTCCAAGGTGGGCGACAAACAAGTTCAAATCTAGTAGTAGGAAAATGCAAGACCTAGAGCCACCCACCAAAAGGAAAATGAAATTAACCAAACCTAGATGGTCCAAAGTCCTAGACCATGAGATTAGGTTGGACATCCCTATCAATGTGGATGATGAGAAACATGTGTTTGCGAACAAGCAAAATAAATGTGAGATAAAGGAGGAGAGGGTGATGGGAAATTTGATATTGGAGGCTACTAGAAGTCAGGAGAACTGGTGGAAGTGGGTGGAGAAGGAAATTGGATCCATAAATGATGGTATTAAAGGAATTGTTGAGACTTTCATGGAATCCCTTGGGCCCAATAAAACTGAGAAGATCATGAGTATGATCCAGAAAATTTCTCAGGATGTGGAAACTATGAAAGTTGACCAAGAGCACAGAATTGAGAAGATGGAAGAGGATGCGAGTGAGATCAAAGAAAACCTGAACAATTTGGTGGAAATCAGTAGGCAGATGATGAAGAATAGTGCTGATGGTTTGGAAAAAAATAATTCCATTATAACTGATTATAGAACTAGGACCAACACCAATGAGCCTCCCTTGGGGGAAAACCAGAAAAAGATTGCATCGGAGGGTGGAAAGAGTGCTACTGGTGGGAAGACTAACTCGGGTCCTTGCACTAGAACCAGGAGCCGGACCCAGGGTCAGTGAACCTCTAGATTCATCATGGAGGATTTGAAGAAAATCAATAAGAGGATTATTTAGAAAAATGCTAAATTGATTCACTCTCTTAGTTGAGTGCTTTGCCCTATTTTTTGGTTTAGTTGGTTTTTGTTTTTTGGCTCTCTGTCTGTGTGGGGTTTGTACCCTATTTTGCTTAGTTTTTCGATCAGGTTGGCTGCTAGCCTTGGTCTATAATACTCTAGGTTTCAGGTCCCTGTAAAACTTGTTTATCTTTATCAAAAACATTACCCAAAAAGTAAGGCAATCCCATTGATTAAAGGATTAAAAAGAATGTTGCAAAGTGATAAAATTGGTTTTTATTTGTTGTGTGGCTTTGCTCATATTGTTGACACTAATATCATGCCAATCAAAAGTTGTGCCGAAGTCCTTGGTTACGCTCAGGCTACTAGTCAAGTCATTCATTCCATTCCTATGCCTACATCCTTGTCTAGTGTGCTCATATTTACATCTTCTATCATAGCGTTCCACCTCCGTACTCTTAACCTCAACCTTCATACAATAATGTTACACCTCCATCACAATCCAATATGTCCAATTTCAATCCATCCACTCAAGCAACCATCAATAACTTAGCTGAAACTATTTCATTCCTACAACAACAGTTGGTTTCCATTACCCAATCCAAGTTTAATGTGCCCACATTTAATGTAGTGAGCCCATTATTCGATGGCATTGTCTATGTTGTCCCTCCTAAACATGTGGAATCTCTCAATTAGAGCTTTATAATGGAAAAAGTGATCCCTTCAATCATATGAAAATATTTCAAACTTGATGTAGTGACTTTCCTCACGATCAAAGACTTATAATGGTGAATCTAGACGTGATGTTTGGAGAAGTTATTAATGGTAATTGATGTTCAGTCAAGTTTGAATTGGCAAATGTTGATTCAACCCCCGTCTTAATAAATCGTGTTCCATTTGGGTGGACAGTAGTAGAATATGATAGTGGAGGAAAGGTTGGTTGAGCGAATTGAATTTTTTCTTGGAGGAGGGATGGAGATTAAAATGATGTATTAGAAAAATGAGAATTAATATTGAAGATGAGAGATGAAACTGGATTTAGGATTGAAACTGGAAAAATCGAATGATGGATAAAATCTTGGTTAAGATAGATAGATTATTATTTAGAGGAGGGAATATATATTAACACGATTGATTGGAAATGAACTTTTAATTTAGGAGGATGGATGAAAGGTTGGTTGTCAATGTTAACTCATCTTGCTTAATTAAATCTTCCTCATTTTAGAAGCATAATCTTCTTCATATGTTAACTCATTTCCATCTTAGATATTGCTTCTTCTTTCATTAGTTAACTCAATCTTTAAATAGGACCTTTATGTGCCCATTTATCCATCATGTAAATAAATAATTTATTATTATCCTCTCACAGACTCAAAATGGAAAAAAATCATTTTGTATTTGTTTTGATTCAATGTCATCGTTCTTATCCTTATCATCTATTGATTTTTTATTATAAAAATATAAATATGATCCTTTCCCCACCCTTTTAGAATCCCATTTGATGCAAATTCATTTTATGACATATGTTATGATGTGAGTATCAAGCATCCACATACTTTCAAGGTGAACAACATCAACACATCTTTCTTTCTGAGATTTGTAATGATATTGGTAAATAGGATTTATATTTAATTTCTTTTTTATGTTTTTGAGTATTCGTATTTCTTATTTTCCAATTTCAAAGCAATAAAAGTTCCAAGAAAAATAAAGGAGAAGTTGTGTACTCTGATCCAAGAACAACATAGAATGAAAAGGGTAAGAACAAAATTATCTCAGTTCAGGAGGAAGAGGAAGAGGTGAAGAAATTTAAGCACAATACTTGCAACAAAAGTTTCATAGAGAGTCAGAAGGGATAAACTATAAAAAATAAAAACTATGGAAAGAAAAAGGACCATTAATAAGAAAATGGAAAATATCAAAGCTTAGACACATAAGAAGAAAGATAAAAATAAATCCATATTTTTCCTTGTATAGATCACTCTATAGACTAGGAAAATCATTGGAAGTAGCACAGCTATATAGAATATTTTTTGTAGAGAATGAAAGATCGTTATCCAAGTCATATTGAACTTCATTGGGAGTAGTAATTATGTAATTGTAGATATAATATAGGAATTTTTGAAGGAAATGATTGACGCCATTAAGGAAAAAGGAGAGAAGTCAACACAACTATTGGATAACATTTGGACAAGTGCCTTCAAAATTAAACTTGTTCCTAAGTAATATATCACAAAAAGAGATCTATAAAAAAAGGAGCTTATGTATAAGTAGATAGTATATACTCTTTGCTCTTAAAATGATGAGGCCAAGCAAAGAGTGAGAAGTGAGACCATGGAGTCCACTAAAAGGCCCATGCTAGCCTACTAGCTAAGAGAAGAGTGTCGTGGTAGAAGAAGATAATATAAACAAAACATAATATATTGTTTATGGTATAATAGGAATAAGTATAGATGAATTAGTCAAGAAGATCTAGGATGACACTCCACAAACAGAGGAGGATATAAATATAATATAGATTGTGATATCAAGACCTAGAAGAACAAACAATACAAACAAAAATAAATAAATAAAGGAGGAACATAATTGAAAGAGATAAACAAATGATACAAGATATATTGCATGATAAATGATAGGACAAAAAAATAGAGGATCTAGAACACAGGTCGCGCACGAGAGTTACTATTAGAAGCGATGTTAAGCAAAAACAAGCGGACGAGAGTTACAACACAGGTCGCGCACTTCACATAAAAGAACGCCCTCGAGTAACAAGTGGTAGTTGTTAACACAAAACAGCAGTCGTTTACGAGGAGAATGACATGCATGAAGTGCGAGAACTTTAAAAGACAATCCAAGAAACGCATTTAATCTAATTTTAGCTCTAAATGCACGAGGAAAAGGGATAAAAATAGATAAATATGTATCTCGCAAAACCATGCACCATATAAAATTCCAGTGGCATGCAAAGCCTCACCGAAAGAACAAAAAGCAAAAAGCCTGTTGCTACTGAATGACAACCATGAAAGTTTTGTATGCAGTAGATTCAGATTGAGCTATATATTGTCTCAGAAGCGAGGGAAACATTAATAGAGCATTTGGTTCAGTCGGTGATTTCAATAGAGCAGTTGATTCCAAGCATGGCGTCCTACAGAAGTGGTCTCTTGTGTGCAATCATGTTTTTAGCAATTCATGGAGGCTGGGCTCAGACTTCCGATACAATTAGTAATGCCTGCAGTAATGCCTTATATACACACTTTTGCGTTTCATCATTGTCCAAAGCTTCTGGGGCTTTGGAGGCAGATTTAACCCAGCTTTCTGTTATTGCAGTCCGTTTGTCTAGTGAAGTAGCGAAACCTGTTTCTAGGTTTATAGAAAAGCTCAAAAAAAGAAATCCCAATGTCTCGGCTCTTGAAGACTGCTCAGATCTGTTGAATGATACAAGGGAACAGCTTCATGATTCACAGTCAGAACTAAAGCAATTGTCTAATGTCAATTTCATGGAATATGTAGAAGATGTGCTCACAAGGCTGAGTGGTGTGGAGACTAATCAGGGATACATGTTTGAGTGGGTTGAAAGAAAGCAATGTTCCTGCAACCTTGGTTTCCAGTGTAAAAGATAATACAGATAATCTGACCATGTTGATTAGTGATGCTCTAGCTGTTGTTAGCACTCTTCGGCAACAGGGACACATTTGACTACTTTAGAAAACAGCTAAACATATTGGCTGTTGGCTTGTGAGGAGGGATATATATAGCAGATAACACATATTTGCTGTTCAAGCTTCATCATTGGTTACTTCTTTTGTTTGTGAGATACATCATTGTGCTATTTAGATACCATTTTTGGTAACATACAAATGGAATGTTTGTGATTCAAGAAATATTTTAAATGTTGTTATTGTGTTTGATTTTAGAAATATATTTGTAAGATATATTATTGAATTTTAATTTGTTTTGAACATTTATCTTATAGTTCGTATGAATTATTTTCTTTTTCTGATGTTTTATAATGGAATTTAGATTCTTTTATATTTTATAATAAGTATAATTTTAATAAATTAACTACGATCAATGAAAAAACAATTACTAATGAAATGCTTGAAAATCTTGTAGTAAGTATGGGGTACCCTTCATCATTGACTATTGAAATAAATTAAATTAAATGATAAATTATATTTATTTTATAAATTAATCGAAAGATTATAATTTTTCAAGAGTGATTTGGATACTCATTCTTAAAAAGACAAAATTTATTGGCATCTATATAATACGGTTTTTCCAATAAATCAATATATTTACTACAGTTTTCACTTGTCTATAATTTTCAAATAAATTTTCACTTTTATCAAAAATGACTTAATGGAATGCGGATCGCCTAATGTAACTGACATTATCCTCAGATAATGTAACTGCCATCTTAATGAATTGTACCAAGGGTGATGTGGAAGACCAACTGGTTCATCTTCATCATCGTCTCTTTAAAATCGCTCCTATCTATGTTAGAATAATTGCTACTATTTCATTTTCTTCAGCTGTAGGTTTGGACACTTGCTTTCTGGTCCTCCAAGCGAGCTCTTGGACTTACACCAAATAGGCAACGACATTTTGCTATGAAGATCAGTTAATGCAAGAACCCTCGTCACTGTCAATGAAAGAACCCTCTCGTCTCTCTTAGTATAGTAGTTTCAAAATTGATATGATATATTTGTAATTGAATATGCATCGTCTTCATTTGCATGGGAAAATAACTCTATGACTAAACACGACCTATAAATTCAACCTTAATCTAACCCTAATTGAACCCTAACTCTTATTCAACTATGATCCTAATTGAATTCTAGCATGAATCTTAACCCCAATTAAACTTTGCTTCCAATTTAACCTTAACCCTAATTGAACTCTTATACGAACCCTAACTATAATTAAACCCTTTCCACAATCAAATCCCATCTCTAATTAATTATAACATTAATCCTTAACCCTAATCTCTCTACTTTAATGTTGATCCTAAACTCAACTCTAACCATAGATTTGAACCCTAACTACAACTTTGACCCTAATCTACACATAATTCAACCCTATTTTTAAACTTAACCCTAACCCTAATTGAACTATAATCTCAATGAAACTCTAATCCTAACCCTAATCGAGCCCAAACCCTAATCCTAATTGAAGTGTAAGACTAATCTAACCCTAACCCTAATGTAATTGAAACACAACCCTAATGCCAACCATGATTTAACTCTAGCACTAATTGTAATTGAACCCTTATTATAAGCTAACCCTAAAATTAACCCTTGCCATAATTACTAAACCCTAAAGTAACCTTAATTGTAAATCCATCCTAACCTTAACCATATCCCAATCTTTATGCTAACATAACCCATAAACCCATTTGAACCCTAACACTAACCTTAAATTTAAATTTAAATTTAATTTAAGATCGTAATAGTTGTTCACTTCTAGTTTTATTTGGAAAAAAGGTTTGTAAGATTTAAAGAAAATATTTGGCTTAAAAGTATTGCTCCAATCTCCATTCCTTGTTTTATTTTTATTTTTTTCTGAAGCGAGATCTTCCTAGGAGGCAATACCCTTTCTATGAAGAACTGAAATTAAAAATTACACAGTAGACAAAGCCAACCTCTCATTTATACAAATACATAATCCCATTACCTATTTCAACCAAATCAATAATCTCCACAGGCATGATACCTTAATTCTCTCTCATGTATCTATCGAACTTGTCCAGGGCATAATCCTTCATCACTTATTCCTTAAACAAAGACCATGTCATTTTTGTTTCACCTTCTTCCCTTCATCATTCAGGTTGAAATATCCCAACATGCATCTTGAATCTAGTGCAGCCTTGAGACCATCAAGTCCTCTCATCACTTCCTCGTATATATCTTCCCTCATCATTCTCCTCACTATCCCTATATCTGCTAAAGGTTTTCCAAGGACCTCAACGATTGGTTTAATTATATTCTCCATCACCACCCTTTCATGAACGTGGTCATCGTTCTAGAAGTCGACTCTTAAAATTTCGATCACAGAGTGTTTTTCTTTGTCATTTGCCTTCTTAAAAAGGTGGCTGATCTGTTCCTCTGGTGCTTCCCTAAGTGGAAAGTCTAAATTCCTCATCCATTCTCAACTTCTCTTTTGTTCCTTCTATGCTTTGCAAAACACTTCTTGTCCTAATATATCCCTTTTAGCATGATGTAGAGTTATCTCCACTGATGTCTATTCTATCCAACTATGACTTCACTCTACCCAAAACTGCTACTGACTCGATCCTAAATCTGAACAAAATCTTACCTTACCCAAAAAAATTTTCCTCAAAACATTATACTTTGATTTATAAGACACAATTCTAGGCACGAGTACACTTCCTTTCATGCCGCCTGTAGCTTGAGTAAGATCAATCTCACCCAATAATTCTCTCAAGAGGCTGTACTTCCCTATCCCCTCCCAAAATAGTACTAAACTCATTCTACGGGTCTATCTCATCCAACTCGACCATCTATCTACCTTTTCCTAGACCTTGATTGGCAAGCCAATCAGATACCCTATTTCCTTCCCTATATGAATGATTGAAATGGTACTCTGAGAATTTGCTCAATTTTTATTCAATCGCTGGTAGCCACTGATTTAATTTCTAGCTGATAAAATTAGAGTGCATCACTCCATTTAACGCCACTTGTGAGTCCCCTTCAATGAGAATTATCGAAACCTCCTTGTTCACACACATCTCCAACCCATTATTGAGTGCACATATCTCTGCCTTGTTATTGGTAGCTATTCCCATCAATCCCATAATTGTAGTAATCATTGTGCCCGAATCATCCCTCAAAATAGTGCTGAACCCTGCCTTACTCGGATTCCCTTTGCTAGCTCCATTAAAATTCCACTTAAAGCCAGCCTGGGGTTGGTTCCCGACATCTTACTCCCTTCCTCTTAGATTGTTTATTAACGATGTTGTAGATGACTAGATCCTTCAAACCCTATTTGTCTTTCATCATTTTGTCCCATTTGGAGTAAATCTTCACTCGTTTCCTTGGAATATTCCATTTCACCACTTCAACAATTAAATATTCCTTCGAAAATTCCTCGTTTGTAAAAATACTCCTATTTATTTCTTTCCATTGACGCCAAGCTACCATGGAAGGACTAGTCACCCATAAGTCTCCCCATTTCAAATGCTTACTCTTTGTCGGCCAAGAAAGAAAGATTTCCATTAACATCCTATTCCTAGCCGATCTCCATTCTAACATTTCCATCAACCGGTCCCAACATCTCACCACCAACAGACACCAAAAAAAGAGATGTTCAACTGTTTCCTCATTCCCTCTACATAGGTAACATATATTAGCACCTTAAATTCCCATCTCTCCTATACCTCCTTCAACTTCTAACACCCACTCTTTATCCTCAATACAATCAATTAATTCTTTCACCCCATTCCACGAGTCTCTCTAGAACCGAGCCTTCTTTCCATTACCAATTTTACAGGATAGATCCATTTCCTAAGTCACGCTCCTCTTTCTTCCTTCACGATACACACCGTATCCAAGTTTATGCTAAAAAATGATGAGCCTAAAACATGACATGTTGTAGATTGGGATGGTTGATAAAAAACATTTTATCATTTGAATCCTACCAGCCTATGAAAGCCACTTTTTCTTCCATGATTCCACTTTAGATTGACAATTATTGATGATCTCCTCCTATAGCAACCTATTACTTCAATTGATGAACAAGGGAACTCCCAAATATATCGAAGGGAATGATTCTATTTGGAATTCCAATTTTTTTTCAATCTTGTTTTGATTTCTTTGGCTAGTGTTATCAAGGAACACTTGTGACTTATTTTTATTCATGATTTGACTCGATGCCTCCACATACTCGTCCAAAGTTTCCTTAATCACTACCACTTCTTGCTCTGAAACCTCCCAAAATAAGATCATATCATCCACAAATTGTGAATGCGAGATTGGCTCTAGGTCTCTGTGAACCTCGACTCCCTTCCAAAATCCCATCATACAGTTCTTCTTAATGTTCCTGCCCAAAGATTCTACCATTAGAAAAAATAAGGAGGGAGATAAAGGGTCTCCTTGTCTCAATCCATTGGTGTCTCTAAAGAAACCACATGTATAGCCATTGACCAACACTAAGAAATGGGTTGATGAGATGGAATGTCACATACAATCTAGCCATCTACCATGAAAACCAAATTTATCCAGGACCAATAGGAGGAATTCCCAATTAACCCAGTCAGACACCTTGCTCATGTATGTTTTACCACCATCCCTTTGATATTCTCTCTTCCCATAGAGTGAAGAGGTCTTCTGCCAGGGGTAAATCCTTGTTGTTACTTCGAAATGATTTAATGTAAAATATTCTTGAGCCTTAAAGCCATGTCCTTTGAGATGACCTTGTAAATAGAGTTACATAGAGAAATAGGTCTGTAATCCACCATCATCTCACAATTATACTTTTTGGGTATAAGAAAAATTATTGTGATGTTGAGTTCTCTAACCAGTCTCCTCCTCTTCCTAAACTCTTCCACCATCATCCATATGTCCTCCCCCATGAAGTCCCAACATTTTTGATATAATTTTTCTATAAAGGCATTGAGGCTTGGCACTTTATTAGGGTGAAGAAAGAATGTCGCCTCCTTGACTTCCTCCAGAGAGAAAGGCATATGTAAAGCTTCATTTTCCTCCTCGGATATGACTTGGTCTCTTACTTTTAATATGTTATCCCTATATCTAACATCACCACCTATGAAAGAACCAAGTGGGTTTTTAAAATGTTGAACTGCAACCTTCTCAATGTCATCTCCTACTAAACAACACTGACCATTATCATCCTTGATTGCTTCAATCTTATTGATCAATCTCATAGCCTTCACCGATGAGTGAAAGAACTTTGTATTTAATTCCCTAGGTGAAATATACATCTTCCTGGATTTGTCAAGCCAATACCTTCGACAGACATCCTTTCAATTCCTTTTCTTTTTTATATTCATCATTGGTCATGCCAGAGAGAATTACCTTCTCATTAAGAGAAGCAATCTCCTCCTCTAACCTCAATTTATTATAAAAAATATTCCTAAATGATTCTACATTCCACCTCCTAATTTTATCCTTAAGAAAATGTATACGTTTGACAGAAAAGAAGCTAGACATACCTTTGAATTTATTACTTTCATCCCACCAACTTTTTAAACTAGATTGGAATTGCCCATCTCATCACCACATACTTTGAATTTAAAATTTCTAGAGGAATGTGACTTTCGTACCTCAAGTTCTAACTAAATAGGGAAATGATCGGATATATAAATCGACAGAATGTTTGTTACCAAGGAGAATTGGCCTTCCATCCATTTCTGGCCCACCAAGAACAAGTCTAATCTCTCCGAAATGTTTGTGAAGTTCAATCTCCTTTTCATCCATGTATATTGGCCATTTTTAGGAACAACTTCAATCACTTCGTTCTCTGCTACAAAACTTCTAAAGTCTTCCATTATTCTGTTGGTCTTCCTCAGACCACCATTTTTTTCATTTAGGTCCAAAATAGCATTAAAGTCTCTTGCAAACCACTAGCCAGTCGTTGCAAATGATTTTAATTCTCTCTGATAGTTCCTTCCAAACTCTCACCTTATCATCTATTTTAGTCGATCCATATACATTGATCAATGAAAACTCTGAATTACAAGCAATAAGTTTCACTCTACAAATCATCTAATAGTCAGATGTTTCTCCAGGGGTAATCCTAACCACATGAGGATTCCATAAGATTCCCAAACCACCCACATAGCCCTTAGCTTCTTAGAAAAAACCTTCCCATCTGGAGCACTAATGCAAGAAACTAAGCGCCTTGTCCAAACTCAGCTTGGTTTCTTGGAGCAAAATTACATTATTAGAGGATTTCTCTAAGGAATGCCTAACCAAGCGTTTCTTGTCAAGAGTTGAAAGGCCCTTGATTCCAAATCAGATTCTCATTGTCTTCCAATGGAGGATTTACCTCCCTTGGATCTTCTCAAAAATTTGACCACACTGATGTTTCCTTTCTCCTTAGCCCTGTCCTCTTATTTTTGCTTGTTACTCCTCCTCCCTTTACTACCTTTGGTTCTCCCCAATAGAGCATTAGTCGATTGGTTAATGGATATTGGGTCGGTAATGTCCAATTCATCTTCATCATCAAATTCCTCTACCAACCTCACATCATATTCCACTTCCATGTTTGACAGGCCCGTTTGAGCCTCCTAAGATTTGCCAGGGGCCTTATCTTGCTGAATGATCCTGTTTGTGGGGGAAATTCCATCGTGATTTTTGATTTCCCCATTCTACTCCCTCTTCTTTTCTCCATTAGGTTCTTTGATGACCAGAGCCCTTGAGGGGACTATTGACTCATTTCTTGGAGTCGTAATTTCCTTCTCAATCATCTCATGAGTCATCTCATAGCTGACCTAACAAATATTTTACAATTTTCTCTCACGTGAGACCTACTTCCACATCTTTCACAAAGACACTTGTTGACTTCCACTTCAATTTTCTGCATCCATATCCTACCATTCGATGTCAAATAAATCTTGGGGGGAACCCTTCTAACTTCAGCGATTTTGATTCTGAATACAAATAAGAGTCATTTTCCACCAACCTCTCATCTATTTATAGTGTCCCCAAAGTTCTACGTATTTTCTCCACACTACTTTCTTCCCAACATTCGATCAGTAAATTATACAACCAAATCCAAATAGCGCAGTCATATGGGGCAAATGGCACTGGGTTGAAATTTGGAAACCACGATTGCATATATAAAGTATAATTTTTGACAATCCATTTACCTTGGTGAAGGATCTCCTCTTTCTCTTCCATCTTTGCAAAAATAACAACGAAGAATCCCCTTGGTATGAATTAAGCCACTACCTTGGCTTTCCAATTCTCCTTAATCCAAAATTTAATCTGCCTTCTCTTGTATCTCGGTCGTACTACCCTTTAGATAACCACTAGTTCCTCCCATAGTTCTATATCTTCTTCAATATCATCTGACATATTAATCTCGACCAAGTCTACTTCCACTTCCCTCTACATTTTTCGACTTGATCCCACTAGTTTCTCCTTCGCGAATATTGCCTGCGGATCCACTATTATTCTAGAACGGTTTTCTCAGACTCTCCCTCATCCTCTCCACTATATAAATATCCCAATCTCCATTCCTTGTTATAATATTCTGTCATTTAATTTCACACATTATTAATGTTTATATATAAAGATCACGTTTCTAAATTAAAATATCAATTAAAAAAGGAATTATATTTTTTTTAAAAATCTAATAAAATAGATTAAAAATTTAATTTCTTAATTTTAATATTTTGAACAATTTGATATTTATCTATAATTTAATTTTGAAAGAAAAAATATATTTTATATAAAAAATTAAGAATTTTTTTTTTTGTTAATTTTCTCTATGCTTTTAAAATTGAGGTTCAAAAAATAAATTTCAAGCTAAATATTAGGAAAGAATTATTTCGATAACTCCTAAGATTATGATTTTCTATTTTATGTAAGTTTTTCTTATATTATAGCTTTGTACATAAATTTATACTTAAAATCTTAATGCTTTATATCTATACAATATTATATATTTATATTTTATTACATATCCGTTCCATTTTACTATTAAATATGGTCCAAATAATTCTCTCACCAGAAGAGTAAACTTGGGTGATGTTAATGTCTCAGTCCATTGCCAATTCCTCTAATGAGAATAAAAATTTGTTTTAAGAGCGTATTGTTTAAATTTTAAAACCTGACCTTATCTATAGAAGGGAATGGTTATCTAGCTCTTAGAATGCACCAAATATCTATTATGATGTATTTATCATGTACAAATGATAATAACGTCTTAATGTATTCTAAAGACTAAGACTGGGTCCCATGGAGGGGGGCTGCCTAAAACATAGAGCTGGAGCTACTGAGATTTTTTAGGAATATTTTAAAGTTGGTGGTCCCATAAATTTTTTTTTGCACTTCAGCTTAAAAATTAAAGCTCGTAAATTTAAGGATGCTATGAACTTTGTAGTGCATATCAACTTAAGTTTAAACTGCTACAAATTGGTGGTAAATAAATTTAATTTTTTTACTAAAATTTATATGATTGACAAAAGACATAATATATTCCTAAGTTGGTGGAGCTCTATTTTTAAGGAAAAGATTCTGAAACCTCCTGGGTGATATGACAAAATTCATCATAAGGTACATCACCCTGGATGGTAGATGTGCTAGCATTTTGTCACATCATTTTAATATCTTAAACCATTTTAGGCATGGTATATTGATTTCTATTCCCTTTTATTTGGTTTCGTCCTTGGGGAATAGTCTAGTTAAACATTTTGAAAACTAGATAACCCTATGATTCATGAAGGGCTTATCTTGTTGATTATGGAATATGCCCAAGGTCATGAAGTGAAACCCTCCCCAAGGATAAAACCCACATTTCCTCTTCTAACCCTGATGTGCAGTTGGTTTCTGATACAAAGATGGATGAGGATGATAGTTGTACTACCATGGATTGGCGTGATATCAAAGATATGGAGTGCCCTGAGTATAGACCAAAGAAATAAGGGGAGCTTATGGTGACCCTGGGAACTAAAAAGAAAATGAAATTAACCAAATCTAGTGGGTCGAAAGTCCTGGACCACAAGATTGGGTTGGACATCCCTATCAATGTGGATGGTGAGAAACATGTGTTTGCGAACAAGCAAAATAAATGTGAGATAAAGGAGGAGAGGGTGATGGGAAATTTGATATTGGAGGCTACTAGAAGTCAGGAAAACTGGTGGAAGTTGGTGGAGAAGGAAATTGGATCCGTAAATGATGGTATTAAAGGAATTGTTGAGACTTTCACGGAATCCCTTGGGCGCAATAAAACTAAGAATATCATGAGTATGATCAAGAAAATTTCTTAAGATGCTAAAACTATGAAGGTTGACCAATAGCGCAAAATTGAGAAGATGGAAGAGGATGTGAGAGATAAAAAAAAACCTGAACAATTTGGTGGAAATCAGTAGGTAGATGATGAACAATAGTGCTGATGGTTTGGAAAAAAATAATTCCATGATAATTGATTATAGAACCAGGACCAACACCAGTGACCCTCCCTTGGGGGAAAAGCTGAAAAAGATTGCATTGAAGGGTGGAAAGAGTGCTACTGGTGGGAAGACTAGCTCGGGTCCTTACACTAGAACTAGGAGCCGAACCCAGGGCCAGTGAACCTCAACATTAATCATGGAGGATTTGGAGAAAATCAATAAGAGGATTATTTAGAAAAATGCTAAATTGATGCACTCTCTTAGTTGAGTGCTTTGCCCTATTTTCTGGTTTAGCTAGTTTTTGTTTTTTGGCTTTTAGTCTGTGTGGGGTTTGTACCCTATTTTACTTAGTTTTTTGGTCTAGTTGGCTGGTGGCCTTGGTCTATATTACTCTAGGTATCAGGTCCCTGTAAAACTTGTTTATCTTTATCAAAAACACTACCCAAAAAGTAAGGCAATCCCATTGATTAAAGGATTAAAAAGAATGGTTCAAAGTGATAAAATTGGTTTTTATTTATTGTGTGGCTTTGCTCATATTGTTGACGCTAATATCATGCCTATCAAAAGTTGTGCCGAAGTCCTTGGTTACACTCAGGCTACTAGTCAAGTCATTCATTCCATTCCTATGCCTACATCCTTGTCTAGTGTGCTCATATTTACATCTTCTATCATAGTGTTCCACCTCCATACTCTTAACCTCAACCTTCATACAAACATGTTACTCCTCCATCACAATCCAATATGTCCAATTTCAATCCATCCACTAAAGCAACCATCAATAACTTAGCTCAAACTGTTTCATTCCTACAACAATAGTTGGCTTCCATTACCCAATCCAAGTTTAATGTGCCCACATTTGATGTAGCGAGCCCTTTATTTGATGGAATTGTCTAAGTTGTTCCTCCTAAACATGTGGAAGTCTCTCAATTAGAGATTTATAATGCAAAAAGTGATTCCTTGAATCCTATGAAAATAGTTCAAACTTTATGTAGTGACTTTCCTCATGATCAAAGACTTATAATGGTGAATCTAGACCTGATGTTAGGAGAAGTTATTAATGGTAATTTATTTTTAGTAAAGTTTGAACTGGCAAATGTTGATTCAACCCCCCTCTTAATATATTGTGTTCCATTTGGGTGGACAGTAGTAGAATATGATAGTGGAGGAAAGGTTGGTTGAGAGAATTAACATGGAAGATGAGAGATGAAACTGGATTTAGGATTGAAACTGGAAAAATAGGATGATGGATAAAATCTTGGTTAAGATAGATAGATTTTTATTTAGAGGAGCGAATATAGATTAACATGATTAATTGGAAATGAAATTTTTATTTAGAAGGATGGAGGAAAGGTTGGTTGTGAATGTTAACTCATCTTCCTTAATTAAATCTTCCTCATTTTAGAAACATAATCTTCTTCATATGTTGACTCATTTCCATCTTAGATATTGCTTCTTCTTTCATTAGTTAACTCAATCTTTAAATAGGACCTTTATGTGCCCATTTATCCATTATGTAGATAAATAATTTATTATTATCCTCTCACAGACTCAAAATGGAAAAAAATCATTTTGTAGTTGATTTGATTCATTGTCATCATTCTTATCATTATCATCTATTGATTTTTCATTATAAAACTATAAATAAGATCCTTTCCCCACCCTTTTAGAATCCCATTTTATGCAAATTCATTTTATGACATATGTTATGATGTGAGGATCAAGCATTCACATACTTTCAAGGTGAACAACATCAACACATCTTTCTTTCTGAGATTTGTAATGATACTAGTAAATAGGATTTATATTTAATTTCTTTTTTATGTTTGTGAATATTTGTATTTCTTATTTTCCAATTTTCATGCAATAAAAGTTCCAAGAAAAATAAAGGAGAAGTTGGGTGCTCTCATCCAAAAACAACATAGAATGAAAAGGATAAGAACAAAATTATCTCAGTTAAGGAGGAAGAGGAAGAGGTGAAGAAATTTAAGCACAATACTTGTAACAAAAGTTTCATAGAGATTCACAAGGGATAAAATATAAAAAATTAAAACTATCAAAGAAAAAAGGGCCAATAATAAGAAAATGGAAAATATCCAAGCTTATTAGACACATACGAAGAAAGATAAAAATAAATCCATATTTTTTTTTGTATACATCACATTATACACTAGGAAAATCATTGGAAGTAGCACAACTATATAGAATACTTTTTGTAGAGAATGAAAGATCATTATCCAAGTCATATTGGACTTCATTGGGAGTAGTAATTATGTAATGGTAGATATAATACAGGAATTTTTGACGGAAATCATTGAGACCATTAAGGAAAAAGGAGAGAAGGCAACACAACTATTGGATAACATTTGGACAAGTGCCTTCAGAATTAAACTTGTTCCTAAGTAATAAATCACAAAAAGAGATCTAGAAAAAAAGGAGCTTATGCATAAGTAGATAGTAGATACTCTTTGTTCTTAAAATGATAAGGCAAGGCAAAGAGTGAGAACTGAGACCATGGAGTCCACTAAAAGGCCTATGCTAGCCTACTAGCTAAAAGTGTCGTGGTAGAAGAAGATAATATAAACAAAACATAACATATTGTTTATGGTATAATAGGAATAAGTATAGATGAATTAGTCAAGGAGATCTAGGATGACACTACACAAACAGAGGAGGATATAAATATAATATAGATTGTGATATCAATATCTAGATGACTAAACAATACCAAAAAAAAGGAGGAACGTAATTGAAAGAGATAAACAAATGTTACAAGATATACTGCATAATAAATGAGAGGATAAAAAAATAGAGTATCTAGAACACAGGTCGCACACGAGAGTTACTCTTAGAAGCGATGTTAAGCAAAAACGAGCGGACAAGAGTTACAACACAGGTCGCACACTTCACATAAAAGAACGCCCTCGGGTAAAAGTGGTAGTTGTTAACACAAAACAACAGTCTTTTACGAGGAGAATGACATTAATGAAGTGCGAGAACTTTAATAGACAATGCAAGAAACGCATTAAATCTAATTTTAGCTCTAAATGCACGAGGAAAAAGGATAAAAATAGATAAATATGTATCTCGCAAAACCGTGCACTATATAAAATTCCAGTGGTATACAAAGCCTCACCGAAAGAGCAAAAAGCAAAAAGCCTGTTGCTACTGAATGATAACCATGAAAGTTTTGTATGCTGTAGATTCAGATTGAGCTATATATTGTCTCAGAAGCGAGGGAAACATTAATAGAGCATTTGGTTTAGTCGGTGATTTCAATAGAGCAGTTGATTCCAAGCATGGCGTCCTACAGAAGTGGTCTCTTGTGTGCAATCATGTTTTTAGCAATTCATGGAGGCTGGGCTCAGACTTCCGATACAATTAGTAATGCCTTATATACACACTTTTGCGTTTCATCATTGTCCAAAGCTTCTGGGGCTTTGGAGGCAGATTTAACCCAGCTTTCTGTTATTGCAGTCCGTTTGTCTAGTGAAGTAGCGAAACCTGTTTCTAGGTTTATAGAAAAGCTCAAAAAAAGAAATCCCAATGTCTCGGCTCTTTAAGACTGCTCAGATCTGTTGAATGATACAAGGGAACAGCTTCATGATTCACAGTCAGAACTAAAGCAATTGTCTAATGTCAATTTCATGGAATATGTAGAAGATGTGCTCACAAGGCTGAGTGGTGTGGAGACTAATCAGGATACATGTTTGAGTGGGTTGAAAGAAAGCAATGTTCCTGCAACCTTGGTTTCCAGTGTAAAAGATAATACAGATAATCTGACCATGTTGATTAGTGATGCTTTAGCTATTGTTAGTACTCTTCGGCAACAGGGACACATTTGACTACTTTAGAAAACAGCTAAACATATTGGCTGTTGGCTTGTGAGGAGGGATATATATAGTAGATAGCACATATTTGCTGTTCAAGCTTCATCTTTGGTTACTTCTTTTGTTTGTGAGATATATCATTGTGCTATTTACATACCATTTTTGGTAACATACAAATGGAATGTTTGTGATTCAAGAAATATTTTAAATGTTGTTATTGTGTTTGATTTTAGAAATATATTATTTAATTTTAATTTGTTATGAACATTTATCTTATAGTTTGTATGAATTATTTTCTTTTTCTGATGTTTTATAATGGAATTTAGATTCTTTTATATTTCATGATAAGTATAATTTTAATAAATTAACTACGATCAATGAAAAAAAAATTACTAATGAAATGCTTGAAAATCTTGTAGTAAGTATGGTGTACCCTTCATCATTGAGTATTGAAATATTGAAATAAATTATTATATTTATTTTATAAATTAATCGAAAGATTATAATTTTTCGAGAGAGTGATTTGGATACTCATTCTTAAAAAGACAAAATTTACTTGTATCTATAGAATACAATTTTTCCAATAAATCAATATATTTACTACAATTTTCACTTGTCTATAATTTTCAAATAAATTTTCACTTTTATCAAAAAAGACTTAATGGAATGCGGATCGCCTAATGTAACTGACATTATCCTCAGATAATGTAACTGCCATCTTAAAGAATTGTACCAACGGTGATGTGGAAGACCAACTGGTTCATCTTCACTATCGTCTCTTTTAAATCGCTCCTATCTATGTTAGAATAATTGCTACTATTTCATTTTCTTCAAATACAGGTTTGGAAATTGAAAGAACCCTCTCGTCTCTCTCAGTATAATAGTTTCAAAACGATATGATATATTTTTAATTGAATATGCATCCTCTTCATTTGCAAGGGCAAATAACTCTATGACTAAGCATGACCTATAAATTCAACCTTAATCTAACCCTAATTGAACCCTAACCCTTACTCAACTATGATCCTAATTGAATTCTAGCCTGAATCTTAAATTCAATTAAACTTCACTTCCAATTTAACCTTAACCCTAATTGAACTCTTATATGAATGCTAACTATAATTAACCCTTTCCACAATCAAATCTTATCTCTAATTAATTATAACATTAATCCTTAACCCTAATCTCTCTAATTGAATGTTGATCCTAAACTCAACTCTAACCATAGATTTGAACCCTAACTACAACTTTAACCCTAATCTACACCTAATTCAACCCTATTTTTAAACATAACCCTAACCCTTATTGAATTGTGACCATAATTGAACCCTAGCCCTAAACTTAACCCTAACCCTAATTGAACTATAATCTTAATTAAACGCTAATCCTAACCCTAATTGAGCCCAAACCCTAATCCTAATTGAAGTGTAAGACTAATTTAATCGTAACCATAATGTAATTGAAACACAACCCTAATGCTAACCATAATTTAACTCTAGCACTAATTGTAATTAAACCCTTATGATAAGCTAACCCTTAAATTAACCTGAGGAATCGGGTTGTAAATTCTCCTCTACAAATGCCATTGGACATTAATGGCAGCCTTAGAGGGAAAGGGTTAAACTCATAGGAGATATGCATCGATTTTATAGAGGAATTGGAGGAGGATGTGTTCTTCTGGGAAAAGCATGTGGTCATTACAAGGATTATTGGGTTGAATTGGTCAAGAAAAGAAATTAAAAAATGGGTCGAATGCAATTGGGGGTTGCACACTGTCATTAAATTCATTCTAAAAGGCTTCTTTGTGGTCTTGTTCAAAGATGGCGAAGACATAAATTGAATTCTAAACCAGGAGAATTGGTTTGCAAATAATCACACAATATATCTACAACCTTGGTCCTCGTACTTTGATCCATTACTGTTGATTGTTTACTCTGCACCAGCATGGATTCGATTATACAATTTACCCATTGAATATTGGAGTGAGGTTATTCTGGAAAAAGATTGGAAGAACCTTGGGGACTCTATTTGAAGTAGATTTTGATGATGAGGACGATCTCTACAAATATGCCCATTTGAGGATTGCAGTGGTTAAAAGGATTCCTAAGTTAGTTACATTTTTAACTCCAAGTGGTGAATAGCGCCAACAAGTGGAGATTGAAAAAGAGATTAAACAATGTCCTAGATGCAGGAGCAAGTTTCATGGATTGGATGCTTGCAAGATGTTTGTGAGGAAGGCCAGGAATGTCCTCAAGAAGGCAACCCAATTTTGGAGGCAGAAGTTAGAGAACTCATTAAAAATGGTTACGGATCAAGAAGGGAAGAGATACAGTGTTGTTGGTTAGACACATAACCAAGAGATGAACCCTTCGACTTCTTTGAAATCAGCCTCTTATAATTCGAAGGAAAAAAGAAAGGAAGAATCGATCATGGTCCTAGGTGATAATGGTGAATGTTTGAGATTGAATATTAATGTAGGGAGGGAGAATGACGTGGTCCCAAATACCCCAATAATCACTCCTTCGTGAAAAGGACTTTCAGACACCGAATTTGAATTTGAAAAGGGTTTGGATTATGATTTGTTTCAAGAAGATGAATTGGAAAACATTAATCCAAGGTGTATCAGTCAGTCAGCTAATGCTTTGTTGGGGAATGCCAAAGATTTAGAGGTAGAAGGAGAAATCATCAGAAAAGAGAGGAGATAGAAACGAAAAAAGGCATCATCAGTGTATTGGATTTTATGAAGAAAGCCAAGGGAGAAGGGCTCTCCCTATGTAAGAGATGAAAATAACATCCTGGAATGTCAAGGGTCTATCAACCCCTAACAAGAAATGCTTGGTCAAGCATTTTTTGAGTATTCACAATCCTAATGTGTTACTTTTACAAGAGACCAAGGTTGGTGGAGATAAAACTGGGCAGTTCATTAATTCTTGTTCTAAATGGGATGGTTTATTTCAAGATGCAATCGACACTGCTAGTGGCCTAGGTGTGGTATAGAATCTGGCAAATGTCGAGGTGGTTCCTATTGCCTCCAATGAGAATTGGATGACATGTGAGATCAAAGGAATTGGTACAAATTTTTATTTTCCAATTTTTAATGTATATGGCCCGACGAAGACCGAAGACAAATTGAAGGTCTGGTGAGAAATTACAATGCAAGCATCTCTAGTTGAGAAGGATAAAGCTATCATAGTAGGGGATTTCAATGCTTTGCTGGATGTGGATGAGAAAGAAGGAGGTCTCAGAAAATGCTCAAAAGTGATGGAGGCTTTCAAAGATTTCATTGAACACAATAAGCTTATCGATATTATCCTGAAAAATGGTAAAAATTTACCTGTACTAACAGAAGGTTGAATTTCCCTAAAATATCAGAAAGACTCGATAGGTTTTTTGCTAGAGATTGGTGGTTGTTAGTGGACTTTTTATTGGTCACCTACATTATTCCCCAGAGTGGTTTTGATCATTTACCAATTTCTTTATCAATCAGGAAGGAGACTCACAAACATAGGAGCTACTTCAAATTCCTTAGTATGTGGTGGTGTGACCCAGGTTTTAAAGAAAAACTCAAGGTGTGGTGGATGGAAGGAAACACTTTCATGGGAACTCCCAGTTTCAGATTTGTTAAAAGACTTCAATCTTTAAAACATAAGATTAAGGCCTGCAATAAATCGATCTTCAAAAACATTTTTTCAAAAACATTGAGAATAGAGGAAGAACTTGAATCCTAATTGAACTAATTGAACTTGAATCCTAAGTTAACTTGAATCCTAATTGAATCCTAATCTAAACCCTAACCCTTATTCAACTATGATCCTAATTGAATTCTAGCATGAATCTTAACCTCAATTAAACTTCGCTTCAAATTTAACCTTAACCTGAATTGAACTCTTATACAAACCCTAACTATAATTACACCCTTTCCACAATCAAATCCCATCTCTAACTAATTATAACATTAATCCTTAACCCTAATCTCTTTAATTGAATGTTGATCCTAAAATCAACTCTAACCATAGATTTGAACCCTAACTACAACTTTAACACTAATCTACACCTAATTCAACCCTATTTTTAAACTTAACCCTAACCCTAATTGAATTGTGACCATAATTGAACCCTATCCCTAAACTTAACCCTAACCCTAATTGAACTATAATCTTAATTAAACTCTAATCCTAACCCTAATCGAACCCAAACCCTAATCTTAATTGAAGTGTAAGACTAATTTAACCCTAGCCCTAATGTAATTGAAACACAACCCTAATGCTAACCATAATTTAACTCTAGCACTAATTGTAATTCAACCCTTATTATAAGCTAACCGTAGAATTAACCCTAACCATAATTACTAAACCTTATTTTGAACCTGAACCATAACCCTAAAGTAACGTTAATTGTAAATCCATCCTAACCTTGGCTATATCCCAATATTTACCCTAACATAACCATAAACCTATTTGAACCCTAACCCTAACAATTGTTCACTTTTAGTTTTATTTGTAAAAAATGTTTGTAAGATTTTAAGAAAAGATTTGGCTTAAACATATAGCTCCAATCTCCATTCCTTTTTTTTTTTTAAGCGAGATCTTACTAGGGGGCAATACCCTTTCTATTAAAACTAAAAAAAAATATTACATAGTAGACAAAGCCAACCTCTCATTTATACAAATACATAATCCCATTACCTATTTATACCACCCTTTCAATCATCTCCACAGGCATGATACCTTATTTCTCTCTTATGTATCTATCGAACTTGTCCAAGCCATAATCCTTCATTACTCTTTCCTTAAACAAAGACCATGCCTTTTATGTTTAACCTTCTTCCCTTCATCATTCAGGTTGAAATATCCCAGCATGCATCTTGAATCCAGTGCAGCCTTGAGACCATCAAGTCCTCTCATCACTTGCTCATATATATCTTCCCTCACCATTCTCCTCACTATCCCTATAGCTGCTGAAGGTTTTCCAAGGATTCCCTTTGCTAGCTCCATTAAAATTCAATTTAAGCTAGCCTGGGGTTGGTGCCCGCCATCTTACTCCCTTCCTCCTAGATTATTTATTAACAATGTTGCAGATGACTAGATCCTTCAAACCCCATTTCTCTTCCATCATTGTGTCTCCTTTGGAATAAATCTTCACCCGTTTCACTGGAATCTTCCGTTTCACCACTTCAACAATCCGTACTTTAATCCAATCAATTAAGGCCTCCTTCGAAAATTCCTCGTCTGTAAAAATACTCCTATTTCTTTCCTTCCATATCTGCCAAGCTACCATGGAAGGACTAGTCACCCATAAGTCTTTGCATTTTGAATGCTTACTCTCTATCGGCTAGGAAAGAAAAATTTCCATTAACGTCCTATTCCTAGCTGATCTCCATTCTAACATTTACATCAATAAGTCCACACATCTCATCACCAACAGACACCAAAACAAGAGATTTTTAGTGGTTTCCTCATTCCCTCTACATAGGTAACAGATATTAGGACCTTCAATTCCTACCATTTTTATCCTGTCCCCTATTAGAATACTACCATGAAGTGCAATCCACAAAAATTCTCCTGCTTTCGACAATACTCTTCTGTCCCAACATAACGTGGATGGCCATTTCATATCCCTATTTCTTCTCCTCAAAACTGCATATCCCAAATTCACATTGAATTCCCCCGATTTGGTTGCACAACATACTAACAAATCCTCCTCCTCTGTGAATATGACAACTCTGTTTTTCAATAATTCTCCAATCAATTTCTAGTTCTCCTCATTACTTGGACCAATTAATTTCCATCTAACTTGAGACAATCTCCAAGGAGATCCATCAAGGTAATCTACTACATACTCTCATATACTACCTTCAACTTCTAACACCCACTCCTTAGACTCAATACAATCAATTAATTCTTTCACCCCACTCCATGAGTCTCTCTATAACCGAACCTTCTTTCCATTACCAATTTTATAGGACAGATGATCCAAGATTACTCTTCTTCTTTCCCAGATGAACCTCCAAATCATCAAACCTGATTGAGAGTTGGCCAAGGTAAAATTTATTTCTGAGTCATTCCCGTCTAAATATTTTTTCCTTATAATCTTGCACCAAGGTTTCTTAGGAAACTTATATAGTTTCCAAGCCAATTTGGCTCCCAGAGCTAGATTCTATAGATCCATTTTCCTAAGTCCCGCTCCTCTTTCTTCCTTCACCATACACGTTGTATCCTAGTTTATTAGCATAACTCTCCTAGAATCCTTCAATCCTTCCCAAAATTTAAATTCTTTAACAACCCATCCTATGTGCCAATAGACCACACGAAGAGCCTAAAACATGACATGATGTACATTGGGATCGTTGATAAAAATGATTTTATCATTTGAATCCTACTAGCCTATGAAAGCCACTTTTTCTTCCATGATTCCGCTTTAGATTGACAATTATTGATGATCTCCTCCCATAGAAACCTATTACTTTGATCGATGAATAGGAGAACTCCCAAATATATCGAAGGGAATGATTCTATTTGGAATTCCAATATTTATGCAATCTTGTGTTGATTTCTTTGGCTAGTGTTAACAAGGAACACCTGTGACTTATTTTTTATTCATGATTTGATTCGATGCCTCCACATACTCATCCAAAGTTTCCTTAATCACTAACACTTTCTGCTCCAAAGCCTCCCAAAATAAGATCATATCATCAACAAATTATGAATGCGAGATTGGCTCCAGGTCTCTGTCAACTCTGACTCCCTTCCAAAATCCCATCATACAGTTATTCTTAATGTTCCTGCCCAAAGATTCTACCATTAGAACAAATAAGGAGGGAGATAAAGGGTCTCCTTGTCTCAATCCATTGGTGTCTCTAAAGAAACCACATGTATAACCATTGACCAACACAAAGAAATGGGTTGATGAGATGGAATGTTGCATACAATCTAGGCATCTGTCATGAAAACCAAATTTATCTAGGACCAATAGGAGGAATTCCCAATTAACCCAGTCATACACCTTGTTCATGTCTAGTTTTACCATCATCCCTTTCATATTCTCTCTTCCCATAGAGTGAAGAGTTTCCGAGACCAGGATGATACTATCGGTAATTTCTCTACCAGGTGTAAATTTGTGTTGTTCCACTGATATGATTTTATGTAAAATATTCTTGAGCCTTAAAGCCATGGCCTTTGAGATGACCTTGTAAATAGAGTTACACAGAGAAATAGGTCTGTAATCCACTATCATCTCACAATTATACTTTTTCGGTATAAGAACAATTATTGTGATGTTGATTTCTTTGACCAGTCTCCTCTTCTTCCTCAACTCTTCCACCATCATCCATATGTCCTCCCCCATGAAGTCCCAAAATTTTTGATATACTTTTTCTATAAAGGCATTGAGGCCTGGCATTTTATTAGGGTGAAGAAAGAATGCCGCTTCCTTGACTTCCTCCAAATAGAAAGGCATATGTAAAGCTTCATTTTCTTCTTGGGATATGACTTGGTCTATTACTTTTAATACGTTATCCCTATATATAAAATCACTGCCTATGAAATAACCAAGTGGGTTTTCAAAATGTTGAACTGCAACCTTCTCAATATCATCTCCTACTTAACAATACTAACCATTATCATCCTTGATTGCTTCAATCTTATTGATCAATCTCATAGCCTTCATTGATGAGTGAAATAACTTTGTATTTAAGTCCCTAGCTGAAATCTACATCTTCCTAGATTTGTCATGCCAATAAATCTCCTCCCTAGCCAATACCTCTCACAAAGATCCCTTCAATTCCTTTTCTTTTTTATATTCATCATTGGTCATTCTAGAGAGAATTATCTTCATATTAAGATGCACTAGCTATTGTTAGCACTCTTTGGCAACAGGGACACATTTGACTACTTTAGAAAACAACTAAACATACTGGCCATTGGCTTGTGAGGAGGGATTATATATAGCAGATAACACATATTTGCTATTGAAGCTTCATCTTTGGTTACTTCTTTTGTTTGTGAGATATATCATTGTGCTATTTACATACCATTTTTGGTAACATACAAATGGAATGTTTGTGATTCAAGAAATATTTTAAATGTTCTTATTGTGTTTGATTTTAGAAATATATTTGTAAGATATATTATTGAATTTTAATTTGTTTTGAACATTTATCTTATAGTTTGTATGAATTTTTTTTTTTCTAATGTTTTATAATGGAATTTAGATTCTTTTATATTTCATGATAAGTATAATTTTAATAAATTAACTATGATCAATGAAAAAAAATTACTAATGAAATGCTTGAAAATCTTGTAGTAAGTATGGTGTACCCTTCATCATTGAGTATTGAAATATTGAAATAAATTAAATTAAATGATAAATTATATTTATTTTATAAAGTAATCAAAAGATTATAATTTTTCAAGAGAGTGATTTGGATACTCATTCTTAAAAAGTCAAACTTACTGGCATCTATTTAATACAGTTTTTCCAATAAATCAATATATTTACTACGGTTTTCACTTGTCTATAATTTTCAAATAAATTTTCGCTTCCATCAAAAAAGACTTAATGGAATGCGGATCGCCTAATGTAACTGCCATCTTAATGAATTGTACCAACGGTGACGTGGAAGACCAACTGGTTCATCTTCACTATAATCTCTTTAAAATCGCTCCTATCTATGTTAGAATAATTGCTACTATTTCATTTTCTTCAGCTGCAGGTTTGGACACTTGCTTTCTAGTCCTCCAAGCGAGCTCTTGGACTTACACCAAATAGGAAACAACATTTTGCTATGAAGAGTAGTTAATGCAAGAACCCTTGTCCTTGTCACTGAAAGAACCCTCTCGTCTCTCTCAGTATAATAGTTTCAAAACTGATACGATATATTTGTAATTGAATATGCATTTTCTTCATTTGCACGGGCAAATAACTCTACGACTAAACACGGCCTATAAATTCAACCTTAATCTAACCCTAATTGAACCCTAACCCTTATTTAACTATGATCCTAATTGAATTCTAGCATGAATCTTAACCCCAATTAAACTTCACTTCCAATTTAACCTTAACCCTATTTGAACTCTTATATGAACCCTAACTATAATTAAACCCTTTCCACAATCAAATCCTAAATCTAATTAAATATAACATTAATCCTTAACCCTAATCTCTCTAATTTAATGTTGATCCTAAACTCAACTCTATCCATAGATTTGAAACCTAACTACAACTTTCACCCTAATCTACACCTAATTCAACCCTATTTTTAAACTTAACCCTAACTATAATTGAATTGTGACCATAATTGAGCCCTAGCCCTAAACTTAACCATAACCCTAATTGAACTATAATCTTAATTAAACTCTAATCCTAACCCTAATCAAGCCCAAACCCTAATACTTATTAAAGTGTAAGACTAATTTAACCCTAACCCTAATGTAACTAAAACACAACCCTAATCCTAACCATAATTTAACTCTAGCACTAATTGTAATTGAACCCTTATTATAAGCTAACCTTAAAATTAACCCTTACCATAATTACTAAACCCTATTTTGAACCTGAACCATAACCCTAAAGTAACCTTAATTGTAAATCCATCCTAACCTTAACCATATCCTAATCTTTATGCTAACATAACCTATAAACCCATTTGAACCCTAACACTAACCTTAAATTTAAATTTAATCTAAGATCGTAACAGTTGATCAATTCTAGTTTTATTTGGAAAAAATGTTTGTAAGATTGAAAGAAAAGATTTGGCTTAAAAGTATTGCTCCAATCTCCATTCCTTTTTTTTTTTTTAAGAGAGATCTTCCTACGAGGCAATAACCTTTCTATTAAAAAATGAAAAACAAAATTACATAGTAGACAAAGCCAACCTCTCATTTATACAAATACATAATCCCATTACCTATTTCTACCACCCTTTCAATCATCTCCATAGGCATGATACCTTAATTCTCTCTCATGTATCTATCGAATTTGTCTAGGCCATAATCCTTCATCACTCTTTCCTTAAACAACGAGCATGCCTTTTTTGTTTAACCTTCTTCCCTTCATCATTCAATTTGAAATATCCCAACATGCATCCTAAATCCAGTGCAGCCTTGAGACCATCAATTCCTCTCATCACTTCCTCATATATATCTTCCCTCACCATTCTCCTCACTATCCCTATAGCTGCTAAAGGTTTTCCAAGGACCTCAACGATCAGTTTAAATATATTCTCCATCACCACCCTGTCATGAATGTGGCCATTGTTCCAAAAGTTGACTCTTAAAATTTGGATCATAGAGTGTTTTTCTTTGTCATTTGCCTTCTTAAAAAGGTGGCGGATCTATTCCTCTGGCGCTTCCCTAAGTGCAAAGTCCAAAGTCCTCATGCGTTCTCAACTTCTCTTTTGTTCCTTTTGTGCTCTACAAAACACTTCTTCTCCTAATATATCCCTTTTAGGATGATCTAGAGTCATCTCCACTAATGTTTATCCTATCCAAGTATGCCTTCACTCTGCCCAAAACTGCTACTGAATTGATCCTAAATCTGAACAAAATCTTACCTTACCCAAAAAAAATGTCGTCAAAACACTATACTTCGATTTAGAAGACACAATTCTAGGCACGAATACACTTCCTTCCATTCCGCTTGTAACTTGAGTAAGATCAATCTCATCCAATTCTCTCAAGAGGATATAATTCCGTTTCCCCTCCCAAAATAGTACTAAACTCATTCTACAGGTCTATCTCATCCAACTCGACCATCTATCTACCTTTTCTTAGACTTTCATTGGCAAGCCAATTAGATACCCTATTTCCTTCCCTATATGAATTATTGAAACGGTACTCCGCGAATTTGCTCAATTTTTATTCAATTGCTGGTAGCCATTGATTTAATTTGCAGCTAATAAAATTAGAATGCATCACTCCATTTAACACCACTTGTGAGTCCCCTTCAATGAGAATATTCGAAACCTCCTTATTCACACACATCTCCAACCCATTATCAAGTGCACATATCTCTTCCTTGTTATTGGTAGCTATTCCCATCAATCCAATTATTGTAGTAAACATTTTGCCTAAATTATCCCTCAAAATAGTGTCGAACCCTGCCTTACTCAGATTCCCTTTGCTAGCTCCATTAAAATTCAACTTAAGCCAACCTGGGGTTGGCTCCAAACATCTTACTCCCTTCCTCCTAGATTGTTTATTAATGATGTTGTAGATGACTAGATACTTAAAATCCCATTTGTCTTCCATCATTTTGTCCCATTTGGAGTAAATCTTCACCCATTTTCCTGGAATATTCCCTTTCACCACTTCAACAATTAAATATTCCTTCAAAAATTCCTCGTCTTTAAAAATAGTTCTATTTATTTCCTTCCATATCCGCCAAGCTGCCATGGAATGGCTAGTCGCCCATTAGTTTCCCCATTTCGAATGCTTACTCTCTGTCGGCCAAGAAAGCAAGAATTCCATTAATGTCATATTCCTAGTTGATCTCCATTCTAACATTTCCATCAACCGGTCCCAACATCTCACCACCAACGGACACCAAAACAAGAGATGTTCAACGGTTTCTTCATTCCCTCTACATAGGTAATAGATATTAGGACCTTCAATTCCCATCTCTCTTATACTACCTTCAACTTCTAATACCCACTCCTTATCCTCAATACAATCAATTAATGCTTTCGCCCCATTCCATGAGTCTCTCTAGAACCTAGCCTTCTTTCCATTACCAATTTTATAGGATAGTTTATTCAAGATTACTCTTCAGCTTTCCTAGATGAACCTCCAAATCATCAAACTTGATTCAGAGTTGGCCAAGGTAAAATTTCTTTACAAGTCGTTCTAGTCTAAATATTTTTTCCTAGTCGCGCTCCTCTTTCTTCCTTCACGATATATGTCATATCCTAGTTTATTAGCATAGCTCTCCTAGAATCCTTTAATCCTTCCCATAAGTTCACTTCTTTTACAACCCATCCAATGTGCCAATAGACCACATGTAAACCTAAAACATGACATACTATAGATTGGGATCATTGATAAAAATTATTTTATCATTTGAATCCTACCAGCCTATGAAAGCCACTTTTTCTTCCATGATTCCGCTTTAGATTGACAATTATTGATGATCTCCTCCTATAGCAACCTATTACTTCGATCGATGAATAGGGGAACTCCCAAATATATCGAAGTGAATGATTCTATTTGGAGTTCCAATATTTTTTCAATCTTGTGTTGATTCCCTTGGCTAGTGTTAACAAGGAACACCCATGACTTATTTTTATTCATGATTTGATTCGATGTCTCCACATACTCATCCAAATTTTCCTTAATCACTACCACTTCCTGCTCCGAAGCCTCCAAAAATAAGATCATATCATCCACAAATTGTAAATACGAGATTGGCTCCAGGTCTCTATGAACCCCGAGTCCCCCTTCCAAAATCCCATCATACAGTTCTTCTTAATGTTCTTGCCCAAAGATTCTTCCATTAGAACAAATAAGGAGGGAGATAAAGGGTCTCCTTGTCTCAATCCATTGGTGTCTCTAAAGAAACCACATGTATAACCATTGACCAACACTAAGAAATGGGTTGATGAGATGGAATGTCTCATACAATCTAGCCATCTGCCATGAAAACCAAATTTATCTAGGACCAATAGGAGGAATTCCCAACTAACCTAGTCATACACCTTTCTCATGTATATTCTTACTACCATCCCTTTCATATTCTCTCTTCCCATAGAGTGAAGAGTTTTCAAGACCAAGATGATACTATCGATAATTTTTGTGCCAGGGGTAAATCCATGTTGTTCCTCATAAATGATTTTATGTAAAATATTCTTGAGCCTTAAAGCCATGGCCTTTGAGATGACCTTGTAAATAGAGTTACACAGAGAAATAGGTCTGTAATCCACTATCATCTCACAATTATACTTTTTGGGTATAAGAACAATTATTGTGATGTTGATTTCTCCGACCAGTCTCCTCTTCTTCCTAAACTCCTCCACCATCATCCATATGTCCTCCCCCATGAAGTCCCAACATTTTTGATATACTTTTTCTATAAAGGCATCGAGGCTTAGCACTTTATTAGGGTGCAGAAAGAATGCCACCTACTTGACTTCCTCTAGAGAGAAAGGCATATGTAAAGCTTCATTTTCTTCTTGGGATATGACTTGGTCTATTACTTTTAATACGTTATCCCTATGTCTAACATCATTGCCTATGAAAGAACCAAGTGGGTTTTCCAAATGTTTAGCTGCAACCTTCTCAATATCATCTCCTGCTAAACAACATTGACCATTATCATCCTTTATTCCTTCAATCTTATTGATCAATCTCATAGCCTTCACCGATGAGTGAAAGAACTTTGTATTTAAGTCCCTAGCTGAAATCTTCATCTTCCTAGATTTGTCAAAATAATAAATCTCCTCCCTAGCCAATACCTCCGACAGACATCCCTTCAATTCCTTTTCTTTTTTATATTCATCATTGGTCATTTCAGAGAGAATTACCTTCTCATTAAGAGAAGCAATCTCCTCTTCTAACCTCAATTTATTATAAAAAATATTCCTAAATGATTCTACATTCCACCTCCTAATTTTATCCTTAAGAAAATGTAAACGTTTAGCAAAACAGAAGCTGGACATACCTTTGAATTTATTACTTTCATCCCACCAACTTTTAAAACTAGATTGGAATTGCCCATCTCGTCACTACATACTTTGGAATTTAAAATTCCTAGAGGAATGTGACTTTCATACCTCAAGTTCTAGCTGAATAGGGAAGTGATCGGATATAGAAATCGACAGAATGTTCGTTACCAAGGAGAATTGGCCTTCCATCGATTTCTGGCCCACCAAGAACTGGTATAATCTCTCTAAAATGTTGGTGAAGTTCAATCTCCTTTTCATCCATGCATATTGGCCATTTTTAGGAACAACTTCAATCACTTCGTTCTCTGCTACAAAACTTCTAAAGTCTTCCATTATTCTATTGGTCTTCCTTAGACCACCATTCTTTTCATTCAGGTCAAAAATTGCATTAAAGTCCCCTACAACCACTATCCAGTCCTTGCCAATGATTCTAATTCTCTCTGATAGTTCCCTCCAAACTCTCACCTTACCCTCTATTTTAGTCAGTGCATATACATTGATCAAAGAAAACTCCGAATTACAAGCAATAAGTTTCACTCTATAAATCATCTAATAGTCAGATGTTTCTCCGGGGGTAATCCTAACCACATGAGGATTCCATAAGATTCCCAAACCACCCACATAGCCCTTAGCTTCTCAAAAAAAATCTTCCTATCTAGAGCAGTAATGCAAGAAACTAAGTGCCTTGTCCAAATTTGACTTGGTTTCTTGGAGCAGAATTGCGTCATTAGAGGATTCCTGTAACGAATGCCTAACCAAGCGTTTCTTGTCAAGAGTTGAAAGGCCCTTGATTCCAAGTGAGAATTTTCATTGTCCTCCAATGGAGTATTTACCTCCCTTGGATCTTCTCAAAAAGTTGACCACACTGATGATTCCTTTCTCCTTAGCCCTATCCTGTCATTTTTGCTTGTTACTCCTCCTCCCTCTATTACCTTTGGTTCTCCCCAATAGAGAATTAGTCGATTGGTTAATGGATATCAGGTCGATAACGTCCAATTCATCTTCATCATCAAATTCCTCTACCAACCTCACGTCATATTCCACTTCCATGTCTGGCAGGCCTGTTTGAGCCTCTTGAGATTTGCTAGGGGCCTTATCTTGCTCAATGATCCTATTTGTGGGGGAAATTCCATTGTGATTTTAAATTTCCCCATTCTACTCCCTCTTCTTTTCTCCATTCGGTTCTTTGATGACCAGAGCCCTTGACGGGACTATTGACTCATTTCTTGGAGTCGTAATTGCCTTCTCAATCATCTCATGAGTCTTGTTCTTCATAAGTCAGCTCTTAGCCGACCTAACAAATATTTTGTAATTTTCTCTCACGTTATACCTACTTCCACATCTTTCACAAAGGCACTTGTCGAATTCCACTTCAATTTTCTGTATCCATATCCTACCGTTCGATGTCAAACAAATCTTGGGGGGAATCCTTCTAACTTCAGTGATTTTGATTCTGAATATAAATAAGAGTTATTTTCCACCAACCTCTCATCTATTTATAGTGTCCCCAAAGTTCTACCTATTTTCTCCATGCTACTTTCTCCCCAATATTCTATCGATAAATTATACAGCCAAATCCAAATAGGACAGTCATACGGGGCCAATGGCACTGGGTCGAAATTTGGAAACCACAATTGCATATATAAAGGATAATTTTTGACAATCCAATTACCATGGTGAAGGATCTCCTCTTTCTCTTCCACCTCTGAAAAAATAACAACAAAGAATCCCCTTGGTATGAATTAAGCGACTACCTTGGCTTTCTAATTCTCCTTAATCCAAGATTTAATTTGCCTTCTGGGTGAACTCACAATGTTGGTTCCCACTTTTTGACCAACTTTGACACTTAGATGAACATTTTGCAAAAAACCTTCACTTTCCGACATCTATAACTTTTAAATCGTTAAGAATTTGAAGATGATGTAAACTAGTGATTTGTAACATCATTTTTGTAGATTCTAAATATATTTTTTTCAAATTTTTTTGAATAAAATTTTATTGATTTTTCCATCTCCCTCAAAAGTAGTTTTTTACAGGAAACAACATTTTTTAAGAGTGATGTGCATCCCGAAACGTATAATTTTTTTTTTATAAATGATAGAAACTTATCTCTTTTAAATTTTGGTTTGTAACATCAATACCCAGGGCATACAGTTGGTTTGATAGTGATATGTTGAATACTTTTTATTTTATTAAGTTTTGAAGTCCAACTAATTATAATTTAGATATAGGTGTACGTTTGAACACATAACTTGCTCTATATATATCAAAATTAGGTTTGTTTTTTTTTGTTAGAAAGAAGACATCAATACCTAGAGCATAGATATTTTTCAATTTTTTTTTGAATTAGTTTGCTATTTTTCCCAATGCATTGAACAAAGAAGTTCATGTTCGGTGAAAAACCTACATTCATAAAAAATAAAAATAAAAATATATTAATAAACTTAAATATATTAAAAATTATACTATTTGGAAAGCTTATAATTAGGACTAAATCCTTAAGAAAACAAAACTTCTAAATGAATTAGTTTGACCCCCCAAAAGCTAATGTAAAATTGGTTTTTTATCAGCATTTGATAGATGCAAAGGAGACTCCATTGCAAGTATGATTTAGAAGTAGAGAGGTTCTATCCAAGAAATTTTGATCTAAGAGCCTTTGATCTAACTCTCTTCAATTAATTACTTCAAATGGGACCTCTTAAAGCTTAAATAATTATATTTTCCAAAAAATGTATGATTTCAGCAAAAAACAGGATGTACCAAAAAGTGGGAACCAGCTTTGTGAGTTCACCCTTCTCTCGTATCTCGATCGTACTACCCTTCAAATAACCACTAGTTCCTCCCATAGTTCTATATCTTCTTCAATATCATCTGACATATTAATCTCAACCAAGTCTGCTTCCACTTCCCTCTGCATTTTTGGACTTGATCCCACCAGTTTCTCTTGCACGAACATTGCCTGCAGATCTACCATTATTCCAAAATGGTTTTCTCAGACTTTCTCTCATCCTCTCCGCTATATAATTATCCAAATCTCCATTCCTTGTTATAATATCTTGTCATTTAATTTCACACATTATTAATGTTTATATATAAAGATCACGTTTCTAAATAAAAATTTTAATTAAAAAAGGAATTATATTTTAAAAAAAAATCTAATTTCACCGAGAGGTGATCTACAATGGGATCGAAGTTGTCCGTAAACATAAAATGTCTTTAAAAAAAATTTGACGCCTGTTTGGATGAGCTGAGTTGGCAGGTAGTGAAGAAAAGTTGTTGTCCCCATGAACTTAAAAACAATAAAAAATTCGTCGTCAGTCTCCCAAAATAGAAAATGCAACGATGCATGGCTGGAATCTGTCAGAGTGGTCTTTGCAGTAACAGAAGGAGATTGAGAGCCATAAATACACCACTTCGGGTTTTTTTAAAATATATTGAAGAGAAGGTTGTTGTTGGGAGATTCAGATTTGCAGCAGATATCAGTTTTATCGTGAGAAGTTGAGGGTTTGTAAGGACATATGAGAGTCTGGACCGGGCTTAAGTGCTGGGTGAGAGTTGCAGAGATGAATGTTAATCTCTTTATTTTCTATATCATCTTTGCAATAATAATTTTTTTTATCTTTTGGTAAATGTATTTCTTTGCAGGTGAAATTTAAAAAGAGGTTGTCAAGGAAAGGAGCTAAATTCTTTCCATGCTCAGCACATGGATGAATCAGTGAACTTAGGTACTCATAATACATTATTTTCTCTCGACTGTGCAGCCATGCTAGGATACGTATTTCACAAAGATTAAGTAGACAACTCGTGATTTCCATATTATTCTTATTAATTTAGTCTTCCTGTATGATGCCTCTCCCAGTCAGAATATCGCGATGGAGAGTGGACGGGGATGAATTTAGTAACATTTCATTTTATTATTATTATTTTTTTGTTTATACGGCCCATGCATTAGATGACTCTATCCATAAACCGATAGCCCTTAGTCGATGGGTATTGATCCTATAATTATATTGATTGTAAATTGTTACTACGGTGAAATCCAAAAAATTGGTAATTGCTCATATGTTGATCTACGCTAGATATATGATCTATGCTAGATATTGAGAAAGGGATGACGAGGTAATTTTATGAATGATAATTCGTATATTTTTATCAAAGTGACTGGGATGAGTAAAATCCTGCTAATAATTTCCAGTGTATACATTCTCTATTCCTGTGGTTGTGAGGAGAGAATAGGTTGAAGAGCAAGCTTCAATACCTTAGTATGGGACCACGTGCAACAAAGTCATGTGTTATTTTCTTCACCTTTAAATGATAATTAGCCTATATGTTAGAGGGATAATATGTACCAAGTTGATATTACATATTTCCTGCATCTTCTAGCAACACTAGCATATTAAATGAATAAGGCAGCATGTGTTATATCCTTCCATGCAAACCATTTTGGCATGAGTATCTTCTCTGATATTGTCATCAAACTGTTAGAAGTATAATTAAGGTGAGAGGTATAATTACAGTCCACCAAATGATTCTCTTATTTATTACTATATATATTTCCATACTTTAAATTTAAAAGTGGTAATTAATTTAATATAAAAATGTCCAATATCAATTTATGTCTTTGTATGTAACTTTTGAAGGATGGTGTCAAACATAGCTGGAATAACATCCAGTTTCGCTGGTACATGAGGAGACTATTTCATATTTAAGTTACTAAATTTGAGAGTTTATATTTATATGGTGAATTATTTTTTTATTAATTCTTTAAAGTTTGTGTATATATTTTTTTTCATCTGAAAAGTTATACAAACAAATTAGTGTAAGTTTCATTCAGTTTTATATTATTTTATTATTTTATGTAATGTTCTTTAGTGTGATGCAAGTTTCACTGTGAAAGTATTGAAAGAGATTTTCTATGTAATTTTTTTTTTAGTCTATTCCCAATTACATTTTAATACAATCTAAATAGAATATTTTTCTTTTTTTGATCAATTTGTACAGACTTTGAAATAACAATGCAGTACAATCATAGTAAACCATGAGAAGAAGTTTAATGCATAATTTTATTCAGTTCATTTATTTCTTTAATGCCAAAGATAAAAGATAATAGTGCTCAAATTTCCCTAGATGAATGAAAACACAAAAAGTAAAGATTATTTCCTTTCACATAGGAAAAAACAAAATTATGTTAAAAATAGAATGAATGGTTGAAGGATGTTTAAGAGGAAAAATTATTATAGAGTTGATTATGTATGAGGAAGAAAACCATAGAAGTTTAGGAAAAGATACTAAATTATAAATAAATAAGAGAATCATTTGCTGGACTGTAATTATACCTCTCACATTAATTATACTTCTAACAGTTTGATGACAATATCAGAGAAGATACTCATGCCAAAATGGTTTGCATGGAAGGATATAACACATGCTGCCTTATTCATTTAATATGCTAGTGTTGCTAGAAGATGCAGGAAATATGTAATATCAACTTGGTACATATTATCCCTCTAACATATAGGCTAATTATCGTTTAAAGGTGAAGAAAATAACACATGACTTTGTTGCACGTGGTCCCATACTAAGGTATTGAAGCTTTCTCTTCAACCTATTCTCTCCTCACAACCACAGGAATAGAGAATGTATACACTGGAAATTATTAGCAGGATTTTACTCATCCCAGTCACTTTGATAAAAATATACGAATTATCATTCATAAAATTACCTCGTCATCCCTTTCTCAATATCTAGCGTAGATCAACATATGAGCAATTACCAATTTTTTGGATTTCACCGTAGTAACAATTTACAATCAAATTATAGGATCAATACCCATCGACCCCATGAACTTAAAAACAATAAAAAATTCGTCGTCAGTCTCCCAAAATAGAAAATGCAATGATGCATGGCTAGAATCTGTCAGAGTGCTCTTTGCAGTAACAGAAGGAGATTGAGGGCCATAAATACACCACTTCGGGTTTTTTTAAAATATATTGAATAGAAGGTTGTTGTTGGGCGATTCAGATTTGCAGCAGATATCAGTTTTATCGTGAGAAGTTGAGGGTTTGTAAGGACATATGAGAGTCTGGACCAGGCTTGAGTGTTGGGTGAGAGTTGCAGAGATGAATGTTAATCTCTTTATTTTCTATATCATCTTTGCAATAATAATTTTTTTATCTTTTGGTAAATGTATTTCTTTGCAGGTGAAATTTAAAAAGAGGTTGTCAAGGAAAGGAGCTAAATTCTTTCCATGCTCAGCACATGGATGAATCAGTGAACTTAGGTACTCATAATACATTATTTTCTCTCGACTGTGCAGCCATGCCAGGATACGTATTTCACAAAGATTAAGTAGACAACTCGTGATTTCCATATTATTCTTATTAATTTAGTCTTCCTGTATGATGCCTCTCCCAGTCAGAATATCGCGATGGAGAGTGGACGGGGATGAATTTAGTAACATTTCATTTTATTATTATTATTATTTTGTTTATACGGCCCATGCATTAGATGACTCTATCCATAAACCGATAGCCCTTAGTCGATGGGTATTGATCCTATAATTATATTGATTGTAAATTGTTACTACGATGAAATCCAAAAAATTGGTAATTGCTCATATGTTGATCTACGCTAGATATATGATCTATGATAGATATTGAGAAAGGGATGACGAGGTAATTTTATGAATGATAATTCGTATATTTTTATCAAAGTGACTGGGGTGAGTAAAATCCTGCTAATAATTTCCAGTGTATACATTCTCTATTCCTATGGTTGTGAGGAGAGAATAGGTTGAAGAGCAAGCTTCAATACCTTAGTATGGGACCACGTGCAACAAAGTCATGTGTTATTTTCTTCACCTTTAAACGATAATTAGCCTATATGTTAGAGGGATAATATGTACCAAGTTGATATTACATATTTCCTGCATCTTCTAGCAACACTAGCATATTAAATGAATAAGGCAGCATGTGTTATATCCTTCCATGCAAACCATTTTGGCATGAGTATCTTCTCTGATATTGTCATCAAACTGTTAGAAGTAAAATTAATGTGAGAGGTATAATTACAGTCCAGCAAATGATTCTCTTATTTATTACTATATATATTTCCATACTTTAAATTTAAAAGTGGTAATTAATTTAATATAAAAATGTCCAATATCAATTTATGTCTTTGTATGTAACTTTTGAAGGATGGTGTCAAACATAGCTGGAATAACATCCAGTTTCGCTGGTACATGAGGAGACTATTTCATATTTAAGTTACTAAATTTGAGAGTTTATATTTATATAGTGAATTATTTTTTTATTAATTCTTTAAAGTTTTTGTATATATTTTTTTTCATCTGAAAAGTTATACAAACAAATTAGTTTAAGTTTCATTCAGTTTTATTATTTTATTATTTTATGTAATGTTCTTTAGTGTGATGCAAGTTTCACTGTGAAAGTATTGAAAGAGATTTTCTATGTAATTTTTTTTTTAGTCTATTCCCAATTACATTTTAATACAATCTAAATAGAATATTTTTCTTTTTTTGATCAATATGTATAGACTTTGAAATAACAATGCAATACAATCACAGTAAACCATGAGAAGAAGTTTAATGCATAATTTTATTCAGTTCATTTATTTCTTTAATGCCAAAGATAAAAGATAATAGTGCTCAAATTTCCCTAGATGAATGAAAACACAAAAAGTAAATATTATTTCCTTTCACATAGGAAAAAACAAAATGATGTTAAAAATAGAATGAATGGTTGAAGGATGTTTAAGAGGAAAAATTATTATAGAGTTGATGATGTATGAGGAAGAAAACCATAGAAGTTTAGGAAAAGATACTAAATTATAAATATCTCATGCCTTTATGTGAAAATGGAAGAATTGTTTTTTCAATATAGTATGTTCATGTCTAAGAAATAAGAGAGAATTTAAGAATTATGAAATATTGTTTTAGATTTGACAATAAGATATTAGGAAAATAAAAAATGAGAGAATCTAGATAGAATATTTTAAAATAGATTAAAATTAAATAAATACATATAATTTTAGAAATAAAATGTAAAACAAAGATAATCAAAATGATTAAAAAATTTAATAAAATGGTATAATTTAATTTAATTTGCATTTGTATTAGGATTTATTGAAAGACAATATATTTTTAATTTTTTTAAATGAAAGGGTCAAATATAAGATTCTATGGAAGTTGCATCCAAAGTCCATGAAAATCCACTTAATTTAATTTAAAATAAAAAAATTAATAGATTTTCTCTACCAAAATATCCAAAATACATAAATTGTAATGATCAAGTATTAATTGGTGAGTGTTAAAGTGTAACTACCAAGAATTGGGATAGAAATAATTTTGAATGCATGCCATTTTACTTATTTAGAATAAATAGTTGTAAAGTAAAATAAAATTGCTATTTAGAGTGCATTTGAGCGGCAAAGGTAATTGTTTTCTTGCAAGATACCAACATATTACTTCAAAATCAAAATTTTGTATAAATATTTCATAATTTCCATTAAATAGCATGAAATTGTATTATTTGCATATGCAAATTTCAAAATTTAATGTGACTTATTATAATTTTTATTGCAAATTTTGCATGTATTTTTGTCCTTGAAATTTGAAATGCTAAAATTTGAATACACTCTTAATAACAGGATAGTGAAGTGCTTAGCAAGTTAGCTTAATATATATGCAAATCTCAAACCTTAGTTTGATTTGGTGCATCTCCAAAAGTTTTAATTTATTAAATAGAGAGACCAAGATGAAATACTCTATTGCACAAAATTGAAAACAAAAATTATAAATTGCATCTAATTTTTTTCATTTAGATAAATGCTTTATTAAATAGGATGAACGTAATTTAGTGTTGTGAAATTTTGCATCCATTTTAGTGTAAGGACATAATAGACTACAAATAAGAGCTATTTGTGCTAGAAAAAACAATTTAACCTGAACATTTAAAATATTATCAAATTGTAATGTCATTTTCTTGGAAAAAGTAAATGTCATCTAGAAATTGGAATATGAGACACAAAAGCATTATTTATATTCTTAGCCTTTGGTGGCAATAGTCGTTGTTTTATGGAAGATACTTTGCATATGAGATTATGAGTGGTGGTCTTTTAATTGAATTTATTGCCAAAATAATGGTGGAAACAACCATTGTTTTATGGTAGATATATTAGTATTTGCAAGTATGCAATGTATTTTATGTAGTATGGTAAGTTTGAGACTTTTTTTTATCTATATATCACTATTATCTATAGTTGAGTAGGGATTTTGTATTTTGCTACTTAACAATTCTTTTTTGAATTTGAAATGGTGTAAAGTTGAAAGTTATAGTTGAGCATGGATGTTAAATATATTTTTTTTTTTCTATTGAACAAGCTTGGTTTCAATCAACAAGTCTTGGTTTTTTTATATTGTAGTATCTTTTTAGCTTTTTTATTTTTAGGGTTTACAAAAAAAAATTTATAATTTAATATTTTATTATATATTAAATTTATAAATTTCGTATCACATTTCTTTATGATTTTTTTTTTTTAAATTAATCTTTTTTTTTGTAATTATTGTGGGAGTTATTTACATCTTCTTGCATAATTAAGGACATATTTATAGTGAATATTTTTATTGTTGCAAGTATTTTCTTGCATAGCTCTCATTTGTCATATAGAAAGTAGGGTGATTTATTCATATTTATGAATGTTAAATATTTTGAAATTTGATATCTCTCGGTGAATTTTACATAGATTTTTTAAAATATAGGTATACTAGTAAAATAGATTAAAAAAATTAATTTCTTAATTTAAATATTTTGAACAATTTGATATTTATCTATAATTTAATTTTGAAAGAAAAAATATATTTTATATAAAAAATTAAGAATTTTTTTTTTTGTAAATTGTCTCTATGCTTTTAAAATTGAGGTTCAAAAAATAAATTTCAAGCTAAATATTAGGAAAGAATTATTTCGATAACTCCTAAGATTATGATTTTCTATTTTATGTAAGTTTTTCTTATATTATAGCTTTGTACATAAATTTATACTTAAGAGCTTGATATTTTATATCTATACAATATTATATATTTATATTTTATTACATATCCCTTCCATTTTACTATTAAAAATGGTCCCAATAAACCTCTCACCAAAAGAGTAAACTTGGGTGATGTTAATGTCTCAGTCCATTGCCAATTCCTCTAATGAGAATAATTTTTTTTTTTAAGAGCGTATTGTTTAAATTTTAAAACCTGACCTTGTCTATAGAAGGAAATGGTTATCCAGCTCTTAGAATGCACCAAATATCTATTATGTTGTATTTATCATGTACAAATGATAATGTAGTCACATAAATCTATCCATTTTAATTAAATGAATATGTCCTATTTATTTGATTAAAATTCCACTAGCCATCAGTTAATTAAATTAAACATTTAATTAATTCATCTTCAAACATTCTCCTATTAATTAAATAAATTATTGAATTTATTTTAATTAATTCATTATACCAAATTCACAATCAATTAAATGAATAAATCATATTTATTTCATTTAATCCCCTATTTCCTCTTTTAAATAAATTAAATAAAATGTTTATTTAAATCATTTATCCCCCCCCCCCCCAACTTGCATTTTCCTACAAATGCAACTTGCACACATTTATTGAAATAAATTAATTTATTTTAAATAAAAATCCTATTTTCCCTCACCCACCAAATCCACTTGCATTCCTAAACCCCTTCTAGATTCTTCTAACCCCTTTCTAATTAACCTAATCCATCCCCTAATTATTGTCACATTCCTAAGCAACATGGAGTCACCTCTCAAAGACTTCAAAGTCTTTGAAAAGCATTTAATGCTTTGTGTGTTCAACAATTTAACCTCCAAAGTCTTCCAAAACCACTAATGGCTCTTACATGACCATTAATGGCTCCTACACAACCATTTATGGTTATTTCAACTTGCACTCATGTGTCTCCTCAAGCATTTATTACTTTGACCATGTTTATCCCTTTTGCCTTTGCACAAGAGTTTATCCATTGGATAAAAGCTTTATTCTTTGAATAAAGAATTTATCCATTCAACTAACCTTGACCTTAACTCCCAAGGTCATGTCAAGCATTTAATGCTTATTCCCTCTCCTCTCAACCTATCTCACATTGACACTTGTCATCCTAGGATTGGGTTGAAAGCCCTCACATGGATTTGATATCTTTCAATCCTGACCCTTGTTGAGATTACTCAATCTCAACCATCCATTGCTCCATTTTTCCTATAAATAGAGCCCATTTCTTCATAATCCAGATCCTGAAAACTTGTATGCATTTAACCTATAGGAATTTTAGAGAGCATTTAGCATAGAAAACTAATATCTTGTTATTTTGGTTAAAATCAATCATTTTAATAGCATCTAGTATTTTATCTTTTCATTTTACATTTGGAGCAAAATACTCAAATCTCAATCCTCCATAAGCGTCCATAGTGCAAAAAGTTGCTAAGAGCTACACTATTTTGGAACTTGGAGAGGAGAGGAACAAGGGAGAAGGAGCTAAGAGCATGCTAAGAGGCATTTGGAGATGCCTTATTATCTTTGTTTCATTTGTTAGACATATTAGCATTATCTTAGTATGTCTTTTGATATGCCTATTTAGATTAGCTTTTGGTTAACTAACACTAACAATTTCTTGTGTCTTGTGTTGTTTATCATTTTCTAACCTTGTCTATTTTGTAGAGCATTAGATAATAATCTCTTAATGTATTCTAGAGACTAAGACTGGGTCCCATGGAGGGGGGCTACCTAAAACATAGAGCTGGAGCTGCTGAGATTTTTTAGGAATATTTTAAAGTTGGCGGTCCCATAAATTTTGTTTTGCACTTGAGCTTAAAAATTTAAGCTCCTAAATTTAAGGATGCTATGAACTTTGTAGTGGAGATATCCTATTTCCTTCCCTATATGAATGATTGAAACGGTACTTCGAGAATTTGCTCAATTTTTGTTCAATCACTGGTAGCCACTGATTTTATATCTAGCTGATAAAATTACAATGCATCACTCCATTTAACACCACTTGTGAATCCCCTTCAATGAGAATATTCAAAACCTCCTTGTTCACACACATCTCCAACCCATTCTCGAGTGCACATATCTCTGCCTTGTTATTGGTAGCTACTCCCATCAATCCCATAATTGTAGTAATCATTTTGCCTGAATCATTCCTCAAAATAGTGCCAAACCCTGCCTCACTGGGATTTCCTTTGCTAGCTCCATTAAAATTCAACTTAAGCCAACCTGGGGTTGGTTCCCGACATCTTACTCCCTTCCTCCTAGATTGTTTATTAATGATGTTGCAGATGACTAGATCCTTCAAACCCCATTTCTCTTCCATCATTTTGTCCCATTTGGAGTAAATCTTCACCCATTTCCCTGGAATATTCCCTTTCACCACTTCAATAATTAAATATTCCTTCAAAAATTCCTCGTCTGTAAAAATACTCCTATTTATTTCCTTCCATATCCGCCAAGCTACCATGGAAGGACTAGTCACCCATAAGTCTCCCCATTTCGAATGCTTACTCTTTGTCAGCCAAGAAAGCAAGAATTCCATTAACATCCTATTCCTACCTGATCTCCATTCTAACATTTCCATCAACCGGTCCCAACATCTCACCACCAACAGACACCAAAACAAGAGATGTTCAACGGTTTCCTCATTCCCTCTACATAGGTAACAAATATTAGGACCTTCAATTCCTTCAATTCCCATGTCTCCTATACTTCCTTGAACTTATAACACCCACTCCTTATCCTCAATACAATCAATTAATTCTTTCACCCCATTCCATGAGTCTCTCTAGAATCGAGCTTTCTTTCCGTTACGAATTTTACAGGACAGATGATTCAAGTTTATTCTTCAGCTTTCCCAGATGTACCTCCAAATCGTCAAACCCAATTCAAAGTTGGCCAAGGTAAAATTTCTTTCCAAGTCATTCTACTCTAAAAGTGATTATATGAATTCGATAGACATTCTCACTTTTATTCAATAAATTACCTATAGTTATTAATTTTTGGGATCTGTAATAAGTAGTTGCAAAGACTAACTTGTGTCTTGTTCTATGGGCAAGTGGGACAAGGTAATAGGAGACAATCCATGGGTTGTAGAAGGGATTTTTGCATCATCACCTTCTTACATGAAATAAAATACCAATCGAAATAGGATAGTGGACATTTTCAATCTAAACACCTTGATGGTCCATTGCCTACAGTTGCTTGTCCCATTAGAGAATATTAATTTTTAGTTTCTACAAGAGTAATATGAATTAATTCAAGAGTTATTCAATAAATATTCCTTGACTTACATCAAATGTGCTTGGGATCCTAACCCTTTAGATCATACAATACCGTTATACTTGTTGTTCTCAATGTATGAGTCTCTTGAAGCTCAGCCTATTTCAATAGACAACTATTTGCATAGGCTTCACATGAGAGGGGGTTTGTTCAAAATGGTTTTCATTTAATATACAAACTAGAACCAATATTAGACCATAATAAATGAAGTCTTGGATAGGCAAGCAATTATCTTCTCAATAAAAATCTCAAAAATGAACTTGCATGCATCTAAACTATCACATTTGAACTCAAAGTCCTAGTTCTAGTATGTGTGTGTATCCAAAGGATAAATTTGAAACACAACGGTAAGTCTTAAAGGAATAATGGGTTCTTAATAATTTTTCAAACATCTTCTTAGTTAATGGTTGGTGGAGCGAGGTGGAGCAATTCTCTCAAGTAATATTTCAGGATACCAAGAAATTTAAAGGCCCAATTTTTGCTAGGTGGGCAATGAAGATATCTATGGAAAAAGGAGACAAATGGAAATTCATGGAGGTTTAGAAGAAGCATTCAATATCATAAAACCTTATTCACTAGAAAGGCTCCTATGGCGTTTCCAAACAATGTTCCTATTTTTCCACTCTGACCCTTTGGGATTCAAGTGAATCCTCCTTTATTGAAGAACATTTGGCCTCTAAACTTTTGGACAATCTCTAAAGAAAGAAATGATGTTTTATATTTTCAATAGGAAAGTTAGACATGGGATTTAAGGGAGAAAGTATTATTTACCTCCTCCTAGGATAAACAAGTCCTAGGGATTAGGAGAATACAAATTTCCAGTCACTTTTCCAAACAGCATTCACATAACCCACAAGGAAGTTTAGGAGCTAGGAGAAGACTTTTAGGGAGTTGATCTAATATAGGTTTCCCTAGAAGAAAACAACCCTAGATTCCTTCAAGAAATATTATGTGAGTTTGGAAGGCCCAAATTTCCAAATCAGGGGAAGCCTCTCTAATTTTTAGAAAATCCAACTGGTATCATCCTTGGATAGATGATAGGGGAAGGAAAATATCTTAGAAGGTTAAGTTTTGAGTTCTCATCTGGATGTTGATCTGACATTGGAGAAATTTGCATGGGCTTTCACAGTAATAAGGAATTAAGAATAGCTTCTCCATAAGAAGTCTTATCAATAGAGATTTTGGATTTTTAGAAGCGAACTTTAATATGTAAGTTCTAGAACATTTCTACTGATAAAAAAGACTATTTAATTGGGTATAAGAACATTGGTCTGAAGTAACAAATGTTTTCATTATTGTAATATTTGATTTGGAAGAATGGAGAGACTATTTTTTTTTAACAAAGTAATGTTTTGCAATAGTTCAGGTTTATATATAAAATATTGGCATCTAAATTTAATCCTAGTTCTACCACCATTAAATTTATCCCTATGTGGATCCAACTACATAACCTACCTCTATAATATAGGGAGATTGATATCCTTGAACCTATTGGAAATCGAGTGGGTATTTTCATTAAAAATGATTTTATCTTTCATGAAAATCTGAATCTCCTAGTTTATTTATGTTTGCTCATGGATACAACTAAGGATTTTCCTTCATCTTTTCCAATTCAATCCAAAAATAGGTGATGGAATAAAACAAATATAAGCCTAAACTGGTCTGCTTCCTCATCTTTCCCTAACCTAGCACTAGTAGTTTGGATCATCTAGATCTTGATCCTTTTATTCCCCATTTTCCTAAACAAGTTTTTTCATTTTTTGAAAGGATTGAAGTGATATATCTCTTTTAAAAAATTAAGATAAAAATCTTTATTCCAACATGTTCAGTGATGATCAAGAAGATGATTCCAAAGAGGGCATCCATTCAAAAGATGCTCTCACCCTCCAAGGCATTAAGAACTGGCAACTAGAATCACATATCATCAATGGTCAAGAGAGAGACTAATTTGACAAAAGGTATGAGTGAGTCTCAGATAGGTCAAATGGAGAGAAGTGCCTCAATGAAAGATATGGATTCATTTGTTAAAACCTTCTATGAGGAAGCCAAAGAGAGCCTCATCAAGGAATTGGCAGATCAAGTTTTAGGAAAAGACAAGGAAAATGAAGACTTTTCCAACACTTTCAAAATGGGAAATCTCTTTTAGAACAAAGAACAAATCTAATTTTTATTTCTCTTTCCTACCCAAGATAATAGATCCCAAATAATAAAAGAAATATATCTAGGAATTCTATCTGAGGCTCCATTTTCCTTGGCTAAAAAAAAAGGTTGGGACAAGAAGGAAACTCTCTTTATTATTAATGTCTTAGATATATTAAGAGATGTCAAATTGTCAAGTTCGTACAATTTTAGAATGTGGAAAGATATATGGGCAAAAAATGGAGATGGTATCAAGAAGTGCTTATTAAGAAATTACATTGACATATCTATAAGTAATTAGAACTCAATTGATAGCTAGGGAGGAGTAAGTATGGTCCAAGGTCAGTTTGAGAATTTGATAATAAAATATATGATCAAAGACAAATGTAGGAATTTGGAGAAAAAAGGAAAAATAACTTCAAGCTTTGAGGTGGTTTCATAGATTTTATCCATGTCAAAAGGAGTTCTTACCCTACAAGCCTCTAAGAATTGGAGATCAATATTATGTTTTCTTAGTGGTTAGGATAGAGAGTTAAATTTGACAAAGGAAATATGTGAACTTTGGATATGTGAGCTATGGATAGGTCCAATAGAGATCAATGTCTCATTTAAATTCATGGAATCATTTGTCCAAACATGTTATGAGGAAGCCCAAGCTAGTCTCATAGAGGATTTGGCAGATCGAGATTTAGGAGAGGGAAAGGAAAATGAAATTCCTTCCATCTCTTTCAAATTTATAAAAAATGGAGACATGTTTTCAATTCCAACAAGGGAAAAGAAAGGTAGATTATTGGAGTTTAAATAAGCCAAATGAGAAGAAATTCGCTACAACAAATTGTCAAACAATAGCAATTCAAAGTCTCAAAATAGATAGGCAAAGATGTCTTAAGCTCTTGGAAAAGAATAACTTGAAAGGCTCATATTTTGTACCAGTTAGGAAGCTTGACTCATTAACTTCACCTTATGATTTGATGGGAAAGAAAAAAAATAGTCAACAACTACTAATTTGAAGTTGGATGATATATGTCAAAATATTGGATGTAGGGAACATCGTTGTTCTCACATTGCATACCCTTCATACCATAGGAGGACTAGAAGTACAGGGGAAAATAAACCCTTTCATTGGAATTGGAAGCAATTTTTGCTTCTTGGGTATTTCAAATCCCCAACTTGAAGAGAATGAGAATTCTTGAAAGGAGGACCAAAAGATAATTTAAAAAATTCTAGATATAGATCAAATATATAAGGAGGAACTTGGAGTCATATGTTCAGAATCAATGAATGTAGAGGAAATTGAGAAAATTAAGGTAAGGGAAGTCTTGGGCCTCTACGAAAATCACCCTAACAAGGAAGAACCAAATTGTGGGCAATCACTAGGAAAAAAGAGAGGTTGGAAGTCTCTATCAGGTCTTATGAAATTGGATGGAAGAGCTAATGATCAAATTAAAATTATAACTTTGTGGAATTTTGGAAGGGGAAGGTCCTTCCCTTGGACAAATGAAGCTATTATCTTGGAAAGTTAGTGGAATGAATGCCCCTAACAAATAGTGTTTGGTTAAATATTGTATTAGATCTTCAAAAGTTGAAGTAGTCATGCTTCAAGGGAAAAAAATATATTCAAAACAAATAGTAACATTCAAAAAGAAATTTGGCTTGTGGGAAGTTGAGTTAGTAGAAGTTGTGGGAGCTTCAGGGGGTCTAGCCATCTTCTAGAATCTAGGTTGAGTGACTTTTCATAAGTTCGCAGGAAAGAGTCAATTGCATGGGGGTTCTTTAAGAAATATTAATAGAGATCTTAAATTTATAATACTGAATGTATATGGGTTGATTACCAATAATTAAAAATTGAAATTGTGGAGAGAGCTAGAGAATTTCCTTTAAAAGTTCCCTAACAAAAATATTTTTTTAAGAAGAGACTTCTATGCTATCCTATACCTATCAAAAACTAGTGTGGCATCCAAAAGGAATCTCAATCTCAAATGGATTTTAGGAATTGGGTAGTAAGGAACAATAAAATGGATATAGAAACCAAGAATGGTATTTTTAGATAGAATAATCAAAGACTGGGTTTCAACTACATAGTGGAAAAATTAGACAGATTTTTCTTTAAAGAAGATTTCACCAAATTTCCCTTTGATTTTAAATCTTTTATCAAGCCTACTTCAGGGTCATATCATTTTCTGATTCATTTAGAAATCTTGGGGAGAAAAAACCTTTGAATTATCCTTTTTAAGTTTGAAAATTTTTGGATGAAGCATCAAAATTTCTTTGAGTTGATAGAAAGATGGTGGAAGGAAGAAAAATTTGAGGGCTCTAAACTATTTTGTTTTGTGTCCAAATTGAAATCAATAAAACAAAAATTATTAAAGTGGAATAGAGAAGATTTTTCCAACATTTTCTCAACTAAGACTAAAGTACAGGAGGAGTTGGATATTTTGAAAGAAAAAGTAATAAGGTATGGAATGGATTAGAATAGATTTCTTATAAAAGGCCTTAATAATTATGAAGAAGTGTTGGCCAAGGAAGATATTTTTTGGAGACAGAAGTCAAGAGAAGTATGGTTAGTAGAGGGAGATAAGAATTCAAATCTTTTTTCACAATAGCACCAATCAGAGAAGGGCTCTCAATGGGATCTATAAACTAAAAGATGAATTTGGGAATATGAAGGAAGATCCTGACGAAATAGCTAGAGAATCAGTTTCTTTTTTAACTGAGGACATAAACAACTAGGAAGGGTCTAATTGTCAGGATCATAATACATTTTTGAACAACATTCCAAGGTTGGTCACAAATGAACAAAATAAGATGTTGATAGATAAGTTATCAACTTTACAAATTGAAATAGCTCTCAAGAAGTTGCATCTAGACAAAGCATTACATTTGGATGGTTTTCTACCATCTTAGGAGAGGAAATGATAGATTCTCTAGAAGCAACACAGAATTCAGAAAGGTTTTTTAAGGGAGATTAACAATACCTTCATAGCTTTAATCCCAAAGAAAGAGAAATCTTTGAGTCTAGATGAATTTAGACCTACATCTCTATGTAATAGCATCTACAAAGTCCTAGCCAAAGCTTTAGCTAATAGGCTGAATAATATTCTTCCATTCATTATCTCAAAAGAGAAAACTGGATTTGTGCCAAGGAGATCAATATTTGATGGAGTAATAATAGCTCAAGAATCAATCCACTCTATATAGATTAACAAAAAAATAAGCATGATAATTAAGTTAGATATTAAGAAATCATATTATAAAGTTGATTGGAGGTTTTTATGTAAATGTTTAGAAGCTTTTGGGTTTTCAAGAGAACGGGTAAATCTGATTTTTTACAATGTCTCTAGTCCAAAGTTTTTAGTTTTAGTTAATAGATCTCTAGAAGGAGTTTTTGAAATTTCTAGAGGTATTTTACAAGGGGATTATATCTCTCCATTTATCTTTATTATAATAGTAGAGTCTTTAGGAGGGTCTTTGAGTAGACCCCAACAAGATGGAAATTTGAGAGGCATTCAGATTTCTAACGTGATTGAGATAGTTTCTCATCAACAATTTGTAGATGACACTATGCTCTTTGGATATGTTGATAGAAAGGAGGTGAAAAAAATTAGGAAAATTCTCAAAAAAAATTCAATAGCATTAGGACAACATGTAAATTAGTCCAAATCAGAGATATTTTTCTTCAATGTCAAGTATAGGATAGAGAGGGAGATATCAGCACTTTTGAGCTTTAAGGAAGGGAAGCTACCTTGCTCATATTTAGGATTACCCTTAGATAAAGGATTGAGGACCACCAAAGTGTGGGATCCAATTGATGAAAAAATGGATATAAAAATGGAATCTTGGAAAATAAAAAGGCTTTCATGGGTAGGGGGAATTACTATGTTCAAGGTTGTTTAATCCATTCTTCCTATTTATTTAGTGGCATTCTTATCTTTGTCAATAGGAGAAAATTCAAAGTTTGTCAAGAAAATGAGAACCTTTTACTGGTAGGAAATGGCTAAGAAGAAAAAGTTGGTGCTAATTTCCTAGGATAAGATTTGTATAAGGACTCTCACTTAAAATGGGTTATAATTATTAAAAGAAAATACTTAGAAGACGTTAGCTTGGAAGGTTTCTTTAGGACTCCAAATCCCCTAAAAGGATCAAGAGTTTGAAACTTTATGTTAAATTGTAGAGAACTAATTATAAAACAAATCTCTTTGGATTTGGGAGATGGTCAAAGGGCCCTTTTTTGGACAAAAATATGGGGAGGTTATCCTTCTATAGATAAAATGATTAATGCCAACAATATAAGAGTAGTATGTGAAATATATTGGGGAGTGCATGTTAGGGATTACATTGAGTTTCATTGAAGGAATCCCTCTTTCGGATGAAAATGAAGAAAGTTTGAGGAACTTCCCATCAAGAGAGAAGATCTAACCCAACTTAGGGAGATCTTGAAGAATAGATCACTCTCTTTTTAGAATGGAAAGGATATTCAAATTTGGAAAGGAACAAAATTAGGTATTTATAATTCCAAAGATGGATATAGATCAATAGTTGAGAAGAAATGCATTCAAAAGACTGAGATTCTATTTCAATTATGCTAGGATAAAATGTGTTTTCCTAAAGAAAGAATTTTTACTTGGGAAACCCTTAAAGGAAGAAATTTAACTGCAAAATGGCTTAGGAAGATTGGATTTGTTGACCCATCCATTTGTGCTCTATGCGAATAGAGGAATAGATAGTTAACCATATTATATTAAGTTTCCCCTTTGCCTATAGATGTTGTCAATGTCTATGTGCAAGATTGGGATGGATAACAACTCTTCCTGATGATATTATGAGCATGTTTCAAGGTTGGCCCAAATTATTCTCTTCATGTTTGTATGGTATTATTTGGATTTCCACCCCTTCTTTATTGATACATGGAAAGTATGGAAGCAAAGAAATTGAAGGATATTCCAAGATAAAAAGATGACTTGGGAGGCTCTACCTATTAATATTGAAGTTGCTATTGTGGAGATAGTTAATAGTAGATTATCAACCTATGAGTCAAAAGTTATCAAGTTCTCTAGCTAGGATCATAAGATGAGGGGTAGATGGTATTGGTTCAAGATTCATCGCTATGTTGGTAAGGGAGGTAAAACATCCAATCAAAAGAGAAGTCAATTTGTGTCTGGGTTGCTCCGAAAGAAGGTTGGTATAAGATGAACTTTGATGGATCATCTTAACATAACCCTGGAGTTTTAGGAGTAGGGTGTGCAGTTCACCCTTGGGAGGTAATTTTAGTTGCCAAACAAGCTAAGTCGTTAGAAATAGACACATACAATATAGCAGAATTCAAGGTTGTAGTAGAAGGGCTTTTAATTTGTAGAGAATTAGGTATCAAGAAGGTGGAATTTAAAGGGGATTATGCAAATTTAATTAACACTCTTAGAATAAAACCAACCCCAAATTGAAGGATGAATTCAATCCTAGGTAGGGCATTGGAGCTTCTAATTTTTTTTAAAGTTGTTACAATTAATCACATCTACAGAGAATCCAATCACCTTGTTGATCATTTGGCTAATTTAGAAGCTAATGGAATAGACAATTAAGAGATCAAAGGGTTTCAAAATAATCAAATCTAACTAGAAGATAAACATTATTTTCAGACTCCATGGCAAAGGATAGTAGATCATATTCTTTGAATGGGATTTAAGGTCAAATAAAATAATTATATCAGACTGAATTCAATAAATAAATTTTATTTGACATCGAGTTTAGATTTCAAAGAAAATAATAATGATATTAGTGTTGTTGGAATGTGTTTTTATCATTGATGTCAACATATTCCCGTGTTGTAGAGAATTGGCTTGTTGAAAACATTTGTTTTAGGTGACTTGTTGTAGATGTACTGATGTGGATTATTGGGTTTTGAGATACTTACCTCTAGTTGATTCGATATGAGTTTCATTATTCCAAGAGGAGATTTGGTTGAGTTATGTGATCCGGTGTAGTGGCTAGTTTCTCTGTTAGTTTGATATTACAGAGTTGTGATTTTTGGATTGTATTACTCTGAAATGATATTATCTTGAGTTGTGGATTTTTGAGAGTGTTTGGGATGTTCATGTGTGGCTTCAGATCAAATGGTTCATGATTTGGAACTTCACAAGCGTATCTTTCAATTTGTTAGATGGTGTTCTTGATCTCTAGTTATGAAATAATGATGATTCTTATTATATGATTTGTTGTGGTGATTGTGGTAGAATTTATGTTGCTTGTTGATGATGTTCTCTGATTGTGATTGGTTTGTTGGTATTCTTCGTGTTATACGATATATATGGTGGTTTAGTACGTTGCGGATGATATTGGTGAATAATTTGGTGGTGTTGCATATTTGAGTATTTGATTTGGGTCCATTCTATGTCCTTGCTGATATTTTATTGGTTTGGTTATTAAGTTATGTATCATATGGATTAATTTATCAAATAGGTCTTATGTGTTGATCCAACCTTGAGGTCAAGGTTGATGATTTGTATAAATAAGTGTTGTAATCATGTAGGTTGTGTGTCTACTATTATGTTTATGATCTTTCAATATATTGTATGTGTGAAAAAGCAAATTTATCTTTTGGTAATGTGGAAGAGCATAGAAGTGTTGTTGTGCAGACAATGTGCGTAATCGGAACTATAATTAGGCATTTGGAGATGCTATTCTTTTAGTTCATGTAATCCGGATTGTTATCCGATATTTGTAAGGAAATGACCTCTAGACAGTGTTCCTGGATGCATGTGCATTCCTCATTGTAATATTTACACATACTACTACAAAGCATCATCTTAGTATGGGTAGGTTCCCACCGTGATTTTTCGCTTAACTAGGTTTTCTACGTCAAAAATCTATGTGTTATGTGAATTGTTGATGAGGTGATTATTTTTGTTATTATTTTTCATGATTAGATATGAAGTTAAGGTTAACTGGTTTAAGTTTGGTGAAAATTGATTCACACCCTGCTCTCAGTTTTCCTGCATTGTTTCCGCCAATAATTGGTATCAGAGCTAGATCCTCTAAGAGGATCTTGACTGCTTGGGGAGATCCGGGCTGGTAGTTGTTATTTTCAAGAAGGAGAGTCTGATATTTGATGGAAATAATTACTCTATATGGAAGAACTAGATGGAATTCCACTTGAACTGTCTTGGAGAAGATTATTGGAAGATTAAAAAGAATGCATGCATTTCTCCTCTGAATGGTCTTTTTATTGCAGCTGAGATCAAGGATGTTGAATGTAACATAAGAGCTAAAGAAGCATTGATGAGTATCCTAGCTGATGCAAAGATGACTAATGTGATGGGATTCTAGGCTGTACATAAAATTTCAAAGAAACTTGAAACCCTGTATGAAGGAGATAAACATGTGAAAGTTGCTAAATTGCAGAACTTGAAAGGAAAGTATGAATTGTTGAGAATGAGAGAAGATGAGAATATTACATCTTTTATGGATAAAGTGAATGATCTTGTGTTGAACATCAGATGTGTCGGTGGAGTTCTTGAAGAAGATGAGATTGTGGCTAAAGTGTTGAGATCTTTTCCTCCTACTTATAAACATAAAGTTGTTGCTATTGATGAGATCCAAACTGTGACAATTGTGACAAGAGATATGCTAGTTGGTAAGCTTGTTGCTTTATAATTGAGCTAACTTGGTGAATCACATGGTAAAACTAAGACTGCATTTAAAGCTACTATATTCGGGAAGCAAAAGTATGATCTGGAGAGAGTTCAACTAGGGTGTCCAGATATGAAGGAGAAATGAGAGAGATGTAAGAATAGGAAAGAGAATTTGAAGAGATTGAAGCACTTATTTCCAGAAGATTGCCTAAGGGAGTTGGTAAGTATCAAGGGAAGTTACCTTTGAAATGTTTTTCTTCCAATAAGATTGGTCATTTTCCTTCTAGGTGTCCTGAAAGAGCACAAAAAGTGTCAAAGTATGATAAGCCTTACAAGCCTAACCAGAAGTTTAGATATAAGAAGAAATGCTATTATGTTATCGATGAAGGTGTAACACATGAGGAGTCTGAGAAAGAGAACATCGAAGATGAATTTGTGTACATTGCTATCAAGGAATATGATCTGGTACTTGTTGATTCTACAAGTTGTATTGTTGAAGAGAAAGCTTTGGCTACTAAGGTTGATGAGAAAGATGAATGGGTTATTGACAGTGGTTGTTCACATCACATGGCAGGGGATAAAGGTAAATTTATGAATATGGAGAAGTATGATGGTGGTGCAGTGAGATTTGGAGACAATAAGCTTGCGTAATCCATGGTAGAGGTTTTATTTGTCTTGATGGTAAGCATAATACTAATGATGTCTTATGTGTTGAAGGTTTGAAGCATAATATTTTGAGTGTTGGACAAATGGTTGATAAGGGATATGATTTACAATTCAATAATGGGAAATGTAAGATTTTGAATAGCTATGGTATAGAGATTGCATTAGGTACTAAAACTAAAGGTAATATCTTTCATCTGAATACTGGTGAGAAAAGTTGTTTGATTGCTGAGATTGATGAGATTTTGTTGTGGCATAGGAGAATATGTCATGTTAACTTTGATTGCATGATTAAGAATAGTTCTACTCAAGTTGTTAGAGATCTTCCTAAGATAGTGGAGCCTACTAATCTGGTATGTAAAGAATGTCAATTGGGAAAGAAAACATTAATCTCATTCAAGAGCAAGCTATATACATCTAATGGGTTATTATATCTTGTGCATACCGATTTATGTGGACCTTCTAGAGTAAGAAGCTTGCAAGGAGACAGATACTTTATGTTGTTGATTGCTGACTATTCTAGGACGATGTGGGTCACTTTTGTAAGGGAGAAATTTGAAGCACTGGATAAATTCAAAATATTCAAAGCTAAAGTGGAGACATAAATAGGATTGAAGCTAAAGTGTCTAAGGTCTGATAGAGGAGGATAATTCATCTCTAGAGAGTTTAATTATTTTTGTGAAGAGCATGGAATCAGGAGATAGTTATCTACTTCGAGAACCCCTCGGTAGAATGGAGTTGTTGAAAGGAAGAAGAGAATTGTTTTGGATGTTGCGAGAACTATGATGATTGAAGAAAATGTTCCACATATCTATTGGAGATAAGTTGTTAGCATTGCTATATACACATTCAACCGGGTGCATATAAAATGTGATTCCAGTAAGACCCCTTATGAGCTATGGTTTGGTCATTTTCCTATAGTTAGATATTTTAGAATCTTTGGAAGAAAATATTATATCAAAAGAGACAAGGATATATGAGAATTTGATGCAAGATGTGATGAAGGAATTTTTTGGGTTATTCTACTAAGAGAAAATCCTACTGGTGTTTTAACAAGAGACTGAGAAAGATAGTTGAAAGTGTGAATGTGAAGGTTGATGAGAATCATGAGAAATGAATTAGAGCATGTGGATATGAGTCTGATGATCAAGATGTTAATTCAAAGAAAGTGCAGAGTCTGAGTATGAAGTAGAATGATCTAGTAGATATAGTGAATGTAGATGTTGTTGTCAGTAAATAAATCTTTTTAAGTTTGATAATGTCTCTAATGATGTGGGGTGGGGGAATTTGTCATATATATATATATATATATATATATATATATATATCTGTGTGTGTGTGTGTGTGTGTGTGTGTGTGTGTGTGTGTGTGTGTGTGTGTGTGTGTGTGTGTGTGTGTGTGTGTGTAGGTATACATATGTGTATGCTTGTAACTTTAAGTGAACATAACATTTACGATTTGCTAATACATATAGCAATTTGATTGAATTTTTTGAATTAAAATAGTGAATGGGTTTTTGCACGTATGTGTTAAGGCTTTTAATTAGGGTTGGATGGAAATTTTGAGGCTTGTGAGCTTCATTTTCCTCCTTTAACATGTTTTTTCTTCAAATCTGGTTTCTCAACTTTCTCATCATCAGATTTACATGTTGTCAAGTGCGTATTTTTAAAATTTTCACCATAATTTCACATGTTTGCTAAGCTTTCTAACCATATAAATATTTTTTAGATTTCAACAACGTTAATATATTTTTGTTATTTATTTTACTTGTGTCCAAAGTTCTCAGAGACATATGTGTACCATTCTTTAAGTAACTTTTGAACTACTAGTCCAAATTTGAAATAAATTAGATATTATTGTTCTACACATGATTCTTTACACTTTTAAAAAATTTTAAATTTTAAATTATTTTGGCATAAGATGTGCGATGTACACAGATAGACCAAATTTTTAGGATGCATCCACTTCAAAAAATAAAAACAATACTCAACAAAAAACTACAAAAAAATAGACAACTTCTATTACCGAAGGGTTTTTCAATATACTAAATACAACTATAACTTTATTGACATGTACACCTGATAGTATGTTATGTTTTGCCGAAAAAAATAAGAACACTTTTGTGTCTGTAGAATATTTGACCCCTTAATCTTATCCATTTTTTAAAAAAATTAGTAGTTTTGATACTAGATTTAGAGTACTACAATTCTTGTTCTTTTGGTATCTTCAAATTTTGAGTGGATGAGTCTCAGATTGCTCCTCCAAATTCATGTTTAGCTACTTTTTAAAAAAATTGACCACTTATACCTCCCTTTTTGTTCACCATCTTGGTGAACTCACCCATATATTATCATTCATGTGGTTTACCTATTTTATTGCTGATTTATTATATTATTTTCATTTGTTTTATATCATTGATTAAAGAATTCATAAGCATTGCCATGCAATCATTTAAACTATATTTTAACCTATATTATAAACACATTTAAAGCATCACACTTTTTGTTTGCAAGATTTTTTTTTAACTAAAGTTCAAAGTCAAATCTATTTTGTAGTAATTTAGTGAGAAAGTAAATAATAAGTGATTTTGTAACTAACTAGATCAAGATGATAGTCTTTCAATATTAGGCCATAAATTTTCAACTAAATTTAATTTGTAATTTTTTTTATTAATTTTGTGAGAAGTTAATCTCTTCTCTTGCTTATCTTCTCCATGATGAATCATGTAGTGTGATTTAAAGTATTGGTAAAGAAAAATTGTCTACACAATATTATTAAAAAAAATTAAGATTAGAGAAATTAAGACAAAAATATTATATTTATGAAAATCTATGAACTTAGAAATTTGAAGAAAAAACAACCCTACATTTAATAATTCTATAAAATAAGATCAATGTATATCCTATGTGTTGAAATTATTATTTTTATATATCTATTATTATTTTATTTAGTAAAATACATTTCTATTTACTAAATTTTAATTATTAATATTATTTCATTTCAATAATTTTATACACTAAAATAAATAAATAAAATGTAGACATATTTTGTGAAGTTAGTATGTTATTTCTCCTAAATTTTTTTAAGATATTCACTCCATTTCTTACTATTATACTTTTCATTGTATTCAAAATAAAATTCATATGACAAAATTTACTATTATTTTTATAATATTAAAATATACATAATTATACATATTTTACTACTTGAAATGCAACGTGATATAAATTAAAATATTAAAAATTATTCTAACTCTAATTCCTATATATTATTCATTTTTAAAAAAATTAACATATTTGCTTCAATGTATTTAAAATAAATTTCATATGACAAAATTTACTATTTTTTTAATAATATTAATATATATATAAATACAAATTTTACTACTTGAAATATAATGTAATATAAATTAAAATATAAAAAATATTCTAACTCAAATTCTTATCCATTATCCATTATTCATTGTAATTAATATATAAATAGATGTACACTTTTTAAAACTTAAAGTGATGCAATGAATATTTCAATTTTATTTTGAATACATTATTCATTGCAATTAATATATAAATAGATGTACACTTTTTAAAACTTAAAGTGATCAATGAATATTTCAATTTTATTTTGAATACATTGATTAGAGTTAATAATACAAGTAACTCAACGTGTAAAACCTTCTCCTTTTTTGGAAACTATAAATTCACTGGTTTTCTTTTACCTATGAATTCCCTCTCTTTTTTCTCTATCTTCAAAGGAGTCTTAAGTATTCTAATTGAACCACGGTCACTAGGAGAATTTCTTATTTTATATTTCTCTTCAATAGCTTGTTTATTTATTTCATTTTGGATTCTCGAATCCATGCAAAGTTTTCGTTTAGGAGTTTTGATCTCTAAAGCAAAAGATGGAACTTCTTCTGCATTGACAATTGTGATATACATATTTATCATTCCCCACTTCCATTCATTATATTTTAATATCATTTTATGTCTAAAATCGTATATGAGCTGGGTTAGGTCTAAGTCATTTTCTCCTTCATTCTTCAAACTTGTATTCCTTTTCAACCCAATAAAATACAAACATATATGTTTGCTTTGTGGAGGTTGGAAACATTTTGGATTAATGTGACCATGCCATCTTAAATGTGTAAAATTTTCAAGCTGATTCAACAAAAAGACAAAAAAATTAAAATCTTGCTAAATATTTCTCATATAAAAATATTGATATAAATAATAATACATGAATAGAACTTACATCTAAGATCAGATATCTCAATTTAGACTCAACATATCCTTTCCAAGGTTGAAGGTCACAATAGTTGTTCACTTCTAACTTTATTTGGAAAAAATGTTTGTAAGATTTAAAGAAAAGATTTGGCTTAAAAAGATTGCTCCAATCTTCATTTCTTGTTATAATATCCTGTCATTTAATTTCACACATTATTAACTTTTATATGTAAAGATCATGTTTCTAAATGAATTTTTTTTTTAAAGTAAGACTTATATTTAATAAGAGTAATCTAATAAAATAGATTAATAATTTTGATAGTTATAAAAAATTTAAAATAATATTTTAAAAAAATATTACATATATTTAAATTTATATTATCAAAAATGAAATGAAAATCTATTTTTGTTAACATGTTAATTTCAATATTGTGAGCAAATTTATATTTTTTATAATTTTATTTTGATGAAATTTGAAAGTTATAATTTTATTTTATAGATTGAAAGAAAATTACATTTTCTATAAAAGTTTAAGAAAAAGAGAAAGAAAAACCTTAAATTTTATCCCTTCTTTTAAAATTGAAGTTTCGAAAAAAATTCAAGATAAATATTAAGATAGAATTGTGTTGATAACTCCGAAGATTGTAAATTTTCCTAGGCCATCTTTTTAACCAATAAAAGAACATATTTTAATCATCATAATATACATGATCTTAATGTACACTATTTCCTTTTTTAGTCATAAAGATACAATATAAATGGATACTACCATAGTAATACAAAATTGTTGGTAAAATAGTAATGAGTAGGCTTTGAACAATTAGATATTAGGAAAATGGTCTATATAGGAAAGAACTACCTCCTCTTAATTAAATAATAAACTGAGTTGGTATTTATGTCAATTTGAATTATTGTCATGATTATCCTAATGGAATCTATGCAAGAACTTATGTACTTTTAGACCTCTCTATGTCAATCTTTCATTTTATGCAAATATCATAGGTAGATTCATAGTTACAATGTTTGAATAGTAACTCATGGAGAATATAAACATTCCATTGATAAAGAAAAATCGAGTTACCTTTCATTAGGTTCCTAGAAAAGAAAGGACAAACCAAGAGTTCCTTTATAAGAATCATGGTAAATTTTATACATCTAGAGTCTTAATGGAAGAAAGGGAGGTATCACTCAAAAGGAACAATAACTAGAGAGTAGACAAACAGTTGTAGTATAAAGACTTACTAAGCTCTTAATAGTCTAAAGTATGAGGGTTATTAAACCTTGTTTTAGCAAGGCAATATTAGCTAGCTTAACAAGCTATATTTTGGTAGAAAACTACACAAAACAGATGATGCATAATAAAAAATAATGGGCAGAAAAATTAAAGAGAGATGTTTGAAATATGATAAATGAAGGAATGCAATAGATTATGTAGGGTTTCCTATCTCAATAAAATAAAAGACTTATGAAGTCTTCTTTTTAATTTTTATTTTTTATATTAACATAATTCAACCCATATATAGTAGAGTATCAGATTTTTTAATTCTTGTTTTTAAAATGTGCATAGATCTTATAATTTTCTCTTTTTATGTAAGAATTTCTCTTATAATATAATTTTTTGTAAATAAATTTATACTTAAAATTTAATGTTTTATATCTATATAATACTATATAATTATATTTTATTATACATCCTTTTCAGTTTACTATAGGGAAGGGTCCTAATAAACCCTTCATTAAAAGAGTAAATTTGGATGATGTTAAAGTTTCACTCCATTCCCAAACCCTCTAATGAGAATAAAAATTGATTTTAAGTGCTTATTGTTTAAATTTTAAAACCTAAAACTAAAGCCTTTTCTCTTATGAGGGGAATGGTTATCCAGCCCATAGAATACATCAAACATTTATACATCAAACATTTATTATAATATATAAAATAAATGATATCTTTGTGCATTGTAGAAACTAGATAACCATTTCCATATAAATTACGCGTCACTCTTCTTTATATCTAAATATGATTTGGAGGCAAGATTCAAGACAAAAGCTAGATGTTTCAGATTATTGTATTATCTCCATGACTGAGAAAAACTAAAAGTGAGCACATAATCGACTGCTATTTGGAGTTGATGTTTAATTAAGAAATCGGTGTAGAATGTAATAAACTACATACCTGGCAAGTGGCTTTGGCTATCTTAAACTCTTGCTTCATGATAGCAAGACTTGAAGCACAAACATTGTTGGCTGCATTGGAACGGTGAGGAGTTGCAGGTGTTATCATTGGCATAAGATCAATTTTGGGCACCGCATCATTTTTATTGTTGTGTACTGGATCCCACTCCCACTCTCCACCATAATGTGGAGTGATTGAAAAAAATTCATTTGAAATTTTTACAGGACTTGGCCATGTCCAATCACTATAAATTGTGAAGAACTTCCATAGCAACCAACTAGCACTGGCATCTGGATTATGAAGGCAGACAAGGCAAAGCAATAAAGCCAAATTTATTCCACCTAAAAATCCTGAAGCCTGCAATATACATTACCAAGTGAGAATTTATTTTAAGCATAAGAATTCTGCAGATACAATTACCATGAAAGTATGGATGATAATTAGCTTTGCAATACGGGTCATAATTATATTGAACAAGTTTTGTTACTTACATTTGAATACACAATACGATTTCTCGCCCATAATTTTAGAGAGTGTAATGCAATGCAAAAATTCTGGAACAATTAAAGATATAGTGAGCATTAGTTTCCCACAGTTCATGATTAAATAAAAAGATTATTTTTAGAATTAAGTTTATACATTTTTAATGGATGTTTCAGATGACCTAATCTATCATTAATAATTCAATGCCGGAGTCGAGGAACTCTACATCATATACAGACTTTTAAACTATCTTTTTAAGTGTTACCTCCATTTTTTGGTATTAGTTTTCCACAATCATGTAGTAAACAAAAGATTATTTATAAAATAACTCACTGATACATCATTAATAATTCAATGGTAGAGCCGGGGAACTCTATATCCTATATAAACTTTTTAAACTATTGCTTTTACCTCCATGTTTTGGTTCATTATTTGTTTAATCTTTTCTGTGTTTCTGTATCCATTGATACTTAGCATTGTTTTCTTATCCAAAATGTTCTCTTTCATCAATGAATCTATATTCAAAAGATCCAAGTCCTAGAAAAAAGAATTATCATATATTAGTACAATGTCATTCCTGTAAATACACCATATCAAACTTAAATGTATTAATAACGAGTATTTATTACCTGTGGAATGGTATGAAGACCAACGCAGGCATAGACCATATCAATAGCTATTTCATCGAATTTGAACTTTATAATTGGCACATATGCCTGTGGAATCTTCTGGATTTGTGAGGCATTGGGCATCTCTGCCAAAATTTTGTGCAGAGTTTCAAAGAAATCCGACTTCATTGCATTCCATTTTGTTGAATATGATACAACACAAAGACACATGAATACAAAAGTCATATATTCTGAAATATCTCTAAAATAAGTATTTGGATATTTATGAGGGGTAAGTTTAAATAGTATTGTTCTAAGTTTTGATTGGTTTAAGTGGTTTATCTGAAATCTTATTAATTTCTTAAAACAAAATCGACTTATTAAAATGATTTCAGACAAACCACCCAAACAAAATTGATCACTGACCTCACGAGCATAACTAGGACCAACGCATAGAACATCAATATCTGATTCAGGTCCATAAACCTTCAACAAAACCAATGATATTTTAACAATTAGCTATAATTCTTCCAATTTTCAAAGAGAAAAATGGGTTTTCAGAATGTTCCTGACATGTATTAAACCATAAAAGCACATGAAACTTTACATCGAAAACATAGGAACCAAAAGGAAATATGTTTGCATTCGGTTCAGGATCACTACTGCCACAGGCAAGGGCGACTCCCTTGATCCATCTTTTTACAATCTGGAAAACAACGTAGTTTAGATAAGTAAAATGTGGGTTGCCCGTAACAAACATAAGGATGTATAGAAAGGAAATATAACGTTTCACCTCAGAAAGTTGAGCAATAATTTGTGCTCTCTTCACTTTCATGTCCTTAGTTGCCTTAACATTGCAAGAATTGAGAAAATCATCCAATTGCTTATCCAGTAGTTCAGTGTTAAGACTTCCATATTTTGTCATTGTGTTGATGGTTCCACAAAATACACACTCAACTCCTACTTAGAGTTAGAATGTGGCACAAATTCAATATGCTGCCCTAGAGTATTAATGTAAAACCAAAAGTTGCGACCGTGGCAAGAGTTTTGGTCTAGACACCAGATTAAAATAAATAAGTAATTGATTACTGTTTGAATTGTTCCATTAAAAAGTAAACGCGGAAACTTATCGACAGAGAGGATGTTGGTCGCCACATCTCCCATCCCAACTATAAAACGTCGTAATTATATATTTTTAATTTGCATAATCATATTTTCAGCCTTATTTATTTAATAGAAGAATGTGTATCATTTATAAAATCATTTTCACTATTTAATTGATATGAGAGTATGAGTTTTAGTTGGAAATCTCTTAGGTGTGCTACTGAGCTAAACAATATCTATAATGTCGAAGTCATCTAAAGTACAATTTCCAACTCTTGCTGTTGAGGTCCACACTCAATAAGATTTGATCTTTAATAAACATATTAAGAACTAACCAACTTCACTAGAAAACCAAAAGCTTGTTGACCTTAACCTTAGTTTAACTACTTTTGAAAAAAATATGTCATAACTAAATTACCATTCATTTTTTTTTATGTTATCACTCCTAATATTGAACCTCGCTTTCTTCAATTTTTGCAATTGTTCTTTTATGATGCTTAATCTTATAGTCAATGATACATAAAGTAATTTTTTTCCCCTTTCATCAACGTTGTTCATGTGCTCCTATTTTTTATGTCCTCGTCATTGAAGGCCTTGGTTATAACCTACCCAATGTCATCTCCCAAAATCTTGCTCACGTATTTCACTTCCTTCTAGTTTTTCTCAACAATTTGTTACATCTTTATGATAGCGATATACTAAAAAAATAAGAATTTAAAAAATAAAATAAAATAAAATGTAATAATAAGATAATGAAGAGAAATATTTGGAGGATGAAAAGTCATGGAGGAGACAAAAGGAGAATGGTAATTGAGAAAATGTAAATTTCAAAGAAAAGGATGGAGGAAAATAGGAACGTTCACAGATTTTAGTGAGCCAATCTCTTGTGTTTGAAGAGAAATAGCATGAGGTAGGATACATCAATAAAAGAAGCATAATAGATTCCAAAGCCTATATCTAACAATTCTATTGCATTGTTCCTTAAAGCTAAAGGGAGATTTCATCAAGGACATCTTCAATATCATCTCAAGGGCACAGTATATTCATTCTCCACATTAATTTCCTAAATTAATATTAAATTATAAATCGCTTACTTTCATAGCTAAAAAATAATTATTCTAGGATAGTTGTGGGACATGTATGTGATAATTTAACTATTAGCCATTGCAAATGTAGAAGCCTAGATAAGGCATTTGAGTTGTTTGAAAAAATATCTCGTAGAAATGTGACCTCATGGAATGCCATGGATGTAGAATATTTCAATAATGTTTTTAGAAATGTATTTCTAAAATTTTAATTAAATGTCAGATTATAGATCCTACTTACCTATCTTTAAATATTGATCTTGACAAGAGGGATTAAATGTTCAAAAGTGTATAAATGAAAAGGGTTTTTGTTAGATGTTTAAAATGGCAAAAGCCACTCACGATCACCGCAACCTTCACAAAAACTATACATAAAATTAAATTAAAAAAATTATTTATAAATATCTCTTGAATGAATTCAAATTGTAATTGATTCTTTTGTATATCTTCTATAGCATGAAACTCTAAATTATCTACTTTTGTAGTTAGAAAATTATTAATCTAGGTTGATTTATACTCTAAAATATTTAATATTTGATAAACCAAAGGTAAAACTTTATTTTTCTTAAATTGTTGTATGACTTTGTTGGTAAGTGTAAGATAAGTGTGAGTTTTGGAAAGGTTGTCTATATAATATCTTAGCCACAATATAAAATGATATTAAATAAAATGAAAATAATGCTTTTTAAGAATTTGGGAATGAAAATCCAGAGAAAACTAATGTTTAGTAATGTGCTCAAGAACATGAACCTTATAATATTTGGGAATGAAAATCTAGCGGCAACTAATATTTAGTAATGGTGAAAAGGAAATAGTTATCAATGTTTTCTCAAAGCCAATAAGTAGGATGGGACATGTCATGATTATAATCATAGGCTATCATTTGTCTTTAATTCCCTCCATTTACAACAGGGAAAACATTTTTATGACCCCTCAAGGTAATTATTACTTGAAAAAGATTAAGAGGAGATCTTCTCATCTATGTCTCACATGAGAAAGGTCACCATGGTGGCCAATAATGATAAATGCACTAACTCCATGCCATTGGACATTATTAACTTAAAAAATTCTCATGTGATGATTTATCATCGTTATAGTGACAACAAGAATCTAACTATCAAGTACTTGAAACCCACAAGGAGGTGTATCATTGTTTTAAATTTAAATCCAAAAAACTAAATTCCTTTTGTAGAATAAAAAAGGCCATTCCACAACTGCTAGTGGGATCACAATGGTGTTTGAAGGATTCTATAGTAGTTAATTATATAATACTAGAGGAAATATGGGTGGAAATAAAAAATAACATAGCCCAATCCTTATAATTTTTTGAACTATGCTTTGCGAGCAATGAGTAAGAATTGTCTAGTGCGGACCAAAAGGAACATGGGAAGGATGTTGCAGAGGTGGAGGATCTAATTGAGCATGGGGTTCAATGTTTTGTGCATATGTCAGATTCAAAGGACCATCGTGTGGATTGGCATTGTCTGCTTTCTAAGATTATTGTGGAAGGATGATCCCATGATGGGGGCGGGACCTTCTTAGGTTCTTCTATGCTCTAAAAGATGTCAATGAGGTCACAAATGGTAGTGGGTCGAAGGGGGAATATTCCAATAGGATATCCATAGGGAGAGAAGGATCCTTGAGAAAACACAATTGAAGAAAAGGAATTATATCCAAAATGAGAGGATGAGCCAACATTAAATCAAGGGGGCATCCTAATTCCTCATAACCACAATCCAAGCTAGGGAGAGGAAGTAGCACTTCAAGCAAGACTTCAGGGGGGGAACTCACACACCCAACAGGAGGAGAAATTACATTATGATTCAAGGCCAGAAGGACGGAATCTCCACAACTAGAACCTAACAAAGCCAAGTCATAATTAACTTCCTTTACCAACAAATTCAACTTTGAAAGCTTCAAAATTGGCTTTAAAACCTCTAAATTTGAGGTAGAAGATGCTTGGATCTTATCTTTAGCCTTGAGAGGTGGATCTTTGGATTTCCCAAAAGGGAACTTATTGGAAAGGTGGTATTCCAACAAATAAAGCTAGTAGAAGTGGGCAGAATTATTGTATTCGAGTAGCTAGTTCCAAGATCCAAGGTGAGACTTTAATTCAACTAAAAGGAGTAGAGACATACCTGAAACAATACTAACATAAAAGTGTGCATACACCATCTACGGCCATTGTTTAGTGATAGAGTCCAAAAATAAAATGACCAAATGAATTGAACAACCTAGCAATAATCTCTTCATCCCAAAACTCCAAAGGAAGGCCCAAGGGATGGACCTAGGTCGAAATAGCCCCTACTAGATGGGACTCAGGCCTAAAGCCTAGGAATCATTTACATAGGAGAAGTTGTTGTCTGCCATAAAACAAGGATATCTTGTTGGAAGGATCCTTCTCTCCCTAATATAAATAAGGTTTTTCTTTAATTATAGAACAAATAAAATATTATCAATACTTTCTTTACCTTATGTGGTAACATTTAGAGGGTCTTTTCCAACTCCTTCAACATTTAATTGTAAATTATTTCCCAGTAGAATTGTGTTTCTTTATTGATTTACTACATTTATCAAGTTATCAATATAGCCAATCATGTGATGAGTATATCTTGAATCAATAATTCAAACATCATTATTTTGAATATATTTATACACATCTGCTATAAATAATTTATGACTATCATCATCTTCAATATTTACATTAGTTCTATCATACTTCTTTTCTTAATATACTTGGGTATATGAAAGATCATGTGGGTCCAAAATGTGGCAATGGAGAGAAAAACATGTTTTAAACTTTGCCAAACATGACAAATTCCACTTTGACTTTTTGTATGGGTCAACCAAAATTTGAATTTGGTTTGTTAATACCAAACCAAAATAGATATACATTAACATTAGATATCCATAATTAATAGATATCCATTTTGCAAACCAAAATGGATATCCATTAATAACAATTATCTATTATTAACAGATATCCATTTTGCTTAGCCTAAAAAAATACTTTAGTAAAATGGGCATAACTTTTGTGTTTCTTATTCACAATGGTAAGCTTGTCTCAGTGGTGGTGCTCCCCTTGGGCACCCAGACAAACCACTACTCTAAGGCTTACATAGCTAACATTGGTTTGCAGATGGCAGTTAGAGAAAGGATTAACCGTGTTTGGTTGGAGAGTGATTCAATGAATATAATCAAATATATTAATAGACACAAGGAGACAAGATGGACAATCAAGTATTTGATCAAAGATTGTCATGTCATGATTGCCAACCTAGATGGATTTAAAGCTTCTCACACGTATCAGGAAAGAAATTCCCCCGGTGATTATATGGAAAATCTTGGAGTGGATTATGTGGAGGTTAAAAGGTGGACAAAAATGGAAAGTTTCTTGAAAAACCTATGTGAGCTGACTAGAAAGGACCCTGAATTAATCAACCACTCATGACCAGTTCATAATGACAGAATGTTGTTGGGATAATTTTTATTGGTGGAAGTTTTTTATGCCTCCCAATTATTTCTATTCTAGAGGCTTCGCTTATTTCTAGTTAGGATTGTTGCTGTGTGTTCTAGGTGTGGTCTCATGCTCTTTAAGAATTGTGCATTTTATGGGGCGGGACAAGAATAGGATGGAACCCACCTCTTTTGAAAACTGGAAAAGGAATACTCAAGTTTGGAATGAGATTTCAGATGGACGTCTAATGTCGTATATGGAAAGCTTAAAGGGGATTTCGCACAGTGCTAATGAAGAATTTGTGAATGGCTGGGATAATGGTATCCTTAAGGTATATGATGCTGAATTTAGGATTGATGAATATTATATCACTGAAATTACTAGTATGCAGACAGCGGGAATTAAGTTTTATAGAAAATGGAAATCTACTGAAGAAGCTATCTCCACTTTCTTTGACAAGGAGAAGGAGTGGAATAGGGTTCAGAAGATCGCTGGTGGTGGCTACAATCGGAAGGATCTTCAGATGCCTTGGGCCAATGTCGTAGAGGCTATCATGACATACATCACTCTTGATGGCCGGTATGCAAGCATTTTTTCCTCCCACTTTTTCATTTAGAATCACTTCAGGAATAATAGGAAAATTTCTATTATGTTTTATCTTCTATCTTCTTTAAGGAATAGTCTGGAGAAACATGTTGAGAATGTGGATAATCCAATCCTCCATGAGGGCCTTATTCAACTAATTATGGACTATGCCAAGACCCATGAAGTCAAGCTATCCCCTAATTTGAAAACCCATGTTTCTTCTTCCAAATCAGAAGTTTAGGTGGTTTCTGACATGGATTTGGAAGGGGAAGATAGCGGGTTGGCCAAGGACTGGTAGGATCAAGATTTGTCTGATGATGCTTAGTATTGTCTGCCTACTAGTGAGGACCGCATTCAAAATATTACCCCTGGAATTGGTATTAGTAGGTGCAACAAGCACCCTAGGTGGGCCGCTAGCAAATATAAAAATCTACGGACCAAGCCTGCTAACTTTGTCTCCCCCAAGTCTAAGAAGCCCAAATTTGAAAAGGGTGGGGGGGGCAATTTTGATAGTGAACATGAGATTAAGATTGAGATCCCTATTGACATTGATCATGGGAAATAGGGGAGGGTTTTCATTGACCCCGATTTTGATGATTGCATTTCCCTTGTGGTTAGCAGTCACTTGGATTGTCTCTAGAAGATGGGCATGGAAATTAAAGTATTAAAAGAGGGTATAAGGGTATTGTGGATACTTTTATGAACAACCTTGGGCTCAATAAAATGGAGAAAATCCCCCAGTTGACCCACAAAGTTAGTGAGGTGGACAAGATGAAATTGAATCATGAAAGAAGAATATGGAATTTAGAGGTGAGTGTGGAAGAAATCAAAGGAAGTTTGAAAAATATGGCTGAGATCAACAAGGATACCACGAATAATAGTTCAGAAGGCTTGATGAGGGTCAATAATATGATTGTGGATTACAGGGTTGATCCCATTGTCAGTGTGACTTGTTCAGACTCCAAGCAGAAAAAGAAAGTGAAGGGTGCAGGTGATCAGATTCCCCATCCCCATACTATGAAAGGTCCATGTGCCTATACCAGGAGAAAGAACTAGGAGCAAGGAAGCTCCAGATTTATCATGGAGGAGTTGGAGGATATCAACAGAAAAGTCATTCAGAAGAAAAGAATGCAGATCTAGTGCATTCTTATTAGTAGGTTTCTGGTCTTACGCTTTTTGGTGTTTTAGGTTGGTTTATGGGATTGGCCCATTTTGGTTTTTCTTTTTCTATTGGTTATGGTCTTTGATTCTTATTCTATGGATATTGTAAAACTTTTCAGTTTCGGGTCCCTGTAAAACCCATTTACCTTAATCAAAAACTTTTGTGTTTCTTATCTAAATTTCAATATTTTGTAGGTGTTGGAAAGGTGATTTAGAGACTTATCAAATGGATAAGATAATTTTATTATAGTATATACCATAAATTAATTATAATCATTTGAAGTTAATTCTTCATTTTAAAACATTAGATACTCACAAATTTTGCATAAAAAGTCTTTTTTTTTTCCTCCCATATCACCTCCTTTCTTTATCACTTGTTTATATATACTTCTATATATATCAAGTTCATCTATCTCTTCCTTCTCTACTTATCTCACTCCTTTTATCATCACAAATGGACCTTCCCCAAGTTACATCTAACTTTACATATATCTACCTCTTTCTATTTATCTCTCCCCTCTACCTTCTTTTGCCTATACCTATTTATTAAGTTGGTCTCTATCACCTCCTTTCTCTCCCACTCTTGTCCCTCCTATTTATATCTCCCAATAGATAGATCTTCATGTATATCTATATCTCATTATCTCTAAAGCTCTCTTATTCACTCTTCTCCCTCCATTTGTCTTACTCTCTCTATCATTTTCTATCCATATTTATCTCTACCACGGGGGCTTCATTGGCTAGGAAATATTATATCACATGCATTCATATTGGAGGGTTTAATATCCCCAAAATAAGGGTACAATATATTTCCTATTGGTGAAAATAAGGGGGGTTTAAAGTTTGGGTATGAAAAAATACAATATTTGGCAAAAATAGGGGAGCTTTTAATTCAAGTTTTGTATTGGCAAGGGGTGACAAAAAAGGAGTTTAGAGAAATATTTTTTGAAAATAGGGGGATTATTTAGTATGCCATGAACACATGTGCTATAACCTAGGATCACTAAGTGAATCCCCCATCATTTCTACCTCCACCTTCACATTTTTATCTCTTTCCTTATCCATCTCTCTTTCTAAATCTCCCTCTATTAACATATCTCTTCCTCTGTACATGATTAATATATCTCCCCCTCTCTTCCTTTATCACCCTCTCTATGTATCTCCCCCTTTCTCTACCTTTATCTCTTTATTTAATCCACCTCTATATATCTCTATCTCTCTCCCTCCATCCTTCTCTATAACCACTGTATAAGTCTCTATCTCCCCCTCTTTCTCTCTCCCTCTCTCTCTATCTCTATTTATAATCTCTATTTATCTCTTTACCACTCTATCACACTATCTAAATCTCTCTATCTATCCATATTCCTCTTCCTTTTTGTATCTCACTGTATGTACCCCTCTCTATCTGTACCTCTCCGTCTCTTTATCTATATCTATTCATCTCTCTCTCCCTTTAACTTCATTTTTATCTCTATCTTCCTCTCTCCTTTTCTAGCTATAGATATGTTTCCCTCTTTCTTTCAGTCTTTCTCCCTCTCTTTTCATAGACCTTAGTATCTATATCTATATTTGTTTCTCTATCTCTCTCTATTTTTCCTTCTATCTCTCCCTCTCTATATCTCTTCATATCTCTTCACCTTTATATCTCTCCTTATTTGTATCTTTATTTTTATACATCTCCATCTCTCATTCGGTCCTTCTCTATCTCCATCTCCCTCTCTACCTCTATTTTAATCTATATAGTTAACTCTTTTCGTATTAGCAATGGAGCTTGATTATCTTTATCATTTAGATATTTTTGTGTTATCTATATTTGGATCTTAATTATTGATGAGGTGTGTGGAGTATCTTTCCTCTAACTTTTGTTGCTAGGGAGGCAAGGGGAGAGGGAGAGAGAGGTGTGTGAGAGAGAGGGTAACTGGGGGGGAGAGAGAAAAATAGAGAGAGATTTTGGGGTATTTAGGGGTTAGGAGAGAGAGAGAGAGAGTTCCCTCCCCCCATTCCCCAAAATACCCTCCCTCTCTTTGTCTCTCTCTTCACCTCTCCACATCTTTCCCTCTCTCATTTTATTGATACTTTCCTCTCTCCCTCTCCTTATATCCACTAATTACCCCCAACTCTCTCTTGAATTATTTCTTCCCCCCAATTACCCTCTCTTTCACCTCTCTCCCCATATGCCTTAATAGATACTTCCATCTCCCCCCTCTCCCCCTCCCCCTAATTACTCTCTCTTTGTCTCTCTTTTCACCTTTATCCCCATATCTCCTCTCACTTTGTTGATACTTTCCTCTCTCTCCCTCTCCTCCTACACCCTAATTATCTCCAAATCTATCTCTCATTCTATCTTCACCCCAATCACCCTCTCTCTAACCTCTCTCCCCTCTCCCTTTGTTTATACTTCTCTCCCTCTCTCTCTCTCCCCACCCCACTTTGTTGATACATGCCCCTCTCCCCCTCTCCTCCTCTCCTCCTAACACCTAATTACCTCTCTTTGTCTCTCTCATTCTCTTATGCTCCAAATCACCCTATCCCTCTCACCTCTCTCCTCCTCTCTCTTTGTTGATACTTCATTTTGTCCCCTCCTCCTTCTCTCTAAATTTTGTTGCTATAGATGGGATGGCTATGTACAGAGACAAGTATAGATCTTAGGGAGCTAGAGTGAGATAGATGAGGGATTGATTAAGACATAGAAAGATATGTGAAAATCTTAAGAGAGATAATGAATGAGGGATTCAATGAGAGTTAGAGAGATAGCTCTAAAGAGATATGTATAAATATGGACAAAAATAGAGGGAGGAAGAAACAAATAGGTAGAGTGATAGGTTTAGATCTTAGAAGAGAGAGATTGAGAATGGATCAAAGAGAGATAACATGGTCAACCAACATTTATTACACTCAATAAAATTGCTAAATTTTCTATTATTAATTACTCATTTAATGTTCAAGTATTTTGTGATGAATGTTACAAAAAAAATAATGAAAGAGGGAATTCATATGAAAAAGTTGTGATCTGAAATCATAACAATGATGTCAGAAAACAAATATGCATTTTTTCTAACATAATTTTAGACAAAACGTAACAAATTGCATTAAAATTATATAACTTAAATTTTTTATTGAAAAGTAATCATTCATTTAAAAAAATGTGGGTTTTCAAGTTTATACTTTGTAAAAAATAAAATAAAAATATATGTAGTGACATCCTAGTTACCTAACTTTTTTTAAGTTATTCAACAATTAAAACAATTCTTGTAAATATAAAAAAAAATATATTTATGTATTTTTAAAATAAATAATTAATTATGAATATAAACAATGTTAAGAATTATATATTTCATGATTTTATATCATTTTAAAATTTAAATAATAAATATCACTTTTAGATAGTTCAAATTGAAAACTTATATTTATCTTTGATGAAATATAACAACTTTAAATTTTATCTAATTTACATTTTAAAATTATTATTATTTTCATATATTTTTAAAAATTACACAATTTTATATAAAAAAACAATATACTTATACCTTTAGAGTTAATAGAAAGGAAAAGGAGTGGGCTAATGTCTAGACTTACTTTTTAATGTTGGGAGCTAGAGGAAGCAAATGAGAATGATGAAAATAATTGTGATGCCTTTCTAGGTGTTATGAGGATTAATTGTTGATTCATTTTTGACAAGCACTCCCTCAAAGAATGATATTAGTTCTACTAATCGTGTTCATTGAAACAAGATGAGTTATCCTACCACACGTCTTCTACTTATTTAGTCTTTTATTTATTTGATTAATTAGGATTGCATAGATGTTTTTAACCAATATCACACTTGTAGTTCCTTTTACAAACAGAAAACAATAGCTTCAAGGGATGTCAATATATGGTTAAGGGGACCATGGCTAATCAAATGACACTTTCAATATAGTTAATTCTTGCTTTCAATATAGTTAATTCTTGTAGTTCCTTTTACGAACAAAAAACAATAGCTTCAAGGGATGTCAATATATGGTTCAGGGGACTATGGCTAATCAAATGACACTTTCAATATAGTTAATTTTAGTTTATGTGATACCTAATAACTATGTCTAGATGTCACTCCTTGTAATACCTAGTTGGTGGCATTGGGAGGTGAATTGGGTGATATCCTCATATTTTAGAGCTTCTTAATGTAGATTTAATTGAATTGGTACTTATGTCGAATTGAGTTCTTGTTGATATCAGGTCTTAATGGAAGCTATGTAATAACTTATGTACTTTTAGACCTCTCTATGTCAATCTTTAATTTTATGCAAAAATTAGGTGGGTTCATAGTTGCGATGTTTGAATATTAAAGGATTCTTAATAGATTCTTTTGTTGTAATCGATTGATAAAAGGAAAAACTAAATTATGTTTTTTTCTAGGTCCCTAGAAAAGAAAAGACTAGTGTTCCTTTGAAGGAATCATGGTACATTTTCTACATCTAAAGTCTTAATGGAAGCAAGGTAGGACTCACTCAAAAGGAACAATAGCTAGAGAGTGGAGAGAAGGTTGTAGTAGAAAGAGTTACTAATAGTTTAGAAAGCTATATTTTGTAGAAAACATCATAAGAAATAGGTGTAGAATGTTATAAACTACATACCTGGCAAGTGGCCTTGGCTATCTTAAACTCTTGCTTCATGATAGCAAGACTAGAAGCACAAACACTATTGGCTACATTGGAACGGTGAGGAGTTGCAGGTGTTATCATTGGCATAAGATCAATTTTGGGCACTGCATCATTTTTATTGTTGTGTACTGGATCCCACTTCCACTCTCCACCAAAATGTGGAGTGATTGAAACATTCTCATTTGAAATTTTTACAGGACTTGGCCATGTCCAATCACTATAAAGTGCGAAGAACTTCCATAGCAACCGACACTGGCATCTGGATTATGAAGGCAGACAAGGCAAAGCAATAAAGCCAAATTTATTCCTCCTAAAATCCCTGAAGCCTCCAATGCATATAACCAAGTGAGAATTTATTCGAAGGTTAACAATTCTGCAGATACCATTACTATGAAAGTGTGGATGATAAATAGCTTTCCAATATGGATCATACTAAAATGGACAGATTTTGTTACTTACATTTGAATAGATATTACGATTTCTCGCCCATAATTTTAGAGAGTGTAATGCAATACGAAAGTTCTGGAACAATTAAAGATATAGTGAGCATTAGTTTTCATGTAATAAACAAAAAGACTACTTTTAAAATTAACTTTATATATTTTTAATCGATGTTTCAGATGAACTAATCTATCATTAGTAATTCAATGGCAGAGCCGAGGAACTCTATATCCTATAAAAACTTTTTAAACTATTGCTTATACCTCCATGTTTTGGTTCATTATTTGTTTAATCTTTTCTGTGTTTCTGTATCCATTGATACTTAGCATTGCTTTCTTATCCAAAATGTTCTCAATCATCAATGAATTTATATTCAAAACATCCATGTCCTAGACAAAAGAATTATCATATATTAGTACAATGTCATTCCTGCACCTACGCTATATCAAACTCAAAAGTAATAGTAATGAGTATTTGTTACCTGTGGAATGGTATGAAGACCAACGCTGGCATAGACCATATCAATAGCTACTTCATTGAATTTGAACTTCATAATTGTTACATATGCATGTGGAATCTTCTGAATTTGTGAGAGGTTAGGCATCTCTGCCAGAATTTTCTGCAGATTTTCAAAGAAATCCAACTTCATTAAATTCCATTTTGTTGTCAATACAAAAGTCATATGTTCTAGAATATCTCTAAAATAAATGAACGAAAAGATATGTATTTGGATATTTATGAATAAAGCAAGCTTAAACAGTATATTTTAAGTTTTGATGTGTTTGAGTGGTTTATCTGAAATCACATTACCTTCTATAAATGAATCCACCAATTAAATATGATTTCAATCAAACTATCTAAACAAATCAAAACTTAAAATATGCTATTTAAACTAAAATCATTCAATACTGACCTCATGAAAATAATTAGAACCGACGCATAGAACATCATTATCTTATTCAGGTCAATAAACCTTCAACAAAACCAATGATATTTTAACAATTAGCTATAATTCTTCAAAATTTTCAAAGAGAAAAAATGTGTTTTCTGAATGTTCCTGACATGTATTAAACCAGAAAAGCACATGAAACTTTTCATCGAAAACATAGGAACCAACGGGAAATATGCGTGCATTCGGTTCAGCATCACTAATGCCACGGGCAAGGGCAACTTCCTTGATCCATCTTTTTACAATCTTAGAAAGTTGAGCAATAACCTGTGCTCTCTCCACTTTCACGTCCTCTGTTTCCTTAACATTGCAGGAATTGAGAAAGTCATCCAATTGCTTATCCAGGAGTTCGGTGTGAAGCCTTCCATATTTTGTCATTGTGTTGTTAATTCCACAAAATACACACTCAAACTCTTACTTAGAGTTAGAATGCGGCACTAACTCAATATGCTGCCCTAGAGTATTAATGTATTTCACTTCCAATTTTTCTCAATAATTTGTTGCATCTTTATGATGGAAATATGTTAATAATTTTTTTAAAAATAAAAATAAAATATAATATAATAATAAGATAATGAAGGGAGATATTTGGAAGATAAAATATCCTGGAGGAGACAAAAGGGAAATGGTAGTGGAGAAAATGTAAATTTCAAAGAAAATGATGCAAGAAAATATGAACATTCACGATATTTTTTTGAGCCAATCTTTATTGTTTAAGAGGAAATAGCATGAGGTAGGATAAAGCAATAAAAGAAACATAATATATTCCAAAGGCTATATCAAACAAGGGCTACACTAGAGCGTAGTTCCTGCCAAAGCTGGCAGGGTAGTTGTGGAAGAGAAAATTAGGATAGCACAATCTAGATTATAGAAAAATGCTCTGATCAAGCTACTAACACAAAATAGACTGATTGGGGGCTTAGAATAGAGCATGAATTCATGTCTATGTTTTCCATTAATGGCACAAAAGAGAAAACTTAGAAAAGATCAAGAGTATTAAGAGTCAAGCATTACTTGTCCAAAGGTTTTTACAGTGAGCTTGAGATCATCTCAGAGTTAGGCAGATGGAAGCAAAAAGTGATTAGATTGGGAAAAGGATCTCCTGGCAAATGCATTTTGAGAAACCAAATAGTCAATAATAGCTCCTTGGTAGCGTCTATTGGATTTGTCAATCTCCCTCTTCAGCAATCAGACAAAGTTGTAAGCCCAATTCCTCAAAAGAGAGACTCAAAGATGGAAACAAAAGTTGAGATTCCGATCCAAGCTCCTTCAAAGTCCTTGCACCAGTCCTCAAGTATGGCCTCTACTCCTCCCCTAGTTTCTTTAGTGGCTCCGGATCCCCTTATCCTCCTCTCCCCCTCCGCTAGTGCAAGTCTGGGAACCAATATTGCTAGTTAGGTTTTCCCACTCCAAAGCCCTATTCCTCTGGATTCCCCCCCCCACCATGAGCTCTAGTCCTCATCTCATCTTATCCTTGATTGCCAAACTCATTCCCAAAAGGCAGTCAGGAGTCTATTTGGGCAAAAAAAAACACCAGCTTTGAGTAGAGGGGCTTTCAAAATCCTTTCCCACCCTCCACCTAAAGCTACTAGAAGGAAAAGCAGCTCTAGGTCCAATAAGATAAAGGGATCTTCTCGCACAGCCAAATCTGCAAAATCCAAAAATATTCACCCTACGAAAGCATTGCTTGAGGAAGAGATTATTGAAGAGGATCTCAAAGCAGACTTCGAGGCCAACACAGACTTTTCCCATTTAGCGGGAGAAATTTCCCCCTTAATGGATTGTCTCCACCACAAGCCCCTTCTCAACCTATCTTCGGAAATACCCTTCCCCTCCCTTTCATCCTTGCCATTTGAATCAATTGGCCTGGATTTGCCTTTGGACCTGGATGCTCAGAACCTTCTGCAGAATGCCATGCTAGAAGAGGAGGACCAGGAGGCAATTTTAGACACACCCTTGCCAGTTCTCTACTCCCAAATTAAGGAGAAAAGGAAGCTAGGGATTCATTAGAATCAAGAGGGCCTGGGAAAGCTAGATTTTGGCTCTTCCCCTCCCAAGAAGGGGAGAAAATCTTTCATAGAGGTCAGATCCCTGGAAGGAATGGCAGAGAATCAATCCAAACTTTTGGATCTTTGGAAAGTAGGGAAGGGAAATCCCCTTCCTAAACAACAATGAAAATCTTATCTTGTAATGTTAGGGGCCTCAACACCCTTAACAAGTAGAGGGTGATCAAAAGACAGATTCTTTTGGTCAATGCAGATATAATCCTACTACAAGAAACTAAATTGGAAGAGAGGCTTGCAATTGCCTTTGGGAATGGGATAAGCTCATCATTCCAATCTTCTTTGGAGACTACAGTAGCTTCAGAGGGTTCCTCGGGAGGGTTAATAATAATTTAGAAGCCCTCTCAAATTAAAGTTGAAGGAATAGCATCTAATAAGGACTGGATGCTTGTTAAAATTACTCACCTACAATCGAGCACTTCTTTCTTCATAATTAATGTATACGGCCCAATGGCCCCCTCCAAAAAGAGACAGACATGGTCTTCTTTGGATGGAGTATTGGCCACCTTATCTGAGGAACAAGTTGTCATTAGGGGTGATTTTAATGCTATCAAGAATGCATTAGATAAGAGGGGGGGCATCACTCGCCTAAGGAGTGCTCAGCAGGATTTTAATAGTTGGATCGAGAGGAATGGCCTCTTGGAAATAGATTTAAGAGACTCTTACACTTGGACCAACAAGAGGAAAGGCTTTAGTAATATAGAAAAAAAAATAGACAGATTCTTCTGGCACAGGGATTTTTCTATCTTTCCCTTCACACCACTTTGCAATGTTCTCTCATGTTCAGGCTCGGACCACTATCCCATTCTGCTCACTTTAAAAGGCACCGAGGGATCAACTAGGACCCCCTTTAGATTCAAAAATATGTGGACGAAAGAGCCAAACTTTTTGATATTGATTGAAAAATGGTGGAAGGAAGAGTCCTTTGAGGGCTCAAAACTCTTTTGCTTCATAGCAAAACTAAAATTAATCAAACAAAAACTGCTTCAATGGAATTCCAAGCACTTAAAAAACTTCTTCTCGACAAAAAGACACATAGAAGAGCAATTAGAAGCCCTAAACGACATGATTATCAAAATGGCTATGGATCAAGAATCTTTCCAGAAGGAAAGATCCCTCCTTCTAGATTACGAGGATATCCTCTCCAAGGAAGAAATCTTTTGGAAACAAAAATCAAGGGAGAATTGGCTCAAGATTGGAGATAAAAATACTAAGTTTTTTCACAATGTTACTAAAATCAGAAGAAGCAAGAATTGGATATCTAAACTACAAATTAGAGATAACCAATCTTCTAAGGACCCAGAGATCATAAAAGAGGAGATTATCTCCTACTATTCCAATCTTCTGAATAATAGTGAAGGATCTCATCTTCAAGATCAAAAGAAGCTATTGTCTGGGATCCCCAAGATCATATCTGAGGAGCAAAATCTGAGTTTAAATGGGAAAATTAAAATGGAAGAAGTTCTTCAAGCCCTAAACCAACTCCCTTTAGGTAAGGCACCAGGGCTGGATGGCTTTCCTTCAGATTTCTTTAAGAAATGCTAGTACATCCTAGGGCAAGAACTCTCAGATGCCTTAGAGTGTTCAAGAAGGTCAGGGAAAATCCTTAAAGAGATTAACAATACTTTTATAGCACTTGTCCCAAAGAAGGAGAAGGTGGAAAATCTGGGAGACTACAGGCCTATTTCACTATGCAATACAGTCTATAAAATCCTCTCAAAAATCATGACCAATAGATTGAAGCCTCTCATGAACAACATCATTTTAGAAGAACAGACAAGGTTTGTCACGGGCCGATCAATTCTCGATGTAGTGATCATAGCACAAGAAGAAATTCATACCCTTCAAAGAACAAATAGGCCAGGTATGTTAATAAAGTTAGACATCAAAAAATCTTATGATAGTGTTGATTGGCGTTTCCTTTGCAAAACACTTCAAGCCTTTGGCTTTGATAAGCATTGGATAAATTGGGTATTTGAGTGCATCTCAACACCCAAATTTTTAATATTAGTCAATGGAAAGCCAGCTGGTTTCTTCTCTTCCTCAAGGGGCATTAGGCAAGGGGACCCCTCTCTCCCTTCTTGTACATAACAATGGGGGAGGCTCTAGGAAGAGCCATAAAAGCTAGTTATGCCAACCAATAGCTAGAAGGAGTCAAAATAAATAAAGACACTGTAGCAACCCATTAGTAGTTTGCAAATGATAATCTCTTATTGGGATCAGCAAAAGTAAAGGAAGACAAACACCTAAACCAGATCTTAGAGATGTATGGAAGGGCTTCAGGCCAACAAAGAAACAAGGACAAAACTAAAGTCTTCTTCTTCTCAATAGCAATTCCACTTCAGACCAGAATTCTCAGAATCTTGAATTGCAAAGAAGGAAGCCTTCCATGTACCTATCTGGGCATCCCAATAGACAGAGGTTTGAGGAACTCCAAACTCTGGGATCCCTTAAAAATTAAAGTTGAAAGTAGTGCAAATGCCTGGAAGGGCAAATGGTTTGCTTGGGCAGGCAGATTAGTCATGATTCAAGTAGTGATCTTGGCTCTACAAACTTATCTTATATCTATTTTATCCCTAACATCTAGTGCCAACACCTACATTATCAAGAAGATGAGGGATTTCTTTTGGCAAAACACTGAAGAGAAGCATAAGATTGCACTAATAGCTTGGGACAAAATTATGAAGCCTAAACCAATGGGTGGCTTAGGCATCAAGGATTTTAGATTACAAAATATAGCTTTGGGGGCCAAACTAGTATGGAAATTTATTAAAAACCCAAATGCATCCTGGGTCAGAATGCTAGCAACAAAGTATCTCTTAAATCAGAATAATTTAAACATCCTTAGATTAGGGTCATTTCCGAAAGGATCAAGAAGATGGAACTTCATCATCTCTTGTAGAAACCTAATCTCAAACTTAGTCTCTTGGGATATTCATGATGGATCAGCAAGCCTATTCTGGGAAGACTCTTAGGGTGGTTACCCTCCCTTGGCAAATATAATTCATATCCTTGCAATAGAAAATTGGTTCAAACAAAATTGGGGAGTCCGAGTCAAAGATTATATGGAAATAGAAGAAACACCAAACACACCATGCTGGAAGTGGAAATCAATGGAGGGCCCACCAATTCCAAGGGAGGACATGGAAGAGCTTTTTGGACACCTACAAGTGAGAAACATTTGTTGGTATTTTGGTATGGTTTTGTCATTGATGTCAACACCTACTGAATACAAGCACCTTGAAGACTCGGCAACATTCACCAGCAAGCAAGTAAACTGTGCAACAGTTACTGGTATATCGTTCACCAGCAGGATATATTGTTCACCGGTACCTGGAATGATATGGAAGACACTTGGTAATGTTGAAGACATTGTGTGGACACTTTATTTTGAAGAATTAATCATTGGTATATTCATATTTGCATATTTTCTTTTACCAGCAAATAGGTCCAGGTTATCTAGGGTTACACTGGCAGGTTTATCTTTTCCAGATCAGCATGGCACGCTATGGAGATGATTTATTATTGTTGTAAATGCATTTAGCTGACATGTTTAATTGGTTATTGCATCGGATATTATATTTTATAAAAATGTTTTATTGTAATATCTTGTAGAGTCAACCTACTAAAATTGGTCTTAGGGTATGGTATAATTGTAAGATCTTATTTGTAAGATCAAGTGTGGAATGTGAAAAATAATTGAGTGAAGGTATATGCGAGATCAAGAAGGGATATACATGAAGACATCATTTGAAGGTGAAGTTAGATTTTTGTAGAAGCATATCAGCATTACACCAGTACTGAATCCAGCATATGAAGATGCTATTTTGTGCAGTACATTCTTATTGGATTTAACCATCCAACTCTAGTTAGTGTGACTCCCATTTTGTGATTGAGCAGTGAGCTCTAGGCTGTTGGCCTCTCTACATGTGCAAACCCCATTTATGTACACTTACTATCTGTAGTAGTATCATCTTCTTGTGGGTAAGGTTTCCCACTGTGGTTTTTCCCCTTATAGGGTTTCCATGTACAAATATTGGTGTTATGTGTTGTGGATGACTTTATGTTTATATTTCATGCATTAATACTTACCAGTATAGCAATTTACTATTAACACTATCTACTGACATACTTAACTGGTTTACCGGTATTAAGCATTAAGTTGGTTAATTAGTTTTTGGTTTGAATTTATTAGACAATTGATTCACCTGCCCCCTCTCAGTTGTCTCTGGGACCTAACAATTGGTATCAGAGCTTAGTCCTCTTTTGTAGAAGTTTAACAACTTGAGGAGATCCAATGTCTACTAATTATTTCAGGAAGGATAGTCCTAAACTTGATGGAACCAACTATGGGATATGGAAGATCAGAATGGAGACACATCTGAATTGCATTAGTAAAGACATCTGGTAAGTTACTAAGAATGGTTATACTGCTATTGTAGCTGGTCAGACTGCTCCAACTACCTTAGCTAAAGATGAAGAAAATGATTGCAAAGCAAGAGAAGCACTTTTGAGCACATTATCAGATCAACAAATCATGGGATTATCAGATAGGTCTACTGCTAAAGCTATTTGGGATCACTTGGAAACACTTAATGAAGGAGATTCCATAGTCAAAATTGAAAAACTTGAAAGCTTCTGAGTCAGGTATGAACATCTGAAAATGGAAGAAGATGAAAGGATTTTTGCTTTTATGGAAAGAGTAAATGAAATTGTTTTGGGTATTAAATGTTGTGGAGGAACTCTGAGTGAGGATGAAATTGATTCAAAAATATTAAGAGGTTTTCCACTGGCATATAAAATGAAGGTTACTACTATAAATGAGTTAAGAACAATGCCTAATACGTCAGTAACTAGGGATACATTGATTGGAAAACTTTCAGCGTTTGAAATTGAGGAATTTGGTCCTGTTGCTACTATAAAAACCAATTTGGCCTTTAAAGCATCAACATCATCTGCTCCATCATTTGACAAATCAGATTGGAGAGCCTTTTATGCAAGAGAACTTGAAGAATCCAAAAAGGAGAATCAAGAGCTTGAAGAACTTGAAGCACTATTTGCAAGGAAAATGCCAAAAGGTCCAATTGGAAGTAAGTATGAAGGTAAAGCACCCTTTAAATGTTTTAACTACAATAAGATTGGTAATATGGCTTCAAGATGCCCTGATAGACATGCTAGACTAAGAGAAGAAGCTAGAAGAACATACAAGCCTAATCCTGAATATCAGAGATATAGATTTAAAAAGAACAAAGATAAATCTTGTTACATTGCTGATGAAGGTGTGACTAATGATTCTGATGAGGATCCAATAGACAACAGATGGGTTTTTCTTTCTATAACAGAAGATCAACCGACACCTACTACTCAACCGGTAGAACAAGCCCTAGCAGCTAAAGTTGAAGCAAAGGATGAATGGATCACTGACTCAGGATGCTCACATCATATGACTGGAGACAAAGGTAAATTCTTGAACTTTCAACAATACAATGGAGGTTTAGTAAGATTTGGAGATGACAAAGCTTGTTCAATCAAAGGTAAGGGTTCAATATCTCTTGATGGTAAGCATAATACTGACAATGTCTACTATGTTGAAGGATTAAAGCATAATCTTTTAAGTGTTGGTCAATTAGTTGAGAAGGGATTTCAGTTACAATTTAAAAATGGAAAATGTAAAATCATGAATAGAACTAGTTTGGAAATTGCAACCAGTAATCAGACTAAAAGCAATATCTTTCGTTTGAATAACAGTGAAAAGGCATGCTTAATTGCACATATAGATGAAAGTTGGTTATGGTATAAGAGATTATGTCATGTAAACATTGATTGTATGGTAAAAATCGGTACTTCTAAGGCAGTTAGAGATCTACCTAAAATTGTGAAACCTCAGAATACAATTTGTAAGGAATGTCAATTTGGAAAACAAGTTAGAGCTAGTTTCAAAAGTATTCCACAAAATTCCAATAATGCTCTTGATTTAATTCACACTGATTTATGTGGTCCAGTTAGAACTAGAAGCTTACAAGGTGATAGATATTTCATGCTAATTATTGATGATTATTCTAGAATGTGTTGGGTTACTTTTCTCAGAGAGAAATCAGAAGCACTTGGAAAGTTCAAACTATTCAAAGCAATGGTTGAAAATGAAACCGGTAAGAAAATCAAATGTTTAAGATCAGATCAAGGAGGAGAATTCACATCTAAGGACTTTAATGCATTTTGTGAAGTGAATGGAATCAAAAGATAGTTATCAGCACCTCAGACAGCATAGCAGAATGGAGTTGTTGAAAGGAAAAACAGAACTATCTTGGATGCAGCTAGAAGTATGTTATCAGAAGCAAATCTACCACGTGTATTGGAGAGAGGGAGTTAGCACTGCCGTCTATACATTCAACAAAGTTCACATCAAAGGTGAAACCGGTAAGACCCCTCATGAACTATGGTTTGGTAACACTCCTACTCTTAAGTATTTCAAAATTTTTGGAAGTAAATGTTATATTAGAAGAGATGAGTATATTGGCAAATTTGATCCTAGAAGTGATGAAGGAATATTTCTTGGTTATTCATCTAAGACCAAGGCATATAGATGTTTTAATCAAAGATTGCAGAAAATTGTTGAGAGTACAAATGTAAAGATTGATGAACAATTCAGAGGAACTTCAAGATATATAGACTCTGAACCAGCAACAAAAATTGTGACAAATGAACCTATACTGAATCCACCAGTATAGAATGAAGATCCAGTTACCCCGGTATCATCAAAAGATTCCACAATAATTGAAGAACAACAACAAACTAAGACACCCTGGTATGTAAGATTGAATCATTCTAAAGATCAAATAATTGGAAACAAATTTAAAGGAGTTATGACAAGAGGAAGATTGGCAAATGAAGAGGTATGTCTTATTTCTCAAATTGAACCATCATCTATCAATGAGGCATGTGAAGATAAATTTTGGATTAAAGCTATGGAAGAAGAATTAGGACAAATTGAGAAAAATAATACTTGGACATTAGTTTCCCGGCCTAAAGATAAAAATGTAATTGGAACTAAATGGGTATTTAGAAAAAAACTTAATGAAGATGGTAAGGTTGTCAGAAATAAAGCAAGACTAGTATGTAAGGGATATTCTCAAGAAAAAGGAGTTGATTACAATGAGACCTTTGCACCGGTAGCTAGAATTGAGATAGTTAGATTATTCTTGGCTTTTGTAACTCACAAGGACTACAAAGTTTATCAAATGGATATTAAATGTGCATTTTTGAATGGAGATCTTGAAGAAGAAGTATATATTGAACAACTTGATGGATTTTCTTTGACAGATGACAATGATATGGTTTGCTGGTTAAGAAAAGCTCTGTATGGATTGAAACAAGCCCCAAGAGCTTGGTATGCAAGGTTGGATAAGTATCTTTTGAAGATTGGTTTTACTAAAGGAAATGCAGATAGTAATTTATATTACAAAATAACTAATGATGACATCTTGATTATTGAAGTACTTGTTGATGATATAATCTTTGGAGGAGAAGATGGATTATGTAAGGAATTTTCTCTTGAAATGCAGCAAGAATTTGAAATGCCTATGATTGGAGAAATAAAATTCTTTTTAGGTTTGCAAATTTCTCAGACTGATAAAGGTATATTTTTGAGTCAATCCAAGTACTTGAAATAATTACTAAAGAAATTTGGGATCGAGAACTCTAAACCGATAAGCACACCTATGACTACAAATGACAAATTATCTCAAAGGGATGAATCTACACCTGTTAGGGTATGTGCAAGCTAATGAGTCACAAATTCATGGAAGTCTGTGCATTGGAAAATGTGCTCCACAAAACGGGCCCCTATTTTTAAAAAACGGGGGCCCGTTATAAAAAACGGGTGCCCGTTAATGGTTCGGCCTCTCGAGCAGAAAGGTCACGAGGTGCCGAAGCCAAATAAAATGGGCCCCCATTTTATAAAAAACGGGCCCCCGTTTATGGACAAAACGGGCCCCCGTTTATAAACAAAACGGGGGCCCGTTTTGAAATGCTATTTTTATCATTTTTTTGGACAATTTTTCATTTTCACCATTACAGTTAGTTGACAAGGGGAGATCAAAAATGGGCCCCCGTGCTGTGGTTTCCACTTCAAGCCTCCACCACTATCCCAGGTACACATTCAGTCATCTATTTTCACATTTCATAATTTTCTTGTATATTTTTCTTTTTTTTTTGTGTATTATTTAGTTTTTTTTTTATTATTTTAGTTTTTTTTAATAGTAGCATATAAATAAATTATTTTTTATATTTGTAAATTCTTGATTTTGATCTAAAATATTTTTGAACAGTTAACCCTAAACCATAATCAACAAATTTAGAAACCAAAACCAAACCTAGATAATTAACAAAATGAAATCGACACAAATAAAAAACCGAAAAATGAAATGGAAACAAAAACAAAAACGTTTGAAAATGAAATCGACACAAACAAAAAACCGAAAATGAAATGGAAACAAAAACAAAAACGTTCGAAAATGAAATCGACACAAACAAAAAACCGAAAATGAAATGGAAACAAAAACAAAAACGTTCGAAAATGAAATCGACACAAACAAAAAACTGAAAATGAAATGGAAACAAAAACAAAAACGTTTGAAAATGAAATTGAAATAAAACCGAACATATGTACCTAAATTGTTCTTAATCCTCATTAGGCAATACAAAAGTGACCACTAAATTAGTATAACCTTAAAAGTAATTAACATTAAGTTCTTCAAATTTTAGATATGAAAGTTTAGGCTTAGGTTTATGCCATGTCATGGCATAAAGGTCCTATTATGGTCCTATTATGTCATGCGATGGTATAAAAGGATCAATTATGGACACAATTTTAGAGCAAAGCTAGATAAGTTACTAAAATTGGAGTTTGGTTTACATAGGTTCATAAAGGAAGCTAATATGCCAAATATATAATTCATTAATGCAAAATAAAAAATATTCTTGATTTATAATGTTGATTGATAATGAGTTTTCTAAATGGGGTGCTAATTATATATACATCCGAAAGATTTGAAAAATATAATTCCCAAGAAGTGTTTTGAATATCTTTAGAAGTATATTGGTATATCTAGAATGTAATTTATATTATTAAAGATTTAATATATGATTTGAAGTTGGTAGATATTTTGAGGAAGATTTATTAGATTATGTTATGATTAAGCCAATATTAGAAGAATGGTTTTAACAACATCTTTTGGTTTTAAAAGGTGCCCAAGGTTTGAAGTTGAAATCATATTCGATTGTATATAATATTAAATTGTTAAGGAGCTATTTAAGGAGCTATTTTTTTTTTAAATAGTTAATTTAAGATATTAGTTGAAGCTATTTGAGAACGTGAGATAGTCCTAATGAACACATGAATTAAATTAATGAACCTAGGACAATCACAATGAACATATGATAGTCCCAATGAGCCTCAAATGATCCTAATGAATGTAGGGTAGTCTTAATGAACCTAAGAAAGTCCTAATGAGCCTAAGAAAGCAATAATGAACTTGGGACAATCCTAATGAACCTAGGATAGTCCTAATGAACCTACGATAGTGTAAACAAGCCTAGGATAGTGTAAGAAAAAAACACTACAAAAAAGACCTCAAATGCGTTAAATGAATTTGCCAATAACGCACTCGTGTTTATCTTGTTTTGGTCATTTGGCTACCTTTTTTTACAACATCTTGGTGTATACGCCCCTAAGAAGACCTTTTCCTCAAAAATTTCTTGGATAATGAACTCCTCATGTGCACCAAACATTTAAGTTGCCACTTGGAAGCTTCTAATGCACACAATCCTTTCAATCAATCTACTTCATTGATCTCTCAAAACAATCTTAGTATTTAATCCTCTATCCTTCATTTCTTATTCAACTTTGTAAGAGAATTTGTGTATGGATTGATATCTTAAATTTTATAGAAAGATTATATATGAAAACAAATGATTGCGGAGTTTTATAATAAATGATTTATAGGAAATAATATTTTTTGAAGGTTTTGTAAATTATAATCTTGTGTAGATTTGATTATGGGAGAAATTTAATGGTGAAATATGCTTAACTCTTCAAAAGTTTTGATGTTTTGTCTTTACATGACAACCACTTAGAATATAATATGTTTTAAGTATGTCATTTATAGTCATGGGAGATTAGTTTTTTTTTAAGATTGTCTGAAGACTAATCAATGTAATATGATTTGATGGCAATTATCTCAAAACTATGTAATTGAATTCTAATAAATTATCATGTGTACACTAAAACACTAGAAATATGGAGCATCCAAACACACACGTGCATTTTTCAAAATAAATTTAAGTTAAAGTTAACAAAATATTATGTTGTCTTAGTAATATTGTTTCCATGCTATATATTCTTACACTAGAAGGAGGATCATCTTATTTCTCACTTCTTTATTGATCTTATGTATGAAATATTTTATATTGATTTTAATAGTTGATGCATTTTACAAGAAATGAATTTATTAAATTGAATATATAATAGATTTATGATGTTTCATTGAAAGTTTCTATTAAGTTTTGTGCGCAAATTTTATATTTCAAGATTCAATAGTATGTACATGTATATTTTTTTAAGTTCAATATTATATTATATATTTCATGTGTATCTCATTCAACAACATAGAAATGTTACTATTTATAAATGTTTTTTTTTAATTTAGTAAAATAGATTCTTCTTTGACATAGAGTTGTATATAATTCATGTATATCTTTATATATGCAGGAGTTCTTTGCTATCATGGATGTCTTTGACATAGATGAACTATTAGGTGAAAATCCCCCACCACAACCCCCTCCTCCTCCTCCTCCACCTCCACCACCACCACCACCACCACCACCACCACCACCACCACCACCACCACCACCACAACCCCCTAGATTGGATGAAATTCGTTTAAGAGAACAAATTAATGAAAACCTACAAGTGATTGAACAAAACATTGCTGCTATCCAAAATGAGCAAGTCACGCCACCCCATCTTGTAGAGTTTGCAAAATCAATGCAAACTGTTGTCGAGTCAGTTAGACCTGTTGATTCTCAATTAGATCAATTTCATAGATGATGACAAGAGTTGCGTGATTTTTATGCCGATGGTTTAACTTATAGACAAATCACAGATTTGAAAATAACCAAAGCTCATTTATGTCCATATTTTACCAACCCAAAAACAAGAGAACCAATGCAACCTAACCAAAAAAGAATTTCAATTAGGTGGTGTGTGCATCCAGAAATGGCTAGATACTTTTGGGATAGATGGTGGATGGTTTTTGATTATCCACCACATCATAATTATGAGGTCCCTTTTTATTTTTTGAAGAAATTATACTGTGAGTTTGTAATGAACCAAAAACCAGATTATTTTGATATTAAGTCATTCCAGGGTGCTGGTCATGGAATGCCACAGAATAGATTAGGGGCACAGATTAATAATCCCCTACCGGATCCACCCATAGTTCCACTTGTTGCTCCATCGATTCCTGTAGATGTCCAAAATACATCATTCATTTCGACATTAGATGCTTTGACTTCCCTCACAGGTAACCTGAGTGAGCAAGCTGCTCACATGGCATCTGCTCCTCGATGGATACCACATATGTGTTCGAGTTGTCATGAGACATGTGTAGGTCCTACTATTGCTGCAGGATCTACTTCAGTTCCAGATGAGCATGATGCAGCAGATGATAGTATGATGACATCTTATATGGATTTTCTTTGCTCGGATGTTCATCTTGACCAGGTATAGATATATATACATGTACATGTCAATCTTTTTATGTACTTCATTAAATATAGGTATAAACTAAGTGCATCTCTTTTTTTATACAATCTAATACTTCATTAAATAAATTTTGTTTATGTAGATAAGGACTACGCCTAATATTAGAGTCAATATTGCATCTACTGGAAGACAACTAGACACACCTTATGGGGTATAGTATAAATTTCTATCTAGACATTGTAGTAGATCTTTTTAAGTTAATATGTTATCATCGTATATTATATAAATTTTCATGTTCATACATTGAATGCTTCTTTCTCTAGGATTCAGGTCATGAGGGACCCTCTACATCACATTGAGAAGAGGGTCTGACTATTGTGACACCATCTATGGTATGTATTTTATAATTCTTAACTTAAATATGAACTCTTACAATATTGTAACTTAACTTGAAATTATTTAGTACACATATATATGTTCACTAAATATGATTTCATTAAATGCATGTATGTAGGTGGACACTACCATTAGGATAGGTTATCCTCATAATTTTGATCAGAGCCAATTTGAACGCACATCAACATCCTTTGAGGTATTAATATGTAATACTTAATTTGATCTTATTTTGACTCTTAATTTAAGATTTAATTGGACACTTTGAATTTGACCTTGTACAGGAGTTAGCTAGCACTGCATTTGGTGTTGATACTGCACAAGATACTGCTAGAGGAGATACTGCTAGAGGGTTTGATGAGCATATGGTAAGTTTGTAACTTAATTTATGAATTCTACTATATTTGATAAATGATTCTTTTAATAGTTAATTTCAAGTAATATTTTAATATTATTTTTTTATTGTACAGCATGAAACAGGTGGATCTGGACCACGTCCCGGGGACAAGAGAGATACTGCTACAGGATCTGATGAGCATATGGTAAGTTTGTAACTTAATTTATGAATTCTACTATATTTGATAAATGATTCTTTTAATAGTTAATTTCAAGTAATATTTTAATATTATTTTTTTATTGTACAGCATGAGACAGGTGGATCTAGACCACGTCCTGGGGACAAGAGAGATACTGCTACAAGATCTGATGAGCATATGGTAAGTTTGTAACTTAATTTACAAATTCTACTATATTTGATAAATGATTCTTTTAATAGTTAATTTCAAGTAATATTTTAATATTATTTTTTTATTGTACAGCATGAGACAAGTGGATCTAGACCACGTCCTGGGGACAAGAGACCACGAGATGTTATTGATGATAGCACTTAGATTTTACTATTTATTTGGCTTTGATATGTACTTTTTTATGGACTTTACACATTTGTTTACACGTGCACATACTTTATATATATGGATAGTTGCATAGTAGGATTAGATCATATATATTTTGTGCATACTTTATATATTTTGTGCACGTTAGATATTATGTGGAGTGAACATCATGTTACCATCTAGACATATATATGGATTAGATATTATATGGATTATGTGGACTTGAAATTTTACTGTTTATTTGGCTCTGATATGTACTATTGTACGGGCTTTACATATTTGTTTACACGTGCACACACATACTTTATATATATGGATAGTTTCATAATAGGATTAGATCATATATATTATGTGCATACTTTATGTGTATTGTGCGCATTAGATATTATGTGGACTTGAAATTGTGTGCACATTAGATCATATATATTGACTTGAAATTATGTGGACTTGAAATTTTGCACATACTTTATATATTATGTGGACTTGAAATTTTATTTATGGAAGTTGTGCTTAAACAACTTTATAGGCATTATGTGGACTTGTAATTTTATTTTTGGAATTTCATTTAAATAGTTCTTGTGATTAGATAAACTAAATGTGCATACATCATGAACTAAGTATCGAAACATATCTTATAATTATAACATATTCTAAATTAAAAAGTATCATTTAACAAATATAATGAATAGAACTTGATTAAAACATAATTATCTCATTTATAAATTTGACCAGTAGTCTCTCATTTATGTATATTGTACACAAAATGTAATCAAGAAGACATATCTAAAATAAAATAAACAGTCTATTTAAATAAGTTTGTTTTCATTGATGCCTTCTACTTGTGGTAGACCTGAAACAAAATTTTACTAGATTCATTCATTATACCATCTGCATCCTCTCTCTTTTGCAAAGCATCTATAATTGTCTCGTGCTCTTCCATAGAGAGAGTCCATAATTGTTTATTAGCAGGCCTGCCATGATATCTATCCAATTTTATATTAGTTGCCACTACCAAATGCGAGTAATGTATAATCTTTTTCTCTAATTCATAATCTTCAAATTCGGGCAATCCATTCTTTCTTGTTAGATATTTGTGTAGCCAAGTGCCAACAACAACCACAGATCCTGTTGGATAGTCATAACCATCATCATCTACTCGAGGAGTAGTTAGCTTATGTTTTGGCTCTACACATCGAGCCAACCAATACTCTATCCCCTCTTCATTGTCCTCTAGTGCAACAATAGCATAGACATGTCCTGTGCACAAAACAATTTTATATTAATATTTAATGAGAAATAAAAACAAAAATATACACTGTAAAATTTCATAAATTTATGTACTATTTAATAAATCAAAACAAATTTCAAAAATAATTTTACCTTGTTGTATAAGATCTGAAATGCGATCATAGTCATTTGATGCAAACATTTGATCCATATCTTCATCAGTTCTTTCATGCGGATCATTTGCATCTATGGGTGTCAATGATCTTTGTTGCCATTCTTCAACCCATTCTTTATTCTCACAAAATTCCCAATCTCCGGAAACACAAAACTGACAAAAGCAAGCAAGTTGCTTTGTGAATATAGTCCATGTGTTTGAATTAGAACTCTTAAACGAATGCCATTTAGCTGATCCAATGATGGTATTACAATCATGCCGAATAGGAATACTATCTTCCTCTATCAACCAGAAGAAACGTTGAATTGCAGAGTTTTCAGTTGATCCTTTTGACAACTTTGAATTGCACCAATCTACAACTACACGAGCATCTCTGAATTTCACTGCATCCTTGAATTTCAATTATTCTCTAGCAAGAGCTCTTTTTATACAGGCACCGGCTCCATCGTGTTTCCCCTTACCATGTCCCGCTTCAAAAAAACTCCATAAATGTTGGACATTGGTTATCTTGTGAACTTTGCATAGCCAATAAAACATTCTTGCATTTTTGAATTGTCCAGTGCAGTTATCTGACCATATCATATGTTGTTTCATGTCAATTTCTCTTTCCTTAAGATTATCATAAAATACCTCGAAGCAATGTTGGACAAACTCTGAAGAGTGTAATCGATTATCACTAACATAGAAATGATACTCCCTCAAAATTTTTCTGTTATCTTTTGTACTGTCATGGTCATGTCTATATATAATGTGCACAAATATGGCCACTTGCACTGAGTTGTAGTATTGTGATTGAGTTTCCTCTTGTGGTTTTAGAGTATAATTTTCTGCAAAATCCACAACTGATACTATTGCTCCAATTGGAAATGTGTTCTTGCATATGCGAAACTGTCCATCAAGCCATCGGGCATGTTGGGAATGTTTCACATATTTTGGAACAATATGAGTTTTAAACTCACTAATAAATGCATTCACACTATTCTGTTCTGTAATCAATTCTAAACGTTTCCCCATCTTTCCATCCTTTAGAGGGTATTCTATATTTTTAAATCTCCTAACATCAACCATTTTTTGTCCAAACTCAGATGAAACATGTTCATGCAAACATTCACCTATCGAAGAATAGTTCCCACATAAATTGCAAAGACCATAAATGCATGAACTGAAAAGAAATAATTGTTCATTAGGTGGTTTACAAAATAAACTTCCAATAAAATATTTTATAGTTTCAGGTGGAACATAAACACCACAATCCTGCACAAGATCATTACCATGCAACATACAACGAATATATCGAAAAACATCATAATAGTAACGAAACTGGACATGAGTTTTACAACAACAAGATATTCTTTGTTTATTGATTTTAACATACCAGGGTTTGCATTTTTCAAATGATCTTTGACTAATTCGTAAATTCATTAACACAGATTGAGTCATGTCAAGAAGATGTTTTGGATGAGGATCACGAATTTTTGATCCCACCCTTAACTTTAAAACATCTCTAACATTTGATGAAACTCTAGTGTTATCATGCCAAAATTTTGTAATTAATTGTTTAGTTTCATCATTTAATTTCATGTCCGACCTTTGAAGTCTACCACTAAAACTGCAACAATGGTTTAGTGGATCAATTTCAATTGTGTCTCTTCTTTTGGCGGCTCTTGACAAGGTTCTACGATGTAAGTTCAAATAGCCACTTATATCACTTAACATTCTTTTATTAACAATCATTTTGTCAACTATAGCAGTCGTTATAACTCTACGTGCTGCATTCTTATCTTTAGATCGACTTGTTTTTCCTATAGAATCGATGGCACTGGCAACAGTAGATACAACTTGCTTATATGCTTCATCTTTTCTTTTTGGTTTTGCATAAATACCTATTTTTTTCATGACTTTACGCATTTTTAACATTTTTATTAATTGTAGCATTAATTGACATTGGAATCCTAACTTTTTATTATAGAAAAATTGTTTATATAATCTGTTTGCATGTGTTCTGATTTGTCTCCAAGAAACTAACCCATTAAGATTATCTAGCACATTGCTATCAATAGTAAACAAATTACATTCATTTTCTTTTAGAGATGGTGGTGTAAGATTTTCAATTTTTATTTCTTTTCATATTGGTGTATGAAATTTATATCCAGCTTCATTTAAATCAGCAATTTGATTGGCATCATAGTCATCAGGATTTAAAAACATACCAGGATTCGCATCCACATCAACATTTGCATCAACAGTCATACCCATGTGTGGTTCTACATTTCTTGCATCCATCATGATGTCTTCAATGGTCTCATCTACAACGGGCACTGAACTAGATGCTTCAGAAGTGTTATTCAATTGTCGTTGTTGTGATCTTCGATCTCTTTGGCATTTTGCCTCCTTCTCTCTTTGTGCTTGAATTTCATCCTCTGTCATTGTCCTCTTTTTTTTCTTTTGACGTTGCTTAGAACCCATTTTTACAAACTCATCTTCAAAAAATCATGTAAAAAATATTAAAAAGTACTGCCAAATGATGTAAAAAATCTGTTAGTACGGATTTCAATGATTGTGTGGTAAATCGATGCAATCTATTTTTTTTTTTACAGTAACAGTTATTTAGAAACTGGGGCCCGTTATTTTAATAACGGGCCCCCGTTATTTTAATAACGGGCCCCCGTTATTTTAATAACGGGCCCCCGTTTTAAAAATGGGGGCCCGTTGTTAAATCCAACGGGCAAAAAATGAAACGGGCCCCCGTTTATAAAACGGGGGCCTGTTATGCAAAATTTGAATTCACAACCCCCCACTTGCCTTGGGATTAGGCCCGGGATAGGCCTGGGATAGCCACACCTGAGACACGAACCTGCAAATTCAAAGCTCCATGAATGAAAGCACAAATATGATGAAATGAAATAGTTTACGTGCCTCTAATCAAAGAATTTTTATAAGGAATTGAAACCCATTTTAGATTATACTGTCTAGATTCTAAATATGTAAATTAATTTAAAAATTGATTATTTTAACTATTTTTCATTTAATTTATACTAAATCAGGGTCATAAATTTGAAATATTAACTAATTTTCTTAATTTAATAACTTATTTATTTTAATGAATTTTGAAAAAAAATTATGTCATCAATCTACACTAAATTCTTTTCAATTTAAAAAAAAAAAATTCAAAAAATACTAAGTTTACGTCAAATTATGTGGGTCGTACACGTCAAATTTTTAAAAAGATAATTACGGCCATTAAAAAATTAATTAAAAAAAAAATATTTGAAAAAAAAATACAGAAAAATATGCTCATCAATCTTCAGTGTGTTACAAACCATTTCCCAAAATGGTTTGAGAAAATAATTTTAATTGTGTCAAAAAGTGTGGGTCGTACACATGCATGGTATGGTCCTGAAACGGGCATTTTAAAAAAATAGTTTTTAGAACTTCATTCAAAAAGTTATTTTTTATTATGTGGGTATTAAAATAAATTACATATTTGAAAAGTACACTCAGAAAGCTATCTTTTATATTACTGACTTTTTCCAAGATTCAATCTCTAAGTGTTTCAAAATTTAAGTTCAAGTGAGACAAAATCTGAAAAATAGGGAAAACACTTCCACTTTTTGGCCAAAAAGTGGACTCATCTTCTTGCACTGACCCGTTAATCCAACTAGATACAAATCTATGATAGGAGGTTTACTCTATTTGACACAAACTAGGCCTAATATTATGAGTGTAGTATGTATTGTTTCTAGATTTCAGAGTAATCCTAGGGAAAATCATGAATCAGCAGTAAAAAGGATTTTCGGTACTTACAAGGCACAACAAATCTTGGATTATGGTATCCTAAAGATGAAAATTTTGATCTATGTGCATACATAGATGCAAATTGGGCAGGAGATGTAGATGATAGAAAAAGCACCACTGGAGGAGCATTTTTTCTTTGAAAGAGATTAGTTTCTTGGTTGAGTAAGAAACAAAGTTGTACATCTTTATCAACAGCAGAATCAGAATATGTTGCAGCAACAACTAACTATACACAGGTATTATGGCTTAAGAAAATGTTGAAAGACATAAAAGTAAAATGCAAGGAACCCATTACTATATACTGTGATAACACTGCAACAATTGATATATCTAAGAATCTAGTATTATATTCTAAAACAAAACATGTTTCTATCAAACTAAATTTTCTAAGGGAAAAGTTGAAGAAAAGGAGATAAAACTGGTTTATGTGAATACTAAAGTACAGCTTGCAGATATTTTCACAAAACCTTTGCCTAAGGAGACTTTTGAATATCTCAGAGATCAGTTTGGATTCATACCACCACTGGTAGAGACTTAGACAGTTCATGATTATCATCAACCGACAGAATTAAAAAGACAAATCTTTTATTCCGATATTTGATGAGGAAGCTACTTCTCAGGGGGAGTAGTTGGTATTTCGTATGAACTTGACTTTGGCATTTGATGTCAAAGGGGGAGAGATATCTATGGGAAAACACATTATCCTTTAAGAAGAGATTGGTATTGAAAATAAATCTTTTGATAAACACTTGTTACTCCCAGGGGGAGAAATGGAGATTGTTGGTTTTTGTATTTGGCATTTCTGTTTTGGCACTTTGATGGTTTTTCCATCTTGTGTTGCCATCAATGCCAAAGGGGGAGATTGTTGGTATTTTGGTATGGTTTTGTCAATGATGTCAACACCTACTAAATACAAGCACCTTGAAGATCTGACAACATTCACCGGCAAGCAAGTAAACTGTGCAACAGTTACTGGTATATGGTTCACCGGCAGGATATATTGTTCACCGGTACCTGGAATGATATGGAAGACACTTGGTAATTTTGAAGACATCATGTGGACACTTTGTTTTGAAGAATTAATCATTGGTATATTCATATTTGCTTTTACCGGCAAATAGGTCCAGGTTATCTAGGGTTACACCGGTAGGTTTATCTTTTCTAGATCACCATGGCATGCTATGGAGATGATTTATTATTATTGTAAATGCATTTAGCTGACATGTTTAATCAGTTATTGCATCAGATATTATACTGTATAAAAATGTTTTATTGTAATATCTTGTAGAGCTGACCTACTAAAATTGGTCTTAGGGTATGGTATAATTGTAAGATCTTATTTGTAAGATCAAGTGTGGAATGCAAAAAAGAATTGAGTGAAGGTATATGCGAGATCAAGTAGGGATATACACAAAAACATCATTTGAAGGTGAAGTTAGGTTTTTGTAGAAGCATATCAGCATTACACCGATACTGAATCCAACATATGAAGATGCTATTTTGTGCAGTACATTCTTATTGGATTTAACCATCCAACTATAGTCCGTGTGACTCCCATTTTGTGATTGACTTTATAGTCCACGTACAAATATTGGTGTTATGTGTTGTGGATGACTTTATGTTTATTTTTATTTGCATTAATCCTTACTGGTATATTAATTTATTGTTAACACTGTCTACTGGTATACTTAACTAATTTACCGGTATTAAGCATTAAGTTGGTTAATTAGTTTTTGGTTTGAATTTATAAAACAATTGATTCACCCCCCCCTCTTAGTTGTCTCCGAGACCTAACAAAATTACCCCTAGAAGAGGGAAAGATTCACTCATCTGGGAACCTTCCAAAATAGGACAATATAACTCAAAGGATGGCTACAGAATCCTGCTTAGCCTAGTAGAGCTCAACAACCACAACATCCCCCTCAAGATATTCTAGAGCTCCAATGTCATCCCGAAAGCAGGCATCTTTGCATGGTTGGCAATTCAAAAAAAAATTCTAATGGCAGATAGGTTCACAAGAATGGGATATGAAGGACCTTCAAGGTGTATACTTTGCAAAGCCCAGTCGGAGATAGTGGACCACCTCCTCTTGACCTGTCCCTTTGCCTCTAAATGTTGGAGATGGCTCTGTGCAAAATTGGAACTGATCTTAGTCTTGCCAAATGAAATTAAGCTTCTATTCCATAGTTGGCCTCTAGATACAAAGGAGAGCTTGCTAAGCCAAATTATGGAAATTGCTCCATCATGCTTAATTTGGGAAATTTGGAAAGAAAGGAACCATAGGCTATTTGAAGGTAAAGCTAGAAATTAGAAATTAATTCTAAATTCAATAGAATTAGCAATAATGGATTCAATCAATAGCAGAATATCCTTTGCACTGAATCAGTCTAAAGTTTTATCTTCATGGGATAGGAAAATCAGCCAAAACTAGCAAGGAATCATTATTCCCTCACTCTCTCACCATAACTCAATTAAAAGGAAAGGAGCAATCTAGTCTCCCCCAAAGCCAGACTGGGTGAAACTGAATTTTGATGGGGCCTCCAAAGGCAATCTAGGCCCCTCTAGAATAGGCTTTGTCATCAGAGACCAATCAAGATCAATCATTAGGAAAATGGCAAAACCAATCCCTCCGGACACTAATAACATAGAAAAGTTCACCACTCTACTATTAGGCCTGAAAGACTGCATCAACCATGGAATCAAAATAATTATAGTGGAAGGAGACTCGGAGATAGCAATTAATGCTAGCAGGAAGAAGACAACCCCCAATTGGAGGCTTCAAGCTCTTTTGGAGAGCATTCTAGAAATCCTAAACAACATGGACCTCTTCGAGGCAAAACATATATAGAGAGAAGCAAACACAGAGGCGGATGCTTTATCAAAAGTTGCAGCTTTCAGAACCTTTATTCACTGGTGGTCATAGGGATCTTAGCCTCCTGCTAATTTAGATCGACCAAGCTAATATGACCGATCAGACAAGGTTTGAGTCTCCGCGTGCCAATAGACTGGAGGAATGCATAAACCAAATTCAAAAATCCCTTTCTTACCCTCCTTTTGGTGGCTAACACCAATGGTCACTTTTCTTTTCAAACTAACCACTCATCTAATTTTGGGATGCATGGTGGGTCCGGTAAAGCCGACTAGACTAACCGACAACATTAATACGGGACCAACTAAAGTCCAGCTGGTGAGCGCCGCCTCTTTGTCCTTGTAGGAGCTGTCTGTAGGCTAATCTTTCCCTCCTCTTTTCAATGGATTTGGTTTGACCTAAGCATTTATTCTCCACCACCTTCACGTGAGATTTAATTGCTCTCGTTTTGCCATCATTGGTCGTCGAGTTGTGGTCCTGCCTTCCTGAAGAAGACCATTTATTGCTTCTCATTTTCTTTTGGCTCAACTGGTTTCTATCTGGCTCTCCTCGTGCTAGTCCTTACCTTCAGTCGCCATGTCCTATGAAACCCCTTTCGGCTTCATCATGAGTGTTTATCCCAGGCCCATTTATTGTTTTGGTGCAGACATCCCCATCTCTTTTGGTGCTTCGACTCGTCAAGTTTTCTTTAGAAAGATTACAGACCTGAGACTCAAGTGTCTCCTTATTCACTCAGACCCTCTGGTTCTTTTAGCAGTCAAATTGATTCTGGGGAGCACTCATCTAAGTAGAGATGAATACCCAAGAGACAACACCTACATTTCGTCCAGATTTGTGGCATCACTGCTGGATCAGAAGCTTTCCAAGCAATTAATATGGAACCTTACCAGGGAACTCTTCCCAATTGAAATCCTCCAAGAGCTCCAAGAAGTTCTGAAGGAGGCCAATCATGACTTTGGTGCACCCAAACCTAGCGATAGAATCCTTTTTAACGCTCATGGTGCTCTTATCAAATATTACCCATTCCTTATGGACCTGAAGGATAAAGAATTGAATAGGCACAAAAAATTTGCAAGTGTAGGGCTGAGCTACCTCAAATGGCATTTTTTAGGGGAAAATCCAGAGGTTGAAGGGAAAGAGGAAATTTTGTTCCTTTTTGCAAGAATGAATGGCTTCCTGCTTATGCTTGCGGAAGAAAGAGAACCTAAGCCAGAACAGAGGTGTAGAGGAAGCTCCAGCAGTGGTCCCAGGGGCAGGGGTCATGGTCAGGGCTCTCTAGCAAGCAGAGGTTGAGGCCGCCAAAGGAACCAACATCCTCAACCGGACATTCCTTCCACAAGCTACGCTCTCTATGGATACCCCTTTTGTTTATCGAATATGCAGTCATCCTTGTAAATTTTTATTAGTCTTTAATTTTAGTTCAAAAACTCTGAATCTAGGTTGATGAATTCGGATATTATTAGCACTTATGTTCTAGTTTCTAGACTTTTAAACCTTAAATGGTTTAGGAAAATGGCTAAACCCTAAGCTAAAGGCTCTGATTTTGAAGGGACCTCTGTGCTCTTAAGAGCATAGGTTTTTTGAATATCTTGAAATTTAGTGGTAACCATATGTATTTACTCAAATTAATACAAAATTTGGCTTTGCCTTTACTGACCAAAAAAAAAAAGCATTACTTATTTAAAGTGTGTTGAACTGTAATCACCATTCACAATGCAGAGTCTATTTTCATGTTGTTGTTCTATATCATTGTTTAGGGAACAATTGAGAAGAACAAGGCACACAAAACTGCCCTGCAATTGAGAAAGAAAATAGATCAATTCCAAGTTCTTCCATTCAAGCTAATATTTTTTTTCACTTTGAGAGAAAAGAGATAAAGTATATTAATCATTAACTCAATATTCCTTTTGAATGAAGTTATGTTTCTAAACAACTGTATGAATCTTCATCAGAAGAATTAAAATGAGAGGATGAAAAAAAACATTTGCAAAATTTGGTCAAACCTATGTATGCATGTATATATGTACATACATTTCCACAACCTTTAATAGCATCCTCCCTATTCGTGCCAAAATGGCAGCTTTGAAACAAGGTATGGACATCCATCAAAGCATGAAGGACAGAGGATTTTTGTCAAATATTGCAGTTATAGCTGCTCTGGTACACATGTATGCAAAATGTGGAAGCAGACAGGGCACACCGATATCCTTGAAAGAAATGTGGTCTCAAGGACTATAATGATCGTGGGAATTGCACAAAATAGACTTGTTGAAAAAGCTTTAGAGACTTCCAAGAAAATGCAATTAGCAGGTGTAAAGTCAAATTCCACGATGTTTACTAGCATCCTCCCTACTCCCGATAAAATGGGATCTTTGGAATAGGGTATCTAGATCCATCAAAGCAATATGGAAAGTGGATTTTTGTCCGCTTGGAAATGCTTTGGTAGACATGTATGCAAAATGTGGAACCATAGACAAGGCATGTGTATTGTTTGATAGAATGCCTCAAAGAGATGTCATCTCATGCAATGAAATGATTGAAGGGTATATAAACAATGAATTTGTTGAGAAGGTTATAGAAACTTTCAAGAGAATCGAATTGGTAGGTGTAAGGCCCATTTTTTTGCCAGGATCATCCCTACCTGTGCCAAAATGGTAGCTTTGGAACAGGACATATACATCCAAACCGATAAATATTTACGAAAGAAGAGAATGCTAGCAATACCCATTTTCTAGAAGTCTCTAGATTTAAAAATCTATAGTGGCTAGAAAGTTTTGGGAAATAGTAACATTGTCTTGAAGAAAGTTATAGTCCTCTGTTTGGCCTAATGTGAGTCTTAGACATATCAAATAAAATAAATAACTAAATAAATATGGACAGAAAAAAGAGGAAATAGGCAAAAGTAAAGATTGTTTAGCATTGGCCCAAGTCAACAAAGAGTTGAACTCTCCCTCTGCCTCAGCACCATGGCTGCTGCAACCTGTTCTTGGCCCTCTATGTGGAACTATGAAACATTGAGATAAACCCATGGCTAATCTCTGAGCTTGCATTGTGGGTGAAACCCCATATAATCATAGAATAAAATATATTTTCAAACATGATAAAGGGAAGATATCCAATGATCTGAAACTTAGCAAAGGACAAAATGGCAAAGCATTGAACGGACACATGGGCTTGAGAAGTACTTTTTTGACATGTTACATTTGTGCATATGTAGCCTCCTCGGTTGTTTTCTTGCAATCTCCTCCATACCTGCATGCTAATTACGAGAAATGAATGCACTTGAGGCATGGATGGGATGGTGCACAGGCATTTTGAGCTTGATATTTGTGCGTTCTCCCCCATAGGGGATGGTGAATCTACCTCTGAAATCTCTACAAAAACTGACAAACGAATCCAAGCTAGACACTGTAAATTTTTAATAGTAATTAATTAAAATTTGAGCAAGTTTTCATAATAGACATAGGGCAATAAATTTAGACAAACAAATCTGAACATTTGATTGGTTGCATCAATTTAGATTACTTTACACTATCAACAATTATTTCTTTCACATTGGGATTTGAGACTTCATGCTTTTCCAATTTTTTTGGCCATTGCCATTAAAGGTCTTAGAGATAAAAAAATAAAAAGAGTCTCTAATTCCTATTAATTAATTAATAAAAGATAAGTAATCTTTCAATTTTAGATATATGCAATGATTTTTTTACAGTCAGTGGGGCCCTTTTAACATGTCTTTTCCACTTGCTATCATTTTTGTTACTGTAATGTTTTCATGTTAACCATTTCCATTCCTATTTATTTCTACCGTTTAATTTTGGAAGAGCATAGAGTTTTAATTTTGTTCTTTACCCAATACGATTTCAAGCAAAAAAGGTGGACTAGATGAGATGTCATTTGTTCTGTAGCTGATGGGAGAGGCCTCTTTTGCAATCCTGCATGGACTGAAAAATTGGCCAATAAGAAACTTCTAGCATTTAATACAATTCTCGTTTCACGTGAAGGTAGGCATATCGCTTAAATAATCTCATCTAATGAGAAGACATAAAAAAAAAAAATTATTGCATTTTGGTTAAAAAATGTTTAGTTTAAACAATTTAAACATTGCAAAACACAAAAATCCAATTCATGAAATAATTTATATGGAATGTCATTGGGTGCAGCAAGGAAAAAATGTTAGAAAGTTAAAGTTGAGCCTCGACAATAGTTCCTTGAAAGGCAAAAACTAGAAAATTATTTGCATTGTACCTTAAAGGTAAAGGGATATTTCAATGTCTACATCAAGAACATCTTTAACATCATTTCAATAGAAAATGATGGAGGAAAATATGAATATTCATGATATTTTTTGAGCCAATCTCTTGTGTTTGAAGAGGAAATAGCATGAGGTAGGATAAAGCAATAAAAGAAGCATAGAATATTCCAAATCTTATATCTAATTAATTATTAACATTGTACCTTAAAGGTAAAGGGATATTTCAATGTCTACATCAAGAACATCCTTTAACATCATCTCAATAGATGAGTATACTCATCCTCCTTCCTAAATTAATATCAAATTCTAAATCGTTTACTTTCATAACTAAAAAATAATTAATCTTGGATAGTTGTGGGACATGTAGGTGATAATTTAACTATTAGGCATTGCAAATATAGAAGCCTAGGTAGGGGATATGAGTCATTTTAAAAAAAATATCTTAGAGAAATGTGACCTCATGGAATCCCATGGATGTAGAATATTTGAATAAGGTTTTTAGAAATATATTTATAAAATTTTAATTAAATTCTAGACAATAGATCCTACTTACCTATCTTCAAATAATGATCTTCACAATAGGGATTAAATGACCAAAAATGTATGAATGAAAAGACTTTTTGTCAGATGTTGAAAATGGCAAAAGCCACACCCTATCACCACAACCTTTACAAAAGTTATACATAAAATTCAAAATTATCTACTTAATTTTATTTAAAACATTAGCCTTAGAATATTTGGGAAAAAAAATGTAGAATCAACTAATATTTAGTAATGATAAAAAGGAAAGAGTTATCAATATTTCCTCAAAGCCAATAAGTACCTGATGAGACAGGTCATGATTACAATCATAGGGCATTTTTTATATTTAATTCCCTCCAATTACAATAAGGACAACATTGTTATGACCCATCAAAGTAATAATTACTTGAAAAGTATTAAGAGAAGATCTTCACATATATGCCTCACATGAGAAAGGTCACCATGGTGGCCAATAATGATAGATGTACTTACTTCATGCTCTTGGATACTATTAACTTCAAAAGTTCTTGTGTGGTGGATTATCATCATAATAGGGACAACTAGAATCTAACTATTAAGTGCATGAAAGCCACAAGGAGGTGTGTCATTTTTGTGCATATAAATCCAAAAAACTAAATATCTTATCAAGAGCAAAAAAGGCTTTTCCATAACTACTAGAGGGGTCACAATGGTGTTTGAAGGCTTCAATAGTAAGGAATTTAATAATACTAGAGGATATATGAGCGAAACTAAAAAATAAAATAGCCCGATCCTTATAATTTTTTGAAATTATCTATGACCAATGAGTAACACTATTTGGTGCAGGCTAGAAGGAGCTTGGGAAGGATGTTGCGGAGGTGAAGGATCCAACTGAGCATGGGGTTCAAGGTTTTGTGCATATGTCAAATTCAAAGGACTATCATGTGGACCGTCACTTCTTGTTTCTTGAGATTCTTGTGGGAGGGTACTCCTATGATGGGATGAGACCTTCTCAGGTTCTTTTATCCTTTGAAAAAAGGATGTCGATGAGGTTTCAAATGGAAATGGGTCCTCTCCTTTCTCAATGGAAACAATTGGTAATAATTTCAAGAGTTGGAAGAAACTTTTTAATAGTGGCCAATTCATGCCCACAAACATGGCATCTATTGAGTACTCTGAGAATGAAATATGAATTAATATAAGAGACACCTCTCTAAAGAAAACCCTCACTAAAATGGAGAATTGCATGGTGGGAAAGTTTGTGGGTAGACATCCAAAGATAGCCTCAATCTGGGAGTGAACAGTCGCCATTAAGGGTAGTGTGTCAGTCTTTGCACTAGCTAAAAGAATGTTCTACTTCTAATAACAAATAGTTTTACTTATATAGCTAAGTTATATATGGACCACAACTTTTCCAATTGGAAGGGTCTACTAAATGTATGTTTTATACTTTGGGTCTAATTGCCCAAAAAAATAAAAAATAAAAAAACTTGATGTTTCAACAAATCCTACTCTTATAAATAATATTATTTTGAAATGTAAAAATACCCTTTTATAGAACTATAAGTGAATTTTCCAAAATATATATCTTTTAATATTTTAATTAGTTTTAATATTTTTTATTTTATTTTTATTGAAAGTAGGTCATCAACACTAAAATATAAGGTTCATTATCTTGTCAAGGAAAAATACTAAAATTTTGAAAAAAATATGATGCAGTAGAGAAAGGAATCTATGTCAAGGTGATATAATTATTTTCTAATTTGGATAAATAAATAAGAAAAAAGTTGGTTGGAATTGGAAAGAGTTATATTTTAGCACACACAACTTTTCAAATTTATTGAAAAATATATAATTATTAAAAATAGTAAAAAAAATATCAATGCACTAAAGTTTCAAGTTATCAATATACAAAAAAAAATTAATGAAAAAAAAAGTAAAATTTACTAAATAAAGTGTGGTGGCTTGTGTAACTTCAATTTCACCATTTCATCAGCAATTAAATTATAGTGTTTACTTTATAAAAAACTACATTCAAATAATTTTTTAAAATTTTGTTAAAATTACAAACATAAAATAGACAAAAGGATATAAATTTTATTCGTTTACATCATTTCCAAATTCAAAACAAATATTTCAATTTCTATTGATTTACTTTAAAAATTTGAATCAACATTGACCATTTCTTTTATAAAAGTGTGACATGGCTTTTTACTTTTATCCCTTTTTCAAAATCTATTACTATGAGTGTTGTAGGTACTTCAAGGGGCTTAGCCATTACGTGGAAACCCCATAAGATTTCTAGAACCCTACTATTTTAGGACAAAAACTATCAATGTGTGGACTTCAAGGATGGAATTTCTAAGGAGGAATGAAACTTTACAAAATTTTCTGCTCCTAATAATGTAGTGTTAAGGAGGGATTTATGGAACACTCTTCTCTCCTTCCAGTCATTCTTCTAGAACTGTAATACTTTATCTCTGGGGGACTTCAACACCCCATGTTCCCTTTGATGAAATTTGGGAGGGTGTTCTTGAATTTTTTGATAGTATGCAGGACCTCCATGAATTTTTGGCTAAAGGTAATTTATTTGATATAGAGTTGGAGGATAGGAATTACACTTGCTCCAATATTTGATTAGGTGCTAGCCATATTCAAGTGCACTTTTATTACTATGTAATCTCCTTCTTCTGGAATAATATTGACCATTGTCACCTTAATTCTCAGATTTGTTTTGGCTTGATGTATAAATTTTTTTAAAATATAAAATTTTGTAAATTTATTCTTTAAAAATTAATCCCAAACCTTTTGAGTGCAATAACCAATGATTGCTATGAAATATTGAGAAATTTCCTATAAAAATTATCTTCATAGGTCCACAAAGATTATAATGAACCAATTCCAACTTATTAGAGGCTCTCCAAGATTTTCTAAAATAAAAAATTTCTATACGTTGTTTCCTCATGACACAAGCTTCACAAAAAATACTTCTCTATAGTGATTGGTGGACTTGACCATATACTATATTTTGATCAAACATAATTTCCTTTAATGATTGAAGGTTAATATTGCTGATCCTTTCATGACATAGCTAATTTAGTGAGGCAATACTTTAAACTAAATCTTGAGAGGATTTTTTACAACCTAAGCTGGCCTAATGGTGAAGAACTTGTGCACTTGAAAGAGACATCACAAGTTCAAATCCCACAAGGGGGTAAGGTACGTACACCTCATCGTCTTTGGCCCATTACTGATCAAAAAAAAAATATCTTGAGAGGATTTTTTCCTTGAATAAAATAGGCCTCCTTTCATATATCCATCACATACTAATATTTCCTCATTATTTTGTACTTCACACATTCCTTTTTCAAAAATAACTTTCATATTATTCGCAATAATTTGACGAATAGAAACAAGGTTTTTCTTTTATCTTGAAACAAATAAAACATTATCAATACTTTCTTTACCTTGGGTGGGAACATCTAGAGAATCTTTTCCAACTCCTCCAACATTTAATTGTGAATTATCTCCCAATGCAATCATGTTTCTTGATTTCTTTACTATATTTGTCAAGTTATCGATACAACTAGTCATGTGGTGAGTAGATTGTGAATCAATAATCCAAACATCATTATTTTCAATATATTTAGACCCATCTATTGTAAATAATTTATGACTACCATCATCTTCAATTATTTGCATCAACTATCATACTCGTTTTCTTAATGTACTTCATATCTCTTCTTTTTTTTAAGAATTTCTCTTGAAAATGACTTGGACTATTGCAATAATAAAAAAACATTCCTTTCATTTGTTTATTATTATTCATAACAAAATGTCTTTGTTGAGACTTTTTCCCTTTGAACTTAGAGCTAAAAGCATTTGTTGATTCAACTTCATTATCTTTATTAAACATTTCCTTATGCTACAATAATAGACCTTCTAGATCATTGAATTATATGTTTGCCAATTTTCCACTTAATATAAGTGTAGTTTTTAAATTCTCAAATGAATTTGGAAAGCTATTAAGTAATACAGAGATAATATCTTTATCAGCTATAGTCTCCCTTGCATTAATAAAATGATTTAGAATACCCTTAATTTTTGTTAGATGCTCAGTTATCGATCCATCCATTCTTAGATTATATAATTGAGTTCTAAGCATGTGTTTTATACCATTATTCTGTTAAAAAATTGTAGTGATGTCTTCCCAAGCTTCTTTTGGTATAGTTGCATTCCACACATTTTCTATCAATGTAATCCCCCGCCAGGAACCCTAAAGGAAAACAACACAACTAGGCAACTAAAGGGTGAAATAAAATTTTTTTCTTGTAAAGACTAAGTGCACTAACTAAAACCATTGCACGTTTAATAACATAGTGGAAGTCTAACATATGTTTTCCTAAGGGTTACCAATGAAGATTAATTTGTAGATTATATTAACACCATAGTTAATCCATTTAATTAGATACATTGAAAACTTAAGTTTAAAACTACACATACATCCAAATTTCATAATAAAGAAATAAAAGTATTCTGATGTATTCACTTTCCATAAACCATTTAAACATAAGATCAAATAATAACATTCATTTCACTAACATAATATTACAATATCCATAAATACATGGCTTCCAATAATACCACTGATTACAAAGGTACAATATCAAGGTTACATAAAAGTCTGATACAATGACCACAAGGTCTCAACTGAACAATGATTTTGAACAAGAGTTGATACGTAAACCACGAACCAAGAAACACCAGTGAAGCCTTTCCTCACCTGAAGATACAATCCAGAACATCCGATGGGAAGTGTCAATACCACCTGACCATGTGATCCCAAAATGGAACCACCCCACCGTGCTAGGAGATAGTAGAAAACCCTCAAGCAAGAAAATTAATACACGTACAAAAGGACTACAAGACTTTGCAAACATCCACGTAACTCAACTCACAAAACACAAGTGACTCTAAGAAGAGAGTGTCATCACATAGCTTGATGGTTACCATGGTATAGCCTCCATAAGTCTCGGCCCCCATCCTGGGTTTCTCCTGGTAACCTCTCCTAAGCCTCCAGTTCCAACTAAGTCTCATGCAGACCCTACCAATCCTTTTGTGAAGACAAGGTGGTAAGTTTGCCATTCTAGGCCTTCTCTTAACATTATGAGCCATGTACAAGCACTCACCTATGCACGAGGTACACTTATCTTAATTAATATTTATCTCACTTCCCCTAATATATTATTATGTTATCACTTTTTAACTAACTTTCGACAGGTTATCCTGTCATCCACTTTGGGCACGGCTCCCGCTCGATAGCCACTCTCTCTCATCGAACACTAACAGGAAATGTCTCTCTCTATGAGAACTCTATCGCGAAATAAACAACCATAAACAATCTTGACAAAGCACAGGTGAAGGATACACAATCACTAAACAAAGATTGACCATTTCGATAACAACACACAATGGCTCATATCAAAAAGGTTATACAACAACACCTGGTCTAGGAGATATAGCAACATAAGACACAATGACAACAACACAACCAATTTTGCAATGAAATTTATCTTGACCGAGAATACCATTTACATAAGATCCTATTACAAACAATCTTTTCTCAACATAGCCAAAGCATGAATTACTTGCAAATAAAGATTTCCCAGAAAATAAGAAATACAACTATATTTAAATAAATCAATTTTGTCATTTGTCTAATAAAGTTAAATATATTCACATATGAATTAATCTCCTAATGTGTTTACAAACATAAATATGGGATCTTAATTTATAAGCTTTTTTCTGAAATAGCTAACTTTGAATTAATTATATATATAAACTAAAATCTTCAATTATAAATTTCTCACATTTATTTTTTTACCAAAACCTTATTTAAAATCCCAAAGCATAAAGAAATTATTTTAATAAAAAGTAATATAAAGTAAAGACAACTATATATATATATATATATATATATATATATATATATATATATATATATATATATATATATATATATATATATATATATATATATATATATATATATATATATATATATATATATATATATATATATAATATATACATATATATTAAAACAAATATATTATTATTTTATTTTATTAAACTTCTTTAAAAAGAAAATTATAAAAGAAAATTAAAATAAAATAAAATTAAAAAAAAAAATTCACTACCTAATTTGGCTACCCTAAGGTAGTGGTGCTACTATAGGCAGCCAACGCTACCCTTGGGTAGTGCTACTGCCCTATGGCAGCTGTCCTAAGGCAGCAACCACTACCTTTGGGTAATGTTGCTGTCCTATGGCAGTAGCCACTACCGAAAGTAGTGCGTTGTGGGTCGAGGCATTGCCTCCCCACATTTTAATAATTGATTTTATTTTCTTTTTAAATTAGAATTTTTTTTTAAAACATAAAATTACAGTTTTATTAAAACCATTACAGCAGCATAAAAAAAACTAAATACCCAATTCAATAAAATTCTTTTAGAATTTTATTTCAATTTTTTTAAAAATTAGATACTCCCATAAATTTAATTCAAAATTAAATTTATTCCTAAAGTGATCAACAATTTCCATAGAGATACCTTTATTGAAAAAAATAACTATTAGAACAAATCAAACAAGAGAGGATAATTTCTTGGGTAAATACCTTTTCTCATAAATCTTGCAATTTCCATGCATCATAAAATCTTGACAAATTTTCTATAATAATTTTTCCTAATTTTCCCAAAATTACATACTTCCCATAAATTAGAAATACACATCAGGCATGGATTTTAAAACAAAACTCAAATTCACCAGAAGAGGGTTTGTATTTGACAATAATTTTACACACACACATCAATCAGAGAAATTAGAAATATTTACTAAAGACCCACAACTAAGAATTCATCCAACCTTGTATAGCTTTCCCTAAAGAAATCTGTAGAAGAGCCCTAATCCTTTCAATAAACTTCCAATAAATTTCTTCACCTAAAATTCTTGACCTGTTCCTGTGTAACTAAAATAAAAACCTATTCCCCTATTTAAACTAAAATTCTAGGTTCAATAGTTTTTTCACAAAAAAACCTAAATTTAGAATAATAGTAATTTTATTTTCTTTTCTAAATTTATCACAAAAGATAAGCTAACATGCGATAATTAAAAATCATTTTTTTTTCTTTTCTTTTCTCATGCACATTAATTAATTTTCTAAATAAAGAATTAAAACAATATTTTAATTATAATTAATCCTTTTATTCATTTGTTTATTTAAAATTCCAAGAAATAATAAATACAATTAATCTAATTTATTTTTTCATTTAATTAAAAATATTTTTCTAATATCATACAGCTTGCAAATTAATTTAATAATTTCTTTTAATTAACTAAATTTATAATCTCAAAGCATAAATAATACAACTATGAGATAAATCCATAAACTTAATTAATTAATTATTTAAATCCACTAAAACACTCAAATTAAACAAAATTCAAGCAAATACTCATAAAAAGATCAAACGACAAAATACGAAGGCCGAACTAACTAGCAAGATGACCAATTGACGACACTCATACGAGTGTAACTGAGTAAAATTGGGTCAACTACTATCTCCTCCACTTCCATCAGAAAATATAAGGCACGCTTAGACCTGTGAAGCCAGGTGGAGACGATACCCCGTACCTACCCGGTACTTGTACCTGCATCACCGAACCACACATGCATATATATACAATATAGAAAACATGACATACACACCGATGAAGGAGGATCATGATCTTCCCTATCTCACATAAATGAGTGAAGGAAAATCATCCCCTTGCATCCAATACACTCGCAAACACACAACATATAATTACACATTGCAAAGATAAAGTAAAATGTCAGTTCATAGCAATAATCCATAAAATGCCATAAATCACAAGTATTGAAATACTACAAATAAATTATACATCTCATCTCCAGATAAAGCATAATGTCATAGAAATATGAATAATATATCATGGTAATGTATCCACTAAAAACAACCAATAATAAAATGTGAGTCTAATGAGTTCAAGCAAGTAGGGGTACTACATTCTCCACCCCAAAACTAGGCTTATTCCTAGAAGCCTAAAATAAATAAGAATACAACTCTCTCATCTTCGCTGCATCCTCCCAAGTCACCGAGGTCTCATCATTTGGGTCCCATAGGACCCTTACCTAGTCGATGGTACGACCCCTGAGGATCAAATCCCAACGCTGAAGAATGCGCATGGGCTTCATGGAAAGCTGCCCGTCCTTGACCTGCAAAGAGTTCCAATCAAGAACATGTGTCACATCAGGATGATAAGGTCGAAGAACTGAAACATGAAAGACATCATGGATGCGGGATAGACTCGGTGGCAAGGCAAGATGGTAGGCAATAGGTCCTATCCTCTCAAGGATCTCAAAAGGTCCAACAAACCAAGGTGCCAACTTAGAACCCTTTCCATAACAAATCAGACTCTTCCGTGGATGCACTCTCAAGAACACACGATCACTAATAGAAAACTGACGATCTACCCTATGAGCATCTGCATACTTCTTCTGTCTATCTTGTGTTGCTACTAAGTGCTCATGGATCTGATCTGGCTGATGCTCCATCTCCCGAAGAATATCCGGTCCTATAAGTACCCTGTCCTCTAGCCGATCCCAACTCAGAGGAATGCGGCAAGGATGACCATACAATTCCTAAAAGGGGGACATACCTATGGAGCTATGATATCCATTGTTATAAGAAAACTCCACTAGAGAGATATAATCCTCCCAGCGTGACTGTTGGTCCATCACATACATGCAAAGCATGTCCTCTAATACCTGATTCACTCTCTCTGTCTGATTGTCTATCTCTGGATGATAAGTTGAACTAAAGTTCAACTAAGTCCCCAAAGCATGTTGAAGTGAGGTTCACAATGCTGAATTAAAGACAAGATCTGTATCAGATATGATGTGGCTCGAAATTCCATGCAATCTCACTACTTCTTCTAATAAGACTCATGCCACCACTACTGCCGTATAGGAAGCTCGAATAGGAACAAAATGAGTAACCTTAGTCATTCTGTCAACTATGACCATGATGGCATCATGACGACATGAAGAAATAGGCAAACCAACAATGAAATCCATTGAAATGATATCCCATTTCCAATCTAGTACTAGATTAGGTTGTAAAAGCCCTGCTGGGTGTTGATGCTCTGCCTTCACTCACTGACACTCTAGACACTTCGACACAAAATCAGAAATGTCTCATTTCATACCCGCCCAATGATAAATTTTTCTAAGATCTGCGTGCATCTTCTTGACACCTGGATGTGCCGAATAAGGTGCACTATGGGCCTTAGTCATGATCAAAACACGAAGACCCTCCAAAGGAGGTACATAGATTTGTCCATGGTGACGAAGAAGTCCATCTGCCTCAAGGTTATACCCAAAAAATCTACCCTCTAAAGGCCTTTCGGACTATAGCACAGCTCCAACATCCTGATACCAAGTATCCTGAGGAAGAACTCCAAGAATTCTCTCCCTCAAGTCTACTCCAAGGGATAATGCTAAAACTTCATGCCACCTATGACTCAAAGCATCTACTACCATATTCTCTTTCCCCTGAATATAATGAACCTCAAAATCATATTCGCAGAAGAATTCCATCCATCTTCACTATCGAGCATTCAAGTTTGGCTGTGTGAATATATACTACAAACTGTGGTGATCACTATGCAGCTCAAACCGATGCCCTAATAGGAAATGCCGCCATCTAACCAAAGCATGAACTATAGCTGCCAACTCTAAATCATGAAATGGATAGTTCAACTCGTGGTTCTTGAGTTTGCGAGACTCATAAGCAACCACACATCCATCCTGCATAAGTACTGCACCTATACCTTCCAAAGAGGCATCTATGCATACCATAAAATCTCCAGATGGATCAGGAACTGCCAAAATTGGAGCACTGACAAGGAGTTCCTTTAAGGTCTTAAAAGTTTCTTCACACTGTTATGACCAAACAAACTTCTTCCCTTTTCTTTGAAGAGAAGTAATCGGGTGTCCTATCTGGGAAAAGCCTTCAATAAAGCGATGGCAATACCTGGCCAAACCCATAAAACTCCTAACTTCTGAAATGTTGGTCGATGCTAGCCAATCAAGAATGGCTTGGATCTTTGAAGGATCTACAGATATACCTTCTCCCAAAACCACATGACCAAGATAGTTCACCTCAGTCTGGAAGAAGTCACACTTTGCTAAATTGGCATAGAGTTGATTTTCCCTTAAGCATTACAGTACTTGACGTAAGTGTCCCTCATGCTCCTCCATAGATCTAGAATAAATAAAAATTTCATCCAAGAATACAATGATGAAACGATCAAGGTGGGTGCGAAAAACCCCATTCATTAAGCTCATAAAAACTGAAGGTGCATTCGTTAACCCCAATGGCACCACTATGAAATCATAGTGACCATATCGAGTACGAAACGCTGTCTTATGAATGTTTACATCCTGAATGCGTAACTGATGGTATCCAAACTTCAAATCAATCTTAGAGAACACCTTGGCTCCCTTAACCAGATCAAAAAGGTCATCTATATGAGGCAATGGATATCTATTCCGAATGGTTACCTTATTTAGCTGTCGATAATCAATGCATAACCGAAGAGAACCATCTTTCTTCTTAACGAAGATAATAGGCACACCCGAAGGGGAAACACTAGGATGAATGAATCCCTTGGCCAATAATTCTTCTATCTAAAATTTTAACTCACTTAACTCCTGAGTAGTCATCCGATATGTAGCTCTCGAAATAGGTTCTACACCAGGAACCAAATCGACATGAAAGTCTATGTCTCGCTTCGGAGGCATACCAAGAATATCTAATGGAAACACATCCACATACTCTCTAAGAATAGGATGACTATCAAAAGTGACTTCTTGACTCTCTAACTCATCCAATTCCTCAAGAGAAATTGCAAAAAGCTGACATCCTCTATGCATACACCGCTTAAGTTGCATAGCGGAGATCATACGCAAGGATATCAACATCTGTACTCCAACAATCTCCACTTCTTTTCCTAGGTCATCTAAACCCTCCATTGTCTTCTTCCGACAATCTACATGTGCACTATGAGATGATAGCCAATCCATCCCCAATACAACTCCATAAGAGCCCAAAGGAATAACACGAAGGTCAACTAAAGTAACTATGGTTCCTAATTTCAACTCACAACTAGGAATAAATGCATCTATAGAAACACAGACACCTATAGCCAACTCTACTTGCCACCTATCCGCCTTCTTAGCAGACGTAAGTCCGCACCACTCCACAATGGATGAAGAAATAAAAGAATCAGAAGCTCTAGAATCGAAAAGTATAGAGATAGGAGTTCCATGCAAAATACCTACTGCCTCAATGACTATACCATGATGATCAGCTTGGCGGTCATCTACTACTGCAAATACTCTATGGGATCTCCCTGCATCTCCTACTGTAGGTTCAGATGCTAGTGGCCTCTAACTACCTGTGTTGTGGACATTTTGAGGGCACTATGAAACTTTGTGACCAAACTGCCCACAAGAGAAGCAAGTTCCTCTATTACCTATCGGTCCACTAGATTGCTGGAAACTTCCCTGGCTAGGGGCATGAGATGCACTCTGTGAAGCCTACCCTGTAGGGCCCTATTTTCCCCTCTGCTAGTTCCTGCCCTTCTTATACTGAGAATTGCCACCTTGTTGGCCCTGGAACTATTTTGGTTTTGACTGTTGCTGCTATTGTTGCCCACTCTTAGTGGGTGCTTGAGGAGTTCTAAATGGTGCAACTGACTGGGACTGATTTCCCCTAGCTTTATTTCCACTGGTAGGTGCACTTCCTATCTACACACCTGTCTAACCACCAAGTGTACGACTAAGGTTCAACTCAACTAATCTGGCCTTTGCCATGGCTATCTCCATTGAAGCTAGCTTGAATACCCTCACACCTCCACTGATACGGTCATTCAAACCTCTCAGGAAATGTTGGACAAGAATAGCCTCGTCATTACCAATTCTAGCGTATTGTTTGAGCTCATAAAAACTATGCTCATACTGGTCTACTGTCATCCCATATTGACGCAAGGCATAAAACTCATCTGCTCTTGTCTGCCTCCACCAGGGTGAGAGAAATCGTGCCTTGAATCTCTCCAGAAATAGTTCCCATGTGATGGTGTTAATGCATAAACCAATCTTCTCCTCCTCTAATCTCCACCAGATTGAAGCAAATTTATTGAGACGCATAATAGCACATCTCGCCTTGGTGTTGCTGCTGTATGGAAACATAGCGAAACACTAGTCCAAGCCAATAAGCCAGGTCTCTCCCTCAAGACCAGTACCCATACCATCAAAGTAAGGAGGATTGGACCTCATCAAGTCCTTTATGTGACCCAAGGAAGGTGGATCTTGGACAGCTAGAATCTCCCCTCTCCTTGGTGATCTCTCTCTCTCTCTCTCTTTCTCTCTCCTTTGGAACCTGTTGAAACGGCTCCTCAACTGGAGCATGAATAGGCTATTCAAACTCAGGCCTTTGGCCTAACCTATCCAGAACCTCCTGAAACATCTGTCTCAGCTCTTCCCTTTCAAGAGCATGTTCTCCTGCATGTTGAGAGTTTTGATGAACAGATTGTTCCTACTCCTGATGAACTGACTGTTCTGGCTCAACACTCACATGAGTGGGTGGTGGTGAAGGACTATGATGGTCAGAACCATGACCCCATCCTCCACCTCTGCCTCCTTTGTGACCACCCATACGGCCACCTCCTCTAGCTTTCCTAGCCATGACCTAGTACCACAAAAGAGAAAATGATTCAGATCTATAGCAAGGATAAGACAAGAGAGATACAAACATTATGAACTAAGCAAGATGGTCAATGAAAGACACACTACAAACCCAGAGTATCCAGTGTTGAAACCTGGCTCTGATACCAAATGTAATCCCCCGCCAGGAACCCTAAAGGAAAACAACACAACTAGGCAACTAAAGGGTGAAATAATTTTTTTTTCTTTTAAAGACTAAGTGCACTAACTAAAACCATTGCATGTTTAATAACACAGTGGAAGTCTAACATATGTTTTCCTAAGGGTTACCAATGAAGATTAATTCGTAGGTTATATTAACACCATAATTAATCCATTTAATTAGATAAATTGAAAACTTAAGTTTAAAACAACACATACATCCAAATTTCATAATAAAGAAATAAAAGTATTCCAATTTATCCAATTTCCATAAACCATTTAAACATAAGATCAAAATAATAACATTCATTTCACTAACCCTTTATATCATACAATACCATTATACTTGTTGTTCTCAATGTATGAGTCTCTTGAAGCTCAGTCTATTTCAATAGACAACTATTTGCATAGGCTTCACATGAGAGGGGGTTTGTTCAAAATGGTTTTCATTTAATATACAAACTAGAACCAATATTAGACCATAATAAATGAAGTCTTGGATAGGCAAGCAATTATCTTCTCAATAAAAATCTCAAAAATGAACTTGCATGCATCTAAACTATCACATTTGAACTCAAAGTCCTAGTTCTAGTATGTGTGTGTATCCAAAGGATAAATTTGAAACACAACGGTAAGTCTTAAAGGAATAATGGGTTCTTAATAATTTTTCAAACATCTTCTTAGTTAATGGTTGGTGGAGCGAGGTGGAGCAATTCTCTCAAGTAATATTTCAGGATACCAAGAAATTTAAAGGCCCAATTTTTGCTAGGTGAGCAATGAAGATATCTATGGAAAAAGGAGACAAATGGAAATTCATGGAGGTTTAGAAGAAGCATTCAATATCATAAAACCTTATTCACTAGAAAGGCTCCTATGGCGTTTCCAAACAATGTTCCTATTTTTCCACTCTGACCCTTTGGGATTCAAGTGAATCCTCCTTTATTGAAGAAAATTTGGCCTCTAAACTTTTGGACAATCTCTAAAGAAAGAAATGATGTTTTAAATTTTCAATAGGAAATTTAGACATGGGATTTAAGGGAGAAAGTATTATTTACCTCCTCCTAGGATAAACAAGTCCTGGGGATTAGGAGAATACAAATTTCCAGTCACTTTTCCAAACAGCATGCACGTAACCCACAAGGAAGTTTAGGAGCTAGGAGAAGACTTTTAGGGAGTTGATCTAATATGGGTTTCCCTAGAAGAAAACAACCCTAGATTCCTTCAAGAAAGATTATGTGAGTTTGGAAGGCCCAAATTTCCAAATCAGGGGAAGCCTCTCTAACTTTTAGAAAATCCAACTGGTAGAAGTATCATCCTTGGATAGATGATAGGGGAAGGAAAATAGCTTAGAAGGTTAAGTTTTGAGTTCTCATCTGGATGTTGATCTGACATTGGAGAAATTTGCATGGGCTTTCACAGTAATAAGGAATTAAGAATAACTTTTCCATAAGAAGTCTTATCAATAGAGATTTTGGATTTTTAGAAGCGAACTTTAATATGTAAGTTCTAGAACATTTCTATTGATAAAAAAGACTATTTAATTGGGTATAAGAACATTGGTCTGAAGTAACAAATGTTTTCATTATTGTAATATTTGATTTGGAAGAATGGAGAGACTATTTTTTTTTAACAAAGTAATGTTTTGCAATAGTTCAGGTTTATATATAAAATATTGGCATCTAAATTTAATCCTAGTTCTACCACCATTAAATTTATCCCTATGTGGATCCAACTACATAACCTACCTCTATAATATAGGGAGATTGATATCCTTGAACCTATTGGAAATCGAGTGGGTATTTTCATTAAAAATGATTTTATCTTTCATGAAAATCTGAATCTCCTAGTTTATTTATGTTTGCTCATGGATACAACTAAGGATTTTCCTTCACCTTTGCCAATTCAATCCAAAAATAGGTGATGGAATAAAACAAATATAAGCCTAAATTGGTCTACTTCCCCATCTTTCCCTAACCTAGCACTAGTAGTTTGGCTCATCTAGATCTCGATCCTTTTATTCCCCATTTTCCTAAACAAGTTTTTTCATTTTTTGAAAGGATTGAAGTGATATATCTCTTTTAAAAAATTAAGATAAAAATCTTTATTCCAACATGTTCAGTGATGATCAAGAAGATGATTCCAAAGAGGGCATCCATTCAAAAGATGCTCTCACCCTCCAAGGCATTAAGAATTGGCAACTAGAATCACATATCATCAATGGTCAAGAGAGAGACTAATTTGACAAAGGGTATGAGTGAGTCTCAGATGGGTCAAATGGAGAGAAGTGCCTCAATGAAAGATATGGATTCATTTGTTAAAACCTTCTATGAGGAAGCCAAAGAGAGCCTCATCAAGGAATTGGTAGATCAAGTTTTAGGAAAAGACAAGGAAAATGAAGACTTTTCCAACACTTTCAAAATGGGAAATCTCTTTTAGAACAAAGAACAAATCTAATTTTTATTTCTCTTTCCTACCCAAGATAATAGATCCCAAATAGTAAAAGAAATATATCTAGGAATTCTATCTGAGGCTCCATTTTCCTTGGCTAAAAAAAAAGGTTGGGACAAGAAGGAAACTCTCTTTATTATTAATGTCTTAGATATATTAAGAGATGTCAAATTGTCAAGTTCGTACAATTTTAGAATGTGGAAAGATATATGGGCAAAAAATGGAGATGGTATCAAGAAGTGCTTATTAAGAAATTACATTGACATATCTATAAGTAATTAGAACTCAATTGATAGCTAGGGAGGAGTAAGTATGGTCCAAGGTCAGTTTGAGAATTTGATAATAAAATATATGATCAAAGACAAATGTAGGAATTTGGAGAAAAGAGGACAAATAACTTCAAGCTTTGAGGTGGTTTCATAGATTTCATCCATGTCAAAAGGAGTTCTTACCCTACAAGCCTCTAAGAATTGGAGATCAATATTATGTTTTCTTAGTGGTTAGGATAGAGAGTTAAATTTGACAAAGGAAATATGTGAACTTTGGATATGTGAGCTATGGATAGGTCCAATAGAGATCAGTGTCTCATTTAAATTCATGGAATCATTTGTCCAAACATGTTATGAGGAAGCCCAAGCTAGTCTCATAGAGGATTTGGCAGATCGAGATTTAGGAGAGGGAAAGGAAAATGAAATTCCTTCCATCTCTTTCAAATTTATAAAAAATGGAGACATGTTTTCAATTCCAACAAGGGAAAAGAAAGGTAGATTATTGGAGTTTAAATAGGCCAAATGAGAAGAAATTTGCTACAACAAATTGTCAAACAATAGCAATTCAAAGTCTCAAAATAGATAGGCAAAGATGTCTTAACCTCTTGGAAAAGAATAACTTGAAAGGCTCATATTTTGTACCAGTTAGGAAGCTTGACTCATTAACTTCACCTTATGATTTGATGGGAAAGAAAAAAAATAGTCAACAACTACTAATTTGAAGTTGGATGATATATGTCAAAATATTGGATGCAGGGAACACCTCTGTTCTCACATTGCATACCCTTCATACCATAGGAGGACTAGAAGTACAGGGGAAAATAAACCCTTTCATTGGAATTGGAAGCAATTTTTGCTTCTTGGGTATTTCAAATCCTCAACTTGAAGAGAATGAGAATTCTTGAAAGGAGGACCAAAAGATAATTTAAAAAATTCTAGATATAGATCAAATATATAAGGAGGAACTTGGAGTCATATGTTCAGAATCAATGAATGTAGAGGAAATTGAGAAAATTAAGGTAAGGGAGGTCTTGGGCCTCTGCGAAAATCACCCTAACAAGGAAGAACCAAATTGTGGGCAATCACTAGGAAAAAAGAGAGGTTGGAAATCTCTATCAGGTCTTATGAAATTGGATGGAAGAGCTAATGATCAAATTAAAATTATAACTTTGTGGAATTTTGGAAGGGGAAGGTCCTTCCCTTGGACAAATGAAGCTATTATCTTGGAAAGTTAGTGGAATGAATGCCCCTAACAAATAGTGTTTGGTTAAATATTGTATTAGATCTTCAAAAGTTGAAGTAGTCATGCTTCAAGGGACAAAAATATATTCAAAACAAATAGTAACATTCAAAAAGAAATTTGGCTTGTGGGAGGTTGAGCTAGTAGAAGTTGTGGGAGCTTCAGGGGGTCTAGCCATCTTCTAGAATCTAGGTTGAGTGACTTTTCATAAGTTCGCAAGAAAGAGTCAATTGCATGGGGGTTCTTTAAGAAATATTAATAGAGATATTAAATTTATAATACTGAATGTATATGGGTTGATTACCAATAATTAAAAATTGAAATTGTGGAGAGAGCTAGAGAATTTCCTTTAAAAGTTCCCTAACAAAAATATTTTTTTAAGAAGAGACTTCTATGCTATCCTATACCTATCAAAAACTAGTGTGGCATCCAAAAGGAATCTCAATCTCAAATGGATTTTAGGAATTGGGTAGTAAGGAACAATAAAATGGATATAGAAACCAACAATGGTATTTTTAGATAGAATAATCAAAGACTGGGTTTCAACTACATAGTGGAAAAATTAGACAGATTTTTCTTTAAAGAAGATCTCACCAAATTTCCCTTTGATTTTAAATCTTTTATCAAGCCTACTTCAGGGTCATATCATTTTCTGATTCATTTAGAAATCTTGGGGAGAAAAAACCTTTGAATTATCCTTTTTAAGTTTGAAAATGTTTGGATGAAGCATCAAAATTTTTTTGAGTTGATAGAAAGATGGTGGAAGGAAGAAAAATTTGAGGGCTCTAAACTATTTTGTTTTGTGTCCAAATTGAAATCAATAAAACAAAAATTATTAAAGTGGAATAGAGAAGATTTTTCCAACATTTTCTCAGCTAAGACTAAAGTAGAGGAGGAGTTGGATATTTTGAATGAAAAAGTAATAAGGTATGGAATGGATTAGAATAGATTTCTTATAAAAGGCCTTAATAATTATGAAGAAGTGTTGGCCAAGGAAGATATTTTTTGGAGACAGAAATCAAGAGAAGTATGGTTAGTAGAGGGAGATAAGAATTCAAATCTTTTTTCACAATAGCACCAATCAGAGAAGGACTCTCAATGGGATCTATAAACTAAAAGATGAATTTGGGAATATGAAGGAAGATCCTGACGAAATAGCTAGAGAATCAGTTTCTTTTTTAAACTGAGGACATAAACAACTAGGAAGGGTCTAATTGTCAGGATCATAATACATTTTTGAACAACATTCCAAGGTTGGTCACAAATGAACAAAATAAGATGTTGATAGATAAGTTATCAACTTTACAAATTGAAATAGCTCTCAAGAAGTTGCATCTAGACAAAGCATTACATTTGGATGGTTTTCTACCATCTTAGGAGAGGAAATGATAGATTCTCTAGAAGCAACACAGAATTTAGAAAGGTTTTTTAAGGGAGATTAACAATACCTTCATAGCTTTAATCCCAAAGAAAGAGAAATCTTTGAGTCTAGATGAATTTAGACCTACATCTCTATGTAATAGCATCTACAAAGTCCTAGCCAAAGCTTTAGCTAATAGGCTGAATAATATTCTTCCATTCATTATCTCAAAAGAGAAAACTGGATTTGTGCCAAGGAGATCAATATTTGATGGAGTAATAATAGCTCAAGAATCAATCCACTCTATATAGATTAACAAAAAAATAAGCATGATAATTAAGTTAGATATTAAGAAATCATATTATAAAGTTGATTGGAGGTTTTTATGTAAATGTTTAGAAGCTTTTGGGTTTTCAAGAGAACGGGTAAATCTGATTTTTTACAATGTCTCTAGTCCAAAGTTTTTAGTTTTAGTTAATAGATCTCTAGAAGGAGTTTTTGAAATTTCTAGAGGTATTTTACAAGGGGATTATATCTCTCCATTTATCTTTATTATAATAGCAGAGTCTTTAGGAGGGTCTTTGAGTAGACCCCAACAAGATGGAAATTTGAGAGGCATTCAGATTTCTAACGTGATTGAGACAGTTTCTCATCAACAATTTGTAGATGACACTATGCTCTTTGGATATGTTGATAGAAAGGAGGTGAAAAAAATTAGGAAAATTCTCAAAAAAAATTCAATAGCATTAGGACAACATGTAAATTAGTCCAAATCAGAGATATTTTTCTTCAATGTCAAGTATAGGATAGAGAGGGAGATATCAGCACTTTTGGGCTTTAATGAAGGGAAGCTACCTTGCTCATATTTAGGATTACCCTTAGATAAAGGATTGAGGACCACCAAAGTGTGGGATCCAATTGATGAAAAAATGGATATAAAAATGGAATCTTGGAAAATAAAAAGGCTTTCATGGGTAGGGGGAATTACTATGTTGAAGGTTGTTTAATCCATTCTTCCTATTTATTTAGTGGCATTCTTATCTTTGTCAATAGGAGAAAATTCAAAGTTCGTGAAGAAAATGAGAACCTTTTACTGATAGGAAATGGCCGAGAAGAAAAAGTTGGTGCTAATTTCCTAGGATAAGATTTGTATAAGGACTCTCACTTAAAATGGGTTATAATTATTAAAAGAAAATACTTAGAAGACGTTAGCTTGGAAGGTTTCTTTAGGACTCCAAATCCCCTGAAAGGATCAAGAGTTTGAAACTTTATGTTAAATTCTAGAGAACTAATTATAAAACAAATCTCTTTGGATTTGGGAGATGGTCAAAGGGCCCTTTTTTGGACAAAAATATGGGGAGGTTATCCTTCTATAGATAAAATGATTAATGCCAACAATATAAGAGCAGTATGTGAAATATATTGGGGAATGCATGTTAGGGATTACATTGAGTTTCATTGAAGGAATCCCTCTTTCGGATGAAAATGAAGAAAGTTTGAGGAACTTCCCATCAAAAGAGAAGATCTAACCCAACTTAAGGAGATATTGAAGAATAGATCACTCTCTTTTTAGAATGGAAAGGATATTCAAATTTGGAAAGGAACAAAATCAGGTATTTATAATTCCAAAGATGGATATAGATCAATAGTTGAGAAGAAATGCATTCAAAAGAGTAAGATTCTATTTCAATTATGCTAGGATAAAAAATGTTTTCCTAAAGAAAGAATTTTTACTTGGGAAACCCTTAAAGGAAGAAATTTAACTGCAAAATGGCTTAGGAAGATTGGATTTGTTGACCCATCCATTTGTGCTCTATGTGAATAGAGGAATAGATAGTTAACCATATTATATTAAGTTTCCTCTTTGCCTATAGATGTTGTCAATGTCTATGTGCAAGATTGGGATGGATAACAACTCTTCCTGATGATATTATGAGCATGTGTCAAGGTTGGCCCAAATTATTCTCTTCCTGTTTGTATGGTATTATTTAGATTTGCACCCCTTCTTTATTGATACATGGAAAGTATGGAAGCAAAGAAATTGAAGGATATTCCAAGATAAAAAGATGACTTGGGAGGCTCTACCTATTAATATTGAAGTTGCTATTGTGGAGATAGTTAATAGTAGATTATCAACCTATGAGTCAAAAGTTATCAAGTTCTCTAGCTAGGATCATAAGATGAGGGTTAGATGGTATTGGTTCAAGATTCATCGCTATGTTGGTAAGGGAGGTAAAACATCCAATCAAAAGAGAAGTCAATTTGTGTTTGGGTTGCTCCGAAAGAAGGTTGGTATAAGATGAACTTTGATGGATCATCTTAACATAACCCTGGAGCTTTAGGAGTAGGGTGTGCAGTTCACCCTTGGGAGGTAATTTTAGTTGCCAAACAAGCTAAGTCGTTAGAAATAGACACATACAATATAGCAGAACTCAAGGTTGTAGTAGAAGGGCTTTTAATTTGTAGAGAATTAGGTATCAAGAAGGTGGAATTTAAAGGGGATTATGCAAATTTAATTAACACTCTTAGAATAAAACCAACCCCAAATTGAAGGATGAATTCAATCCTAGGTAGGGCATTGGAGCTTCTAATTTTTTTTTAAGTTGTTACAATTAATCACATCTACAGAGAATCCAATCACCTTGTTGATCATTTGGCTAATTTAGAAGCTAATGGAATAGACAATTAAGAGATCAAAGGGTTTCAAAATAATCAAATCTAACTAGAAGATAAACATTATTTTTAGACTCCATGGCAAAGGATAGTAGATCATATTCTTTGAATGGGATTTAAGGTCAAATAAAATAATTATATCAGACTGAATTCAATAAATAAATTTTATTTGACATCGAGTTTAGATTTCAAAGAAAATAATAATAATATTAGTGTTGTTGGAATGTGTTTTTATCATTGATGTCAACATATTCCCGTGTTGTAGAGAATTGGCTTGTTGAAAACATTTATTTTAGGTGACTTGTTGTAGATGTACTAATGTGGATTATTGGGTTTTGAGATACTTACCTCTAGTTGATTCGATATGAGTTTCATTATTCCAAGAGGAGATTTGGTTGAGTTATGTGATCCGGTGTAGTGGCTAGTTTCTCTGTTGGTTTGATATTACAGAGCTGTGATTTTTTGATTGTATTACTCTGAAATGATATTATCTTGAGTTGTGGATTTTGGAGAGTGTTTGGGATGTTCATGTGTGGCTTCAGATCAGATGGTTCATGATTTGGAACTTCACAAGCGTATCTTTCAATTTGTTAGATGGTGTTCTTGATCTCTAGTTATGAAATAATGATGATTCTTATTATATGAGTTGTTGTGGTGATTGTGGTAGAATTTATGTTGCTTGTTGATGATGTTCTATGATTGTGATTGGTTTGTTGGTATTCTTCATGTTATACAATATATATGGTGGTTTAGTATGTTGCGGATGATATTGGCGAATAATTTGGTGGTGTTGCATATTTGAGTATTTGATTTGGGTCCATTCTATGTCCTTGCCGATATTTTATTGGTTTGGTTATTAAGTTATGTATCATATGGATTAATTTATTAAATAGGTCTTATGTGTTGATCCAACCTTCAGGTCAAGGTTGATGATTTGTATAAATAAGTGTTGTAATCATGTAGGTTGTGTGTCTACTATTATGTTTATGATCTTTCAATATATTGTATGTGTGAAAAAGCAAATTTATCTTTTGGTAATGTGGAAGAGCATAGAAGTGTTGTTGTGCAGACAATGTGCTTAATCGGAACTATAATTAGGCATTTGGAGATGCTATTCTTTTAGTTCATGTAATCCGGATTGTTATCAGATATTTGTAAGGCAATGACCTCTAGACAGTGTTCCTGGATGCATGTGCATTCCTCATTGTAATATTTACACATACTACTACAAAGCATCATCTTAGTATGGGTAGGTTCCCACCGTGATTTTCTGCTTAACTAGGTTTTCTACGTCAAAAATCTATGTGTTATATGAATTGTTGATGTGGTGATTATTTTTGTTATTGTTTTTCATGATCAAATATGAAGTTAAGGTTAACTAGTTTAAGTTTGGTGAAAATTGATTCACACCCCCCTCTCAGTTTTCCTGCATTGTTTCCCCAATAATTGGTATCAGAGCTAGATCCTCTAAGAGGATCTTGACTGCTTGGGGAGATCTGGGCTGGTAGTTGTTATTTTCAAGAAGGAGCGTCTGATATTTGATGGAAATAATTACTCTATATGGAAGAACTAGATGGAAGTCCACTTGAACTGTCTTGGAGAAGATTATTGGAAGATTAAAAAGAATGCATGCATTTCTCCTCTGAATAGTCTTTTTATTGCAGCTGAGATCAAGGATGTTGAATGTAACATAAGAGCTAAAGAAGCATTGATGAGTATCCTAGTTGATGCAAAGATGACTAATGTGATGGGATTCTAGGCTGTACATAAAATTTCAAAGAAACTTGAAACCCTGTATGAAGGAGACAAACATGTGAAAGTTGCTAAATTGCAGAACTTGAAAGGAAAGTATGAATTATTGAGAATGAGAGAAGATGAGAATATTACATCTTTTATGGATAAAGTGAATGATCTTGTGTTGAACATCAGATGTGTCGGTGGAGTTCTTGAAGAAGATGAGATTGTGGCTAAAGTGTTGAGATCTTTGCCTCCTACTTATAAACATAAAGTTGTTGCTATTGATGAGATCCAAACTGTGACAACTGTGACAAGAGATATGCTAGTTGGTAAGCTTGTTGCTTTATAATTAAGCTAACTTGGTGAATCACATGGTAAAACTAAGACTGCATTTTAAGCTACTATATTCGGGAAGCAAAAGTATGATATGGAGAGAGTTCAACTAGGGTGTCCAGATATGAAGGAGAAATGAGAGAGATGTAAGAATAGGAAAGAGAATTTGAAGAGATTGAAGCACTTATTTCCAGAAGATTGCCTAAGGGAGTTGGTAAGTATCAAGGGAAGTTACCTTTGAAATGTTTTTCTTCCAATAAGATTGGTCATTTTCCTTCTAGGTGTCCTGAAAGAGCACAAAAGGTGTCAAAGTATGATAAGCCTTACAAGCCTAACCAGAAGTTTAGATATAAGAAGAAATTCTATTATGTTGTCAATGAAGGTGTAACACATGAGGAGTCTGAGAAAGAGAACATCGAAGATGAATTTGTGTACATTGCTATCAAGGAATATCATCTAGTACTTGTTGATTCTACAAGTTGTATTGTTGAAGAGAAAGCTTTGGCTACTAAGGTTGATGAGAAAGATGAATGGGTTATTGACAGTGGTTGTTCACATCACATGGCAGGGGATAAAGGTAAATTTATGAATATGGAGAAGTATGATGGTGGTGCAGTGAGATTTGGAGACAATAAAGCTTGCGTAATCCATGGTAGAGGTTTTATTTGTCTTGATGGTAAGCATAATACTAATGATGTCTTATGTGTTGAAGGTTTGAAGCATAATATTTTGATTGTTGGACAAATGGTTGATAAGGGATATGATTTACAATTCAATAATGGGAAATGTAAGATTTTGAATAGCTATGGTATAGAGATTGCATTAGGTACTAAAACTAAAGGTAATATCTTTCATTTGAATACTGGTGAGAAATGTTATTTGATTGCTGAGATTGATGAGAGTTTGTTGTGGCATAGGAGAATATGTCATGTTAACTTTGATTGCATGATTAAGAATAGTTCTACTCAAGTTGTTAGAGATCTTCCTAAGATAGTGGAGATAAGTTGTTAGCACTGCTATATACACATTCAACCGGGTGCATATAAAATGTGATTCCAGTAAGACCCCTTATGAGCTATGGTTTGGTCATTTTCCTACAGTTAGATATTTTAGAATCTTTGGAAGCAAATATTATATCAAAAGAGACGAGGATATATGAGAATTTGATGCAAGATGCGATGAAGGAATTTTTTGGGTTATTCTACTAAGAGAAAATCCTACTGGTGTTACAACAAGAGACTGAGAAAGATAGTTGAAAGTGTGAATGTGAAGGTTGATGAGAATCATGAGAAACGAATTAGAGCATGTGGATATGAGTCTGATGATCAAGATGTTAATTCAAAGAAAGTGCAGAGTCTGAGTATGAAGTAGAATGATCTAGTAGATATAGTGAATGTAGATGTTGTTGTCAGTGAATAAATATTTTTAAGTTTGATAATGTCTCTAATGATGTTGGGTGGGGGAATTTGTCATATATATATATATCTGTGTGTGTGTGTGTAGGTATACATATGTGTATGCTTGTAACTTTAAGTGAACATAACATTTACGATTTACTAATACATATAGCAATTTGATTGAATTTTTTGAATTAAAACAGTGAATGGGTTTTTGCACGTATGTGTTAAGGCTTTTAATTAGGGTTGGATGGAAATTTTGAGGCTTGTGAGCTTCATTTTCCTCCTTTAACATGTGTTTTCTTCAAATCTGGTTTCTCAACTTTCTCATCATCAGATTTACATGTTGTCAAGTGCGTATTTTTAAAACTTTCACCATAATTTCACATGTTTGTTAAGCTTTCTAACCATATAAATATTTTTTAGATTTCAACAACATTAATATATTTTTGTTATTTATTTTACTTGTGTCCAAAGTTCTCAGAGACATATGTGTACCATTCTTTTAGTAACTTTTGAACTACTAGTCCAAATTTGAAATAAATTAGATATTATTGTTCTACACATGATTCTTTACACTTTTAAAAAATATTAAATTTTTAATTATTTTGGCATAAGATGTGCAATGTACACAAATAGACCAAATTTTTAGGATGCATCCACTTCAAAAAATAAAAACAATACTCAACAAAAAACTACAAAAAAATAGACAACTTCTATTACCGAAGGGTTTTTCAATATACTAAATACAACTATAACTTTATTGACATGTACACCTGATAGTATGTTATGTTTTGACGAAAAAAATAAGAACACTTTTGTGTCTGTAGAATATTTGACCCCTTAATCTTATCCATTTTAAAAAAAAATTAGTAGTTTTGATACTAGATTTAGAGTACTACAATTCTTGTTCTTTTGGTATCTTCAAATTTTGAGTGGATGAGTCTCAGATTGCTCCTCCAAATTCATGTTTAGCTACTTTTTAAAAAAATTGACCACTTATACCTCCCTTTTTGTTCACCATCTTGGTGAACTCACCCATATATTATCATTCATGTGGTTTACCTATTTTATTGCTGATTTATTATATTATTTTCATTTGTTTTATATCATTGATTAAAGAATTCATAAGCATTGCCATGCAATCATTTAAACTATATTTTAACCTATATTATAAACACATTTAAAGCATCACACTTTTTGTTTGCAAGATTTTTTTTTAACTAAAGTTCAAAGTCAAATCTATTTTGTAGTAATTTAGTGAGAAAGTAAATAATAAGTGATTTTGTAACTAACTAGATCAAGATGATAGTCTTTCAATATTAGGCCATAAATTTTCAACTAAATTTAATTTGTAATTTTTTTTATTAATTTTGTGAGAAGTTAATCTCTTCTCTTGCTTATCTTCTCCATGATGAATCATGTAGTGTGATTTAAAGTATTGGTAAAGAAAAATTGTCTACACAATATTATTAAAAAAAATTAAGATTAGAGAAATTAAGACAAAAATATTATATTTATGAAAATCTATGAACTTAGAAATTTGAAGAAAAAACAACCCTACATTTAATAATTCTATAAAATAAGATCAATGTATATCCTATGTGTTGAAATTATTATTTTTATATATCTATTATTATTTTATTTAGTAAAATACATTTCTATTTACTAAATTTTAATTATTAATATTATTTCATTTGAATAATTTTATACACTAAAATAAATAAATAAAATGTAGACATATTTTGTGAAGTTAGTATGTTATTTCTCCTAAATTTTTTTAAGATATTCACTCCATTTCTTACTATTATACTTTTCATTGTATTCAAAATAAAATTCATATGACAAAATTTACTATTATTTTTATAATATTAAAATATACATAATTATACATATTTTACTACTTGAAATGCAACGTGATATAAATTAAAATATTAAAAATTATTCTAACTCTAATTCCTATATATTATTCATTTTTAAAAAAATTAACATATTTGCTTCAATGTATTTAAAATAAATTTCATATGGCAAAATTTACTATTTTTTTAATAATATTAATATATATATAAATACAAATTTTACTACTTGAAATATAATGTAATATAAATTAAAATATAAAAAATATTCTAACTCAAATTCTTATCCATTATCCATTATTCATTGTAATTAATATATAAATAGATGTACACTTTTTAAAACTTAAAGTGATGCAATGAATATTTCAATTTTATTTTGAATACATTATTCATTGCAATTAATATATAAATAGATGTACACTTTTTAAAACTTAAAGTGATCAATGAATATTTCAATTTTATTTTGAATACATTGATTAGAGTTAATAATACAAGTAACTCAACGTGTAAAACCTTCTCCTTTTTTGGAAACTATAAATTCACTGGTTTTCTTTTACCTATGAATTCCCTCTCTTTTTTCTCTATCTTCAAAGGAGTCTTGAAACCTGGCTCTGATACCAAATGTAATCCCCTGCCAGGAACCCTAAAGGAAAACAACACAACTAGGCAACTTAAGGGTGAAATAATTTTTTTTTCTTTTAAAGACTAAGTGCACTAACTAAAACCATTGCACGTTTAATAACATAGTGGAAGTCTAACATATGTTTTCCTAAGGGTTACCATTGAAGATTAATTCGTAGGTTATATTAACACCATGATTTATCCATTTAATTAGATAAATTGAAAACTTAAGTTTAAAACAACACATACATCCAAATTTCATAATAAAGAAATAAAAGTATTCCAATGTATCCAATTTCCATAAACCATTTAAACATAAGATCAAAATAATAACATTCATTTCACTGACATAATATTACAATATCCATAAATACATGGCTTCCAATAATACCACTAATTACAAAGTTACAATAGCAAGGTTACATAAAAGTCTGATACACTGACAACAAGGTCTCAACTGAACAATGATCTTGAACAAGAGCTAGTACATAAACCATGAACCAAGAAACACAAGTGAAGCCTTTCCTCGCCTGAAGATACAATCCAAAACATCCGATGGGAAGTGGCACTACCACCTGACCATGTGATCCTGAAATGGAACCACGCCATCGTACTAGGATATAGTAGAAAACCCTCAAGCAAGCAAAGTAAGACAAGTACAGAAGGACTACAAGACTCTGCAAACATCCATGTAACTCAACTCACAAAACACAAGTGACTCTAAGAAGAGAGTGTCATTGCATAGCTTGATGGTTACCATGGTACAGCCTCCATAGGTCCTGTCCCCCATCCTAGGTTTCTCCTGGTAACCTCTCTCGAGCCTCTGATTCCAACTAAGTCTCATGCGGACCCTACCAATCCTTTCGTGAAGACAAGGTGGTAAGTTTGCCATTCTAGGCCTTCTCGTAACATTATGAGCCCTGTAGAAGCACTCACCTATGCATGAGGTACACTTATCTTAATTAATATTTATCTCACTTCCCCCCAATATATTATTATGTTATCACTTTTTAACTAACTTTCGACGGGTTATCTTGTCATCCACTTCAGGCATGGCCCCCGCTCAAAAGCCACTCTCCTCATAGAACACTAACAGGAAATGTCTCTCTCTACGAGAACTCTATGGAGAAATAGACAACCATAAACAATCTTGACAAAGAACAGGTGAAGGATACACAATCACTAACCAAAGATTGACCATTTGGATAACAACACACAATGGCTCATATCAAAAAGGTTATACAACAGCACCTAGTCTAGGAGATATAGCAACATAAGACACAATGACAACAACACAACCAATTTTGCAATGAAATTAGGCTTGATTAAGAATACCATTTATAGAAGATCGTATTACAAATGATCTTTTCTCAACACACCCGAAGCATGAATTACTTGCAAATAAAGATTTCCCAGAAAATAAGAAATACAACTATATTTAAGTAAATCAGTTTGATCATTTATCTAATAAAGTTAAATATATTTATATATGAATCAATCTCCTAATGTGTTTACAAACATAAGTATGGGATATTAATTTATAAACTTTTTTCTGAAATAACTAACTTTGAATTAATTATATATTTAACTAAAATCTCCAATTATAAATTTCTCACATTTATTTTACCAAAACCTTATTTAAAATCCCAAAGCATAAAGAAATTATTTTAATTAAAAGTAATATAAAGTAAAGACAACTATATATATATATATATATATATAGATTAAAACAAATATATATATATATATAGATTAAAACAAATATATATATATATTAAAACAAATATATATATATATTAAAACAAATATATTATTATTTTATTTTTTAAATTTCTTTAAAAACAAAATTTAAAAAGAAAATTAAAATAAAATAAAATTTTTAAAAAATAAATTCACTACCTAATTTGGCTACCCTAAGGTAGTGGTGCTACCATAGGCAGCCAACGCTATGCTTGGGTAGCGCTGCTGTCCTAAGGCAGCAGCCGCTACCTTTGGGTAGTGTTGTTGTCCTATGGTAGCAGCCACTACTGAAAGTAGTGTGGCGTGGGTTGAGGCATTGCCTCCCCACATTTCTATGATTAATTTTTTTTTTTTTAATTTTTTTTTTTAAAACATAAAATTACAGTTTTATTAAAACCATTACAGCATCGTAAAAAAAACTAAATACCCAATTCAATAAAATTCTTTTTAGAATTTTATTCCAATTTTTTTAAAAATTAGATACTCTCATAAATTTAATTCAAAATTAAATTTATTCCTAAAGTGATCAACAATTTCCACAGAGATACCTTTATTGAAAAAAAGAACTATTAGAACAAATCAAACAAGAGAGGATAATTTCTTAGGTAAATACCCTTTCTCATTAATCTTGCGATTTCCATGCATCATAAAATCTTGACAAATTTTCTATAATAGATTTTCCTAATTTTCCCAAAATTACATACTTCCCATAAATTAGAAATACACATCAGGCATGGATTTTAAAACAAAACTCAAATTCACTAGAAGAGGGTTTGTATTTGACAATGACTTTACACACACACATCAATCAGAGAAAAATAGAAATATTCACTAAAAACCCACAACTAAGAATTCATCCAACTTGGTATAGCTTTCCTGGAAGAAATCTATAGAAGAGCCCTAATCCTTTCAATAAACTTCTAATAAATTTCTTCACCTAAAATTCTTGACCTGTTCCTGTGTAACTAAAATAAAAACCTATTCCCCTATTTAAACTAAAATTCTAGGTTCAATAGCTTTTTCACAAAAAACCTAAATTTAGAATAATAGTAATTTTCTTTTCTTTTCTAAATTTATCACAAAAGATAAGCTAACATGCAATAATTAAAAATCATTTTTCTTTCTTTCTTTTCTCATGCACATTAATTAATTTTCTAAATAAAGAATTAAAACAATATTTTAATTCTAATTAATCCTTTTATTCATTTATTTATTATAATTCCAGGAAATAATAAATACAATTAATCTAATTTATTTTTCCATTTAAATAAAAATATATTTCTAATATCATGCAGCTTGCAAATTAATTTAATAATTTCTTTTAATTAACTAAATTTATAATCTCAAAGCATAAATAATACAACTATGAGATAAATCCATAAACTTAATTAATTAATTATTTAAATCCACTAAAACACTCAAATTAAACAAAATTCAAGCAAATACTCATAAAAAGATCAAACGATAAAATACGAAGGCTGAACTAACTAGCAAGATGACCAACTGACGACACTCATACTAGTGTAACTAAGTAAAATTGGGTCAACTACTATCTCCTCCACTTCCATCAGAAAATATAAGGCACGCTCAGACCTGTGAAGCCAGGTGGAGACGATACCCCATACCTACCCGGTACTTGTACTTGCATCACCAAACCACACATGCATATATATACAATATACAAAACACGGCATACACACCGATGAAGGAGAATCATGACGTTCCCTATCTCACCAAAATGAGTGAAGGAAAAGCATCCCCTTGCATCCAATACACTCACAAACACACAACATATAATTACACATTGCATAGATAAAGTAAAATACATAGCAATAATCCATAAGATGCCATAAATCACAAGTATTGAAATACTGCAAATAAATTATACATCTCATCTCCAGATAAAGCATAATGTCATAAAAATTGAATAATATATCATGGTAATGTATCCACTAAAAACAACCAATTATTAAATGTGAGTCTAATGAGTTCAAACAAGTAAGGGTACTACAATCAACCTACTCATAATAGACAAGTTTATCAAAGCCAATACTTAGTTTGATTTCTATTAAAATCTTCCTGTAGATGGACATTTGTGGGATGTCTTGTTTTAGTTCTATTTACAAATGGAGTGAGATCTACCAAAAGAAAAATATTTTTCATTTGTTGATGCCATTCTCCATAATTGTCAGCACTAATCAACATAATAGAAATGATACTCAAAAAGTTATTTGCCATTTTTAGTGATCTTTGTGATCAAAATATTTTTTTAAAATTTGTAATGATCTTTGAGATCAATGACGTTGTTTAACCTCTAAAAAATAAGCAATTATTTTTGTAATAATGCTGCAATGTCTTCCTTGAAAATAAAAGAAAATAAAATAAAATCAGAGTGACTTCTGCAATTTACATCGCAATTATTTTCTCTAAAATTCAGCAATGACTTTTGCAATCATGCTCTAACCTTCTTTGATACCAATTCTTAAAATTGGAGATTGAATAAATTCACTCTACATACAATAAGTGGATCATAAAGATCTTTAAATACATATAACTCATGAAAATATGCGTGTCTTGAATGAGACATGACTATAATTTAGTGTCATTAAATATAGTTATCTATGAAAATTAAGACAATATATTTCTTTTTTTCCAAAAGGGGTAAAAATTTATTAACCATAGAGAGACTTACAAAACTAGAAAGACCCACAACCTAGAAGAATTATATATTTTTATCCTCTATGTATTTTTATCCTCCACAACTAATTGTTCCAATATGTGAGCTAAATCGAATGACAAATCTTTCCTATCTACAATATACCAGTCATGTCCTCGATCTAATGCCCAAATCAAACATTTGTTAAAAATAATACAACTCAATTACGTTTGATTTTAATCCATTTGATGTTACATCTATAACAACTCATTTCAAACCACTATAAACCCAGAGTTTTGTGGTAAATAAAAAATGAGAAATTAACAAAATGGGTTCATGGAGAGACCTTCAAAAATGTAACAAGAACTAGTAGCATTAACAACACTAGACATAACTTGTTTCATTGATTAATCTTTTGAGGTTATTGTTAGAGATTTATTGGATTCTCATAGTCACACCAAAAAGTGTTTGGTTGAGAAGGATCAACATTCCCCCATGAAAATAGAAAAATGAACAATTAATAAAATGGGTTTGTGAAGAGACCTTGAAAAATGTAACACGAACCAACAACTTTAGCAACACTAGACAACTTGTTTTATTGATTCATCTTTTAAGGGTATTGTTCAGAATTTATTGGACTCTAATAGTCACACAAAAAAGTGTCTGGTTGAGAAGGATCAATGTCCCCCCACACCCCCTTAAAATAAAAAAAATGAACAATTAGTAAAATGGGTTTGTGAAGAAACCTTGAAAAATGTAACAAGAACCAGTAGCTTAGACATAAATTGTTTCATTGATTCATGTTTTGAGGGTATTGTTCGAGATCTCCTTTAAAAAAAATAGAACAACTAATAAAATGGGTTTGTGAAGAGACCTTGAAGAATGTAACAAGAACCAGTAGCATTAGCAACACTAGACATAACTTGATTCATTGATTCATCTTTTGAGGGCATTGTTCAAAATTTATTGGATTCTCATAGTCACACAAAAAAATGATTGGTTGAGAAGGATTAGTGAAAATAAAAAAAAAAGAATAATTAATAAAATAGTAGCATTAGCAACACTAGACATAACATGTTTCATTGATTAATCTTTTGAGGTTATTGTTCAAGATTTGTTGTATTCTCATAGTTACACAAAAAAGTGTTTGGTTGAGAAGGATCAGGGTTTCCCCTCTATCATAGAAGAGTAGATAATGAATAATCATATGATAAATATTACGTGTAAGGATGTTTCAATGGATTCTCCTTCTTTCAAGAAAAACAATGTTAAGGAGAAGAACCAAGGTACTAAATGTTAACCAAAAAATAAATGGCCACCCACTTTAAAATTGGTACACATTTATTTTTGAAATGTAAATCCTTTTTGTTTTAGAATGAGTATCCATTTTAATATGGGTATGTGATTTAGAAAGATTGAAATTCACAACCCATATTTTTCATTTGATTTTAGGCTTGAGAAAAAATGGAAACCCAACACACAACCATATTAACATCTATAGAAAACAAAGTTTAGTAAAAAGCTTATTATGTTTTTAAGTAAATTCTAATAAAATCAAACTCATTATAGATTACAATTTATAGTTTTGAAATATGTAAATTTTTGGATTATTGAGCATTTATTTATTTGTCAATAAATATATAAGGAAATGGTTCATAAATCTAAAATGCTAGGTATTAGTATTTTTTATTAAGTTTTAATTTTTGAAAAATTAAAAACAATATGTGACCAATCTACACATCATCATATATACAATGAGTAAAGAATCATTTTAGAATCAATTGAATATTAGAATATATTATATATTTGAAAAATAAACATAAAAACCCACATTTCATACTATTGAACTTTATTAAAATTTTATGTGTTAGTGCTTCAAATTAATTCAAAACAATATTCCAAGTATATTAAACTTTGATTTTAAGAAAAGACACTTCTACATTTTAAAGATATATATGACACTTACCAAAAAACTATTACAAATCAAAATCAAATGTTGCAAGAACATCATGAAATATGTAATGTTTGGATTATTGAGCATTTATTTATTTATCAATAAATATATAAGGAAATGGTTCATAAATCTAAAATGCTAGGCATTAGTATTTTTTAATAAGTTTTAATTTTTGAAAAATTAAAAACAATATGTGACCAATCTATACATCATCATATATACAATGAGTAATAAATCATTTTAGAATCAATTGAATATTAGAATAGATTATATATTTGAAAACTAAACATAAAAACTCATATTTCATACTATTGAATTTTATTAAAAATTTATGTATAATTGCTTCAAAATAATTCAAAATAATATTCCAAATATATTAAACTTTAATTTTAAAGATATACGACACTAACCAAAAAACTATTACAAATCAAAATCAAATGTTGCAAGAACATCATGAACAGTACAGAAGAACAACAATTTTGAAATATCATATAACTCACAAATTTGTTCTCGCACTTCACTTATTACACTACACAGCGTGATGTAATAATAGAATAACTCTTGACTAAAACTGTAGAAAATTCAATGAAACTACATCAACTATTAAAAATGACTTTTCCTGGATGTTTATAAATTAAAGAAAAAAAAGATGTACTAAAATGAAAACCAAAGGATATTCAAAACCTAAAATCAAGAAAATGATAAATACAGATACAACGATATTATTGAAGAACACATAACTTGTAGTCGTTGAGATTTGAGTTCAGATTTCAAGGACCAATCCATCGTCGATTGAATCTGACTTATTCCCAACAGATATATCTCAGAGAACAACAAAACAGAATACAACCATGTATCTCACAAAACAGTAAAAGATATCTCAAATAACAAACAGTAAAACATAAAGTAGCCAATCCTCAAGTATGTCCCTGCTTTGCAAGCAAGTTAACAACAGCTAGAGCATCATCAGTTACCATTGTAAGATGATCTGTCCTAGACTTAAAGGATGAAATCACAGTTATAGGAGCATGAGTTCGGTTCAACCCAGCCACACAATCATCTTGAAAAGCTATTGCAGCTTTAAGCCCTACCTGCACAAATTGTATATTGTCATAGAAATTGGAATCAGATAATTCACTTAAATCTATCCCCGTGTTATTATACCAAAGCCTTGTCTCAAATAAGAACAGCACGCAGTCTCCAAGGGCAGAAGAAAATTTGGGATGTCTTTTTTGAACACGCACTAAGAAATCATAAACTGGTTTCCCCTCTTCAATACACAAACCGTTTGCAATAACAGAAAGTTGGGTTAAATTTGCCTGCAAAGCCCCGGGAGCTTTGGACAAAGATGAAATGCAAAAGTCTCTATCTGAGGAATCATTACACGCCTTAATGATGATATCAGAAGTAGAGGTGGCAGCCCAGACTCCATTAATTGCAAAACACACTATCACCAAAAACCGACAATTTCTGAAGATCGCCATGGTTGGATTCAAGAATTTTATTGCTTTCATTCAGCATCAGCATCAGCATCAGCATCAACTATATATAGAAGAAACAATTTTCCACCGCCACATTTTTTCCGGTGGTGTAAGAGTGTGCTGACTGCTTAGGGATCAACTTAACTTCCAGTTTCCTTCACCGCAGTTTCCATTTTGACTCGCTGTTTCCCTTCCTTTTTATCTATGTAAGATATCCATTCTAGATTATATTAGTGAGAATCTATGAACTTAGACATTTAGTTAAAAAATAAGAAAAAATATCCTATATTTAGTATTTCTATTAATGTATGTCATATGTGTTGAAATTAATAGATCTAATTATAATTTTATGTTAAATTTTTTTTAAAAAAAAATCCAAGAAGAAATTCAATAAAAAGAGTTAACTTTAAAATTAATATTATATTTAACCACCATAAAAAAAAATCAAACAATTAATACATTTCAATCTCTTCTAAATAATTAACTTAAACATTCTTTATGTAAATACACAATTAAAAAATACAATAACTAGTATATTTATTTTTCAAAAAAATATAAAATATTAAAAAATATCATTCTCAAATACCCACCTTACTTAAGTACAAGTTGAAATCCCAAATACATATGTTGATAATTAAATTTCTCAAAAATATTCTCATAATAGATATATTAGCATACCTATATTTTATAAAACGTTCAAGATATCAAATTTAAAATTAAAAAAAAACAATAAATAATAATAAGAATAGGAAGTTTCTTTTTAATTTATATTTTTTTCTTTTAACTCTAATTTTAAATATATATTTTTTGTATTTAATAAATAATAATAATAGAAAGTTTCTTTTTAATATAACTTTTAATCATTTAATTTATTTTTAAATTATCCACTATCTAGTCATAATAAATAATAAATAATAATAATAGAAAGTTTCTTTTTAATTAAGATTTTAGTGTTTAATTTATTTTTAAATTATGCACTATCTAGTCATTAAAATTACATTGATAAAATAAGCAGGTAGGAGCCATTGTAGTTGTGTAATTAGTTGAATTAAATTTATTTCATAACAAAAATTAATCAAAATCCATTATCATAATTTATTAAAAATTATTTATTTAAAATTTGGTTTAGTATTAAAAATCATATTATTTTATTTAAATTATTTGCTTCAAAACAATATGTTTTAAGTATTTTTAAAATTTTATCTAATTATGTATTAAGAAATGTACTCAAACTACATACTTATTTTAATAATTTATTTAATTAGTATTTAATCGATGCCCTTCATGGATGAAATCTAAGCAGCTTGAACTCACTATTTTTCATCTCCTTGGAATTTTTCATCTTGATGATAAATTATGGAGTGGAAACGTTGATGATAAAAAATGCATACACAATCGAATCCAAAAAATATGAAGAGAATACAACATGGATTATGGAAATCTCATCATAGCATTAATTGATGCCTTTCATGGGAGGGAATTATCTATGAAATCTAAGAAACTTGAATTCCTAACCATTAAAATAGCAAAGAGGGCTCTAGATTTGTCTTTTCTCTCTCAGATCTGCAACTCACTATTTTTCATCTCCTTTTTTCATCCTATTGATGAATCATAGAGTGTGATTTGAAACATTGATGATAAAAAATACATACACAATCGAAAAAAAGTCAAGAGAATATTTATACATAATTTATTATTTTATTGATGAAATAAATATAAATTTTTTAAATGCCTATAATTTTAGATATTATTAAATATATATGAAAATATAAAATTTTACTTTCTATTTTGTTTAATATATACTTCATTTTTTCAAGTAAAATTTAGTATTTATTTTTTATAATATTTTTTTGATTGATAATATTGGATTTTATTTAAGGAAAAGGAAATTTACAATCTTAAAAAAGAAATAATTTTCTTTCATGAAACCACCCACCAACCACCCAAAACATCCAATAAAGACAAAACTACCCACCCAAAACCACTATACATACCAACCCAAAATGCCTACAGTAGCGCTTCACTCATTACAGTAAATTGATAAAGATCATGAAAACCAAAATTTAAAAGTTTGAGTAACAAAGAGATGGGAATGAACTCCCTAACAACAACCAACAACATAGATAATTCAGACACTACTCAGAAGGATTGCCAAGGTTTGTATTTTGCCCGCTAATGCTACCTTCGTGTGTCTAGACCACATAATCAACCTCCAGCCTATCTCTTTCTTGTCCCTTGCTTCTGCCTGACTGCGCAAAATTCTCTTCCCATTCCATAATCTGTATACACCTAAAAATTGGCTATGAGCAATTAAATAAATATTTTATATTTATTTAATAATTATTCTCTATTAAATAGTTCATTTGAAAAGATTAATTTATTTAATTCATTTTCATGTCTTTCTATTAATTAATATTTTATTAATTAATTCATTATCCTATTCTTCCAAGTTAATTAAGTATCTAATATTTAATTATCTTATTCCTCTAATTAATTAAATATCTAATATTTAATAATTGTTCTCCTATCCTATAGTCTCAAATATTAAATAATTCTTAAATTATTTAATATCTCTTTTCCAACTCACCCTCCATCTCCACTTCATCTTCCCTTTGCCAACTCATCAAACATGTGGCTAAAGAAATTAATATTCCTTAAATATTAATTCATGATTTATCTTTAACCTCCAAACTTAATGAAAGTTATGTACGTACACATATTTCATAACCATTTCCTATATTCTCTCCAACACCCCCTACATCTTAAGAAGGACTTGATTCCACTTGTCCTACCATGTCTAAATTTCCTCCAACCATCCCTAGATTCCCTCAGTCAGCAACCCAGTCAAGGTGAGATGAGTGACACTTGTCTTCTTCTTCTCCCTTTCTCTCAACCTTCACCTTTGCTCACGACCATTCAAATCTATAGATCTGATCAAGACCATTGATCTAAGCCACATCATCTGATCCTCTCAAAGTCAATAAAATCAAGAGCTTTAGTTGAGAGAGAGTGAGACTTCAAGAGACTTCAAGTGCATTTTGCAAGCTAATCACATGCATCTATGAGTTTTTGAAGCAAATAGAAAATATCATTTTAGCAATATAATCATATAAGTATCATTTAGCATAATCATGTAGCTTTGCATATCATACTATCAGTTAACTAAAAGTTATCAGTCCATTCTTCATATGCCATCTTGGAAGCCAACAGTGCATTGTTTGAGAGCACACCATCTGTAACTAGGAACAGTGGAATCAGGACACAATGAGACATAAGCCATGAAGGTAAAATAATGTTTTATTTTATTATGTATTTCATGTAGTTTCATTGGTGGATTTTGGATTTCCTATATGCATTTCCATTGTATTTTGTGAAACTAACTTATTGCAGGTAACATTCTAAGGATGAAATTCAATCTCACACATAATCTATGTGAGCATTTTCAATGCCTCCTATCCTCTCCTCATCGCCTCTCTATACCTAGCCTTTACCTCCTCCCGTCACTTGAGAAAGGGGATATACCTACCCCTCAAATCTTCATGGTCCTCCAACCTTTCAAAGACATCAAAGCCTTCATCTAGAATGGCCCACTCCAACAGCTGCTCCATGTTTATCAAATGCTCCTCTGGTATAATTACCTTCATGACCTTTCAGACCTATTCGCAGGAAGAGTCCAACTGAAGACCCCATACCATGATAAGGGAATATAAGTCTATGTGGGTCCAATAATGTTTACCAATTACACCCAAATCTTCCCCTAGGACCAGTTGCGCACTCCTAATCAACAAAGGGTCCTTCGAACAAAACATGTTCTTCAACCTCTGCCCCAAAACCTACGGACCCCAAAAGACACTAAGAAGTTTGGATGTCTTCAGTTTAAAATTGGCCCCCATTGCAATAAAAAAAACTAGGTTGCCAAACTCAAAACTCGCCGATGAAAATCCCTGCTCCCAAACTAAAAAACTTCTTGACTATGCAAAGATTGACACCCACTTCCCCACTCTCTCCATAAATGCATTTCTTTCAAGCATAGATGCCATTGTAGAAATTATCGACAATAATTGCCAAATTCAAATGAGCCAGCTTAAGCTCAGGAGGCGAACTATGCATCCACATCATACACATTTCATTAACCAACAAGTACAAAATCGTACAGGTCGATTAAGGCTACCATTCGATAATACCTTCATCACCCCACACCATCTCGTCATACATCTATCCAATTAACATACCACATTGGATAAAGCATCCACCACCATATTATTCCCCTCCTAATACAAGAGATAAGAAAAATCCTAAAAAACACTTAATTTTGAGTAGATAATTGAAATAAATTTATTTATTCCCCAACTCAGAGATACACCTTTCACAATTGCATCCACCACCGCTTGAGAGTTACCATCAAGATGCACTCTTAGAATTTTCATATTATTGGCCAATTCCACTACTAATAAAGTGACATGTGCTTCAACCTTATTGTTTGTCCCATCTTGTAACTTATGTGCACCTTTGAAAAGGATCTTGCCCTCCTCATCACAAGCAACACACCCAACACTTGAAATGCTTGGGCTTCCTTTTGACACCCCATCAAAAAATGATCTTAATCCATCGATGCTCCAACCTAGCGCACACCTTTTCGCCTCTCCTGACCACCTTACTCGAAGGATGAACCCTAGAGAACCCATGAACGGGTCTATTTTTTATAATATTAAAATATAAATAAATATACATATTTTACAACTTCAAATGAAATGTAATATAAATTAAAATATAAAAATTATGTTGAAAATATATTGTAATTTTTTCATAAGTAGTTTGTATTTTTAAAGACTTTGGTACTTGGATAGCTCTGTTGGCCATACTGGGACATCAGAATCTTAAGACATGACTAGTTGTAGGTTTTATTTTATATTCCAAATTCTATATATGTTTTTATCCTTTAATATAATATAAAACATATATGAACCCTTCATTGATAAAAAATAAAAATAAAAATATTCTAACTCAAATCCTTATCAATACATGTTTCCAAATTAACAAATAGATTTACACTTTTTAAAACTTAAATTAGTGGAATGAATATTTCAACTTTATTTTGAATCAATGTTTTGAATAAATGGAATGAAAATTTCAAGTTTATTTCAACTTAAAGTCTCAATTTGGGTTGAGTTCCCTTGTCTTTGCTTTGTTGGCCTTTCATGCAAACTATTGCTTAGACTATTGGAAAAGTTGTTTGTCTTGAACCAAACCATTTTTTTAACACTCACCTGAAAAGAGGGTCTGTGTTGAGGTTGACCTTTCCCATGACCTGAAAGAAATTGTTGATATTCTAGTGGGTGGCAATACCTTCACCCAAAAGGTGCATTATTTTAACCTTCCCAACACTTGCTATCGGTGCCAGTCAATGAAACACAAAATCAGGGATTGCCCTTTGGCTATATTGAAAATAAAACCCCATGTTAAAGAGACCAGCTCTCAACTGGTAGAGGGAGCTAAGAAGGAAGAATGGGCCACTGTGGTTAGTAAAGGCAAAAACTCTATGGCTTCAGCCCAAAAGTCACCCATCGGATCAAATTCTTAGCCGATGGTGGAGCCTCCTACGTAGATAGTGTCTTCCCAGGTGGTCTCTACGCCGTCTGCTTCAGTTTCAAACCCTAGTTAGCTGGGGAAGGATTCTTCTAAGGGTTTCATTCGACCCTCTTGGGTTCACAATCCTTAAGCTCTATTTTCGATTTCTACTCCACACTCTCTGCATCACTCTCACAAGTCTTTTGGTTGTGCTGAGATTGCAAATGGTGGTTTAGAAAAAAGCATGAGTTATTTCCAGTGGGGACTCTCTTCCTGGTCTCAGTTCAGATTTTTTGCACAATAAATTCTCCTCTCTTGGGGACGAGGATAACATAAAATATTTTTTATGAATTGCATCTCATGGAATGTTTGAGGTCTCACAGACCTCACTAGAAAGTATTCTATTAGAGATGTTCATCAACATGTTTTAGGCCTGGATGTTCTCTGCCTTCATAAAGTTAAAATTGTTGGTTTCATTCTTACTACTACATGCCATGTTGTTTGGCCAGATAGCCTTATTTTTTATTATCAACATGAAGTTGGTCGAGGTGGAGTTGCTACTCTCATTTCACCTCATTGACTTTGTGTAGTTATTTCTCATGGTTTTGATCCCATGCAGCGCACTATATGGGTTTTGTTGTCAATTGATAATCATTCCATTGGGATTGTTAATGTTTATGCTCCCAATGATGTGGTTGATAGATCACACTTATGGTGCTAGATTCATGCTGGCAATCTGCAACCTACAACTTGGATCATGTGTGGTGAATTCAATATGGTTGAGGTGGTGACCGATAAGGACAAAATTTTTCCTTTTCGCTGGACAGTTGGCGAGAGGGAAGCCTTGTACTATATGCATAATAAGTTGGGTATTTTCAACCCCAACACCAACCATTGCTTCCTAAGTGGGTTCTGGCACACTTAGTCTAATTTCAGAGTTGGCTAAGACAGAATATTTAAAAGGCTTCACCATGCTATGATAACAGCGCAATCTTTTGTTACTTTTTTCTGAAGATCAAGATCTATCCGTCACTCCTCTCATTGATGTGATGTTGTCTGGTCACTTCCCCATAAAGTAGCATTGAATGGTACCCAGCTAGGTCGCATCCTTCCAAGACACATTTTTACCTCAACATGTCTCTCCTGTATCATCAGGCCACGATGGCCCACATTCACAGGGTTTGGAATTTGGAACCAAGGCCTCATCATCACATTGGTTGGATCACATGGTGGAATGATGTCATTACTCACTCTATGAGGTTTTTGCACATTTATGGCATATAGCTTTCCATGTACCACAGGCGCTTGTATGACATGACCACCAAAGATCTTTGTGCTGCCACAAAAGCTTTGGCCTCAAATCCTTTTTATTCTAACCTACAACTTTGATTAGCTCAGCTCCGTCATCAGAAATAAGTTGCAGATAACTACTCTGCCAAAGGAGCTCAAATCAAATCTAGGTTACATTGGCTCAAAGTGGGTGACAGGACCTCCAAATAATTTTTCTAGGCTTTGCATGCCTGTCATACCCCTATTGGGATTAAGAAAATCAAAGAAGGGAATGTTGTTCTCACCGAGCTGCCTGATATTCTACAAACCTTTGTCTGTCATTATGAGAAGGTGTTCATAGCACAGGAAAACTCTCTGGCTAGAGCCCAAGCTTTGCAAGATTGCTTAGTTTTTGTTCTGAAAAGGCTTTTCGAGTCTCAACAGACCTTTTGTGATCTCTTACTGACCATTGATGATCTCAAGGAAGCCATTTTTTCTATGGCGAATGATACAGCCCCTGGGTGTGATGGTTTCCCTTGCAAGTCCTACAAATCCCTTTGGCCTTGTGTTGGTCCTTACCTTCACAAGCTCTACCTTGAAGCTTTTCACTCCTAGTCCCTAGGAAAGATGCTTAACCGGGGTAACATCAAATTTATACCTAACGTTGGGGATCCAGAGGAAATTTGCAATTGGAGGCTTGTTACCTTGCTCAAAGTCTCATATAAGATCATTGCCAAAGCCTTGGCTCTCAAGATTCATCATCTCCTACCCTTGATTGTTCGTCTAGAACATACTGGATTTATCAAGTCCAGGTTTATTCTAGATAATATTATTGTTGTTTGGGAAGGGATGGACTAGCCCTGGTGCTCCAAACAATGGGGAATCTTCCTTAAGATTGACTTCGCTAAAGTGTATGATCATATTGAGTGGCCATTTATTTTGGCTATTCTCAAAGCTCTTTGCTTTGGCACTAGATTCATTTCATCTATTCAAATGTTATTCAGAGACGCCTCAACCTGCATCACCATCAATGGCTGTCAGTCTGAGGCTTTTGGTATTTTCAGATCCATCTGCTAGGGGTGTCCTCTGGCTCTTGCTTTATATGTTCTTGCGGTGAAAGGTTTTGGGTACTTACTTGCTAACACTATCTCTGTTGGGTGTGTCCGTGGAATCTCCCTACCTGAGTCACCTTCTCAACTTGTCAATGGCCATTTTGCAGATGACTTCTTTCTCTCTCATTGAGGAAGAACATAATGTTCAGGTTGCTCTTCAATATCTGGACACTTTTTGCTTGGCTTCCGACTTGACCATTCAGTGGCACAAGACACAATGTTATAGGAAATCTTTTCTTCTCGCCCAGCTTGGGATTATTCACTATGGCTGGAAATGGCTTCATCATGGCAATTTCTTTTATTTTTGGGCATTACTTTTTCCTTTCAAGCTTCGCCTGTGGATCTTTGGAATGTTGTTTTAGCCAAGATTGAGAAAACGTTAGCCTATCGGATAACCAAACCTCTCTCTCTGGTTGATAAATTTCAAATTTGTTTGAAGGTTTTGGCTGCCACTCATGTCTATTACTCTTCATGTTGGGATCCTTCTAAGGAGTCTTACATGAAGTTGGAAAGATTTCTGAAGGCTTTTCTTTGGGCCTCTGATTTCGACCATCAAGGTTTTCATAGAGTTGCTTGGGAGTATTGTTTCCTTCCCAAGGAGTCGTGAGGGCTCAGACTTATTTCTACCAAGAAACAAGGGATTACCTTATGTGCTAAATGGATCATGAAAGCCTTATCTGGTGATGAGTATTAGAAAATCCTTCTTCGGCATTGCATTTCTTTGGGATTTCCTACCAATAGGCCATGTTGGAAGGGGTTTGGCTTTCAAACCTTGCTCATTATGGAAGACCCAATTTAGATCCAGGGTACTTTTGTTGTTAAAAGAATTTGGTGTGCTTGGGAAGCTATTAACCCTTGGCTTCGATGGGTGGGAGATGTCTTTTGTGATGGGCTCTCCATAAATCAACACAAGCTCTGGTGGTCTCCTCTTTTTCAAGTGCAAGGGGTACCACTGGCCAAAATCCAGGGTGTTAGTGCTCTGCATTTTCACAAACGTAGAATTCACACACCTAAGGATTTGTTTTCCAGAGTTTTTATGAGTCTTCGATCATGGGATGACCTCTAGGTCCAGTTTTGTCTATAGACTTATGACCTTTTGGTTTCGGCCTTACCCTCACATTTGTTACATAATCTTAGTATTCAATTTGTCAGACCTTGGTGAAAGGATTGGAAGTGGTATCCTTGGATTCCTTTCACCAGCTACAAACCCAAAATAAGTTATCTCTAGTTGGTACCTCATTTGCCTATGGTCCATATTCTTAATCAGCGGTGGCATTAGCAGTCTTCTCATAAATACTAGAGACTCAAGTTTCTTGTTGTCTGGTTTTCCACTAGTGAACCCAAGTTTGTGCATTTTTCTTGGTGTGTGATTTTTCAAGGGTTTCCTTTAGGTTGTGGACTTAAGCATTTGGGGGTACCTGATCCACGGTGCCCTTTTTGTGGTCACCCATAAAGTTTTATGCACATTTTTGGTTTTGTAGAAGAGCTCAACGGTATTGGAGCTGGATTCATGATTTCTTTCGGCCTTTTTGGCTTGAGCCATTTTCTTTGCACATGGCTCTTCTAGGATATTCGCCTAGAATCCCCTTCAAGTTTTCCTAGATATGGCATGCTTTCAGAATGGAGATCCTATTTACTCTTTGGAAAGATAGAAATGCAGTTCTTTTTACTCACAACTTTTTAGATATTAATGTCTCACTTTATGCTAAAGCTTGTATTTGTAATAATGTATTAATGCAGATTTAGGTTCAAGCAGATAAAGTGGCTCTTGAGGTGGGCCACTTACAGGAGCTCCTACACCATTCGGGCAATGCCCCTTGTTCTCTTGCTAGAGTACCGATGGATTTTGTTTTTGTCCACTGCACTCCACCCCATGGCCACCGTTGTGGCCGAAGTTCCTCTACCCGCCGCTCTTAGACCCCGTGGTCCGTGGCTCCTCACCGCTCCTCTTGTGGGAGAGATGACACATGGAGACACCACTCAGCTTCTCCTCCACGTCATGGCTCTAACTTGGGGTGGCCTTCTATTGCTCTTGTTACTTTGGCTCCTACTGCTAGTGATGGCTCTGTGTGGCCTTCTACCACCATCTCCAAGTTTCCTCGCCTAGCTCTAGCTATTTTGCCTCCCAGGCGGGAGGAAGGAGAAGAAGAAAAAGACCCTGAAGATGGTTGGTCTGTGTTGAACCCGACTCCTTGCCCCACTGATGTATGGGGCAAGAAAGATGATCCAGATCCTCTCCCCTCGGCTGCCTCTGCTTTGGCTGCTTGAGGAAGTTTTTTGATGAATAGCTTTGTTTTTTGACTACGGCTTCTTGCCGTGTGACTCTCATGGGGTGATCTTGTATCCCCCAACCTTTTTTTTTGTGAATATGTACTTTAATATTTTCATCTTATAGAGAAGGGCTATTCATAAAAAAAATAAAAATTTAATCCAACATGTAAAATGATCTCCCTTGTTTGGAAACTATAAATTCTCCAACTTCCTTTTACTTATAAATTCTTCTCATTTTCCCCATTTTCCCCTTTTCTTTAAAGGAGTCACTTGCATTATTTTTTCTGTTGTAGATTTATTTTTGTATGAAGTTGTATATTATTTTTTATTCTAGTGTGCTGGTACAACAATATATATTATTGTTGTTATTTGTATTATTGGTTGTTTATGTTTTATCTCTTACTCCAATAAAAACAAAATTGAATCATGGTCAGCAATAGAACTTCTTATTTTATTGTTCTCTTGAATAGCTTGTTACTTCCTACCAAGAAACTATAGGGGATGGAAAAACATTAACTTATGATTAATCTTTAATAGATGCAAACAAAAAGAGATCAGATTTTTGTTTTTCCTTTTTTTGTGCTATGTTCAATCTAAGAAACATGCAAATTTTTTAGAAGATTAAAATTTAAGAAAACTATTTTTCTGAGATTTGATTTGACTAAATTTAGTGATAATCGATAGTTATAAGGAAAATGCATATTTGACTTGACAAAAGAAACATGTTTCTCAAGGTCTTTGGCAAACTGTTACAAATTGTAGATTTAGCAAAATAAACTCAAAAGAAAAGACCAAAGGCTTTGGAAGGTGGAAATTAACTGGTGTACGTAGCACCTTGTAAGGTGATTCGCATAGCCAAACCATTACATGAGTTCATTGTTGCATACCAGTTTGAAAGGTATCTCAACTTCTTCCTTTGATTATTCTACATTTCTTATTCATAGACCATTATAGACATTTTCTGAGCGATGAAGTATATTAGTCATACAACCATTCTTTACTGTTCCTTCTAAATGTGAGAAAGATTAATCTCAGTTTTAAGGGTTTGACATTAGAAGAACACACATAACGCATGCTTACTACCACTATGATTTCAATGGTAGACAAATACCTTAATGAAGAATTAGTTTTCTAGTTTATTTTCTATAGATGTGATTTGGATAGCTTTGCATTGTATACTAGTGTACTTAAATAATGTTCATCTTCTCTCATGAATGTAGAATTATTTTCACATAAGTTTTTAAGGCATTTGTATATCATATTCATTCAAGTGTGGATTTAGGTTGGGAGCAGTACAAAAATTATGGCCTATTTAGACACAATTGTTAAAGACTAAAAAAAATTGACAAAATGAGATGATTAAGGGCTTCGAATCTCTGAATCCAAACAATAGAAAACCTTAATTGAAAAGCCATTCAAAAGTTTGTTGGAGCAATCTATCCTAAGAGGCACAACATGTTTAAGAAGAAAACCCAATTTATAGGTGTTTTCTATGTAAAGGCATTTGAAGGTAGGCAAGAGAAAATAATTTATTTGTGTTGCATCTTTCTATGTTGTGGTAGGTGAGGGTTTCTTTCCTGAGGCCTTTCTAGTTATTTTCCTTTTAACAGGAACATGTAATTTTAATTTGAGTCTTTTCCTTGTAACAAGGACATGTAATTATTTTGTAGGTTGTGGGAAGCTATTTTACAAGTACAAGATGTTCTCACTTACACCTGGTGAACTCATTTTATCCATTGTACATGGAAAGCAAGGCATGGAACTTTGACCATTGTGTCATTGTAAGGTGTGGTTGTCTTTTGTCCTTTCTATGTCTCAACAATTTACCTCTCCATGTTTTTTGTCCTCTACATCACTTGTTGCATCTTAACCTACACAAATTGACATAAAATTTTGTAAGGCCCTAGGTTAGTAAGTGCATTATAAGTTTCTCAGCACCCTTTGCTTGGTTATTGGAATATGACCTCTTTCCTTTCAGCTTACTTGCATTGAGTTAAAAACAAAAATATATTGTTTACAACATTTTCAAGGACATTCTTGCTATCTACTACCCGCATACAGTACCAATGAATCCTAACCATTAAAGTAGGATCCAAAAAAGGGAACCTCTTACAAATAATAGCATTCTAGCTTCAATCAATAAGACCAAAAGATATCTCATCTAGCTATTTAGTAGTATGAGGTTAACCACAACATAGGGTTTAAAGAGCATATATTAAGTTAAATTTTTTAAATCATTAACATAACATATTCAAGTAAGTGCTTGCAATCTAGTGCGTACACACTCTACCAATGTACCCTAACCCTTAAACTAAGTTCTAAGAAAGGATACCTCTTATAAATGATTGTATTTTAGCTTCACTCAGTTATATTACTAGGTCTTTTTTCTTACTAATTTAATTTTGACTGTGACTGTCTATAGCGTGTAAAGACCATTTAGAATATAAAGCAATTAATCAAAACCCTTGAACTAGAGCTAACTATAATATTCTTCTCAAATGCATACTCATGCAACAAGATACTCTATAATCAAAAAATGGCTCATAATATGGAAGTTTTGAATATAGTGTATGTATTGGTGCATGATTCTTTGACCTGTGATCTTCACTTTGAACAAGTGAATCCCTTCCATCTCCTTGCATGACACATTTTTCCATTATTTTAGAATGGTATCCTTCTTTTCACTACATATAATATCAATGGGTTTTCATTTCACACAATTAAAATTAATTATAATAGATTCCTCAATTATGAAGGCTTCATCTTTAAACTTTGAATTCAACTCTTCCTTATCTTGGACTTACACTCATTTTGGTTCCACCTTCTCATTTATATATGCGTCTCCTTTTACTTCTTCATTACCCCCACATATATGCCTTGGTTCGCAAGTTTCCTTGCATGTAAAACAAAGCCTTCTTTTTATGAGATCATTTTTGGTGTCTTCTTCCATCTTTGTAAAAATTAGAATTCTATTCTTTTGTGCAAGTACAATTTCATGATATGGCTTCTTTTGGGATTCTTCCTCAATTCTGTTTTATATCTCTCCATTACCTTGATTCTTGTAATGTCTTTGACCTCTTTTTCAAGGTTCACTCTTCCTTGAATGCTCTACATATTCTCTACATGACATTTCATATTTGATCTCTTCAATTAGGGAGTTGTAATCTATATGCGTTCTATAAATCTTATCAAAATCAAGGCCTTCATAGCTCCCATAGCATCCCATGATGCACTCATTATTTGGAGAAGTTTTCCCCCTCTGACTATTGGGATTTGGATTTCCACATACCAATTTCTCTACCAATGTTTTCAATATATATCTTGTCTCTTGTAGTGTTGTCAGTATGTCTCTTAAACCTCTTGTAACGTCATGAATTTATGTTATTGTTCTTTTCAATATTTCTTCTTCATTAGACATCTTGCCTTTTTATTGGATGTGACGTTGCTTCAACCACTTTTCTTTGCTCTCATTTTTGGTATCTTAATTCTCTATCAGTAGGAATCATTCAAGGACCCACTTTAGGTTGGCAAGATCATGGTCTGATACTTTTGTAATATCCTCAACACTATTTATAATAAATTTAGATCTATAAATAAACTTACAATATATTCAACAAATAACACCAATAACTATCAAAACTAGCTAGCTAGTCTTGAACAAAGAGGCCAATTCAAATCAAACCTTACAGAATATTATTGAGACTTTTTTTTTTATATGAGCATCATATAATCAGGTCTGAAATTGATTACTAATAGAATCAATTCAAAATCCCCCAGAACTAAAAAATAATAAATCAAAGCCATAAAACTATCACTCCCACAATCCACCTGAATCACTAAAAACACCACCAATGTCATTGTTTCACTTCAAGTTTTCATTCACAAGTTTGATTTTCTTGCCAATTTTAAAGATTTAGAGGTTAGTTTCACTAAAACCCTAATTTTTAAAATTCAAAATTGAGCTTGTGAATTACATAATTTGGGTTAATTATTTCTGATTTGTGTACTTCTTCAATTTCAAAATTCAAATTTTCATCTACAAGTGAAATTTCACAATTAAATTTTAAAACTGAGTGTTTACTTTCAAAACCCCTATTTTTTTTGAATTTTTTAAACAAATTGAGCTTGTAGATTGTTTAATTTTTGAATTTCCCTCTTCAAGTTTGGCAGTTAATTTCAAAATTGCAATTATTTGGTCAAATTTCAAATTTAATTTTAAAAATTAAGAGGTTATTCAACAAAACCCTAATTTAAAATTTTAATTTTTATTGGGTAAATTAAAAACTTGTAGTGTGCAATTTTAAATTTAAATTTAGAGGTTATTTTCAAAATCCCTAATTATAAATTTAAATTTCCTAGGACAATGCATAAATTTAGAAAAAAAAATTACATTCAAATTTTCAAAATTCAAATCTTAAAAATAAAAGAAATCAATCAAATTTGAATATATTAAGAGATTTTATCTATAAAATCCTAATTTATTTTCATCATGGAAATTAATGGATTGGACTTATTTGCTATTTCAAATATGATTACATTGCATTTTATGTACATTTATTACAATCATGTGTTGGAGAATGGCTTTTTCCACTTCATGTTACTTCTTCTCATTCATAGCACTTGGACATATTCCATTTTTAGGGTTTCCAAGTTGCTTCCTTTTCCTCAATTACATATCAAAGCTTGCATTTATCATATATGTTATGTTATGGTGATGTTTTGGGGCAAATGCATTTCATATGTAGATCACGTAAAAGCTTTTGTAGATACTAATGCCAGAGATGACAATGAGAAATCTAACACTTGTATCTCTCCTAGGGTATCTAATGGGAATGAAGAAAGAGATAATTCTACTATCAATGATCTCTCTGATGGAGAGCAAGAATTTAAGAGAAACATGGCCCCATCTTCTTCTCATACACATACCCTTCACAAGGGGGCAAGGTAAAAATATTGGTGTTTCCATCTCTCTATATCCTTGTTGTTCTCCTAGAGCCTATCTTAAACATCAAGACATTTGTAGAGAAGGTGACATTATGTGTTTCATTTGTGATCTCTCTCCTCATATAACACTAAGGAAAGATGAGGCCTTAGATGATGAGGACCTTTCTTCCCAATCTACTAAAGAGAATATGCATGATAAAAGAAAATGAAAGTCTTCCTTTACAAGATATTCCTTCTTCATCTACTAATCCTTTCATTCCTTCTAAACATTCTTACACCACAAAATTCAAATAATTTTTTTATAATTTCCCCCCACCCTCTCAATTAAAAGATTTTTATAGGAGTGGCTTTAACATAAAATCAAAACAAGGTTTTAGAGGACATGGACTTGGAAAATTTGAACAAGGAATTCGAGTCCCTATAAACCCTCCTACACAAATTATAATAGAAGGCCTATGAAATGATTATAAATTTCCTATGAATGACCCCCTTAGGATTCAAGAATTCAAAAGTCATCTTGCAAGACAACAAGACATTCTAGCCCATAAAAGAGCTTTTCTTAAAAACCTCCTTTTTTCTCTCATTTAATCAAACTCATGATCAACATGCTGATGATTGTCTTGATTTTCAAAATTCAATAAAAGAACTTATCGATAGTTGAAAAGTTAGAATAATTTATGAAAATCCTTCTAAAAATAACTCTTGTTCTCAATCTCTAAAGAATAAACCTACATCTATTGATGATGAAGAAATATTGGCAAATACAATCTTTTGGAAATTGAAGTATGACAAGGTTGTTTTTCCTTTTGTGAAGTTTAGCAATTAACATCAAGAAGGAAATGGATATTGTCTTTTTCATCAGGGTGGTTCTCATTTTCTTGGAAAGTGTAAATCATTTAAGGATTTTGTTCAAAAAGAATACTATCATGCTTGAAGATGTCTTTCAACATATATTTCTCTCTTTATAGGTGGAAAGATAGTTCCTTAGGACTCCTTTCACCCTCATGTTGCTCCTCATCCTATGACACAAGTAGTTAACTTAATTGGGGGCTCTTTTTCATTAGAGGTGCTTCTTTTTCAACTTAAAACATCTTGGTGTAGCAAAATGATTCTCCTCATATCTTTTTGTCATTTCTTTTTATGGATTGCATTATTCATAAATTAATGTTCTTTCTTGCATGGAATTATCCTTCATGCGAGAACATGTTTGTTCCTTGCTTGGGACGTATTCCTTGTTTGAAATGGTACATCTTTTATGATTGATCTCTCCTTGGAGTCTTTCATGTGAGCACATGATTGAACTCCTTTCTTAGGATTTATTCCTTATTTGAAATGACACATCTCTTATGTAGTTATTCTCCTTGTTCTCTTGATTGCGGGGGAAATGATGGATTTTTCTATATCTCTTTTCTTATCTAGTGTGTCACTATTCCCTTTAGGGGTTGCATTTTTCATGTATTGATATCCTTTCTTGCAATGGTATGTCTCTTATAATTAATCCCTTCATAGGGGAGTATGTGATCTTTCTTTCTCTTTCTCTTTCTCTTTCTCTTTCTCTTTCTCTTTCTCTTTCTTTCTTTGAAGATTACCTCTTCTTTGGAGTTGCATTTTATATATACTAATGTCTTTTCTTGAATTGGATATTTATTCATATGAGTATATTGTGCATTTTATTATGTTTTATTTCTCCTTAGAAAATTATGTAATTCTTCTCATTGTCCTTACACTTGGGGGCAATGTTTCTCCTTCTCTCTTCTCTCTAAGGATCTAGTTTTCCTTTATTGAGTGGTATTTGTTCATGCTTTGATGTTATTCCTTGTGTGAAGCTATTTTTTTCTCAAGGATTCTCCCTTATACAAGAGGTGTAAGTCCTTGGCTACAACCTCTTCTTCACTTGGTAATGTACATCTATCATAAAGTTATCCCTCGCATGGGGCTAGAAGTGCATCATTCTTCATCAAGAATCCCTTTCACCTAGCTATAGGAGGAAGTTATGAATTCATGTTCTCCTTCCTTTCTTTTCGTAGAAGATGTTATGTTTGTTCAAGATATCTCCTCCTAGAGGTAGGTGTCCTTTGATAAAAGATCTCTTCTCCTCCAAGAATATCCTTTACACTTGTTGATATCTCTTTTTCAACTATCTTATCCTTGCTCAAAGAGTATTCCTTCTCTAGCTTGGATATATGACATTATTGCATAAAGGATATCTCCTTGGTGTTGAAGGTTGGTATCTTTGTTTCTAACTTCCCTAAGACATCAACATAGGCCTATGTTGACATCTTAAGGAAGTGGCAACCATATCGCTTCCTTTGTACCATATTGTATTATACCCTTTTTTATATCACTCTTGCATGTCTTAAACAGAGTATTCATTCTTGAAACCAGAGCAAAACTCTTATATGAGATGCTTCATGCCCAAAACTAGATGCAACATTTGATATATGTCTTAGATGGGGAAAAAAATCACCAAAACCAAAGAAAAACTCTTACATGGGATGCCATCAAAACCAAGCATGTATTAATTTTAATTGGGGTTACATATTCTCAAAACCAGAGCAAAACTCTTAAATGAGTTGTTCATGAGTTTGCACATTCGCCCCTTGGCATCAACACACATTTCCACACACAATTGCCCCTTGGAATTTACATTTTCATTACATGTCTTAAACAAGTTGAAGCACACTCAAAACCAAAGGAAACAAACTCTTAAATGGGGTGCTATACACTTGAAACTAGGCATCACTTGCACACACACACAAGGATGAGTGGAACTAGCAAAATAGGGCTAAACTATTCCTACTCTCCTTCCCAACATAGATCACCTAGATGCAAACATATAGAGACAATACGTCTATGCTCTACTCCTTTTCATCATTCTTCTCATGGATTGCCTGGATAAACACATCTTGTGTGTATTTATGCTTTCTTCTTCTTGTCATGAACTCATAGTTTTGCTATTGATAGTTCATGGATGATGATTTCTTTGCTCTCTTTTGTGATCGCATGTGTTCGTGAGATGGCATTTTTTTTAAGAATGGTATTATTTGTTGATACATTTTGATATTGAAGTCTCTTTGGCTAAGTTGACTTGAGGTCTTATTTTTGGTCTTTAGCTCTTGAGTCTTATGTGTCTTTGTATCTTTGCCTTTGTTTGACTTTTTATCTTTGTTTGTCTTTTTTGTTTTTGTCTTGTTTTTGTCTACCCTTGCATATGTTTGAGTGAGTTGAGATCCTAATATTAGGGGCTTGGTTCCTCGAGAATTGTGATGTCTTGTTCTCTTTCTTATCTTACTTCACATCCCTTATCTTTTTCATCTCTCTTTTTCTTCTACTTTATTATGAGTATTTGTGTAAGCTCATACTTTGACTAAAGTGGGGGCTAAATGTAGCATCCCAAAATTATACCCTTTGTAATTTTAATCACATTTTGGGAACTCACCTTATTTTTCTCATCCTCACACTTGATCTGGACCTATTTACTCTCTCACCATGCAATAAACATGACATTTTCACTTTGTGCCTTGCTGGGACTCCTTACCCTAACCCAACTTAGGGTAGGACTAGGCTGTGGTGCATTGTTCCTCAACTGGTACCATGGCACCATGGTATGGTCCTCCCTAATTGGGGTCTAATTTGGACCCTTGTCCTTATCTCCAAATTGAGTGGAAAAACTTGCTCTATGTTGGCCTATGTCTGAAAATTAATATGTTTAACGACACACAAGTATATAAGGAGGTCATTCTTTCTCATTTGGAGGACATGGATGATAGGTGGAAAATTTGGGAGAAATATAATCAAACAATCAAGCATCCAAGCATTGAAGCATTCATCGTCAAGCATCTCTAGAGGTCTTCAAGGCTGCATATTCTTCATTTATTCATTGTGAGCCAACATTGCATCAATCATTTGCAAGAATGTGTGCATTAGGGTTTTATCATGTTCATGCCACATCTCACACAACATATGTGATTACATTCAAGAAATAAAGCATCATCATCATTCATTGTAGATCTTAAGGTATGCATTTCCATTATTTATTTTAATCATTTACAATATTTTATTCAAGGTTGATTCCTCAATTGGATTTTGACTTAGGCAAACCCCTATTCCCAACCCTTTTACCCTTTTTTTTGTATGCAGGAAACAAGTGTGTAGCTGTACTTCTAGAAATAAGCTTCAAACACAGATACAAAAAAACCCTTTTCGACGTCTGGAAAATTCAGACGACCAAGAGGCAGCACCACGGTCCCTTCTTTTTTAGGGCATTTTCGTAGGGCACATCCATATCAGTTCATATTTTTTAGATCGAGGTGCACGACTGAATTCTAAACCTATAGCTCAATATTTCCTTAGTTTTGTCCTCAATTTCAACAATTTACCCTAAATCAACATTTCAACTTACAAAAGAGGGAAAAACACGTCATAATGAACCGATCCACTTAGTATTCAGTCCTTATCAGATTTTTGATTGAATCTAGTGGATTCTTCCCCTCTTTTGAATGTAAAGGAAATCTCCTTGAAAGAAAAAAATGATTTAGTGATTTCTCCTCCTAAGTTGCAAATTGCCAAATAAAATTTTCCCCTATACAGAATCTTTGCCATCATAAACTCACAATTACCTTGTTTAATATCAACAATAGTATGTTGCAATATTTTTCTCATCTCACTAAAAACTCTTCTATTTCTTTCCTTTCATATCTTCCACACCACCATGTATGGGCCTACCAACCAAATATCTCCCCAAAATCTACTGCATAAATGATTCTGAAAATCAAAAATAGAAAAGGGTCACCCCAAAGAAAATGATTCAAGGTCTCTTCATATTTCCTCGACATGGGAGAAATACTTAGGCCTACAATGCCAAAGACTTTCAACCATTCTGTTGTTAATATTCTCTATTGTAATGCAACCCACTTTAAGGCCCCCATCCGAGGGGCTATGGATTTGTGCCAACAAAGGACGATTGGCCATATAGTGTTACCTAAGTTTCTCCTAGGCAATGCATATCCCAATTTAATAATATAAGTTCTTGAGGAGGCAATGCACCAAATAGTTTTGTACTTTTCCCATGATAAAGAAATTCTCCTTTTTAGCAACTCCAATTGTAACAAGTTTTAGCATAGTAGTCCCCACCACAAATATAAAATCCATCTCAAGGTCCCTTTGGTTTTTCAGACTTATTTTGCTTAGGTTCATTCTTGTTGTTGTTATCATAGGAGGTCCTCTTATTGCTTCCATGTTGTTTCCTTCTAATTCTATCTCCAAATGTAATGACTCGAATTTTCATTTAATAATAAAATACTAGATTTTTCTCATTAATTCCAAGAAATTCATACATCAAAGTCAAAATTAACAAAAAACATTCTCTCAATTATGAAATACGAATCAACGTGAGACCATACGGGTCGAAGAACAAACACAATTACAAGTGATGATTATCATGGATACAACAAACTATCTCCAGTAAGCCACAGACTACCCTACATATTCACTTGTGAGATGAACATGTGGCCCAAGCACATTGACCACCCAACCATGAAGCAACCACTCCCAACACTTGCATGGAGCCCCTAGCAAACTAGAACTAGTTGGTCGGATGGGATTTGATGCATCATGAATACATCTAACTATGTATCACCTATGACTTGTAGTTCATATATTCATGATATGGCAATAGGTAAAAAGAAAACAATAATGGTATTTATTGTAATTACTTTGGCCAAATATTTTTCCGACTATCAACAGATAAACTAGGCGTTGAGGTTTACCATCCCTAGTAATAATATGATCCTTATGACTTAAGTGACATTTATCACTTGAAATAAAATAAAAATAATAAAAACCCAATTAAGAACTAATCATATATTAATAAATAAATAAATATCCATAGTTAAGACTATAACGAAAGAGTATACCACTAATTTTAAATGACATAATTTCTTAATCTACAAAATAATTCAATAAATCATATACAATATTTTTAATGAAAAATAATAAAGATTAATATCATCTTCCATTAATTCTTTAATACGTTGATATCATAAACAAATTAGATTAATTACAATCTACATTACAATTTAATAGATTATTTTATTCTTAATTCCTTTTTATATTTATTAATCTTAATAATAAAACTCCCTTTAATTAATGCTTTAAACAATCTATTCTATAAAAACATTTGTAAATAAAAAAATAAAATAAAAATTAATAAAAAATAAGCTATGAGAAATGATCAAATTACATTTACATGAAAAACTGTCTGATTTGATGCAACATGAATACATCTAACTACGTATAGATGAATATATCACTAATTTTTAATGATATAGTAGAATTAAATTAATTACCGATATAAGACCATTAGTGGGATTTGAACTCACAATCTATAGAAACAAAACAAATAACAATCAAATATAAACAGAACTGCGGCCTATTAGAGTATTCAAACTCAAACTTGTTACCTTAAAGTCACTGCCTTAACCAAAAACCCAGCCCTACGTTTGATAAGTATGCAGGTTTATTTGTTTCTAAATCACTGAAGCCAACTCTCCTGGCATTATGTCATTTGATGTTTGTAATAGGGCTATACAAAAATGAATCCATACAGGCAAGATATAAGCACACATTCGTTTCCAGAATTTAATTGATATCGAAGTAAACTTTATTTCAGCCATAAATAAAAATCAGAACGAAAATGTATAAAGCCGCCGTGTTTTGGCTATTGTAATGAAGTTAATATTATTATAATTTTTTTTATATATACACAAAGAGTATAAGGGTTTTGGCGACATGTAAAAGAGACAGCTCTTGGCGATCTCAACTATAACGACCAATAACATATCAATTAGAGGGCAAAGACAAAAGTTCGTTTCAGAATTCATATACAGAATTTGAAATCCACAACATGCAGTGGCGTTCAACATTCTAGACAAATAAAATTGAAAGCATTTTCTGTAAAAATCACTGCCAGTATTATCGATGAGTACCAGAGTTCTAAGCCAACTAAGGTTACGGTCATCCATCCAAGCATACAGTAAAGGTGATTTTGGCACAAAAGGAGAAAAGGGGTTATCACCGATTGCAAAATGGGAGAAAAACCTAAGTTTTAAATTACCAACCACAACGAGGGCTGCAGCCATGAGATGTTAACCATGATCTGTGAGAGATTTTCTTAAGCCATTCATACATGTAAAAACAGGCCTTAAATTTCTCTTTTATAGCTATGCACCAGAAATCGAGATAAATATGTAGATCAACACAAAGATTGTTGGCTCACTCTAGCTACTGTAAGACAAGTCATCGATGAAAATAGGTTCGAGCTCTGATATCTTGTGGCGGGTAGGAATAAAATAAGAAAGAGTCGCAGCATTAAAAGAGCCAAATTTGAATCATAGGATTTTAGGTCTGATAAACCTTCTCAAACAGAAATGAGAATTGTATTGTGCGATAGTATTGGGCTATTTCAGCTATTTGACTAAAACACAACATGAAATATAGGTACATACCCGGTTTTGTAATTGATGAAGTATTTCCAGCAGAAGTTGCTCAGAGGGTGGAGCTTAGATGATAATCACAGTGCTGCCCAACAATTGTCCTCCGTTTGCCCTCTCTGCGCAGATCTTCTCCTCCCTTTTTTTTTTTTGTCAAGAGTTTCCCCCTTTCATTATGCATCTGTTTTGCATGTGGTTGCATGGTGGTGTTAACAGAACTCAACGTATTGTTAAAATGGTAGTTACTCATTTATAACCCGAACATTCTCAATCGGTTTTACCCCAACTATAGTGGACAGTTAACATGCCATCTAAAACTTTGTTTAATTTCTAATATGAGCACATGTACATAGCTCGTTATCTAGTTAATTCATCAAAATTTAAAAGTTTCCAAAGATTTGCAAGTAAGATATCTTATGATCATAATTGGTAATAGAAACGTTGGATCTTTTATTTCCTTGGCTAATTTCCTCTAAAGTATCAACTTATATTGTTCAAATAGATTCATGTATGATTTAATAATTTATGATTTAGATTCATGTATGATTTAATAATTTATGATTTAGATTCATGTATGATTTAATAATTTATGATTTGCAAAGTAAATCAAAGATAAATTAGCCATTCATATGATGTAATGCATCGCTATTAATTTAAGTATGTGTGTGCAAATCCCATCCTAATTGCCGCTGCCATTAAGTTAGGAGGCCTATACCTCAGCCACATGTTCGTCTTGACAATCTGCACAAACTCATGACTTAAAAAAACACCAGATAGTCAGTGAATGTAAATAACAATACATCACTAATTACATATATGCATCATAATTAGTTTCTAAAAAATCAATTGTAAGAATTATTACATTTAAATCTCAATTTGAAACATACTATGTGTATCATCCAGTGGTATAATTCAAAACATTGAGGAGTATATCAAGTTCTTCTAGCTAAATCAAAAGTCTAATTAAATAATTTTATTCTAAATATTAAACCATGTCTAATTATTCAATAATAATAAAGTTTATAAAAAGCTGGGTTGTCACATCCTTCCCCACTAGGAAGAGACACCATCCTGATGTCTTAGTACACATGTTGAAACGATAATATATTTCTCTAATGAAACCATAAAAATCACAATGTGCAACCAATAGTTATATATGCACCAATAGTTTGAGTCAGATAGACATTTTTGCAAAGTGAGTCATATTTGCCTTAGAGAATAATTGACAGAGAATCAGTGTCATATAATACTTCTAACACATATCTATAACATTCCTACATCCAATTAGATTTTATTTATCAATTCAAGTAGTTGATAGGTATATGTAAATATTGATAGACATATGTCTTAAAAGGCTATCCTTGTTTACAATTTAATGGATTCACAATTGCCAACTATATAAGGATATGCACAAGTTGGATGAAAGAACTCGATATTGTCTTTTCCAATGATAACTTGAAGGCTAGATGGTGCTCATGAACTTTTCACACATTAATCACAAAAATAACAGCCTAAGGCTACCATTGCCTACTTACAAGAAGCATAGCTCAACACCCAAATTCTGATAATAAGAGTTAATAATTATAAGGAATTAGAATAGGTTGCAATTCAATATATGGAATAATTCAAGTTAGAGATCTCACCCATGCAACTAACTCATGTTCAACCTAGTCCTCATCCTCATCTCACCACCCTTTAATTATGCGACCTAGAGATTATGCACATCCCATCAAATCTAATTATACTACCTATCACATTAAATTATGAGACTTAGGCATTATGCCCATCCCGTCACATTTTAATTATTAATTGTTAATTTCATGTGCATGAGTTTCTAATATATCCCAGAAATTTCATCACACTAAACCAAGACATGAGCCTATTTCATCCAATATCATTCACGTAAGCAGACATATCTCTATACAACTATTTATGCATTGAATATCATGTCACTACATTCATAGATAAATACATGCTACCAATTTTCACAACATCAAACATGCCAAGCTATACCAAGGACTTCTTAAGTTATCAGGCTTATTTTCAATCTTATCATTGCTATAATTCTTAGGATCAGTATATTTTCTATAATCTACTCTCCTTAACAAGATCAAGACAAAATATAACAATTTAAGTATCATTACTTGCAACTATGCATTCTCTTATCATGCCCATGTCTTCACATTTCATTATACAAGAAATATATGTGAGGAAAATTCTACCACATCTACATGACATGTATTTTTTTGCATTGGTTACACCCTCTTAGAATAGTACATGCACAAAGATTATTGTGATCACAAAGCATAATACACATGATTAATTCTATTAAATGCTCACATAACAGGTGCAAGAAAGTAGACCATGATACAAGGTCATTAAATACTTTGACTTATTGGGAATGATAACCTTTTAGCTAAGATTTCAACACAAAGGACCTTTATATCATAATGACAAGTTATATTATAGTGGCATTCACATTCTTACGAGAATGATCATAACGAATTGACTACGCCACATCACATAATACTCTATGATAAAAGATTTATAATATGAACTTTATTTTACCTAGTATGTAGAGTAGGAAAAACACCACCATGTTTTACAAATTCATGTTAGACATGAAGAGTTAGCTTTCCCATAATGTCATAAGGTAATAAATCTCACAGGCTCTAGGTTACAAGGAACAAAATAATTTAGGGATATAAGTTGTCAACCTACTAATCTAATATGACAACCTTATGTATCTTTTACATATGAATACTTCCATTCATACAAACAATATTTAATTCTTATAAGAAAACAATGTGCAACACTCATCCAAAGAATACAACAATTTAAAATTTTCAATAATCTAATGCACAAAACCATTTTGATTTATTTCTCATTCTAGTGCAACTCTTATGTAATGCAATTTATAATACTTAATTAAAAGCCATGCAATAGTATGACTAGTCAAATCCAGCATAGAACTTAATCATCTAATCAAGAAGCATATGAGGGCATACAAGTCCACTCATTTAAGTTTGTTACCATCTATACTAACCAAGGTTCAAACATTAGGGAGACCATATTCCTAGAGGCACTCCCCAACAAATGGAAATCTTAGTAATCCCTTATCTACTTTATTTAATTAAGGGGCTCTTCTTGTTCCTCTGAGATGATCATTGGGAACAATTTTTAGCATAGTGCTCCCCACCACAAGTATAAAATCTGTCTCGAGGTCCCTTTGGTTTGTTAGACTTATTCCGCTTAGGTTCATTCTTGTTGTTGTTATCATTGTGGGTCCTCTTATTGCTTCCATGTCGTTTCCTTCTAACTCTATCTCGAATATGGTTGTTTCTATTCATGTTCTTGGTTTGTTGATTATTGTTTCCTTGTTATTGAATCATCCTATTAAAAAAATCTCCCATGGCAAAAAAATATAGCCAATGGGACTTAGATCATGCTTCCTTCCTAGTTTTGGTTCCTATTCAGATCTTTCTTTCTCTGGATCTCTTGCTCCAGGAGTTGTAACTTGTCCCTTAGTTGAATTAGTGAGTTAAGAATCTGGTCCAACTTCTCATCCTGAGTGTGGTTTATGCCATCTAATCTCTCATCGTAATTGGCATTTTTTTGTGACCATTTTAGCTAATTAAGGTTGATCTATGCCAAAATTTGCATCTTTTGGTGAGGTAGACAGCAAAGTTCTAGTATTAAACTTAGAGCTTAATTTATAGACATCTTTAGTGCATCATGATAATATTATTATGCAAAAAGCAATCATCATTGGTCATGCAACATAAGCCTTAATATGCCTATCAACTTCCATTACAAACTTGCACAATTCCAAGAAACATGCAAAATGAAACATGCAACTAGTTTATAATTTTATCAACAAGTTTTCATTTCTTATATATGATATAATAAGTTCCTTTTAGAGAAACTAATGTAGATTGAGATTCAGAATCTTTTCTTAAATGATCTATCACTAGTAAGAACATACTCTTTCTTGCATCACAAATGTATTCACATTAATTTTAATACAAGTATAAATCAAACATCTTATTTTATGTATCATACAGAGTAAAATCACCATTCTCTACTTCAAATGCATCACTCACTCAACACGATTCATATTTTCTGAACATCATCTATGGATATGATTTGTAAGCAAGTGTTTCACAATCAGAACAACCATTAGAGTGCACAAGCATAACTAGACATCTCAAATTTCTTTCTAATGTTTTCAAATAAAAGACAAACAAGGGAAATCAAATAATCACACATAATACACATATGCACAAAGTCTCACCTAGAACTTATATGTAAAAAGGCTATTGTCCTATGAAAATAATTATTTCCAATTTTATATAATGTTTCAAGTCAAGGGAACTTTCCCTTCTTTTCATATATATAAACATGTAGGAGGCTACCTTCCTCACTGTTCAAATTTGATCCTTATTAATTCAACAATTACTATGTACTTATGCACTCATGCACTAAGAACTACCTAAATGGAGTTTCATGCGATCAAGAATCACAACTTAATGTAGCGAACTTAAGGCCCTAGTGTGAAACCTAGAGCTCTAATACCAAATGTAATGACTCACAAAAACACCAGATAGTGAGTGAACACAAATAACAATACATCACTAATTACATATATATATCATAATTTGTTTCTAAAAATTCAATTGTAAGAATTATTACTTTTGCATCTCAATTTGAAACATACTATTTCTATTCATCCATTGGTAAAATTCAAAATATTGAAGAGTATATCAAGTTCTTCTAGAAAAATCAAAAGTCTAATTAAAGAATTTTATTTTAAATATTAAACCATGTCTAATTATTCAATAATAATAAAGTTTATAAAAAGTCAGTTCATGATACATTTTCACCATTCCATGAATTGTTCCAAACTTTGGATTTTTTTCTTTTAGCAATCCTCCTAGAAATATGGTTGTTGATTCAACATCTTTGCTTTCCCTAATTAATTTCTAAATAGAAGAACCACTTCCTGAGTTTGCTATTGTAAAAATTCTAGTCAGTTCATTGTCGTCTAAATACTTACAACACATCAACTTACACCAAAGTTTATTGGGCCATTTTCATATTTTCCATGATAATTCATCCCCCCAAGGCCAAGTTTTGAAGGACCAATCTTCTCAATCCAACCCCACCATAGAACTTGGATAAACAAGCCACATCCGAATTCACAAGAAAAAATTTTCTCTCTTCCTTAGATCTAGACCACAAGAATTGCTTCAGTACACTTTCAATTTTAGAAGAAACATTGTGAGTCATTTTGAAACATGACATCACATAAATATGAGTGGTTGACAATATTACTTTTATCATGATGATTCTCCCTGCATGTGAAAGCCACTTGTTCTTCCATGAGGTTGCCTTAACCTAACATTTGTTAAGAATTTCCTCCCAACAATAGTTTTTTTCTGGTCCTACAAATAATAGAGTCCCTGAACATTTTGAAGAGAACCAAAATATGGAATCCCAAAAGCGATGTGATTCTCCTTTGCAGATTTCTATTGGCGTTGAAGGAAAAAATCACTGATTTTTCTTTGTTCATTCTCTAACCAAATGCCACTGAATAAGTCTCCAAAGTGGAGTTTATTACTTCTACCTCAATCATCAATGTCTCCCCAAATAGAATAATATCATCGGCAAACTAGGAATGGGTTATTGGCTACACTTCTTCATTAATAGCAATGCCTTTATAGATTTTGGCATCTCTTTTGGCCTTGGTTTGCCAGCTTAATGCTTTTTTCATGATAACAAAAATAAAAGGTAAATTGGGTCTCCCTGTCAGAGACCATTAGTGTTGACCTATTTATCATTTTTGTCATTTATTTCTTGGTTATTGTTATTATTCGGCATGTATGTATGTGATCCGATCCAAAAAGTTTTCTTTATTTTCTTATCATGTTTGCATAGTTTTGAGGTATGGTATTTTGCGTTATTGAAAGCTAATTTTGAGTATAGTCATATCTAGATATGATTATTGCACACGTTTCAAGATTCGGTCCCATCCAGATATATTGTGATACACACTTTTCAAGTTTGTAGCTGAAAGTTGACACCACATAGAGCCACTTGGATTGTTGTAGTATGTGGTTAAGTCCAGTCTCATCCACTCTAGCTAAGTCAACTTAACAATCAAATGATGTGGATATATATCATCAAAATTATATCATATGCTTATGGTATGGTTGTTAAGAAAAACTATTTTGATGTACTATATATTAGAAAGAGTTATGGTTATGTTTTGTGTACAAGTTCGGTACAACAAATTTATTTGACAACTTATGTAATTCAAGGGAAGTATATTTCATGCAAATGTTAGATGCACTTATAACAATTCAATTTTTTTTATACTCTATAAATTTGGCTATAATCACTCTTTTTGTAATTTGGACAACAAGTCCAAACTAGCAGTGAGCCACCTATTTGTACCATGTAACCAGTTGCATACTACACTATTCCTAAGAGTATCATCTCTCTGTGGTTTTTCCCATATTGGGTTTTCGATGTACAAATCAGGTATTATGTGTTATGTCTCCATTTTTATTTACTACATTTGAATCATGTTATGTGATTGGTTAATCAAAATTTTGAGTAAATTTAAGGGAATACTAAGTCACCCCTCCCCTCTCAGTATTCTGATGGTCCAACAATTGGTATTAGATCCAAGTCCTACAAAAGAGTCTAACTACTCAAAGGAGATATGAAAAGTTGAAATTATGGATTTAAACAATGACTTGAGAAAATCTCTTCAAGAAATCAAGGCAACTAAAACTAAAAACAAAGACCTAAAGGAGAATGTTCAACTAGAAAATGAATGCATCAAAAAGCTAAGAGAGCAAATCCAAAAATTTAAGATTAGACGTAGAAGTTAATGATGAGCTCAAGAAAGAAAACAACACCATTTTAGATCTAAAAATCAAAGATGAAAATGATGAAAAGACTAAAAGATATCTAAACCAAATTGTTAAGTGTAAATCTAAAGAATATGAGAAGCTAAAGAAAGAAGTAACATTCCTCGAAGTAGATCTTGAGAAAACCAAGGATCAACAATGCAACACTGAATCTGACATGCCCAATACTACAACTAATGCTAAGGATGATCCAAAAGCTAAGAAGGAAACAATGTTCGGTGAAGAAGAACCCTCTCTTGTAAATGCAATAGTCTCCAAGGAGAAAAAAGGTATGTCTTTGATCAAGAAGGAGGTAAGTATGAAAAACATCCTTTTCTATTTTTTTCTATAAATGTAATAAAGTAGGACACAAGGCAGTAGAATGTAGGAATAGTTTAAATCAGCCATTTAATTCATTCCTTGGTAGATGTCGCACATGCAACATGTATGGTCATAAATCTAATCAGTGTAGGAATCTGGTTCTAAATCATAATAGATATAACTATTTTAGAGGTATATGCTATACAAGAAATGTTATTGGACACAAAGCTAACTAGTGCAGGTCAAGACAAAGTTCAACAAATATCAAATGTCACAACTGCAATAATTCTAGTCACATAGCAAGGTAGTGCAAAAGCAATAAAGTTCAAAATCAAACCAAACTAATAAAGAAGATCAATGCAGAGGATTCCAAAGCTGAAATGAAGAAAATATAGAGATAGAAGAAAACCACAGAAACACAACCATCCCACTCTGGTCCAAGCACTTCATTTGGAAATTGAGTAACTTTTGGCTTTGGCCAAGGGGGAGCAACCAGAAGATTATAATCTTATCCCTAGCCAAAGTTGTATGAGGCTATACACTGGCAAAAGAAGTGACCCGACACTCATTATTATAAGCCATCACAAGATCTGGGGTGAGTTCAAAATAATAATTCCCACTTTCACCCACAAAAGAAAAATGTGATGGTGGGAAAAAAGTTTGGAAGTTGTTCACTCGAATTAGGGGTGTTCGAACGAACTAATCTTTGGGGTTTACTCGAACCCCCCACTTCACTCGAACACCCTCTTTTGAGAAAACCCCCTTTAACAATTTTTTTTGTCAATTTTTAATTATATTGGGGGAATTCATTCAAACCCCCCTTCGTTCGAAGGTATTTAGAGGGGTTCATTCAAACCCCCCTTCATTCAAACACCACTTTTTACATTTCTTTGGAACTTTCTACAAATCTTTGGCCTTTAAACCTTGGTTGAAGACTCAAATGGAACGATCTTGACAACCCAAAATGTAGTATGGTAGTCCTTGAAGTAAGCTTTCCAATGACTAATTTTATTACATTGTAATTTTATTATGATCTTGTTTTTTAAATTTTATGAAATATTTTTTTTCAATGAACATGAACTTCTCTCTTCAATACATTGGGAAAAATAATAAACTAATTCAATAAAATTATGAAAAATATTTATGCCCTACATATTGATGTCTTCTTTATAAAATAAAAAATTGAATTTCAATATATATAGAAGAATTTTATGTGTTTAAACATACACCTATGTCTAAATTATAATTAGTCAGACTTCAAAACTTAATAAACTGAAAAAAAATCAACATATCACTATCAAACTAGCTCCATGCAATGGATATTGATGTTACAAACCAAAATTTGAAAGAATTGAGTTTTTATCATTTATACAAAAAAATTATGTGTTTCGGGAGGCACATCTCTCTTAAAAAATGTTGTTTGCTATAAAAAACTACTTTCGAGGGAGATGGAAAAATAAAAGCAATTTTCTTCAAAAAAAAAATTGAAAAAAATATATTTAGAATCTACAGACAAGATGTTACAAATAACTAATTTATATCATCTTACAATCCTTCTTGGTTTAAAAGTTATAGGTGTCAAAAAGTGAAGATTATTTTAAAAATATTCATCTCAGTGTCAAAGTTGGAAAAAAAATGAGAACCATTATTGTGAGTTCACCCTCCGACAAGTTGTTGCAAAAATCAAGAATCTGGAAGATAGTTAAAAAGTTCATGTGTATTTAATATGAAACCCTTAATGGAAGGATATAAGGATAGTTCCAAGATTCATCATTCATACCACGAATTAAAAGAACTCAAGAGTTGTGAATGTGATTAAGGTGATCAAGCAATCTCAAGGTTTCTCCCACAAGATTCAGGCTAGCAATATGCAGAATCAGCAATCATGGTTGCCTCCATAGTTGTCGATATTGCTGACAAGCCTCGGTCAGTATTCACAAAGACACCCTATGTGACAAGTCAGACAAATCATAGTGGAGCTTTTTCAAAAATTCTGATTGGAGTTGTTTTGGCAGAAGATGTCAAGGTTTACATCCACATCAAGAAGGAATAATTCATTCATCACAAAAAGATGCTAGATATTTGGACCGGACAGATAGCTGATAAGTAAGGCAAAATCAAACCAGAATTCACCAGTTTAGTTTAAAAGAAACTAATCATATGGAATAACTTTCCAAATTTCTATTATGATGAGAAATGGGTCAAAATGGCAATAAGAAGGTTTCACGATGGGTTTCTTTGGCTGGAACAAACCCATAAGATAACCAAGGAAGTGATGAAGACTATCACAAGTCTGAGTGACTGTGGTGAAATTCTCAGATTGAATTCGACCAAAAATAATATCATCATAGAGATAATTGGTGACACATTTTACAAGCTTTCTCTAGCCATCACCAACGTCACTAATCCAATATTTAAGTACCTTTCTCTAGAATGGTTGGGAACAAAATTTATTTTACAAATAAAGAAAATTCTATTTTTTCTACCACGATGCACATGGCTTATGAGATGGTAGAGTTAAACAAATATTTCAACCTCTGCAAAATCATGTGACTACAATTCTGGAAAAATCTCGTTTAGTGCAGCGAAAATAAGCACTCATTCAAATTTTGTATTCTAGCACTATGCATTCTGTTCTACATCATGGAAGCATTACCTCATCATAGTAGGGTTTTGTGGTCTCAAGATAGACTAATAGCCCATCAGATTGCAAATAGGCTCAAATGGTTTATTAATGATAAGGCTAGAGAAGAAGAGTTTGCAACATTATTTGCTATCTTTAAAACGAACATGCAAAGACAAGACAAAATACCAAAGAAGATTGTTGAGAAGTACAAAAAGGATATTACATTTGTAATTACTACTAACAAATGCTTCATAGAAGCTATTGTTCCTAGAAACATTTGGGTCCCTCTATTTGGATATGAAATTCCATTTGAAATTCCTTGGACATTCGGGATGATATAATAAAAAAGAAGTATGAGAAGGACTTAGCTGATGACAGAGAAAGGATCTTATAGGAAATAAAGTCCAAACTAGAAATGAGCCAAATGAGTAGTGAGCCAAACCGATAGTGAGCCACCCCTTTGTACTATGTAACCAGTTGCATACTACACTATTCCTAAGAGTTTCATCTCTCAATGGTTTTTCCCATATTAGGTTTTCCACATAAAAATTTGGTGTTATGTGTTATATCTCCATTTTGCTTAGTGGATTTCAATTATGTTATGTGACTGGTTAATCAAAATTTTGGATAAGATCAAGGGAATACTGATCCACCCCTCCCCTCTTAGTATTCTGGTGGTTCGACAATCAGCTGCCTCAAAAATGCCAAACATAGAGCCTTTCATCACAATAGATAATCTTGGAGATAAAATGTAAGATTATATTATATCAACCAAAAATTGGAGAAACCAAATCTACTAAGAACAAAAAATAAGAAAATCCTAGGAAACTTTGAAATACACCTTAATAACATCCAACTTAATTGTTATACCTTTGCTCAAATGTGATAATGTAATAATTTGTCAAAAATAGCCAAGATAAAGAGCTCAATGAGTATAAAAATAAGAGAGAAAAATATTGATGAGAAAAAACTATAAATTCTGATCAAGATGCAAAAATACCATCAACTGGATCAACTAGATTAACCAGTACAATGAAGATGGGTTTGCTTATAAAAGAAAGGCTATATGGATATGTGAGCATACAATCATGAAATTTGGCCTAATGAGAAATAATGGTAGGTGAGGGTAGGTATGAGAAATAATAAAGTATTCCACAAGAGGTGATACAAGCAACTTCCCTATGTGCACACTACCCTAAGTGTCTCATATGAAAATTAATATGAAATGAATTACCCTAAGTCAACTTCATTAAAGTCTAACTATGAGACATAATTTACACCAACAAATAGAATGAATGATTTCATAGGCTAGAATAATACTATCCGCTATATCCATACTGGGGGTGAAATCATTTTGCTCCTCTGAGATAAGCTTATGCAATAATTTTTTCAATCTATTCTCCAAGGCCTTTGATATAATTTTATAAATTGAGTTTGAAAGACAAATAGGTCTATAACCGACCATTGTTTCAAAAGACCCTTTCTTCAGAATCAACACTACTACCATGTTGTTCATGGCCTATACAAATATTCTACCTTTCCTAAAATCCTCTACCAAACATAGCACATCCTTTCCTATGAAATTCCAACACAAATGATAAAATATTACTAGCATTTTGTCTAGCCCTAGGGAATTATCTTCCAACTTTCCTAATTTTATCCAATCCAAAGGGTTTTCTTAGCTTTTTATTGTTCTCTTTTGACACCAAATTTGGAATTTCAGTCAACATCTCATCCCACTTATTCCTATCTGGAATCTGAGAGTAGCAAAGAATGGACTTGAAGAAGCGAACCACCTCCTCCTTAATCTTCTCCCCCTCCAAGCACCTCTCCCCATCCTCTAGCATAATCCTATCAATTATGTTTGTGCGTAAGTGCACCAAGATGGTGAACAAAAGAATGGACACCATAAAAAAAGAAACAAAATATGAACCTAACATGTACGAGTTATTTGAAAAATAAAATAACGTGCACAGGTTATGACTAGAACAATCTAAACCGTAACCCATGTATGTTACAAATATTATTAGTAACACATACACATTACTAATAATATTATTAATGTGTTTCTAGTATTTTTAGTTTTAATAACCTTTACGCTTTTTTTTATTATAATTTTTTTTTAGAAAACTGATTGGGACCATTCTACTCATGACCTCTACCTAAAAGTGATGACGAAAAATTTATAGTGCTCAAAACATAATCATGATTTTATCTCTATGAGCAAAAACAAAAAAAAAATACCACATTGTCGAAGAGGTTAATTTATAATTTATTTATGCATTTTAATTGTTCTCTATGTCAAATTTCACTATAGAATTTTGGTTTTTGATTAATTTTATTTTATTTAGTAAATTTGATATCAGATGCTCAACAAAACAACCCCCTGCAAGGAAATATTCCTCCTTAAAAAAATATACCCTATAATCCTTTGATAAATCCTTCCTAAGCCACAAGCAAGAATTTACTAGGTCAACTAGCACAAAATAGGGTAACCATTTCTAATCTAGTAGCTAGATTGAAAGCATCTGAGCACCAACACCATGTAGACCTTGCCCAATCCCTAGAAAAAATGGTGGATAGTGTTGACAAAGTTTTAAAAGAAGTCATTGAATGAGATGCATATAGAAACTCATGTCGTATCTCTTATGCACAAGGTTTCTTAGATGATGTAAAAAATAAAGAAATAAGAAAAACACAAATATGTTATCTTTTCACCAATCTCTAGACCTAGGAGATCTTACCTCTTAATCCAAAGATATTTCCTATAAATTGGTGCAATCATGTTGCCATGAAAACACAATTTTGAGATAGGTGGTGGATGGTCTTTGATTAATCTCCTTGCAATAACTTTGAGGTGCCTTTATATTTTTTGAGAAACTATACTATGAGTTCATCCTAAATGAAATCCCTAATTATTTTCATATGAGGGAGTTCCAAGGTAAAGGTAGAGGCTCTACCCAAGATAGACCAGGGTCTTGATAGGTACAAAATACCCAGAATTGGGTTCCACTAGTTGTGAAACCCTTGGTGCATGTGATGGTCCTTGTAGACTTGAAGGAGTCTATCGATATGGAGACTCTTCAAGTAGCTTCCACACTAATTGACACCATCATCCAGCATGGGATGTGGTTATCACATCCTCTTTGTCTAGATGATTTTGTAGGAGCACATGATGGTACAACAACAAATGATGGTGCTACAACTATATTATCTACTTCTAGCATGCCTAGCAGTCACCAATGCATCACCTACTATGTGGTATGTTGCAGGGTAGATAAATTTTCATGTGCAAATGGCTCAAGCTACCATGAGTGCATATGTTGTGGGGCTAGTTGTGAACTTGGTGGACCAGATGACATGGCTCATAGATTACCTGATGCAAGAGGTCTTTGGTAGTTAGGTATGTTGATTGGAATTTATAATATTTTATTTGTTAAATACTCTAAATTTCTAAATGTAAATAGATTTTTAATTATAGTTAAGATTAAACTAATGCAAGGGTCAGTTCACAATAATGGTTCCCACTTTCATCGATGAAGGAAAAACATGATGGTAGGAAAAAAAATTTAGAGGGGGTTCGAGTGAAGTGGGGGTGTTTGAATGAACTACCCTTTGGGGTTCGATCAAAACCCCCACTTCGCTCTAACCCCCTCTTTTGAGCAAATCACCTTTAATGCTTGTTTATGTCAATTTTTAATTATATTGAGGGTGTTCACTCAAACCCCCCTTCATTTGAAACCCCCCTTTTTAGGGGGCTTCGCTTGAACCCCCCCTTCATTCGAACCCCTTTTTTATACTTCTCTCAAACTTTCTACAATTTTTTGAATATTTTTGGCCTTCAAACCTCTGGTTGAAGGCTCAAATGGAATGACCTTGACAACCCAAATTGTAGTATGGTAGTCCTCAAAGTAAGCTTTCCAATGACTATAATTTTATTACATATTGAGTTTATTATGAACTTGATTTTTTTTATTTTACCCAACATAGGTTTTTCACTGAACATGAATTTCTATGTTCAATGCATTGGGAAAAATAGTAAACTAATTCAAAAAAAATCTGAAAAATATTGATGTCTTCTTTCTAACAAAAAGAAAAAAATTGAATTTCGATATATACAGAACAAGTTATGTGTTCAAACGTACACCTATGTTTAAAATATAATTAGTCAGACTTCAAAACTTAATAAAATGAAAAATATTCAACATATTACTATCAAACCAACTGCAAGCCTTGGATATTGATGTTACAAACCAAAATTCGAAAGAATTGAGTTTTTATCATTTATAGGAAAAAAAATTATGTTTCGGGAGGCATATCACTCTTAAACAATGTAGTTTTCTGTAAAAAACTACTTTCCGAGGGAGATGGAAAAATTATTAAAAAATTGAAAAAAATATATATAGAATCTATAGACAAAATTCTACAAATCATTAATTTACATCATCTTCAAATTCTTAATAGTTAAAAAGTTATAGTTGTCTAAAGTTGAATATTATTCTTTGTATTAATTATCATAGAATCACAAAACTCATTTTTTGCTCATTCGAGCATCCACGAGCAAACTTATTACAAATACTAGCTCCTTTAGAGCACCAAACTAGAAATAACAATAGGAAGACCAAGGGTCACAACTTAGAAATCCACTTTAAACAATGAGACAAATACAACCAATGGAAGACCAAGAGTCACAATTTAGAATTCTACACAAAGGTGTCCCTCATGGGAGTTGAACTTGGATCTCCACATTGACAACTCAATGCTTTAACCAACTAAGCTTAACCCCTTGGACAACTGAATATTGTTTTAAAAATGTTCATCTTAGTGTCAAAAGTGGCAAAAAAGTGGGAATCATTATTTTGAGTTCACCTGCAAATATTATGCATTTCAAGATGTAGAAAATTTTGGTACTTCATCCACCACTCCTACCATATTTCTTGCAACTGTATCTTCATCAGAGGTAAAAAAATTACAATTCATGTAAAAATAGAATAAGACATTGAACTCAAATTAATTTTTTATAATGTATATTAACTTTCTAATGTATCTTTGTGTGGGGTTTGACAAGTGTTGACCATAGACCAACTTTCATAGGTTCATGATGCCACTGCCACAGTCATTTCATTTAGCCTAGAGAGTTATACAATAATCTTCTTTGTACACATCTCACTTATATTTTGTATTGAATATGCATCTCATTAGACTTTTGATTAGCTAACTTTATGCTAACATTATATGTTTGTGTATACTAAAAATATTACTATTTTAGGGTATTGTCACATGTGGCTAAGATTTCTCCTTTGCAAAGATCATTCTTGAGGGTTTCTAATCGAAAAAAGGTAATTAGGAACAATTTTTATCAAGATCTAATTGTTATGAGAGACTACACAAGTTATTGTAGCATGATTTAGATTTTATTTTTTCAAATTATTATGATTATACACGTTCATCTTGTTTGATCTAGTCTAACATATTTTGTCTTATACATGTATAAAAATAGCTAGGATTATTTACAATAATGATGAATGCAATCGAAAGAAGAGATGCAAGAGGTATATGTTTTTTAAATTTTCTCAATTTCAATAGTTATCAAAAGTAGTCAATAGTTGTCAATAGTTGTCAAAAATTATCAAAAGTGAATAATAATTATATATTATTATTAATAGATGTCAAAAATTGATCGATTCTAACATATTTAGTTATCAAAAGTTGTCAATAGTTGTCAAAAGTTGTCAATAGTTGTGAAAAGTTGTCAATAGTTGTGAAAAGTAGTCAAAAGTTTTCAAAAGTTGTCAATAGTTACAATGCAAAGTTGCAAGATGGGGTAAATATCATTCTATTTTTCGTATCCATGAATTGTAAGAGAGAGTGTGTTTGGGTGGGAATTTTTATGCTAGGCATGGTCTTGGTTAGGTCCTTAGGTCGCCCAAACATTCAATGCCCTACCCGTCGTGGTGCCATCTTTTGAGCGTCCTAAGTTCAAAAAAATGTTGAACTTTGACTGGTTGTTTCTCAAAATCCATGGTACATACAAATGATCCATTTGCATATGAGGATCACATGATGCCTCTCTACAATAACCTAGATCTCATATTGTGAAGAAACAAAGCCATTTTCTTAGGGAAACAATTTTTCTATTGATGCAAATATCATCAGTTGCACATAATGCAAAGTTGCAAGGTAGGGTAAATCTCATTTTGTTTGTTGTATCCATGAACTATCAATGTGAGCATATCCAAGTGGGTATTTTTATGCTTGACATGGCCTTGGTTGGGTCCTCGGGTCACTCGAATGTTTCAACACCCTACCATCATGCCACCATCTCTTGAGTGTCTTCAGTTCAAAAAATTGTTGAACTTTGACTAGTTATTTCTGAGAATCCATGGCACATACAAATGATATGTTTGAACACACATGGTCATGCATGAGGCCCCTTTATATTAACCTATCTCATATTGTGATGTAACAAAGACAATTTATTAGGGAAGCATTTTTTTGTTGATGCAAATATTGTTAGTCATGCACAATGCAAAGTTACAAGGTAGCATAAATCTCATTTTTTCGTATCCACGAACCATTAGTGCAAGTATGTTTGGGTGGGTATTTTTATGCTAGGCATGATCCTAGTTGGGTCTCAGGTCACCTAAACATTCAACACATTACCATCATGATGCTATCTCTTGAGTGCCCTAAGTTCAAAAAAATCTCAAACTTTGACTAGTTGTTTCTCAGAATTCAAAGCACTTTAAATTGATTTACTTGAACACACAGAGTGATGTGAGGTCCCTCTACAAATACCTATCTCTAATTGTGAAGAAACAAAGCCATTTTCTTAGGGTAGCGATTTTTCTATTGATGAAAATATCATTAGTCGCGTGCAATGAAAAGTTTCAAGATAGGGTAAAACTTGTTTTGTTTGTCGTATCCAAAAACCATCATTGTGAGAATGTCCAAGTGGTTATTGTTATGCTAGGCATGGTAATTGTCAATTCCTTAGGTCGCTCAAATGTTCAACACCCTACCATCATGATGTTATCTTTTACACAATGATAGAACAATAATGCATGAATTACACATTTGCAACATAACAATGCATGAATTACACATTCAAAAAATAATAATGGATGAATTACACATTAACAAAAGTATAGTGCTTAAATTTCAAGTAGAACCATAGATACAAAATTACCACAAAATTGCATTGATGCATTTATAATCATTTGATCATTTATATATACATAATTTGTTGGGAAATTAATTTTTAAGTGTTCACATAAGTCAATAATGTTAGTTGTTATCATAACTAACATAACTATTACGAATATATCGAGCTATTAAAACAACTCAATATATTTCCATAAATTGTTATGGGAGTTTCCTATAATCTAGGAGACTAAACTCAGGATGTACTTGATTAAAAAAAGAAGTGAAATTTATTATGCGAATAATATTTTCATCTTCTATAATTCTGCCCTAAATCTCTAATATGGTATCAAAGAAAACGAGATTCTGAGCCTACTAGTTAGTGCTAATAAAGTGAAATACCATATATCGTGCCTTTAGACCAAGAAAGGATTTTGGGGGCGTCAATCAGAAAATTGTGCATATTCTGAAAGTTGAAGAAGGATCAATGGAGATAATTTCATAGCACCAAATGAATAATGTGAAACTCGATTGCTTGATTTGCAACAAATCTTGTGAAGTCTGTGTACGTAGACTGAGGTAATGGGTATGCTGCGCAACTTTGGAACATGAGTGTGATCACGCACCTCAACATTGAGTACGTGGAAAAGAGTTACCTTTTGATATTTGTGACCTCTATGCATGTTCACTATGATTACAGTGAAAATAAAGGATGCATGGAAGGCAATCCAAGGGTAGTTTGATCCCTGCGCAAACTTGGGAAAAATATAGGAGTCATACAAAATTTCCAAATTGTGGCATGCAAATCAGCTATCGCTAAGGACTATGTCCCATCCTAGAGGTTTCCAATGATCTCTTGTTTCTATAGTGAGAGATTACCAATAAGGATCGATTGTAATTTCTCCATTATCAATTCATTTCCTATGTTAGACAGCGGCCCTATGTGCTAGCGCCCGCATTTATGCTAAATAATAGGCCTTCTTTTGGTGCCCGCGATGCTTTAAGCATTGCTTGAGTTTCGTTTTACAAATCTAGAGGCCATCTATCATTGATCAAGAATTATTGCCAGGTGTTTTGGATTATCGTCATTGAACCAGATCGACAGCCTTCTCCGTGTTCTCTCTTATAGACGAATCGATTCATTGAGGCTCATTGTGTATTTTGTTCAAGGGAGCCCAAAGATCCTCTTTAGCTGAGTTTATTTACTAGTAAAACTATGGCGATGGTGTGAGCTCACAGTATACGTAGCAGCTCGTGATATTTGTTCTTGTCCACAACTCCATTTCTAAGCCCGCATTGACCGGTGATTCGGCTACAAGGCAATCATCTATTTTTTGAGGGGTGAATTTTAATATTGGTTTCATGCTCTTACATTCAATTGCATGCAGTTTCACATGACCTGCACCCTAATTTCAGCTAAGGAGATGATTTAGAATTTAGGCTTCTAATTTTTTAACCTTTGTTTTAACGCATAGTCTGTTGACTATATTATTTGTTTGTACGTTTATAAACTTTGAGTCATTTCATATTATTTATAAAAATTATCATAATTATTGTGTCATTAAAATTCAAAAGATAAAAATAACAATTAAACTGTCTTACGAATGCATTTTCGGCAGTGACCAATGTTTGATTAAGGTTTGTATATATGAACATCATAGTCAAATTCAACTGAGCTAGCAATAGATAAGTAGAGGTTGGAAGCATAGGAGTCTGGAGGACAATCAGTGACCTCTTGTTGGTCAACAATGATGGAGCCACGTATCAGGCATGGTGACATTTTTTCAGTTGCAAATGGTGTGATGAGTGTTTTGTTTTTCGAGTTTTCTACTTTACATAGTGTGTTGGATGCTGGAAGGGTAGTTGTATAAGAAAGTAGCTAGTGTTTGTGATCCTCTAACTGTGGAGATCTTCTGAGTGTCGTACTTCGTTGGAAGATGGTCGGATAGTGAATATGTTCAGTGGTAATAATTATTGGGAAAATGGTGTATCAACCTTGCATTTACATGAGGTTACTATTTATACTAAGTTTTTTTTAGCACGAAATGGTGCAAAATTCTCCCTAAAGCTTCTCATTGGCTATATGAGCATGTTGGTAAATTTTCATCGCAAGATCATAGCTAGTTTTAAAGATATTAAAGTTTCTATTTTTTGAGGGTGTGATGAAAGATTTAAAATTAATTTTGAGGACTTTAGAAGCCCTAAAATACCTTAAAAAGTGGGCATAAATGGTGTAGCTATTTACGAGGCAATAGAGAATTTCACAATCTTTCTGTCACTTCAAACAATTTGTCAATTGAACACACAATTCACAAGTTATGGCCTCCAGAAGTTTGGACTCTTGAAATAGGAAACATAAATTGCATCAGACACATAAATGAGTTGTAAAAGGGAGGAACATGTATTGATATGTGTTTTGACATGTCATAAGGTATCTAGAATGGCGATAAAGTTTTCTCTACTTTATTGGGTAGTTTTAGCCCATGGTTTTGTTATACCGTTTGACGGTTTCTTGTATCATATCTCCTATATATGAGGTGCATGATATAGAGGTTGTGTGTAAAAGTCTTATGGCTATTGAGCTGCCTCTAAGTCTCTGATTATTGGTACTCCTATGAAGAGCTTTCTCTATAAGTATTATAATTTGTTATTGATTACTGAATAATATATTGAGTTGCTTTTCAAGTGTGGGGTATTTCTCCCAAAAAGGCTTTCCCACGCTATGTTGTTGTGTTGTGGTATGCATGATGTTTTGTTTATTTATGTTAAGTTTTTATACTACTATAATGATCTATAAAAAAAATTGCATTACCCTCCTCTCAAGGTTAGTGTAGGAAGTTGTTCTGATACTTAACTTCCTTACAAATGGTATCAGAGCCTTATCACTTTTGGTTTTAGTTGTGGGTTGTTAGGTTTTTTGAACTAATCCCGATTTGAGTGAGAGTTTCTGTAGAAGATACCTTTCAATCTTGTTGTAGGAATTTTTAGACGGCAAGTTTATCAAGGATAATAGAAGTGGAGAAATCTAATGGTAGTAATTTTGAGATATGGAAGCTAAAGATGGAAAATATTCTAATAGATTGAGATCTGTAGGATGTTCTTTGAGTAATTGTCTCAAGACCTACAAATCCTACTACAGTTGTGATGTTATGGACCAAAAAACCAAGGGTCTAATCAGATTGTGCCTAGCAGACTCTATTCTAATCAATGTCTAGGAAGAGAACATTGCAAAGAAGTTATGGACTAGGCTTGGTGAGATGTATCAAGCCAAACCTTACTAAATCAAATTTTCTTGAGGAAGTAATTATATTCATTGACTATGGAAGAGGGTGGATGAATTTAAGATTACTTAGAAGCATTTAATATGTTTGTCACTCAATTTGTATCCGTTGGTGTTAAGATGGACGAAGAGGAGAAATGCTAGATCTTTCTTTATTCTTTTCGTGACTTGTGGGATTTCGTTGTTATGCCTATCAGTAGTACTTCTATTGTTTTGAAGTCTAAAGATGTGGTGGGTGCCCTACTTAGTGAAGAGATGCAGAGGAAGGTATCCATCAGTTTGAAGGAAGCCCTAATTGTTCATGGAAGACCTAAGTAAAAGGCAAGAATAATGAGAAGCACAATAAGTCCAAATCCAAAGGGAGATCGAAATATCCTAGAAAGTCGAGAGTAATTTTCTCGAATTGCAATAATTCAGGTCACATCCATAAGGACTACAAAGAAGAAAAAGAAGAAGAAAAAGAAGAAGTTTGATTATGATTCTAAGTCCAAGAAGGAATATGGTGATGCATTCATTGCAACTTTGGCTACTTGTGCAAGTAATGATGTATGGTTAATTGACTTAGGTGCATCTTTTCATTTAACTTACAATAAATTTGGTTTTCTAAATATGAAAAATTTAATGGAGGAAAGGTGTACCTGGGTGATGATTCAAATTTAGACATTGTTGGTCGAGGTAAAGTTAGAATCAAGTTTGTTGATGGTAGAATAAAAAGGGTTACTGGTGTGCTACATATCTTTGATTTAAAATAAAATTTATTATTTGTAAGAAAATTGATAAATGCAGGTGTGAAGGTAGCATTTTCTGATGCACGATGTAAGATGATTAAGGGTGATATGGTTATTTCTAGAGGTATCGGGTTCGACACTTTTTATAAGATAGAGGTATACATTGTTGAGTGTAATGTCACCTCTATAAAAAATAAATCTGTGGATACTTCATTGGAAGATTTGAGGGTTTCACCTTCAGTGGATGGACATGGCTTTTTGGTATCTAAGGCTGCTCTTTCTTTTGAAGAAAATTTACCTACAGAGAAGACTATGTTATGGAAACAAAGACTTGGCCACATTGGAGAAAAGAGTCTAAGGACCTTGAACATTGTTGAAGGTTTGAATGATTATAATCTTGACTTTGATTTCAATGAGCATTGCATTTAAGAAAAATAAAAAATTGTTTAGTTTTACTTGAGTTCGTATAAACCTTTTGGTGTTTTGGATCTCATTCATTCTTATGTGTTTGGTCTTGTAGATGTCCCTTCAATTGGAAAATCCACATATTATGTTTCATTTATTGATGATTTTAGTAGAACATGGGTATAATTTCTAAAGAGTAAATCTAAAGTTTTTAGTTGTTTTAAGGAATTTAAAGCAATGGTTGAGTTACAAACTAGAAAAAAAATTTAATGTTTGAAGTCTGATAATGGCAGTGAATTTTTCTCTAATGATTTTGATAGATTTTGTAAAGACTATGGCATTAAAAGATAGAAGAAAACTCTATATTCTTCATAACTAAAACGGAGTTGCAAAAATAATGAACATGAAACTAATGGAGAAGGCTAGGAGTATGCTGAGTGAGGTTGGTCTAGAACAAAAATTTTGGGTTGAATATTTTTCCACTGCTTGCTACTTGATTAACATGTCTCCTACATTAGCTCTTGTTGATACAACACCTATAAAAGCATGGTCAGGTCACAAGCCTTCTTTGGGACATCTTATATTTTTTGGTTGCAAGGCAGATACACATGTGCAAAAGGAGAAGTGAACAAAGTTGGAGAACAAGGCTGTAAAATGTATCTTCATCAGTTATAGTTATGGTGTGAATAGATACAAGCTCTGGGACCGTGTTGCACAAAAGGTAATTCATACTAGAAGTGCTATTTTTAGAGATATTAAGTCTCCTTTTATTACACTGCATCCAGAAAAGACTAAACAGGAAGATGTGATTCAATTCCCTTCTATTCCTGAAAGAGTTGAATCAGACCACTTGATAGGAAATAAGTTGAGGAGAGCTAATTTAGCTTTGAATCTTCAAAAGAGGAGGAATAACCTCCAACTGAGCTTATTCAAAGGTCTATAAGACAAACAACCACCTAAAAGATATTCACTTAATGATTGGAGATATTATTTTTATTTGAATGCTAATGTAGATGAACCTAGATCTGTAGAAGAGGCATTAGGTATGAATGATGTAGAGTCCTGAAAGAAGAAATGACAGCTTTGAAAAAGAATGATACATGGGATCTTGTACCATTGCCTAAAGGACGGAATCCTATTGGTTGCAAATGGGTGTTCAAGAAAAAAATTTGTTCAGATAGAAGCATTAAGAAGTATAAAGTAAGCTTGGTTGAAAAAGACTACTCTTAGGTTGAGGGTGTTGATTATGGTGAGATATTTTCTCCTATTGCAAAAATGGCATTCATTAGAATTTTGATTTCTATTGTTGTTGCTTATGATTTAGAGGTTGAGAAAATTGATGTGAAAACTTTTTTCCTTTATATTTATTTGGAGATGGATATCTATATGACACATCCTGAGTACTATGTGGTGAAAGGTAAAAGTAATTTGGCCTTTAAATTGAAGAAATATTTGTATGGCCTCAAATAGAGTCCTAAGATGTGGTACCAAAAATTTGATACTTATATGTTGAGTTTTGGATTTGAGAATTCTAAATTAGATCATTGTGTTTATTATAAATTTGATGGTGATCATTTCTTGTACATGGCATTATATGTTGATGATACGTTATTCATTGGTAAAGGGAAAGGTATGATTTCAAAACCAAATTCTTAGCTTCCTACTAAATTTAAAATGAATGATCTTGGTGTAGTGAAACACATTCTTGGGATGGAAATCAGAAGAGATCTAGAGTGAGCAGAAAGTTATGGCTAGACCAAAGTAACTATGTGAATTCAGTATTACAGAGGTTTCACATGTAGGATTGTAGACCATTATGTGTTCCCTTTACTATTGGATGAAACTATATGTTTCATATTGTCCTACATCTCCATCAGAGATGAATACATGAGAAGATATCCTTACCAAAAGTGCAATTGGAAGTATGATGTATGCTATGGTCTATACTAGAGAAGACATTGCTCAAGTAGTGGGAGTTCTTTCTAGATATTTGTCTAATCCTAGTAGAGTTCATTAGGATGTAGTCAAAAGAGTCTTCAAACATTTGAAGGGTACCTCTTAGTATTCTTTGTGTTATCATGGAAATTTGGTTGAAAACATGATTTCCCTTGATATTCATAGTTATGTGGATTCAGGCAGGTGGTATTGATAAAAGAAGATCCACTAGTGCTTGTGTGTATTTTATTTGGTGGTACAATTAGTTGGATGAATAAGCGATAGGTTCTGGTTGCTTTGTCCACTACTGAAGTAGAGTATGTGGTAGCTACTCATTCTTGTAAAGAAGCCATTTGTCTTAAAATATTGTGTTTAGATATTCGACTAAAACAAGGTGTAGTAATAGTTTATTGTGATAGTCAGAGTGTGATCTGCCTAGCTAAGAACTTGACATTTCATGCACAGACCAAACACATTGACGTTCAATATCATTTTGTCAGAGATATGGTCGAAGGTGTTAGGGTGAAGCTAGTTAATCAACTGAATATTAATTGCAACAAGGATAGATTAATGAATAACATGCCTATGTGCGTTGATATCCTCAAACAACCAAACATTATATTGTTCATAGAGTACCTTCTAAGACATGTTCCTATTACAACAATAGATCCTATTGGGTACTCAATACCCTCTCCATTGATAATTGTGGTTGTCAAATTTTTTTTGCCTCAATACAACAACACAAAAAATAATCCATACCTCTTCATTGTTTTCATCAACAATAAATACATACACATGACCTACATTTTATTGAATGATAAGTTAGTACCAAAAATAGTTTAAAATGAAATAAAATGAGTTAAAATTTTCTAATAACTAACTTACAAGTCACAATACCTGGTTGCACTATGTCAAATACATGGCCAAAATCCATAGAAACTTCTATCTCGTTCAACTATAGTGGTTTGGCAAATTCATATGTATCAGTGGGAACTAAAGTTTTATAATACCATCCATCAACCCACTCATGTAATTTACACATCCCACAAAAAATCCATAGATTATGAGAAAAAAAATAAAATCTCTAGTAAAAATAATTGGTGAGATTGCATCTAAACTTCTAAATAAGTCCAAGTCATTGGATCCTATAACTATACAACAATTTACATAGCCTGCAACATCTGATTCATGTATCAACCAAAAATATCTAGAAATAGTAGAATTGCCTTGATTACCTAGACCCATTGTTGAGTTATGCCATTGCACAATGGTTGTTGCATCTGTTAACTTAGCACTACCTTCATACTTTAGTTCTTCTCTAGTAAGGGTTCGATTTACAATTGTACTTGCACCATCATGCTCTCCCTTTCCATGTCCAACCTCACTAAAATTACAAAAATCTTGTATACTAGTCCTCATATGAATCCTAATCAACTAATAGAACATCCTTGCATTCTTGAATTGTGATGTGAAGTTATTTGACCATATGATGTGTAGGTTGTATCTGATATTCCTTTCCATTAAATTCTTGTAGTAGAGTTGAAATTATCCTTGCATAAACTCTATTGAATGGTCCTACGATTATCTCTTACTATCTTTCTATCTTGCTCCCCGTTATAATGTACATACATAAATGCTATGTGTACAAAATTAGTTACTTGTTGAGAGTGGTAATATTGGGATTTCACTTCATTTTGAGGTTTAAGCATATAATTCTCTACAAAATTTACAATAGAGATGGTGGTACCAAGAGGTAATGTATCATTACACATCTTGAATTTCTCGTCCAATTTCTTGTCCCTTTAAAAAAACTTCCAAAAATAGTAATCCCAACCATCCGAAAATAGTAAATAATGATCATGTGATAATTTGGGAAATATGATTAATTGAGTACTTTTTTGTTGTTGCAAATTCATATTACTTAAATAAACAATGCTAAATTAGTAACTTCTTATTTTGGTGTTTGATTTTAGAAGCAACTTATTGTCTTTGGAAAGTTGGCTAGTAGTGCATGTTTTCGAAAAGTTTCCTTGACATCTTTGGGCAATTTGAAAACTAATGTCTTTGTAATGGATTGTTATGTAAGTTACCAAAAATTATTATTTCAATTTCATGCAAGTTTCCTCCATTTCAAGAGGTGCCTTTGGGCACCAAATTTGAGTTCTGAAAGTGGTTTCATATATGCATGGATTTAGCTCCGTTTGGAACGATTCTTGTTGTAGTTTTAGCTAAGCTTTTCTTCTTTATTTAGTGGCTGATAAACCAATTGAGAAGGAGAATTTTGGATAGAATTTTAATTGTTTCCAAGGTTATCTAAGGAAAGGAGTTAGAGGATTACTAGGTGTTCTAAGGAAGGGAGTCAAGGAATACCATTGAATAATCTCATATTAGAGGTTATCACTATGTTGAATAGTGGAGGTTTCCTTAGTTTTAAGTTCAAGCATGTGTTGAAAAATTTAATGGAAGCCTTGAGGCCATGGTTTTCATAAAATGTCATGCACTTTGGTATTATTTATCATACTGAACTCATCTATGGAGTTATTTAAAGTTATTAGGGAGATAGTGCACTTTGTAGTGAGATTTGGGTTCTATATTTGAGCATCATTTTGTATGTCACACTTTGGATTGTATGAATTTTATTAGCATAAATTTATGATAGAAATAATATGTTATTTATTGAGAATAATTTGAAATTTAACTTGCATGTGAAGTTTGTGAATTGCTGGATTGATTATACAGTCCGATTTATAATTCAAGTGTATAGATTGTGAGATTGCTTGCTAAATCTTTGTGGGTATTTCAATTTATTTGGAAGGATTAATTATATGAGCATTTGGAATAAGAAGTAAATTATAATTTCCTATCCCTTGATGCAAATTTAATTTACTTTCACAAATTTATTAGTCTAGGACATTACATCCAACCACCGAGCTCTATGTGTATACTTATGTAGTCATAAGCTAGTTTCTCAAGAAAACTCATAAACTATGCTACAGGTATATCTTGACTCACCAACTCACATCTCTTCAACTCTTTTTCAAATTTAAACCCATATGTGATTGACTTGTATTTTCCATTAGAGACCAGTGCCTTTCCAATTTCATGTGTAATCTCTAAATGTAGACAACTTTCCAACTTTTGAAAACCATCACTAGTAGTGCTCAAATGAACCTTTCAAATACATTATCTTATAAAAAGGTACAACCATCATCTCTTTGACATAATAAACTTGATATAAAATCCCTTGAATTGACTTTGGAGGTGCTTGTATACTACATTATTTAAAAACATTCTTAGTGTGCAAAGTGCAACATATATGATGATATATATATTATAGAGCATGGAAAATTCAATATGCATTCTACAACAACATGTAGTGCTTGTATGATTTATCTTAACATAAAGGGGTTTTTTCATTTCAAAAAATATTCAACTAATTCTTGTTTGAGGATATCATTGAATGAGTTTCTCATAAAATTGTGCTTGAGTCATATCCAAAAAGTGTTTCAAATGTGGCTCATGATTTTTGGATCCAATTCATCTTGTAACGACATATCTTTGATTAGGTGAAACTATTGTGTTGTCATGCCAAAATGTTAAAATTAATTATCTTAATGCATAAACAACAACCTTGTCTTTTTATGGAAGTCTACCCAAAAAATACCAAAGAGAATTATTGTTAGGATCCTTAATTTTGTCATGCCTCCCTAAGGCATGGTGTGGTGTGTTCTACTTATATTTAATGACTTAATTGTTTTTCTTATTAAATGAGACATTTTAGCTTGTTTTCTCATTATAGTTGATGGAAGAACACGTCAAGTAACATTTGCATCTTTAGAGTGTGATTTTGACCAAAAGCTTAATACACATCAAATATATTTATTATTATATTTTTTAAACTATTATTTTTAGATGATCTTAGGGCAATAATTTTCTCATATTTCCTATCATTTCAACAATTAGTAGGCATCTTGTAGTTTGATTTAATATCTCAAAATAATTTTTTCATACTTAATTAGCTACTCTTTGACAAGTGTGTTGACAATTTTAGTGGGCACTGTCTTAAAAATAATTTCATCAATGTCAATTATATACTTTGGTTTTATATAAATAATTCTAGGAGGTGTTAATATCGGTTCATGTTCTTGGATTGCATTAAGTACATTTTTTTTATCATTGATTATAACTTGTTCTTGGTTTGCATCCAATTCATTCAATCCATGTAATTGAGTTGGTGTAGATGGCATACCTTCTCCTCCCAATTTTCTCATTTCATGTACTCTTTTCATGTGCTCCCTCTTCCTTTCTTTTGCTGACTTTTGCGATTCAATGGTTTCTTGCTTGTTCCTTCCCATCATGGATACAAATTTTTCCAAATAAAAAATCATATATGTTAGTAGATTTTTTACAAATTAAACAAATAAAACATTTCATAGATGAATGAAAATCATTGAATTTGACAATCAAAGCATAAAAGAAACAAAAAGATATTGAAAAGTCAAATTAATTAAGCATTACAAACATTTGAAAACATATAAAACAAAATGCATCATACACTATTCGAGAACACCATAGGTGAAGACACAATTACAGTGCTTCCTTCACCAGAAATTATGTTTTTTTGGCCAATATGAAACCACCTATAGTAACAAAAACCCATTTGTGTTTTTATCATTAAAAGCTTGTATGGGGTATTGACACTATAGATAGAGGGAGAGGGATTTTCGTAACGTCTATAGTGACAGTAACTCGATCATTGTTTTGACACTATAGACATTCAAGTCTATAGCGATAAAAACCTATACAATGTATTGACACTATAAATGAAGGGAGAGCTTTCCAACATCTATAGTCACAAAAACCTATACAAGGTGTTGGCACTATAGACAAGGAGAGAAAGGGAGAGTCTATAGTGACCAAAACCCAATTATGGTTTTCACACTATAGAGAGAGGGGGGGGACAAAAGGAATGGAGGGATATAGAAAGGGAGATCTCAATAGAGAGGGGTTGAGGAGAAAAAGAGGGAGAGAGAGATAGAGGGAGAGAGGAACAAGGAGGGGGAGAGAGAGAGAGACTAAAGTTGAGAGAGAGAGAGAGAGGTCAAGATATAGGGGGTTGAGAGATAGAGGGGTCGAGAGAGCTTGAGATAGAGGGAGAGAGGGATAGGTAGAGAGAGGTTAAGGAGAGAAAGAGGGATAGAGTGAGAGGGAGTGAGAAAGAGAGAGATTGGGAAAGGGAGGTAGAGAGAGACCAAGGTTGTGTGTGTGTGTAAGAGAGACAGAAAGAGATCTCAAGATAGAGGGTTAAGGAGGGGAGAGAGAGGAAAATGTGTTTAGGAGAGAAAGAGGGAGATAGATAGAGAGAGAGGGGGAGAATTAGAGAGAGAAAGAGGGAGTGAGAAAGAGAGAGGTTGAGAAAGGGAGGTTGAGAGATAGACTAAGGTTGAGATAGAGAAAGAGGTTAGGATATAGGGATAGGGAAGGGGAAGAGAGAGAGAGGTTCAGGGGAGAAAGAGGGAGATAGATAGAGAAAGAGGGAAAGAGGGAGAGAGGAAGAGAGATACAGAGAGACATATCGGGAAAATGGTGTCTCAAACTTGCATTAACATGAGCTTACTATTTATAGTAAGTTTTTGTTTCAATATGAAATTGTGCGAAATTCTCCTCAAAGATTCTAGTTGGTGAGATTAGCATGTCGATAAATTTTTTGTCATGAGATCATAGCTAGTTTTGAAGATATTAAAGTTTTCATTTTTTGAGGGTGAGATGAAAGGTTTAATATTAATTTTCAATAATTTAGAGGCTCCAAAATACCCTGAAAATTGGCTGTAAATGGCATAGAGGTTTATGAGGTGATAGAAAACTTCATGATCTTTCTGGCACTTCAAACAGATCGTCAATCAGACACACGACTCACAAGTTATGGCCTCTAAAAGTTTGGAATCTTGAAATAGGAAATATAAATTGCATTGGACACATAAATAAGTTGTAAAAAGGAGGAAAATGCATTGATATGTGTTTTGATATGTCATAGGGCATCTAGAATGGAGATAAGGTTAGTTGTACTTTGTTGGGTGGTTTTAGCCCATGGTTTTTTAATAGTGTTTGACAGTTTCTTTAATTACATCTCCTATAAATGATGTGTATGAGATAGAGGTTGTTGTAGCGTCCTAAAATTGCGACACTTGCAATTTCGACTGCATTTCGGTCTTCACGATGGTGACGCAACATGCAACCTGAATGGAGACCCTGAAACTTGCTCACGACACTGAAAACTGCATTTTTCAAGCACCCTGGCCTGAACCTCCTTGCACCCTGCTGTCCCGGGAGGTGGGACCAGAGCGCCCAGTGCCCTGGTCCCTCAGGACTAGGGCGCCCAGCGCCCTGGTCCCTGGGTCCTATTTTGGGCCCGGTCTCCTAAGGGGCTCGGGTCTTTTTGTTTGCAATTTGGAAATTACATTTCCTGGTCGGCGTAAGGTCAGGAAAATCAGTCTATCAGCCCTAAATGACAAGTATATAAACTACACTTTTCTCTCTCATTTGCATATGAGGAGGATATGTGTACAAAGCATGGAAACTATACTCAAACATTCAAGCATTCAAGCATTCAAGCATTCCTTCAAGCAATTGATCATCTCAAGTCTCCATTCAAGGCTAAGTGTTGCATTCAAGTCAAGGATTCAACCATTGAAGAGGAGATCACATACTACATGCTACAACATACAACATACAACATACAACATCTAAACCTTCGCACATAAGGATACAAACATCCTTAGAACAAGGTATTAGTACTTGTTTTACAGTCATTTACATTTACAGCTCTTGCTCATTTCTTGGTTAATTCCAAAACTGGGGTTTGACCTAAAGGTAAACCCCTAATCCCTAACCCCCCAATCGTCTTCACTTTTCTGTGTGTAGGTTGCAGGTACGCGGCTGAAATTGAAGATCTGGAATCCTTGTGCAGAGACGAACAGATCCCCCTTCGTTTCGCGGATTTTTCGGAGGACCGTGGCGTCGGGTGCCATCGTCCCAACAACTTTTGCTCAAATTTGCAGGACAGTGCCGTATCGACATTCTACTGCTAATTCCAGGTCCGCAGCTTCATCCTATAACCCGAACTCAGTTTATAAGCGAATCTTTATCACTTTCTATGCATGCTTAGCTTAATTCTTCTATCAACATTCTTTACAAAAGAGGGTAGCCTTGCTTTCCTAACCCTTGAAATTCATTTAGCATCCAATCTTACATTGTGTGGGATTGGATCTTATGAGTTTCAACCGCTCTTTTGAATGTAAAGTCTCTCCCCTAAGTGAAAACCATCGAATCCTAGCAAACCTCCCTTCTCTCTCCTCGGAGTTGGAAGAGGGGAGAACAACTAGGGTTCGATCACGATTTTCCGCTTTACAGTTGTGTGTAAGAGTTTTATGTCTATTGAGTTACCTCTGAGTCTCTAATTAGTTGTACTCCTGTGAAGAGATTTCTTTGCAAGTGTATTGTAATGTGTTATTGATTGTTAAATAATATATTGAGCTTCTTTTGAAGTGTGGGGTTTTTCTCCCGAAAGGATTTTTCCCATGTAAATCATTGTGTTACTGATTTGTGGTATGCATGATATTTTGTTCATTTCTATTAAGTTTTTGTAACTGCTATAACAATTTGTAAAAATATTTCCATTACCCTCCTCTCAAGGTTAGTCTCGGAAGTTGTTCTGGCACTTAACTTCCTTACAAGATTGTGAGAGAGAGAGAGATAGAGAGATAGAGAGAGAAATAGGGAAAGAAGGAGAGTGAAGCATAAAGGAGAGGGGGATATAGAGTGAGATATTGTGTGTGTGTGATAGAGAGAGAGAGGGAAGATAAGATATATATATATATATGTCAACATATATGACTATATGTATGTCTACTTATATGAAACTATATATGAATATATCTATGTTAACATATATGAATATTAAAGAACATAATATATATGTGTTGTTTTAATAGTAAAACCCTATATGTGTTATGTAAACAATAAAACCCCATATTTGTTTTGTCTTGTACATAGGCTTGGATAGTAAGGATGAGGCTTGGGAGCGCTATTTCACTCCTTTTTACGTGTTTTCTTCTTCCGATCTAGTTTCTCAACTTCATTGTCATTTGGTTTACAAATTATCAAGTTGGGAATTTATAAAATTTCACCATAATTTCACCTATCTTCTGAGCTTTCTAACCATATAGTTTATTTAAAATTTGAACAACATTAACATTATTCTTTAATTTCTTTTATCAATTCCTCTAGAGTTCTTAGATAAAGACATGTACAATGTTTTAATAACTTTTGAACTACTTGTCCAAATTTTAAAAAAATATATATATTATTGTTCAAAAATTCATTATTTACACTTTAAAGAAAATAATTTTTGATTATTTTGGTGCAAGTTATGTGATGTGCACAAACATGTGCCTGATTTTTTAGGATGTGTCCACTTTGAAAAATCATAGAAAACAAAATACTTTACAAACAATCACAAAAAAATACATAAATTATAGTGCTCACTCTTAACTATATTTCCCCCAACTAGTTTTTCAAAATACTAAATGAAACTATAATTTTTTTAATGCACATGTCAGACACTATGCTATGTTTTGCTGAAAAAGATAAGAACACTTTTGTATGTGTCAAAGACTTGACCCTCTTAATATTATCTAATTTTGAAAAACTTTAGTAATTTGGAAACTAGATTTAGAGTACTACAATCTTTGTTCTTTGGGTATCTTCAAATTTTGAGTGGACAAGTCTCAAATTGATCCTCAAAGTTCAAGTTTAGTTGATTTTAGAAGAAAAAAAAGTGTCCTCTTATTCCCCCCTTTTCTTTCACCATCTTGGTGCACTTACCCTTATCATTCTTTTGGTCTTTATAGACACATGAGAAAAATTAGAATTGGTTTTTCCATCCACTTCTAAATCTCTCTCAACTTATCTTTCTAGTAAAGTTGTTCTTTGGCCAATAATTCAGATAGAAACTCTTTTAATTATTTCTCTTTTATAAAATCTTATAGCATCACCCATCATTTATAATATTTTCACTCAAAGTATTAAGTTTTGACTCCACCATAAATTTCTATTCAAATATGTTTTTAGAGCATTCATTATTCCACACCTTCAAATTATTTTTCATAAAATTAAGTCTATGCACAAAGAAAAAGATCACCGATCCTCCAAAAAAGTTACTCTATGTCCAATATGACTCCAATTTACTTATAAAAGAGGAATCCCTCCACCACATGTGTTGGGATTTAAAATATCCTATATTCGATTTCTCTAGAGACCCATTTTGCAAAAGGATAGGATAGTTATCTGAAATAGAGATAGGGAGAATCAAAGGAGAAAATTAAAAGGCATTAATCATCCAAAATGTCCCTAAAAAAATATGTTGAGTCTTTCAATAATGTTAGTGAAGCCCATTCGCCTATTCATCCATGTAAACAAACCATTATTTAGGATAATATCTAGAAGCCCACAAAAATCCACAAAGTCTCCAAAATGAGACATGATCCTATATGCCTTATGGGTATGTGCAGGATCATGGTGTGCCAAAACAAGCCCTTAAGTGGCAATGAAATTTCAGAAAATCAGAGTTATGCAACTTGACATGAAAATTTGAATAAGTTGTGAACATTATTTTTAAAATATGTAAGAAGAGAATATATAGAAAATTTATTGTAGTTTCTAAGCTACTAGTTGTTTTTTGGAAAAAAAAAAATCCTACTTGATTAAAATTTCAAATTTCAATGTAGTGGTACTAAAATTTCAAGAAAAAAATAAGAAATAGACGTATGTCTAACCACCCTAATCACAATAAAATCATAATATTTTTTTATAATGTTTATAATATAAGTATTAGACTCATGTCCGGATGTGACACATTTTTTTTTAATTTTTATATATTAAATAATTATTTATGAATTTTTTACTATAGCTTTTTGAGAAATTTAGAAACTCCTACATCTGACCACCTTAACTTGGTCAAAACTTTATGAAATTTAGTTTTTTTTAATTTTTCCCTGTAGTAGACAAAGCATAGGATGTGACACATGTTTCGGATTCAAAAAGTGTTATACCGTTTGAAAGTTATGAGTGTTTTTCAATCAGTATATCAATCAGGACTATTGTAAAAATTCAATTAGAAAAAAAATAATAATTATTTATTAAAGTCGAAATAAGACAAGCCTTATATTGTTAGAAAGCTAGGAACGTCCTTAAAAAACCCTTTTTCATTTTATCAATTTTGGCTACAAAAAAAGTTGTCAGCCACTAGTGTAAAGTCTGGAAAATCAAAGAATACTGAAAAACATGTTTTTTCAGTTGACTTTCTAGGTTTGTCACTTCCAAGCCAAATACCAAAGCATTCCCAAGCCAAAATTTGAAATTTGAAAATTTGACTAAAAAAATCAGATATCTGATTATATCAAATATTCAATATAATCGGATATCCGATTATATCCGATTTTAAAATATAAATTTGTGGTCCCCAAAATTTTTCTTGTTGCCGCCTTTTATTTACTAAACTACCACATTAATGTGGATGGCAAAAATCTGATATCCGATAAAATTTGATATCGGATTTTATTAGTCATATTTTAGAGAGAGAGAGAAAGAAGGAGAGGGAGAGAGGGAGAGAGAGAGGGGGGGAGAGGGAGAGAGAGAAAGAGAGATTAAGGGAGAGAGAGAGAGAGAGAGGGAAAGAGAGAGAGAGAGAGAGAGAGAGGGAAAGAGAGAGAGAGAGAGAGGGGGGAAGGGAGAGAGAGAGAGAGAGAGGGGGGAAGGGAGAGAGAGATGGAGAGAGAGGGAGAGGGAGGGGAAGGAAGGTAGAGAGAGATAAAGAGATTAGTGGAGAGAGAGAGAGATGGAGAGATTAGGGGAGAGGGATAGAGAGAGATTAGGGGAGAGAGAGAGAGAAGGAGAGAAGGAGAGGGAGAGGGGGAGAGATTATGGGAGAGAGAGAGAGAAGGAGAGAATGAGAGGGAGAGGGAGAGCGAGATTAGGGGAGAGAGAGATTAGGGGAGAGGGGGAGAGAGAGAGAATAAAACATCATAGGACATCATGAACCCTTATGAGATTAGGGGAGAGAGAGAGAGATTAAGACATCATGAACCCTTATGACCTCTTAGGACACCATATGACCCCTAATGACACCATATTGGATCGCTTTGGGTCATATTGTGTCCTAAGGGGTCATATTGTGTCCTAAGGGGTCCTATAGTTTCTCAAGACACCATATGACCCCTAACGACTCCATCGGACCCCTTAAGACACCAAATCATGTTGTTGGGGGTCATACTATGTATTATGACCCCTTAGGACACAATATCACCCCTAACGACACAATTTGGTGTCTTAAGGGGTCCTATGGTGTCCCAAGACACCATATGACCCCTATGGACACCATATGACCCCTAATGACACCATAGGACCCCTTAAGACACCAAATCATGTCGTTAGGGGTCATATTGTGTCTTACGACCCCTTAGGACACAATATGACCCCTAACGACACAATTTGGTGTCTTAAGGGGTCCTATGGTGTCCCAAGACACCATATGACCCCTATGGACACCATATGACCCCTAACAACACCATAGGACCCCTTAAGACACCAAATCATGTTGTTAGGGGTCACATGGTGTCCTAAAGGGTTGTAGGACACAATATGACCCCTAACGACATGATTTAGTGTCTTAAGGGGTCTTATGGTGTCGTTAGGGATCATATTGTGTCCATAGGGGTCATATGGTGTCTTCGGACACCATAGGACCCCTTAGGACATCATATGACCCCTTAGGACACCATATGACCCCTAATGACATGATTTGGTGTCTTAAGGGGTCCTATGTTGTCCATAGGGGTCATATGGTTTCTTGGGACACCATATGACCCGTTATGACACTGTTATGGACACCATATGACCCCTAAAGACACCATAGGACCCCTTATGACACCAAATCATGTCGTCAGGGGTAATATGGTGTCCTAAGGGGTCGTACACCACAATATGACCCCTTAGGACATAATATGACCCAAAACGACCCAATATGGTGTCATTAGGGGTCATATGGTGTCCTAAGAGGTCAAAAAGGTTCATGGGACACCATATGACCCCTTAAGACATCATATGACCCCTAATGGCATGATTTGGTCTCTTAAGGGGTCCTATGGTGTCCATAGGGGTCATATGGTGTCTTGGGACACCATACAACCCATTATGACATCGTTATGGACACCATATGACACCTAACGACACCATAGAACCCCTTAAGACACCAAATCATGTCATTAGGGGTCATATGGTATCCTAAGGGGTCGTAGGACACAATATGACCCAAAGCGACCCAATATGGTGTCATTAGGGGTCATATCATGTCCTAAGAGGTCATAAGGGTTTATGGGATACCATATGACCCCTTATGACACCATATGACCCCTAACGACATGCTTTCGTGTCTTAAGGGGTCTTATGATGTCCATAGGGGTCATATGGTGTCTTGGGACACCATACGACCCATTATGATACTGTTATAAACACCATATGACCCCTAACGACACCATAGGACCCCTTAAGACACCAAATCATGTCGTTAGGGGTCATATGGTGTCCTAAGGGGTCGTAGGCCACAATATGACCCCTTAGGACACAATATGACCCAAAGAGACCTAGTATGGTGTCATTAGGGGTCATATGGTATACTAAGAGGTCACAAGGGTTCATGGGACACCATATGACCCCTAATGACATGATTTGGTGTCTTAAGGGGTCCTATGTTGTCCATAAGGGTCATATGGTGTCTTGGGACACCATACGACCCGTTATGACACCGCTATGGACACCATATGATCACTAACGACACCATAGGACCCCTTAAGACACCAAATCATGTCCTTAGGGGTCATATGGTGTCCTAAGGGGTCGTAGGCCACAATATGACCCAAAGCGACCCAATATGGTGTCATTAGGTGTCATATGGTGTCCTAAGAGGTCATAAGGGTTTATGGGACACTATATGACCTCTTACGACACCATATGACCCCTAAGGACATGATTTGGTGTCTTAATGGGTCCTATGGTGTCCAGAGCTATCATATGGTGTCTTGGGACACTATACGACCCATTATGACACTATTATGGACACCATATGACCCCTAATGACACCATAGGACCCCTTAAGACACCCAATCATGTCGTTAGGGGTCATATGGTGTCCTAAGGGGTCATAGGCCACAATATGACCCCTTAGGACATAATATGACCCAAAGCAACCCAATATGGTGTCATTAGGGGTCATATGGTGTCCTAAGAGGTCATAAGGGTTCACGGGACACCATATGACCCCTTAGGACACCATATGACCCCTAATGACATGATTTGGTGTCTAAAGGGGTCCTATGGTGTCCATAGGGGTCATATGGTGTCTTGGGACACCATACGACCTGTTATGACATCGTTATGGATACCATATGACACCTAACGACACCATAGGACCCCTTAAGAAATCAAATCATGTTGTTAGGGGTCATATGGTGTCCTAGGGGGTCATAGGCCACAATATGACCCCTTAAGACATAATATGACCCAAAGCAACCAAATATGGTTTCATTAGGGGTCATATGGTGTCCTAAGAGGTCGTAAGGGTTCATGGGACACCATATGACCCCTTAGGACACCATATGACCCCTAACGACATGATTTGGTGTCTTAAGGGGTCCTATGGTGTACATAGGGGTCATATGGTGTCTTGGGACACCATACGACCCATTATGACACTGTTATGGACACCATATGAGCCCTAACGACACCATAGGACCCCTTAAGACACCAAATCATGTCGTTACAAGTCATATGGTGTCCTTAGGGGTCGTAAGCCGCAATATGACCCCTTAGGAGACAATATGACCCAAAGTGACCCAAAATGGTGTCATTAGGGGTCATCTGGTGTCCTAAGAGGTCATAAGGGTTCATGGGACACCATATGACACCTTAGGACACCATATGACCCCTAAGATTTCTGCTATATGGCAGTTTACTAAATAAATGGCAGCAACAGGAAAAATTTTGGGGATCTAAATTTTTTGTACTAAAATCGGATATCTGATAAAATTGTATATCCGTACAAAAAAAAAGGAAAAAAATAGTTTGTGGGCCATTTTGTAGATTCCAACGGCCCACAGTCAACATATTCTATTTTCTGTCGAGGATCACGGGTTTTTCAAACAGCTAGAGACAAATTTGTGCTTTTGAGAGATTCTTAAAGTGAAAACTTACATTATCAATCCTGAAGGAGCATGTGTGGAGGGAAATGGGGAGTAGTAGTCGTCAGTAGTCTAAACACAAAAGAAAACTTTAAAATGACCAAATTGAAGTGTATAGAGAAAGAGATAGAGAATGTCATAGGAGGAGAAGACGAGGTATGTTAAATATTACTAATGTTACTTCAACTAAAGAGGAAATTGAATTTGAAAATGTGCCACAAGTTTTTGAAAATGTAGATTTTCAAAGTGAAAATATTGAAAATTTTGAAAATGATAATGAAAATGCTCAACATGTGGAAAATTTTGACATAGGAGGTGAAAATGTGGAAAACTTTAACATTGAAGGTGGAATTCCTCAACCAAGTGAATCATATGTAACACCTAATTACTTTAGAAATGAAGACCCTCTCATGGATGAAAGACAAATTCCAAATCCAAGACCTTCAAGAACCCCAAAATGGTTATTTGAAATCGATGAGAACATTATTGTGAATCTTGAAGGCAAGAGGTCAACAAGAACTGTTCAGTTGTGGGCTACACAACTTTTCAACCAAAATTTTAGCAATAAGACATTGACCGAGCAATGCCAACTCTTTGTTCAATTGCTAAAGATGACAAAGATGAGACCATTGCTAAACAAATTGAAGATTCGTATGAACAAGAAGATGGAGAGAAATTCTATTATTGCAAAAAATCTATTTGATGCTCTCAATTCTATTGGAAAGAATACGAAAGAAAGAGATAAGAGAGCCACTCAAAGAGTGATTACAACCTCCTTATTAAGTCATCAATTGAGGAAGGCTCGTCAAATGAGACAAACTTGTGTTGATTTTAACATAAACTGTAAAACTTTGGATAGAGCACTTGCATGAAGACAAAGACTTGACGATCCACTTCAACAAGATACATGGGCATTTGGTGGGAGGCTTCCACGTTTTGATAGAAAGTTGACTGACAATGTGAAGGAAGAGATTCAACAATTTTGGCACTCTAATTCTAGAGTGTCACCCAATGTAAAGGATGTTTTGAAATTAAGAATTGGCAACTGAGACTGCACGCCACATCCCAAACATTTCTTGGAATCAAGCCAAACAATGTTGTACAAAATTTTTTGTGAGTTACATCCAACTTTGCAAAAATCACAAAGGACCTTTGAATCTTTGAAACCATTTTATTGTGTTCCTCTTAAGATTCGCAATACTTGTTGTTGCAAGTACCATGTGGAGTTTTCAATGTACCATGAACTTTTATGTCATATTCATTCTATGATGCATACTAATTAGATGTTGCAGGAGTGTGGTGCAATGCTATTTCTGAGATCATCAAGAGACTTGCAAGATCTATTTTTATACCCTAGAGATGATGGTTTCTATTTCTATAGAAATGATTGTTTGAATCAGAAGTGCTCAGAATGTGGTGGGTTGTCAAAGTTTGTTTCATGTTTTCATGAGGGCAGGGAACACGAGTTTGGAAATAATTGTGTTGAGAAAAAAAGATACGAGATAGTGAAATATACTTTGAAGAGTGGAGGTGAAGGTTCTAGATGCGAATTAGTCTCAAGAGAAGTGAGTATTGCTGAATTTATTTTGGATTTTAAGGAAAATATTTTCTACAAGTATGTGAGGCATACCCATAGGTCTCAGTGGTTGGATCAATAGTTCAGGATGTGTAAGAACTCTTTCCTGATTAGCACTATTGAATCGGTGGTTGATTTTGCAAAGAACTATACATTGCAACCACAGAATGAGGTATAGTCTTAGTACTACAATTCAGTCCAGATTGCTATTTTTGTTCACATTACATATAGACATGCTCCTGATAGTACAGAAGAGGACAAGAAGATAATCAAGGAGTATCATTTTTATATGAGTGATGATAGATCACACTCCTCCAAGTATGTGCAACATTCTTTCGAGATTTTTTTTGAGTTTTGCATGAGAAAGATATTGCAATTAACTGACATATAATATGGTCAGATAACTATATGGGTCAATTCAAGAATGCCCATATGTTTTATTGGTATAGTGGAATGCATGTGGAGAGGCGTATACCTCATATTTGGTGTTTTTTTGAGGTAGGGCATGGGAAGGGAGAGCATGATGGAACAGGTGCATGTTTGAAGAGAGCTCTAGTTAAGGAGAAATTGAGGATTTTAGGTGCAAGTTTCTCTGATGCACGTTATATCGTTGATTGGTGTAGTTCATCATTGTCACATGGACGTACTCTTGATTCAATAGTGAGCACATTCTTTTGGTTGGTTGAGGAGGGAACAATGGGAGATAGATTGGATTGTCAAACAATTAAATATTCTTCAAAGATGCATTCATTTTTCAGCTTGAATGCAAGTACATGGACCATTTGGACACGAGCGTTGGCTTGTTTTTGTCAGAGTTGTGTTCAGTGTGATTGGGATCAGTGCGAGTTAGGTGAGTGGGTTGATATGTGGGTTCCCCACTATCTAACTCCTTTATCTCAAACAATATCCTTGTTAAAGGATGACATGGAAAGTTCACTTGAGTATGATCATCTATCAGGTTTTTTTGCCAACAGAAAAATTGCTGGCCAAATAAAAAAGTTGGGCAACTTGAAAAACCGAGATAGGATTTTGTAGGGACCCCTCTCGTGGCCCCATAAGTTCAAATGAATCATTTGCAAGTGCCATAGATTCTGAGTTAGGGCCCATCAAAGTTTAACAATTTTGAGCACTTAGGGCGCTCAAGGGACGATGTCAATAGGGTATGACCCCTAGCATTGGATCGAGTGGGGGGGAAATAGGAGCATGCATAGGGTAATAATGCCTAACTAGACATGTCAGACCCAACAGTTCATCGTCACGATGAGCAAAACGAGAAATCGACCATGCAACAACATTCGATTGAGTGAGACTGACGATTTTTTTGCCAACAGAAAAATTGCTGCCCTAATAAAACTATAGGGAAAATTGAAAAACCGAGATAGGCTTTTGTAGGGACCCATCTTATGGCCCCATAGGTTCAAATGGATCATTTGTAGGTGCCACAAATTTTGAGTTAGGGCCCGTCAAACTTTGACAATTTTGAGCACTTAGGGCACTCAAGGGATGACACTGGTAGGGTATGACCCTGAGCATCGGATCGAGTGGGGGGGGGGGGGGAATAGGAGCATGCATTGGGTAATAATTCCTAACTCAACATGTCAGAGCTGATGGTTCATCATTGCGATGAGCAAAATGAAAAATCAGCCATGCGACAACATTCGATTGAGTGAGACTGACAATTTTTTTGCCAATAGAAAAATTGCGGCCCTAATAAAACCATAGGGAAAATTGACAAACTGAGATAGGCTTTTGTAGGGACCCCTCTCATGGCCCCGTAGGTTCAAATGGATCACTCGCAGGTGCCATGGATTCCGAGTTAGGGCCTGTCAACTTTTGACAATTTTAAGCACTTAGGGCACTCAAGGGACAACACCGATAGGGTATGACCCCAAGCGTCGAATCGAGTGGGGGGAAAAAATAGGAGCATATGTAGGGTAATAATGCCTAACTAGACATGTCAGAGCCAACGGTTCATCATCACGATGAGCAGAACAAGAAATCGGCCACGCGAAACATTCGATTGAGTGAGACTGATGATTTTTTCACCAACAGAAAAATTGTTGTCCTAATAAAACCATAGCACAAATTGAAAACCCGAGATAGGATTTTGTAGAGACCCCTCTCATTTCCCCGTAGGTTCAAATGGATCATTCGCAAGTGCCGCGGATTCCAGGTTAGGGCCCATCAAAGTTTGACAATTTTGAGCACTTAGGGTACTTAAGGGACGACGCTGGTAGGGTATGACCCCGAGCATTGGATCAAGTTGGGGGGGAAAATAGGAGCACGTGTAGGGTAATAATGCCTAACTAGACATGTCGGAGCTTACAGCTCATCATCGCGACGAGCAGAACGAGAAATCAGCCATGTGACAACATTCGATTGAGTGAGACTGACGATTTTTTCGCCAACAGAAAAATTTCTGCCCTAATAAAACCACAGGGCAACTTGAAAAACTGATATAGGTTTTTGTAGGGACCCCTCTCGTGGCCCCATAGGTTCAAATAGATCATTCACAGGTGCCACAAATTCTAAGTTAGGGCCTGTCAACATTTGACAATTTTGAGCACTTAGGGCACTCAAGGGACGACACCGGAAGGGTATGACCCCGAGTGTCAGATCGAGTGGGGGGGGGGGGAAATAGGAGCATGCGTAGGGTAATAATGCCTAACTGGACATTTTGGAGCTGATGGTTCGTCATCGCGATGAGCATAACGAGAAATCGGCCACACGACAACATTCGATTGAGTGAGACTAACGATAATGAATTGTATCAAGTATTGTTCATTAAATGAATTGTATTGTATTGTTCATTAAATAAATTGTATTGTATTGTTCATTAAATGAATTATATTGTTCATTATAAAAACAACACTTATGATGAAATGAAATGAATTGTATTGTTCATTAAATAGCCATTATTAACCATTGTTAATTATTGGAATGAAGATTAAAGATTTCCATGATAACACCACGCATAGATGAGCAACAATTTATATGATTGAATATCAACTTCTATATATATAAAAATGTCAAATGATTACAAATGTATGTCCATACACAAATATGGCATAAATGCCAACTGAAACAAAATGTATGTCTAAATACGTGAATGTATGTCCATATACAAAATATACATGCCAAATAGACATGTAAGCATCCCAAAACTATCTATAACATCCTAAGCTGCTAATGGATCATCAAAATCGATCCTCTTCGCCGCACTGCTCGACTCTGAAGGATCCTGCACAAGAAAAACAAACCATGATTAATATTAGTTATATTATATAATTCACATTTGAAAAGTTAACATAAAAATGAACTCTAATTGAACTATTCATGTTTACCTCATCTCCACGTTTTCTCTTCAACTTCGCAGGACATATGTTCAGAAACATGCATTGATACAAGTTAGCATATAATTGTCACTGATAATAACAAATTATATCTACTAATCAAAAAATAAAATAAACACACATCTAATTGAGGCATCTCTTCTTCTTCTTTAGGTATACTGGGTGTAGTCATCAAGGATGTGAAGCAAAGAATTCTCTGTATATATACACAACAAGTATATGAAACTATCAATCTATGTCTAGACATGTATAATCACTATAAGTTATTTAAACTATTCATTCAATCATATTTGCATTCAATTACCTTTCCCTTGTCTCCAATTGCACTACCAGATCCTAAATCACACTGCCCCGCACTCGTGTTGCTTGTGCCCTAAAAGAGTAAAATAAGATATACATGCAAGTTACTACATAATCTAATTAATACCAATATAAATGATGAGCATGTATGTACAATAAAATACAAACGACTAGGTGCAATAATATATGTACCATCAAGCTATCAAGGCCAAATGAAATGGCCAACAAGGTGCCCTCCTAAATCTGTCTCAACTCATCCTCAGTCATCAACTATTAAATAGACCATGTAAATAAAAATTAGTACTTAATATTATCTAATTTATAAATATTTAATTAAAATATGACATGAACTGTGAAAATGCAAATCTTACCACTACATCATAAATGTATGATGACAGTGCCTCCTTGCCTCTAGCATATGAGGATTCCCCAGGGTATCCTCCAATTTGTGTAATAACATCTGGTGCATCATGCATCTCATGCACCTCATAATCTGCACTGTCCATAGGAGCATCAATGGGCTCTCCAACTAGACCCAAGCATATGTGCCCACACATGACACAACTATAGGGCACACATATGTGTGGAGTCAAGAATGGCATGTCAGCGACACCGGATGCACCGTTACCATCAAGAGTAGGCTGAGCTACTGACGCAACCTGAGAAACCAAAAGGCTACTCAAAGAGTGAATAGCCGATATGGTCTATGAAGCCGCCTCATAAATGATATCAAGATGCTCCACTGCAGGTGGGGGATCAACAGGAGGAGGGGGGACATATGGATCCTGGACTACTTTAACTGCCCCAGGTCTATTTTGAGGCATACCTAAACCTACATCCTAGAAAGGTTGGATGTCAAAGTAGTTCACATGTTTGTATAAAACAAACTCTAACATACAATTTTTTTTTGAACTAGAAGGGGATATCAAGATTATTGTTGGGTGGTTTGTCAAAAACCATCCACCAATGATCCCAAAAGTTTTTCACAATCCCATCATTTGTGCACCATTTAATAGAAAGTTTTGTTTTTTGGGGATCTACGAGCTGACCAGTACGGGGATTGACAAACAATGAGGCGATTTCGGCTTTTGATATCTCGAGATCCTTGATATCCTTATAAGACAAGCCATCTGCATATTTTTCCCTCATAGAATCTTGCCACAAAAGGGCGCCATTGTGCTCCTCAGTCATGGTTTCCATACTTTTTATGATCGATGTGAGAGGATCAAACATTGGGTTTAGACGAGGGATCCTACGATATACTTCTGCAATCCCCCTCAATTCATTCAAATTTTGTGCAATCAAATCCTGAATTGAGGGGAGGTTTGGCAAATGAGGGTTTGGTTTTTGTAATTGTGGTTGGTCAAGGTTTTTATTGTTATCCCCCATTTTTAACCTAGTTAACAAATTTAAACAATTAAATTTAGTTAACAAATTTAAACAATTAGGTATTTGATTTGAAAAAACCTAGTTTTCATATGAAAAAACCATATTTTCAATGAAAATCAAATAAATATTAACAAAAATATGAAAAATGAATGAAAATGATTGAAAATGATAAAATTATTACCTCTCAATCTATTTTTTAGCAATTTTTTGCCAAAATACCGGATATCGGGTGCACCGGATATCGGATTTTGATGAAATCGGATATCCGATTTCTATACTTAAATTATTTTTAAATAACATATATAATATAATAATGTATTATATAATATAATAATATATTATAATATATATAATATAATATAATATAATATTATATATAATATAATATAATATTATATATAATATAATATAATATAATATTGTATTATATAATATAATATAATAATATATTATATAATACGTATTATATAATATGTAACATATAATATATTTTTAAATTAAAATTACAAATAAAAATCAGATATCCTATTTGCATAGGTAATTACCAGGCTAAGGTGTACTGACACCCAGGCCAAGCAAAAAGTCAACATGGATTTTCGCATTTTTAGGCGAGTGAGGAAGGCTATTTTTTTCACATCGCCACTTTTTGGCCCCCCTTGATCCTGCACTAACCCTTATGCATACCACCACTTTTCTCGTTTAGTTAAGAATGGCATTGAAGTCCCCTCCAACAATAATTTTGCTTTTGTAAATTGTCTCAAACTTTTATTTGAGAGTGCTCCAAACTATAGTTTTCTCCTTAGTTTTTTTAGGCCCCTACATGTTGAAAATATGAAATATCAATCCAGAAGTGAACAAAATCACCTTACACATCATCCAATACTTTTTTGAATCAACCAAAGAAAGATGAAATATATTTTAATTCCACAACACATCCATACCGCTTGATTGTCCAATTGCATCCTAAAATATATGCTCCCATATTTTGCAATATTTAACAAAGAAATCTCCTACCTCTTGATTAAGCTTAAAGTTTCTTGTAGGAGAATAAGATCCTATCCTTCTTTGATCATATAATTCTTGATCAAGAACTTCTTGTTAGGGGATGAGAGACCCCTAACATTCCAAGTAAGGAGCTGGATCTCCCTACAAGAGAGGCCCTGGCTCCCTTAGATAATTTCAAGAATTCTGAGTTACTCGTCATACCTTTCTTTGCTACTTCATCCTACTTTTTTTGTCTATTGTATTTTCTCTCTCTTCTCTTTTTGGACATCCCTAACTTCTTGGCCATTGATTGGCTCAGACATCTTGGTTCCACATTTTCTAAAATGTCCTCTCCAAACCACTTCTCATCTGAAAGCCATATCTCCTTAAAAAAATTATCATCCAAGTATGAGCCTCTCAATTCATCCCCAACCTACAACTTACCTTCGACACCCAAACAAAATATTTCATTTGATATGTGTGGGGATCCCAAAGGCAAAGTCTTTGTTCAATTTTTTTAGAAGGATCCTCTTGAGTGTTTATTTTCTTTCTGCCACAAAGGGTAGTTTTTAAACCATTCTAAATGCCATTGATTCCTTTAGAAGGATCCAAATTATTACCATCAATACCATCATGTCATTGTGAAGGCACAATAGTCTCTATCACTTTGGAACATTCTCCTCTCTGCATAGTTTCATCTAGGATTGTCCTTTTCTTTTCCTTTTTCTATAACTATTTTAACTATTTTTTGATTTTTTGCAGGCTTGCGTCTTGGGAGTCCATTTTACATTGTTTCGCATCCCCTATCTATAATTACTCTCTCTATAATCCCTTTTGCAATACATTAAATAGAATAAATTTTCATCTTCTATTTCCACATTTTGTGTCAAGTGCTTCTTCATCGCACATAGATGGATTTATTTTTAGATGCTTCTCACCACCACAATCTTCATTATTGCATAGACATATAAACCTCCACTTGCCAAATCAACATCTATTTCATTTAGAGTACACAAATATCTACTTCTCTTTTCTAAACACTCTTATGAGCAATATTCTATTAGCAAGTTATGTAGACAAATCCATATTGGTTGTTCATATGGTTGGCACTCCAAAGGATTGAAATTTGGAGACCATTGTTGCACAAAAGGATTTCTCCATTCTACTTCCATATCCCACCCAGTAGGATTCTCTTTTTCTCTTCCTTGACCACAAAAATTAATATGAATTTTTTTTCCAATAAAAACAATGCATTCTATTTTCCACTCTTTGTCAATCCATCATTTTATGGTTTCTGTGTCCTTTCGTACCCCAATGAACATACAAATAATGGCTATATCCTTAATAAGTTCTCTATCAATAACCACTTTATCTTAAAGATTATTTGTTTATTGCCCCCATGATCCACAATGCCACATACAACCTATTATCCCAATTTGAAATCCACATAGTCTACATCATCTTTGTCCTCAGTTTTCATTCTTCATCATCCCTCCCTTGTCACCTAATGTACATTATGTATCTTCTAGATCTTGATATTTTTTACATGATTAAGTTAAGCATTTCCTTTTTAATCATTCATGAAAGTTCCTTTTATCCCTTTCCCTTGTTGGATGTCAGTTCTAGGTTTGGTGGTAGTTCTACTATGGCTAGTGGTAGTTATGTAGTTTGTACCCCTATGAAGACGGGCTCTTCTGTAGGTTCTTTCTTTGGTTTCATTTCTTTCTTTGGTTTCATTCCTATATAGGTTGATGGTGCTCTAGAAGGTTTGGTGAAGTTCTTTTTGGGGTATCTTTGGACTTCATGTTGTTGGATGGAGCTTTTGTGGTATTCTACCCTAGTTTTCCTTCTTAGCCTCCTTTTGAGGTGGAGATTATTCTTCTACCTACTTTCTCTCCTATGTCTTCCAATGAGGTAAAGATTGTTCCTTTGGGTTTTTTGGGGGCGTCCACATTCTTCTAGTTCTCAAGAGTATGATGCTTGTTTGATGGAGGATTTGGCTAGTTTTGAGCATATACAGGTGATCTTAGAAATATATTGTGAATTGTATTGGTCCACTTCACATGGTACCCAAAATACACCATGTTTTATATCCTATAATGTCTATAAGTTATCTAGTTAACCATGGATAATTTATTTTCTTTCCAATGTGTCTTTACTTTGGTTTAGGATCCATTTAAAATATAAATTATTTTGTAGATTTTATTTAGGGTTGTGTCACTTGAGTCCTACTAGTTGGTGCTCCAGTTCTTACCAATGTTTAGGTTTTGATTGGCTCACTACTTGTGAGTTTCCCCTTTGTACTGCCTTGTAAGCTATTATGTGAAAGGGTTCAGGCCCAATATCTCAATTTACTTAACCGTAACATTTGCATTCATGTTATCTATGCTAATATCTTGAATGTTCTCTTAAATAACCATCAAAACAAATGCTTTACTATTTCTAGATTTCTCAAATATTTTCTCTTCTATCTCTTTGTCATTTTTTCTTCTCTCTATATGCTTGAATTTTTGTAGGTGTCACAAACGTCTTTTTTTCTTGACATTCTATTATTCCATAATTATTTAACCATCTTGATAAAAATAATTAATGATATTTAATATTTTTTAGATTGATATTTCCTTAAAAACTTTGAAGTACAAGTAGATATGATTTTTTTACCAATCCTCTTACTTAATTTTTCTTGAAAGTAGAGCTATTACTTGATGTCGTTTGAAAATTATTCCTATAATTGAATCATTTAAAAAATTGAGTATAACATTATTTACATTAAGGGACTATAAAAGACATAAAAAAACATGTAAAAATTATTATTATCAAGTCTTACATATAAAATAGAAAGTTAATAGGGTCAGTGCAAGAAGATGAGTCCACTTTTTGGCCAAAAAGTGGAAGTGTTTTCCCTGTTTTTCAGATTTTGTCTCATTTGAGCTTAAATTTTGAAACACCTAGAGATTGAATCTTGGAAAAAGTAAGTAATGTGAAAGATATCCCTTTGAGTGTACTTTCTAAATATATAATTTATTTTAATACCCACATAATAAAAAATAACTTTCTTAATGGAGTTCTAAAAACTATGTTTCAAAAATGCCTGTTTCAGGACCATACCATGCATGTGTACAACCCACACTTTTGGACACAATTAAAATAATTTTCTCAAACCATTTTTGGAAATGGTTTGTAACACACTGAATATTCATGAGCATATTTTTCTGTATTTTTTTTTTAATTAATTTTTTAATGGCTCTAATTATCTTTTTAAAAATTTGACGTGTACGACCCACATAATTTGACATAAACTTAACATTTTTTGAATTCTTTTTTTTAAAATAGAAAATAATTTTGTGTAGATTGATGACATATAATTTTTTTTTCAGAATTCATTAAAATAAAAAAGTTATTAAACTAACAAAACTAGTTAATATTTCAAATTTATGGACCTGATTTAGTATAAATTAAATGAAAAATAGTTAAAATAATCAATTTTTAAATAAATTTACATATTTAGAATCTAGACAGTACAATCTGAAATGGGTTTTAATTTCATATAAAAATTCTCTGATTAGAGGCACATAAACTATTTCAGAAGTTCATATGTGTGCTTTCATTCATGGAGATTTGAATTTGCATGTTCATGTCTTAGGTGTGCCCATCCCAGGCCTATCCTGGGCCTAATCTCGAGGCAAGTGGTGGGTTGTGGATTCAAATTATACTGAACGGGGGCCCATTCCATTTTTTTGCCTGTTGGATTTAATAACGGGCCCCCATTTCTAAATAACCGTTACTGTATAAAAAAATGACAGATTGCATCGATTTACCACACTATCATTGAAATCCGTACTAACAAAGATTTTTTAGATCATTTGACAGTACTTTTTAATATTTTTTACATGATTTTTTGAAGAACTCAATAAAAGGGTATTATTTTTTGGAGAGGAGTTTGTAAAGGTGGGTTCTAAGCAACGTCAAAAGAAAAAAAAGAGGACAATGACAACAGACGAAATTCAAGCACAAAGAGAGGAGGCAAAAAGCCAAAGAGATCAAAGATCGCAACAACGACAATTGAATAATATTTCTAAAGCATCTAGTTCAGTGTTTGTTGTAGATGAGACCATTGAAGACATCATGATGGATGCAAGAAATGTAGAACCAAATAGGGTATGACTGTTGATGCAAATGTTCATGTGGATGCGAATCCTGGTATGTTTTTAAATCCCTATGACTATGATGCCAATCAAATTGCTGATTTAAATGAAGCTAGATATAAATTTCATACACCAATCCGAAAAGAAATAAAAATTGAAAATATTACACCACCCTCTCTGAAAGAAAATGAATGTAATTTGTTTACTATTGATAGCAATGTGCTAGATAATCTTAATGTGTTAGTTTCTTGTAGACAAATCAGAACACATGCGAACAAATTATATAAACATTTTTTCTATAATAAAAAGTTAGGATTCTAATGTTAATTAGTGCTACAATTAATAAAAATGATAAAAATGCGTAAAGTCATGAAAAAAATAGGTATTTATGCAAAACCAAAAAGAAAAGATGAATCATATAAGCAAGTTGTATCTACTGTTGCCAATGCCATCGATTCTATTGGAAAAAGAAGTCGGTCTAAAGATAACAATGCAGCACGTAGAGTTATAACGACTGCTATAGTTGACAAAATGATTATTAGTAAAAGAATGTTAAGTGATATAAGTGGCTATTTGAACTTACATCGTAGAACCTTGTCAAGAGCGGCCAAAAGAAGAGACATTATTGAAATTGATCCACTAAACCATTGTTGGAGTTTTAGTGGTAGACTTCAAAGCTTGAACATGAAATTAAATGATGAAACTAAACAATTAATTGCAAAATTTTGGCATGATAACACTAGAGTTTCATCAAATGCTAGAGATGTTTTAAAGTTAAGGGTGGGATCAAAAAATCGTGATCCTCATCCAAAACATCTTCTTGACATGACTCAAACTGAATTCTTTAAAAAATTTAGTGATGAATCTATGTTAATGAATTTATGAATTAGTCATAGATCATTTGAAAAATGAAAACCCTAGTATGTTAAAATCAATAAACAAAGAATATCTTGTTGTTGTAAAACTCATGTTCAGTTTCATTACTATTATGATGTTTTTCAATATCAATGTTGTATGTTGCATGGTAATGATCTTGTGCAGGATTGTGGTGTTTATGTTCCACCTGAAACTATAAAAGATTTTATTGGAAGTTTATTTTGTAAACCACCTAATGAACAATTATTTATTTCCAATTCATGCATTTATGGCCTTTGCAATTTATGTGGGAACTATTCTTTGATAGGTGAATGTTTGCATGAACATGTTTCATCTGATTTTGGACAAAAAATGGTTGATGTTAGGAAATTTAAAAATATAGAATATCCTCTGAAGGATGGAAAGATGAGGAAACGTTTAGAATTGATTATAGAATAGAATAGTGTGAATGCATTTATTAGTGATTTTAAAACTCATATTGCTCCAAAATATGCGAAACATGCCCGATGGCTTGATGGACAGTTTCGCATATGCAGGAACACATTTCTAGTTGGAACAATAGTATCAGTTGTGGATTTTGCAGAAAATTATACTCTAAAACCACAAGAGGAAACTCAATCACAATACTACAACTCAGTGCAAGTGGCCATATTTGTGCACATTATATATAGACATGACCATGACAGTATAGAAGATAACAGAAATTTTTTGAGGGAGTATCATTTCTATGTTAGTGATAATCAATTACACTCTTTAGAGTTTGTTCAGCATTGCTTCGAGGTATTTTATGATAATCTTAAGGAAAGAGAAATTGATATGAAACAACATATGATATGGTAAGATAACTGCACTGGACAATTAAAAAATGCAAGAATGTTTTATTGGCTATGCAAAGTTCACAAGATAACCAATGTCCAAAATTTATGGAGTTTTTTTGAAGTGGGACATGGTAAGGGGGAACACGATGGAGTTGGTGCCTATCTAAAAAGAGCTCTTGCTAGAGGACAATTGAAATTTGAGGATGTAGCAAAATTCAGAGATGCTTGTGCAGTTGTAGATTGGTGCAATTCCAAGTTGTCAAAAGGATCAACTGAAAACTCTGCTATTCAACATTTCTTCTAGTTGATAGAGGAAGATAGTATTCCTATTCGGAATGATTGTAATACCATCATTGGATCAGCTAAATGGCATTCATTTAAGAGTTCTAATTCAAACATATGGACTATATTCACAAGGCAACTTGCTTACTTTTGTCAGTTTTGTGTTTCCGGAGATTGGGAATTTTGTGAGAATAAAGAATGGGTTGAAGAATGGCAACAAAGATCATTGACACCCATAGATGCAAATGATCCGCATGAAAGAATTGATGAAGATATTGATCATATGTTTGCATCAAATGAATATGATCGCATTTCAGATCTTATACAACAAGGTAAAATTGTTTTTGAAATTTGTTTTGATTTATTAAATAGTACATATTTATGAAATCTTACAGTGTATATTTTTGTTTTTATTTCTCATTAAATATTAAAATAAAATTGTTTTGTGCATAGGACATGTCTATGTTGTTGTTGCGCCAGAGGACAATGAAGAGGGGATAGAATATTGGTTGGCTCGATGTGTAGAGCCAAAACATAAGATAACCACTCCTCGAGTAGATGATGATGGTTATGACTATCCAATAGGATTTGTGGTTATTGTTGGCAAATATCTAACAAGGAAGAATGGATTTCCTGCATTTAAAGAATATGAATTAGAGAAGAAGATTATACATTACTCGCATATATAAAGATATACATGAATTATATACAACTCTATGTCAAAGAAGAATCTATTTTAGTTTTAAAAAAACATTTATAAATAGTAACATTTCTATGTTGTTGAATGAGATACACATGAAATATAATATAATATTGAACTTAAAAAAAAATACATGTACATACTATTGAATCTTTAAATATAAAATTTGCACACAAAACTTAGTAAAAACTTTCAATGAAACTTCATAAATCTATTATATATTCAATTTAATCCATTGATTTCTTGTAAAATGCAACTATTAAAATTAATATAAAATATTTCATACATAAGATCAATAAAGAAGTGGGAAATAAGATGATCCTCATTCTAGTGTAAGAATATATAAGGATTGATGATAAGTGCTTAAAATGAGGTATTGAAATGTAAGGTCATTACACTCTATAAACCAAGATATGATCATAAGATCATCATGTGAGGCACAATCATATGATACTAAGATGCAAAAATGCATGATCAAATAGTGATAATCTGTTATATTCTCTAAAATAATAGGCCAATGTATGAATATAAGGTATAATTATATATAAATGGAAGGATATACAAAAATGATCTAAAGTGATAAATTTCCCAATGTATGAACATAAGATAATATTCTAAGAAGATATATTAACCAATATACAAACATAAGATAATGCTTTAATAAGATTAAAAAAAATACTATATGAACATACATGTGAAGCAAATAGTCTTGAAGATCATAAGATAGAACAAAGATTAAATTATAAGACATAAATTATTATGGGAAATTAGTAGTTACTAATAAAGATTAGATAATGTAAAAATAGGAGATAAAACACATGAAGTAAAAGTAGGATTAAAAAGGGAAATCAAGTGAGAAAATATTAAATATGCCCTACAAGTGGGGTAATAGAATATGAAGTAAACATAAAAGATTAAATTATGTGATATCTAGTGGTTTCTCTTTTATGTTATGTGTCACCTCAATGTGTACATTCACTTTGTTGGTGCATCATTATTTTCTTGCATTTAGCTAACTATTGTATTGCATATTTGAACCTAGAGGATAGGATAAGATTACTTGGGTAGATATCTACCTAGGTAGGCATCACATGTTCAACTCATACTCCCCACTTTGGTAGAGATGTGGATATATGTTACTCATCTTCTCAAGTTTTTTGTAAGAGTTCTCTGTAAATAAGATTTTATATATTAGAATTTTCCTAAAACATGTCTCAAAATGATTAAAACACTTGAATCAAGGTCAAAAACTAGGAATGTGAGATACATGATATGGATGATGACAAGGATGGTTGAAAATAAAGAGAATTTGAATGGATTATGGTAGACTCCTAAGTGTAAGGTACTTTAAAAAAAAAATTATACATGATGCCATGGTACTTGTCCAAGGTGTCATAAGAATGGTTTTCACCCATGAATAAAAAAAATATGTTTACTTTTCTCTCTTTTTTAATTTTTATGCAAGACCAAATCCTCTAGGTGTGGATATGTTAAATGATACACGAGATATTTATAAGTTTTTAAAAATCCAATAATAGGACCAACTATGGACCTATTATGCAATGTCATGGCATAATAGGACCTATTATGCCATCATGGCATAATAGGTCCATAATTGGTCCTATAATACTAAGTAAACATGTTGAATTAGCATACTTTAAGTGTTTGAGATGAATTAGATGATGAAGTTGGCAATTTAAGAAAATCATGTCAGGTTGTGGCTTAATAGGTCCTATTATGGACCTTTTATGCCATGATGGCATAATAGGTGGACTATTATGCAATGGCATGGCATAATAGGACCTATTATGCCATGATGGCATAATAGGTCCTATTATGCCATGATGGCATAATAGGTCCTATTATGCCATGATGGCATAATAGATCCTATTACGGCATGACATGATATAATAGGACCAACTATGGACCCATTATGCAATGTCATGGCATAATAGGACATATTATGCCATCATGGCATAATAGGTCCATAATTGGTCCTATAATTATAAGTAAACATGTCCAATTAGCATAGTTTTAGTGTTGGAGATGAATTAGATGATGAAGTTGGCAATTTTCAAGAAAATCATGTCATGTTGTGGCTTAATAGGTCCTATTATGGACCTGTTATGCCATGATGGCATAATAGGTGGATTATTATGCGATGTCATGGCATAATAGGACCTATTATGCCATGACATGATATAATAGGACCAACTATGGACCCATTATGCAATGTCATGGTGTAATAGGACATATTATACCATCATGGCATAATAGGTCCATAATTGGTCCTATCATACTAAGTAAACATGTCGAATTAGCATAGTTTCAGTGTTGGGGATGAATTAGATGATGAAGTTGGCAATTTTCAAGAAAATCATGTCATGTTGTGGCTTAATAGGTCCTATCATGGACATGTTATGCCATGATGGCATAATAGGTGGACTATTATGAAATGTCATGGCATAATAGGACCTATTATGCCATGACATGATATAATAGGTCCTATTATGCCATGACATGATATAATAGGACCAACTATGGACCCATTATGCAATGTCATGGCATAATAGGACATATATTATGTCATCATGGCGTAATGTGTCCTATTATGCCATGACATGACATAATGTGTCCATAATTGGTCGTTTTATACCATCACATGACATAATAGGACCATAATAGGACCTTAATGCTATGACATGACATAAACCAAATCCTAAACTTTGATATCTAAAATTTCAAGAGTAATGTTAATTACTTTTAAGGTTATAATAATAGTGGTAACTTTTGTATTGCCTAATGAGGATTAACAACAATTTTCATACATATGTTTGGTTTTGTATCGATTTCCTTTTCGTTTTTGTTTTTGTTTCGATTTCATTTTTCATTTTTTTTTGTTTTGATTTCATTTTCATTTTTGTTTTTGTTTTGATTTTGTTTTCGTTTTTATTTTTGTTTCGATTTCATTTTCATTTTTGTTTTTGTTTCGATTTCATTTTTGTTTTTGTTTTTATTTTGATTTCATTTTTCATTTTGATGTTGAGATATCTAATTTGATATTTTGTTTTGTTAACTATCTAGGTTTGGTTTTGATTTGTAAATTTGTTGATTAGGGTTTAGGGTTAACCGTTGAAGAATATTTCAGATCAAAATCAAGAATTTACAAATATAAAAACTAATTTATTTATAGGCTACTTTAAGAATACATAAAAAACTAAATAATACACAAAAAATAGGAAAAATATACAAGAAAATTATGAAATGTGAAAATAGATGACTAAATGCGTACTTGGGATAGTGGTGGAGGCTTGAAATGGAATCCACAACACGGGGGGCCATTTTTTATCTCCTCTTCTCAATTTACTGTCATGGTGAAAATGAAAAAATTTGCCCAAAAAAATGGTAAAAATACAATTTAAAAACACAGGCCCAATTACTTTAGCTTCGAGGCCCTATCACCCTTCAGCTCGAGAGCCTGAATCATTAACAGGCCCCCATTTTTTTGAAATGGGGGCCCCTTTTGAGGAGCACATTTTCCAACGCACAAACTTCCACGAATTTGTGACTCATTAGCTTGCACTTGCCCATTATAGAGATGCAATGATAGTATATTTTACTAAAAATAGGTAAATAATAGTTATATTATAAATGGATACGCATGTTAAAATTGGTACACATTCATTTTTAAAATGTGTGTCCATTTTGTTCTCAAATGAGTACCCATTTTAATGTGAGTGTGTGTTTTGCAAAGATTAAAATTCACATTCCATTTTTTTCATTTCATTTTAGGCTTAGAATATAAATGGAAACCCAACCCTTAGTCTTGGACTTACAAGTACACAACCATAAAAAAAAACAAATAGAAAATTAAGTTTAGCAATATGATTGATGACCATTTTAAGTAATTTTTGGTAAAATCAAAACCCACTATAGATTACAATTTTTAATTTTCAAATATGCAGTGCTAAAATTATGGAACATTATTTATTAATTAATTCATTTATAGGGAAAGTGGTTCATAAATTTAAAATTCTATGTGTTTTTTTTTGGATAAAAGTGGCAATGCCACTGAAATTTTGTATTAATATAAAAGAAGTGTTACAGAGACCTCATTCAAAGGATGGCATACTGGCAGGAAAGAACTAGGAAAAGAAAACCACTATTTGTATCCCTTGGAAAGAAAAGAAAAACCTACTACTATCCAACAAGAGACCCAAAATACAGACCCTTTGTCAACCCAAAAACCCCCATTACAAGGCAATACATCCTTACAACGAAGAACCCATGTACCATTGACTAGAACTTTCAATCGGAGGCTCCGACAAAGGAGGAATGATTTGCAAGGGAGGAACCACCAAGGAGAAACTACCATTTTCTCATGAAGCTCAATGAATAAATGGCCACCATCAAACACCTCTTTTTCAAAAGCCACAATGCTTTCTGCTAAAGCTCGAATCATAGGATAACCCAGAAGCACATCCATGCACATAGTAAGAAAGTGAGAAGCCATCTCACATAAAGAAGAATGTGCATTTTCCAAGAGTCATCTTCTATCCACCATCTTATGAACCACATTAGACAATTCATAAGTAAACACATTAAACAACTCCCCCAATTTTCCATCCATAAAGGCATAGTCATCCCCAAAAAAATGGAGGTACCACAACACAATAATATTCTACTACAGTAAACAATGACATCAACCCAGCATGCACCAAAAAACCAAACAGTAAATTGCTAGAAATGGCAAAGAATATCCAAATAAATAGCCACCAGGCACAATCCAGAATGATCATAGCACAAGACATAATTCACTGTCCTTTCAAAGAACAATAGTAGTTGAGCACATAATCACCCAACCCAACGCAAACCACCAAAAATCATGAATACCATAACATGGAGCGAGAGGGAAGCACAAAGTGAGTTCCAATAATAGTTACCAATATCATATCAATAAGAATCCTAATCAATGCAAATAAATCCAACAAACACAAGTAAACCATGAAATACAACCATCTTTTTTATCATAGCCGCCACATTGAACTCGCACGAACCCAACTAACAAGAGTACTGAATGAAATACCAAGGGAGTACGCAACAATAATGCTAAGTCATGGAAAACCAAAAACACATCACATCGCATGAAAGGAATGTGGTGAACAAAACCAAGCATCACCCCCCCCCACCCAACCTAGAGATGTCCAAATAAAGCTAAACAAATCCAAAGTAGAAAACCTCTCCAAAATAGGACAATCGTAGTATAACCAAAACGTCCAATGATCAGTAGAGAGATAACATCATGAAGTAAACCATTATCTCCTCAATATATGATCCAAATATAACATCTGACCAGCAATACATAAAAATAGATCCTTGCACATGACATATTACATATGGGCAATATAAAGAGGAGCCAGAACACATCATTATCAGATCAAAAAATACAAAAGAAACAATCTCAATACAAAGATATCCATCACCAAGAAAATAAGATTTCCTCAATATTTCATCCACATGTAAACTATATCATGTGATATATATAAACAGACAACCCTGCACATGAGACATTATATATGGGCAATATATAGAGGGGCCAAAGATACGTTATCATTAGATCAAGATATGCCATTTACAAATAAGAGACCACTCACGATGAAACAGGAATCCTACCATCCACCAATAAAGGAATATCAGAGGCAGAGACATCCAAATGAACTGCAGTAACATCAATTGCCTTGTTCGCCAAAAAATATGCCACTGTATTAATTTATCTAAAACAATGAGAGATAGTATAGGAATCAAAGTGAGTAAGCTTCAACAAGATGTTGTCAAAGATATATTGGAGATGTCAAGAAAATGTTTTTCTGTTACTCACACATTGGAACGTGATTATTGAATCTCCTTCAATCAAAATGTTCTTAATTCCAAGAGAGAGCTAAATCAAGCCCAAAAGATAAAGCATAAAACTCAACTTGATTATTGCTCATAACACCAAGATAATGACATCTAGTTACCAGTAAACAAGAGAAAGGGTCAAAGATTATGATTCCAATACCTGCTTGACCAGGGTTACCCCTAGCAGCACCATCATAATTTAGCTTAAAGGATGCAGAAAGGGGAGGACACCATCTAGCATTCTTTTTGTTATTTAAGGCAACTGAAGTTTTAAGAACAGAACCATGAGATTCTGTTATTTAAAATTCTATGTGTTACTATTTTTTAATAACTTTTAATTTTTGTAAAATTGAAAATAATATATATACCCTTTTGTATACTTTTTATTATTTATTTTTCCTTTGTTGTTTTCCTTTATATTGTTATTGATAGTTTATTCTTTGTAATTCCCCTCTTTGTCTTTTTATCCTCTCTCTTTTTTGAATAAAAGGGTAAAAACTTTATTGAAAATCGGAATCAAGAATTACAAAGAGACCCAAAGCCCTAAGGCCCCAGGAAAGAAACACCAAACCAGCCCCAGATTATCCAACTTCATAACCATCCATGTCCTCAGTAAATATCTTCTGCAAGTCCTGACAGTAATCCATAGAGAGATGCACCCAGCCTTCAACTTTCCAATCCCTACCATGTTCTGAGGCCCACTTGGCCAAACAATCAATTGCTCTATTCCATTCATGAGGGATATGGACAAAAGACACGTGCTTCATTAAAGAGCTAATTTGGAGAATCTGCTGAACAATCCCTGCCAATTGCCACTGAATCCCACTCACCTTCTGCTCAGTCAATAAGTTAACAACAATTTGTGAGTCCGATTCACAAATCACCTTCTTTTGACCCTACTCCCAAGCATGCTCAAGGGCATAGAGAATCACAGATCCCTCCATAAAGTTGTTAGACTACCACCCTTTATGCATCGAAAAGAGGAAAACAACCTCCCCCCTGCTATTCCTGCCAACACCACCAACTCTAGCAGGGTCTGGGTTACCCCTAATTGAGCCATCAATGTTAATCTTTATAAACTCATCCTGTAGGGGTCTCCACCTTCCCACCCTTTACACCTTCTTCATGGCCCGTCTACCTCTCTTGACACAAGCTGAGGCCAAAGACAACTCTTGCAGACCAATCCTATTCACAATATCAGCCTCATCTCTACCCAAAGGAAAATTCACCTCACATTTTGCTTCTACAATCCTATTCCAAACTTGTTGAACAAACAATCTGACCTCACGGAAGATCCTCTTGTTGCCATATCTGCCATAGAATGAAGATGGGCCCAATATACCAGACAATCTGAAGGAAGGAGGATAGGATAGGAGGTCTATCCAAACTGCTCTAGAACTCCACCAGAGAATCTGAGTGGATACAAGGATGCTTCCATACCCCACACCAATAATGCCAAATAAGAAGAGAGAAGGGGCATATAAAGAACAGGTGTGAGGCATGTTCCTCCCCATTACCACACAAAACATAGATAGAGGGCCCCAGAAATCCCCACTTGCGGATATTTTCCCAGGTAAGACATCTAGTCAAAGCCAAAGTCCAAGCAAAGCAATTACACTTCGGCCAAGACACATTACTCCACACCTCCTTCCACAAGTTCACCTCTCTTCCCTCCTTCCACCATGAACACTCCCTTAGGATTTGGAGACCAAGTCAGCCCATCCCTACCCTTTAGGGAGCTACAGTGTCTACTCGCCAAAATGCCCTACAACTCCGCACACTCTTCCTTCATCCCAACAACTAGCCACTCATCAGGAGTCTTCCATCTCTCCAAATCCAGCCATCCACACCTATAAATAGCCTTGAAGTCACTCACCCTTGACCATCCAGCCTCCAAAAACCTTTGGCACAGGTTCCCAAGGTTAGGGAACTCATCAAGAATGGGAGGATATCCATCCCAAGAGTCATTCCAAAAAATGACCTCTTCCCCCCTCCTGCAAATCCAAAAGAGTCTTGCCTTAATCAGAGAAGCCCCCCTCTTGAGAGTATACCAAATTGAAGAGCCCTTTCCCTCAAGCAGATATCTAGGGATTTCCCCCATCAGGACCCTCTGCATATATTTGTTGGCCAAAATCCTAGCCCAACTCTGATCCTACTTCACACACCACCTCCAATACAATTTAGTCGCCAACATCTCCCCAAAAAGAACAGACTGTCTTAAACCAAGCTGCCCTGACTGCTTCGGGCTACATACCAAGTCGTAATTGACAAGGCTCCATTTTGAAGAGGAGAGATTGCTTACCCATAAGAATTGCCTAGCCAGAGAATTCAGAGCCTTCAAGAACCACTTAGGAGCCACCTAAAGCATACAATGATAGATCGGAAGAGCCTGAACCACCAACTAAATCAACTGAGCCCTCCCAGCAAAGGATAGCCATCTATGAGTCCAGTGTTCAACCTTTTTGCGGAATTTATCCAAGATACCTTGCCAAGAATCCCTAGGAGGGTTACCAGGAGAGATAGGAATACCCAAATAAATCAAGGGCAGGGAGCCAACTTGGAATCTTAGGATAAGAGAAATCCTCCTTTGAATAGTTTCAGGAGTGTTGAAAAAGAGGATAGAAGATTTGTCCTCATTGATTAGTTGGCCCAAAGCCGCAAGATAAACATCCAAGACCATATGTAGATTATTAGCTCCTTTGATCTGAGCAAGCCCCATAAGAGTCGTGTCATTACCCCATCTCCAACCCTGAATAATACCAAGGCCCGCATTATGTTTAATCAGCCTCCCTAGACCCTCAACCATAAGAATGAATAAATAAGGGGAGAGGGGGTCCCCCTAATGGAGACCCCTAGATGCACCAAACAGCTCAATATGATCTCCATTGATAAGCACAAAGAAAGAAGTACTCATAACATAGCTCATAACCCACATGATCCACTCTTCTGCAAAACCAAATGCCTTAAGGATCTTCTGAAGGAAGGACCACTAGACTCTATCATACGCCTTAGCCATATCCAGCTTGATAAACATATCTTTTTCCTTGGAAGTTGCCATAGAGTGAATTGTCTCCATAGCAATTGCCACCCCATCCAAAATTTGATGCCCTTCCACAAACCCACTCTGCTCCTCAGAGATAACATTCCCCAAGCACTTCTTCAATCTATCCGCTATCAACTTAGAGATGATTTAATAAATCACATTGCAGAGAGAGATGGGGCGGAACTGGCCTAACCAGTCAGCCCCCTCACACTTAGAGCAATTAAAGTCGCATTCAATTCCCTAAGCATATGCTTGTTCCTCTGGGATTCCTTTACAACCTCCAGTAAATCCAGCTTGATAATATCCTAGAATTCTTGAAAGAATTCAACTAGGAACCCATCCGGTCCAGGAGCTTTTCCTTTTCTCATGTGAAAGACAATCCTCTCAAGTTCTTCCAACAAAATAGGACACATAAGATACTCATTCATCTCCCCCGAGACAAGAGAAGGAATGCAAGCGAGAACCTGGTTCTCCTCCCCTATTTCCCCCTGGGAGTCTTCCCTGAGATGCCTCCCTAGATATCTCCTGCAAGGATAAGCACTACTCTCCTCTATCATTAACTAGAACAGGGATGGAATTTCCATGCCTTCTAGCTTTCACTGAGTTGAAAAAGAAAGTAGTGTTCTTGTCCCCCTCCTTTAGTCAATCAATACAAGCTCTCTACTTCCCGTAAATTTCTTCCCTAAGCTCCCATTCCTCGACCACCTTGACCGCCCTGTCTTCCTCCTTGAGAAAGTCCTCAGACAAACCTTTCTCTCTCATTACGCTGGTGATCCTATTCAACACAATGTGAGCAGATTTTTTGGCATGAAAAATGTTCCTGAAACCCTCTCGGTTCCACTGTTTGAGTTGAAACTTAACAAATTGTAGCTGCTTGGCAAAAGAGTACATGGCAGTGCCAAAGTCCGGCCTCCTTTTCCTCCACCACTCCACTACAAGAGCCTACAAAGTAGGATCCCAAAGCCACATAAGTTGGTATTTGAATGAAGGTGATCAAGCAACCCGAGATGAAGAAGAAACCAGCTTGATGGGTCAGTGATCCGACCCTCTCCAGTCAAGAATTTCCAAACTATTGGACCACCCCCCACCGATCCAAAAACTAGAAACCAGGAAACGATCCAACCTCTCTGCAATCCAATACTCTCCCACCCTCTTATTATTCCAGGTGAACAAACCATTACCAGGCTTAATGTCAACAAGTTGCAACAAGGAAATATTATCCTGAAAGAGGAAAGAAGAAGGTTCCAACCTCATCACCCCCCCTTCTCACTCAGCTCAAGGATGGCATTGAAGTCTCCTGCCATAATCCAAGGATGAAAAGGGGCCAGCCTTCGCATGCAGTAAATATAAGACCATAAGTTTTGCTTACCCTGAAGATTAGTGGGGGCATAGCTATTATTAAACAAAATGAATTCCCCAGCCTCAAGACTGGAGATCACCCCGGATAATGACGATCAGGAGGCAACCCACTAGAAAGGGTGAAACCTTAAGGGGTTCCAAAGACAAGCCACCCCTCCAGAGGAATCGGCTGCCCCAACACACTAACATTCTCCTCGATTCCACAGCTCTGGCACCAGGCCCATCATACTCTCCACTATAAGTTTAGTTTCTTGCAAAAATATGACATCAAGCGAATGATTCCTAATCAAATCCTGAACATCTTTTTGTCTAGGGCCACTGTTCAATCCTCTCACATTTCATGAGATAACAATCATTTTGGAGAATTGAAAAAGTGAGAATCCAAAGTCTTTATTGACCCTGACTCAACCAAATTCTCCCCCATCAATTTAATCTTGTCCAAATTCTTCTTTTTGCCCACCTTTGAGCTCTTCTCTGATGCACTTTTCTTAATAACTTTCTGATGCAAACCCAGATGAGCGAAAGACTTATTGCTTTTGACCCCAGCCAGTTCCAATTTCAAAGCTATCGGAGAGCCCTCCCCTTCAACCAAATTCACCTCAAACCCAGGAGTGAGTTCCAACTGAACCCCTACTGGCTGATCCATCTCCATTTGTTGGCTTCCAACCACTAGCAGGGCCTGGATAGGGTTCTCAATTACTCTTTCTTGAGCCCCTCCTGACACACCTTGATCTAAAGTGGTTAGCCCCGGATTAACTTCCTAATGGCCAAGGTCATCCAAGACTTCAAATCTGTTGAAGGTGTCATCCTCCTGTCTCTCCTACAAAGGCCTCTTTTGTCCTCAGTTCCTATTCTTTGTCTTAGCTAGGACAAAACCATCAGTGCCCCCAGCCTCGACAGACATAGCAGCTTTCCCTTTTTCAGCCCTATCTTGGCTCGATTTCAACTACTGAGGTTGGCGCATCACCGGTTTATACCTAGGGCACTTACACTGTAAATTACCATACTCATGACACAACCGACAGCGGAAAGGTAAAGTCTCATAATCTAATTGTTGAACCTAAGAATAAAATCCTGCGCACATATCTATAGCATCTGGCAAGGGTTTACTAAGATCAATTTCAACACAGATACGTGCAGAGGTCATTACCTTTCTTATGAGGGTTTGTGTAGAGGATCCCATTGGCTTCCCAAGCAGAGCGAAAAGCATCTAGAGCACATCTTTTCAACATCATTCCAGAGGAAAACATGGTAAATGAACCCACATAAGAACCCTATTTTGGAGCTCCTATAAAGGGTTAAAACTCACATGTCAAGGTTTGATGAACAACCCCACCTGGTTGTAAAAATATGGACCCCCTTCAAAGACCCTATTGTGATCCTCTATGCAGTTGAAGGTAACCATGAAGTAGTTGTTTGTCAGTAGCATAATCTCCATTTCCCCCTCTGGGGCCCATGTCCTTTGCACCCAATTTTCCAAAAACTGCAAAGAAACCCTCATTCCCAAAAATTTGCAATATAGCAAGTGTTTTGAAAAATATTCGACGTCCTCTGCTATCATCTCAGGAGGAATAACCAACTTTGGCCTCTCGCTGCATCTCTCCAAGCAACCATTAATCTTCAAAAAGTGAGAGCTACCTACACTACCAGATCCCACGTCTAAGGAGCAAAGGTTATTATTGAATGTCTTCATGCTCTGTGATGGGTGTTTTGATCCCATCGCAACACAAAAATATAAGGCTAGCTGATCCTTTGAAGCATCCCCACCAATACTCATCATAACACACAAGGAGGACAAAACCCTAAACCCCAATGGGGCCCGAAATACAAAAACACCCCCAAAACTCCACCCCTCCCCAACACACCCGGGATGGAGGTCCACTCGTGGCCCCCAACCCCACAGGAACTCGTTGCTTGTTAAGAAAGGCGGTCGAGCCGCACAGCCTGCACCCACTCGCAAACCGACGCACTTCTCCCCTCCACCCTTCATTGCTCCCCGCACTACCTAGACCCCCGCGCACTGCACACCCTTCACCGCTCACCTTGGACACCCTACAAAAACCCCCGATCATGAGCTAGGGCCTCGGAACCCTAGCTCAGCCCTCTGCAGAACTCGCTCGTTCGACATCCTTCCACCCAATTTCAAAAAGAATCTCTCCTCTCTCTTTATTTATTTATATATTATTAATTTATTGTATCTCTTTCTTGTCTTTATTCTCTTCTATTTAATTTTTTAATTTTGTGTTTGTTCCTCGTTGGTAATTCTTTCTTTCCATTTTATAATCTTCTTTTCTTTTTTATTTTATTTTATTATTATCATTTTTTCCCTTTCCCCTACTTGGGCTTTGTGCCCCCTACCCTCTTCACCTCCCTCATTCCTATATATCATATGGCCAAGGTTTGCAATCTATCTTCCATCTTTATGTAGCTCTCTCATCTTGATGATGGATCATTGAGTGTGATTTGAAACATTGATGCCAAAAAAGTTCACACAGATGAATCCAGAAGTGCAACAACTACTATCATTATGGACTATGAAAATCTAATATCTCAAATATATGACCAATCTATACATCATCATTTATACAATCTGAAAACAATTTTTTTATAATTATTTTAGATTTAATGGTGTTGAATATGGTCAGAAATAACAATTAGGAATTTTAGAGAGAGAGGGGGCCTAAACTTAACTATAATTCACATATTTCCTAAAAATAATTAGAAAATTTTTTTTATTTAAATTAAATTATTTTGATTATACATAGATATGCTTTGTTTCAAAATATAACACACACAAAAAAGTGTTTTTTATACATAAAATAAAACTTCATCTTTAAGAACTAAGCAACCAATTAATCCACTACCAAAAACATTGAGGCGGCTATTCTTCCGGAGTGATCGACCCAGAACAGGAATGGAATTCTTAAAGAATATCCAGCCAGAGAAGAGGAGATTTAGATTCATTTAATATGGGATCATCTGAAAGACTAGACCCTTCACTACTCAAGTCTGTGGTTCACCCAAATTACTATTTTATTTATCATTCCTTAATCTAAAGCCAGGAGAATAGAAACAGAAATTACACCACAAAAATTAGAAGGCGGCTTGCTTTTATGAATTTCTTAAATGAAACAGTTATATAAGGTGAAATTTTAAAACAAACTAAACTTTAGTAATATGCCTTCGGAATCATGTTTCTAAGAACCATGCAAAATAAAATAGTGCCTGGTCAAAAATGATAAATACAAGATAAACGATATTATTGAAGAAAATATACAATGTAGTCATTAGGATTTTAAAGAACAATCCATCGTCGATTGACTATGCCTTATTTCCTACGGATATATCTCAGAGAACAACAACAAAAAATACAACTATGTATCTCAAAAAATAATGAAAACATTCTTTTATTTAAGAAAGATGTGATATCTCAAATAACAAACAGTAAAACATAAAGTACCCAATACTCAAAAATGTTCCTGCTTTGCAATCATGTTAACGAGAACTAGAGCGTCATCAATCAACTTTGCAAGATGATCTGTTTTAGCCTTAACAACGGAAATCAAGGTTTCAGAAGCATGGGTTTCTTGCAACTCAGTCACACAATTATAATGATTAGTCTCACCAGCACTTAGCGATGTCTGCACATCTGCTATACAGTCCTTGAAATTAGCATCAGATAATTGCCTTAATTCTGACTCCGACTCAAAAAAAAATGGGCGACGCTGGACCTCTGAGAAACTAGGGCTGGACCCCCCGTGGTCTTCGACCTCTGAGAAACCAGGGTACTTCTCGCGGAATAGGACCTCTGAGAAATCAGGGTTGGTCCACACATGGACTCATTCCCCTCCAACAGCACCAAAGATCGGGGTATCGAAATCAACCGCGGTCTCAGAGCCTGGCCAACCACTGTCATAGGTTTCCTCGGCAAAATGCCACTGAGGAGTACCAGAACCTAGACTCCTGGGCAAAAAAAGTTGCAACAGGATCAAACTGTATTCCTATTGCAACCCATCAGAAGAGATTTATTTCTTCTAATCAATCTCTGTATTCCAAGAAGCAGCCTAGGCAACAAAGACAACAAAACTACCCCCCTTCAACAACAAGATGGCCTTTCAAGGTTTGGAACACATTAGGTCCACCTAACAGAGGTCTGCGAGTCAAGGATAATAGAAAGGCCTTCCCCTCAAGGTCCGACCAACAGGGGTCTGTAAGCAAGGAACATAAATAGCTCAGGAAATCAATGGGAAGCAAACTCTTTGTGCTCCCTTCGAAATCTCTAAACCCTTCACTTGTCCGCTTCAAGGAGAATGCTTTCTTTGCGAAATGGTGTGGCACTGGTGGGACAAGCAAAGATATTGTGGATTGGTGGAAATCATGCTTTCCAGACCTTATAGCAATGAGACAAATGCAGAATAATTTCTTGTTCCTAGAATGTGCGGATGCGACACTAAAGAAAACAATCACAAAGGGTAGTCCCTTGTTTTGTCAAGGCCCCACATTCCATTTCCTGGATTGGAAACCAGGGTTCGATCCAGCACCGCACAGATTCCAGAAAACTCCCATCTGGTTATCCCTAGTAGACCTTCCTTCTAAATTCTGGTGCTCGGAATCACTCCTGAAGATAGGGGATGCTCTTGGTTCTCTAGTAGGAATTGAAGCAGACTTTTTTGAAGGTCAGAAAGGGGATACAGCAAACATTTATGTTGAGATTGACCTGTCCAAAGGCTTCTACAGTGAGCTTGAGATCATCTCAGAGTTGGGCAGATGGAAGCAAAAAGTGATTAGATTGGGTAAAGTAGTTCCTGGCAAATGCTATTTGAGAAAACAAATAGTCAATAATAGCTCTTTGGCAACGTCTTTTGGAGTCATCAATATCCCTCTTCAGCACTCAGAACAATTTGTGAGCTCAAATCCTCAAAAGAGAACCTTGGAGCGAGATGCTGCCCTAGAATCAGATGCCGTGATACCAGTTCAAGCCCTTTCAAAGCCAATGCGCCAGTCTCTTGGTAATGTCTCTTCTTCTCCCTAGATTTTATCTGCGGCTCCAAATCCCCTTATTCTTCTTTCCCCCTCCTCTTGCCCGAGTTTGAGTAACAAACTTGCAGGCCTGGCTTCCCCGCCCCCTAGCCATGATCCTCTGGCCTCCTTTCCCTCCCCGGGTCCTTACCCTCATCTCATTTTATCCCCGATTGCGAAACCTCATTCTCAAAATGCAATTAGGAGTTTGTTTGGGCAAAAAAACCTCCAGCTTTGAGCAAAGGAACTTTTAACATCTTTTCCCAACCTCCATCCAAAGCCTTTAGGAAGAAAAGCAGCCTCAGGCCTAAGAAGTTAAAGGGAAATTTTTGCACAACCAAATTCACAAAATCCAATAATAGTCACCTCGTGAAAATATTGCAAGAGGAGGAGGTTATTGAAAAGGACATTAAAGAAGACTTCAAGGACAAAGAGGATACCTCCCTTCCAGAGGGAGAAACTTCCCCCTTCTTGAACAGCCTTCTCCATAAGCCCCTTCTCAACCTATCTTCGGAAATATCCTTCCCTTCCCTGATATCCCCACTGTTGGAACCAAGCGACCTGGATTTGCCTTTGAATCAGGATGCTCAAAATCTTCTACAAAATACCATGATAGGAGAGGAGGATTAGGATGCAATATTAGATACCCCCTTGGCAATGCTTTACTCATAGATTAAGGAGAAAAGAAAGCTAGGGATTCACCATAACCTAGAGGGCTTGGAGAAGCTAGATTTTGGCTCATCCCCACCCAATAAGGGTCGAAAGTCTTTCATAAAGGTCAGAACCCAGGATGGAAAGGCAGAAAATCAATCCAAACTATTGGATCTTTGGAAAGTAGGGAAGGGAAATCTCCTTCCTGAACAACAATGAAAATCTTATGTTGGAATGTTAGGGGACTCAACGCCCCTAACAAACAAAAGGTGATCAAAAGACAGATTTTTTTGGTCAGTGCAGATATAATCCTCTTACAAGAAACTAAACTGGAAGAGAAGTTAGCAGTGGCCTTTGGGAATGGGATAAGCTCCTCATTTCAAGCTTCTTTGGATACTACAGTAGCATCAAAAGGTTCCTCGGGGGGACTAATGATAATTTAGAAGCCTTCTCATATTAAAGCTGAAGGTATCGCATCTAATAAGGATTGGATGCTTGTTAAAATCACTTTCCCTAGCAGTCGAACATTTCTTTCTTCATAATCAATGTATATGGTCCAGTAGCCCCTTCCTAAAAGAGACAGACATGGTCTTCTCTGGATGGAATTTTGACCACCTTATCTGAAGAACAAGTCTTCATTGGGGGTGATTTTAATGCTATCAGGAGCGCATCAGATAAGAGGGGGGATATCACTCGCTTAGGGAGTGCTTAGTAAGATTTTAATAGTTGGATTGATAGGAATGGCCTCTTCGAAATAGACTCACAAGACACCTTTACATGGACCAATAGGAGAAAAGGCTTTAGCAATATTGCAGAAAAAATAGATAGATTCTTCTGGCAAGGGGATCTTACTCTTTTTCCGTTCACTCCTCTCTGCAATGTTCTCTCTTCCTTAGGCTCGGACCACTATCCCATCCTACTCTCTTTACAAGGCACTCAGGGATCAACCAAGGTCCCTTTCAGATTTGAAAATATGTGGATGGAAGAGCCAAGTTTTCTTATAATGATAGAGAAATGGTGGAGGGAAGAATCCTTTGAGGGCTCATAACTCTTTTGTTTCATTGCAAAGCTAAAATTAGTCAAACAGAAACTGCTTCAATGGAACTCCCAACACTTCAAAAACATATTGTCATCAAAAAGACTCATAGAAGAACAATTAGCAGCCCTAAATGACAGGATCATCAAGATGGGCGTGGATCAAGAATATTTTCAATAGGAAAGATCCCTCCTACTGGAGTACGAGGATATCCTCTCCAAAAAAGAAATCTTTTGGAAGCAAAAATCAAGAGAGAATTGGCTAAGAATGGGGGACAAAAACACTAAGTTTTTTCACAATGTAACAAAAGTCAGAAGAAGCAAAAATTGGATATCTAAACTACAAGTCAGAAACAACCAAACTTCAGAGGACCCAGAGGTTATAAAAGAAAAGATTATCTCCTACTACTCCAATCTCCTGAATAACACTGAAGTATCCCATCTTCGGGATCAAAATAATCTGTTGTCCGAGATCCCCAGGATTATATCAATGGAATAGAACCAGATCCTAAATGGGAAAATAAAAATGGAAAAAGTTCTCCAAGCTCTAAACCAGCTTCCCTCTGGTAAGGCACCAGGGCCAGATGGCTTCCCTGCAGATTTCTATAAGATATGCTGGCATATCTTAGGGCGGGAGCTCTCAGAAGCCTTAGAGTGCTCAAGAAGGGCAAGGAAAATTCTTAAGGAGGTAAACAATACTTTTAGAGCACTCATTCCAAAGAAGGAGAAAGCAGAAAACCTTAGAGATTACAGGCCTATTTCTCTATGCAACACAGTTTATAAAATTCTCTCAAAAATCATGACTAACAAAATGAAGCCTCTCATGAACAACATCATCTCAGAAGAACAAACAGGGTTTGTACCGGGCCGATCAATTCTTGATGGAGTGATAGTAGCACAAGAAGCAATACATACCCTCCAAAGCACAAATAGGCCAGGTATGATAATAAAGCTAAATATTACAAAAGCATATGATAGTGTAGATTGGTGTTTCCTTTGTAAAATCATGCAAGCCTTTGGATTTGATAAGCAATGGATAAATTGGATATTTGAGTGCATCTCAACGCCCAAATTTTCAATACTGATTAATGGGAAGCCAGTGGGTTTCTTCTCCTCCTCAAGGGGTATTAGGCAAGGGGATCCCTTTTCTCCCTTTTTGTACATAATAATGGGGGAGGCTCTAGGAAGAGCCATCAAAGCTAGTCATGTCAATCAAAAGATAGAGGGAATCAAAATAACCACATACTTCATAGCCACCCATTAGTAGTTCGCAGATGATAATCTCTTATTGGGGTCAGCAAATGTTAAGGAAGCCAATCACCTAAATCAAAGTCTAGATCTATATGATAGGGCTTCAGGCCAGTTAAGAAACAAGGACAAAACTAAAGTTTTCTTCTTCACAACATCAATCTCACTTCAGACTAGAATTCTTAGAATTTTAAACTGCAAAGAAGGAAGCCTTTCATGCACCTATTTGGGCATCCTAATAGACAGAGGCGTAAGGAACACCAAACTCTAGGATCCACTAAAAATCAAAGTTGAAAGAAGTGCAAATGCCTGGAAGGGCAAATGGTTGTCTTGGGCAGGAAGATTAGTCATGATTCAAGCAGTGATCTTGGCCTTACCAACTTATCTTTTATCTATTTTATCCTTAACATCTAGTGCCAATTCCTACATCATCAAAAAGATGAGAGATTTTTTTTGGCAAAACAATGAAGAGAAGCAAAAGATCACGCTAATTGCCTGGGACAAAATTATTAAGCCCAAACCAATGGGTGGCTTAGGCATCAAGGATTTTAAATTACAAAATATAGTCTTGGTGGCGAAACTAGTATGGAAATTCATCAAAAACCCAAATGCCTCTTGGGTCATAATGCTAGCAACAAAGTATCTCCCAGACCAGAACCATCTTAACATCCTCAGAACAGGGACATTTCCTAAAGGATCAAGGATATGGAACTTCATCACCTCTTGTAGAAATCTGATTTCAAACTCAGTCTCTTGGGATATTCATGATGGACAGCAAGTCTATTCTGGGAAGACTCTTGGGGCGGTTATCCACCATTGGCAAACATCATTCATATCCCTGCCACAGAAAATTGGTTCAAACAGAATTGGGGAGTCAGAGTTAGAGACTATCTGGAAATGGTAGATGCATCGAACTCACATAGTTGGAAGTGGAAATCAATGCAGGGCTTGCCGATTCCAAGGAAGGACCTGGAAGGACTTTTAGGAAACTTACAGGCGAGAAATATCAGCCCAAGAAGAGGGGAAAATTCTCTCATTTGGGAGCCTTCTAAAATAGGATAGTATAATTCAAAGGATGGATATAGAATTTTGGTTAGCCCTGCAGAGTACAACAACCTCAATATCCCTCTGAAGATGTTTTGGAGCTCCAAAATCATACCGAAAGCGGGCATCTTTGCATGGTTGACAATTCAAAAAAAAATTCTAACAGTAGACAAGTTCACAAGAATGGGTTATGAAGGACCTTCTAGATGCATACTTTGCAAAGCCCAATCGAAGTCTGTGGATCATCTCCTCCTGAATTCCCCCTTTGCTTCCAAATGTTGGAGATTTCTCTGTGCAAAATTGGAACTAACCTTAACCTTGCCGAATGAAATTAAATCTCTATTTTAGAGCTGGCCCCTACATATAAAAGAGAGCTCATTGAGCCAAATTATGGAAATTGCTCCATCATGCTTAATCTGGGAAATATGGAAAGAAAGGAATAGCAGGCTATTTGAAGGCAAAGCTAGAAATTAGGTATCAATCCTAAATTCAATAGAATCGGCAATAGTGGATTCAATCAATAGAAAAACAGCCTTCGCTTTGAATCGGTCTAAAGTTTTCTCTTCATGGGATAAGAAAATTAGTCAAAATTGGCAAGGAATCATTATCCCATCACTTTCCTACCATAAAACCAATAAAAGGAAAGATGCAATCTGGTCTCCCTCAAAGCCAGATTGGGTGAAACTAAATTTTGATGGGGCTTCCAAAGGCAACCTTGGCCCCTCCGGAATAGGCTATGTTATCATAGATCAAACAGGGGCAATCATTGGGAAAATGGCAAAACCAATCCCTCCAAACACCAACAACATAGCAGAGTTTACCCCTCTACTATTAGGCTTGCAAGACTGCATCAACCATGGCATCAAAAATGTTTCAGTGGAAGGAGATTCAGAGATAGCAATTAATGCTATAAGGAAGAAGATAACCCCCAATTGGAGGCTCCAAGCTCTATTGGAAAGAATACTAGAAAACTTGGACATGCTTGAATAGTTCGAGGCAAAACATATTTACAGAGAAGCAAATGCAGAGGCGGATGCCTTATCAAAAATTGTAGCTCAAGGCACCTTTGTTCACTGGTGGCTTTAGGGATTTTAGCCAGCATATAATTTAGATTGAGCAAGGCATTAAGACTTGACCAAAAACTGTTTGAGATGTTACTTGCCATCGGACTGCAAAAATAAAATCTAAATATTCTTTCCCGCCCTCCTTTTGGCGGTTAATCCCAACGGTCACTTTCTTTTTCAAATAAACCATTCAGCCAACATTGGATTGCAAGGTGGGCCCAACTTAGCCTAAGACAAATCGGCAACATAAAATTGGGACACACTCAGCTCCAGTTGGTGAACACCACCGTCTAGTCCTTTTCATGAGTTGTCCGCAAGTTAATCTTTCCCTCCGCACTTGAGTAGATTTGGTCTGATTTGGGCATTTAATTTCTGCCACCTTCGAGCGAGTTTTTATTGCTCTCTAATTCCCATTATTTCTTGTCGAATTGTGTGCTCATCCTCCTGTAGAAGCATCCCTTTCTCACTTCCTTTTCTCTCTCAACATTCTCTGGTTTCTTCCCTAGTTTTTCTTCTTGCATATCCTTGCTCTCAGATACCATGTCTTCTGAGCCCCCGTTCGGCTTCATTATGAGTGTTTATCCTAGGCCTGAATCGTGCTTCAGTGCAAACACCCCCATTTCTCTTAGGACTTCTACTTGTCAGGTTTCTTTTAGGAAGATTACGGATTTGAGACTCAAACATCTCCTAACCAATTCAGACCCTCCAATTCTTCTAGCCGTCAAATTGATTCTGGGTAGCACTCATTTGAGTAGAGATGAATACCCAAGAGATAACACCAACATCTCTTCCAGATTCGTGGCGTCTTTGCTGGACCAGAAGCTACCCAAGCAAATGGTCTGGAATCTTACTAGGGAACTCTTCCTAGTGGAAATTCTTCAAGAACTTCAACAAGTTTTGAACAAGGCCCTTCATGACTCTGGTGCACCCAGACCGAGCGACCGAATCCTCTTTAATACCCAAGAAGCACTTATCAACTATTACCCTTTCTTACTGGACCTAAAGGGAAAAGAATTGAATAGGCACAGAGCTTTCGCTAGTGCAGGGCTAAGCTATCTCAAATGGCATTTCTTAGGAGAAGACCTAGAGGCTCAAGGGAAAGAGGAGATTTTGTTCCAATTTGCAAGGTGGAATGGATTCCTGCCTTTGATTGCTACAGAAGCTGAGACAAAACTTGATCAGATTTGTAGAGGTGGCCCGAGCAATGGTTGTGGGAGTAAGGGTCGTGACCGGGGCTCTTCAGCAAGCAGAAGCCGAGGCCGTCCAAGGAAGTAGCTTCAACAACCTAACATTTCATCCTCAAGCTAGGCTTTCTGTGGATATCTCATTTTGATTACTGGTTATGCAATTATATATGTATATTTTTATTAGATATCAATTTTGCGTTCAAAAACTCTGTTTCTAGGTTGTTGAAAATCGGACATACATGTTTATAGTGTGTTTTCTTTTTCTGGATTTTTAAACCTTCTATGGTTTAGAAAAATGGCTAAATCATAAGATTAAAGGTTTTCAGATTTTGGAGGGACTTTTGTGCTCTCTAAGTGCAGGGGCTTTCTTTTTTGATTGGCTTGGAATTCAGTGACAAACCTATGTATTTAAAACTAATTAATACAAATCTGACTCTGCCTTTACCAATCAAAAAAAAAAAATTTGACTCCAAGTCATGAAGCCTATTCCTTGTATCTTGTAAGAACAACGTGCACTCTTCAAGGGCATAAATGGTAGGATTTCTTTCTCGGAGATTTACTATGAAATCATAAACTGGTTTTGCCTCTTCAACACACTTCTCGACTGCAACAACAGCAAACTCGGTTAAATGAAATGCAAAAGCCCCGGGAGCTTTGGACAAAGATGAAATGCAAAAGCCTCTATCTAAGGAATCAGTACAGGCCTTAATGATCGTATCAGAAGAGTCGGACCAGACTCCATTGATTGCAAAAAAACATGAATACCCACAACATGCCACTTCTGAGGAACACCATGGTTGGATACAAGAATTTTGTTGATTTTATTGAGGATCAACTAGGTATATATAAAAGAAAGAATTTTCCACCTCCACGTTTTTTTTTATCTCATGAAGGACTGTGCTGACTATTTACGCGGCTATGACATGGGTCCTTGTTCAACTTGAGCGTAGTGATTTGTGAGTTTCCATTCTGGTTCACTGTTTCCCTTTCCTCTCTTCAATTCAAATCCCACCCACTCCAATTCGATATCATCTGTCAAACTTTCCTGGAGTGGAAGTGTCGATAGGTCGCTTCTAACAAGAATATTCAGTTTTGTATTTTAAGATCCACCAATAATATATTCAGTGTTCCCCATACAGAAGACTTCAAATTGCGATGATATTGTCACAGTCAAAACCTTCCCAGAACAATATACTCAATTTAATGGTTAAAGATAAACGAACACTCTCAAACAGCACATAATTTCCCACTACGGACATTAACAGCGCGGGATTTTGAATTCAAAGTTTACGTGGATTTTGAATTCACCAAATATTGGGCGGGATTTTAATTAAAAACATGAAATGGCAGAAGGAAAGGGAAACAACAGACCAAAAAGCGGCATGTATGAGGAAGAAAAGGCAGAGGTGGAACATTCTTTTTCTGTATATAGTTGATGATGTTGCTGAATGAAATGTTGATGAATGAAATGTTGATAATTGATGCTGCTCTAGCATGCAACTAGATTAATTTAGTTAATAGTTTTTTGTTTATTCATGTACTCCAACATGCATTAATCCTTAAGACTATTTTTAGTTTTGTTTTTTGCATGAGTTTGTTTTCTTAATTTAGGGAGTAGTTTGTTTTTTTAGTTTGAGAGCCTTAGTAGCTTTCCATGCAATGCTAGGAATATATTTAGAACTGCAGTTATTATTAATTCTTCTAGGCTGCAAATTCTTTATATATACAGCCTCTATGTAATTTTTTAATTAAACTTCAATAAAAAAATTGGTGTGTGCAATTCCAAAAAATAGGGCACTATGTTTTTTATTCTGAATTTTGATTTTTTTTTGCAATTTATTCTTTTTGCTGTTATTGTTTGCTAATTAGCTGGTTTAGAGAGGATAGGTCAAGTTCAAAATTCTACAAGTGGTATCAGAGTAGGTAAAATTGTTTTGGGTTAAAGTTTTATTGTTGGAATTTCGTCAAAGTTAATCATATTGAATTCTAACCATATGCCCGTTCCATAATTTGATGGGAATGATTATGATTATTGGTGCATTAAGATGCTGACCTTTTTTATTGGAAAAGATTTGTGGGAGATTATTGAATCAGGTTATGAAGAGCCAGTTGATTGGAATGCCCTTACAGCCAATGACAGAATAGCAAGAAAGGAAGCAAAGAAAAAGAATGCTCAAGCTTTGTTTCACATTTGGATAGCTCTTGATAAGAGCTTATTTCCAAGAATATTAGGAGTAACAACTGCCAAAGATGCTGGAAAGACTCTACAAGAAGCTTACCAGGGTAGTGATCAAGTTAAAGTGGTCAAGCTTCAGACATTGAAGCGAGAATTCGAGAATTCAAAAATTTGAAGATGCAAGAAGCTGAAAGTATAAGTGATTATTGTGTTAGAGTCAAAGACGTGGTCAATAAAATGGCTACACTTTGGGAAATTGTAAGCAATGAAGTTTTGATTAAAAAGGTGTTAAGATCTTTGACACCCAGATAGAATCATGTAGCAATAATCATAGAAGAAAGCAAGGATTTGATAAAACTACAATTTGATCAACTGGTTGGATCCCTGATGTCTCATGGAGAAAGATTGAAAGATTCTTTTGAAGGTGTAGAGAAAGCATTTTCCTCTACATTCCTAATCACAAAATATGAAGATGCAAGTAGCAGTAGTGCCAAAATCAATCAAGGCCAAGGTAAAGGGCAAAGCCAAAAATTTTCAAGAGGTAGAGGAAGAGGTGGCTCAAGAGGAAGTGGTTTCAGGGGAAGAGGTAGAGGCAGATTTGATAAAAGAAATGTTCAATGTTACCATTGTAATAGGTATGGCCACTTTTAAAGAGAATGCAGATTGAAAGAAGGTAAAAGTGCTAACTATGCTCAAGAAAGTAGTGAGAATCCTCCTGATCACTTATTTTTGTCTTATGCAAAGGGTGAAAATACTAGTAAAGATGTTTGGTACCTAGATTCTGGATGCTCTAACCATATGACAAGGAATGAGAAGTTGTTCTCAACAAAGGATGGAAGTTTCAAATTCAAGATCCAGCTTGGTGATGATAAATCATTGGAGGTTGCTGCCAAAGGAGTTATGGAGGTCCCAAAAAAAGAAGGTATAAAGAGTATTCATGATATTTATTATACTCCACAATTGAACCACAATTTGTTAAGTGTTGGGCAACTATGTGAGAAAAATTATAAAGTAGTCTTTGAGAATAAGACTTGTACTATCTATGACAAGAATAAGGATAATAAGGTGATCACTGTACTATCTATGACACTTGGGAGTTAACAGAACTTCCACATGACAAAAAAAAAGATTGGTACCAAATGGGTCTACAAGAACAAGTTTAACAGTGATGAAAGTGTTGAAAGACACAAGGCGAGATTAGTTGCTAAAGGCTTCACACAGAAGTATGGAATTGACTATGAAGAGACATTTGCACTAGTAGCAAGACAAGAGACCATAAGAATGTTGATTTCATTAGCATCTCAGAAGAAGTGGAGCATACATCATATGGACATGAAAAATGCCTTCTTGAATGGGTACGTAGAAGAGGAAGTATATGTGGAGCGGCCATAAGGTGTTGAAGTGGAAGGAAAAGAGCATCTTGTTTACAAGTTGAAGAAGGCTTTGCATGGCCTCAAGCAAACACCAAGAGCGTGGTATGCCAGGATTGATGGATACTTTCAGGAGAATGGCTTCCAGAGAAGTAAGAGTGATCCTACCCTATACTACAAATAAGAAGGTACTGATATTCTCATCATAAGTTTGTATGTTGATGATCTTTTGTATATGGATAGTAGTTCTAAGATGAAAGATGAATTCAAAGCTACTATGATGAAAGAATTTGAGATGAAAGATCTTGGTCTGATGAAATATTTTCTAGAAATGGAGGTTTATCAAAGTAAGGATGAGATTTTCATTTGTCAAACAAAGTATGCACAAGATATGCTAAATAAATTTAATATGACTGATTGTAACCTTGCCTGCACTCCAAGTGCTCATGGAGTTTTTTTATGTAGAGATGATGGTGCTGATTTAGTTGATGAGACAACTTACAGAAGTATTGTGGGGAGCTTGATGTTTATAATCCACACAAGGCCTAATATTGTCTATTCGGTTTCACTTGTTTCAAGGTATATGACAAATCCATCTGAAATACATATGAAGGCAGCCAAGAGGATTTTGAGGTATGTGAAAGGGAATTTAATTTTTGGTATTCATTACTATTCTTCTGAAAAGTTCAATCTTGTAGGCTTTAGTGATTCAGATTGGGGAGTTAGTATGGATGACTGTAAATCTACATCTGAAAATTATTTTTCTTTTGGTTCTAGTTTAATTACTTGGAGCTAAAAAAACCAAAGTATTGTTGCCATCTCATCTACAGAAGCAAAGTATGTTGCAATTACCTCAACCGGTACACAAGCTCTTTGGCTCAAAAAAATTTTGGAAGAAATTAGAGAAAAACAAATTCAGCCTACAGTAATTTATTGTGACAATGTGAGTGCCATCTGTATGTGGGAAAAGTGCGCTAATAGAATTCAATATGTGAAAATATTTCAAAATACTAGTCCACACACACACACAGGACTTCTTGATGCAATCTATGGAGTAATAACGTATTACTCAGCTTCCCAAGGAGGGTCCCATGGTTCTCTATCTCACAATGTCCGTCTACACCATCAAGTTAGCTAAGAATCCAATTCATCACAGTAGAACAAAGCATTTTGATTTGAAATATCACTTTATACAAGATTTGGTGCAGAAGAAGGATGTCGAATTGAAGCACATCAACACCCAGGATCAGCTAGCAGATATATTCACCAAAGCGGTTGCGAAAGCTCAGTTTATAACACTATGAGATAAGATTGTCAACTCCCTCAGCATCAAGGGGGAGTATGTTGATAACTAATGCTGCTCTAGCATGCATTTAGATTAATTTAGTTAATAGTTTTTTGTTTATTCGTGCACATAAAGCATGTACTCCAACATGCATTAATCCTTAGGACTTTTTTTAGTTTTGTTTTTTGCATGAGTCTGTTTTTAGTAAATAAAGCATGATGTGCATGCACTTATTGTATTCTTAATTTAGGGAGTAGTTTGTTTTTTCTAGTTTGAGAGTCTTAGTAGCTTTCCATGCAATGCTAGGAATATATTTAGAACTGCAGTTATTATTAATTCTTCTAGGCTGCAAATTTTTTATATATACAGCCTCTATGTAATTTTTTAATTAAGCTTCAATAAAGAAATTGGTGTGTAATTCCAAAAAATAGGACATTATGTTTTTTATTCTGAATTGTGATTTCTTTTTGCAATTTATTCTTTTTGCTGTTATTGTTTGCTAATTAGCTGGTTGAGAGAGGATAGGTCAGTTCAAAATTCTACATGAAAGCCATAAAATTATTGAATCCAAGCATGGCACTCTTCAGAAATAGCCTGTTTTTGGTGATAATGTTTTTCGCAATTAACGGAGTCTGGGCTGCTACTTCTACTTCTGATACCATCATTAAGGCCTGTAATTGTTCCATACATACAGACTTTTGCATTTCATCATTGTCCAAAGCTCCCGTGGCTTTTCAGGCAGGCAGATTTAGCAGAACTTTCTGTTATTGCAGTCAATTTGTGCATTGAAGAGGCGAAAGCAGTTTATGATTTCATAGTAGCTGATCTCCGAGAAAGAAATCCGAGTATTTCTGCGCTTAAGGAGTGCACGAAGCTCTTGGAAGATGCAAGGGATGGACTTCATAAGTCACAGTCAGAATTAAGGCGCATATCTAGTGCCAATTTCAATGATTCTATATTTGATGTGCAGTTATCGCTGGGTGATGCAAGAAACCCATGCTTCTGAAACCTTGCTTTCCGCCGTTAAGGCTAAGACAGATTATCTTACATTATTGATCAGCGATGCTCTACGTGTTCTTATCAAGCCTGGAGAGCAGGGACATATTTGAGTTTTACTGTATGCTAACCCACAATATTAATTATGTTAAATTCCAGATAATCCCATATTAATTATACTTGAGTAGTGAAATTCCAGATAATCCCATATTAATTTTGTTCTTTACCATAGGAGTTCAATAAGTCAGAATATTTAAGTATTTTGAAATTAAATCTCTTTCTTCTCTCTGGCTGAAAATTCTTAATGGATTCTTTTGGTTCTGAGTTCATCACTTGGGAAGGATAGCCACCTATGGAGATCTTCAGTTTCGACAACCCTTGGGATGTTAGATATGTTGCCTTTTAGCAGTTCTAATTTGTTATTCTTTTCTCTTGTAAGTGGGCTGTTGCTGGTTTTCTGTTGTATTCCTGATGTTTTACTAATCATATTATTTTTCTTTCTAAATTAGCTAGGAATCTCCTCTTTTCTTGAATGAAATTTTAAAATATATATATATATTTTTCTATAATTTTCAAAACATATAACCTAGGGACCTTATAAATACTTCAAAGACAATATTATTGCATTCACTAATTTTCTAAGGAGTTATCTATGTTCATTTTGGGAGATTCCTTTTCTTTTTCTTTTTCTAATACTAAGTTATTTTTAAAATAAATTATGTAACACTGGTAAATTTATTTCGCTGCTTATTTTCAATTTTTTTCCTTGTAATGTGAAAAGCGCAGTTCACGACTTAAAAAATGAAAAAAAAAAATGGTCACTAATCAGTGCCCTCTCCATTTTCTTGAAGTTTTCGTTGTTTTGTTTTTATTTTGTTGAGATTCATTTTGGTGGCTCTCAAGTTCAAAAATTCTGCAAAGAAGTCCATTTTGTTTTTGTAGATGAAAATCTAATGCATTATCAATGGCTCCATCTTCTTCCCAATGGAATATTTAATTTCTCCCACATCGCATAGGAACAATAACAGTTTTTTAGAGTTAAAGATAGGTTTTCTAAATATAATCTTTGCATCTTAATTTTGTAATCTGCATGTTAAGTTTTTCTATTTTGTTGACATTCAATTTGATAGATCTCAAGTTCGAAAATTCTGCTGAGAAGTTGTCCATTTTGTTTGGGTAATAAAGTAATGCATTATCAATGCCTCCATGTTCTTCGTCCACTTTTGATATTTGCATCTCTGTTCTTTTTCAGCATTATCAGAAATTATTGGCATTTCTTCCATAATGTCTCCGATTTGTGCGCATGCTAGCTTTTAGCTTCATGGTTTTCAATAAGACAACCTAGTAGTTCAAGGTTTCTTGTTTCCAAAATTTCAAGTTTTACTTCCCAATGTTTCTTAGATGCATCTGCAAATGGACTCTGTAAACTCATTATCAGTATGATAGCTTTTTAGAAAGTCATTGCATGGAGAATATTTTGAAACAAAGGTGGGTTTTATAAAAGTTCACTATGGACGAGGCTAGTTTAAACATTTCTATAATCAATATACTTGAGATTGAGTAAATTTGACGTTACCTAACATTGATTCTTGATATGCTGAAAGTTACTATCATAGATGAAATTTTCATAATTCTTGCTGAGAAATAAATAGTTTCAAAATTACAAGAACATTTTGAGGTTGGCTATGATATGATTTCTGAACAAGGCTATAGTGGACAAGGTATTAGAAAGATAGAACAAGGAATCAAAGTCTTTATAGAACCTCCTTCACAATACACTAAATAAGGTGTAGGATTTCTAAACTTTTTATCACAACAAAAGAATATTTTCTTTAACCTTCTGAAAGCTAACTTGATTACTATTTATTTTTAAAAATGAAGAAATAATCACAAAAAAAATCAAGACAATCCTTCTTTTTGTACATATCAAAAAATCCATGACCATTATACCATTAAATAACCATGATTTAGAATTTAAACTTCAACAACTTATTGCTATTGGTATTATTCAAATTGTAGATGAAAATGGGTTACCCTTTCTCCTTAACTCTTCTAATAAACTCCTAAGGACCAATTATGTTGCTCCTGACTATGTGACACAAGTAAATTTCCTTTCAGGGGTCTTTGTCAATCATGGTGGTACAATTCCATGAGCACCCATACCTGGCTAGAAACATAATAGCCTTGTTATTCTTGTCTCTATGCTTGGGGGGAAGAATAGTTTTTGATCTTTTCTCTCTCTTTTCTAAGGATTCACTTTTCCTTTGTTGAGTTGCAACTTTTATTAGGATGACCTTTCTTGCATAGAATTTTTCGTCTAGGGGATTGTTGAGGTGTGTATCCTTTATTAGGACCTCTTCCCTTCTTGAAAGTGTTTATTTTTATAAATGATCTCTCCTTACTGTTGAAAGTGTGTTATAATTCATCAAGAATCGCCTTTCTTAGAAATAGGGAAGGTCATTCTTGATCTCCTTCCCCCCCCATTTGGTTAAAGATGTTATTTTTGTTAAAGATCTCCTCTTGGAGGTATGTATATTTGGACAAATATCTCTTCATTATTTTATCATGCATACCTCAAAAGAATTCCTTTACACTTGGTGCAAGAGATCACTTTTACAACTATCCCTTCCTTGCTTAAAAGAGTCATGCCCTCTTTCGAGATTGGAATGCATGTACATTGTTCCTTAAAGGATATGTCCTTATGATGAAGGTGTTTATCCTTGTTGTCTTTTCTTTCTACCTTAAGATATCAACATGGAGCTATGTTGACATCTTAAGGGGGTAGGGATATGTGCGACCTCCTTATTGCTTGTGTTGGTGTTGTACTACAATACCCATTTTATAGTTCCGTCTGAGGATTTTCTTACAAATAATGGGATTTCTCTAGTTATCCTTGTCCAATTTGTAGATTTTCTTAATACCAGTGGGCTTTGTTTGGTTATCCTTATTCAATTTGTGGACCCTTGTCCTAGTGTCATTGCAACAACCGTTTTGCACTTGCATTTGCAGATTTCCTTACAAATAGCAAGTTTTTTTGGTTATCATTATTCAATTTAGAAATTTCCTTAGAAACAATAGTTTTTTTGGGTTATCTTTGTTCAATTTGTGGATTCCTTACAAACGATGAAATTTGTTTGGTTATCCTTGCTAAATTTATGGACCCTTGTCTTGGTATTACTATAGCACCCATTTCACAGTAGATTTCCTTGCAAACAATGAGTTTTTTTTGGTAATGATTATTTTTTAGGACAGGTAAACTAGCATAACACACTTTTCTAGACTTTTTGACTCTCCTCACCTTTCTCACATGGATCACAAAACACGACACAACTTGTTGTCTAGTAAAATTCATGCTTTCATGGATCACATAGCATAACACAACTTGCTAGCCTATGTTTCTCTCCCTCTCCCATGGAACCATAGAATAACACACCTTGCTAGTTGTTTGATAATGGGATTTTGTATCATTAATTGATTTATTCTCTTTCTCTTTCCATTACACTTCTTTTGTTCTTCCAATAGCACTCTAATAATTATATTAGCGGTTGAGACATTTTGATTATTCAAGTCTCTTCAACTAGTTGACTTGGAGTTTTTGTTTTCAGTACTAATCCCTTTTTGTGTGACTTTTATTTTGTCTTTGTTTTTTCTTTGTTGTGAGTGTCATTGTATGTAATCGTGTGAGCTAATATCTTCAACTTAGGGGATTGTTCCCTTGAATATAGTGATATATTATCTCTTTGTTATCTTTCTCTTGATTTATCATGTCTCTTTCTCGAGCTGTTTCTTCTTGTTTATCATGAGTATGACCATAAGTTAATACTCCTACTAAAGTAGGGGATAAATGTAGTATCATAAATTGTAACCCCTTACAATTTTACATTCCTTTTTGTGCCTTTTTCTTAGGGTATCTCCTCCTAGCTCTTTTCCAAATTTATTTCTAGCCTTTATACTATAGAAATTATGTCCTATGATCATATCATGGTATGGGTCTCTATCCTAAGCTTGTGTAACCTAAGCCACCTTTGTTTCACCCCATTATGAGTGGAATAGGACACTAGGCACCCTTGTCCTCCCACAATGGACCCATTTTTAAATATGTTAGTGTACCAATTCTCACTATTGATTCTCAATCCCAGTATTTTAATATGATCATTGGGGGTCGATATAATTTATGAAATAAGTTGGGATCTCTATATAAGAGAATATTTCTAATTCATTTCCACATCATAGCATATCAAGGATACATCATTTTATCCTACCTTATGCTACACCGTTCAAGAGAAAAAAGATTTTTGATATGAGTATTATGGAGCAACAAGTTGCAACAATCTTCATGCAATAATTTTTTCATGATTGATTTATTTTATGCCTTATCATGTCATATTATTACATCAATATTTATGGGTCTTATTAAAAAGAGAATTGCATCATCGTCATTATCAACAACATTAACCTTCACGTATAATCCAACATATTACTTCAAAACTTTTCCTTCATTCATATCTATTTCATTAAGGGTTAATTCCAAACTCGAGGTTCGACCTAGGAAAACCCTTATCAATCGAACACCACTTTCCCTATCTTGTGTGTGCAAGTGATAGATTCTGGGGAGAGTTAATACAAATTTAGAAAGTATAGAATGAGACACATAGGACAGATTTTGAAGAAGAGATAAAAGCTAGGACAAAATGCTCAGACCTATTGTTTGATACTCTTTTGATGAAATTTCAAGGAGATACTGAGAGTGACATCCTAATTGTGAGATTAAATTTGATATATGCATCTAGTAACTTTAGGAAAATGTCACTTAGTCCTATTGTCCCAAATTTTGAGCTCAAATTTTATGTATAGGTTCCTCTCTACTTCCCACTTCTAGATTTGAGCTTGACGTTTGCATATCTATTCTAAAACTATTTATTTATGTTGATCATTTATCAATACATCATTAGCCCTAATTCATACCCTTTCCATTATCAATTCAATTTCACCTCAAACAAGGTGTCAAGGAGAGTAGAGAACCCAATTTGTGCTCAGCTTTTTTCCACAGGTTTTGAGGTTGACCCTATCAATTTTTATTCCCCTTAATGTAATAGGATTGATAATGGTCTTTGTTCCTAGTTCATATAAATAGACTAATGAACCCTCATTTTTCCACCATTATAGGTGCCTAGTTTATAGATTTAAGGGATTCAGTATTTTGTGAGGCTTGATTTGGATAGTAGATCCAAATAATTATTCTCACCATGATTTTTCCCTTTTGGGTTTCCATGTAAATATGGTGTTCATATGTATGAATGTGTATTTATATTATGTATTTTATATTCTACTAGTATGTATTTTTAATGGAGAATTTGGATATGATGTTTGGATAAGTTATAAATGGTAATTAATGTTTAGTTATGTTTCAATTAGCATATATAGATTCACCCCTCTTCTTAGTATACTATGTGAAATATAGGTGGAGACTAGAAGAATATGATAATGGAGGAAAGGTTGGTTGAGAGAGTTGTATTTTGTTTTGGAGGAGGGATGGAGATTAAGATGATACACTATAAAAATGAGAATTAATATTGAAGATGATGGATGGAACTCGATTTAGGATTGAAAGTGGAAGAAGAGAATGATGGATAAATGCTTGGTTAAGATAGTGAAATTTTGATTTGGAGGAGGGAATGGAGATTAATATGATTCATTGGAAATTAACTTGGGATTTAGAAGGATGGAGGAAAGGTTGCGTGTGAAATTTTTTTATTAGAGGATAAGTAGGTTTTAAGGGGACTAGAAACCCCCTGGATGAATCAGCATCCAAACTCGAACAAGAAACAGCTGATCAAAAGATTTATAATGAATCCATACAGCCACCCTTTAGTGAAACGCCAGCCACAGGACAACAAAGAAAACTACATATCAAGCAGGTCCTCAGCAATGAAACAAGAATCTGAGGGTTTTGAATGGTACCCACAACTAGCGAAGAGGGTTTTAAATTGGCTCCCATAACCTCAAAGAAACTGAGGGTTTTGAATGGAACCTACAACCATACAAGAAGGTTTTAACTAGGATCCCACAACCTAAAAATGGGCTCCCAAGCCCAGCACACCTTAACCAAAAACCAAAACCATAACAAACCAAGGTGTGCCCTATAAAAATGATAGCTAACACCCGATTAGTCATAAAAATAACTAATGGAGGAGGGTATATACTGTCCCCCTCACCCAAGAGGAACAAGAACATGATTGGAAGCCGAAATCTCTCCACAATCACCACCTCAATATAGATTAGAGGAGGAAGAACAATACAATGCACAAACTTGGCCATAAAAAATCTGAGGTTCTCAAAAATGGATCTTGATAGGCTCCCATAACCTACAGAGCTAGGAGAAAGATCTCCTCTAGAGCCTAAGTAGTCCAAAAGAAGGACATCACCAGCCATATGCTAGCACCAACCAAATTCCATAGCAGCACTCAACTCCACCTCTATAGGAGAGAAGTTGTCTCCAGCACCAACCGTCACCATCACCAAGGAAGGAAGGGCCACCTCAATAAGGCAAGCTGGAGAAAACCCAATCTACATAGAGAAGACATACGAAAAGATTTTGCAAGCAAAGGCATGACTAGACATAATAGAACAACCCATCAATAAATCTTCATCAAATATCGAGGGTGCAGAAAACAAATAGATTATACCCACCCTTAGGACCTTGAGCCATGGCCCTAGAAAGAACACCTCCTCCTTAAGAGAGAAAAGAGTAGTAGCGGGCATGAAACCCCTAAAAACCGTAACGACGGAAGCCATTACCTCATCCAAGGAGCAGACAGGGGTCATCACTACATCAAGACTAGCCCGGGACACAATACCCCTCGAAACCACAAACAAAACTGAAGAAGGCACAAATATTGACCATGACCAAAGGAACGGGCAGCGCAAATGATGTACCCCAGGGAATATACAGCCATGGGGAGCCAACACCGCCACATCCCACTAAATGACCAAAGGAAACAAGAGGCATCTTCTGGCCTTTGATAGGCTTGGCATAGAGGACAGAAACCTCCAAACCCTCCCAGCACCGAATAGACATCTCCATCCAAACCGCCATGGAGCAGAACAAAGAGAGGAGGAAAAGGACAGTCATAGAAATGCGAAGAAGCCCCCGCCACCCTTCTCTCCATCCCGGTCACCGTTGTCCTCCTCCCCTACAACATCACCCACAACCCTAGCTGTCACTGCTCCTCGTGTGCGCACCTCCATGCTTATCACATACACATTTTAGTTTTTTATATATATGGTTTGAACTAAGGATGTAAGCACTATAGGCAATAAGCCCCACTATTTCTCCAAGGTTTTCCCCAGGTTAAAGCATGCTCCATTGTTAACACGGTAGAGATGAACCATTTCACCAAAGGGTCATCCCCTAGTTGGGTGTGAAAGTTAACACATATTCCTAAATTAAATCTTCTTAATTTTAGAAACATAATCTTCTTCATAAGTAAACTCGTTTCCATTCAAAAATTTCTTCTTCTTTTATTAGTTAACTCAATCTTTAAATGAAAAAATTATGTCTACGCATTTATCCATCATTAAATGAATAATTCATTATTATCTTCTCATGCACTCAAAATAGAACAAATAATAATTTGTAGCTGAGTTGACTCATTGCCATTATTTTTATCCTTATATTCCATTTTTATTTATTATAAAGTCTATAAACAAGATCATTTCCTTATCATTTTAAAATCTCACACCTTATACAAATTCATTTTGTCAATATTAATCCTCAATTCAATCAATCATATGTGTTATGCCATGAGGATTAATTGACTTAGATTTATTTATTTTTTTGAAATTTGTATTTCTTATTTTCTAATTTCCTTTCAATACAAGCGTCAAGAAAAATAAAGGATAATTTGGATGCTCTCATCCAAAAATAAAATAACATGAAAATGTGAAGTACAAAATTATCTCAATTAATGAGGAAGGGGAAGATGAAGAGGAGGAAGAAATTTTAGCACAATCCTTGCAACAAAAGTGCCATAAAGTGTCAAAAGGGATAAAATATTAAAATTAAAAATATGGAAGAAAAAAGGGCCAAAAATAATAGAACGGAAAATATCAAATCTTAGGCACATACGAAGAAAGATAAAAAAAATAAATCAATTTTTTTTATAGATCGCGTTTTACACTAGGAAAATGATTGGAAGTAGCACAACTATATTGAAATTTTTTTGTAGAGAATGAGAGGATTATTCTCCAAGTTATACTGGACTTCATTGGAAGTATTCATTATGTAATGGTAGATATACTATACAATTTTTTGAAGGAATTTATTGAGACCATTAAGGGAAAAAGAAAGAAGGAAATACAAATAGTAGATAGCATTAGAACAAGTTTCTTGAGAATTAGACTTCTCCCTAAAAAATAAAGCACAAAAAGAGATCTATAAAACAAGGAGATTGTGTATAAGTAGAAAGTAGATACTCTCTATTTTTAAAATGACAAGGCCAAGCCAAGAGTGAGAAGTTAGACCATTAAGTCCACCAATAAGGCCTTTTCTAGCCTACTAGCTAAGAATGTTGTGGTAGAAGAAGATAATATACAAAATATAATAAATCAATTGTTCTATAATAGGAATAAGTATAGAGAAATTAGTCAAGGACATCTATGATGACACTACACAAACAAAGAAGGATATAAATATAATATAGATTGTGATATCAAGATGTATCAACAAATAACAAGAAAATATGAAGAACAAAATAGAAACAGATAAATAAATGTTATGGGATACATATTTCATGATAAATGAGAGCATCTAGAAAAATACACACCACGGTAAAATGGGCTTGATCAAGGGAATGAAGAGATTATCTAGAAAGAAAAAGATAAATATTTTTTATAGAAAAAATGAAGAGAATTCTCCTTCAACTAAAGTGTTAATAAATTTCATCACATCTCAAATTATTAATCCTATGGATAAGAATAGAGAGTTCATTGGAAAGTATACAATTAGACATCACCATGGAACTAAAATTCTTCACTTTCATACCAGTATGACCGCATATAGGATTATCATTGAAGAAATAGATCTATGAGGTTTAAAATATGTCAATTAAAGATAAAAGATAATAATGAATATGAATCTTTAGTAGCCATGTCCTTTGTATAGAAAGACTCCAAAGGTTTGCTACTAGATACTTAAATAATGATTGTTGATAAAAGACATAGACCTACAAATAAGAGATTAACATTATATTATAGCATGCAATAATAAATTATAACAAATCAATTTATATCCCCTAATATAATCTCCCTTGAACTTTCCTACACAAGAATTTTGGTTTTAATAGAAAAACATGGAGGGTGATCGAATAGGTTTAAAACATTAAAATTAACAATAAATAAATAAAAAATATGCATATCTTTTAGTAGTCATATCCTTTGTATAAAAATAACACCAATTTTTTTTACTACATGAATAATATATTGGTTGTTAATAAAATACATATAGATCTCTAAATAAGATATAAATAAGAGATTGTAAAATGCAAGAAATTATAACAAATTATAAGTTTATATCGCTATTTTCCCAAAACACATTGATTATTTAGTGTAAAGATTAAAATAGGAGTATTATTCTAGAAATTAAAACTAAGATCTTATTCATTCACTATTTCTATATTCATTGTTTCCTTCATTGGGGAACACAAAACAAGGTTCAACTTTAGTCCAAAGGAGAGCCGAACACTTTGATTAATTGTTTCCTTTTGAAGGAGTATTGTTTGATTTGGTATGATTTGGTATGAATATGCAATGTCTAGCTAAAATAATATAAAATTGACAAGATATAGTATAAATAGAAAGATATAGAACTTGAATTCAACACAAAAGCTTAGGTCTAGAAATGAGAGACATAGAAGAACATGTAGCTGAAATATAGAGTTGAAAGTGCTCAACTAGTGAGCTAGGTGCCATAAATATTATGAAGGTGTGTATGTCAATTGAAATCTCTAGATTCTAGATTAGGAGCCCCTTTGGGCATTTTACTCCAAAATTCATCCTAAAACTATTGAACAAGTAAGATAATCAACATATTCTAGGGGTTTTTACCTCTTCAAAATTTGAGACTATGCATTATAGTCTACTTTGTGCAAATTTACAATTTTTTGCTATCAAATTTCTACCTACACAAATAAAAGGGAAAAATGGTTGTGCTGTATAGGGGCTTGCCTAAGTCAAATCCCATGATGTTGTTCCCACCTCCACAATAGTAATAATGATGTAAAAGAGAGCTTACCCCTGGTAGAGAAAATTCTGAATCATAAATAAAATGCTCAATTGACAATATTATACCTTAGGTCAATAATGGTGGTGATACAATGCTCTTTAGACAAGTCCTCCAAGTGTTGATTCAATAACATAACAAATCATAACATAATCCATCATGAAACCATACTTTAAAATTGATTTTTGTAGCTTGTTGCTCCATGTACTCAATTATACTCTTGACTAAAGGATTACAACTCTTGAATTATGATGATAGAATCACTAGATTGATTTGTAAATGATAAATAATTGACTTATATAGGGTTCTCAAGGTATTTCCTAATTTAGGGTGACTTCCAATGGTCAAATGAAAATATAGGGATTGGATTATAAATGGTAGAAATCAACACTTGCACAAGCTTCAATTTGGACCCCTTTTGGAGTGACTAGGGTGTTGGTGCCCTAGTCCACTAGGAATATAGAGCTAGGTGCTACAGTCCACTAGAAAAAGAGCTAGAAAGGGCAATGACAAAGCATTGGAGTCTAGTACATAATAATCTTGTCTCAATCTTGACATATAATAATATTAGAATGTGATAAGGCCCAAATAGGCTTGAAATGACCCAAGAGAGAACACACTAAACCAAGGACCTAGATAAAGTATGAAATTATAAATGAGATATAATTTACGACACTACAATTTGTATTATTGAACAATGTATATTGCGAGGATCTAGAAATGCATGTAAACTATAAGGGAGGGAAAATAATATTTATTTTAAAGAAATGTTGATCACTTGACCATGAAGATGTATGCCTATTCATTGAAAAATAGATTTAAAAAACTTAAACTAAGAAAGATATTCATATGAATCTACAATAAAACTATACTTATAGATATATAAAAATCAAAGATCCTAGTAATATTATACAATTAGACATACATCAAAGATCCAATCCTACTTAGATAATCTCCATATATTATATTACAAGTATAATTAAAATAGCTTTATAATGGTTTCAAAACGCCTAAAAAAATTAAGTAATAAAACTTAAATAAAAGATTATTAAATGTAAGCTTAGAGATAGTTAGATTATCCCCGAACATCCCAATTAGACATGAAGAAGTCCAACTTTAGAGAGGTTTTTGCATTAAAATTTAACTTCTTAGTCTCATATAAAATATATATTATTTTAACTATCAGAATATGGAACACATAATTTGATCCCACATAATCTCCTATAGATAATCCTATACAAGAATGGTCAGAAACCTTCTTCTTTTGATTGGGATCTACATATTTATAACAGCTATATCTAGTTGCCATAAATCTCCAATGAGCTAATAGTTGTATAGATCGCAAACATTCTATATAGTTATCAGCTCTTTATATCGAACATTAAATTGATTTCAACAAATACACAATCAATCAAATTTGATGTTCAAGGAAAAACTTCATTACATTTGGACTTTAATAGGGGAAAATCAACAGCTGCCTATTCTACCCAACTATTTCAATTCTTGACACAAAAATTGACTTTTAAAAATAGACCACACATAAAAAAAAATTGTACATAGTAAAGAAAAAGTCTCTGTTAATTTATAATTCCTCCGAAGTTATATTTACAATTGATCTTCTATTTGGTTTTGTAGTGCCATTAAAATACTTGATTTTGGCGCATGGCACTTTCTAGGAAATTAATGACTGAACTCAAGATATTGCCTCTGATTCATCAGCGTACAGGTTTCCTTTTAGTTATCTGATCAAAAACTTTCCTCCACCACATCAGCTATCAAAACTGATGATTTTAGAAATTGACAATTGTTTTTCTTCAAATGTAGAGAGTTGAATTTAAATGCTAGATGTGTTCTTACTTAAGCTAATCGATCTGTGTTTTCATAGACACTGATAATAAAGACACGTACATGGGTATGTGCTTTTCCAGGAAGGAAGATAATTACTCATAAGTTGTTTCTAATGAAATTGAAAGCCAATTTCCTCAAGTAAGAAATGATAGCAAAAATGTACAGGCCTTATATTTGCTCAAGCAAGCTATCGATGATGATTTAAGTGTCGATGATGAAGCACGCAAACATGAGCTGAAAAATTTTGGTCTTGAAAGATTTTATCTGAAGTTGGAGAATTCTAATGGACCCAAGATGCGTCAAAATGGCCTGCGAGAAAGTGAAGAAAATTTAACATGCAAGAAAATCTCTGTTACCCAACTGATTGGACTTCTCATGAAAAATTTGAAGTCCAGATCAAGGTCAAAATGTAGGGCAAAAAATAATGTTAGTAAGGGTTAAGACTCACTCTTCTTGAGGTATTGAGGAATCAAATATGTAATATGTTATATGCCCATTTATTAAATCTTTTTGTTTGCAATAAAATTTACCCTTGCGTTTGTGTTATGCAGATGAGAAATAAAATCTGCTAAAGAAAGTTAGGGTTTCTAAAGATGTTGTAGAGCCATCTTCAAACAATAAACGCAAAAAGTTTGGTCTTTTGACTCACACATTAGAGGAATTGGGAAGAAGATCCAAGTCTAGTGAATTAATCACAAGAATGTTACACAACCTTTACAATCCAAAGATTCCTTGTTTTATCATATGATCTTTTAATTGATCATATAGAGTTTGGAGTCGAACTAGGATGTTTTTAATTATTATTTTGATTTGTATGGTTGTTAATTGAAATGTAGATTTATGTTGTGATTCAGAATAAGAGCATTAGAATTGTCATGGATAGTTTGCTTGAGCAAATCTAAATCTGGAAACCAATTTAACAATATAGTTTATATAGTTCTGATTAATGAAGATTGATTTCTATTTTTACTTTTTGTAATAAAAAGCTGACAGTTGGGATCCAGAGTGGACTGGAAACTATAATTTAGTTTCTTGATTTAAATGCACAACATACATTATATTTGGAAGAATTTAAGCACGATTACTATAATTGCGTATAATTTTGAGGGAATTGAGAAAAGCATTCTGTCTTACAAGCGTAGATTTTTGCATAAATTGCAAGAATCTTAATTGCTCTTTGTTTTTATATTCTTGTCACTACATGAATAGCAAGGGAGAACACTTTTTAATTTGACCAACCTTATAATATTTAAATTCGTAATTGTATTTATCGGTAAATGGGCAAGAGTATGGTTTTATGATCATTAAATCTTTTAACATAAAAGGCAATGTAGAGTGATGATATTAGTAAATAAAGCTACGACATTAATAATTAAATATAGTTTGACATGAATCAGTATTTCAATTTTTGTGTCTATGATTTCATTATATTACCTTTCTCTTTTGTATCTGTCATTTCATTATATATATATATATATATATAGTAGGTACTTCTAATAATTAATTTATTGTTTGAATCTAATTTAGCTATTAAGTTTTCAAATTTGTCACTAATTTTTCTAATATCATCATTATAGTCATATTATTGACTAAGTCTATATGTGACTCTGAATCATCTACAAGACTGACACATATAGAGTTCAACTTGATTCTACTATGAATCACTTAATAATTTATAGAGTCTTAATTGAAGAAAACTTGTCTGACACATACAGAAATAGAGTCCTAATTGACTTCACATTCCAACATAATAACCTTGAAAGTTTTGTATCTAATCGATTCGGATTGAGTTATTGTCCCAGAAGCGAGGGAAACATCAATAGAAGAACTCGGTTGAAGCAGTTGATTCACTTGGTGATTTCGATAGAGTAGTTGAATAAGCAGCAGCTGATTCCAAGCATGGCGTCCTACAGAAGTGATCTCTTGTGTGCAATCGTGTTTTTAGCAATTCATGGAGGCTGGGCTCAGACTTCCGATACAATTAGTAATGCCTGCAGTAATGCCTTATATACACACTTTTGCGTTTCATCATTGTCCAAAGCTTCTGGGGCTTTGGAGGCAGATTTAACCCAGCTTTCTGTTATTGCAGTCCGTTTGTCTAGTGAAGTAGCGAAACCTGTTTCCAGGTTTATAGAAAAGCTCAAAAAAAGAAATCCCAATGTTTCGGCTCTTGAAGACTGCTCAGATCTGTTGAAGGATATAAGGGATCAAATTCATGATTCACACTCACAATTAAAGAAATCGTCTACTGCCAATTTCATGGAAGATGTAGCAGATGTGCTCACATGGTTGAGTGGTGTAGAGAGTAATCAAGATACTTGCCTGACTGGGTTGAAAGAAAGCAATGTTCCTGCAACCTTGGTTTCCAGTGTAAAGGATAATACAGATAATCTGACCATGTTGATTAGTGATGCTCTAGCTGTTGTTAGCACTCTTGGGCAGCAGGGACATATTTGAGTACCTTCAATAACAGTTGAACATACTGGCTATTGGCTTGTCGGGAGGGATTTATAGCAGATAACATACGTGATGTTTAAGCTTCATCTTTTGTTTCTTCTTTCGTTTTGTTTGTGAGATATATCATTGTGCTATCTATGTACCATTTTTGGTAACATACAAATGGGATGTTTGTGATTCTGTACTATTTTTAAAGAGAATTTTTGTCATTCAAGAAATATTTTTATTATTGTTATTTGTTTGATTTTAAAAATATATTTTTAAGATATATGGCCGAATTCTAATTTATTTTGAACATTTATCTTCTAGTTTGCATGAATTAAAGGAAAAACATTATAATCTTTTTTTTTCCTTGATGTTTTACAGTGGAATTTATTTTCCCTTACATCTTATGACAATGTAGAATTTTAATAAATTATCTAATGAGAAAAAAATTACTAATGAAAAGATTGAAAATTCTGTAGTTAGTATGGTGTACCCTTCATCACAGGGGTTACAAAAATAGAGTATTTAGCTATTTATTCTGGAAGGTTGGATATCTTCTAAATCTGGTTTATCTAGTTAATTGTGATAATATAGTTAGGAATTTTTTCTTTAAATTTTAAAAAATTATTTTTCTTAATGTTTCTTTCAATGTTTTTTTTTTTTTAATAAAAGTGGATTATTCCACTTAACTTTTTTATTATTATTTTTTATTTTTTACAAAGGATTCAAAGAGCATACCGGAGGAAAGAAATTTGGGAAGAAAACCTCTGGTCACAGCTCATAAAATAAACCTGTAGTATCTGACAGTTTATGCACCCCGCCCAAAACCACATACAAAATGCAGTCACAACACATATAATATCAGTTTTGCATAGAGCCCATATGACAATTTGCCAAAAAAACCCATCGAATAATTTTCAAATGTAGACTCTAGAGCTACTACCAATGGAAGAAGACAAAATTTTCCAAAGCCCTGTGCCAAATCCCATGAGCCAAAAACCTTCCTGCCAAAAAAGAAAGTATAAAAAAACCTTTGGAAAAACACTATTGTATCAAATACCATGAGCTCGAACTCTCCTCTAGACAATGAACATGAATACTTGAAATGAAAGGGGAAAGCGGGAATAATTATCATCATAAAATTTTACATCAACATTACTCAAGAAAATCAAATAACTATTGCTGCAAACCTTCCCATACCCTAGAAGGAATTTCCTCAAAACCCACTTCTTGTTGATTAGCATTGCTATCAATGGCTAAATTTGCCAAATAATCTACAATCGTATTAACTTCTCTGTAACAATGGGATACCAAGAAAGATTCAAACAATTCTAATTTTTGTAAAATGGGATCAAGTATATACTGCAAACTCCAACAATTCGATTTATTTTTCATAACACATTGAATAATCACCATAGAATCTCCTTCAATTATTAAGTCCTTAATTCTCAAAGAGATTGCCATATCCAATCCAAAAGACAAAGCATGAAATTCCACATAATTGTTAGTTTTAAAACCAATAGCATGACACTTAGCTCAAATAAAATTTGCATTGTGATCATAAATTACCATGCATACCCCAGCCGGCCTAGGGTTACCACGAGAGGCCCCATCAAAATTCAGTTTAAAGTGCCCTTGCAAAGGAGGTTTCTATCTAGCAGAGCATCTCTTACCTATTGCATCATTCTTTTTCAAAATTGAACCATGAGAGGGTAAAACTGACAGCAGCTTCTAAACTTTAGTAACTCTACTATCCCAGTGCGAAAAAGAAGTAAGATTTTCTAAATTCTTATAAATAAATGACAAAGCAACCTCAGAGATTGAAGACTCATTTTTTAATAGAACCTCAGACATAGGAGACCTTGTTTTTTAAAATATCCTACTGTTTCTCTCTAGCCAAACATTCCAAATCACAATAGATGGAGATATGATCCAAAGGCATGCATAAAAAGATGAGGCAAACATAAAGGGCCAAGATCTTAAATGGGAAATGAGATCCTTACCAATAACAAAGGATATATTTAACTTCTCAAACAACCATTACCAACATTCATAAGCATAATCACAATGTAGGAACAGGTGTGAAGGAGATTCTGAATTTTTGTTACAAAGGACACAAGGGAAAACATCAGTAATACCAAGCCTATCTAGTCTCATACCTGTAAGGACTCTATCCTAAACTGCCAACCAAGAAAAGGCTCCAGCTTTAGGAAAGACAAGTCGAATGCCAAAACAACTTATAAGGCCAAGATGATAAATCTTTAGCAACCATAAGAGAGTTGTAACCATCTTTAACAGTGTACTTACCAAAAATATTCTTTGTCCAAATAAGTTCATCCTCGGAATCAGAAAGAAATACAATTCTATCCCCTAAAATCTTCTCAAAATCTAATTTCATGCTTTGATCAACATCTAAGAAATCAATCGACTTCCATCTAGCTATCTTAAGGGGTCCACTAGTCACAATTTCAAAATAATCTGCTACAAAAACACCCCAAAGGGAGGAAAGAACAGTGATCAGAGGAGACCAATCCCTAATGTTCACCAAATGTGTGTGTCCATTCCATACTTCATCCCAAAATCTGATCTTTCTACCATTATGAACAATCCATGAGAGATGAAGCAAAATAACTGATCTACATTTACAAAGGAAATTCCAAATAGCAGAACCCGAAGGCAAATTTGAGACTTTAAAAATGTACTCTCTAGGTCCATTATTTAAATATTTGGAAAACATAATCTGTGCCCATAAGGAGCTAGGCTTGTCATATAATTTCCAAACCAACTTAGCACCTAAGGCTAAATTTTGATTTTCCAGACTCTGAATTCCTGTTCCCCCAAGTTCCTTAGGGAAACATACCTTATCCCATGCAACTAAAGGGAGTTTCTTCTTACCATCTTTATTATTGTTCCAAAGAAAATCTCTAAGAGTATCCTGTAAACTAACAATAGCTTCTTTTGGAGACTTCAAAACAAACATGAGATATATGGGAACAACATTCAAAATAGACTTGATGAGAACAATTTTACCCACCAAAGTTAACCATCTACAATTCCATGAGAGAATTCTTTTAGAAATGACCGAAATAATCTTATCCCAAAAACCAATCTTATCCTGTTTAACAAAGAAAGGAATCCCAAGGTAAGTACATGGAAGATTTCCAGTCTCAAATCCCCAAAAGGATTGCAACCTATGCTGAACCAGTTGTGATGTATTAAGGAAAAAATTCTTTGATTTATCACCATTCACTTTTTGACCAGAAAGCAATGCATAATTTTGTATTATTCCTTTAATCACTTTTGCCTCTACTAACGAAGCATGTCCAAACAACAAAGTATCATCTACAAAGAGACAATAAGAAATACTTTGGGAAATATTATGAATCCTTATACCTTTCCAAACCCCCCCCCCCACTTTAGCAGCCCTAATAGCCCAACTAAAGGTTTCAGCTAGGAGAATAAACAAAAAGGGAGAAAGGGGATCTCCCTATCTCAAACCCCTAGAGGAAGTGAAAAAACCACAAGGACAACCATTAATTAAAACCAAGAATCTTGTAGAAGAAATACATGCACAAATCCATTTGACCCAGGCCTTCAAAAAACCTAACTTCTCAAGAACAGTACATAAAGCCCCCCACTCTACTCTATCATAAGCCTTCATCATGTCTAGTTTAAGTATCATGGCTGGGGTTCTTTGGGTGGAAATAGAATGCAACACCTCATGTGCTATAATTGCACCCTTTGTTGTCTCCCTTCCGAGAACAATACCACCTTGCTCCAATGAAATGATCCTAGGTAGAATTTTTGCCAAGCTAAGGGAAATTGCTTTCGTAAATATCTTATATAAAGTGTTACATAAAGCAATGGGGTGGAAGTCAGCAAAAGTTTTAGCATCCTCTTTTTTAGGAATAATTGCAATCATTGTAGTATTAAGTTCTTTTAGAATAGACCTATTTCTCCTAGCTTCCTCGAGAGCTAATAAAACATCATTTCCCATAAAATTCCAACATTTCTAAAAAAATAAAGGAGTAAAACCATCTGGTTCCAGAGCTTTAGCCGGATTCATGGCAAAGACAACACTCTTAACTTCTTCTAAGGAAAAGGGAGACATCAACATCTTATTATCTTCCAAAGATACTAAAGGAGGAATATTAGATATAATATCATTGCTGAGATTTCCATTTTCTGAAGATAATAATGACTTAAAAAACCTAACTGCCTCTGAAGCAATGTCCTCTGGTTTGTCAATAAATTCCCATTCTGACACTGAATACAAGATATTCTATTCTTACATCTTTTAATCTTAGTTGAAGAATGAAAAAATTTTGTGTTCCTGTCATCATCTGAAAGCCATAACTCTCTAGATTTCTGTCTCCAATAGATTTACTCTCTAGCTAACACCTCCTCAAGCTGTAATTTTAGTGACTTCAATTCATCAAAAACTTGTGGCACCAGACCATGTTGAAGCACATGAGTATTAAGAAACTCAATCATATCTTGAATCCTTTGTTTCTCCTAAAAAATGTTCTTAAAATGCGAGATATTCCATTCCCTAATATTCAATTTCAAATAACTTAACTTCTTAGCAATCTGAAACATACAGGACCTAGAACAAAAAGGAGTAGAATTCCACCATTTCATAAGCAGAGGCAAAAAGGAAGAATCCCTAAACAACATAGGCTCAAATTTAAATGGATATTTACAAGAAGTCTTATCCTCAATAACTGAAACGGAAATTGGAAAATGATCAAAACCCGAGACCAATAGAATAGAGGAAAAGAATTCAAAATCTTAATCAATCCAATTCTCAGATAACAAAAACTGATCTAATCTCTCAGCAATCTGAGGAAAATCCCTTCTCAAGTTTGTCGATGTGAAAACTCCATTCTAAGACTTACAATCAAAAAGGCTCATATCAGAAATGAAATCCCCAAAGTCATCCATAATATTTTTTTAGGGAAAACACCTCCTCTTTTCTCATCTAAATCAGTGATAGCATTAAAATCGCCCCCGAAGATAATAAAGGAACCATGTTTTAAGGGAGAAGAAATCCTCTTTAATTCACCCCATAACTTACTCTTCCCTTGGATACTTGATGGAGCATAAATATTAAAAAGCCAGAATTTAACCTTCAAAATCTTGCTTATAACTAAAGCCAACATCCAATTTGTAGCAGATGCCACTAACTATACCTCAATATTATAATTATTCCAAAGCAGTGCCAAACCTCTTGAAGTACCACAAGCTAGAGAAGAAAGAAAATCTCACCTTCTCCAAGATGAAAAAACCAAATCAGCAGACTCCTTTGACAACTTTGTTTCTTGCAACATAAAAATATCACACTTAATTAAGTCCATCTGGGACTTAATTAAGGGTCTCTTGTTAGGGGCATTTAAGCCCCTAACATTCCAAGAAATAATTCTCGTTGTTCTCGAGGGGAGGCCGAAGATCCTCTCTTCCCATTAACTGGAGACTTTTTGCTTTCCACAAAGCAACCTTGCAAATTACATTTCACAACCCCTGATCTTGTCACAGGAGGATTAGTCACAAATCTTTTACTCCTCTTTCTTTTTACACTTACTGGAGTTAGGAATGTTTTCTTAGGCCTACTAAGAGAGACTGAATGCCTCCCTTGCCCACCAGCAGGAGAAAGGGACAAAGTCTTTTGAATTCCAGCATCAATTTCCATTTGAGTCTTAAGATTATTTGGAGGCCTACCTCTTTTAGGAGAACCACCGATGGTGAAAAAATTGGAGTTGTTTGAAAAATTGGTAAACTCTTGCATGACTTTGGAGAAGCCAGGATAAATGGATTATCTTCAAAACCCAACTTTGTTGTAGCCAAAACCGCAAAAGGATTAGCGGATGCAGAAATTGGAAGGGTCGAGTTTATATCCCCCAAATCATTCTCAATCGAACAAACAACTCTATCAGTAATACCCTCATCCATTTGACGTGCATGATTGTTAAAAATATCTTTTACTTGCTGAACCTGATTCTCATCTGGCATAATAACAGGGACAACCTCTAATGGATTACTATTCCTAAGGAAGATTCATTAGCCATATTAATTTCAACATTCAGAGGGAAATTATTAGACACCAAATTCTTAATTTCCTAAACTAAAGAAGCATCATTAGGAAAACCTATGGCAGGTACCTATTTAATAGTTTCCCTACCAACCACTGCATTTTTATCTAAATTCACAATCTTTGAAAAATTGAAAACCTCCTTTTGAGTGCATGAAGACAAATTGTCGCCCTTACCCTTTGTGTGATTATTTGGCATCTTAGGGCAATCTATCATCAATGGATGATCTAATCCATTAATCAGGGGATTACCATCCACTATACCCCCGTTATTAGAAAATGTCTTCAGTAAAGACGAAAGTGAAACCGAACCCAAAGTGTGAACATTGGGTTTCCCAGAACTATGACACAATGAATTATTTTCAAGTTTAATGTGACCTGTTTCTACCAATTTATGCAAAGAGACATTTCCACATCCTTCAACCGAAGGTCCCACTGACAAACTATCTTTATTAAGGGATTTAGGGAGAGAGCCAACAACCTGCTAGTTTTTCTTAAAATCCATAAGTAACGAAGCATCCAAAAGTAAAGGAGACTTAAGAAGCTCCATATCTAATTTCTCAATTGATTGGTGCCAAAAACCATCATGAGACTTGATATTACAAGTACGGGGAAAAACATTGTTAGGGTTAATAAGAACACAAATTTTTACCAGAACCTCCCCATCCACAAACTCCATTTTAGATGTTAAAAAAGTTCCAATAGTATTTCCAATTTTCTCAAGAACATCTGGATCCATGAATTCAAAAGGAATTTTAGGTAAACCAAACCAGAAAGGAATAAGTTTCGAACTAGACAAAGAAGGAACAAAAAAAGATTTCCAAGCCGCAATTGAAATTAAATGTTTTCTAGACCAATGATGCAAAGTTCTTAATACCTCATCTCTGAAAGAAGGAGAACCAAAGACAATAATAAAAGCATTCACAGACAATAATTGAAAATAATGCATACCCCCCCATCTTTTCTACAATTTATGATAAAGCTTTAACAAACTAATTTGATCACCCCAAATTTCCCCAGAAATAGCATTCGTATGCAAACAATTCGCTTTCTTATCGACATAGGAACCCAAAAGATCAATACAAGGGATAGGAGCCCAAACCTATGATGAAGAAACCCCCGACTGAATAGGATTAGAAGGTATCTTACTTAGCTTTTCCAGACTAGCTTCCTTGAGGTTCACATTTACCTTATTTCTCACCTGCTATGAAGAAACAGAAACCCTAGCCACAGTCTCCTTATTTGCCAAGCCAACAACCCTATCAAAAGTTCACTGATTACTCAGATCCAAAGACCATTTGCTTGAAAAGCCTTTGAATTGCTTCTCAGAATTCCCTTGATTCGCACCATTATTAAAACGCCCTTGAGTGAATCTCATTCCATTGTTATTCTGCCTCCATGCCACACTTCATCTATTCCCAAAGAAGCCTTGAAAGTATTTTGAAGCTGGCCGAAAAACCTTGTTATTTCCGCTCTAGTTTACCTATATCGCCATGTCCTTCCACCTGCCGTTTGTGTAGACCCACTGCGAAACATGGGGCGGGTCTTCCCAACCCACATCCGCCCATGAACCCAAATGTCCTCTATCAACCATATCTGATCATTGTATTAACAACAATAAACTCTTGATCTTATAGACTGCGACCTCTATTTTCAATGACTGAAACTATGATCTTAAAACCCTCTAGACTGCTATGAACAAATAGTGAACTACATCCTGATGCCATTAAACATAATTTGTACCCTCAATACTTTGCTTCCATATTGCAGACCTTCAGGTGGGGTTGACTACCTCCAAGTTGGGGCGGGTTCCAGGTGCCTAGATTCGGATCTACACTCAGAATAAGATTGCAACTCAGATCTGCAATGGATGGAGTATTTGTTGTCCTAATCTGTTTCTTCACAGTGTCAAGATGACTGTATCTCCTAAAGATGGTGTTGGACTGTTGGGATCTACTGACTCAGCTAGATTCACAGAAGTATTGTAATCGATCTAAATGCCAAGGTTGCCCTTCCAATTCCCACACTCTGTTTATGCAAAAAATTAACTCAGATCTAAGATCTGTAGTCGAGGAATAAATTGAACGATGTTGCAGAGGGCAAAGGAACGCGACATCGGGCAAAAACAGGTGCAAATTATCCCCTCTCAGCCGACTGTTCCTTGAATGCTGATGGAAAGTGGCTTCAATCTATTGCAATTCATTATTTAATGCCAGGACAAAATCTCCTTAAATGCCTACTACAACTCACTCTAGGTCTGATAGTAAGGTTTCTTCAATGTCTGCTACAATTCACACCAAGGCCACTGATAATTTCACCCACAATCTACTTCAAAACCTGGTTAAAATGTCTTCCAAGTTTGCTCAAATCAGGCCTCCCAAGTTCGCTTCAATGAGTTGATCATAAATTCGCTTCGAAATCGAGAAAAATGAAAGCAGAGTGCCTGGTTTCAGCAGAGGAGTTCCAGTCCAAGGCTACAAGCACCGCCTGCGCTACGCTTGCGATCTCCCCCATTTGCCCAGACTTTTCCAAAATGTATCATTTTCAATGATTATTCTGAGTAATTAAATTTTTTAAATATATTTAAATCACCTGATTATATGTTTCTTGATTGATTATTTAAATAAATCAAATTAAATGATAACTTATATTTGTTTTATAAATTAACAATCTACTAAAATATTATAATTTTTAAGAGTGATTTGGATATTCATTTTTTAAAAGACCAAAAATGCCCATATCTATATAATATAACCTTTTTCATTAAATAAATATATTTGCTAATTTTCAAATGTCTATAATTTTGAAAAAAAAAATTCACTTTCACCAAAGTTCAAAATCCTAAATCATAAAAGATGATATAAATAAAAGAAAATTTAACAATTTAAATCTTAATTGAAAAAGATATGAACATAAACTTTTGCTTTTATATCATATAATAAATTAAACTGATAGATAACATAAAAAATGTCAAAAATGTCTATTAAAAAAATATAGGGACTAACTGGGATAACAAACGAAGAGAGAAATCTATTGGACTGAATTTTCATTAATTTGTTATTATTAAATTGCTTTTCCACCAAAATTTTTTCTTTCCATGATTTTTATTTTTATTTTCAATAGTTAAGATGCATGATTTTTAAGTTTTCAAATTACAAAAATTCTAGATCTTATTACTAGATTCTTATTACTTTCACCTAATATTCATATTTGTTCATTCATTTAGTTCAATAACAATTATATGTGTTTATAAATTAAATATATACATTTTAAATTATGATACACTCAAATTTATAATTATTCTATCAATGACATAATGAAAATTAAATTATATTTTTTATTTTAAATTTTAAAATTAAATTTAGTTATGAAATTTAAAACCCTAAATCAAATAATCATAATTAAAAGAAAAAACCCTAAGGCCTATTCTAAACCCTAAGACTATTGAATCATAATCTATAACTATAAATTTAAATACGAGTTTATTTTTTCTGGATTCGATTGTGTGTATTTTTTTCCCTCAACGTTTCGAATCACACTCCGTGATTCATCATCAGGATGAAAAGAATTTCAAAGACATGATAGATGTTAAGTTGCAGATTTGAGGCTAAATATAAAGAGGAGTGGGGTGGGGGAGGGCATGAAGAACAAGGAGAAAGGAAAAGAAAAAGAAAAAAGACCACTTCAAGGATGGGGGACCAAAAAAATCCTAGGAATAACCACCCACAGAAAATGGAAAGCCAAGCAACACAAACAAACCACTAAAAAACAAAAAAGAATAAAAGAAATAAAGTCAGAAAAATATAAATAAATCAAAAAGTATATATATATATATGTGTGTGTGTGTGTGTGTGTGTGTGTGTGTGAATAAATACATACCTATACCAAAAGGCAAAGATAGAAAACCATATATGTATATCAATAATTGCATATACCAATAGACATATGTATATATAAATATACATATGTATATATCTATATCAAAGATTCCAACCAATTTGTCCAGTTCATCAAGGACACCAAGTTGGACTCTCAAGACACTCTTGTGAGCTTCGATGTGGTGTCCCTCTTCACCAAGGTCCCTATCCTAGACTCCATCGAGATTGTCAAGCTTAAGGTCAGTAAGGAGATCGCCTCTTTGGTGGAACTTTGCTTAAGGTCAACATTCTTCTCCTTCCAAGGCGTTATCTATGAACAAGTTGATGGAGTAGCCATGGGCTCCCCTCTCTCTCCTGTGATTGCCAACTTATTCATGGAGCATTTTGAGGAGGTGGCTTTGCATTCCTTCCCCCTCAAGCCAAAGTGGTGGAAACGTTATATGGATGACACTAATGTATGTTGGCCCCACGGCTTGGACATGTTAGAGGAGTTTCATGCTCACCTCAACAACATTTCTCCTTCTATTGCCTTCACCAAAGAACTTGAGTCCAACAACCTTTTATCTTTTCTCGATGTCTTAATATGTAAAAAGCCTGATGGATACCTTGGTCATCGGGTGTTTCGCAAAACTACCCACACTGAACTTTATCTTCATTCAACTTCTCATCACCACCCTAGCCCAAAAGTTGGGATCCTCAAAACCCTGGCTTTAAGAGCCTATCAGATTTGTGATGAGGATAACTTAGACCAAGAGCTCTCCCATCTTCGTCAAGTCTTCAAATGGAATGACTACTCGAACAAGCAGATCTCTAGGGCCTTCCTCCAAGCCAAATCTCATTACCTTTCCATCTCTAATCCCCTGCCCCCCCCCCCCAACCATCTTGTTCGTCTCTCTCCCTTATGTCGAAGGCATATCTCACAAGATCTCAAAAATCCTTGTGAAAAAAGGTCTCCGGTGTGCCTTCAAGCCTGTTTCCACCATTAAGAGGCATGCCCCTCAGCTTAAGGATGCTAGGGATGCCTTCTTAGAGTCAGGTGTCTACAAGATTGCATGCTCTTGTGGTACTCCATACATTGGAGAAACAGGTCGTTTGTTCATGACTAGAATAAAAGAGCATTGTGCTGACATTAAGCATGAACGAGCCCTCAAATCAACCTTAGCTGAGCATTCATCTACTACCAAGCACCATATTTGTTTGGAGGACACTCAAATATTGTGTAGGGAGAATAAATTTTTCAAGAGGAAAGTTAAAGAGGCCATTGTTATTTTTCATCACCCCTCCAATCTTAATCGAGACGATGGGTTAAACCTTAGTACCTCATGGCACCCTCTACTTTAAGTCCTCCAGTACCATCCCTGCCCCCTACCTTGACTTCTCCCCCTCTTTCATTTTCCTTTGTGCATCTCCCTCTCCCCCTTTGGTCCATTTGCATATTTGTATATTTTCAATTATATGTACGTATATAGATATATACATATGTATATTTATATATGCATATCTCTATTGGTATATGCAATTGTTGATATACATATATTTTGTCTTTGCCTTTTGGTATAGGTATGTATTTATTCACATACATATATATACTTTTTGATTTATTTATATTTTTCTGACTTTATTTCTTTTATTCTTTTTTGTTTTTTAGTGGTTTGTTTGTGTTGCTTGGCTTTCCATTTTCTGTGGGTGGTTATTCCTAGGAGTTTTTTGGTCCCAAATCCTTCAAGTGGTATTTTTTCTTTTTCTTTTCCTTTCTCCTTGTTCTTCATGCCCTCCCCCACCCCACTCCTCTTTATACTTAGCCTCAAATCTGCAACTTAACATCTATCATGTCTTTGGAATTCTTTTCATCTTGATGATGAATCACGGAGTGTGATTCAAAATGTTGATGGAAAAAAATACACACAATCAAATCCAGAAAAAATAAACTCGTATATACAATATGGATTGTGGAAATATCATATCTTTAATTATAAATTTAAAGTTTAGGGTGTTGGCAATATGTTGTCATTGATGTCAACCGGTATAGGATGACTATCAGTATAAGAGATGTATGTGCAACACTGTCATGCGTGCATATAGGATGTGATATATTTGATATCACCTTGTGCTGCAGAGCACCGGTAAGGTAAGGGGGAGAATACCATTGAGTACAATGACCTTTTGAGACACTGATATACATGTCAGTGTTTGACTTGTGCTGAAGATATGAACAGGTTATTGGTACAGTCTGTCACCGATAAGAAAAGGCTGTCAACTGGTAAGTGATGTGTTGGCAGTGAGTTGTTGCCAACTGGAAAGCTTATGACCAATGTACGAGAAGGATGAGTAGGATGTTGAGATGCTGTTTGTGATGAAGAGGCAGGATGTTACCTAAATCACATCAACACTAGAGGAGAAGGATGTACATGTCACCAATATGCTATATGGATGTAGAACAACAAAGGTCTCACCAGATATAGATGCAGTCACCATGTGAAGAGATGACTGACAGTGAGTGTGCCCAATTGGATCATAGGTGCATGTTTGAAGATATGTTACACAAACAGGGAAGCCACATGAGTGCATTGCAGGATGAAAATGACAAGGATCCACTACTGCGGGTAAGTGGAGCTTATCTCATATTATGCAAAGTGGGCATCATAGTTCTGTGAGATAAGTCAAAAGAGTTAAAGGTAAGTGTTTGAAGGCTCACACCAGATCCACGAGTGAAACACTAAGATACCTCAAGTGCATCAAATCAGAGATATGCACTAGAACAACAAAGAAGGCATCATGAGTTTCCCAGACAGATGAAGAGTGATAAGTTTGTCACTTTGACAAACTGGTTGAGATGATGTCTATCTTGATGACGAAGAAGCCTGAGAGACTACAGTTAGAGAAGGTAACTGGCATGCAGATGCCTCACATGGAAACAGTTGAAGGTTGATGACATGGTATCATCATGGTGTTTACTGGTATGTAAGTCCATTAATAATGCAACAAGGTGCAGATACAAAAGACTCCCATCTGATGAAGATGTGCATAAGGTAGGTAAGAAAGAGTGCTGACTGGTTGAGTGTTCCACCAGAAGAGAAGCAAAGTGCAAGGTTGATGACAAACCGATTAAGGGTCTAACCGGTAGGGTTAGTAAACCGGTAGCAAAACTTGGTAATGGAGTTGGCTGGTGACCTGGTCTAGATTGACATAACTGACCTAGCAAAGGTGGATGGTGATGCAAAGGCCACATGGAGGTGAAGTGGCATGCATACACAGGTTGGCATGTTGAGTCGGTGAAGTATCAAGCAGCGAGGTAGATGGTGACAGGTCAACATTTATGTCGACTGTGAGATTCATCAGATGCACAATAGAGGTTTGCGACTCAAGGTCAGAAGGAAAACATAGATCCAACCCAGACTGGATGATCAAATTGAGCTAGGTAAAGGAGAACGCAAAAACATAATTGGTGATCAACCAAGAAATCAGCCGACACGTTAAAAGTAGATTGACAAAACTAGAAGGGGTGTTTAGGAAGGCACAACAATGGTGGGATTGATTGATGAGTTACAGTTCATCAGTCAAGGTGATTAGATCTAATGAGATCTAATTGGATTTAGTTTGCATCGAGGTTGAAGAAGAAACGCTAAGCAACTAAAGTTTGAATTTATTTTTGGCAGAAAAACTAGTTTATAAATATGTAAGCCAAAATCAATGAAGGTTGCCAACTGAATAAGAAAGTGTTACTGCATGTGAGAAGAAATCACTCAAGTACTCAACAAGTATCAGAAGAGAGACTAAGTGTGAGAGAGATCAAGGTTGAAGAGTTCAACCAGCAACTATGAGGCAACTGGTGGTGACCATACTGGCAGAGAAGAACTGCAAAAGATTGCAGAGAAGGCAATCAAAGAACTGGCAGCAAATAGTACCAATGTAGAGCATGAGAGTTGCTAAGAGGAGAAAAATCAAGAGAGAAGGAGAAGAGGCTGAACTAGCAAGAGTGCAATAGAGAGCAAGGTGCAACAGAGAAAAGTTGAATAGACAACCGATGAAGATCTATAGAGAGGAGAATCGGTGGAGAGACATACTTGAGAGTTACAAAGTTCTTTTGTAACAATAAGACAACTTTGGTGTCAAAATATGATTTTGTATTCCCTGATTTGTAGCTTGGTGCAGGGGTTGGTGCCCTAAATTAGGGGTTGGTTCTCCTTGGGTTAGTGCCCTAAATAAGGGATTGGTGCCCTAAACATTGTAATCAGAGATTCATTATGAGGCTAGATTGGAGCAGTAGACTCCAACAACATTTCTCACCGAGGTTTTTCCCATCTTGGGTTTTCCTTGTATATGTTGGTGTTATGTGATGTCCCATTTATGTGTGAGTGCATTTGTCTTATTCTCCCATCTAACCGGTAAGTCTTCTTTTTGTTAGATCTCATAACCAATTTGCACACATAGGATAGTTAAAGGGAAAAGATTTAAAGCGACTAATTCACCCCCCTCTTAGTGGTATAGTGTGTCTAACATAGGGATTCTAACTTATACTTTATTTAATTTATTTTATGATATAATTAAAATAATAGAGATATATATTGATCTCTATTAATTCATATCAATTGATATCAAACAATAGGTAGATTAATATTTTTAGGGTTAGTTTACACTAGTAACCATGTTTAAGGTTTAGGGTTAATTCACAGTACTAGAGTTTACGATTTAGGGTTTAGGATTTAGGGTTAGTATACACCTCTCAATCATGTTTGGTGAAGAGGGTTAGGTAGGTTCTTGAATTCTCATAGTGTCTATATGTTTGACATAATAAAAAAATTGTATTCTTTATAAGTCGATAATTGTATTAAATTTTGTTATATCATGAAGTTCCATTTTTCTTATATATTTAGTATTTAGAATAAACTGTTAATAGTTTTTAACTAGTTCTTATTTACATGTCATCATATGATAAAAAATTAGATTATTAAATAAATAAATGATTTATTATAAAATAACATTAACTGTAGTATATTAATTTGAATAATGCATTTTTTTAACTAGTCCAATATATTAACATTTATGTTGATAGTAATATTTACTAAAAAAATTTGAATTATAAATATGGTTGAGTTTAAATTATTCTAGAACTGTAAGTACAAAATGTTTGTACAATATAAGATATTAATCATTATGTGTGTGGAGTTTGGTATATTAAACATATTTTTCTCTTTTTGGTTTCAATATTGTCCCTTTGAAAATAGGGTTGCATGATATATGCATTGAAGATTGTGTTTCATGATATCTCCATTGATGGAAGGTACATTATGGATTATTGAAACCATGGCATGGATTATTGATGACTATAGTTGATTGCATGACATCAAGGTTAACCGGAAGTAACATTGAGATCTTTGTTTGACAGTAATTTACCCTTATAATTTACTTCCAAATTGAAATTTTTTCAACACATAGGTGAAGAAGAGAATCTTCTACAATGATACCATTTTAAAAAATATTTTTGTGGAGTAGGGCTCTCATGTGAAAAAAAATATTGAAGTTTAGGTTCTCCTTTATATTAAGTAGGTATATTTGGGTAGGGTTGGAAGTTATTTTTTATTTTCTTACAAAATTTTTGTTGTTATATATATTTCATTTATAATTTTATCATTCATATTAACAATTTATTAGATCTGGTTATATAATTGTGGTTTTCTCATTCCTTATCAATTGTTAAAAAATAATCATGACATTACAATCTTTCTTAAATTTTAGAGTTAAAATTTTTAAGCTTCTTTGTTATTGCAAAATTCATAGGGTGTCCTCATTAATCCTCAATCCCTAGATTTGAGACACACTTACATATTTTATAATTCTACTAGATAACACAACCCTCTTAAGTATTTTTAAAATAATATCTTCTAAAAAAGAGTGTGATATGTTAGATCCATTCAAAGAAAAAAAGAAATGGATTTCTATAGAAGCTCACATTGAAAAATCCCTTTTCATGTAGATGTACTTAGAGTGGACCTTACAATAAGAAACTTTATTTCATAATTATTTATAAACCCTTTATTAAAGAAATAAACATTAAGATATGTATAAATGGTACCAAACTCTTTCAACATCCTACCTTGGCCTTGTAATCAAAATACAAACACTCACACTTTAAACTTAAAAATAAATAAATAAAAATTATGATAAATATTTAAAATTTTGAAAAGATTTACAATTTTTTTAATATATTTTATAATGATAAAATTATTATTGTAGTCAATAAATTTTAAGTTAATATAAATATATTAATTATAAGAATGTTACAGAATCAGATTTAATAAGTTTTATCCACCTTTCAATCACACTCCTTAAATAGCCAAAAGGCTTGGTGGGAATTCCCACCATAATTGTTTGTTGTCTTACATTGCAAGCTTTTTCTAATTTTTTTGTTGTTGTTGGTACTAATAATATATGTATCCACATAATCTTATCTCTCACTTCTCGCTAGCAAGGTTAGCGATTCTTAAAAGAGCATGTTATAGCTAACTGAAAATCTTAGCTATTGCTTCAAGAAATTTGCTAGCAAGGTTAGTGATTCTGACAAGACCATTATAGTTGTATCATTTAGTTTGAAGAAAATAAACTAAAAGAAATTTTTTTCTATCATTGTACAGATGTAGTGTCCCTCCTTGACATACTTTTCTTTTCTGTACGGATAGATAGTTACGAACTTTTTTAGACTCATTTATGATACTCTTGGTATATGCTTATGGTTTTCGTTTATGTTTTGATGATAGACATTAAATGTTGGGACATGATACATTATGCTTTATGTGGATGATGATACATTATGGACTATGTTGAAGTTGGATTTATGTTTGGTTACTTATGCATATTCACTGACTTATGTTTACTTATGATGTTATCAAGCTATGTGCTAACTTTACTTCATGATTATATTTGATATGTTGATGTTATTGATGATGATATGTCTTTACTATAATGTATTTTTTTGTAGATATGGAAAGGACGATTCCATACTTCTCATTGTGAGTAGGGTGCAATGTTTTGATTCTATGTGTCTACTCTATGACTGGTATATATATATATCTATGTGTGTGTGTGTGTATATGTTGTGCATAAATATTTGGTGTTATGTAGGATGCAAGTAATAGACATCAACTCCACCTGGTTTCACAAGTTTGAGTGTGTCTCTAATCCCAATGGCAAGTTGATTGAAGATTGATATAACATCCTATCACATTCTAGGCTTAATCGATACCTTGTCAATTTTAGTATTTTGGTTACGTTGTTTTGTAGGAGTTATGTGGTATTTTATTTAATTATTGTATTGAGATGACTTTTATTATGATGTGGTGATTAATTAATTAAAAATATTATAAGATTTAATGTGTAATTAATAAATGTAGAGGTTGGAATTTGTTACCTCTAAGATGACAAATCCTAGAGAAACAAACCTATTCGTTGCTACCTCACTCAAACTGGTGCTAAGGGTGAGATGGGGGATAAAAACAATAGAATAAGATGATCATGACATAGAGAAGACCAATTGATGACTCTACGAAGCTTGTGTCTTTGAGACGAATGCACAAAACTAGGACACCAGCATGTCATGCTATCTTCCTGTATGAACAAAGTTTAGAGACCATACAATGGACACGAGTGCAATAATATAACTAAATTAACAATATTGTGATAAATAATATAAAATAGATAGAATGATAACAATTAAAAGAAGGTAAAGGAAAGTTAGAAGCAAGCTTAAAACCATTCCACAATTGAAGCCTCAAGCAAGATAATCTCCCTTCTTCGATCATGAACCCACACACAAGCAAGAGGGAAAATGTTGAGGGTTGTGTTTTGTAGTCTACCTCAGTCAATCCCCAATTTTGGTGTTTCTACCTCCATAGACAACCCAGATAGATAGATAGATCAAAAGATAAATAGATAGAATGATAAAATGATCAAACAGATGCGGGATGTGATAAATCCCAAGATGCTCAAAAAAGAGATAGATAGAAAGATAGAAAGATAGTACCAAAGAGGATTGAGAAAGCCAAGAGAGTTGCAAAAGATTGTTGTGAGAGTCTGAGAGTGTTTTAGCAAACTGGAGACAATTGTAGCAAGAGAAAGAACCAGAGAAAGTTGTGTGAGCTAAGAGAACTAAGAGAGATTGCATAGAGGAACCAGAGAAAGTGAAAGGAGAGAAAATATAGATTTAAAATGGGAGAAGAGGAGGAAAGAAGTGGTTGGCGAGCCATTTGGAAGATTCTAAGTTATTTTTACTGACAAAGATAGGTGACAAGGGAAATGTGCCCTCAGAACCGACATTCAAATGTTGAGATTTCACAAGAAGAATACACAACACGTAGACATCTGTGCAGTGCACTAGTGTCCAAATGAATCACGCTAAAAAATAGCAGGAGACAGAGGAGACATGTGGCTAACAAGACTAATGCCATGAGGGTGTTACAAGTGTGGTTGTCATTGCACCAACGATTAACTTGTTAATGCCTGATACAACCACTAGACTTATAGAATCCATAGGAGGTTGTTAAGCCATGTCACAAACCTGAGCATTGCGATGCATAACACAATAAAACCAATGGCACACACCTTGTAACAATCCCCCTAGTGCAAGAAAGGGGTTTGAACCTGTGACCAAGCTCTGATACTACTTGTTATAAGTGTGGTTATCATTGCACCAAAAGATTGACCTATTAATGCCTGATACAACTACTAGGCTTATAGAATCCATAGGAGGTAGTTAAGCCATGTCACAAACCCATGCATTGCACTACATAGCACAAGGAGTCCAAGGGTGCACCCCTTGCAACAGAGGGAGCTGCCAAAAAGGGGGGGTCTTGAGCATCTTGAGAGGAAAAGGCTAATGCAAGGGCAGAAGTGAGCCTTCTCATCAGCGTTGCAACCGTATTAAGAAATCACCCCCTAGGAAAAAGTGTAAAACTCTGGCGAATGAGGCGTTATTTTGGTATGAGAATATTCATATTGATGGCGAAATTTTTTTTCTAAGTAGGAAAAAAAATTAATTTGTATTGCCAATTTTTTTCTAGGGTACGAAAATTCCATAAAATTCTGGCGAATAATACCTTGTTCTGTGGGGAAAATATATATTGTAGGAGGCGAATGTTTTTCATTTAAAGGAACAAATATATAAGTGTATGGGCAAAAAATTTTACTACTGAGGAAAAAATATTTAAGTGTATTAGCAATTTTTATCCACTATTTGAAAATTATTTAATTTGCTTGGCTAATGTTTCATTATTTATAAAAAAATATATATTTTATTGGCGATTTCATGAATTCATTGCCATTAATAGACAAGACACATCACTTCACATCACATTGAGTCGAAACTCTGCATAATATATCGATAAGAGTGACCTCATTGACATGTCACATGTACCTAGAATCCATCAATGATTTTAAACCGTTCAATGATCGTAGATCAATGACTGAATTTTTATTTTGGCCCAAATTTTTAAATAGAACATAGTTCCCCAGAAAGTGCCCAGAATGGAATTGGATTCAATAGACACATATCAAATGTCACGGTCAATAATGTTGATCATTTAATATATGTCTTGCCACTAAATGCAATCAACTCTACCCCCATGACTTCAGCACAACTTCCAATATCGTATTCAGTACTAGTTTAGAGTCATTTCCAATTTCGTACACTAGTGCAATTATGAGAAATATTTTTAAAGATATACGAAACATTTTAAAAATTTAAAGGAATTAATATGGTTAGAGAAGGAATTATTAAAATCAAGACCTAAAACTATTTATAAAAGATCTCTTCTTCTTTCATCTTCAATTAGCCTTTGGTAGATCTGAGTTATCAGGTTCGCCGTCATCTTCAACATGTGATGTAGGTGGTGACTTTTGTACTTGTACTTGTGATGATGTACCATCCTAATTTTTACCACAGTCATTGCCAAAACCAAAGTACGAAGACAATGTTCTGCATTTTTTTTGGCCTCCTTCCCCACATTCAGGATTCCTACCCTTCTTCCTCTTCGACATCACCAACGAAATAAAGGTTGGAAAAAAATATCAATTTGTTGAAGAAGTAATAATAAACTATAAAGTATAATATATGTTTCATTAGCCCTACAACCTACAATCTAGATGTATGAGGTCTCTCGGTTGACCACTTGGCACTAGCGAGTCCCCACTGAATAAGAATGAACTCAATAGTGTAAACAGATATAGATAAATTTATAATAATATTATAACACTTCCTAAATATGATCGGTCACCTTTAGGTCACTAGCAGTCGCCAATGTAGTCAATAGAAATGATTTTCCTTGGTTTCAAACTTTTCTATTGATATGAATTCAGAGCCTAGAACCCACCAGATTGTGTAGAGATAGATCTGATCTTTGAATGTATTTACACCAATCCTTATATCGCGAATTCTGTAGGAATTTATATGGTATACAAATATTTGGCAAATCTTGCTTAACTATAACACGACTTATGTAATTTTTGAGGCAATTATGGGTGGTCCAATTAATTGGGAAAAATTGGGATGAATGGAGACATGTGTTGGCAATATACTAGGTGAATAGGGTCCTCCTGGCCAACAAATCTTCATATGCCTATAGGTGAATTATGGTCGGACCTATTAATGCAACCTCGGAGAGTGTAGGCAAAAAAATTAAATTTACCGTGTGTCCATCGTATATTGTATTGGTGAAATCCTCGCATAGAAATAATTAATTACATAAAACATATTGCAACCGGGCCGTGAATTTGACGAAATTGATAATGGTCTGGCAACATGGCCACCCCGATACAATATATTCACCATTTTCAAGGTCACTGACATGAAAAAATCGCCATTGGCGAATATTCGCCACTAAAGTAAACCCTGGGGCTAGGGGAACGGACACCAAAGTGGTTACAAAAGATGTAGGTCAAATTACAAAGGGATATGCAATTTTTGATACAATGTTTTCCCCCACTTTAGCGGACTTATGAATGAACACAAATATGCACGATAAAGGAAAACTACTAAAAAAGAAATAACATCATAATACCAAAAGTATACGATAGAGGAAGCAGATAAATCGCCAAGCCAAGGAAGCATGCCCCCAAGCTGAAGACCTACAAAACAAATGCATTAGATAGAAGAACTTGCACAAGAGAACAGGGTTAGATAAAAATAAAATCTCAAGACAAAAGGGTTAGAACATGATAAAGAAATAGATAGCACACACACGAAACCATATAACAAAGAAACTATGATCTTGAGTCAGCAAAGTAAAAGAGACCTCAATGTTTAAAAGGTTGTCTCAGTATCATGTGTTATCCCCAAAATAGCAAGAAAAAACAAATAAAGGAATTATAAAATGAAGAGAAGAATGAAAGGATTGATTACTTCAAGGAAGAATGCAGCTAGAAGTCAGAGAAGAAATCAATGTCAAAGTGATAGTACATGACCCAGATACTAGCTTGATCTATCACTAGCGGTCATGCAGATATGATGATGATCAAAAAGATAGATCTAGCAAGTCTTGTTATGCTGGATGATCAAAGATAAATAGAACCAACCTCTCTCAAATGGAAGGCCACTACTGAAAGATAAGTAGCACCAACCTTATGTAGAAGGAAGGCCACTACCAAAAGATAAGTAGCACCAATCTTGCTCAGAAGGAAGGTCACTACTGATAAGGATAAAAGGTAGATGCTAGGTAGAACCAACTTCACTATGGAGGAAAGCCACTACCGATAAGATAGATTTTGATAAGAGCCACAGAGGGCGAGAAATAGATAGATAGTTACCACGATGGGTAAGAGATAGAGATGCACCATTACAGATGAAAAAGAGACATGATAAGAATGAACAATAGGTTGAAATGTGATACAGAGAAAGATCTAGATATACCTCAATGTCACGTTCTATGCAAAGAAGAACAAGAAGGTGCATCAATACATGAAAGATCAATGACACTAGATTGATGAAGTTGTTGAATTTTGTCATTAAAGGCCTTAAATTCAATAGTGAAATGGCCAAGCACTTGATGATATGCACATAAAGAATCATTCTGAGGAAACTTATTATGTGTAGGAGGAGGAAGAGTAATCACATGAGCTTTGAGAAGCCACATCAATACACGTTCTTGCTTAGATAAAGGATGAAGAGCAGGAAGCATCCCTTTATCTTGTGGAGAAGATCTTGACCACTCACAAGGAGATATAAATGTAACACATGATGAAGGACGAGAGGAAGGAGATGGAATAGGAGTATAAATATGACTTTCTATTGGGATAATGTGAAAATATGTGTTCAGATTGACTGAGTAATGTGTTGTCATTGGTGTCATCATATTCCTTTGTGTAATCCAGTGTTGCAGTCAAATTAAGTGAGCTGGTTTGGCCAAAGTATTGCAAATGAGTTGTTGTGGATTAAAGGATTTTGAGATAAGTATCTCTAGTTGATCCAACTATAGTTTCAATGCTTCACATGAAAATTTGATTGAGTTATGAGATCCGGTATTGTAGTTGGTTTTTTAGTTGTTCAATGTTGATCAATATTCTGGATTTTACTCTACATTGTAATAGCTTGACTTGCGGATTTGGAAATTTTTTAGGGATGTTCTGGTGTGTCCTCAATTTAGATGGTTCATGATTTGGAGGTTTGCAAGTGAATCTTTCATTTTGATAGTCATTCGAGTTAGTGTTATTGAAGTTCGATATAATGATGATGAAGATTCTAGTAAGAGGTGTTGGTGCAATTGTTTCTGTGGTAATTCATGATGCCTGTGGATGTTTCTATATCATGTCTTATTTGTGTTGGTGGTCTGCATTTATCGTTGTGCTCATTATTGATGATTTTCCTTGATCCCATGGTGTTCCTCATGTTCTTGGTCAACATGATGATTGTAGTGTGTTTTGGATGTTTGACGCATAGTTCTTGGAGGTTTTTAATTTTTGAGGTGTTGATTTAGGTCCATACTATGTCTCATCTGACATTGTTTTGGTCTGCATGTATGTCTGGTTATATCTTTGTAGTTTGTGATGTTTGTTGAGCTGATCTTGAAAGATAGGTTGATGATATGTATAAATAAATGTAATACTCATGTGCGAGAGGTATGTGTAAGCGAATAATGAGTTGATCTTTCGAAGGTAGTGAAGTAGGGTGAAGAAGTACAAAGGAGTAGAATATGTGTTATGTGATTAATCGGAACTATAACCAGGCATGAGGATATGTTATTCTATCAGTTCATGATCTTCTGGATGTAATTCTAATATGTTTATAAGACAGTGATTCTTCCCACAGTTGTAGCCCTTGTTGTTTGTTGTTTTTGAGCAATGATCTCTATGCAGTGTCTGAATGCATGTGCATTCCCCATTATAATATTTCATATACTTCTAAAATGGTATCATCATTACCATCAAATTCTAGAATGGCCATACTATTAGAATTCGACATGATTAACTTTGCCAAAATTCCAACAACAAAACTTCAACCAAAAACAATATTACCTGATCTAATACCAATTATAGTTTCTAATCCTCTTAGCCAGCTGATTGAATGTAAGCCAATTATAACAATAAATAATAACATTCATCTCAAACACAAATAGATACACAGAATGGAAAGGCAGAATAGTCTCTTTCAAAACTGAAAAAAAAAAACAGTGTTTTTATTGCAGCTTACAGAAAATAAGAAAGAGTCTTGACTATTTAAAAATTTGCAGCCTTACAAAACAAACCGTTACATCCAAGAAACACTCCAAAGACTCTAACTCTAAATTTAGACCGCAGTTCATCAATTATGTGCAGCGATACAAAATCAATGAATAAGCTACGGTGGAAGAAAATAACTGGAATTAGCATATTGCATTTTATTTGCATTATTCGATAAGACAAAATCATGCTAATTTCAGTTAATGCTGGCAGTCAAATTACTACAATAAAAATAGGAGATTATTCTCATAACAAAGAGTCTTAAATAAAGAACTAAACATAGGATGCTTGAGCTGCAACAATTGTCGACATATATAACTGCGCAACCTCCTTTTGTTTACCCACGCCCTCTCCTCATTAATGTACGTTGTCCCTAATCGTCCTCTTTTAGTATATCTACACACAGATTTTAATTTACTTCAATTATATTCATTTTTGACTTCATTGGCAGTATCCAAGCATGGCATTCTTCAGAAGTGGCCTGTTTTTTGCAACTAATGGAGTCTGGGCTGCCACCTCTACTTCTGATACCATCATTAAGGCGTGTAATGATTCCTCAGATAGAGACTTTTGCATTTCATCATTGTCCAGGCAGATTTAGCCCAACTTTCTGTTATTGCAGTTGATTTGTGGATTAACGAGGTGAAACCAGTTTATTAACCATAGTCAAATTAGATAGTTCATCCCTTCTACATAAATATAGCATTACATAAATAAATGTATAAAATAAGAAATAAATTAATCTAGATTAACTAGCATAAAGCTTGACCATTGCCATAAATATAAATGAATTTAAAAACTAAATGAAATTAAAAATAATTTTTAGTTGGGTTATGATGATGGAAAGATGTTTTAGTGTGTGTCAAAAGATGATTTAGTTGATTCTACGTATTTCTTTGATGGACTAAGTGGAAGCTCTCTTACTATAATAAATCTCTCTCTAGTTAAAATTTTTGCCTTCAAAGTTCATGATCTGAAGTGTGAAAGTGATATTCTACATAGTAATATGATCCTGGAATGATTTTATGGATTTTATGTTGTTGATTCATGTGGTATTAATTTTTCTTGTCTCACTTGTATGATGTTTAGATGTTATAATGATTAACATCAATCTTATAAATTTAAAAAATTGTTGAATCTCAAGGATTAAGTTCTCCTTATTCAAACCCATAGATGGGTTTTAGGAATCCTAGGACAAGATAATAATAAAATATGTAGTAGATCGAAGAAGCATTCTCTAATAATTGATTTATATTGTGCTCTCATAGAGGTTCTATCAATCAAAGTATAGAATGCTACTTTTGACAATTCTGAAATGATTGTAAAACAATGAAGGAATTATTTTAAATATAAAATTTAAGCATACAAATCAACTTTTAAGTAAGAGATCACTGGAGTGAGATAGAAGAGGAGGTCAAGAGAATGGGGGTAGGGTTTTTGTTGGAAAAGAAAATGAGGATGAATCAGATGGCGGAGATAACATAGTTTAAACCTTGGTTCTATGCAAAAATGGGGTCGATGTTTCTTTGGCTACCACCCATCTTTTGTGAATTTTTTCCCCTTTTGATCTAGTTGAGAGTGGCCTTTTTTTCTTATTTTGGATAGTGTCATGGTTTTCCTTCAACAACGATTATTTATGCTTGTGATGTTTCCCTCTTGGATGAGATTGTTTGGGCTAAGAAGTCAAAGGTTGTTTCAACTCTACCTCTTAAGGTGTTTTATTTGTGTAGTCATCTTTCTTGGTGTTCATTGAGACTCATTTTGGTGGCTTAGGATGTTATTATTTAGGTCATTTCTTTGTTGGGGTTTGGCTTCTTGTGAGGCCTCACCTCGACTCAGTTGGACATTCAGTGGATTTTATATTTTAGACTACTATGGATACTTTGTTTTGATGCTTTTTTGAGATTTAGAACTTTTATGTTTTCAGGATATTGGATAACATTGCTATGAATTGATGTTTTACTTACATGCTTTATGAGATAGAACACTACATGATTATTAGATAGAATGATATTGCAATGATAGATGTCGTTAATGAATTTGCAGGACCTTACTTTGAATATAGAACTATGATGTATGTTTAGTTTATGTGAATTGGGATGAAAATTGCTTATGTGAATTTGCTTGACAAAAGATGTATTCAATCTGTGCAGATGAAAATTGTATGCAAGTAATGATGTGCATTGTTATATTATTGAATTATATTTTATATGAATATTTGAGAGTACTAATGTGTACATTGAGATGCGCAGGAAATTTACCATGTGACCATGGAAAATTACGGAGAATCAAACCTAGACTTATGTATGTTCGTAAAGCCAGGGTTTGTCTATTTGGAGAGACAACACCCCGTTTGTGTTGTATTTTATTCGTATCAGTATATGCTGCATGTGTGTTTTGTGTTATTTAAATTTATTGTGTAAAAACCTCAAGAGACAATTTCGTGTTTATTTTTGTAAAAGTATTTTTTTAGTGTCACTTGACACATTGAGGTTTAAATTTTAATATTTTATCTTGTCTCTTGATGGGAAAGTGTTAATTATTATTATTTTTAAATAAAATAATGTGTTGTCAAAAAGATATTTTGAGAATATAATATTTGGTGTGGTCAACTTATGTTTGACCCGAAAATAAACTTCAGAGGGGTTTAAAATGGGTTAAATGAACACCTAGGGGTAGTTTATTAGGGTTTCCTGAAGCCCATAAGGTATACCTAGGGGTTAGGGGTAATTTTAGGCAAGTTTCTACTTTATTATGATCTTTTTAACGCTTTAAAAATTGGCTTTTTTGAGTTGAGCGAAAATTGAAAATTGAAGGAAAATCAAACCAAGATTTTCCCTCTTGGAAGGAAAGTTTTTTTTTGCATTTTGTTTTCTTCCTTCTTTTTGTTGATTTTTTTTAGAATCCTGTGAGAACTCAGTGAGTGAGCTTCTTAAGGAGGATTTTTGGGAATAGCTGGTTAATCACCCACTCTCCATATTTGGAGACAGAAGAAAACTTGGAAAAAAAATAATGTTATGGGTTAAAGAAATTGATTAAGGAAAATAAAGAATTGTGGATTGGGCAGCTCTTCTTCAGATATCATTATAACCTTTGGGCAGATTAAGGTTGGTTTCATTTTTACTTTTAATGACTTGATTTTGTTTATTTCTGGAAGTTGTTGAATAAGAAAGTCTGTATTCTTGAAAATGAATTTTTGAAAATCTTTTGGTTTTGTTTTATGAATGAATGTGTTTTGGGAGTTTTCTCAAGATCTCTCTTTCTCTTGGGAGAGAAGAGGATCTTGAGGGTGGTAGCAGTGACAGCCCTCGAGTGAGAGACTCTCTTTAGAGAGCGATCACAAGGGATCTTTGTGTGACCCTTGCTGCATGGCCTGTTTGTGCAATGGGGGTCATAAGGAGGGTTATAAGGCTAGAATGCCTTTGGGGGGCATAAGGAATTATGGGGTTGAGATTTTGATTTGTTATTGTGCCATGAGGTGGCTTCTTGTTATTACATACTTGCAGATTCTCCTCAGGGTATTTGGTCCACTACCACCCTTTGAAATTATTCACCACCAGAGTGTGGTGCTGTGAAAGCCAGGTTGGGAATGTGTCTGGAATATTTGTATGCTTTGTGTTTCTTTGTGTTTGCCTGTTTGTACCCGTCTAGGAATTGGTTCTCCGAGCTCGGGGGTGGCTACCAGTTAGCCTAGGCTGGGAGGTGAGCACTCCGTGGTCAGTTTTGTGTTTTCTATTATGCAGGAAATTCGGAAGAAAGAGGATAGGATTCATGAAAGATATTCAGAAGATTGTATTTGAAGATATTTGAATTCAGTTGCAGATGCATGTTTAAAATTGTTGTAAATGAATGCCTCAAATTCAAGAGAAAGGAGAAGCAAGTTGAAATTTGTAATAGTAGACTTGAAATCTTTATGTTTTGACTGTTCAGAGAAAACATTCTGTAAATTTGGTAGAACATTTTAGAGATGTATAAAAAGAAGAAAAGCTTGTTATTTCTACTTCTGGGTTATAAAAGGGTTTAAATTGTGTTGCATGCAAAAAGCTTCTTGTATCATGGAAAGAAATAAAAGATTTGTTTTTTTTTCATTTTGACTTTAATTATATTTCACTTGTGGCAAATAAAAGATTATTGTTGTTGAAAGATTTCTATGTATTTTTTTATATAAAAAAGAGAGTTGTTTTAAGTGAATATTCTATTTTTAAAAAAAAAGAATATATAAATGGATTTCTTTATTTCCAAAAAAAAAGTAAAATGTAGCTTTATAAAATACTTTAAATCGTATTTGTTTTTGTTAAACATTGATTTTAGAAGCTTGTCTTATAGATGCATTTAAATTAATAAATATTTATATATATATATATATATATATATAATAATTAAATTCTTGATTTAACTTAAGGTAATCTTTTCCTTTATTTTATTAGCTTAGAATTTTGCATGTAATAATTCTCTTTTAAAATATATATAGATTTTATTTAGAATTTAAATTTATCTTTTATCTATGCTTTTTAATTTACGAATATACACATATATATATATACTTATATATAAATATATGTATATATATATATATATTTATATATATATATATATATATATTTATATATATATATATATATATAAATATAAATATATATATATACTTATATTATTAAATGTTATTGTAATTTTTTAAAAAAAAAATTTAAAAAAAAATATGATGGGAACCCCGCGGGCTCCACTGTGTGTACACACAGTGGACGACCGCGCGGCGCCCACTGTGTGCACACACAGTGGAGCCGCTTGCGGCTCCCACTGTGTGGGCACACAGTGGACGGCCACGGCCGCCACTGTGTGGCCACACAGTGGTGCCGCCAGCGGCGCCCACTGTGTGGGCACACAGTGGTGCCGCGGCGCCCACTGTGCGCTCACACAGTGGCGCGCGCGCGGCCCAGCATGCCAATAAACCCCCGCGACCTGCTAAAAAAAAAAAGATGGATTCTTGGCCGCCTAGGGCTTCGGCCCAGCTAAGATGTGTAACAGTTAAAAGAAAAATATAATAATTTATAGGGTTTAAAACCCTAACCGAGTGGAGGTTAGGGCAGTTAATTAAAATCATTATTAAAATAATTACCAGTTTAGTAATATACATATATATATGTTTCCATAAATACATATGGAAATTATATATATATGTATGTAAATGTATGAATTTGAACATTTTTGTATAAGTAATTAAATTTTAAATATATAAATATATGCATAATCAATTATGTATATATGTATATATTTAATTAATCCCGATTTTAACTTTGGTTATATTATAAAGAGAAATATAAAAGAATTAAAAAGACTATAAAGTCATATTGGAGGATAAATTAAAATATCTCTCCTAATACTTTAAGTATGAATAATTTAATAAAACTATTGATTAAATATCTTTTGGAGATAGAATTTAAACCAGTAGGTTTTTCCGCAATTAGATTGTAACAGATTGTCGATGCTTCGTTCGTTCTAGAATGAGCTCGAATTTATTAATGAAATTTTCGTTAACGCTTGTCGCAAGAGTGTGCTTGTTAATTAAATTTGGTATCTTTTAAAAAAAAATTTGTTCCGTTTTTGCCCTAAATTTTGGGCATGACATTTTGGTATCAGAGCAGGGTTTCCACACTAGGAGCCTTACTCACTTACGTTTCGCCTTAAATATATTTAAAATTATTTTGTTAAATGGAATTTTGAAATTAAATAAATTTAATTCTAAAAGAAATAAATTAATTGTTTTGTCTTATTTCCTCTTAGGATGCCTCCGTTGACGCGACAAGCTCGCCAGCGCGGACGGGGTCCTAGACGTGAGCGCCTAGCTCGCGATGAGGAAGAGAGGGAGGCATCGGTTCCAGAGGAGAACCCAGGAGCACCTCCCGAACAGCCAAATGAACCTAACCGTGACCTTCTAGCAGCCATTCAGAATCTTATTGGCATTGTTCGGGAAAGGATTCCTGCAGAGAACCCTCCGGTTAGGAGTCATGACTCTGGGAGTCATAGATCTGTTGATAGAGAACGGAGCAGGAGCCCAGCTCCGATTCCTGTAGAGAGCCAGGGTGGTAATGAGCCAGAGTCAGTGCATATGCCAGGACCACCTCCTGCAGTGGAACCAGTTTATTTTGAGAGAGGTCGTCGAGATCCAGGGGATCTCATCAGAGAGGTCATGCGACTCCAACCACCATCCTTCGGAGGTTCTACAGATGGAGTAGAGGCCGAGGCATGGCTTCTGAGTCTTGAGAGGTGCTTTGCGTTGCGTTCTTATGAGAGCAACTTGAAAGCACGTGTTGCAGTTCATCTTCTGAGAGGGACAGCCTCCACCTGGTGGAGACAGGAAGAGTACAAATGCGGATTAGTACCCGATACACTCACTTGGGAGATATTCACCGAGAGGTTCCGTGAGAGGTACCTATCAGAGCACTTCAGGCAGCGTCGTATAGACGAATTTCATGATCTCCAACAAAAAGGCTTGTCAGTAACCCAGTATGAGAGTAAATTCTTTGAGTTGTTGCCATATGTAGATTATCTAAAGGATGAGAAACTTCTTGTAAACCGCTTCATCAGGGGATTGAATGCCGGTATAGCCGGGCCTGTTAGGATGTCCGCTCCAGAGAGCCTTCGGGTTGCTGTAGAGAAGGCACTGATTGCCGAGGAAATTCAGGTTAGACCACAGGATAATAAGGATCGGTATCAGAACCGAAATCCCGCACCTCAGACTTATGGATTTCAGAAACCACATTGGAAGGGGAACAACCAAAATTCTCAGGGGTTCTCCAAACCCCCTCCTCCACAACAGACACCACAGAACCAGAGGCAGAAGCCTCCACAGTATCCGCAGGGCTCCAAGCCCAAGCAGTGGCAGACTCAGGGACAGAAACGTGATCAGAGAGCACAGGGGCAGTACACACAGCCGGCGGGGACTCAGCAGTCCTCCAGGGGTGGGTACAGCGGATCCAGTAGGACAGGAGGTCAGGGTTTTTCTAGGCCTCAGGGTGCCCAGTTCCAGGCACGGGGTGCTTGCTTTACTTGTGGAGCCATGGGGCACTTGGCGAGGGATTGCCCTCAGGGACAGGTAGCAGGGAGTCAGCGGATGGCCGCTTCAGAGCCGACAGTTGGTGATATGGGCAGGTCCCATAGAGTATTCGCAGCGGTTGACAACCGCCAGGCCGATCATCAGGCCACGGTTATCGAATCTTCAGGTATAATCAGAGGTAACAATGTATCTATTTTGTTTGATTCAGGAGCTACTGACTCCTTTATATCTCCATTGGTTGTGGAGCGTTGCGGGCTAGTGGCAACTAGGCAGGGTGTCAGTTGGGAAGTGGAATTAGCTTCGGGGGCTAGAGTGTCAGTGGAATCAGAAGTTAGGGCATGTCAGTTGCAGATTGGCAAGACCACCACTGTAGTAGACCTTAGAGTGACTCCACTTGGATCTTATGGAATCGTACTTGGCATGGATTGGCTTTATGCCCACAGAGCCAAGATGGATTGCCGTCTGAAAAAGATCGAGTGTGAGGATGATCATGGTTCGCCCATAGTTATCACCGGGATTCAGAGGCCCGTGTCTCTTCGGATGATCTCCGCAATGCAGCTCAAGCGGAGCATGCGAAAGGGATGTCAGCTTTTTGCTATCACTATCAGTGACAGAGGAGAAGAGGAGGAAAAGGAAACATCGCTCGATGACCATCCTATCCTTCAGGGATACCCAGATGTATTTCCTTCAGAGTTACCGGGAATGCCTCCCCGCAGAGAGATTGATTTTCATATAGACCTAGTGCCAGGAGCCGAGCCAGTTTCCAGAGCACCTTATAGAATGACCACAAATGAGCTTAATGAACTTAAAATTCAGCTTGAGGAACTTCTTGAGAAGGGTCATATCCGTCCTAGCGTATCCCCGTGGGGTGCACCAGTTATCTTCGTTAAGAAGAAGGATGGATCTCTCCGATTGTGTATGGATTATCGGCAGCTAAATAAAGTAACCATCAAGAACCGATATCCTTTGCCTAGAATTGATGATTTATTTGACCAGCTTCAGGGTGCCAAAGTCTTTTCCAAAATAGATCTGAAGTCAGGATACCATCAGTTGAGAATAGTGGAAAGTGATATCCACAAGACCGCTTTTCGCACTAGATATGGTCACTATGAGTTTACCGTAGTCCCCTTTGGACTTACGAATGCCCCAGCAGTTTTTATGAGTCTCATGAATGGGGTGTTCCGTACCTTTCTGGACCGTTTTGTTATCGTGTTCCTCGATGATATATTGATATATTCTCGGAATGAGAAGGAGCATGAGGAGCACCTGAAACAGGTATTGCAGTGTTTGCGAGATAACCAGTTGTTTGGCAGCCTATCGAAGTGTGCTTTCTTTCGATCTGAGGTCAGGTACCTTGGACATGTTATTTCCGGTGATGGGATCTCAGTGGACCCATCAAAGATTAGGGCTATTATGGATTGGCCAGCGCCTACCAGTGTGACAGAGGTCAGGAGTTTCATGGGTTTAGCAGGATATTACCGACGTTTTGTCGAAGGTTTCTCTAGAGTCGCACACCCTATTACCTCTCTTCAGCGTAAAGGGAAGAAATTTGAGTGGACAGAGAAGTGCGAGAAGGCCTTTCAGGAACTCAAGAAGGCACTTACTAGCGCTCCTATCCTTGTTGTACCAGATCCTTCAGCTGATTTCATGGTTTGTACCGATGCTTCCTTAGAGGGTTTAGGGGCAGTTCTTATGCAAGGTGGTAGGGCCATAGCTTTCGAGTCTAGGAAACTTAAGACTCATGAACTTAATTATCCCACTCACGACCTTGAGCTCGCGGCAGTAGTGCATGCACTTGTGAGGTGGAGACACTTCCTTTTAGGACATCACTTTGAGTTGCATTCAGATCATCAGAGTCTTCAGTATATCTTCACTCAGCCGAACCTTAATGCACGTCAGAGGAGATGGATGGAGTTTTTGTGCGAATATGATTTTGACGTTCACTACATCAAGGGTAAGGAAAATGTAGTTGCAGATGCCCTGAGTAGGAGACGTCATGAGGTTTGCACCATATCCATGGGCACAGACTTGAGGGACCGCATACTTCGGCATTTGTCAGAGGATGGATGGTATGCAGAGGTTTGTCAGGTGTTACGTTCTCCGGTCACTCTAGAAGGGAAATATGTGGATTATTCCTTGGAGTCCGATGGACTATTACGCCATAGAGGGCGCATTTATGTACCTTCCTCCGGAGGGTTGCGAGAGTTCATTGTCTCGGAAGCTCATAGAGCTCCTTATGCAGCGCATCCCGGGGTTAAGAAGTTGCATGCAGACTTGAGGCAGTTGTATCATTGGCCGGGAATGCGGCAGCTCATTGCTGAGATAGTAGCTCGGTGTCTCGAGTGTCAGAGGGTAAAGGCGGAGCACCGCCATCCAGGTGGGTTGCTTCAGTCTCATGCTATACCAGAGTGGAAGTGGGATACTATATCCATGGATTTCATCATTGGTCTCCCTATGTCTTCTCGTCGCCATGATGCTATCTTGGTGACAGTTGACAAGTTGACCAAAGTAGCTCACTTTTCACCAGTCCGTACTACATTCACAGCTCCTGCAGTAGCACAGGTGTTCTTGCGAGACATTGTTAGACTTCATGGCGTACCCCGCAAGATTATTTCTGACAGGGATTCTCTTTTCACTTCTACCTTTTGGAAGTCATTACAGGCAGCTATGGGCACAAAGCTCAATTTCAGTACAGCTTATCACCCGGAGACAGATGGTCAGACAGAGAGAGTCAATCAGGTGTTAGAGGATATGCTTCGTATGTACGTCATGGATCATCAGACCCGGTGGGAGGAGTATCTTCCCTTAGTGGAGTTTGCCTATAACAATGGGCATCACACTTCTTTGGGAATGCCACCCTACCAGGCATTATACGGCAGGCCTTGCAGGACACCCTTGAGTTGGGATCGCATAGAGGATAGAGTTGCCATTGGTCCTGAGTTAGTTCGAGATATGGAACAGCAGGTGGATTTGATTAGGCAGCGTCTCAGAGAGGCTCAGGATAGACAGAAGAAGTATGCCGATGCAAAGAGGATTGACCGTAGTTACTTGGTTGGAGACAGAGTTTTCTTGAGAGTGCGACCGCATAAGAGTCCGATCCGCTACGGAAAGGGTTCTAAGCTCGCACCTCGCTTTGTAGGACCTTTTGAGATTCTGGAGAGGATAGGCCCAGTTGCCTACCGTTTAGCTTTGCCACCTAGCCTGTCACGCATCCACGATGTGTTTCATGTTTCAGTTTTGAGAAAATATATCTATGATGAGTCTCATATTTTAGATTGGGATGCCTTGTAGGTGGAGTCGGACGGGCAGCTAGCTTTGGAGCCCATTCACATTTTGGCACGCCGGACATTGGCCCTTCGAGGTCGAGAGCTGGACCAGGTTAGGGTCCAGTGGGATTGTTATGATGAGGTTACGGCTTCATGGGAGGACGCAGCACGTATGAGATCAGAGTACCCTCACCTCTTTGATGAACTCCAGGAGGAAGTTCATGCCTAGAGGGGGAGGATGTGAGGCCTCACCTCGACTCAGTTGGACATTCAGTGGATTTTATATTTTAGACTACTATGGATACTTTGTTTTGATGCTTTTTTGAGATTTAGAACTTTTATGTTTTCAGGATATTGGATAACATTGCTATGAATTGATGTTTTACTTACATGCTTTATGAGATAGAACACTACATGATTATTAGATAGAATGATATTGCAATGATAGATGTCGTTAATGAATTTGCAGGACCTTACTTTGAATATAGAACTATGATGTATGTTTAGTTTATGTGAATTGGGATGAAAATTGCTTATGTGAATTTGCTTGACAAAAGATGTATTCAATCTGTGCAGATGAAAATTGTATGCAAGTAATGATGTGCATTGTTATATTATTGAATTATATTTTATATGAATATTTGAGAGTACTAATGTGTACATTGAGATGCGCAGGAAATTTACCATGTGACCATGGAAAATTACGGAGAATCAAACCTAGACTTATGTATGTTCGTAAAGCCAGGGTTTGTCTATTTGGAGAGACAACACCCCGTTTGTGTTGTATTTTATTCGTATCAGTATATGCTGCATGTGTGTTTTGTGTTATTTAAATTTATTGTGTAAAAACCTCAAGAGACAATTTCGTGTTTATTTTTGTAAAAGTATTTTTTTAGTGTCACTTGACACATTGAGGTTTAAATTTTAATATTTTATCTTGTCTCTTGATGGGAAAGTGTTAATTATTATTATTTTTAAATAAAATAATGTGTTGTCAAAAAGATATTTTGAGAATATAATATTTGGTGTGGTCAACTTATGTTTGACCCGAAAATAAACTTCAGAGGGGTTTAAAATGGGTTAAATGAACACCTAGGGGTAGTTTATTAGGGTTTCCTGAAGCCCATAAGGTATACCTAGGGGTTAGGGGTAATTTTAGGCAAGTTTCTACTTTATTATGATCTTTTTAACGCTTTAAAAATTGGCTTTTTTGAGTTGAGCGAAAATTGAAAATTGAAGGAAAATCAAACCAAGATTTTCCCTCTTGGAAGGAAAGTTTTTTTTTGCATTTTGTTTTCTTCCTTCTTTTTGTTGATTTTTTTTAGAATCCTGTGAGAACTCAGTGAGTGAGCTTCTTAAGGAGGATTTTTGGGAATAGCTGGTTAATCACCCACTCTCCATATTTGGAGACAGAAGAAAACTTGGAAAAAAAATAATGTTATGGGTTAAAGAAATTGATTAAGGAAAATAAAGAATTGTGGATTGGGCAGCTCTTCTTCAGATATCATTATAACCTTTGGGCAGATTAAGGTTGGTTTCATTTTTACTTTTAATGACTTGATTTTGTTTATTTCTGGAAGTTGTTGAATAAGAAAGTCTGTATTCTTGAAAATGAATTTTTGAAAATCTTTTGGTTTTGTTTTATGAATGAATGTGTTTTGGGAGTTTTCTCAAGATCTCTCTTTCTCTTGGGAGAGAAGAGGATCTTGAGGGTGGTAGCAGTGACAGCCCTCGAGTGAGAGACTCTCTTTAGAGAGCGATCACAAGGGATCTTTGTGTGACCCTTGCTGCATGGCCTGTTTGTGCAATGGGGGTCATAAGGAGGGTTATAAGGCTAGAATGCCTTTGGGGGGCATAAGGAATTATGGGGTTGAGATTTTGATTTGTTATTGTGCCATGAGGTGGCTTCTTGTTATTACATACTTGCAGATTCTCCTCAGGGTATTTGGTCCACTACCACCCTTTGAAATTATTCACCACCAGAGTGTGGTGCTGTGAAAGCCAGGTTGGGAATGTGTCTGGAATATTTGTATGCTTTGTGTTTCTTTGTGTTTGCCTGTTTGTACCCGTCTAGGAATTGGTTCTCCGAGCTCGGGGGTGGCTACCAGTTAGCCTAGGCTGGGAGGTGAGCACTCCGTGGTCAGTTTTGTGTTTTCTATTATGCAGGAAATTCGGAAGAAAGAGGATAGGATTCATGAAAGATATTCAGAAGATTGTATTTGAAGATATTTGAATTCAGTTGCAGATGCATGTTTAAAATTGTTGTAAATGAATGCCTCAAATTCAAGAGAAAGGAGAAGCAAGTTGAAATTTGTAATAGTAGACTTGAAATCTTTATGTTTTGACTGTTCAGAGAAAACATTCTGTAAATTTGGTAGAACATTTTAGAGATGTATAAAAAGAAGAAAAGCTTGTTATTTCTACTTCTGGGTTATAAAAGGGTTTAAATTGTGTTGCATGCAAAAAGCTTCTTGTATCATGGAAAGAAATAAAAGATTTGTTTTTTTTTCATTTTGACTTTAATTATATTTCACTTGTGGCAAATAAAAGATTATTGTTGTTGAAAGATTTCTATGTATTTTTTTATATAAAAAAGAGAGTTGTTTTAAGTGAATATTCTATTTTTAAAAAAAAAGAATATATAAATGGATTTCTTTATTTCCAAAAAAAAAGTAAAATGTAGCTTTATAAAATACTTTAAATCGTATTTGTTTTTGTTAAACATTGATTTTAGAAGCTTGTCTTATAGATGCATTTAAATTAATAAATATTTATATATATATATATATATATATATATATATATATATATATATATATATATATATATATATATATATTATATATATATATATATATATATATATATATATATATATATATATATATATATATAATAATTAAATTCTTGATTTAACTTAAGGTAATCTTTTCCTTTATTTTATTAGCTTAGAATTTTGCATGTAATAATTCTCTTTTAAAATATATATAGATTTTATTTAGAATTTAAATTTATCTTTTATCTATGCTTTTTAATTTACGAATATACACATATATATATATACTTATATATAAATATATGTATATATATATATATATTTATATATATATATATATATTTATATATATATATATATATAAATATAAATATATATATATACTTATATTATTAAATGTTATTGTAATTTTTTAAAAAAAAAATTTTAAAAAAAATATGATGGGAACCCCGCGGGCTCCACTGTGTGTACACACAGTGGACGACCGCGCGGCGCCCCACTGTGTGCACACACAGTGGAGCCGCTTGCGGCTCCCACTGTGTGGGCACACAGTGGACGGCCACAGCCGCCACTGTGTGGCCACACAGTGGTGCCGCCAGCAGCGCCCACTGTGTGGGCACACAGTGGTGCCGCGGCGCCCACTGTGCGCTCACACAGTGGCGCGCGGCGCGGCCCAGCATGCCAATAAACCCCCGCGACCTGCTAAAAAAAAAAAGATGGATTCTTGGCCGCCTAGGGCTTCGGCCCAGCTAAGATGTGTAACAGTTAAAAGAAAAATATAATAATTTATAGGGTTTAAAACCCTAACCGAGTGGAGGTTAGGGCAGTTAATTAAAATCATTATTAAAATAATTACCAGTTTAGTAATATACATATATATATGTTTCCATAAATACATATGGAAATTATATATATATGTATGTAAATGTATGAATTTGAGCATTTTTGTATAAGTAATTAAATTTTAAATATATAAATATATGCATAATCAATTATGTATATATGTATATATTTAATTAATCCCGATTTTAACTTTGGTTATATTATAAAGAGAAATATAAAAGAATTAAAAAGACTATAAAGTCATATTGGAGGATAAATTAAAATATCTCTCCTAATACTTTAAGTATGAATAATTTAATAAAACTATTGATTAAATATCTTTTGGAGATAGAATTTAAACCAGTAGGTTTTTCCGCAATTAGATTGTAACAGATTGTCGATGCTTCGTTCGTTCTAGAATGAGCTCGAATTTATTAATGAAATTTTCGTTAACGCTTGTCGCAAGAGTGTGCTTGTTAATTAAATTTGGTATCTTTTAAAAAAAAATTTGTTCCGTTTTTGCCCTAAATTTTGGGCATGACACTTCTTCATTTTGTGGACTCTCTTGAAGCTACATTTGGTGTGGCTTGGTCAAGACTTTGAATAGATAGTGGGGCTTGGACTATAGGATTGTTGCATTGTTTCTATTTTGGTGCCCATGTGGAATGTGAGGATAACCTCAGGTGCAAGTGATTGATAGTTAATTCTTCATGCAAAGAAGTGCTTAATTTTAGTGTTGCTACGAATTTTGTTGGAGCTAATATTGTTCTTGCCACTATTATAGGTTTTCTTCCTTATGACTATGGCAAAGGATTTGTGGGTTGTTTCTCATAGGCTTCTCTCACCTAATCTATTGATGTAAGTTCTTTCTTGGTCTCTTTGGGATCTTTGTAATGTCTCCACTTGATAGTGTAGCCTCCTTCATTCTCTTTTGGTGAGGGTTTTGTATATCTATTGATTTTCTTTGATACCCTTATTTGGGGCTTTTTTTAGTTCTTGGTGGCCTATATTTCTTTGACTCCAATTTAGGTGGGGCATTGTGGTGTCATTTTATTATATTCTTGTTTGGCCCATTTTGGGGTTCTCTTTGGATTTGTCTATTTTGAACTCTTTTCCCTTTGGTTCTACTTTTTGTTTGGATGTAGTAGAGGTGTTGTAGGAGGGGGTTTTATTGATATCCCTCTTTCTAAGATGCTAGATGATATTTTGTTTGGGCCTACATTTGTTGGTTGTTGTTTTTAGTTACGAGTCTCATCCTTTGATTTTGAGGATAGTCTTTATGTGTGGATGGAGATGGAGCCCTATTCTTTAAGGATTTTAAAGTTTTTCAAAAAGGGTTTGTGCTACTCTTTCACTTGTCTTCCTTCTTGATATTCTTATTGAGGTGAAGTCTTCTCATATTGAGGTGAAGAAATTTTTTTGTAGGAGAAGCACATGTTTGGTTCTTTTTATTGTTTGTTTCCTGTTTTGGTAACCTTATTGAGGTGGGGACACCTTCTATTGAGATGGATATTGGCTTTGTGCAAAAGAATGAGAGTTGTTGCAAGAGATTATGTTGCCTTTTTCTTTATGGATATGGGAGCCATTTTAAAGCTCATTATGAAAGTTATGGGAGCCTATCAAAACCCTTGGTTCTTCTTTTCTAGTTGTTCCCCTCTCATGCCTTTCCTATTGAGGTAAAATTTGGTAGTGTGGGAGATGTGTAGTTCTACTACAATATTTTTTTGTTGCTCTTTCTCTTGTTCTTGGCTGCAAAGGATTTCTTGAGTTTCCCTTATTTTGAAAGTTATGGGAGCCTTTTAAAAGACCCATTAATCTATGTTTTTTACTATGTAATGTTTTTATGTTATAGAATCATAAGGCTATGAGAGCCTTTTCAACACCCACTATTATAATTATGAGAGCTTTGAAAAATCCTTTGTTAATGAGTCTTTGAGTCCTTGTTTGATGACTTTGGCCTAATATTGTTACAATTAGTTCTTTGATTGTTAGTTTTTGGTGCAAGTGCTAGTTCTAAGCTTGTATTAAGTCATATTCCTAGTGCACAATATAAGGAGGTAAATGCAACTATAGATCCCATTTAAAACTTTGTGCCACCTTATTAATAAACACACTTGTTATTTTCTTGGTATTTCTTAATAAAGTTTAGAGTTTCTCAATTTTACAACTCATAGTGTTGACCAAAGTCACACTATTCATACTATTACTAAGACAAAGGTTTTATTTGGGCTCACAACCTAAAAGATACAATTACAAATAATCAACAAATAGTCTCGTAAACTACCAATACCATCGAACAATAAATTAATGTAGCTAAGCTTTTATCTTCCTTTCACTACAAATTTTATGGAGAACCATATAGATATTTCAAATTAATCTCAATTTTGTACACCTGTTGACTCATCAAGTCCTCTATTTTAAAAAATCATTTTCAAGTCCACATGGCCAAACATGATGCCACATCAATATTCATTTTTGTGAAGATGTTCAAAATGATCACAAATTGTGATAAGACCAATAGATATGCACTAAGTCATGTTTACTTGTGCACTGATGTGGCATCACATAATTGATTATTTTAAAATTTTAGAAATACTTTTTCAAGAATAAACATTAATGTAACATTTTTAAGACACCACTATTCAACTGCAATACATGTTATTGGACCCCTCTCACCTATATTCTTCCATGTATAATGGAGATTGTTCCATGTGTAGTGCAGATTGTGCCGTGAGTTTTGCCTTTTCTCTCTTCATTTCCTACTTCCTGCCCTTCTATCCTGCTGTTTTTGTCCGACTTCTCCCTTTTGGAGGTCATCTTTCCACCTTCTTTTTATTCTAACACGGATTTATCTGTCATTTATCTTCATGTTTTTCCTGCCAGTCTCTCTGTATGCTTCTCCTCCACACCATTCCTCTATTTTTCTTCCCCTCTAATTCATTCTTTCCTTAATTTAATGAAGTCATAAAGATTGTCCCTTGTGTAAGGATTCCATGCTTATATAACTGCACAAACTCCCTTTGTTTACCCACGCTCTCTCCTCATCAATGCACGTTGTCCCTTATTACTTTATTTATATCTACACAGAGATTCTAATTTACTTTATTTTTGAATTCATTTGCAGTATCCAAGCATGGCGTTCTTCAGAAGTGGCCTGTTGTGGGCAATCATGTTTTTAACAATATATGGAGTCTGGGCGGCCACTTCTACTTCTGATACGATCATCAAGCCCTGTAATGATTCCTTAGATAGAAACTTTTGCATTTCATCATTGTCTAAATCTCCCGGGGCTTTGCAGGCAGATTTAGCCCAACTTTCTATTATTGCAGTCCATTTGTGCATTGAAGAGGTGAAACCAGTTTATGATTTCATTGTTCACCTCCGAGAAAGAAATCCCAATGTTTCTGGTCTTACAGACTGCGTGGAGCTCTTGGAAGATACAAAGGATGAACTTCATGACTCAGAGTCAAAATTAAGGCGATTATCTGATGCCAATTTTAATGAATATGTAGCAGATGTGATGACATGTCTGAGTGCTGGGGAGACTAATCAAGATACTTGTGTGACTGGGTTGCAAGAAACCCATGCTTCTCAAACCTTGCTTTCCGCAGTTAAGGCTAAGACAGATTATCTTAGCTTGTTGATTGGTGATGCTCTAGTTGTCGTTAACAAAATTGCAGACCAGGGACATATTTGAGTATTGGGTACTTTATGCTTTGCTGTTTGTCAGGGATCAAACCTTTTTAAATAAGTCTCTCCCTCTTTTTTTAATAAAAGAGGTTAGTACCACTAAATATATTAAATAAGTTATATTTGGATCAGTGATAAACTGATCTTTGAAATCTGAATTGGATCTGTTTTTTTGTTATTTCGATTGGCTGTTCTGTGACATCCAGATTGATAATAAATTGATTTTTGAAATCTGAATTCAATCCAACAACCATATGTTTTTTTCTCTGTGCTTGCAGTATTTTTTTTCCCTGAGAAGATGGTTGTTCAATGATCTCATCATATTATGTATTTACCATTTTTTGGGTAAGATTAAAAGGGCAAGCTTGTGATAACGTAGAATTTTATTGTTAGCAATTTATATAAATTAATAATAATTAAGATAGTAATTTGGGTGAATTTAAAGAGACATTTAATAAATATATTAAACTTCTTATGACAATTAAAATTAGTTTCTAAATGAATACGTAATAATAAATTACAAAACATATCTAAACACCATCTTATATTTTTTTTTTTTTAAATAATAAAATAAAAATTTAAAATATTACATATATAATTATATAATCTAATAAATTTTGAAATTATTAATCATCAAATTTTAAGATAAATTAGAGTATAATTGATACAATTTAATTTCTATTTATAGCACTTTTCTATGTATTTTTAAGTAAGTTGCAAGATAAAATAAATTTTTCTATTAATCTTGTTTATCAAGAATATCTAATTGACGAATTAACCCTATATTAGACTATAAATAAACAAATTAAAAAGAGACTTAGTAATGAATACTAATTTTTTAGTAGTCAGTTTTTTTTCAAACAACCTTACAAATATTTAATTTTCAATTCATTAGTTTTATTGGCATGTTGATGGGATGAGCAAACTATTGATTTTGTTCCAACTTGAATCACTTAAATTCTGTCATTGATATTGTGCAATTTAATTTTGACTATCTTTTTTCTAGATCTTCTTTAAATAGCATAATTTTTTATCATTGTTATTGTGTAATTTACATATTTGAATTTGAGTATATGTAAGAAGAGTTCTAATTGTGAGTCATAAGTGTAAGTCCCTTTGTGATACCAATTTAAGACCTCACTAAAGAAACATTGGAGTCACCTCATTTGATCACGCAATCTAGCGTTTGAGGAGTCTTTGTTCAAGAGAAGATAGAATAGTTAGTATATTATTTTTTCTTTGAGGTGCATAAAAAACACATCAACAGGATGCTATATTGAAATCATCTGCAAAGTAGATTGAAATATGTAATGTCTCTCTTCATCTATTGTTTTTCTTACCACAAGTTTTAAAACATTTATAGCATGTCATTAAAATGGATGATACTGGACTGTCTTTATCTTGTGAATGCGAGATTGTTAATTTCACTAAGGCCACCATGTATATAATGAATAAGAAAGTAAAATTATGTTCTTATTTGTTGCTTATATTTTTAAGAATATTATAGATTAGGTTTTAATAAATGGAAAAATTTAAGACAAATGTGCAAAGCTTGGATATATATTTCACTTGAGTTTCCAAATGTATATGTGTCATTGCTTTCTCTCAATTTGTTCATTGGGTTTAAATTAATTTCATAGTAATATTGATTGAATTAAATATTGAAGGTTAAATGTAGGCTTCAATCCCACTTCATTCTGACCAATGCAATTAACCAGCATATGTGTTTCACTAATAAACTCAATTCTAGAGTGTTATTTCTCTCATGCTAGCAACCGCCAAATTACATTCAAAAGAGAAATTTCAAAATATGCCTCGAATATTTTTACAACCCCAAAAAGGGCTAACTAATCAACACATTACCAACTTAGAAAATATAGCTTAATTCATATATAATAATTCATCTCCTAAAAATATTTTATCTATGTTGGAGACACTTATCACTAAAAGAGAAGATGTTGTGTTTTAGTTGAATAGTACTTGTCTTTTTATATGGTTTACCTTTTGATATTTCTTTTGATTTAATAATGTCTACATAAGTTTACCATGATCATTTCATATCATAGTGCTCTTTTAATGATATACTTTGGGGAAAGGTTTATTAATTTTCTATGACATGCTTGATGATTGTTCTCTCACTAGGCCCACCAACCTTGCATACATTTTGATGTATAGGGAACTCCTTGTCTATCAGTTGTCTCATCATGGATCCACCAAGAGAATTAAATACTTTATGAGTGCTAGAGCATCCTCCTATCCATTAGATTCAAAAAGTAGAGAAACAGTTTACCATGTGGAAATTTAGACACTAAAATAATTTATTTAATTAACAAATATTAATATTCATCATATTATTTCCTAATCATTAATCACATTAGTGTACTATAGTAGAATTAATCATTTCTTATCATCATTGTTTGTTTATCACATAATTAAAACTTAGTAATCCACATATTCATTCAATTAAATAATACTTTATAATATAATTAAATGAGCCCTAATTATACATTTTTAAATAAAAATGTATTTTTGTCTCATCAATTATTTTTATTTGGATTTCAAAACATCTTATTCACTCATTAATGGACTTTGTCTTCAAATAGAAACTTATTTCTCACATTTAACCATGATCAAATTACATAACTCATTATTATGCCCTCTTTAAGTTTTTTTTTTTTTTTTTTTTTCATTTTTACTTAAATTGACTTTAAGTCTTCATTCTCAACCTAATCTCTTTGGTTGAATTTTCCATAAAAAATTTGTAACTATAGTCATTCCTTGATCATTTTGGTATGTCACTTAATGTAAATACATCCTATCAAAATACAATAAAATTAAGGTGTCATATTGTAAAGTCTCTTAGCAAATGTTAAACTATCTACATATTATATATATTAGGATTTCATTTCTTATCAAAATATTAGGATTTCATTTCTTATACAAAAGTTTCTTAGCAAATGTTAAACTATCTACATATTATATATACATTTATTATCAATATATATCATTAAGAATTTATTAGATTATAGAATATTAATTCTTATAATAATTTTCAAAATTTTCAAAAATAAATCTTATATCAAATCTAAAATAATTTTATATTTTAATTTTATATAATTCGAATATATAAATCTTAACCTTTTATATAAAAATTTATGGGAATAAAATCCTTTCTACATAAATATATCACTAAATAAATAAACATAGAAAATAAGAGATAAATTAATGTAGATTAACTAGAGTCAAGTTTGACCATTGCATATATATAAATGAATTTGAAAACTAAATGAAATTATAAATAATGTTGATGATGGAAAGATGTTGAAGTATGTGTTAAAAGATGATTTAGTTGATGCTATGTATTTCTTTGATGGACTAAGAGGAAACTTTCTTATTGTAATAAATCTCTCTCTAGTTAAAATTTGTGCCTGAAATTGAAGTTTGCAACTCTTATTAGACTAATTCAATAAATTATGGAATTAACCAGCTATACTACTCAATACTTATTTTAATATATTTATTGCTTCTACTACAATACACTTGTTACTTCTACTATAATACACTTATTTTATTATATTTATTGCTTCTACTGCTATACTTGTTACTTCTATTACAATATACGGCAAATACTCGCCACAACGTGGTACTTGTTTATAATTGGAATAGAGTGTTTTCAAATATTACTTCCTCCCCATTTAAGAATAGGGTTGATAATAATCTTACACGTGCAATATATTTAAATGTGCAATTCCCTTGCAAGATTAACCATGTCAAAAAGAGCATTCCAATCACCTGGCTCCTCATAATCTGATTCAACAATCTCCCTCAAATCTTTTCCTATCAAAAAGGTTATTATCTTTATGTACCTATAATCATATACTCATTTCCATCAAATTTGAGAATGGTCGTGCTATTAGAATTCGACATAATTAACTATGCCAAAATTCTAGCAACAAAACTTCAACCAAAAACAATATTACCTGATCTAATATCAATTATAGTTTCTAAGGCAGCTCGATCCTCTTAACTAGCTGATTGAATTTAAACCAATAATAACAATAAATAATAAAATTAATCTCAAACACAAATAGATACACAGAACTAAAAACAAAAATAGTGTTTTTATTGCAGCTTACACAAAATAAGAAAGAGTTTGACTATTTAAAAATTTGCAGATTAAGCGTTAAAGAGAGTGCCCGCCAGGCTCTACTTTGTGTAATCTGCAAGCCTTTAATATTTCTTAACCTATCAAAAACCTCATCAAAGATTAATCTATTTCATTCTGTTCTCTTGCCCGAAGCATCTACTATAGTCAGTCATGTCTGGTGAGGAACCATATGGGTGTATCATGAATGTTTATCCATGGCCTACTTCTTGCTTTGGAGAAAACACTCCTATTTCTCTCTTGGCCTTGACATGTCAAGTGTAATTTAGGAAAATAATAGATTTAAGGTTGAAGCGACTCTTACTTCACACAGAGTCTTCGGTCATCCTGGTAGTTAGAATGATTATGGGCAGCGGGCATTTGAATAGGGAGGAATATCCTCGAGACAACACAAGCATATCATCCAGGTTTGTCACCACTTTGTTGGATTTGAAACTGGCCAAACAAGTCGTATGGAGTCTTACAAAAAACTTATTCCAAGAGGAAATCCTACAAGAATTCCAAGAAATTCTCAACAAGGCGCTGCATGATTCAGGAGACCCTCGGTCAAGTGATAGAATTCTTTACAATGTCCCTGGGGAGCTAATAAAGTATTACCCTTTTCTGCTAGACCTGAAAGGTAAGGACCTGGACAAACATCTAGCATTTGCTGGGGTGGGCTTAGATACCTCAAGTGGCATTTCATGGGTGAGAATGCAAAAGATCTGGGCAAAGAAGAAGAACTTATCTCATTTGCAAGGTTGAACGGAATTCTACCACCTAAAATTGAAGAAGAGGAACCCCAGGCTGAACAGAGCAGGAGAGGTGGTGGCAGAAGAGTGGGTCGTGGATCTGGTCGCAATCGAGGCCAACTTCCGTGCAGAGGTCGAGGACAAGGCAGAACTCTAACTCCCCCTGTCGTGCCCCTTGATGAAATTTGAAATATAGGTTTTATATTCCGGTTCTATTTCTAGACATTTCGATGCTTATAGCTGGATACTAGTTCTGTTAATGATTTGGCTATTAGATATGTCAGAAATTCTCTGTTTTAATTTGTGGTTGAGAATCCGCTACTTAAACTTATATTTGAAAGTTAATTTTGATCTTTGATGACATAAACTTTGATAGTTTTTTGAAATGATTGAAGATGATGTATAGAGTTTTGTTTTGCTTTGAAATTTATTCTCAAAAGTGCAAAGAATGGTTTCATTTGTATACATCAGGTTTATGATCCTTTATCACTCATGTATGTATACACTGTTTTTATCTAAAATCATTATATGGACTTGGATCTGCCTTTATTGATAAAAAAACAAAAATTGCACCCTTACAAAACAAACCGTTACAAGAAACACTCCAAAGACACTAACTCTAAATTTAGACCGCAGTTCATCAATTATGTGCAGCAATACAAAATCAATGAATAAGCTACGGTGGAAGAAAATAACTGGAATTAGCATATTGCATTTTATTTGCATTATTCGATAAGACAAAATCATGCTAATTTCAGTTGATCCTGACAGTCAAAATACTACAATAAAAATAGGAGATTATTCTCATAACAAACAGTCTTAAATAAAGAACTAAACATAGGATGCTTGAGCTGCAACAATTGTCTACATATATAACTGCGCAACCTCCTTTTGTTTACCCACGCCTTCTCCTCATTAATGTATGTTGTCCCTTATCGTCCTCTTTTATTTCATCTACACACAGATTTTAATTTACTTCATTTATATTCATTTTTTACTTCATTGGCAGTATCCAAGCATGGCATTCTTCAGAAGTAGCCTGTATTTGTGGGCAATCATGTTTTTTGCAATTAATGGAGTCTGGGCTGCCACTTCTACTTCTGATACCATCATTAAGGCGTGTAATGATTCCTCAGATAGAGACTTTTGCATTTCATCATTGTCCAAAGCTCCTGGGGCTTTGCAGGCAGATTTAACCCAACTTTCTGTTATTGCAGTCAATTTGTGCATTGAAGAGGTGAAACTAGTTTATGATTTCATTGTAGATCTCCGAGAAAGAAATCCCAACGTTTCAGGTATTAAAGACTGCGTGGAGCTCTTGGAAGATACAAGGGATGAACTTCAGGACTCGGAATCAAAATTAAGACGATTATCCAATGCCAATTTAAATGAATATATAGCAGATGTGCTGACATGGCTGAGTGATGGAGAGACTAATCAAGATACTTGTGTGACTGGATTGCTAGAAACTCGTGCTTCTGAAACCTTGCTTTCCGCCGTCAAGGCTAAGACAGATTATCTTGCAAAGTTGATCGATGATGCTCTAGTTGTCGTTAACAATATTGCAGACCAGGGACATATTTGAGCATTGAGTACTTTATGCTTTGCTGTTTGTTTTTTGAGATTGTTCAGGGATCAAACCTTTTAAAATAATTCTCTTAGTGCCACTAAATATATTAAATGAGTTATATTTGGATCAATAATAAATTGATCTTTGAAATTTGAACTCAAATCTGTTTGTTTGTTATTTTGATTTATTGTTTTGTGACATATATCTGTTGGGAATAAGTCACATCCAGATCGATAATAAACTGATCTTTGTAATCTGAACTCAATCCCAACAACCATGTGTTCCCTTGTCCTTGCTGTATTCTTTTCCCCTTACACCTTCATACCTAGATGGCTGTTCAATGATATCTTTATATTTCTATTTACCCTTTTTTGGGGGGTAAGATTAAAAGGGTATCCTTTTGATTATGCAGATTTTTTCGAGTCATTTAGATAAATTAATAATAATTAAGATAGTAATTTGGGTGACCAAAAAGAGACAAAATAAATATATTAATTTTTTTTATGAAAATGAAAATTTAGTTTCTAAATTAATACATAATAATAAATTAAAAAACATATTTAAAAAAATCTTATAGTTTATTTTAAAAAATAATACAATAAAAATATAAAATAAAATATATATACAATTATATAATCTAATAAAGTTTGACACTATTAATCATTGAATTTTAAGATAAATTAGAGTATAATTGATACAATTGAATTTCTATTTATAGCACTTTTCTATGTATTTTTCAGTAAGTTGCAAGATAACTTATATTTTTCTATTAATCTTGTTTATCAAGAGTACCTAACTGATGAATTAACTATATATTACACTATAAATAAACAACTGAAAAGAGACTTTTGTAGTGAATACTCATCGTTTAGTAGTCAATTTTTTTCAAACAACCATACAAATATATAATTTTCAATTCATTAATTGTCTTGGCATGCTAAGGTAATGTGCAAAACTATTGATTTTGTTCAAACTTGAATCACTTAATTTTTTGTCATTGATATTGTTCGATTTAATTTTGACTATCTTTTTTCTACATCATACTTAAATAAGATAAAAAAATTTATCATTGTTGTCGTGTAATTTACATATTTGAATTTGTGTATGTGTTTAGGAAGAGTTCTAGTTGTGGTTCATAAGTACAAGTCCATTTGTGATACCAACACAACACATCATATTCACAAAGACTATCCATTTGCAAATTCAAGACCTGACTAAATAAACATTGGAGTCACCTTATTTGATCACACAGTCGAGCATTTGAGGAGTCTTTGTTCAAGAGAAGATATAATACTTAGTATATTATTTTGTCTTTGAGGTGCATAAAAAAAAAACCAACAGGACACTATATTGAAATCATCTACAAAGTGCAAAACTATTAATTTCACTAAGGCCAGCATGTCTATAATGATTAAGAAAGTAAAATTGTGTTCTTATTTGTTGCTTATATTTTATAAGAATATTGTAGGTTAGGTTTGAATAAATGGAAAAATTTAAGACAAATGCTAAAAGCTTGAATTTATATTTCACTAGAGTTTCCAAATATATTTGTATCCTTTCTTTCTCTCAATTTGTTCATTTGACACTAGAGGGTTTAAAATTAATTTCATATAAATATTGATTGAATTAAGTATGGAGGGTTAAATGTAGGATTTAATTCCACTTCATTCTCACCAATGAAATTAACTGGCATATGTGTTTCACTAATAAATCAATTCTAGAGTGGTATTTCTCTCATGCTAGCAATTGCCAAAATACATTGAAAATAGCAATTTAAAATATGCCTTGAATATTTTTACAAGACTAGAAAGGGATAACTAATCAATAGATTACCAACTTAGAAAATTTAACTTAAGTCATATATAATAAGCCATCTCCTAAAAATATTTTATCTATCTTGGAGACACTTAACTGAAAGAGAATCTATTGTGTTTTAGTTGACTAGTACTTGTCTTTTTATATGGTTTACCTTTTGATATTTGTTTTGATTTTTCCTTCGACCCATATAATGCCTACTTAAGTTTGCCATGATCATTTCATATCATAGTGGTCTTTTAATGATATACTTTGGGGAAAGGTTTATTAATTTTGTATGTCACGCTTGATGATTGTTCTCTTACTAGACCCTTAAACCTTGCATACATTTTGATGTATAGGGAACTCCTTCTCTATTAGTTGTCTCATCATGGATCCACCAAGAGAATTAGACACTTTATGAGTGCAAGAGCATCCTCTTGTCCATTGGATTGAAAAAGTAGTGAAATAGTTGCAAAGTGTAAATTTAGACACTAAAATAATTTATCTAATTAACAAATCTTAATATTCATCATATTATTCCCTAATCATTAATCATATTAGTGTTCTATAGTAGAATTGATCATTTATTATCATTATTGTTTGTTTATTATATAATTAAAACTTAGTCATCCATGTAGTCATTTAATTAAAAAATACTTTATAATATAATTAAATGAGCCCTAATTATACATTTTTAAATAAAAATGTATTTTTATCTCATTAGTTATTTCTATTTGAATTTATAAACTTCTAATTCACTCTTTAGTTGAATTTGTCTTCGAATAGAAACTTATTTCTCACATTTAACCATTATCAAATTAGATAAAAAATTATCATCCCCTCTTCAAGTGAATTTTTTCTTCACAAACCACCTAGTTAAATGAAGTATTCATTCTCAGCCTAATCTCTTCAGTTTATTTTTCCTTAGAATTTTTTAACTATAGTAATTCCTTCATCATTTTGGTATCACACTTAATGTAAATACATTCTATCAAAATACTTCTTCTATAAAATCAAGGTGTCATATTGTAAAGCCTTATCCATTTTTCAACAAGTGAATCAACACCTATTGGAGGTTTGCATTGAGGTGGCTAGATAGTATTTCATATTATTTTCATTGTACTCTTTCAATTATTTGCATATCTTATCTTTGTATTTCATATTTTTACACAAAAGTTTCTTAGAAAATGTTAAACTATATAAATATTTATTATCCATAACTATCAATAATTATCATTATGCATAAGGAGTGATGAGCGGGAACGAGCGAGTGGGCTACAGAGGGCAAGCTAGGTTTTTGTCGGGAAGATCATTTCTAAATCCTAAAGAGTCAGAAGGCAGACAATTTGGGTCAAAAAATGGTTAAGTTTGGAACTCCTATTCCAGAAGAGGAAAGCATGCAAAATCATCCAAGTCCAGAAATTCACATCAATCCACCAATGTCATCCTAATCCGAAAATGCCCTGAAATTTGACCAAGTTTGGAAATTTGGAAGATCTTCCAAAATCCAGAATTTGCATTATGATTCCTATGGACCTGAAACCACTCTCAAACATCCCGACAATATATATGAAATATAACTTAAAGTATAAGAAAGGAAAAAGACATATTGAAGATGCCACTTATACTTAAATGTTATATTTCATATCTATATCCTGACGAAGAGCCTGAAACTTGTGAAAAAAATCCATGTATCCATAGACAAAGCCAAAATGCACCCAAGGCTGGTTTGGGGTGCCAAAACCAAGAAGGCATTCACAAGTGGGAAAATCCGTCAGTCCATGGACAAAGTGAAAATGCGCCTAAGGCTAGACTGGGGTGCCAAAACCAAGAAGGCATTCACAGGTGGAAAAAACCGTTAGTCCATGGACAAAGTGAAAATGCGCCCAAGGTTGGACTGGGGTGCCAAAACCAAGATGCCATTCACAAGTGGAAAAATCTGTCAGTCCATGGACAAAGCCAAAATGCGCCCAAGGCTGGGCTAGGGCACTGAATTCAAGAAGGCATTCACAAGTGGAAAAATCCATTAATCCAGTGACACAATGAAAATTCTGCCCAGGCTAAAAAATTGAAATTTTACCTAAGGCATGGAATTCAAGGAGTCAAAGAGAAATAAAAAAAAAAAAAATTCCCCTCAGGCAAATTTTTGAATTTGCTATTTTTAGACACCGAATCTCGACGGAGTGTGGAAAATTTTATAGATTTGGAATCATGGCAAAATTCTCCATCCAATGAACTGACTCCTAAATTTTAGGAGGATCCCTAAAAATGGGGATGTTGAAAAGGAGACATGGACAATTCACAAAGTAATGTAAATTCCTTCCTTCAGGACATAATTCCAGGAAAGGTGAAAAATTTGGCTAAGTGTTCGAAATTCCTTCCTTCATGACAGAATTCTCGGAAATGGGAAAATTTGGCTAACTGTTGGAAATTCCTTCCTTCCGGACAAAATTCTAGGAAAGATGAAAATTTGGTCAAGTATTGGAAATTTCTTCCTTCAGGACAAAATCCCAAGCAAGGAAGAAATACACCCAAGGATGAATTGAACATAAAATTTATAAGGCAAGGAAGAAATCAGGGATGAACTAAATAAGAAATTTCCCCTCCAGGGAAAAATTTGAAAAATCCATTCTCGGGCATCAAATCACATCCAAATTTCAAAAATTTTACAAATTTGGATTCATAGGAGAATTTTCTCTCTCCTGGACCATGGAACCCTAATTTGGAAATTTTCCTAAAAAATAGGAAATGTGCAGAATTGATGAAAAACCTTCTTCAAGCAAGGAAAGTTGAGGAGACTTCAAGAAAATTCTTCCTGAATCGAATTTTCCCTCTCCAACAATTCCAGATGTGCAGGAGCGAATATGTGACGACAGAGTCCATTTGCATGGCAAGGATCTATTGAACACATGGCAGTAGAGTGGTGCATTCATTACTGAAATATTTGACCAAATGGGGACCCGGTCATTGCATGTTGAATTTATGGCAGATTACTTTTGCATGTAGTCATTGCATGTGGACATGATGGATCATTTATGACATAATGGGGTGATTTTTGCATGGATGAATGTTCAACGCATGATTGCATGAATTTGAAGAAGGTGGTGCATTTAATGCACAATGGATGCTATTTTGGGTACTTTAGAATTAATTGTATATGGGCATGATGGGTTATTGATTTGAGATTCCCACCTTGTTGCATCTTGAGTGGAGAATCTTTTAGGGAAAACCCTAATTAGGGTTTGCATGTAATCATGGTCTGAGGCCTATATAAAGGGATGACCCCCCTCATTTGTAAGGGGGAGGGAGCTTTGTATGAAATTGTTGCGATAAGTTTTTGAGAAAATAAAAGTGAAACATTATTCTCGGATGGTGTCCACTTGAGTTAGTTTTTCAAAACTTGCATGGTTTTACCTTCCTTACTTAGATTAGAAGTAGTAAAGTGCTTTGATTTCAATGGAGAATGTAATGGTGTCTAATGAATTTCCATGCTTCATACTTTTTGTATCTTGCTGATTGTAAGTTGCAATGTAAAGTTAGCCTGAGCCACTAAACTTGTGCTAAGTTTGGTTGTGGACAGTCGTTTGGATTGCTCTTGTTTTGGATATTCAAATGCACTTTCCCGATTTTAAAATCCTTCAATATCCTCAGAAGATCACACAGGTTCTTGCGGAGTTGTAGTTGAACTTGGCGAAGTAGAGCTTGGTTTATTTGAAATTTGTCCACCAGAGCGCTATTCATGGTTATCACTCCCCTTAGGAGTAGATTTAGATCCTTCTAACCCTTTCCCCTTTAATTTCAGTTCATTTTAGTCTATTTGAAGCAGCAGCATCACAGAATTTCTATATCCGATGATGGAGTTCTAGCCATGTGAAGTGAAAGAATGATGCAAACATAAGGCCCCTTGGATTACCAGCAATCACATCAGCCAACTGAGTCACATCCACTCACTGAAGGAACCTTGGGAACTAACCGTTTGAACTTAAGTAATCCTAGCATATGGACTAATCTTGATCAAGAGAGGATAAGGTGACCATTAGGCAACTTTATTCTGTGTTCGACGATGTCATAAAAAAAATGTCAACAGAATTGGCATTAGAAGGAGGGCTGATCATGATGAATTCTTGAACAACTGAACTCCAAATCATATCAATTCATATTTGCAAGGAGTAATCTTAAGGACTTTTTTCACCCTCTTCCCACAACCAACAGAATTGGCACTAGAGGGAGGGCCTGACCGTGAAATTCAATTTGGCTGGAACTAGCATGAGCTTTCAAGTGCAGAATCAGAGATATGTTAGATCTCTTATTTGTCAGAAAAATCCAAAAAAATCTGAAAATTGAAAATTAAAAAAAAGATTTCTCAATGGAGCAAGAAGTTGATATCCTTCAACTTTGGTGGAGACTAAATGCGCAGTTACATCCACAGAGTTTGTTTGAATTTGCATCAAGGAATAGCTGTAGAATTCATAGGAATGGTGGACACAATGAGATGCATTGTTCAACATTTTTGTCAAGGATGGAATTATCCTTGCAAGGAAAAATTTATTTTTCAAAGGTACATGAGCCCATTGTACCAGTAAAAGTAGAACCCGAGGCTTCAATTGGTGAAAGTGAATTTTTTATGAGGTTCAAGGAGATGGTTATGAAAGGTTTAAGTATTGAGAAAGACTTGTGCGTAGAGGGAATCTTGCTCCCATGTTGGTGTAGGATCCACAATACCACTCATTCCGAAGTCACATGTTCATTATGCAAGGAAGCTATTCACCAAGCTAAGGTGCAGGCAGAATTCAAAGAATTGTCAAAGATGTACACTATAGAAAATTGGTGAAATTCTCACCTTCAACTGATCGACTTAGCATCAAATGAAGAAGGTGTTACTGCAGCATCTTGTAGTGAAGAAAGCACGATTGAGCACGACAATCAACACAATTCATTCAAGAGAAAATTCACATACCTCATGCCAAGGAAAGGAACACCCGCTGAAGTGGAGGTTGACAAAGATGTTCAAAAAAATGCAAGTAATGTTTCCACAGTCAAGCAAGAAGAGATGCTCCTTGATGAAGAAGTCCATTCATGCATGCTCCAGATGGAAGATATGATAAGCAACTTGAGGCGAGAAGGAATATGTGATAGTCAGTGGGCCGCTGAGATTGAAGTAGAGTATGAAATGCAGGTCTGGTCGACACTTGAACCTCTACTCAAGTTCCAAGAACAATTGTTAAAAGAAATTGAGATACGTGAGATGTCGATTGAGGAGCAATTTGTCCTGGTGAATAGTGAAGAGCGATTCGGGTTGGGCCTCAACTCGTTATCAAAGATTCAAAAGGAGCTAGCGGTTGAAATATTTCATGTTTCCAAGTTTCCATTTGAGTCCAGATTTCACCACCGCATGCCTACTGAAGACTGGAATTCTGAGCTGCATGTGGCAAATGCCAGTGGAATGATACACCACCAACTTTGACCTCCTGATGAAGCAGTGGATGATATGCGAGAATTCTTGCCCACGCATGAAAACCACCAGGTTGTCTCTTTCCTTGCTCTTGAATTTGAAAGATGAATTTGATTATGGAAATCTAGGAAGAAGAACCTATTTATGGGTTGATCATGGTCCCAACGAGTTGCCACAATTGATAATCTTTCCTGAAGTCTTGCTTGATTTTTAGATTTGTATTGTAAAATATTACTTTTCTGAGTTTAAAGATGAATTTGCAAGGCTTTGAACTATGACTAATGCCCTATTGCTCCTGCACATCCTGAGAAATCATGTTAGGAGTTGTATATATGTAGGTCTTGTGAGTATTGTCTATTCGAAATTTTGTTCTTGTTAGAGTAGGTTTCCTTTCTGTTTGCTTTGTTTGTTTTCCCGTTGGTTTTTGGGGTTTTGGCTTTTTTTTTCTTTTTTTTTCTTGTTTGTTTCCCCGTTGGTTTTGGTTTTTTTGGTTTTTTGGTTTTCAGCCTTTGGTGCTAGTTTCCCTTGAGCTTGTCCACTCAAGTAGTTTTGCTTAGGTTTAGGGGGTTTGGAGTGGCCTAAATTGTTTGGAGTTCATGTTTGTGGATGAGGTGATGATGTTGTTTTCCATGCCTAGTCAATTGCTCTAAGTCATTCAGGATCTCATAGGAGAAGTTATGGTTGGTGAAAACTTTACATCTTGCTTAAACGCCACTGGAATCTCCAAACCCATAGCAGGCTTCATTGCTTACGAGCCAAAGGAATTGATGGAAATAAAAGGGAATATCAAAAGAAAGAAAAGAAAAGATGAAAAAATGAAAGAATTATCAAAATATTGGCTTTGGGAATATGCGAATAACTCCACCGGGGCTATGGACGCTTGGCTGGCAGTGGAACAATATTCGTGGAATTCCATAGACAACCTCGTCGGAGCTATGAATGCTTAACTAGCAGCGAGGCAATGTCCTAGATGCTTTTGAAGTATAGATACCTATAGCTTGCCATGACTAATTCTAGAAGTCTGGATGGTCTAGTGAGATTGGATTAATGGATATGCACACACATAATCAGATGAACTTGCTTTAATTTGGGTTCTTGCCCTAAAGTGTTTTTCAAGACTTTCCCTATGGATTGGATTTTATCTTTGAGAACTTGAAATGTTCAGGAACATTTATTCGAGCAAGGGCTAGATGTTCTGACGTTTTCACACATCGCCCCATTGCAAATGGGGACCCCCTTCTTTTTAGGCCCTCCTAGTTTTTTGGCTTGCATTTTTGTGGTCTTTTCATAGCAGTCACATCAGTTTGTTTGCTTTGCAGGTGTTCGATGATCATATTGGTCAAGTCTGCCTTTTGTTTGAGCAAATTCGGCTAAGTCTAGGACTCGTTTTATGAATTTTAGGGTTTTTGCCTTCTGTCCTAAATTTTAGGGGTTTCTGTTAGGGTTTCGAGAAAGTTGAACATACAACTTGAATCAGGACCCTTCAAGGAACCTCTCAGTAAAATTTGAGCCAAAATGGAGCAACTTTCTATTTTTAAAAAGTTCCTATTTTTAGGGATTTTACTAAGTCTCGGATTGGTCTAATTTTGCCAAAAATTAAACTTACTATTTTTAGGAAGTTCTATTTTTAGTAAGTTTCTATTTTTAGTAAGTTCTTTTCTGAACTATTTTGCCCAAACCTTGACATTTTGAAACACTTACTATTTGGAAAAATCTATTTTTGGCAGGTTCTTCACAGGAAAATGCTGAAAGCTGAATATCTCTGAAGACTGAATGTTCCTGAAGACCATTTCTAAATCTGGAAGAGTCAAAAGGTAGACAATTTGGGTCAAAAACGTTTAAGTTTGGAACTCCTATTCCAGAAGAGGAAAGCATGCAAAATCATCCAAGTCCAGAAATTCACACCAATCCACCAATGTCATCCTGATCCGAAAATGGCCTGAAATTTGACTAAGTCTAGAAATTCGGAAGATCTTCCAAAATCTAGAATTTGCATTATGATTCCTATGGACCTGAAACCACTCTCAAACATCCTGACAATATATATGAAATATAACTTAAAGTATAAGAAAGGAAAAAGACATATTGAAGATGCCACTTATACTTAAATGTTATATTTCATATCTATATCCTGACGAAGAGCCTGGAACTTGTGAAAAAAATCCATGTATCCATGGACAAAGCCAAAATGCACCCAAGGCTGGGCTGGGGCCCCAAAACCTAGAAGGCATTCACAAGTCGGAAAATCCACCAATCCATGGACAGAGTGAAAATGCGCCCAAGGCTGGACTGGGGCGCCAAAACCAAGAAGGCATTCACAGGTGGAAAAATCCATCAGTCCATGGACGAAGTGAAAATGCGCCCAAGGATGGACTAGGGTGCCAAAACCAAGATGCCATTCACAAGTGGAAAAATCTGTCAATCCATGGACAAAGCTAAAATGTGCCCAAGGCTAGGCTAGGGCACTGAATTCAAGAAGGCATTCACAAGTAGAAAAATCCATTAATCCATGGACATGATGAAAATACTGCCCAAGCTAACAAATTGAAATTTTGCCTAAGGCATGGAATCCAAGGAGTCAAGGAGGAATTAAAAAAAAAAAAATTCCCCTCGGGCAAATTTTTGAATTTGCTATTTTTAGACACCGAATCTCGACAGAGTGTGGAAAATTTTATAGATTTAGAATCATGGTAGAATTCTCCATCCAATAAACTAAATCCTAAATTTTAGGAGGATCCCTAAAAATGGGGATGTTGAAAAGGAGACATGGACAATTCACAAAGTAATGGAAATTCCTTCCTTCAGGACATAATTCCAGGAAAGGTGAAAAATTAACTAAGTGTTGGAAATTCCTTCCTTCATGACAGAGTTCCTGAAAAAGGTGAAAATTTGGCTAAGTGTTGGAAATTCCTTCCTTCATGATGGAATTCTTGGAAATGTGAAAATTTGGCTAAGTGTTGGAAATTCCTTCCTTTAGGACAGAATTCCAGGAAACATGAAAATTTGGCTAAGTATTTGAAATTCCTTCCTTCGGGACAAAATTCCAAGCAAGGAAGAAATACACCCAAGGATGAATTGAACATAAAATTTCTAAGGCAAGGAAGGAATCGGGGATGAACTAAATAAGAAATTTCCCCTCCAGGGAAAAATTTGAAAAATCCATTCTCGGGCATCAAATCACATCCAAATTTCAAAAGTTTTATAGATTTGGATTCGTAGGAGAATTTTCTCTCTCCTGGACCATGGAACCCTAATTTGGAAATTTTCCTAAAAAATAGGAAATGTGCAGAATTGATGAAAAACCTTCTTCAAGCAAGGAAAGTTGAGGAGACTTCAAGAAAATTCTTCCTGAATCGAATTTTCCCTCTCCAACAATTCCAGATGTGCAGGAGCAGATATACAACGACAGAGTCCATTTGCATGGCGAGGATCTATTGAACATGTGGCAATAGAGTGGCACATTCATTACTGGAATATTTGACCAATTGGCGACCCGGTTATTGGATGTTGAATTTATGGCAGATTACTTTTGCATGCAGTCGCCGCATGTGGAGATGATGGAGCATTTATGACATAATGTGGTGATTTTTGCATGGATGAATGTTCAATGCATGATTGTGCAAATTTGAAGAAGGTGGTGCATTTAATGCGCAATGGATGCTATTTTGGGTACTTTTGAATTAATTGTATATGGGCATGATGGGTTATTGATTTGAGATTCCCACCTTGTTGCATCTTGAGTGGAGAATCTTTTAGGGAAAACCCGAATTAGGGTTTGCATGTAATCATGGCCTGAGGCCTATATAAAGGGATGACCCCCCTCATTTGTAAGGGGGAGGGAGCTTTGTATGAAATTGTTGCGATAAGTTTTTCAGAAAATAATAGTAAAACATTGTTCTTTGATGGTGTCCACTTGAGTTATTTTTTCAAAACTTGCATGGTTTCAACTTCCTCACTTAGATTAGAAGTAGTAAAGTGCTTTGATTTCAATGGAGAATGTAATGGTGTCTGATGAATTTCCATGGTTCATAGTTTTTGTATCTTGTTGATTGTAAGTTGCAGTGTAAAGTTAGCCTGAGCCACTAAACTTGTGCTAAGTTCAGTTGTGGACTGTCGTTTGGATTGTGCCATTTTGGGTATTCAAATACACTTTCCTGATTTGAAAATCCTTCAATGTCCTTAGAAGATCACACTAGTTCTTGCGGAGTTGTAGTTGAACTTGGCGAAGAAGAGCTTGGTTTATTTGAAATTTGTCCACCAGAGCACTATTCATTGTTATCATTGCCCTTAGGAGTAGATTTAGATCCTTCTAACCCTTTCCCCTTTACTTTCATTTCATTTTAGTCCATTCGAAGTAGTAGCATTGCAGAATTATTATATCCAATGATGGAGTTTCAGCCACAGCAAAGAAGTGAAACAATGATGCAAACGTAATGCCCCTTGGATTACTAGCAATCACATCAGCCAACTGAGTCACATCCATGCACTAAAGGAACCTTGGGAACTAACCATTTGAACTTTAAGTAATCCTAGCATACGGACTAATCTTGATCAAGAGAGGATAAGGTGACCGTTAGGCAACTTTATTTTGTGTTCGACGATGTCATAAAAAACACGTCAACAGGACCTGGGTGGTGTTGCCAAGGCTTGGTTCTTTTCTGAGTTGGGTGTGGGTAGAGGGATGTGCTGGAGGGTTGTTGTTCTCTATCAGGGCCCAATGGCCCCTTCTACAGTGGTTTGGCTAGGTGATCTAGTCCAAACTTCTGATGGGTTCTTCCCTTTCGAGGTCCTTTTCCAGATTGGTTCATGGCTATCTTTGGGATTGATGGATGACTTTTTCCTGCACAGCTTTGTGATCGTTCGGGGGTTTGTTCAGCATAGCACATTAGGGGCAAACCTTAGTGCTTAGTTGAGACATATCAGTGCATAACCCTCTCTATCAAAGAAAAATTCAAAACTCTAGTTTAGCGCATAGCATGGGTAGCTTAGTGCATTGGTGGTTTTTAATAGAGCATCTAGATCACACTTTAGCGCATCCAGTCTTTGTCGTAGTGCATAGGTAAAACTTAGAAAAATAGAGAGCAAAACTGAGCATTTTTGAAAAAATTTATCATCAGTCTCAGATACCCTTTTAGATCCTCAGTTGACCTTTCCAAGCAAAAATTGAACCAAAACATCAAAGAAATATTCCAATAATCAAGCGAGTCATTCTCAGAACAACATTTGTCAAAATCTAAAACTAGCTAGAGATAAAACTTTCTCCAATCAAAATCAGGTAACATCATCACATTGATCAAAAGGTTTGCCAATTAAACAGATTCCATCAACTAAACATACCTAGTTTAAACTTAAGTCATCAAATCGAGTCTCCATATCGGGAAAATCTTATTCCATATCATTTGACACACTTTGTCGTGGAGGCAAATCTAAACCTCTACTCGATAAAGTAGGCTTAAGTTTTCAAACAAAGTAACATAATCCAAACAAATCAAAGGAAACCATTGATCACTCATGTATGACCACTCCTCATATTTTGAGAAGAAAAAGTTTTCATCACAACACTAAGTTGAAGAAATGACAACCTAGTTCCAAAACACTTTCCAAACAAAACAAATTTCTCTACATAAATTGTCAACTCTTCAAATCACATCACAATTTTCTTCATCATATGCAATTGTATCTCCGCACTTTTGTCAAATCATATCGCACTTTTCTCCGTCATACAAAAAAATCACTAGGGGTAACACCAACAATTTCCCAAATAGACGCATTTACACACCCTTGGAGCAATCCTTAGAATCAACATTCCGTGAACTCCTACTAAACAAGATCATCACATTACCAGCCATCAATAATTTTGAACCCCAGATCAAACCACCTTGGTGGAATGACTCGCATTTTTGTGATTTTCATTGAAACAAAGGACATCAAACAAATGATTGCATGAGGCTTAAAAACATTGTCCAAGATATAATTGATAGAGGTGATTTAACGGTTGATGTTCTTAAGACAAATGGTGATCATGACGCCTTTAATTTTTTTTAAATCCTCTTCCAAATTACAACAAAGAAGGAGCTTCATCATCAAACGATACATAGGGAGCTCACATAAATCATCTATACAAAAACACTATCAATCACATATCAAAAGAGGATAATCAGATAAACGTTATAAAGATCAAAGACAAACAATACCATACATCAATCAATGTGACAACTCGAGCTCAAAAATATGTCTTGAAAGGGCATTCATCAACATCAACCACTATCCCCAAGACTCAATATGATTTGGTAAGTCAACTGCGGAGAACCCCTGCTCAAATATCCATACTTGAGTTACTCAAACTCTTGCCAAAACATAAGGACATCCTTGAACAAGCACTAGTTGAAACAAATGTACCTCAAGATCTGAATATTGACAAGTTTCAAGTCATGGTGGCTCACATGACAGGGCCTCATAATCTCACCTTTTCCGAACATGATAATATATCCTTGAGCCATCCACATAATACTCCCCTTCATATTGAAGTCTTAGTCTACAAACATCGAGTTAAAAGAGTATTAATAGATGGAGGAGTTGGTCTCAATATCTGTACCTTAAAACTTATATGTGCATTAGGCTTCTCTGAGCAGTCTATTGATCCACATTAAAAAATATATTTTCTAAAATATAATTTGTTTACATCTTGCATGAAGTTTTGACTATTTTGCATTTGAACTTTTTGACTTATTGGATCTCCTAAATTTTATCAATGATGCATTGAGCTAGAGAAAGTGGTCGGAGGGTCTGATATTTTTTTGGTTTTCTACTTGTGAGGCGATCACTTGTACTGTGCAAATTTTGTCTCGAGACGTGATTCGAAACATATCACTCAAGACATTCTTCCACTTTGTGCATACAAATGGTCCAATCTTGTCTTTTTATATGCAAGAAACACTCAGGTCATCTTGGATCAATTATACCTCGATGCTTGTGCCATCTTGCAATATCAAAAATCCATGTAAGTTATACTCAGGTCATTATGGTTCAAATTATACCATTATGCTTGTATCAACTTTCAATGTATCAAGTGCTCAATGATGATAAATAAAAATAGAGCAAAAACATGTGACTACACAGGAATGACAAATGACGGAATGAGGATGATCAATTAGTTGCATATCATTTTACAATTAGTTGCATTTTATTTTACAAATAGTTGCATATCATATCATTATCATTATCATACATCCCATTTTCAAGATACATCTCACATCATTATCATACATCTCATTTTCAAGATACATCTCATATCATCATCATTATCATTATCATACATTTTGAAGATACAACTCACAAATCACATTTTTGCTTATCATAATCCAAAATCACACATTCACATCAAATCATGAGCATCACATCAACGCATAAATCATCATCCATAAACACATCACATGTGGATCAAAAAATCGGTGTCATATATATATATATATATATATATATATATATATATATATATATATATATATATATATATATATATATATATATATATATATATATATATATATATATATATATATATATATATATATATATATATATATATATATATATCTCAAAAATGGTAAAAATATACAAGGAATGTCATGTCTGTCAAACTACAACAAAATGCTCAAAATGCAATGGAGACAAGTATCTCAGGTATGACTATCTCCTGAGGCTGATGGTCTCGCAGCAGATGTCCCAGCACCTAGATCTCCAGGTGGATCACGTCGCAACGGTCCTATAACACCTCTGCTCTCGGTCCTTGTCTGGCTCCGAACAGATCGACTGGCTATATACTAGGATCTCTATGCTCTCTAGGGACTAGCTCCTCATAAATATCCTATATTACTCAGCCTCCTTGGTCGTGTACCATATCTCCCTCAGTGTGTCCCTCATAGGGGCACCGACCATCGCTCTCTACAGTCTCTCTACAAGCTCCTCTGCCTGCCCTAGGTGCTCTTTCATTATATCCTGCTTTGTTGTAATCTGGGTAATCTGGCGCTGTTGAGCCAGTACCTGTGCCTGAAGCTACTGCACTGTGACTTGTAGAGACCTAATTTGTGAGTCATGTCATTGGGTGGGTACCCTGATCTGAACGGGTACCTGTGTCGTGGTTGCACACATCCCTATCCTTGACCTAGGCACCAGTGGAAGTAATACATCTGATCTCCTCCTCTGGGTTGGCCGCCTAAACTAATCCATCCCACCCACAGTTGCTATCACCTCGCCTGCTCTACCAACCCCACCAGCACCAAGAACCAAACCTCCCCTACCTCCCATCTCCCCCTCTATCTACTCTCCTTCCCCCATCTCCTCCATCTCCCCTTCCATCTCCCCCTCTATCTCCTCTCCTCCCCTCATCTCCTCTCCTCCCCCCATCCCCTCCTCCAATCCTCCCTCTATCTCCTCCATCCCCTCCTCTATCTCCTTGTCTCCTTCTACCACCTCCCCTCCCATCTCTCCTATCATCCGCTCCATCATCTCCATATCCCTCTTCCATATCCTCTCCCTCCTCTCTCCATCTCAACTCCCCTCACCTCTCCAGCTACTCATCCTCGTCATCATCAAAGGCAGGAATAATCTATGTCAAATCTAATATCCATGCCACCACATGTGCCATGAAGTACGGTGAAAACTCCTCCGTCATCCCAGCATCCACCACTAAAAACCCATAATCCCATATCTGCCTAGCCAAATGCATGTACTCCTCCATAGCCACTGCACTATCAATAGTCGAACCCCACTCTGGTACATCCTGTAGCGTCCTAAAATTGTGACACTTGCAATTTCGACTGCATTTCGGTCTTCACGATGGCGACGCAACACGCAACCTGAATGGAGACCCCAAAACTTGCTCACGACACTGAAAACTGCATTTTTTCAAGCACCCTGGCCTGAACCTCCTTGCACCCTGATGTCCCGGGAGGTGGGACCAGAGCACCCAGTGCCCTGGTCCCTCAGGACCAGGGCGCCCAGCGCCCTGTTCCTCCAGGACCATGGCGCCTAGCGCCCTGGTCCCTGGGTCCTATTTTGGGCCCGGTTTCCTAAGTGATATTGGGTCTTTTTGATTGCAATTTGGAAATATACTTCCCTGGTCGGCCTAAGGTCGGGAAAATCAGTCTATCAGCCCTAAATGACAAGTATATAAACTACATTTGTCTCTCTCATTTGGGAGAGATGATGAGGAGGATATATGTACAAAGCGTGGAAACTATACTTAAGCACTCAAGCATTCAAGCATTCAAGCAATTGATCATTCCAAGTCTCCATTCAAGGCTAAGTGTTGCATTCAAGTCAAGGATTCAACCATTGAAGAGGAGATCACATACAACATACAACATACAACATCTAAACCTTCGCACATAAGGATACAAACATCCTTAGAACAAGGTATTAGTACTTGTTTTACAGTCATTTACATTTACAGCTCTTGCTCATTTCTTGGTTAATTCCAAAACCGGGGTTTGACCTAAAGGCAAACCCCTAATCCCTAACCCCCCAATCATCTTCACTTTTCTGTGTGTAGGTTGCAGGTACACGGCTGAAATTGAAGATCTGGAATCCTTGTGCAGAGACGAACAGATCCCCCTTCGTTTCGCGGATTTTTCGGAGGACCGTGGCGCCGGGCGCCATCGTCCCGACAACTTTTGCTCAAATTTGCAAGACAGCACCGTATCGACATTTTACTGCTAATTCTAGGTCCGCAGCTTCATCCTATAACCCGAACTCAGTTTATAAGCGAATCTTTATGACTTTCTATGCATCCTTAGCTTAATTTCCTTAATCAACATTCTTTACAAAAGAGGGTAGCCTTGCTTTCCTAACCCTTGAAATTCATTTAGCATCCAATCTTACATCGTGTGGGATTGAATCTTATGAGTTTCAACCCCTCTTTTGAATGTAAAGTCTTCCCCCTAAGTGAAAACCCATCGAATCCTAGCGAACCTCCCTTCTCTCTCCTTGGAGTTAGAAGAGGGGAGACCAACTAGGGTTCGACCGCGATTTTCCGCTTTACATTTTGGTGAAATCGACGTGAACATCCTTTCTGATTTTTCATGCTTAGATCTGAAAAAATTGATTACATTTCCATGTTTGATCTTTTGCAAAGTTTTAGAGGTGATTGCATTAAAACCCTAAAATTTCTTTTTAGTAATTAAACTTGCGAAATGTCTAAATGTTAATGCTTGTTTCAGATCTGTCCTTCTATTACAAATTATCAATTCATATTTGTGCTTTAATTCTGAAGATTAAGTGGTTAAAAGTCAAAACCCTAATTTTTGAAACCCTCTTGATTCAACCTTTGTCCGACAATTTGACCGATCAAAACATCTCCAAATCAGCTGTAACTTTGGATTCCGCAATAAAATCACAATATCTTTCATCCCTGAAAATTTGGAAAAAAGTTGCGAGGACCGTGTTGCACTCCGAGCGCCATCGTCCCCGACATTTTTTCCAAAATTTCGGGAGCGAGATCTTGCTGTATTTTCCTGCTAAAATCTAGAATTTTGGCTGATTTTGTCAATTATAACACTTTCAAAATTACAGTCAAAATTGGTCTTGTGATTGCGTGGTCTAAGGCTCCTAATCATTCAAAAATTATCGAAACTGAAATTTTGTGTCAAAATTGTGTTCTTACTGTCTTAGATCTGAAAATTGTATTTGCATTCATTCGAAATTTCAGTGCTTTATTCAAATATTTGCATTTTGTGACTTTTGAAATTAAGTGCCTAATTACAACAACTTTGATTTCCGCTTTCAAAATTGAATTTTGCGTGAAATTGAGTCAATTTTCAAATTTCAAAATTTGCATTACTCTTGACATTCCCTCTAAAATCATAAAATTCAAAATTTCAGTCTCCCTCTCTTTTTCAAAATTCAAATTTTGCATTTTTCGACAATCTTGATAGGGTTCAATTTTGAATTTGCAACTTTAATTTGGCCTATCTACAGATCGTAAAATCCCTCAATTTTTTCAGATTAGCTCTAAAATCATCATACCTTTCATCCCTGCAAATTTCGAAAAAAGTTGCAAGGACCATGTTGCACTCCGAGCGCCACGGTCCCGAACATTTTTTCTGAAATTTCGGGAGAATGTTGTGATTGCATTTAACAGCTTAAATCTGGAAGATTGGCTGGTTTTACTGAAAATTGCTACCTCTAAAATGAAAATCTTCTCTCTCTCTAGTGCATGAGTTTTACAACAATAAGCCCTACTTACACTATTCCCGTTAGACGAAGCCGTAGAATTAAGTCCTTCCGAGGTTTAACTACTGAGGAGATGGAACCTAATTTGAGTAGCCTTTTTAACGAGGACATGGGTAATTCCTCTAATCCTCCTAATGATGAAGAAGCTCCCCATGAAGTTTCTGTTGAACAACTTTCCAAATTGGATAACCAATTTGACGATTTTCACCAATGGATGTCTCATGAGTATCCCGATAGTCAAGCTCTTCCTTTAATTGAGGGTCTAAAACGTATGCTTCAAAGTGATAAGAATGGAATTGATGTTTTACGTGGTATCACACACATTGTGGATTCGAATGTGATGCCTATGAAGAGTTGTGCTGAATCTTTAGGTTATACACAACCTCCTACACAAGTCAATCATTCTATTCCTTTGACCACTTCTATTGCTAGTTTATCTACCTTTACATCAAACATCATGGCTACCTCTATACAAGACATTCCTCCTATGATTACCAGTCATGGGGGCAATCCTCCTTCTTCAATTAACCCTATTCCTTCATTTAATCCGACTTCTTCATTCATTCCTTCAATAAGTGTTCCTATTACATCTTCACAAATGAACATGACACAAGGGGGCAATTCATTTAACCATTCCATTCCTCCTTGTAGTGTTCCTCCTATCCAATCATCTCCTATGGTTGACTATCATAGGGCCCCACCACCTTACTCTTTACCATCTTTCAATAACATCACACCTCCATCTCAATCTAACACACCTAATATGAACTCTTCGACTGAAGCTACCATTAATAATCTTGCACAAACTGTCTCTTCTTTACAGCAACAAATTGCCTCTATGAATCAATCTAAGTTTAGTGTGCCCACATTTGATGTTGCGAGCCCACTTTCTCTTGATATTGTTCGAGCTATTCCTCCTAAACATGTTGAAATCCCGCATTTGGAGCTCTATAATGGTAAAGGAGATCCTCTAACACATGTTAAGACTTTTCAAACAATATGTACTGATTTTGCTTATGACCAAAGGTTGCTTGCAAAACTATTTACCAGAACATTAAGAGACAAAGCCCTACAATGGTATTGCTCGTTGCCTTCTTATTCTATTACTTCTTTCGAACAACTTGCAAATGCTTTCATTCAACAATTTCAAAACAATATAAGTCCTAAAGTTACTTTGATTGATTTAATGCATTGTAAACAAGGTGTTAAAGAAAAAGTGACTGATTTCATTGGTAGATATAAGCATTTGTATGCTCAAATTTCTTTTCCAGTGCCTGATAATGATATTCAAAGAATCTTTATTTCTAATTTGCAAAAAGATATTCGAGACAAACTTCTGTTTTCTGAGTTTACTTCTTTCCAACAGTTGTGCGCCACTCTTCACAATTATCAACTGACTGTGAGTCAAATGGAACAATCACATCCTATGGCTCCAAGTGATAAGGGTGATAGCAGTCAACAACCATTTGGGAATTTTAAACCGAACAGAGATTCCATCAAATTCAATGAAAACATCATCAACAACAATGTGAATGCAGCATCAGGTGTGCCTCCTATTTCTAAATTTTTCAAGAAAGAAAGAAAGTATACTCCTTTGAATGAATCATTGCATGATATTATGAATAAGTTATTGGGACAAAATGTGCTTACCCTTCCTCCTATAAGACAAATTGATCCTGCAAAGATTACTTCACCTTATTTTGATCACAAAGCTTTTTGTCACTTTCATCGTCAGCCTGGGCATGATACTGAAAAATGTTTTTCTCTAAAGGGTAAAATTCAAGATTTGATTGATAATAATACTATTTCTGTTTCTGGAGTGAATGATAAAGGCAACACATCTGTAGCTCCTCCTAACCAAAATCTTCAGATTTTTACTGATCCATTACCTTCTCATACTTCTCATACTTCTAATGTGATTGAGGCTAATGATTCCTCTTTATCATCTGATGGTCTTGTGTCTATGACTCCGAATGTGATTAACTTTGTAGAGCAGCAAGAAAACCCTAAAGAACCTTCCATCACATTTGATTCTAGCGAAACCATTAGGGCACCTGATGGTCCTTTATACATAGTTGCAAAAGTCAAAAATATGCCTTGCCGTGGAGTGCTTATTGATCCTTCGTGCATGGTTAATGTTATTACTGAAGAATTTCTTTTTACTTTGCAATTGAATCAAGTGATCTATGACAAAACAGATGTGATTGTGAAATTATTTGATGCATTTTCTTCTCCTGCAATTGGTTCTATTACATTGCCTATTGAGGTCCATAACAAATCCCTCGATGTGAACTTTGCTATTATTCCTTCTTCCGAACAATTTCGTGTGAAGCTTGGCTATCCTTGGCTATCTTCCATGAAAGCTATTGCTTCTCCTATTCATAAGTGTTTGAAATTTCCCCATAATGGTGAAGTTGTTACTGTCAATCATAGTCTCTTTAAACCAGCTGAAAGAACCTCTAGTGTTCCTATTGATTACTTTTGGCCCAAACAATTCCAATCTCTTCCTCCGCGAAGTGATCATCTTTTCAAATCTTATCAAAAGTGGAAAACAGATATGATCCTATCTCTAAGTGAACCTAGAGCACCTAAACTTGACATTCCTATCATTCTTGAGAAGGAAATTCTTCCTTTGAAAGACAAAACTAATGTCTTTCCCCAAGAAGATTCCCAACCCGTCCCTATGGATGCGACTATGTCTATGCCTAATAAATCTTTTAAAAATAGACCTAGACCTCCTCGTCATGATGGACTTGGTCTTCTTCCTAAACCAAAAACTCCTCCTTTATATGGAGTAGTTCCTCCTCCTGCCTTCTATAGAGAGAAGAGACCTTCTTCTTCTCCTATTATCCAGCCTAAGAGACCACAACCTAAACACCCAAGTGATAGGGATGAGAACATTCCTCCTCCTCTATCTTCTGCACTTCCTACTAAGACTAGACGTAATCGTTCTGCACGGGAACGTTGACGAAAGCGTCGTCTTAGGGCTCAAGCAGCTGCTTCTCAAACTTTACAATCTCCAAAAACACCTTCAACAAGCATTATTCCATTTTCCCCTCAGCCGGATATTGAGCCTAAATCTCCTAAACATAAGATGCATGATGGTCTTGATCCTGTGCGAGTTAAAGATCCTATTTTTATAAATCTTGATGATGATATAGATGAAAATATTATTCATGATGAAAATGCTACTCCTGTTCATTCTGATAGTGAATATGAACTTGTTGATGTTGATAACCATTTATCTAATGAATTTTCTAAAGCACTTATCCTAGCTCCTAGAAAAGAACAATGTGGCTTGGAACATGAACATAGCCCTTGTTTGGATCTTGTGATAGCTCCATCTGCTGTGTTGGATGTTCCTCCTCTAGCGTGTTCCCTGCCTTCCCGAAACATTGATCAGCAAGATCGGGGGGTAGATGACATGCTAGACTAGTTACATTAGCATAGCAGACTCTCTCCCCCTCTCTTTTGTTACTTCTTCTATATGTTATTCTCATTCTTCTATTTGTCATCCTTAGTGTTGTCTACTTGAGGACGATGCAAAGCATTGAGATCTCTCGATCTCTCTCATGTTGACTCAAAAGACACATATGTTCCCTTCTTCTAGGTGACCTTCCTTGATTGGGGAATGAAGAACAATTATGCATACATACATATGATATATATACATGACTTATCATACAACATACTGACCCCAAGGAAAGCGAAGTCACCTCGTGCTTTGTGTTTTGTGTCTATTATCCTTGGGCTTATCTCACACTTGGGGGCTAAATCCTTGCGATAACGTGCTCCTTTTTCCTTTCTCATTTCTTATGTGTATCACTACGTTAAAACAATCACCCCCATTGAGGCGTGTGCGATCGCTTTAACGTAGGGGGGCATACACCCTGTCTATCCTTTCAAAGATACTTGAAAATTTCTTGGCAAACTTAGCTTTGTCTTGAAGATTTTTGGTATTTCTTTTGCATGACTCATAGCGAGGGAACCTTACTACTGACAGTCATGGTTCTTCCTCGTGATCTTCCCTTTTACTTTGTCAATCGAAGTTGTAAGATCCTTAGTCCACTGGGGGCTTGGCGTATCTTGCCTCCTTGACGTGGTGAAAGTCTTTCAACGTTGTTTCCTTGTACTTTACCGGAAGTATGAGCATACATACTCCCGCTAAAGTGGGGGCTAAATGTAGCGTCCTAAAATTGTGACACTTGCAATTTCGACTGCATTTCGGTCTTCACGATGGCGACGCAACACGCAACCTGAATGGAGACCCCAAAACTTGCTCACGACACTGAAAACTGCATTTTTTCAAGCACCCTGGCCTGAACCTCCTTGCACCCTGATGTCCCGGGAGGTGGGACCAGAGCGCCCAGCGCCCTGGTCCCTCAGGACCAAGGCGCCTAGCGCCCTGGTCCTCCAGGACCATGGCGCCCAGCGCCCTGGTCCTCCAGGACCATGGCGCCCAGCGCCCTGGTCCTCCAGGACCATGGCGCCCAGCGCCCTGGTCCCTGGGTCCTATTTTGGGCCCGGTTTCCTAAGTGATATTGGGTCTTTTTGATTGCAATTTGGAAATATACTTCCCTGGTCGGCCTAAGGTCGGGAAAATCAGTCTATCAGCCCTAAATGACAAGTATATAAACTACATTTTTCTCTCTCATTTGGGAGAGATGATGAGGAGGATATATGTACAAAGCGTGGAAACTATACTTAAGCACTCAAGCATTCAAGCATTCAAGCAATTGATCATTCCAAGTCTCCATTCAAGGCTAAGTGTTGCATTCAAGTCAAGGATTCAACCATTGAAGAGGAGATCACATACAACATACAACATACAACATCTAAACCTTCGCACATAAGGATACAAACATCCTTAGAACAAGGTATTAGTACTTGTTTTACAGTCATTTACATTTACAGCTCTTGCTCATTTCTTGGTTAATTCCAAAACTGGGGTTTGACCTAAAGGCAAACCCCTAATCCCTAACCCCCCAATCGTCTTCGCTTTTCTGTGTGTAGGTTGCAGGTACGCGGCTGAAATTGAAGATCTGGAATCCTTGTGCAGAGACGAACAGATCCGCCTTCGTTTCGCGGATTTTTCGGAGGACCGTGGCGCCGGGCGCCATCGTCCCGACAACTTTTGCTCAAATTTGCAGGACAGCGCCGTATCAACATTTTACTGCTAATTCCAGGTCCGCAGCTTCATCCTATAACCCGAACTCAGTTTATAAGCGAATCTTTATGACTTTCTATGCATCCTTAGCTTAATTTCCTTAATCAACATTCTTTACAAAAGAGGGTAGCCTTGCTTTCCTAACCCTTGAAATTCATTTAGCATCCAATCTTACATCGTGTGGGATTGAATCTTATGAGTTTCAACCCCTCTTTTGAATGTAAAGTCTTCCCCCTAAGTGAAAACCCATCGAATCCTAGTGAACCTCCCTTCTCTCTCCTTGGAGTTAGAAGAGGGGAGACCAACTAGGGTTCGACCGCGATTTTCCACTTTACACATCCTATCTCCAACGAGCATCTAAGCATGCTCCTTGCAATAGACCCTATTGTCGACCATACTATCGCTAAACTCAGCTATGCAAGATCCTCTCAATGATAAAAGGTGTCTGCCCAATTAGGTATCTCGACATGTAAACATAGGGCATCTCTAGCCCATCCTCAACCCATACCTCACAGTCTATATACGGTCTCCAAATGACCGTATCAATATCATCCAGCACCCTCCTCCAATTCTCTAGTTTGCCCAGCTTACGCTAGATAATTATACATGTATACCCATATGCATAGGGTCGACCAATCGGCCTATCCCTATCTGCAAGTGGCCTCGCTACAAGAGTGTGCTCCCAAGCCCACACATGTAGTAATTTAACCCCGACTGATAAACTCGTGTATCCCAGATACACTACCTGGTGCAAATCCCTATATAGGTGTGCTAACATACAGGATCCCCAAGCGAACCTACGTCCCTATGTCACCATGTCCTCCAACACCAATCCCTAGCTCATTGCTAGTCCCTTCGACCTACGGTCGGGAAACAAGAATCCACCTAAAAAACCTCCTAGTATAGAGGGTAGTGGAGCATAATCAAAATCTATAAACTCCTGCTAAGGGATCTCATATCTGCAAATCTGATCATCATGGAATATCCAGCGAAGAGCCTTTGTCCCATCCTCCTCCATCTGATCATATGGCAATAGTGCTTCAATCAATGGAATTCACAGAATCCGATAACAGTCCTCTGGAGTGACTGTTATCTCGCCAGTAGCCAAATGAAAGGTGTTTGTGTCACTGTGCCACCTCTCTGCCAAAGCTATCAAGAAACCTCGATTAATGATATACTGAGGCATGTCAAACAAAGAGGATAAACCACACCTCTCAATAACATCTCCATCCGCTTATGTCAAACACGGAACCAAGGACCATGGTCTCAAAAATCGCTCTCGCAACTGGAGTATGCCAAGTTGTGCCTGCAAAGCAACAAATGTCTAACATCAGTTCCAGTTTGTATCGTATGCACTAGGAAAGGAGTCCTACGCACTAAACTACAAAAATTCAAAGCAAAAAATTAAAAACATGACTAAAATCGACAAAACAAAAAGCAAACAGGGCAAAATTAAGATGACATACAGGTGCACCATATGTGGCAGGCTTCTAGTATCGGTTAATGTGCTCGAAACAGTGAGAAGCATAGGGAACCGACATTTTTGTCACTCTCCACATGTCACTCTCGCAAAAAGTCAAAAGGTGCAAATAATACAAATGAAATCACTTTTTAACTTTTTATAGGGTAAACGTCCATTAGTGTTAGTACGTGGGGCATGTATTTTGCTCGTTCTCTCGCTTTTAACCCTAGCCAACATCATTTTGGGGAGATGAATCAATTAACACGCATTAAACACAGACAAAATTAAAAAATGCGATCAAATAAAAAGCGATTATCAACTCAACAAAATTTTCAAAATCCTTGATTCATATCCCAAGGGGGCATTATCAATATCATTTATCAAATTCGGGACATGACATCAACATCTCAATAGATGACATCACATCGATCAAATTTTGGTGACACTTTAAATTTTTCTTTGAATCAACATGTGCACACACGTCACTTCAAAGAGGGACAAAATGTAGACATATAAAAATGACCACTTTCTTAAGTGAATAAGTTATTCAATTTATTTAATTAAATTCACCTAAGCCTTCCATACCCTTTAATTAAATAAATCACTTTATTTAATTAATTTCCCTTTCTCCCCTTTTAATTACATTTACATTTAATTAAATTGTTCATTGCAAATAAATAAATCTAATTTATTTATTTAAATCCCCCACTTGTATTTATGCAAGTTACATCTATTTTAGTTGAAATAAAGTAATTTATTTTAATTAAAATTACCCTTCATCCACTTGCATTCTCCTACATCTCCCACTTACCTCTCCAAACCCCCTCCTAGATTCTTCTAAACACTTCTAATTTATCCTAACCCATCCTCTAAATATTGTCACATCCCTAAGCAAAGGGAAGTCACTTCTCAAACCTTCAAAGTCTTTTAAAACCATTAAAGGCTTTATGTCTTAAACAAGTTAACCTTGAAAGTCTTCCAAACCATTAATGGTTAACTCAACCCTCTTGCATGATTAGAGACTTTTTCTCTAAATCGACCCTCATCTAACCCAAGGGTCTCATCAAGCATTCATCGCTTTGACCATGGTTATTCCTTTAACCCTTGCACAAGATTTTACCCTTTGGGTAAAAGCTTTATCCATTGGATAACCCTAACCTAACCTTAACCCTTACCTCCCAAGGTAACCATCATGTCTTCTCAAGCATTTAATGCTTCTTACATCCCCTCTCAAATAGTCTTATTTTGATAATAGTCACCATTTCATTGGTGAGAATTGTAAATATGGATTCATAACTTTCAATCCTAACCCTTGATAAGATCATCCAATCCTGACCATCCTAATGAATCAATGATGAATAGTTAGTACCAAACCAGTACTGAGAGGGGGGGTTGAATCAATACTAATAAAAACACTTTTCCTTGAACTGGTTTGATTGAGAACCCTGCACTTTGACTGGCAAGCAATAACACCAGTATGAACCAAATTACTACTGTTTAAACACAGTGAAAGACATAAACTAGTAACTCAGTTTTCCACACAATCTAACATCTTATTTCCACTTTACCCATATGGATACACTAGTAATACTTTGATAGAAATGTAAAGACTTATAGGTTCAACATGCTTTACCACTTAACAGAGAATGACAAAGCATCATATGAAAAGCATCACACATAGCGCACATATTTTTCACATGGAAACCCAACTGGGAAAAACCACAATGGGGATGAATACCCACAAGCTGTTCTTTGAACCCTTTTGAAGTCCGCTCTGTTAGGAGCCTAGTCCGGTTAAAGACTTTACAATAGGTTTTGTTAGGAACTGATCTTGTTAGGGATCACCCGGTTAAGGGATGGCTAACATACCCAGTTAAGGGTTAAACCCTATTAAAGGTTACCTTGTTAGAGGATTTTTAGAACTCAATGATTTTGAGTCACCCTGTTAAAGGATTTACTGGAAGTCGGTTAAAGCTACCCTGTTAAGGGATTTTCCAACTATTGAAGTGGTTAGAGGTCAACATGTATTACAATGATCTGGTAATAGCACTCAATGCCAATGCAGATCCGCTTCAGTTCCTTCCTTCTATACTCACACTTTGTAGGTATCTATTCTCATATTTGGTCTGGCAAGAATCACGTATCTTTGCACTTAGATACACACACAACATTTTCCAACAACCTCAACATGAAAAACAACATGGACCTTATAGGAAACAGATAAGTTGGTAGCATAAACCCTAAACCCTTAAACATCTAGGTTGAGCAATTCAGTTGGTTCAATCCTGACCATTGAACACTTTGCTTTGAATACAACAGTCTTGAACAGATCTTAAGATGTTCTCCATCGTTCATTCTTCACCACTTCTTGGAGGAAATAACCCATCACGCATTCTCCACCATTTGCAGAGACTTCGCACATTCTCGAGGTAGATAGGATCAATCTCCTTCATGCAAGATCCTTCACGCGCACAGAGCTGACGTGGCAACACAATCTATTCTTCATTACAATGCTAGCACATCACACAATGTCATCGATTGAATCACATAGGCATAGAACACTTCAACCATAAACCCTGAAGCTGAGACTACCAACCGGTAGTCATACCATATGAAACCTTGATACAAAACATTCCATTTACCAGTTCACATTCCGACATACCAATTCACTTGGACAAACATACCACTTCACTTTTTCACATATACCGGTTGACATTTCAACATATTGACATCAATAATAACATACAATATCATCATATCATCATACTCTACACATATGCCAACAATCTCCCCCTTTGGCATTGATGGCAATATACAAGCTATCTCTGAGCTTCACATCTTCTCCCCCAATACTGTAGATATCTTCTCCACTTCACATCTGCCAACAATCTCCCCCTTTGGCATTGATAGAAATATACAAAGATATCTCTGAGCTTCACATCTTCTCCCCCAATACTATAGATATCTTCTTTGCTTCACATCTTCTCCCCCTTTGACAATAATGCCAAAGTGAAGGCATAAGTATCTACATTCTACTATGTTGCTCCCCCTAAGGAGTAGCATCCTTCAACACACCAATCCTGAGAAAAATATATCAATGTAAGTCTTGATTGATGTAGAGCACACACCTTTAGTTCACCTCTTGAAGGGGTAGTACCCCTAATTCACCTCTCAAATAGGTAAAAGTAGCCTTCGGTAGAGGCTTGGTGAATATGTCTGCTAACTGCTCCTTACTGGAAACATGTTCTAGTACAACTTCTTTGTTCTGAACCTTTTCCCTTAAGAAATTATACTTAAGCTCAAAGTTCTTGGTTCTAGAATGTAAAAATGGATTCTTGGAGAGGTTAATCGCACTTGTGTTGTCACAAAATATACTTACCAGTTCATATACAAGAACTTTGAATCTATTCAATACATGCTTCATCCAAATTGTCTGGGTCCAGTTCATAAATGCTACAACATACTTTGCTTCTACTGTAGACTAAGAGATACAGCTATGTTTCTTACTCATCCATGAGACTAGTCTTCCACCAAGAAAGAATGCACCACCGGTCGTGCTCTTCTGGTCGTCCACATTACCAGCCCAGTCAGCATCAGTAAACACTTTCAAGTTGAAATCATTACTATATGGATACCATAATCCATGGTCAATAGTTCCCTTCAGATATCTCAAAATCCACTTGACTGCTACTAAGTGGGATTCTCTTGGGCTTTTATGGAACCGTGCAGCAATGCCCATTGCATGTGCAATGTCCGGTCTAATATGTACTACATAGTGCAATTTACCAATCATTGATCGGTATTCCTTCTTATTTACCAACCCTGAGTCATCCTCTTTGGATAATTTACAGCTGGTCACTATTGGTGTACCAACCGGTTTGTTGTCTTCCATTCCAAAGGTCTTCAACACCTCTTTGACATATTTGCACTGAGTGATAAAGATTCCATCTTTCATTTGTTGAATCTGTAGTCCAATGAAGAACTTAATCTCCCCTATAAGTGACATCTCAAACTCCTTTTTCATCTCATCTACAAAATCATGACTCATCTTGTCATCTTCTCCAAAGATTATGTCATCAACAAATACCTCACAGATCAGAATCTGATCTCCTTCTGACCTCAGGTAGATATTACTATCCTCACTTGTTCTCTCAAATCCAATCTTTACAAGATGGGAGTGCAAGCATTTATACCATGCTCTAGGTGCCTGCTCTAGTCCATACAAGGCCTTATGTAGCCTACACACCATGTCACTGTCTTTTGATAGGGCAAACCCATCTGGTTGCTCTATATACACCTCCTCTTCTAGTATTCCATTTAGGAATGCAGACTTTACATTCATTTGATATACTTTGAATCCCTTGAATGCTGAATATGCAAGAAGCATATGAACTCCTTCCAATCTGGCTACTAGAGCAAAGGTTTCTCCATAGTCTTCTCCTTCTTCTTGGGCATATCCTTTACACACCAATTTGGCTTTGTTTCTAACCACTAAGCCATCTTCATTCAGCTTATTCCTGAAAACCCATTTGGTGCCAATGACATTTTTATGCTACAGTCTGGGTACCAAAGACCATGTATCATTCTTTTCTATCTAGTCAAGTTCCTCTTCCATCGCCTTGAACTAGTCTTCATCTTTATGTGCCTCTCTGAATATTTTAGGCTCAAATTCAGAGATCATGCAAGAGTTCTCTCTGATCTTTATTCTTGTAAGAATTCCTGCATCCTTGTCTCCTATGATCTGCTTTGGATCATGATTCAGCTTTACATACCTAGGAATTATCTTAGTTGTTTCCTCTTTCTTTTCTTCTTCATCCTCATCTTCATCAGCATCAGTATCAACCGGTGTAGGAGCATTATTACTCGTGCTTGGCTATTTTGCAACCAGTTCCCAGAAGGTTACTACCGGTTCATCTCCTACTTGCTCACTGCTGGTTTCCTCAGATTTCTTAGAGGTTTCATCAACTCTAACATTGATTCTTTCAACAATTCTCTGATTCCTATTGTTGAAACATCTGAGAGCTTTTCTCTTTGTGGAATACCCTAGGAATATTCCCTCATCATATTTAGCATCAAACTTGCTTTGATGTTCACTCCTCTTGATATAACATTTACTACCAAACACTCTGAAGTATCTTACCACTGGTGTCTTACCAGTCCAATACTCATAAGGTGTTTTGTCCTTACCTTTTTTGATGAGTACCTAGTTCATTGTGTAGACTACAGTGCTCACCGCTTCTCTCCAAAAGGTGTGAGCAACCTTTCCTTAGATCAACATAGTTCTAGCTACTTCAACCACAGTCCGGTTGTTTCTCTCTACTAGGCCATTCTGTTGTGGAGTCCAAGGGGCAGACAGTTGCCTCTTCATGCCATTCTCTTCATAGTATTTGTTGAATTCACTAGAAGTGAATTCTCCTCCTTGATCAGTTCTTAAGCACTTAATCCTCTTACCGCTTTCTTTTTCTAGAAGTGCTCTGAAGGCTTTGAACTTTCCAAAAGCTTCAAATTTGTCCTTCAAGATTGTGACCCACATCATTCTTGAGAAATCATCAATAAGAATCATAAAATACCTATCTCCCTGCACACTCCTAGTTTTCATAGGACCACACAAATCAGTATGCACAAGATCAAGTAAATTGTCTGTAGTGAAAGGTTTACCTTTAAAGGTTGAGGAAGACATTTTCCCTAGTTGACACTCTCTGCACAAAGGATTTTCTAGTTTTTTCAGCATAGGCAATCCTCTAACTGCCTTGATCTTACTGGCCTTCACAATTTTGTCAAATTTTACATGGCAGAGTCTCCTATGCCATATCTAGCTATCCTCAAACTTAGCCATTAGACATGTACTGACATTAGCATTTAGCTGAAATCGGTTACGTTTAGTCTACATACCGGTAGCCATCAGTTCACCATTCTTTCCTTTGATTTTTCACACTCCATTTCTAAATTCCAGAGTGAGTCCATTATCATTTAGTTGAGAAACACTCAAAAGGTTGTCTAAGACCTTCTACCCACTACACATTGTCAGCACTCCTTCCATTCAGAGAGATGGACCCTCTGCCTTTTACCATACATGGTGCATCATTACCAAAACAAACCACACCACCATCATACTCTTCCAAAGATAAAAACTTACTCCGGTCACCAGTCATATGGTGAGAACAACCACTATCAATAATCCACTCATTGGAATTATCAAAGCGAGAGACAAGAGCCTTCTTGTCTGACACATCTTTCTTGACCACTACAAACACAATATCTTCATTTTCTTCATCTTTTGATTCCTCGTCAGTGACACCTTCATCAACTCCTACAAAAAGTTTCTTCGGTTTCCTCCTTTGAACTTCTTGAACCTCTCCAGTTTATCCTTGTTGTCACCATTAGGGCATTTTATAGCAATGTGTCCCATCCAGTTACAAGAAAAGCATTTCAAAGGAATCTTTCCTCTATATTTACCGGTTCCCTTGGGAAGTCTCTTGGCAAGAAGAGCTTCAAATTCCATCACGATCTCCTCATCATCCATTTCTCTACTTTGTCTAGGTTCTCCACTGGTACTAGCTTCTTTGCTTTTTCTAGATGGTGTAGCAGATGCTCTAAAGGTTGATTCAGTCTTCTGAATACTGCCATCATAATTATTTAGCTCATAAGATGTTAACTTTGCAATGATGGAGTCTAGGGATACCTTTGTCTTGTCTACAGACCTCAACTCCTGAATAGCAGCAACCCTTATTGCATAGACCAGTAATAAGGATCTCAAAACTTTGCTAACAACAGTGGAATCTTCCATTTTACCACCTGCACTCTTGATATCTCCAACAACAATTTTGATTCTTATTCCATATTGTTGAATGGTCTCTCCTTCAACCATCCGCATGTCTTCAAACTTTCCCCTAAGGCTTTCTTCCTTAGCTTGTTTCACATGCTCATCACTGCCATAGATATTCTCAAGGGCATCTCATACTTCGTTGGGATTCTCTTTGTCCTGAACATCAATAAATTCAATGTCAGATAAACTGCTAATTAGGGATTCCATGACTTGCCCATTCTCCCGAATCTCTCTTTTTTGATCATCTATGAGAGTACCGATAGGGATAACATAAGCATTCTCAACATAGCTCCAATGTTGAGCACCCATGCTTCTGATGTATATCTTCATTCTTTCCTTCCATATTTTAAAGTTGTCTCTGTTGAACTTTGGACCTTCCCTCTTCATCATTAGAGTAGGATCTTTACCTCAAGCAGTTAAGCTTACAAAACAGAGGACCTAGAGGATGCTCTGATACCAATTGATGATTCAATGATGAACAGTTAGTACCAAACCAGTACTAAGAGGGGGGGGGGGGGGGGGGGGTGGGGTGAATCAGTACTAATAAAAACACTTTTCCTTGAACCGGTTTGACTGAGAAAAGCATCATATGAAAAGCATCACACATAACACACATATTTTTCACGTGGAAACCCAACTGGGAAAAACCACGATGGGGATGAATACCCACAAGCTATTCTTTGAACCCTTTTGAAGTCCGCTCTGTTAGGAGCCTAGTCTAGTTAAAGACTTTACAATAGGTTATGTTAGGAATTGATCCTGCTAGGGATCACCTAGTTAAGGGATGGCTAACATACCCGGTTAAGGGTTAAACCCTGTTAAAGGTTACCTTGTTAGAGGATTTTTAGAACTCAATGATTTTGAGTCACCCTGTTAAAGGATTTACAGCAAGCCAGTTAAAGCTACCCTGTTAAGGGATTTTCCAACTATTGAAGTGGTTAGAGGTCAACAGGTATTACAATGATCTGGTAACAGCACTCAATGCCAATGCAGATCCGCTTTAGTTCCTTCCTTCTATACTCATACTCTGTAGGTATCTATTCTCATATCTGGTCTGGCAAGAATCACATATCTTTGCACTTAGATACACACACAACATTTGCCAACAACCTCAACATAAAAAACAACATCGACCTTATAGGAAATAGATAGGTCGGTAGCATAAACCCTAAACCCTTAAACATTTAGGTTGAGCAATTCAGTCGGTTCAATCCTAACCATTGAACACTTTGCTTTGAATACAACGGTCTTGAATAGATCTCAAGACATTGTCCATCGTTTGATCTTTACCGCTTCTTGGAGGCAATAACCCATCACATGCTCTCCACCGTTTGCAGAGACTTCAAACATTCCTGAGGTAGATAGGATCAATCTCCTTCATGCAAGATCCTTCACGGGCATAGAGCTTACATGGCAACACAATCTGTTCTTCATTACAATGCTAGCACATCACACAATGTCATCGGTTGAATCACATAGGCATAGAACACTTCAACCAGAAACCCTTAAGCTGAGACTACCAACCGGTAGTCATACCATATGAAACCTTGATACAAAACATTCCATATACCGGTTCATATTCCAACATATCAGTTCACTTGGACAAACATACCGCTTCACTTTTTCACATATACCGGTTCACATTTCAACATATTGACATCAATGACAACATACAATATCATCATGTCATCATACTCTGCACATATGCCAACACATCCATTGCCCTATTTTTCCTATAAATAGAGCCCTCATTTCTCCATTTTCATCATCCAAGTTTCATGCATCTAATCTAGACACATTTTTATAAAGCATTGAGTCTCTCTTTGAATAGAAATCATCTAAACTAGAATTTTAGAAGTATTTCCATTATCATAATAATCATATTAAGCTAGTGTATCATGTTAGGATAGTTCTTTTACTAATCCTTTCATCTTATCATCATATACATGTCATTTTAATTCATATTTGTTAATGTCATGCACATTTAGGATTGCATTCATGTTGTTATGGGACTTTTTCCCGTGAAATAATTTGTAATAAAGGAATATATATAAATCAAAGTAATTAAAAATATTATTACAATGAAAGGGTGTGACTTTTGTAACCACCCTTGGTATTATTTAAATTAATAGAGATTGGAGGTATGGAGGGGATACATGGAGAATAATACAGAGAAAGATTAATTGAAAGGAGCACAAGAGAGGGGATAGTTAAGGGTCTAGTGGTTGGGCATTGAGCATTGGAGAAGGGGCATACAGTGTGTGTCCAACTCGGGGTACAGTGTACACCCGGGAGTGTCCTGGCCAGGGCTATGTTTATTTCATGTCATGAAGGCATGTGGGGTTCTATGTAAGAACCGTTTTTATTTCATGTCGTGAAGGCATGTGGGGTTTTGTGTAAGAACTATGTCCTCCTTGAGTGCTCCCTTGCCTGGAAACCTATACCTATAACTAATCCTCTACCTGCAGGAAAGCAGCATCTCTATGATTTACAGATATGTATTAATCAATTTCATATAGTCATTGCCCTAATGTTTCACCATTGCAAATCATTATTTCAATGTTTTATTTATTCTGAGTAATTAGTTTATCATTACTTGAATAAATTACTTTTATACTTTATTAAAATACTATGTAAACACTTAATAATAAGTAGTGAATTTAACACCTTAATATTAAATTATCTATCTTAGGTAAAATGTTAATCCACTACTGATACTTAATAAATCCCAAGGGGAAAGTACCATTACATTTTGGTATCATAGCCAAATCTACACAATATGCACAACCTACACAAGATCATCCAATTTTATTTGCATTACACCTTAGAAAATAAATCATGAACACAACAAAATAGTAATTTCTCTTTACTTTAGGTTTTTATTTATGATTAGATTCCCCATAAACTATTTACCAAAGTATTTACCCCCTTCATAAATTAATTCAATAGTCACGAAGAGCCAAAACAATGGAAATAAAGAAATGTTAGGGTTTAGTTATAAGCCAAACACTTAAAACAAATTACATCCTATTTTCTTGAAACTTTATAAGATTAATTTAATTTACATATTGATGAAAGATAAAAAAATTTCCATGATGTAAAATATTACATACATTAGCCTTGTCTGTTAAATCACTTTTGTAACTACAAATCTTCTAGTTTGCTCAACACTGTCATTAATTACTTCTCAAAATAATCTAAAAATTTATTATAGTAATTGATTCTAGGCCCATGACTGTGTTTAAGACTTTAACAAGACAAATTATGACTAATGATTTTAAATTAAAAACATTCAAACTGAAAGAGAAGATTGTTTTTGTTTAGCACTATTAATCTAGAGTTTTGAATACATTTCCCCACCACCAAGGCAACTCATAATATTTATGGATTAAATCCGAATAATATTCTATCTGATTTTTTTTAAATTACATGCATTGATGACAACCATTCATCTTATGGCTGCACACCTAGAAAATAAGAATTTAAAAACAAGTTCCAAACTCATTCCTTGCTGCCACTTTAAAACTAACTTCAACCAATATTCTCGTTTAAAAAAAAAATGAATTAAATTATCAACACTCATTCAATATTGCCATTTAAAAGGCTACAAAATTATTTTGTTGAAGCTCAAAATTCAGTAGCTCTAAAACCCCATATTTTTAAATATACATTTCATTGATTTTTGTCCACATAAAAAGTTATATGTTCTATCACAAATATAAATGCATACTCTCTCACTCCTCTACATTTCTAAATAATGATTGTTGAAAAGGAAGATGGTAGGGAACATCCATGTTTGGAATCTTTATCGATACACATTCTCTTTTGGTTGAAAATTATCATTAATTATACTAGGAGGTTGTGACTACATCAGCAACAAAGGCAGATTGCTTTTCACCTATCATGTACCAAAAAAAAAAATGGAAGTAGAATTTCATTAATAAAACTACTTTATTCAAATAGACAAAACAAACAAATTAGCTCTTGGGTTATTGACCAGTAAAGCTGTAACCTCTACAAAGGCCAAATGTCATTCAAAACAAACAAAGCTTAACACAATTTACATAGCAATGTTTAGAAAATCAGTACTTTCTCATTGTAAATCTGGAAATATATATATATTGTAAATAGTCTTCTTACAACTTTCTTCCCAAATTTGATAAAAGTTGAACTCATGTTTTAATCTAGAATTTATCATGTCAAAAACCATTATTGATGATACAAGTATACTAAACTATTTGGAGGCATGACACTATTTCAAGGCATTGTATAAATAGGAAAGAACACAACCGGACAAAAATTTGTAATTAGAAAGAGTCGCTTATGCTAAGCAGAAAATAATCTTTCAATAATTAGATAACCAAATTGAGTTATAGATTCAGATTTTTTGTGTGTTGTATAACTAAAAAAATTCCATAATAAAGTAGAAGATTATAATTTTTATCTTTGAATAGAAAAAAAAAACGAAAAACAAAGCATCTGAATATTGCATTTCCATTCAAACATACATAAGATGTAACAACTCCATCATACTTAGTAGTAAAATAAAAGGAAATACCCCGAATAAATACAAAAGTTATTTTCATTGATTTGTTTGTTTATTTCTATTGGGAGTTAAGGGTTATTTATCTATAAGGATTTATCTCTACAATTATTTCTAATTTTGTGCAATGTAGACCTTTGTTGTATATTTATTAAACCAAATACAAAAGTACAAGAATGGTATATGATCTCTCCAATATCTTCTCACTTTTATCCTTTTTTTTGTGTTTTACTTTAGACTAGCTATAAGCCTTTAGGATTAAATTTCAAATAAATAAAAAAAACTAACAAAACCAAAATAAAATATTTCACTATAGAACTGCCAAACCTCAAGAGAAGAGTAAAATTACTGAATCAAACTTTATAAAGAGAGATGCAAGAACAAATTTCTGAATTCATTGTCTTTTGTACAAACTGATTTGTTTTCAAATCATTAGTAAATATAGGGGATTGTATATCATTTAATGAGTGGAGAGTTTATTAGTCGGTTGGAGAATTTGAGAGTTTTATCTCTTAATGTAGAGATAAAAATTCAAAGGCAAAGGTGCTAGATAAATAAAATAGATAAAACTTTCATTCACCCATGAGTCTCCATATCTTCAACTAATTGTGCATAGGTTCATTTAATTTGTAGGATCCCATTATTCCATACGCAATGACAAATATCCATCTTATCTCACCAATTTCACATGTACATAGGTATAGGAAAAACTTATGAACTTACACCATAGAAAATTATGAACAATAGTGATTATGGTTGATTGATATGATTCGTACTATAATAATAAATTGGTATTGTATATATGTTACAATTATGAAAGTGAAGTGATTACTCTGATTGGGACATCCATGGGTCACACATGTACAAGTCTGGTCTGTAGATAGTTTAACCATTTATTTTAATTGTTAATGAATTGTTTTTATAGGGGGTGCTTACAAATAAGCTCATTTTTCCTTCTTATAGAAGTAGTTTTGGGAATAAGAGTTAATGTATTAGTAAAATTTTTGGGTGAAATTTGTATACTCATACTATTTTTTTTAGTTGGTTTTGTGTCCATTTTAAGTGGTTTTGTTATGCTTATTATGTTTATTCCAAACCAGCATTTATATTTGTTTAACAAAAGCTATGTATTGTGAGCCCATATTTCATAGTTCCCAAGATCAATTTGACATCCAAAAATAAATAAAATAAAATATTTAAATGAGTTAAAACATTGTAGGAGAAAACATGAGAACATGTTAAACTTTATCGGGGGGAACAATTTTTAATTTTTTTATAGGTGACTAGATTAGTATCATTTAATCAAAATTCAAATACCTTACTTACTTAAACAAAAAAAACATTACAACTATTTTCTATAAAATGTCTTGTGGGTGTTCATAATGTATTATGTGTTTTCTTTTAAGATGCTAGTAATATATTTGTAGTATTATTTTTACGTATTGTACCGTGTTATTGGACTTGATCAACCCAATAAAATTGTACATGTGTTGTATTTTATAAGAGAATTACTTGAAAAGTTTACATTTATACTTGATTTATAGTAAAAGAGGATACTCATGTAGTCCAGAATGCATGATTATCAACTTTGACTACATTTTGAATATATAGATTATATGTTATTCAATGATGAGCCACATAATGCATGATTATCAACTTTGACTACATTTTGAATATATAGATTATATGTTATTCAATGATGACCCACTACATAGTATAGGATGTGCATGACATTCACTAGTTAAATGTTATGTTAAGACATTAAAGTTTATAAATTCTAAGTTACATACAAATTTATTAAAATGTATATGTTAAAAGAATGAGTCGTATGAGTAAAAATTGATGAAGTTGAAATATATGACCTTAAACAAATGGAATAAAAGCAATTCATTGAACTATAAAGTTTTGATAGAAGAGATATATGTGTTATTGTCATAATTTTGACTGTGAAAGTGACTCTTTTGTAATTACTTGTTAACTTAGCTAGAATAGAAGAATATCTATGGATTTAAAGAAGGAAAAATATATATAGATGAAGTAAAAATAAAAAAACTAGAAATATTATGATGAACAAATATGTTCAACATCTATTTCTTCAATTATTAACTATGTGTTTTTCTTTGAGTTGTGATGCAGATGTGTCTCTTGCTATTGAGGATAATAGCTAAATTATAGGGGGAGAAAATGTTATGGGACTTTTTCTTGTGAAAGAATTTGTAATAAAGGAATATATATAAATCAAAGTAATTAAAAAATATTATTATAATGAAAGGGTGTGCCTTTTGTAACCACCCTTGGTATTATTTAAATTAATAGAGATTGGAGGTATGGAGGAGATACACGGAGAATAATACAGAGAAGGATTAATTGAAAGGAGCACAAGAGAGGGGATAGTTAAGGGTCTGGTGGTTGGGCATTGGGCATTGGAGAAGGGACATACAATGTGTGTCCAACTTGGTGTACAGTGTACACTCAGGAGTGTCCTGGCCAGGGCTGTGTTTATTTCTTGTCGTGAAGGCATGTGGGGTTTTGTGTAAGAACTATGTCCTCCTGGAGTGCTCCCCTTCCTGGAAACCCTATACCTATAACTAATCCTCTGCGTGCAGGAAAGCAACATCTCTGTGATTTACAGATATGTATTAATCAATTTCATATAGTCATTTCCCTAATGTTTCACCATTGCAAATCATTATTTCAATGTTTTATATATTCTGAGTAATTAGTTTATCATTACTTGAATAAATTACTTTGATACTTTATTAAAATACTGTGTAAACACTTAATAATAAGTAGTGAATTTAACACCTTAATATTAAATTATCTATCATACGTAAAAGGTTAATCCACTACTGATACTTAACAAATCATAAGGGGAAAGTAACATTACACATGTTAGATTGATCAAACATCCCTCATTTTCATGATTGTCATCCCTAAGTCACTTTGCTCAATGATCTGAGAGCAAATGCACTATCTTGAGGGGTCTTGTGAGATAGAGAACAATGGAACATCCCCTGGGAAGTTGAGTTATTCCATATAGCTCCATAACTTGCACCAAGAGTCGCATTGGTGTGTGGACTAGTTTTGAATTGGCATTTTTCATTTCATCACACCACTTTTCCCGCACACAATTTGCTTTCCTGCTTTCTCTCTCTATTTTCTCTCTTTTGGGTCAAGTGCTGAGGTTTCTATTGAGGTGATCCCAACCCCTTTTGAGGTGGATTTGTGTCTTGCTCTTCTTCCTGAGAGAAAATGGAGGGATTTTTTTCGGATGGTTGCCTTCCTTTGGTGATTGATCTAGTCACTTTTCTTCATGGTTATGGGATCCATGCTAAAACCCAATTTTTTGGGTTTGGGGAGCCTGCTAAAACCCCGTGGGGTAGATTTCTTTGGTCTTGAGTTATTTATGATAGCCCCTATTTTCTTGTTTCAAAAAAAGGTTAAGGGAGCCTTTTAAAAACCATTATTTTTCATGGTTTTGGGAACTGATCTTTTATGTGCTTGTTTGATTTATCCAGTTTCCCATTTTGATATGGTATTTTTATTCCTATCTACTCTGGCTTCATGAATCGGTTTATTATTCTTTTATATCTGCATCTTGGGGTTTCTCCAGTTATTCCTATTGAGGTGGACCTGTCTTCTATGGAGGTGGAGATGGAGGTGGTTGGAGGAGACCTTTCTCCAATTGAGGTGGAGTCAGATGCTGCTGGTTATGCCTAGAAGCCTATATCTATTGATGAAGGTACTAAGTGTTGTGTTAAGACCCTGTCAGGTTGTGGGAACCTCTTAAAACCCTCTGTCAAGGTTAAGGGATCCTGGAAAAACGCTTTCTTTTTTGCTTTAGACAGGTTGGATGCTGGCAATTTGCAAGGGCCTAGTTTGGCCAGTTTTTGTTTTTAGTTAGGTTCAAGTTTTGTTGCTGGTGAGCTGAAAATTTTGTTACAAGTTAAGGGAGCCTGAGAAAACCCTGTTTTTGGCTACAGGTGCCAGATAAACATAGAAAATAAGAGATAAATTAATCTAGATTAACTAGAATCAATCTTGACCATTGCCATAAATATAAATGAATTTAAAAACAATGAAATTAAGAATAATTCTTAGCTGGGTTATAATGATGGAAAGATGTTGTAGTATGTGTTAAAAGATTGTTTAGTTGATGCTATGCATTTCTTTGATGGAATAAGAGGAAGCCCTCTTATTTAAATCTCTCTCTAGTTAGAATTTGTGCATTCAAAATTCATGATCTCAAGTGCAAAAGTGATATCCTACATAAGGATGGGATCCTAGAATGATTTTATGGATTTAATGTTGTTGATTCTTGTAGTATTAATTTTTTTGTCTCACTTCTATGATGTTTAGATGCTATAATGATTAATATCAAGCTTATACATTTAAAATTTTGTTGAATCTCAAGGTTTAAGTTCTCCTTATTCCAACCCCTAGATGGGTTGATTTAGGGCTCCTAGTGATCATTCAAAGATAGTAAGAAAACATGTAGTAGACCTAAGAAGTTCTCTCTAATAATTGATTTATATTATGCTCTGGTAGAGGTTTTATCAATCAAACTATAGAATGCTACTTTTGACAATTCTTAAATAATTTCAAAAGAATCAAGGAATTACTTTAAATATAATAACTAAGCACACAAATCAACATTTGAATAAGGGAATGGTGGAGCGAGAAATAAGAGGAGGTTGAGAGAGTGGGGGTAGGGTTTTTGCTAGCAAAGGAGATGAGGATGGAGACAATGAGCATGAATCAGATGGGGAGATAAGATAGTTTCATGCTTGGTTATATGTAGGAATGGGGTTGGTGTTTCTTTGGTTGCCCCCTTTTGATCTGGTTGAGAGTGATCATTTTTTCTTCTTATGGATAGTGTCATGGTGTTCCTTCAATGGCAGATGTTTCTACTTGTGATGTTTCCCTCTTGTTTGAGGTGGTTGTTTGGGCTAAGAAGTTAGAGGTTGTTTTAGCTCTACCTCTTAAGGTGCTTTAGTTTTGCAATCATTTTTCTCTGTGTTCGTTGGGAATCATTTTCATGGCTTAGGATGTTATTATTCAGACCATGCTATTGTTGGGGCTTGGATTCTTCATTTTGTGGGCTATCCCAAAGCTACATTTGGTGTCACTTGGTAAATCCTTTGAATGGATAGTGGGGCATAGACTATAGGGTTGTTTCCTTGTTTCTATTAGTTACACATAGTCACCTATTAATGCTTGCAAGTTGTCAAAGTACCCAGAATTAAATACCACTTTTTGTAATCCAGTGCACCAGATAAATTCAAATTATCCTTAATTATGTCATGACCATTGCCAAATGATCTAGGGTGTAAAATCACATCAAACAATTAGGTTATGAAAATAGTTATGAACAAATACCACAACTTTCCATTGTGCACTCTAATTTTCCTTTAAAATTTATAAATCCACTTTTCTTTTTCCACCGATCTAGGATTTCGTGGTTAGGATTACCATATCATGAGCTTAAAGTTTTTTTATTATATTCAAAGAAACTCTTTATATAATAACTAACCAACTTAGTTATAGGGTTAACAATGCAAGAAATTTTACTTTATCTGAATTCAAGTGAGCTTCATAGGTCCAATGTTTGAACCTTCTTACTATGATACTATAGCATCCAAAGATTGCACCCCTTATAATTTTGATCGTATTTGGGGCCCTCACCTTAGCAGTTTCATCCCCATGCTTTATCGGGACCTATTCGTGCCTCCCCCATGCAACCAACCTTCATCTTTTCACTTTACACCTTGCATAGACCCTTGTTCCTGGCCCAAATTGGGGTAGCACTAGAGCGCCACACCCTGGTCCTCACTAATTGGGACCCATTTTGGCCCATAGGCCCTATCCCAAATATGAGTGGGAAAATAATTCCTCATATCAACTCATGTCGGAAAATAAATTTTGACGATGGACAAGTATATGAGGAGTTCTTCCCCTCTCATTTAGCATAGCATGATATGCAATCATAAGGTGAAATAGGAGGAGAAGGCAAGGAGAATACATTCAAGCATTCAAGCATTCAAAAATTATTCCTTAATGCTACATATTCTTCATCTATCCAAACTATGGAGCGTCATTACATCATTCATTTCCAAGAATATATGTGTGTTAGGGTTTTTTCATGTTCATGCCATTTCATACAACATATATGACTACATTAACGAAGAAAAACATCATCATCATATATTACAAATCTAAAGGTTTACCTTTCCATCATTTATTTTTAGAATTTGTAGTATTTCATTCAAGGTTGATTCCAAACTAGGGTTTGACTAACACAAGCCCTTATTCCCAACCCTTTTCTCCTTCTTTTTGTGTGCAAGAAATAGGTTCACAATTGTACCTCTAGAAATAAGCTTAAGACACAGAGACAAAAAAAACATTTTTGGCGATTAGAAAATTTAGAGAACCAAGAGGGTGGGCGTCCTAGTCTGAACACATGGTTCTTGCTACTTTCAGTCATTTTTGCAAAGAGGCTCTAAATCATCTCATACTTCTCAGATCTAGGTGCACGACAAAATCCTAAATGTATAGCTCATTATTTCTACTTATTTTGTCTTCAATTTCAGCATTTTACTTATTCAACTTACAAAAGAGGGTCAAATACATTCCAAACATAATCAATTTACTTAGTATTCAGTCCTTGTCTCATTTGGGATTGGATCTAGGAAATTCATCCCCTCTTTTGAATGTAAAGTCCTCCAAGTGAAAATCGGCTTAGTGATTTCTCCCTTCCATGTTGTGAATTTGCTATGCCCAATATTTTCCACTTCATATTTTGGTGAACCCAGCTCCATACACCATTAATTCTGATTTTTCTTTTTAGATCTGAGTGTATGCAATTTAAAATTAAAATTTTCATTTACAAGTTTGATTTCCTTGCAAATTTTTAAAAATGTAGAGGCTAATTTCATTAAAACCCAAATTTTTAATTTCAAAATTGAGCTTCTGAATTGCTTAATTTGGGTTAATTATGTTAGATCTGAGTACTTTTCAATTTTTAAATTCAAAATTTCATCGACAAGATAAATTTCACAATTGAATTTTAATTTGAAGTGGTTAATTTAAAAAAATCGTAATTTTAAAAAATTTTAAAAATTGAGCTTGTGGGTTCTTTAAATTTTGAATCTCCCTTTTCAAATTTGTTGTTAATTCCAATTCAAATTCAAAATTAAAATCTTGGATCAAATTTCAATTTCCAATTTAAATTTTAAATTTAAGTGGTTAATTAAAAAAGCCCTAATTTTTAAATTTAAATTATTTCTTTCAATTCAAAATTTCAACATTTCAAATTTCAAATTTTACAAGTACGAGGTTATCTTCCCAAGGGCCTAATTTTAAAATTCAATCTATTTTGGATAATTTTAATTTTAAATTAAGAGGCTATTTTTACATAATCCTAATTTTAAATTTCAATTTCCTAGGAGGTTGCATTATTTCTCTTTATTCTTTCAATCAATTTTTTTATTTAATCAAGTAATCAATTTTCCTTGAATTTTGCATTATTCAATTATTTGGCAAGTTTCAAATTTCAATTTCGAATTTCACAATTTCAAATTTCCAATTCAAACTCCATTTTCTCTCCTTTATTCAATTTTTCATGCATGTATGGGGTGAACATTACGAGTTTCTTCTTTGATCATAAGGGAATGTGGAGTTCTTATCTTATTTTGATAATTCAATTTTGAGTTACATTAAAGATGTTCATGATGTTCCCTTTCATGCATATGATGATAATTTAGTTCTCCCTTTAATTCATAGCTATGATTTACCCTCTCCCAAAATTGATCTTATTAATGAGGGCACATTGGTGCAAAAAGGGAATATGGACGTTTCTTTCAAAGATCTCCCTCCTAAAGATGAATCTTTTGAGAATTGTGTTCCTTCTCCTCCTAAAAAGTACCTCCCTCAAAAGGATTGTTTGGTACACGAGGATGATATTATGGCTACTTATCCTTGTGATACCATACCTTCTTTTCATGATCTCCCCCCTAGGGATGAAGCACTAATTACATATGAGAGTCCCTTTCCTAATATTTGTCTTAATCACCAAGATGTCTTGGAGCAAGAAGATGAAATTATTAGTAGTTTCCTTGATGCTCTCCCTTCTCAAGATATATCTTTAGAGAAAAAAAAAAGGACCTAGTCAAGTCAATACCATTCATGCTTCTAGTTATGAGAGGCCCAGACCTAAAAAACCTCCTAATATCCTACAAGCTACAAAATACATATGTGAAAGAAGTAATATGGAAAGGCAACTAGAAAAAAAATATGATTCCGAACTACATCACTCATCTAATGTTGTCGTCAAAAAGAAAGATCCAAATTTTCTTTTCACTTCTCTTCCTTCCCCCCCTCATTCTAAGAAAAAAGTTGATAGGGAACCTAATCTTGTTGAAAATATTCATGATATCTTAGCTAAGATTTCCCTTTGGGATTTAATTCAAACTTCACCTTCATATCATAAGTTGATCCAAGAATCCTTACTAAGGGTGGTTCCTCATCCTTCTTCTAAATCATATGATATCGCATTCTGACAAAATGAATTACCTTATATACAGGTTAAAAATAGAGATGATCCCCTCATAATTACTCCTTGCATTTATGAACAAAAGCTAAGAGGTACTTTAATTGATAATGGGTCATCTCTTAACATTTGTTGTGTTGATGTTTTAGATAAGATAAATTGTGCTTATTCTTCTATTCAACCCAATCATCTTTGTGTGTGCGGCTTTGATAATGTTCCTAGAGAGTCACTTGGTATAGTTATATTACCTATTAAAGTAGGACACATGACTTTCCCTACTCTTATTCATGTAATTCCCAACCATCTTAATTATAAGCTTCTTCTAGGTAGACCTTGGATTCATGTTATGAAAGCAATCCCTTCTACCCTTCATCGCACAATCAAATTCATATATAATAATGAAATTCACACAATAAAGGATGATTCTAATCCTTATAATTTCACTTATGATGAAGTGGGATATATTTCCCCCTTTAGTACTATGATTCCTTCAACAATACAATCTCCTATCAATGATGCTTCTCTAAAAAGGAATTGGGGTACAACAAACTTTATACCCACCTCTAATGGGTATAAGACTCCTCAATCTAAGATTGAATCCTTCACAAATCCTTTTGTGTCTTTTATCCAAGCTTCTAAACAAATTCCCACATCTTCTAACACATGTCTTGATAATGATAGGAGAGAATACAATGGACAAGTTCTAGGATGTGTGAAGCAAAGTCTTGAAAGTCATGAGAAATCACACTTTTCTAATGAAAAGCTAGGTTTCCAACCTCTTCCTTTGACAACATCCTCTCCTCTATTGTCTAGTAAATCCACATTTTCTTCCAAAAGTGTATTACAACAAGAAAATGTTTTGTCCAATCTTCTATCCTCTCCTCTATTGTCTAGTAAATCCACACCTTCTTCCAAAAGGGTATTACAACAAGAAAATGTTTTGTCCAATCTTCTCCATGCCAATTTAATCTTTCTTCTTTGGCTAAAAAGAAGAAGAAAAAGTAGACCACATCTTGAAAATTATTCTTTTTGCAAGTATCATCATATTCATGGCCATTCTACTAATGAGTTTCAAGCTTTGAAAACAAAAATACAACATTATATTGATACAATTATCATAAAAATAACAGTTGACAATGAATTGCATATTTCTCATAATCATTTCAAATAACATTCAAGATCGTATTATATTGCTCCTCACTATGTGACATTGTTAGCCTACCTATTGGGGGATCATTGTCATTCATGGTGGTACAATTTCATATGCAATCATACTTAGTGAGAAACATAATAGTAGATTTATTCTTGTCTCTATGATTGGGGGAAAGAATATTATCTTTCCTCTTTCCAAGGTTTTACTATTTCCTTTATGGATTGCACTGTTCATGATGTGATGTCCTTTCTTGTATAGAATTATCCTTCATGTGAGTACATGTGTGTCCCTTGTTAGGACCTATTCTTTGTTTGAAATGATATCTATTAAGAATAATGTCTCTTTGGAAGTTGTGTAATTCTTCTCATTGTCCTTACACTTAGGGGGCAATGATTTATTTCTCTCTCCTTTCTAAGGATTTACTTTTCCTTTTTGGATTGGCGTTTGTTCATGAATTGATGTCATTCCTTTTGTGAAGTTATTGTTTGCTCAAGGATTCTCCCTTATACAAGAGGTTTAAGTCCTTGGCTACAACCTCTTCTTCACTCAGCAATGTATATTTATCATAAACTTACCACCCCCACATTGGGTCAAAAGTGTGTCATCCTTCATCAAGAATCCCTTTCACCTAGCAATAGGAGGAAGGTGTGAATTCTTGTTCTCCTTCCCTTATTTTGGTAGAAGATGTTATGTTTTTTCAAGATATCTCCTCTTGGAGGTAGATGTCTTTTGTGAAAATATATCTTCTCCTCCAAGGACCCCCTTTACACTTGTTGCAAGATATCTCTTTTTCAACTATCTTATCCTTGTTTGATGAGAATTCTCTCTCTAGCTTAGGATTTATGACATTGTTTCTTAAAGGATATATCCTTGGTGTTGAAGATAAGGCATCCTTGTCTCTTCTTTCCTTAAGACGTATACATAGGATTTATGTGGACATCTTAAAGGGGGGCACCCATATCGCTCCCTTGTACCATATTGCACTATAATTCTTGCATATCATTCATGCATGTCTTAAATGGGGTGTTCATTCCCGAAACCAGAGAAAAGACTCTTAAATGGGATGGCCTAGAAACCAAGAATGCATCTTACATTCACCACTTGGCATTTTCATTTACATTACATGTCTTAAACAAGTTGAAGCACACTAAAAAATAGAGCAAAGACCCTTACACAAGGTTCTATACACTTGAAACCAGACATCACTTGCACACACGCACAAGGATGGGTGGAACTAGCTAAAAACAACTAGACTATTCTTACTCTTCCCCCTACATGGATCACCTAGATAAAACCATCTAGGGGTGAGTTTTTCATATCCTTTCCCAACATGGATCACCTAGATAAAATAATCTGGCAACTATTGGCATTACTATCATTGATGTCGGGGATGTCAAGAGGTTGTAGAGAAGTAGGTTGCAATGTAAAGGATATCAAGAGGTTGCAGAGAAGCGGGTTGCAAGTGTGCAACATAACACGAAAATAGGTAATGTGCATAACATGCATGTTATGCTACACAAATACACAAATATTGTAGGTTGCAAACGAATATGGGTTGAAGAGTGAATATAAGTGTTGGAGTTTATCTACATATGCCTCACAATGCATTGGATCCATTGGGTTTGATTCAAGAGGACTATAGATTCAAATTAATTTATTCATGTTAGTCTGACCAGAATGGTGGTTCAACTTGATGGTCTTTGTCTCTTATCAATGTATCATTCTTTACTGGAAAGGCTACGTTGGAATCTAGTGGTCCCCATCTGTCTAGGTGTATGCATATGTACACATGTTGGCAGGTTAGTGGTTTTCTCAAGATGTGATTGTGATTGTGTGGGACCCGTTATGTATGTGCTAGCATCCCGCTACCTCACGACAATCTAGAAGGTAGCCAAATGACCTTGCAGGATAACGAAGTCAGAGGGAAATGGTTTATCCCACTATCTTGCAACTTGTTTGAGTTGAGAAAAAAGGTTGTGTGGGGTAATAATATTAACAGAGTGACAAGTTTCCCCCACTATCCCACAATCATAATGACTAGAAAGAAAAGGTCTTGTGGGGTAAGTTTGAAGGAAAAAGATGTGGCATCCCACCATCTCGTGGGGAGTAAGACCGAAGCAAGATGAGCTTGTGGAGTAAAACAAGGAGAAGTGAGATATGTATCCCACTATCCCACAATGCTAATAAGAATGAGACAATGGTCATGCGGGATAAGATAGTGAAGTGAGAGAAGGATCCCGCTATCCCATGATGTCAAAGACTATGAGGTATAACTCTTGCGGGGTAAAATTAAATTGAAATATAGTGCATCTCGCCAGCCTACACGGGTAACGAAGGCTCGTAAATGATTATGCGGATAATGAAAAGAAAGGTTGAGGTAGCCTGATTGGATCGATAGTCCAAGTGGTAGTTGACCATGGTTGACCAGGTAACTTGGAAGTCAATAAAAAGGTTTTTTGATGACATCTGTGCATGTTGATAGGCACAAAGGTTTTATGTGAAAGTTGACCAACCTTGACCAAGTAATCTGACGAAGGGAGACATATCACTTCCTATATTGTCGATGAGAATATCTAATATGCAGAAGTCGCCGATGATGGATTCAAGTGTGGTAGTTGTTGATCTTTTCATGGTAGGTTGATAGAGGATGGAGAATGCATTAATGGTGACCGTGTTGCAGGCTAGTTGTGTGGCTCGAGGAAGGATTTCAGATCGTTTTGGGAAAGAAAGATTACTAAACCTAGTAATCTAAGTACAGAGAATGAACTAAAAAAAATAGGATGGATTTACTACAAGCAAAAAAAATCAAATCATATTTATGGCAAAGAGTAAAATCTCCAATGGTGTAGATCTCAAAGACAACCAAATTGAATTAAATATTCAAGTTTGCAGTAAAAAAAAAAAAAATATGATGTTTATAGAGTCGATCGAATCTAGTAGTAGATGTGATGAGATTTGGCATTGGTATGTTTGACTGTTGAGACAAAGATGGAGGTGAAAATAGAAATATCTCAGCAAGATGACTGGGTAGATAGTGTGTTGAATAGAGGTGTTTTTCTACAGAAAGAAAACAAAGAAATCTACAAAGGTGGAGAAATGAATAATAGAGAAAAAAAAAGGGTATCCTAGAAAGAGAAGTTGTAGGAGAGAGGAGAAGGATACTAGATAGAGGAAGAGATCCAACAGGTAGAGAAATTCATTCTCATGTTATGATAAATTTGAAAGTGTTACAAAACTCATTTGTAACAAGGTTTCATCACTGCATTGTGAATTTTTTATAATCATTGTAAATCTCTGAGTGGGTGCTCAGAGCAGGGGTAGGTTCTCCTTTGAGTAGGTTCTCATAATATTAAGGGTTGGTGCTCCTTGGGTTGGTGTCCAAATAATCTGTTATTCACTGTGAAGCTAGATTAGAGCAGTAGACTCCAGTAGTTATTATCACCAAGCTTTTTCCCACATTGGGTTTACCTTGTATATTCTATGTTGTGGTTTGATTTGTGTGTGTGTGTATGATCTTAATTAATTTGTAGTTTTAGTACTTTCACACATAGTTAAAAATTTCAAAATACACTGATTCACCCCCCTCTCAGTTTCCATTTGTGTTCTTCAATTGGTATCAGAGCCCTAGGTTCCCTTACTATAAAGCTTCCTCTAGCTTGGGTAGATCTTGTCTTGTGAACACAATGGCTAGAAATGAGTCCTCCTCCAAAGCACCTATGTTTGATGGCACCAACCGTTCTTTCTAGAGCAGAATAATGGAAACCTACCTATCCTCTTTAGGTTTTGATGTCTGGATGTAAGTTAAAAATTGATATAATGTTCCTCAAGTTACCCCTATTGACCTTGATGCTAAAAGGGAGTATGAGAACAATGTGAAAGCTAATAATACAATCTTGAGTGGCTTGTCTGATACAAAGTTCGTAAAATTCATACACTACACATCAGAAAAAACAACATGGGACAAACCGTAAAATATTTATGAAGGAGATACCAAAGTGAAAGAAGTCAAACTACAAAGTTTGAGAGCTCAATTTGAAAACCTAAAATTAAAGGATGAGGAGAAAATAGTTGAGTATCTGCAAAGAGTGGATGAAAATGTGAGTGTTATAAGAGGACTCGGAGAAGAAGTCAAAGATGATGTTATAGTCAAAAAGGTACTCAGATCTCTCAATCCAAAGTATGACACCAAAGTCTCTGCCATTAAGGAAGCTAAGGATTTGGCCATCTTCAGTATGGATGATCTTTTTGGCTCTCTGTCAGCCTATGAGATGAGAACAATAAGTGATTAATCCTCAAAGAAAGAGGCTACCTTCAATTTCACATAGAAAGGAAAAGAACAAGCCTCAAATGAGGAGTAAAATGATTATGATGTTGTTGTAGAAAAATTTGTAAGGAACCTCAAAAGAGGCCCAAGAAAGTACAAAGGTAAGTTACCCTTCAAATATTTCAACTGTGGAAAGATTGGACACTTTGCATTTAAGTGCCCTTATGGAGAGTAGGATGAAGATGAAAGGAAAAACTTGAAGGTACTTGGCAAGAAAAAGATGAAGAATTATTATATTCCAAGGAGATGAAAGTTTAGGACAAAGAGTAGTCTTTACACATTTGAAGATGATGTCTCTAACATGAAGAAAGTGTCTCTGAAGATTGTTGTAGTGTTGGTGAAAGAGAAATCAATCTCTTTATGGCATAAGAAGAGTTAATTGTTGAACATATTGTTGATGATGAAGAAGAAGAAATTGAAGTTGTAGTAGACCTTGAGGGTGAACTTGTGAGTGCACTAGAAGAACTTAGAAGAGTGAGAAAGGAATATAAAAAGTTCAAGAATGTTGCTGCTGAAGAACAAGATCTACTAAACAAATCACTTGAGTCAAAAATGATAATTTTTTATTTGAGAATCCAGATGGAAGAAGCAAAAAGGATGTATGAAGTAACAAAATCAGATTTAGAAAAGAAGGATAAGGAGTGTCAAAAATTGGAAGAAGATCTTGTAAATCTAAGAAAGGAATGGGAAAAGAATAAAGATGAACTCAACATGAGGATTAAGTATAACGGAAACACTAAAGCATTAGACAAGATGTTAAGTAAGAAGAAGTAAAACAAGGACATTAATGGTGTTGGATTTGAAAATGGACAATGTTCTAACAATAAAGATTCATCTAACAAGGAGATACTCTTCACATCTTCAAGTGAAAGTGAAGTCAAACTAACATTCACAATCAGCAAGCCCCATGACAAGAAGACATATGTTGTTGCTAAAAAGAATCAATCAATAAACCAACATGTTGATCTTAAAAGAAAAGATAATATTAAATATGGAGGCTTCACAAAGGTTAAGGATACAAGAAGGAAGATCTCAATAAGACCTAACTATGCTATTCCTTGGAGACCAATGAGAAAAAACTTCAATAATGATTGGTATGTACCTCAATTCCATGGCTACTGATATAAATGTAACACTTATGGTCATAGAATTGTTGATTGTAAGATTATTCATAGGTCTCCACCGAGTTTTGAAAATAGAAATCAATTTGTTGCTCTTAGGGATATGCATGTTACTTGTTATCAATGTAATAGGTATGGTCATCGGAGTTATGAATGTAGGAGAAATGTATCTCAATCCTACAATAGTTTTTTAAATTCATCATTCAATGTAAATGTTAAATGGTATCATTGTCAAAACTTGGGCCATATTGCATAACATTGTAAGCTCAAAACTACTAAGCAAAATAAGGTTGTGTCAACCTTGGAACCAAGAGTCAATACAGATTAGGAAACAACAAAAAAGAGCAAGATAGAATCGAAACAAGTTTGGGTAGAAAAAGAAAAAGACAATGTTGAGTCAAGTTTGATTGTTTGAACCGCTCTACATGTTGAAAGAAAAAACTTGTGGGTGATAGACAGTGGCTTCTCCAATCACATGACTCGAGACAAGAAGAAATTTATTAAACTTGAAGACTGGAATGGTGGTTCAGTAAGGTTTGGAGACAATTCATCCATCAAAATAAAAGGTAAAGGTACTCTCAATATTGATGGCAAATTAAAATCTCATGATGTTTATTATGTGGAAGGTTTGAAACACAATCTACTGAGTGTAAGTCAAATATGTGACAAAGGATATAAATTTATATTTGATTCCAAGGGTTGTGAAATTAGAAATGAGAGTAATGGTAAACTAGTTACAAAAGGTAAAAGAATAGATGAAAATGTATACAACTTAAAGGAATGTTATGAGTCTTAGTGCATGATGGGACAAATTGATGAGAGCTAGTTGTGGCATAGGAGGTTAGGACATATTAATTTTGACAATTTGGTCAAAGTGAGCAAGAAAACATATGTAAGGAACATACCACTAATTATCAAACCTGCAATAAGAGGGAAGCAAACTAAAGTAAGCTTCAAGACAAAAGAATACTCAACTACAAGACCTCTTGAGCTTGTGCATACTAATTTGTGTGGGCCTACAAGAACAAGAGCCCTAAATAGAGAAAGATACTTAGTGCTTCTTATAGATGATCTTTCTAGAATGACATGGGTCACTTTCTTGCAACACAAGTCACAAGCATTTGAGAGATTCAAGGTCTTCAAGAAAATGGTTGAGAAGGAAAGTGGATACAAGATGAATTTTTTGTGGTCAGACCGTCGAGTTGAGTTTACATCAAATGAGTTTGAAGACTACTATGAGAGACATGGATTTAGAAGATAGGATTCAGCTCCTATGACACCACAAACAAATGGTTTTGTCAAAAGGAAGAATAGGATAGTCAAGGAAATAGAAAGAACAATGTTAAATGAAGAAAATTTGCTTGATGTTTATTGGAAAGAGGTAGTTCACACTGTTGTATATATTTTAAATAGAGTACAACTAATGGTGAGCAGTATTATGGCACCTTATGAACTATAGTATGATAGAAGACCCTCAGTCAAGTATTTCAAGGTGTTCCGCAGAAAATGCTTCATCAAGAGAGATAAAGATAGAACAGGTAGCTTTAAATCAAGAAGTGATGAAGGTATCTTCTTAGGCTACTCTACTCATAGAAAGGCCTACAAGTGTTCAATAATAGACTAAAGAAGGTAATTGAGAGTATACACATGAGAGTTGATGAAGATATGCACAAAGGAAGGAAAAAATAAATTAATCAAACTAAACAACTTTATGTTGAAGATGAAGATCAATCTGAGAGTGAACATGAAGAAGAAGCACCAAGCAAAGCCACAAACAGATATGTGCAAAAGAATCACCCAGAGGATCAGATTATTGGCCACAAGAATGATGGTGTACAAACTAGAAGGAGAGCAAGGAACACTAAGAAAGTAAACTTATGCCTTATGACTAAGATGGAACCTAGAACAAATGATGAGGCCAGCAAGAGTAAGAAGTGGATAAAGGTTATGGAAGAAGGGTTGCAACAGATTGAGAAGAACAAAACATGGGAATTGGTTCCTAGACTTGCAAACAAAAATGTCATTGGGATAAAATGGGTCTACAGGAACAAGATGAATGAAGAAGTTAAGGTTGTAAGGAATAAGGAAATACTAGTGTTCAAGGGATATGCTCAAGTAGAGAGCATAGATTTTGAGGAGACATTTGCACCTCTTGCAAGACTTGAAGCTATAAGAATGTCCTTAGCATTCTCTGCATTCAAAGGGTACAAGGTATACCAAATAGATGTCAAATCTGAATTTCTCAATGGAAATCCTGAGGAAGAAGTGTACATAGAACAACCTGAAGGGTTTCAACTACATGAAATGATAACTTTCTTTAAAGATTGAAGAAAGAATTATATGGTCTAAAGAAGGCACCTGGAGCATGGTATTCTAGGTTGGATAAGTACTTACATCAGCAAGGATTCAAAAAGGGAAATCCTGACAACAACTTGTACATTAAAGTGGATGGAGATCACATGATAATAGTTGTGGTATATGTAGATGACATCATCTTTGAAGGCAATAAAGATACTCTTTGTAAAGAATATGTTGATCAGATGTAGTCAGAGTTTGAAATGTCAATTCTTGGAGAGTTATCATATTTTCTTGGTTTACAAATATCACAACAAAATAAGAGCATATTCATTTCTCAAACCAAATATGCTAAGGATATGTTAAAGAATTTTCAGATGGGGGATAGAAAATCACTTGGTACCCCCGTGATGATAGGATGCAAGTTAAGAAAAGATGACGAGTCACTAAGTATAGATTAGACCTTATATAGATCCATGATTGGAAACCTATTGTATCTTACAACTTCAAGGCCTGATATAGCTCAAGTTGTGTGCATGGTTACAAGATTCCAAGCAGCTCCTAAGAAATCACATTTCAATGATGTTAGGAGGATATTCAAGTACCTATAGGGTACACTCACTTATGGTTTATGGTATCCAAAGAAAGGAGATTTCACCTTGTAAGCCTATACTAATGTTGATTGGGCAGGATGTGTAGATGGCAGGAAGAGCACCGGTGGTGGAGCCTCCTTCCTTGGAGATAGTCTAGTGTCATGGCACAACAAGAAGCAAGAGTCTATTTCATCACCAACTGGTGAAGCTGAGTATATTGCAGCCACCACATGTTGTTCTCAAGTTTTGTGAACGAAACAAACTCTCAAGGACATACAGGTAGAATTTTCAAATCCTATTCCCATTATGTGTGACAACTCAAGTGAAATCAATATATCAAAGATCCCTATCATGCATTCTAGGACAAAGCACATTGCAATCAAATATCATTTTCTTAGAGAAAAGGTTCCACAAAAAGAGGTAAAAGTTGAAAATGTGTGCAACGGTGAATAAATTGCTGATATTTTCACTAAGCCACTACCTAAGGACAACTATGAATATTTAAAACAAAAATTGGTAGTTCTTTCATCCAACTTCAGCACTTAATAATTTTTGTGTACTCTATGGTTCAGGGGGAGCATATTGTTTCACACTTTTCCCCTTTGAACCTCTTGCACAATCTCAGGGGGAGTTTTGAATTTTTATAAGCAATATTGGCACTGCTTTTTATATTATAATAATGTTTCATCTAGCTATAGGCAACAGAGGTAGACCAACATGAAAATGGGACATCTTTCAAGAAGTTGTAAAGGAAATTTCTAATGTATTGTAGATGTGGGATGATTAAAAGAAATGGGGAGACTTTGTGCAGTTGACATTTGGTGTTGGAGATGTTGGTCGCTTCACCCTTTTGCCATTGTTGTCAAATGGGGAGAGATGGTCTATGAAGTGGTTTGCGAGTTTGTTGACATCAATTACAAAGGGGGAGATTAGTGGCATTATTTTCATTGATGTCAAGTGGTTGCAGAGAAGTAGGTTGCAATGTCAAGAGTGTCAAGAGGTTGGAGAGAAGTGGGTTGTAGGTGTGTAACATAACATGAAAATAGGTAATGTGCATAACATGCAGGTTATGCTACAAAACTACACAAATATTGTAGGTTGCAAACGAATATGGGTTGCAGAGTGAAAATAAGTATTGGAGCTGATCTACATGTGCCTCATAGTGAATTGGACCCATCGGGTTTGATTCAAGAGGACTACATATTCAAATTTGTTGATTCATGGTAGCTCAACCAGAATGGCAATTCGACTCGACGGTCTTTGTTTCTTATCAGAGTATCATGTTTTACTAGAAAGGCCATGTTGGATTCGAGTGTCCCCATCTGTCTAGGTGTATCCATATGTACACGTGTTCGTAGCTTAGTGGTTTGGTTAAGCTATGACTATGTTTGTGTGGGACCCATTATGTATGTGCTAGCATCTTGCTACACCATGGAAAGTTGGAAGGTAGCCAAATGACCTTGTGGGATAACAAAGTCAGAAGCAAATGGTGTATCCTACTATCTCGCATCTTGTTTGAGTTGAGAATGAAGGTTGCACGGGGTAAGAATATTAACGGAATTAGAAGTCACCCCCGCTATCCTGCAACCCTAACGACTGGAAAGAAAAGGTCTTGCGGGGTAAGTTTGAAGGAAAAAGATGTGACATCCCTCCATCCCGAAGTGAGTTATGTATCCCGCTATCCCAGAGTGCTAAGAAGAATGAGACGATGGTCATGCAAGATAAGATAGTGAAGCGAGAGAAGGATATCGCTATCTTGCGATGTCAAAGACCATGAGTTATAACTCTTGCGAGGAAAAATTAAATTGAAATATAGTGCATCCCGCTAGCTCGCATGGGTAACAAAGGCTCATAAATGATGATGCAAATAACAAAAATAAATATTGAGGTAGCCTGATTGGATCAATAGTCCATGTAGCGGTTGATCATGGTTGACTAGGTGACTTGGACGTCAATAAAAAGGACTTTTAATGACATTTGTGCATGTCGATGGGAACAAAGGTTTTACATGGAAGTTGACCGACCTTGACCAAGTAATCTGACGAAGGGAAATGGAGACATATGGCTTCCTAGATTGTCAACAAGAATATCTGATATGCAGAAGTTGGCAACAATGGATTCAAGTGTGGTATTTGTTAATCTTTTCAGGGTAGGTCGACATGAATACATTAATGGCAATCATGTTGCAAGCTGGTTGTGTGGATCGAGAAAGGATTCCAGATCATTTTGGGTAGAGAAAGATTACTAAACATAGTAATCTAAGTACAAAGAATGAACTAAAAAAAATAGGATGCATTTTCTATAGGCAAAAAATCTGAGGTCATATTCAGGAGAGAGAATAAAATCTCCAATGGTGTAGATCTCCAAGACAACTGACTTGAATAAAATATTCAAGTTTGCAGTTAAAAAAAAAAAATCTCTGATGTGTAAAGAGTCAATTGAATCTAGCAACAGATATGATGAGATTTGATATTGGTATGTGTGGCCGTTGAAATAGAGATAGAGGTGGAAATAGAAATATCTCAACAAGTCGACTAGGTAGATAATGTGTTGAATAGAGGTGTGTTGCTGCAAAAAGAAAAGGGTGAACTCACAATAATGGTTCCCACTTTTTTGCCACTTTTGACATTGAGATGAACATTTTTTAAAATAATCTTCAACTTCCAACAACTATAACTTTTAAACTATTAAGAATTTGAAGATGATGTAAATTACGGATTTGTAGCATTTTCTCTGTAGATTCTAAATATATTTTTTTCAATTTTTTTTAACTCCCTCGAAAAGTAGTTTTTTTAATAGCAAACTACATTTTTTAAGAGTGATGTGCCTCCCGTAACACATAATTTTTTTCTATAAATGATAAAAAAATTAATTCTTTCGAATTTTGGTCTGTAACATCAATATCCAGGGCTTGTTGTTGGTTTGATAGTGATATGTTGAATATTTTTTATTTTATTAAGTTGTGAAGTCCGACTAGTTATAATTCAGACATAGGTTTAGGTTTGAACACATAACTTGTTCTATATCTATCAAATTTCAATGTTTGTTTTTTGTTAGAAAGAAGACATCACTACCTGGGGCTTAGATATTTTTCATTATTTTTTTGAATTAGTTTCCTATTTTTTCCAATGCGTTGAACAGACAAGTTCATGTTTGATGAAAAACCAATATTCCATAAAATTAAAAAAACAAGAACATAATAAATTCACAATGTAATAAAATTATACTTGTTGAAAATATTTTTCCGAGAACTACCATCTTATATTTTTGGGTTATCAAGATACTTTCATTTGAGCCTTTAACCAGAGGTTTGAAGGAAAAAATTTCTCATAATTCTGAAGAACTTGAGGAGAGATCTCAAAAAAGGTGGTTCGAACGAACACTAGTTCGAGCGAAGGGGGGTTCGATTGAACCACCCTTCGCTTGAATCCCCTGGGCAAAATAATGGTGTGTACTTTCATGTAACCACCAGGTTCAAACGAACCCTACCTTTTGTAATGATCGGCATTCGTTGAAACCCAAGACAACCCAAATTTCTAACTTTTTTAACATTTTAGTATGTCATATAAATATACATATTTTTTTTCATTTTTATACTCACAAATGATCAAAACAATTCACTTTTTTGAATAAACGAAGACATTTGGAAGTTATTTTGAGGGCAATAATTTGAAGATATTTGAAGGCTATTTTAAAAGCATGGGGAACAAGAAGAGAAGGCAAAATAAGACTTCAAGGAATTATTCACTCGAAACAAAACAATGATATCGAGGACAAAGAAGGTGAAGATATCATGATGCAAGTATGTATTTTTATTTTTATTTTTATTTAATTTTATATGTATTACGTACCGAACATTGTGTTTATTTGTTAGTTTTAGTTAAATATTTTTTACCTAATATTTTTATGAAAATTATTTTAAATAATATTAATTAAATTAAATTAATTAATTCTAATGATGTTATTTTTATTAAATTAATTGGAAATAGTAGGATTAAAAATAATCTTGTTTTAATTAAAAATAATTATTTTTTAATTTGAAATAATATGTGTATTTGCATTTCAAATTCCATTAACTTGCTTGTTGTGTAATTGACAATTTCTCTCCCCCCTTAAGTCCATTTATGATAGATCATGGTTTTAATTTAAAATTTAGATCTTTAGGACCCCCCTCTTTCCCATTTATAATTTATAATTTAATTTAGATAGTCCATAAATATATAATTTAATTTAGATTTTGAAACCATGTGTCTTTATAGTTTAGCAAACACTTCGATTGGTGCTCTAAAATTAACAAAATTGTCTTTTGTGTCTTGAGAAATAGGCTCTTTTTTATTTTATCCTTAGAAAGGGGCATGCCTTCTAAGTAGCCCTTAAGGCTCTATGAGAGGGAATGACCCAAGTGGTAACAAGCTAAAGCCAAGCTCTTCCAAACCACTATATATAAAAGTGATTGTAACGAAAGTTGCAAGCAACAGGTGTTGGAATGGCATAGCGAAGTTAACTCACCGGATCTATGCCCACCTGAATAGATGCCCTTACTAGACACCTTTTGTGTTAGAAGCCAAAAACCTTCTATTTGTTGGCGTAGGAGATCGGACCTATGAAGCGGCTCACATTCTTACAGTTCTTAGTAGAGATACAAAGTTCACCATGAGGAGTTTTCATGGGGACTGGTGCTTAGCTGCCCTGGAGAAGTGACTGTCATGGAGGGGAGCTAGTGAGTCAAGCACCTAAGTATCAACTATGAATTGTGTAGCTCAGGGTAACCCCACAAGTGAGATTCAACAACTATTGTCTTGTCCAACCCTAGGATTTGTGCTTGCATGATCAAAATAGTCAAACACTTTCAAACAAACAAACATTGTGTCTTCTCTGTTTTCAATTGTATGCAAAAATATTTCACATTATACTTGAGTCCCGTTAAAACTGGTATATTATGTGATACTAGGACCTATTATGTAATATTAAGAGTTGTTATATGCGTTAATACCTATCTTAAATATGACATAATAGAACCTATTATGACATAATAGGTCTTATTATGACAATACATGACCACTTATGAAAAAACATTTCACATTATATACTTGAGTCTGGGCCTTAAGACCTATATTTATGAGATATTAGGGCCTATTATGTATGTGATATTAATGACCTATTATCACATAATTTAGATCCTAATATCACATACATAATAGGTCCTCATATTTGCATAATATAGGTCTTAAGGGGAGTCAAGTATAATGTGAAATGTTTTTGCATACGTGGTCATATTAAATCGTGTAATTAATAAGACCTATTATGTCATAATAGGTTCTAACTTATGTGATATTTAAGACCTATTTAATCACATGTGATAGGTCCTAATATCACATAATACCTATCCTAATATCACATTTAATATATTTGTCTTAAGGGGAGTCAAGTATATTGATGTGAATTTGTTTTGCATACGTGGTCATATTAAGTAATAATAAGACCTATTATGTGATATTAGGACTTATTATGTGATTATAGCTCTTAAATATGACATAAATTTAGAACCTATTATGTCATAATAGGTTATATTTATATGACTTAATATGACCATGTATGCAAAAACATTTCATATTATTTAAATTCAAGAGTCCCTTAAGAGGTTATATTATGCAGATATTAGGACCTATTACATGTGATATTAGGACCTATTATGCAATAATAGGTCTTAAATAAGAAATATATAATAGTCCACCTATTATGACATAAAATTTAGGTCTTATTAGATGACTTGAAATTTCGGTTTCAAATTAAACTTGGAATTTCATTGCATTAAAAATATTCTCTATCATCTTAAATTATGTGCATAATGAGATCGAGAAGAAGGGAGTTCTCAAGCGGGAGTTGATGCAAACGAACCTATTGAAGAACACAATATAGTTGATGAACATAGGGAGGAGCTTGCCCAAGTTGAAGGAGAGGGGCCAGGCTCCTTACCTCCTACCACTGGTATCGATGAGCATATTGTGGATCTAGCTAAATAGGTGCAAAGAAATATTTCTTATAAAAATTTAGATCATTTACTTGAAATGGATGTGGATGAGTTGAAATGTCTCAATGAAGAACCTAGACATACTAAAAGGAGGTCAATGAATAAAAGTGCAAAAGAAATAATGTCTCATTTCAAAAATCTTGATACTACACTAGAGAAAGCTCAATTGTTATCAATTGTACTTACTCGTAAAGACTTAATAGATCCACTGAAATTGTTAGATATAGATTCAACAGGTCAAAAGAGGAAAACTTCTCAGCTACAAAAATCTATTGTTGATAATGTTAAGAAAGGTTTGGTGAACATTGGTAAAAAATCTCGAATAGTAGATAAGACCATTTCAAGAAGAGTGACGTTGACATCTTTGGTAAATGAAAGATTGCCTCAAAAAAGACAAATCTCTTCACTTTCATATGAGTTTGGTTTTACTAGAAGTACAATATCAAAATATGTGAAAAGGAGAAAGAGTTTGGATGATACTACCTCAAAAGGGAATTGGGAAATTATGTGTAGAGCTCCTCGTTCTGATAGAATTGAAGATGTTGTTAGGAACTTGGTGACAAATTTTTGGAATGATAATACTCATCCTTCATCAAACAGTAGAGATGTTATCAAGCAAAGGATTGGCCCTGATCATTATGATCTCCATGTAAAACATTGGTTAGACACAACAAAACATAAATTGTATGTGTTGTTTACTAAAACAAACCCTCATATAAAGATTGGACAAACCATGTTTGAATGGTTAAAGCCATATTATGTGAAGGTAAACAAATTCTTTGAAACATGTTGTTTTCGTTATCACATTGAATTTGATCTATACTATCAGGTATTTTGAAATATTGGAGAAGATAGTGATGGTTATGAAACAACTCCTCCTAAATGAACAAGTCAATTCATAGCATCCATCTTATGTGATAAATCAGATGATAATGCAATCGATCAAATAAATTGCATACAAGGAATTTGTGGAACATGCGGGGAGTTGGCTAAATTACCTTTGAGAGATGAAGATACTGACATGAGGAAGATGGTAAATAGAAAGAGTTACAAGTACAAAATAATTGAAACAAAATTTAGAAAGGAATCTACAAGGTTAGATTATGTAGAAGAGGAGATACCTATTGGAACATTTATGGAAAAAATTTGCAAGTTGATAAAACCGTACATATGCCATGGTTTTTTTGCCAAGTGGCAAGCAGAACAATTTAAAATATTAAGAGACACTTTCCCACTTGGAACTATTCTATCCGTAGTGGACTTCGCAGAAAATTACTCTTTTGCACACCAAAAAGAGATTCAATTATAGTATTACTTTTCAAAGCAAATCACTATTATGGTGCATGTGTAATATCAACATGCACAAATGGATTTGGATGGTGTTGATAGTACATTTGAAAATCGTGTCATTAAGAAAGAGCACCACTTCTATATCAGTGATGATAAGGAGCATGGCACACTTTTTGTACAACATTGCTTTAAGAATTTTTTTGAATATTTGAAAGAGAGAGGCATAGCAATAGTTAAACATTTTTTTTGGTCTGAGGGATGTGCGGCACAATTCAAATCTTCGAGGCTATTTTATGCACTATGTAGATATCATCAAAATAACAAAATACCACATGTTTGGAATTTTTACTAGAGTGGTCATGGAAAGGGTGAACATAATGGTGCAGGAGCTTGTATCAATCATGCTCTAAGAAAGCATCAAATAAATTATACAAGAGATCGTATAGATAATGCACATGATGTTGTTGAATGGTGTAAGAAACACTTTGTGCAACCTAATTATCCTGGTGAATCACCATCAAGAACATACAAGCCCATTCCATATAGAGTGTTTTGGGAGATAACTGGTACGTGTTCTCTTTTAGTGTTTTAAAATGTTTTTTTTTTTAAAAATATATTCCTAGTTCAAATGTTTTAAAACAACTTGATCTATGTATGTTCATGTACACATGAACATTTTGCAAATGTGGATAGAAGATCAATGCATGGATACAAGAGCATGGAGAGGACAAGATCTTTGCAGTGTATCATGAGTACAGATAATCACCCATGGACATTGTACACTAGGGATTATTCATGTTTTTGTTATGATTGCATTTTGGAAAACTATGTTGATTGTAAGAACCAAGAGCTTGGATATGTTAGTGAATGGAAATTGGTGCCACTAGATGTTTCTGACACATACAAGGAAAATGAGGACAAAATATTTGAAGACATTCCTTTGATTTTTGCTCTTTATGACCATATTTCAAGATTGATTAAAAAAGGTATATGTATGTACATGTATATTTATATATATATAATTTATTTTCTTTAAAAAATGTTGTGTATGTAAATAAATTTATAAGTTTTTAATCGAATACATACATTTTAAATTTATAACTTGTTTCAAATTGTAGGAGATATTTTTGCAGTCATAGCAGAAGATGGAAATATAGAAGGTGGTTAGTTATTATTTATTGCGTTGCACAGAAGAGAGAGAGAAGTTAACAAAATTCTGAATTGAGTGATGGAATGTCCTTGCCCACAGGTTTGAACTTATTTGAACATTTAAATTAATTTAAATAAATTTATTGTAAACATGCACATGTGCACATATTTTAATTTTTATATTTACACAGAGCTTACGTGCAAATTTTTAATTTCTCATTTCTTATATACATGTACATGTGCAAGCTCAGTTGTAGTGCAAGGGACATATTTCAAACAAGTTAAAATTGTTCAACATGGGATTCATTTCACTAAATACCAAATTGACAACAAGGTATATCACTATAGCCACTTGGTCATTGTTGTTGGCCTAATTCTTCATACAGTTCCACGTCGTGGGCAGCCTCAAAAGTGGAGACTAGATAGTGAAGATCATGAGAAAATATTAAGTGTTATTGAAGAGCGATCTGAACCACTTGATGTGGTATGAACTATTTACTAAACCAAAGTACATGTGTTTGAACCCATGAATTGAATTAATAAGATAAATTAGAACTTAACTCTGTGTTTCAAAAATTGAATAAATTATTAAATACATTAAAGTGTTTGAATTTAATATTTGATATATATATATATGGCTTGTGTGGACCATATTGTTTAGTTAAATATGAGATTTTCAAATATATTGTAAATTATGGTGTATCACTAATGTACATGTTAAATAATAGTACGTGTATGTATGTAAAGTAAATTGGGATGTGGATGAGTTGAAAATGTGTTAAGGGGATGTATGCAATTGATTAGGATGTATGTATATCTAATTCTAAATGAACGTGCATAATTTGTAAGTTGTTAAAATATTTTAGCATGTATGTAAAGTAAATTAGAATGTATGTATTCATTTAATTTTTAAAATGCATTTGTATGAAATTTGATATTAAATTAGGTTGTATGTGTGTAAATTTGAATAGGTCTTAAGGGGGTCACATGTACAATTATGATGTATTGAATCTAATTCTAAATTCATGTATGCATAATTTGTAAGTTGTTAAAATAATTTAGCATGTATGTAAAGTAAATTCTAGGATATGTATTTATTTAATTAAAAATGCATTTGTATGAAATTTGATATTAAATTGGGACATGTGTGTAATAATTGAAGGGCGGTCTGAACCACTTGACGTGGTGTGAACTATTTAGTACACCTAGAAGTACATGTGTTTCAACCTATGTATGAATTTTTTATTTTTAATACTTTAGAATGTTCACTTCTACTTAACTTGTTCCAAATGAAACTTCTAGAATTTAAATTATTGAATATGTTCATTAACTTGAGTTTGCTCATTTGATATGAACAAGTGTGATTTTAAATTGTTCATGGCTTGCACAGTGGAGTGCATATATTGTTCAAAAAATTATTTAAATTCAATGCATATCTACATATACATGTTACATGTAGTAAAATTTAAAATTTAAATAAACATATTAATATATTTTTAATCTATCTACATGTACACAAATTCAATCACAGATATATATATATATATATATATATATTTAAAATAATTAGAGTTAGATTAAAAACATTTTTTAAATTTCATTTGTACACCAATTCAATCTAGATGATCTATATAATATAATTTAAAAGAATAATAAAAAATGTATACATACACATGTGATCTAATAAGTTACTTATATATAATCAAACAAATCAAAGTTAAATAAATATTTAAAGTATATATATCAAACGTGCAAATATGATCAAACACAAACTGTACACACACACACACACACCTGTGTGTGTGTGAGAGAGAGAGAGAGAGTAATCTAACACATGCAAGATCATATATAATCTGAATTCTAATGATGTGATATATAATTCAGGATCAAACATAAACTGCATAAAGTATAATCTAACCATACATGCATGATATATATATAATCCAGTCCATCAAACACAAACTGTATATAGTATAATCTAAATTTCATGTGCATGAATATATAATAGGAATGTCTGAAATATATATATATATAAAGATAAACAAATGAGCTATAAAGTGGCAAATCAACATGCATCATATCGGCCACGAACAGAGCGACCCTCTGAGGGAGAATCTTGGTGAGAGTCTAGATGTCCAATAGACCCCTGCAAAAGTAGAATGTATTTAAATATCAAATATAGATCTCTACACATATACATATCTGCATATTTTTAAATATAATCAAATCCAACTAGTTAAATTTAAATTAAAATATAAATTGTAATGCACATATACATGTACATGTATACAAAAGACCATAACTAACATGTCCACTAGCAACCTCTGTAGCATCGAAAGAATCTCTCCTATGCACACGCTCAAAGCTCAAGCTAGGAGTGACATGAGCTAACTGTTATACATACATACATGTATTTTAGGATTAGTCTGATCAATTTAAACGATACAAGTTAAATTCTATTATTTATTAAATGATATATAGAAATTGTACATTACAACATATACATATTTTAAAAATAAACATACATGTCCATACCTGTGTATCAGGAGTAGGTTGTATAGTTTGATCATGTCTTGTGATCATATCAACCACATCACTCATGCCTGCATATCTCTCTCTGGATGTACGTATGACTAAGGAGTGTAAGGGGCTAGATGACTAGGCATCGTGGATGAAGTGTCTGACTCTAGTACCATATCCATAAACCTAATCTGGCTCAAACCTCACATCTGCTCCTCAAATGAATCCAATCCCTCATCTATGATATGGACCTGATCAGCTCGTATCTCCTCCTCTGCAGCAACAGAGTGATATGTAGGTGGGTCAGTGCCTAGATCATGTGTAGAGTGATGAGAATGTGGTGACTGTCTCAGGGTATGCATAGATGCAATGATAGCCTACTGCTCCTCAAATGAATCCAATCCCTCATCTACGATATAAACTTGATTAGCTTGTATCTCCTCCTTTGCAACAACAGAGTGATCTGTAGGTGCATCAATGCCTAGAGAATGCGTAGAGTGATGATAATGTTGTGACTATCTTGGGGTATGCGTAGATGCAACAGTAGCCTACACGTCTTTGAGAATCTCCTCTCTAATAGCAGCCAATGGTATCCCAAGTCAAGATGAAATAAAATGGTAAGAATGTAGTAGGTCCTCGGCTAAATACTGTGACATTTGTACATGTCTACCACCTCCTTCTATAGCCGCTACCTCATCTGGTGAGGGGATGCCAGCACTAATATATTGATCATCTAAATCTGAAGCCACCCCGTGACTAGAAGATGCATGATCTGTGGATGATCTTGAATGTGGTTGGCTCATCATATATCTTCCCAACCTGTCAGAAGATATGGTGGCTATTGCTGATGCAATCTCTCCAATCCTATCAATTTCTTCTCTCTAAGAAGCAATCACAATATGATCCACTATGGGGGTGAGCACTAGAATTACTACCAAAAATCTCTCGCCAACAAGGTCCTTGTGTCTAGGTAGAGCTCTATCATGCCTAGAATATTCATCTCTATCAGCAATCCTACCCCTCTCTTGTCCATAATATACTAGAATATCAAGGTAGTTGGGTTTCATCTGACAATGAACCTCAGCAAATACCTGTTGTGCAAAGTATAATGGTATCTAGTCATTATTAGGATAACGACCATGGGCAGCTAAGAAGTATGGGTAAATCAACAATGCAACCTGTGGATCAATACATCTCGTAACCTGATATCCTCTCACCTTACTCTTCTCCCGATACTTTGGAAAATATTTCTCCTTGATGGTCTCCTTCGAGACCACCCTTACCACATCAGCAAAAGAATGATGACCCCTCACCTCACTCCTCAACTATCTATAGATATCAGCTATAACCTCTGGTGAAAATAAGGTGTGACTAACTAGGCAGTCCCTCAATGTCCGCAAACTATGAAAAATGGATTGGAATGTACTCTTGTACACGCCATCAATCTGTGGATCATCTAACATGATCCTCAACCTCTGTAACTCACGATCACTCTAGTGAAATATGGTAGCAATATCAAGCAATGGGGGATCCTATTGTGAAGGATCTATATGATCATGTGGTTCCTGATCAAGAGCCTATGTAGGTGGATCCTGATCAAGTACATGATCATGGCCCAGATCTTGGGATGCCATCTATCTAGCTAGGTCATAAAGTTACAATAAATATGTAAGCACACACACATGAAGTGCATTCAATTTAAAACCAATTAAATTCTAGAAAAAGAGAGAGAGAGAGAGAGAGAGAGAGAGAGAGAGAGAGAGAGAGAGAGAGATTGTTAATCTTGAGCTCATTAAAAATTAAAATGTACACATGTGAAGTTCTCGCATAATTCATAGATATATAAATCCAAAGTTCTCACATAATTCAAATTTAAATAAATAATTTTAAAGAGAGCGAGAGGGAGATTGAATTAAAAACATATAAATTTATCTATATATCACATACATACATTTTTAATTATTAAAACATTAATGAGAGATAGAGGGAGATCATTTTCATGATAGAGAGAGATATCATTAATTTCAGAGAGAGAGAGAGAGAGAGAAATCATTATTAGATATATACATTTACTAAATTTAAAAATAATTTTTAAAAATTAAAACACATGCTGAGCAAATTAAGGGAAGAGAGATCGAAAGACTAAATCATGTATGTATATATATACTAATTCAAACATATGAGAAAATTAAGGGAATTGAGAGAAAAAGACTAAATCACAATGTGATAAGTATGTGGTCAAATTGGGTCCTAACTAGGTACATTTTAAACATTCTAGGATGTTATAAAGGGTCATAAATGGACATAAGGGGTCATGCATGTGCACATGTGTGAACCCTTAGGACACTATGTGATCATAAGGGGTATGTTGTACACACTAGGATGTTATAAGGGGTCATATGTGGTCCTAACCTGGGTCACGTCCATGTGTTAATGCACATGCGTGACCCCTTAAGACCACATATGACCCCTTAGGACACTATGTGATGGACTAAGAGGTATGGCATACACACTAGGACTTTATAAGGGACATATGTTGTTCTAAGGGGTCATGCACATGTGTGACCCCTTAGGACCACATATGACCCCTTACCCGACACTATGTGATCCTAAGGGGTATGTCGTACACACTAAGATATTATAAGGATCATATGTGGTCCTAAGGGGTCACACATGTGTTAGAACACATGCGTGACCCCTTAGGACCACATATTCAACCCCTTAGTAAACTATGTGATCTTAAGGGACCATATATCATACACACAAGGATTTTATAAGAGGTCATATGCGGCTGTAAGGGGTCACACATGTGTTAGAAAACATGTCTGACCCCTTAAGACCTCATATGACCCCTTAGGATACTATGTGATCCTAAGGGGTATTTCATACACACTAGGATGTTATAAGGGGTCTTATGTGGTCCTAAGTGTTGGCATTGTTGGCATTAGGTTGTCATCGATGTCAACTGGTTTGGCATGGTCACCAATGAGTAAGTAATAGTGATTGGTATGGGTGAAGTAATACACAATGATGTAAACCAATATGTGTGTGAGTAGACAGAAAGGTAGGTTACTAGCACAGATCAAATGAATCATCTATTGGTAAAGAAGGACCGCAAGCAAGGCAAACAAAGCAAGCAAAAGAAGAACTGAAGGATGTGAACCAGTATACACAAAGAAGTTTAATGTTTTCGGTAAATGGATTGAGTAATAAGACTAGCACGTTATATGGAAGGCCAAGTTGATCCACCGATAGACAAGAGGTCAGCAAGTATGAAGGACCATTGGTGAAGTTAGGTTATACCAGTAAGGTGAGTTGAATCGGTAGTCAATCTTTGTCGGTGAAGGATATCAAACCGACATAGTAAATCAAGCATAGGTAGATGTCGACAAGGATGAAAGGTGGAAACCAGGTGGCGAGCACACAGAGGTTAGTGAAGTGTTCATCAACATAGTAGTCTGCAAGTAGGTCGGCTTTAATGAAGAACCTGTAAATCATGGGAGGATGGCAGAATGTTGTGGCTTGAGGAAGACAAGGTGGCAAGATGATTGAACTAACCTTGCAAGAAGATCTAATCTTGTACCCATTTGCTGAAGGAAAGAGCCAAGCCATTAATGGCGATTGATAGAGAAACACAGAAAAGCATGTCTTAGACATCCCAAAATAGAAAACGCACATTGAAAAGTGAGGAGATGGCAATGCTAATCGATGACATGTAGATCATAATTTCAAGAAATTAGATCAGATCAAATCTAATATGGACCGAGTTGGTGAAGCAAAACGTAACACAACATCGTTTGAATGTTGCTTGTGGTGGGAACCCTAAAAGATAAATATGTCAGATCGAGACTGAAATCTATTGATGCTAGATGCTAGATTCTAGATACGAGATTTGCGGGGTGAGAGAAAAAAATAGAGCTTGAGAAAGAAAGATTATCTGCCTAAGATTTATTTCTCAGAGAGTCTGAGTGTGTGTTAGTAGGTCACCGATAAGAGGATCTAACCGGTAAAGACAAAGTAACTAGAAAACTATTGTAGTTCTAACAGTCAAGCGAACCGGTTAGGAGTGATTGATTAGGAAGGCATCCAAGAGTGACACTATGAAGTGTAAGGCTGAGAGAGAGAGAGAAGAAAGGCTGGGAGTAACCAGTGAATGATCAGAGAGAGTAATCTGATAACCAGCAATGTGAGAACTAGTGAAGAAGAGGAGGTTGTTAATTGGCAGAAATACATTGATCAAGAGTTACAGAACTCATTTGCAACTAGGTTCTATCACTAAATTAACATTGTATTTCATTATATTACATCGAGTTGGAGCTTGGTGTAGGGTTTGGTTCTCATTGGGTTGGTGTCCTAAACTATTATAATTTGTTTGTTTCATTGTGAGGTTGGATTGGAGAAGTAGACTCCAGCAGCATTTCTCACTGAGATTTTTCCCATATTGGGTTTTCCTCATACATCTGGTGTTGTGGGTTATGCATTTGTGTGTTTGGCTCTTTTTATATCCACTCTTATCTTGTCAGTTTGATTGTTTAGTGTTTAGGTTGTTAACCGGTACTCAAGGCTTGTCTTAAAAGGAAAAGTTTTTAGGGGCCACTAATTCACCCCCCTCTCAGAGCCTAGGTTCTTGGTTGACTAAATATTTCTCTAGCTTGGGTAGATTCTAGTCAAAGAACACAATGGCATGAAATGAGTTCGCCTCCTCAAAAGCCCCCATGTTTGATGGATCTAACTATGCATTCTAGAGTAGAAGAACAGAGACCTATATTTCCTCTCTTGGTTTTGATGTGTGGATGGATGTCTGTCAAGAATGGGTATATTGTCCCTAGTGTTCCTCCCACTGATATGGATGCTAAGAAGGAGTATGAAAATAATGCAAAAGCTCAGCATGTTATCTTAAGCGGGTTGTCTGATGATGAGTTTGTCAAGGTCATCCGCCAAGGAGACTTGGGATAAATTAAAGAGATTATTTGAAGGAGATGCCAAAGTCAAAGAGGCCAAGCTGCAATCACTAAGAGGTTAGCTTGAAGGCATCAAGATGAAAGATGAAGAAAAGATTGCAGACTACCTTCACAAAGTAAATGAAACTATGAACACCATTAGAGGACTTGGAGAAGAAATTGCTGATGAGATTATTTTCAAGAAGGTACTTAGATCTCTCACATCTAGGTATTATAGTAAGCTTTCTGCCATAGGGGAAGCCAAGGATCTGAAGACTTTCACAATGGATGAGCTATTTGGCTCTCTAACAGCCTATGAAATGAGAACAACCGGGGAAGCATCTTCAAGGAAAGAGGCAGTGTTCAACAGCACCAAAAAGGGAAAGGAAGAGGTTGCTCATAAAGGATCCAATGAAGACTCAGATGCAGAGGTAGCAAACTTTGTCAGAAATCTCAAGAGAGGATCCAACAAGTATAAAGGAAAGTTACCACTCAAATGCTTCAATTGTGGTAAAGTTGGACACTTTGCTGCAAAATCTCCTTATAATGAAACTGATGGAGATGAGCAAAGAATTTTTGGTAGATCTATCGGTAAAGACAAAGAAAGGAATGTCTACCGACAAGGAAGAAGATGCTACCAAAAGAAGAAGAACCTATATACTATTGAGGATGATGCCACAGACAAAGAAAGTGCATCAGAAGATGACTACTATGAGAATGAAAGAGTATTTAATCTCTTTATGGTACTAGATGAACTAGTTGATGAAGATGAGGAAGAAGAAGACATTGAAGCTGAAGTGGATCTAGAAGGTGAGCTCATAAGTGCTCTCGAGGAGTTAAGTAAGACATGAAGAGAACTCAAGAAGGTCAAGATTGCTACAAAAAAAGAACAAGGTCTCTTGAAGCAATCCCTAGATGAGTCCAATCAAGTTATCTCTGACTTGAAACTCCAGTTGGAAGAAGCCAAGAGGATATGTGAAGTTACACCTCTAATCTGACGAAGAAGGGAAAGGAGCATCAAGATTTGCAAGCAAAAATAGTGAAGCTCAAAAAGGAGCTTGAAAATATTAAGGATGAACAATAAGTGAGAAGAAAATGTGAGGGTAGCATAGAAGCCTTGGACAAGATGTTGAGCAAACAGAAGCAATCTAAAGATACTAGTGGCTTAGGATTTGAAGAAGGACAAAGTTCAAACAAAAAAGACACATCTAATAAGGAGATATAGTTCACTTATTCAAGTGAACGTGAAGAGAAGAAGATGTTCACAGTAAGCAAGGATACCGATAAGAAGGCTTATGCAGAAGCTGTTAGAAACCATCACACAAACCGGTATACACAATCCTTGAGCTGGAGGCCACGCTCAATGTACTAGAATGCGGATCTAAGGAGAAATGCAAGGGTTGATCATGAAGGATTCACTATAGTTGGCAACATGAAAGGAATACCCCTCATGAGGAAGATGTTTGCAAGATCAAGGAAACCTAATTGGTATGTTTTAAACTTTCATGGTTATTGTTACCGGTGTAACAAATTTGGACATAGGTTAGCTGATTCTAGATTATCCAATAAGGCCACTATGAGTTATGAAAGTAAAAATCCATTTAATGCACTCTAGGATATGAATGTTGTCTATTATCAGTGCAATGGATCTGGTCATAAGAGTTTTGAATGTAGGAAGAGTAAACCAGTGTCCTACAATAGTTTTAAAGATTCATCTTTCAATGCAAAAATAAAATGCTATAAATGTCAAGAGTTTGGACATATAGCAAAGTTTTGTAAGAATAGGAAAATCAAGCAAAAGAGAACAGATTCTGATCAGGAACTAGTAGCCAAACTAGAGCACAATATTGCAACTGACAAGAAGAAGGAAACTCAATTGGTTTGGGTTGAGAAAGAAAAGGACAAGGCAAAATCAAGTCTGATAGTACAAACTGCCCTACATGTTGAAAGAAGAAATCTATGGGTTGTAGACAATGGCTTCTCCAACCACATGACCGATGATAAAAAGAAATTTATCAAACTTGAAGACTCCAGAATGGTGGCTTGGTAAGGTTTGGAGACAACTCATCTATCAAGATAAAGGGAAAAGGTACTCTTAACATTGATGGAAAACTGAAAGCACATGATGTGTATTATGTGGAAGGCTTAAGGTACAATTTGTTGAGTGTGAGTCAGATGTGTGACAAAGGTTATAAATTCACCTTTGATTCTACTATCTACTAGATAAAGAAGGAGATTATCGGTCAGGTTGTAGCTGAAGGTAAGAGTATAGATGGTAATGTTTACAATCTAAAAGAATGCTTTGAATCCCAATGCATGTTGGGACAAGTGGATGAAAGCTGATTGTGGCACAAAAGATTAGGCCACATAAATTTTGATAATCTAGTTGCGATAAGAAAAAAGGGTTGTGTGAGAAATATCCCAACCATTATCAAACTAGTAAGCACATTTTCTGATGAATGTGTGAAAGGAAAGCAGACTAAGGTGAGCTTCAGGACAAAAGAACATAACACTTCAAAACCACTTGAATGTTAGGATTGATGATAGTCCAAAGATACTGAGAGGGGGGGTGAATTAGTATCTAACCGTTTTATAGAATATTTAACCTTATTAAGTATTTTGTATTCCAAAACATTGTACTGGTAAACAAGAATTAATGCAGTAAATAGGAACAATAAAGACAACATAGAAAGCACACCATAACATAAGATGTTTAATGAGGAAACCCAGTGTGGGAAAAACCTCAGTGGGATTTGTGACCCACAATATTCACTCACTGGCCAATGAATGGATATTACTTACATGAGGGGCCTACACATGCAAGAAGGCCAACTGCCTAGAGCTCACTGCTCAATTACAAAAGGAAGTCTCACCGACTTACAAAATGGATTATGAGAATCCAATATAACGTATTGTTACAATTCAGCATCTACTATGCCAGGTTCAGTACCAGTTTAAGCTCATACTATAACCATAAACCCTTATACAAAATCTACCTTAATATTCGCTTATCACTTATACATCCATGCTACCTTTCTCTATTTTATTAAAAAATGATTTACAAGATCTCATACTTATATGAGTCTATTACAATATGACATGTCAACTTACCAAAGATATTAAAATTAAATACAAAAAGTTGTTCCTATCAGCTAGGATGCCGGTGAACATTGTTGTCGTTGCCGGTGAAGTGCCTGTTGGTGTCGGTGTCGGTGGTTGTGTCTGTCGGTTTCCACGATGTTGTAAGGTTGCCATCAATGACAACACCTTCAATCACCTTCAATTCTCATTAGAGTGTGCAATGCCAACAATCTCCCCCTTTGGCATTGATGGCAACACTCATGAGAAAAATCAAAAAACTGTATCAAAAAATGAAGTCCAAAATTTTACCAAAAATGTGTGCTCCCCCTGAGCAGATGAGTACAGTTTTCAACTTGAACTTTGTAACTGGTTGGTTACAATCTAGAATAAGTCTGCTAAGACCAAATTCAAGCTCTGAATAAACCTGTTACTATCCTTCATAGTTGCCTCAGTTCTCTGAATTGTACCTGTGAGATGATGCATTTGTTCTTCCGGTGTCTTTTGACCTTGAATTAGTGCCTCGAAGATTTCTTTCCATAGAGAGATAAGATTATCTAACTTAGGACTAATTTTGCACTTTAATTCTCTGGCTTTTGCCTTTATCCTTTCCTTCTCTTTCTCTTTCTTCTCCATTTTTTCTTCAAATCCAACAATTTCTTGTTCAATAACTGATATGGGTTCAGATGAACCAATGATATTATCAGCTATGTCATTAATCTCCTTTTGAACTTTGTTGATTTCTTTGTCAATATCCACTATCAACATATTTGTCTTGCAAGTATCTTTGTACAGTTCCTTAAACTCCATAATTGTTGTGCTTAGTGCCAGTAGAAGAGTATTAATATGTTCCGTGCACTTCTTTATTGTTTCCTCAAAGAATTTCTCTTTTTCTTTTTCCATTTTCTCCTTGAATGTTTCCTCATTTATTTGATCAACTGTCAGTATACTGCCAATAATATATTTAGACAATGTGTCTAACTTTCCTAAAGAATCCTTATTATCTACATTGCATTTGGGTGCAATCAACTTAAGAATAGGAATTGTGTCATCAATTGCCTTATAGGCCAATGCATTACAATCTGTTGTTTTCTTTATTGAATCCAAAAGTACTTCAGTCACATTGGTGGGTCTAAATTATGTTAGTGAAGTACTGGATGTTTGCCCAACTACCTTTACAATCTCAGTGCTTCCGGTGGGAGTAACCGCTTTGCTTGTCTCGACCTCTAGTGGGCCAATCTATGTTTGCATTTCCACTAGCAAAGGTTTTGGTTTCTCTGTGGTTACCGATTTCACTATCTCAATGTGTCCCTGTGACTCTGTCGATTTCTTTGCTTGTTTCACTGTGTTATCTACTATCGGTATCTCTATTTGTTTTTCTTTATTCTCTACTGCCGGTATCTTAGTTACTGTCTTTGTAGGTTTCTTTGTGCTTGCATTGGTATTGTCAGTAACCATTTCACTAACCAAGGGTTCCTCTGAATGCGCAGTTTGCTTTGCCTGTACCCCAATCTCAACATGTTCTGCCTGTATTCCAACCTCAATATTATCTATCGGTTTCTCAGTAGAAACATCTTTTTTTTCCTCTATGCTTTCCTTATCAACTACAATGTTAACCTCCTGAGTGTCTATGTTCATAGTGTACAAAATTTCAGACTCAGGGTTTGTATCCTCATGTGGTGTACCCACATTCTCAATAGCTGGTGTACTATTAGTATGTACCGATAGAGTAACCGAAGGTGGTGGTAGGTTATCAGTTACTTTAATGTTTGGTAGTCCACCTACCTTTCCTTTCCCCTTGTCTATGTCCTTTTGATAGACTTTGAAAGTTTTATGTCTTTTCAGTTCTTCTTGTTTTTCTTTCTCAATAAAGAAGATGTCCCATTTGTCAATTGTTTCTTTTGAAATTCCATTAACCCTGCCAGCCATTAAGCTCACATGCCAGTGTCCACTTGCAAAAACTGACCTATTAGCTTCATTGATCAATTCATCAATTTCTTCAACAAATTTGACCAGATGTACAGCTAGAAGTTTCTCAATTTTAATTTTCTTATCTAGCTCCATAATTGCTAAGCTCTTAGCATCTAACCACCTATACAATTTACTAGGCAAATCATCTACAACTTCTATTAACACTTTCTTATATATGTCAAGATGTAGGATGATGCTATTCTCTATACTTTCTTTCTCTTCATTAGTGAATGTATCATATAATTTTCTCACATTGGATAAGTTGTCGTCATCAATTATTTTATTCAGTAAGTTGTCCAATGGTGGTATAACCTGTTGCTACTTTTTCTTATTTGGTGTCAGCTTCTTTATCGGTGGTGTCACTAACTGTTCCTTCTACCTTGTCTTCTTGGGTGTAGGAGAGGGTACCTGTGAGGGTTTTCTCTTCCTATCTACTCTTTTGAATTCAGCAAGAATTTCACTATCTGATGATATACCGACCAGTGAGAGATGAGCCTCTGGTTCTAATCCTTATAAGTCACTTTCCTTTATTCTAGTTATATTTATGACATTTTCTTTAATTTCCTTAACTTGTTTAGATGCACTCCTTATGTATTTTTCTCTTCTCTTTCTCTGTTTTAATGTTTGTACATCACTTTCTATTGTTTGTGCATTTCCAAAAACTTTTTCTTTTGGCATAAGTTTCAATGATGTTTACATCTGCCTCATATCCCATTTCTGTTACCCATATAGTTCTAGGAAGAACTACCTCCATCCATATCTCATCCTTCTTGATTGCAAAACATATTTCCTTCTCATATTTATCTACAATTTTTTTTGGTAATCTCTCTCTTGTTTTCATTTTTGCTTTGAATATTTTGAAGTACTCTGTTATATTGTTATCCTTATCTGTCCCCATACCGGTGAAGATATCTAATAGTTATTTGCCTACTAGTATATCATAACCAAAGTCTTTCTTACCAATACCGGGAAGCTCTTTTGTAAGATACAACATCAGACATACCAAGAGATTGCCAAAAGGAAAAGTACCTTTCTTGTCTCCTTTGATCTTTTTTAGATTATCTATTAACTCATCCTTTAACCACTCACATACATCTATCTTTGCATCATTGTTGACCATATCATATGCACTTTTAATACAAAGACTAGAAACAAAGTTGAGTCGATTTGCATGGGTGGCCTTATAACCTAAAATCATACTTATGAATCTAACATTCACATATTTTACATCATTCACTCTCAAGGATATGCTATCATAGGTTGCTCCTGTTAATAGCATGACAGTGTTATTAGGAACCTTTTTAGTTTTATTTGGCCTGCTACCGATGGAGGGTAAGCCAGTCACTGCCCTAACTGCTTCCTTGGTGATTTTACAAACATATTCTAGCCAAAAGAATTCACCATGAACTCTGCTAAGCACAATCCTTACTACCTCCTTAGGAAAATTAGGGATGTCCAAGATTTCCACAAAACCTAAAGTTTCAATAACCTTATGTTTAGATTTCACAATTCCACTTTCATCACAAATAACAGTTTTAAATATATTCAATATTTCTTCTAAACCTAATTCCTCAATATGGCAATGAATATAGATTCTAGGGTCTTCTGCATATGCAAAACCTTTTGGATTTTTTGAAAAAACTCCTAGGGTATCATCTCATTTCGCTATCTCAGGGACAATTTTGAAAATGGGTCTGGGGTGTTTAACTACTTCCACAACAGTAGGGTTTGCAATAAATTCCAGAGCAGAGGAGGAAGCCATTGATAAATACCTTAATCTTCCTGATAGGTTTGAATGCTTGAAAGAACTTGCTTCACTTCTTGCTAAGGATGCCTTTTCTTAGATTTTCACACTCTCTGAAAGTTTGAATGCTCGGTGAATAAAAAAGAGGGAAAATAAAAGATTTATAATGTCTTTTCCTCCAACAACCGAAATAAATGCCTGCCGATTAAGTGAAACCTAACACATCTTCCGGTAGAGAAGAAATCCATCTTCTCACCATCAACTGAGGGTAAACTTGCATGATTTTCAACTTGTTGCAGTACCCCCAAAAGGTTATCTTTCAATTGAATGAAGAGTCTCCGCCGGTGGAGTAATACTTTGTTCTACCGGTGAAGGAATAGTCTCATCAACATTCTGATCTTTCTTTCTAATCCATTGTCATGAAAATTCTTGTTTTACCTCATCAACCTTCCCTTTGCCTTTCAAACTAGATCCTTTATTATTTTCCGGTGAAGTTTTGCTTCTACAAAATTTTGCAATATGTCCAATCTTGTTACAAGCATAACAAGTCACATTGTTTTTTCTGAAAATCCTTTCCATATCGTATGTCGATTGGTGTTCTACATTGATTAGATAAGTGCCCAAATCTTCCACAAACATAACATCTTACATTCATTTACAATTTTCTGAATTATGACCAATTTTGTTGCATTTGGAACATTGACCGATGGGTGCATTAATGTTCTAATTGTTTCTAGGTCTACATTGATTTTCTCTATGACCATACTTGTTACAGTTAAATCATTTCCCATTAAATTTGTAGGCATTGGGTTCTCTTACTGGTTTACTGTGATCATGATTGTTTGCAGTACCGGAACTTTCACCAACTTCAAATCCAAGTCCATTAGTGTCTCCATTAGGTTTCTGACTTTTCAGCATACCATCAAGTTCTTCTGAGCTTTTCTTGAATTTATCTTTGTGTTGATTTGCAGTAGCCAACTCATTTTCTAGAATTCCCTTTTGTCTCATAAGTTCAGTTTTATAATGTTCCATGTGAATCAAATCTGTCTTCAACATATCATTTTCATGACTGGGTCTTAGATTTTCATTTCTAGCATCATTGAGTCTCCTAGTCAAGTCATCTTCATTCTTCTTTCTATCTTCAATTTCTTTACAAAATCTCATAGTCATGTCTTGCATTTCATTCCTCAAGGTCGTGTTTTCTTGCCTCATCTTGCTTACAAGCTCATTAAGAGTTTCCTTTTCATCATCATTGCTTTGCATCTTCTCATGAAGTTCTTTTCTCTTATTTCTAGCAATAGTGAGATTCTCCTAAAGTCCTTGAATGAATTCCTATGCATTCCTTAGATCATCTTCAAGTTTGATATTCTTCAACTTCTCTACATCATAGTCCACAAGAGCTCCTTCTAATTGTTTTCTTAAATTCACCATCTATACCGGTGTCAGAATATTCCTCAAGCTATTAGACTTTTGAGAATAGAGGACCAGGCTCTGATACCAATTGTTAGGATTGATGATAGTCCAAAGATACTGAGAGGGGGGGGTGAATCAGTATCTAACTGATTTACAGAATATTTAACCTTATTAAGTATTTTGCATTCCAAAACAGTGTACCAGTAAACAAGAATTAATCCAGTAAATAGGAACAATAAAGACAACATAGAAATCACACCATAACACAAGATGTTTAATAAGGAAACCTAGTGTGGGAAAAACCTCGGTGGGATTTGTGACCCACAATATTCACTCACTGGATAATGAATGGATATTACTTACATGAGGGGCCTGCACATGCAGGAAGGCCAACTGCTTAAAGCTCACTGCTCAATTAAAAAAGGAAGTCTCACTGACTTACAAAATGGATTATGTGAATCCAATTTAATGTATTGCTACAATTCAGCATCTTCTATGCTAGGTTTAGTACCAGTTTAAGCTCATAGTATAACCATAAAGCCTTATACAAAATTTACCTTAATATTCGCTTATCACTTCTACATCCATGCTACCTTTCTCTAATTAATTAAAAAATAATTTACAAGATCTCATACTTATATGAGTCTATTACAATATGCCATGTCGGCTTAAAAAAGATATTACAATTAAATATAAAAAAGTTGTTACTGTCGGCTCGGATGCCGGTGAACATTGTTGTCATTGTGGGTGAAGTGCCTACCAGTGCTGGTGGTTGTGCCTGCTAGTTTCCACAATGCTGCAAGGTTGCCATCAATGACAACACCTTCAATCACCTTCAATTCTCATTGGAGTGTGCAATGCCAACATTGAACTTGTGCATACAGATCTGATGAATACTAAGAGGGGGGGTGAATTAGTATGCCAAAAATTACTATACTTAAACACTTTACTAGTCTAGCAGTAAACCAGTAAAACAGTTTAGCAAACAAACCATTTAGCACACATGCAAAGCAAATAGAAAATAATGCATTCACCTACAGAAGCACAATCACCATAACAAAAGAGATTTTGACGTGGAAACCCAAATGGGAAAAACCATGGTGAGATGAAACTCATAAGTAACTATCTGCAGAATAGGAACCAGACCGGTTAAGGTCATACAATGTTCTTTACCAGAACAGATCCTATTAGGAATCTCAATCTCTGTTAGGAGATAAGTCCGATTAAAGACTACCTTGCTAGAGGATTTTAGATCCACAGATGTGAACCACCTTGTTAGAGGATTTACAAAAGGCTTTTTGGGCCTACCCGGTTAAGGGCTCCAGACTTGTCGAAGATGTTAGTAATCAACAAGTAAGTGATCTAGCAAAATAGCACAGATTGCCTAGTTAGATCCTTGATAGCTCATTCCTAATGCATTCCAACATTACTTCAGTCTTCAACACATTCACACTCTACATTCTCTCATAGACCTGAACTTCTCTTCTATAATCACACTTACAAAAACTCATCAACCACCTTAAACCCTAGCAACACCCTAAAACCCTAGACATGATGTCCTTATAAAGGAATCTGATTTCATGTCGGTCCAATAGGATTACAATACAATTTCCTAGCTTCAATGCATCTGGACACTTTTGGTAACATGACACAAATGCACCACCAAAGTGTCGGCACCGCCAAACAATCGGTGGATGGTAACTCATCACAAAATGCTGGTTGGTAACTCATCACAGAGTATTACCAGTTCATACAAAGTACCGGTTTAAGCAAAATACTGGTTGCCGGTTTGACAAAATGAAGACTGGGAAATATGAGTTGTGTCGCTTTGCTCCTTCGTACCGCTTGAGATCCTCGAACCGCTTGGGGTCTTAATATCGCTTGAGATGCTCGAACCGCTTAGGTTCTTCATACCACTTGAGATTGGTAAACACTTTTTACAAAACACCGATAGTCTAAAGACTATAATACATCATACCGGTTGGAACAAATCCTGGTTAAGCTTTAACTCATACATACAAAAAGTGATCTCAAATCAAGTGTGTGTCCATCAATGACAATCACAGCATCAATCATCAAAAATGCCAACAATCTCCCCCTTTGGCATTGATGGCAACACTTAGGAAAATTTTGACATCTATGTGTTTTACAACAAAAATATGCCATAATCAAAATTACTCCCCCTAAGCATATACACTATCCCTTTTGTAGAAAATACAATGTATGCTGCTCCTTAACAGAAATAACAAGAAAGTATACATAGTATGCATCAAAATTTAAATACCAGTAAACTTCTCCCCCTTGGCCAACAATGACAAAGTATAGCTGAATAACCCCTGTTCCTTTAGCATTAATAATTGATTTAAAGAGTTTATGACAATAAAGTGTGAAATTTATCAAAAACTAATTTAAAGTCCTACATAAATGTCTTCATGGATTAAAAAAATGATTCAAGCAATGAGGTAGCATCCTCATGCTCCATTTGCATCTAATAAACCTGCTCCTCCATGGCATCCATGGTACTCATCTCTTGAGTAATCGTTAGGGCATCTATATTGAGGTAGCATTTCTGGAGAATTTGCAGTCTTGGCAATAGGACCAGTTGAAGTTCCTGCAAATTATGTGTTCGGTTGCTTATCTCTGCCTCTGGTCTTGTAGACTAAAGTTGAAATCGGTGAGCAGTTTGTCCATATGTGGAGAAGGAGTCATATGGCATCTTGAAGGTGCTAATAAATGACTACATATCAATTTGCAGTTTGTCCTTCTGAGTGAGCACATCATCACAAAATAAATGAGGTTGACAAATCTTGTTGAGTAGTAGATTGCCCTCATCCATTGCATCTCTAATGTCCTTCTATGCCTTCTAAACATCAGACCGCAGCTCTGTTAACTTTCTCACCAAGGCAATGTCCAGAGCCTTTTGATGTTCCTTCTTGGCATTTGCTTCTGCAACCTCTTCCAAGCTTTGCACCTAGTCTTCTACAAATGTGCATAGGAGCTTCAATTGTGCAAGTGAGGAATCAGTATTGGGAAAGTTCGTATCGAGTATCAAACTAGTAAGAGTGTCCACCACAGCTTGGATCACATCTTGCTCCTTTTTCCTCCTTATCACTTCCAAGCGTTCTTGAGCAACCTTAATGCTCTGCAGCAACTCTGATTCGTTTGTGGACTAGAGGTCAATGGGACTAGTAATGTCAGCCGGTTTAGCTTGACTACCGGTTTCCATTGGGGTCTCCACTTGTGTGCTCTTTACCACTGCTTCCTTGTCCTTGGCTTTTTTCTTATCTTCTTGAGCCTTCCTCTGCTCCTCTTCTTCTTTCTTTCTTTTCTCTTCTTCTTGTCTCTTCTCTTCATCTTTTCACTTTGTCTCTTCTTCATCCTTCTTCTTCTCCTCTTCCTTCTTCCTCTTCTCCTCTTCCTATTTCTTCTCTTCCTCTTTCCGATTCTCATCTTCTTTCTTTTCCTCTTCCTTCTTCTTCTCTTCCTCTTGTTTCTTAATTTCCACTTCTCTTCTCTTCGTCTCCTCTTCTTTTCTCTTATCCTCTTCCTCTTTTCTCTTTCCCTCCTCTTTTCTCTTATCCTCTTCCTCTTTCCTCTTCTTCTCTACTTTTCTTTTATCCTCTTCCTCTTTCCTCTTTTCCTCTTCTTTTCTCTTATCCTCTTCTTCTTTCCTATTTTCCTCTTCTTTTCTCTTATCCTCTTCATCTGCCTGTTTCTTCTTTTCTACTTCCTATTGCTTCTTTTCTTCTTCTACCTGCTTCTCATGTCCTATTCCTTCTGATGGTGTACCCTGAGTAACTTTTTCACCATCTAAGGCACCAACGTCAATGGGTTCCATTTGTTCAGTGACCAGTTCCCCTTCACTATCATATACTTCATCCGGTATTGATATTTCCGGTTCTTGCTCAACCTTCTTGTTTTCTTGATGCACTTCATGAGTATGTACAATAGTCGTCATATGAAGATGAGTGTCTTTTTCAACATCATCAATTCTCCCTTCTAATAACTAGAGTCTTCTCCTCCTAGTGAAGAAGAGTCCTTTGTTTTGGTTAATGACTTCAAATAGCTCAGAATTGGACAGGTCGGGAAAGTATTAGGCAAATACTTTCTCTCTTATTTCCTGTTACTTCTCTATGACAATGCGCCATTTGTTGTCTAAAGAATTATAAAAAGAATCCAGTGTCTCAGATCTAATTTCTGAAGGTGACCGGTCATTAACACACAAATACTTAATGATTTCCTGTTCAACTTCTTCCTTTTCATCATCATTGAAGTCATCAAAACAATCAATTAAATCATTCAACAATTTTCTCCTAATATTCTTTATAGTTCTTTGACAATGTGTCAAAGGTTTGTAAGAAGAAATATCAATATTTACTGGTGCAGATGTTGCCGGTTCATTCTTTGTCTTTTTCTTCGTTTGCCTAGTCTTCTTAGGTGGTTCTTCTGATACAGTTTCTTCTGAGTCCGGTGTATTGCTTTTTGTCTTCCTCTTTCTCTCAAAGACTTTGGCAGGTGCCACTTTCAATTTCTTCTTAGCTGGTGACTGCTTGGTCACTTTGGGACTGGCTGCAGTAACTAGTGCCGATGCTGAAGGCACTGCCTTTCCTTTCTTTACTGAGGGTTCTACAACCGGTGTAACCCTTTCTAGATAGGTGTCATTTCTCTTTGCCTTTGGATCAAGGGGTGAGGCAATTAGGGTAGAGGCATACCCGTCTAACATGTCATTCATTACCTCATATCCCATTGGTTCCACTTCTTCCTGTCTGGGCTCAACCACCTCCATTATGCACTCATCAACTTTGATGGTGAAGCAGATATCTTCCTCATACTTTTTGACTATATCACCGGATATTCTTATCCTTTGGCTCATCTTGCATCTGAACTCATCAAAGTATTTGTTTAGCACTTCCGGATAGCCAGTTCCAACCGCTTGTAGGCTTTCCATGATTTGTTTTGTCACTAGTTGGTCAGCAGACCACTGAATATCACCTACTCCTAGAAAGTAGCCTTGAAAGTAAAAGAACAACCCAACCAGTAGTTGTCCAAACTTAAATCTTAGTGCATTGTCCTGTTTCATCGAATTAAGATTCAACAAAAGTTGTCTTTGCATACAAGTGCACAAATCAAACGATGCATCTTCCTTGATCATCCTGTAAACGGCATTTACCGCTACAACAGAGAAAGAATTAATTCTTCTAGTAGAGAACATCCGGTAACCTATCACCATGCAGGCATACTTGACCAGATCGTCCTTGATTGAGTTGATGGTCATTCCACGTGAGTCGCTCACTGAACCGGTGAGCTTGGACATTTCAGTCTTGCTGATCTTCCTTAGGGCTAGCACTTCCCTTGTGTTACAAAAATCGGTGACGACATGAATCGCTTCCGGTGTGATGTCCTGCATGCACTCTAAGTACATTTTATCACCATGCACTCTGCTCAGAATGATGCGAATAAGATCATCTGAAAATTCTTCAAGAAAATAGACTGCGTTGTGAAGTTTCTTCTTTTGCAGAATGCTGAATTCTGGTTTAATCTTCTTATCCTTCCCGCTGAACAAACTTAACTGGGAGTGGATCACAAGAGACCCTAAGTCTTCAATTTTACAATCTATGTAATCAGAAATGCCTTCTTCTACTATAATAGCAGCGGGTACTAGGGATAGGGCATTGTATTTTGCCTTTCGTTTGATGAAATCTATAGAATCAACAGGTGCACTAGAACTAGCGTGTGATGCGGAAGCCATGATAAATAGATAATTTTGAAGAATACCTTCGTAGATCAAAATTTAGGGCTTCACAATTTGAACTTTGCTACACACTCCTTTGGTTGCTGAAATATCACTTTGTGTTCTACACTTCTCCAACAAATGATTGCCTCAGATTCTTCTTCAGGATTTTGATAAATTCTTTGAATCATAGTGTAAATTGCTTTTCTTCGCTCTAAACTTGAAAAACTTCTTCGCTCAAAAAATGATAAGTGAGAAATGATTTGAAAATTCGTTTTAAACAAGTTCTCCACCTACCATAATAAATGCTCCACTATTAGGGTGTAAACCCTAATTTGCCTTTTACCATTTCCAGTCTTCTGTTGACTGACAGGTATCTCATACCAGTTAAGGTCTTTTATTGGTGTCAATCGAGGGTTCAAGATATTTCATCGTTTGCTCCCCCTAAACTTTTTGTAGCTTAGTTTGTTGGTTCCAAAATTTCCACACTAGGTGCAGAAATCGGTTCTTCTTGCAACACTCCAGGTTTCTTTTTCCAGTTTTTTTTCATATCCACTTGAATAGTTTCAATATCAATCTTTCCTTCCAGAGTGATAGGTATGTCATCCAATATGTTCTTTCTTGTTATGCAGAATCTGGAAATGTGACCCAGTTTGTTGCAATGATAGTAGACCTTTCTAGGTGCTCTCCATGGTCCATTATTCATGTTACTGTTCTTCCTCCTGCATGTTGCAGTAGTGTGACCATGACAATGACAAATCACATAGATTTCTCTCCATATGGTTGCCACTTGATAGCCACTGCTACCTGACTGATGATTGAAGGTATTAAACCGGTTGGGATTCTGGTTCACAAAAGGTTCTGGACCAACTCCTTGAGTCCTTTGAGGATATCTTCCAGTGTTGTTCATAATAGACCTGCATTCAGATGCTCTATGCCCAAACTTTTTGCATGCATAACAATTACCATTGAACTTATTGGATCTAGGTACATTGTTTATAAAGTAAGAAAAATTATTGTAGGCTTTGCTCCTACACACATTAGCAGTATGTCCTTTAAGACAGTTAAAGCAAATAGGTTTGAACTTTTGCTTACCTTTACCTTTGAATGTCAGTTGCTTCTTTGATGCTTTAGCATTTTCACCAGAGGTCTCACCTTCCTCATGACCGGAGTAACCAAGTCCATCAGTATTCTTGATAGGTTTGGCCAATTCAAGCTTTTGCTCTAGCTTAAAAGTACTCTTGTTGAACTTAGCAAGTATTTCTTTTGACTTAGAGAGTTCTTTGGAAATAGCAGCATTGTTTCCATCAAGTTTCCATTCTCGGAGATGGTTATGTTTAGTTCTCCTTGCATGTCTTCCTTTTCCACTTTGCTAGCATGGAGTTGAGCGGTTAGGGCACTGATTTCTTGTTTAAGCTTGGAGATCTCATGATCTCTATCTTTTATAAGATCTTCAACTTTCCTCTGATTCTCAAGCTCTTGACACATTCGGATAGTCAGTCCTTCCAACTCCTTTCTTAGGTTGGAATTGGATTCATTCAGCTTTTCTACTTCTTGAATTAAGGCTTCCATGTCCACTTCATCAAAGGAACTGTTTTCAGTTAGCTCTATCAGTTTTTCAGCATGTTCTTTCCTTTTTGCCTGAGAGGCCTTATATTTGACCATAAGTTCATCATAGGCTTGCTCAAACTGAGTGTGTTGATGAGCAAGTTCTCTCACAGTGTATTCCCCCATATCTCTTTCCAAGTGGTTAAACTTATAGAAAGGTTGGCTCTGATACCAATTCATGAATACTAAGAGGGGGGATGAATTAGTATGCCAAAAATTACTGTACTTAAACACTTTACTAGTCTAGCAGTAAACCGGTAAAATGGTTTAGCAAACAAACCGGTTAGCACACATGCAAACCAAATAGAAAATAATGCATTCACCCACAGAAGCACAATCACCATAACACAAGAGATTTTGATGTGGAAACCCAAATGGGAAAACCCACGGTGAGATGAAACTCACAAGTAACTATCTACAGAATAGGAACCAAACCGGTTAAGGTCATACAGTGTTCTTTACCAAAATAGATCCTATTAGGAATCTCAATCTCTGTTAGGAGATAAGTCCAATTAAAGACTACCTTGCTAGAGGATTTTAGATCCACAGATGTGAACCACCTTGTTAGAGGATTTACAAAAGTCTTTTTGGGCCTACTCGGTTAAGGGCTTCAGACTTGTCGAAGATGTTAGTAATCAACAAGTAAGTGATCTAGCAAATAGCACGGATTGATTGATACATCCTTGATAGCTCATTCCTAATGCATTCCAACATTACTTCAGTCTTCAACACATTCACACTTTACATTCTCTCACAGACCTAAACTTCTCTTCTATAATCACACTTACAAAAACTCATCAACCACCTTAAACCCTAGCAACACCCTAAAACCCTAGACATGATGTCCTTATAAAGGAATCTGATTTCATGTCAGTCCAATAGGATTACAATACAATTTCCTAGCTTCAATGCATCTGGACACTTTTGGTAACACGACAAAAATGCACTGCCAAAGTGTCAACACCGCCAAACAACCAGTGGATGGTAACTCATCACAAAATGCCAGTTGGTAACTCATCACAGAGTATTACCGGTTCATACAAAAAACTGGTTTAAGCAAAATATCGGTTGTCGGTTTGACAAAATGAAGACCGGGATATATGATTTGTGTCGCTTCGTTCCTTCATACCACTTGAGATCCTCGAACCACGTGGGGTCTTAATACCGCTTGAGATCCTCGAACCACTTGGGGTCTTCATACCGCTTGAGATCGGTAAACACTTTCTGCAAAACACCAATAGTCTAAAGACTATAATACATCATACCGGTTGGAACAAATACCAGTTGAACTTTAACTCATACATACAAAAAAGTGATCTCAAATTAAGTGTGTGTCCATCAATGACAATCACAGCATCAATCATCAAAAATGCCAACAAGATCTATGTGGTTCGACTAGGACAAGAGCTCTTGTTGGTGAAAAATATTTTACTCTCTTCATTGATATCTATTCAAGAATGACATGGGTCACTTTCCTACAATATAAATCACAAGCATTTGACTGATTCAAGATCTTTAGGAAGATGGTAGAGAAGGAAAGTGGGTGCAAACTGAATAGCCTAAGATCAGATCAAGATGGATAATTCACATCAAATGAGTTTGAAGATTACTATGAAAGACATGGAATCAGGAGGAAATACTCAGACCCAAGGACACCATAGAAAAATGGTATAGTAGAAAGGAAGAACAGGATTGTCAAGGAGATGGCCAAAACCATGTTAAACAAGGCAGGCTTGCCAGACATGTATTGGAAGGAAGCAGTTCATACTACTGCATATACATTGAACTGGGTTCAACTAAGAACAAACAACAAAATAAAACCTTATGAGGTGTGGTATGATTGGAAACCATCAATCAAGTACTTCAAGGTATTTGGAAGCAAGTTTTTTATCAAGAGAGATATGGATGGTTTAGGTAGTTTTGATTCCAGCAGTGATGAAGGAATCTTCCTTGGTTACTCAACTAATAGTAAGGCTTATAAATGCTACAACAAAAGGCTAAGAAGAGCCGTTGAGAATGTGTATGTAAGAGTTGATGAGGATATGCATAGAGGAAGACAAGCACAAGTGAACTAGTATGATGATTTTGATGATGAAGGTGAAGAAGCTCAATCAGACAATGAACCGAAGAAGCATCCAAAAAGGTTCCTAACCGATATGTGCAAATGAACCACTCAGAAGAGCATATTTTAGGTAATAAGAGTGATGGTGCGTAGACTAGGAGAAGACTTGCCTGAAATGATGAGCAAGTCAATTTTTGCCTTATGACTGAAGTAGAACCTAAAACATTCAATAAGGCCAGCAAAAGTCAGAAATGGATGGATGCCATGGAAGAAGAGTTGCAGCAGATTGAGAAGAAAAAGATGTGGGAATTAGTCCCTAGACTGGAAGACAAGAACATCATTGGCACCAAATGGGTCTACCAAAATAAGATGAATGAAGAAGGTAAAATTGTTAGGCATAAAGCTAGACTTGTGTGGAAGGGTTACTCTCAAGTAGAGGGCATTGATTTCGAAGAGACATTTGCACCGGTGGCTAGACTAGAAGCAATTAAGATGTTTCTATCTTTTTCAGCCTACAATGGTTATAAGATATATCAAATGGATTTAAAATCTACCTTCCTCAATGGAAATTTCGAAGAGTGATGTACATGCAGCAACCGGAAGGGTTTCTGTTGCATGATGATCAAAGCTTTGTGTGTCGGTTGAAGAAAACCATGTGTGGTTTAAAGCAAGCTCCTAGAGCATGGTATTCAAGGCTAGATCAGTACCTAAAAGAGAAAGGATTCAAAAAGGGGAGTGCTGACAACAATCTATACATCAAGGCAAATGGAAGTCATGTGATCATTGTGGTTGTGTATATAGATGACATCATTTTTGGAGGCAACAAGGACACTCTTTGCAAAGTTTTTGTTGATCAGATGCAATCAAAATTTGAGATGTCAATGCTTGGAGAATTGACATACTTCCTTGGTTTGCAGATATCACAACTAGATAAGGGAATCTTTATCTCACAAACCAAGTATGCAAAGGATATGTTAAAGAAGTTTCAAATGGAGGACTACAGATTGGTGAGTACCCCCATGGTGACCAGAATAAAATTAAGCAAGAATGATGAATCACCGGTGGTGGATTAGATATTGTATAGATCCATGATAGCTAGCTTATTGTATCTAACTTCCTCTAGATAGGAGATAGTGCAAGCAGAGTGTATGGTTGCTAGATTTCAAATAGCACCTAAGAAGTCACATATGAATGTCATAAGCAAAATTTTTAGGTACCTACAAGGGACACTCAATTATGGATTATGGTACCCTAAACAAGGGGAATTCATCTTGGAAGCATATATTGATGTTGATTGGGCAGGTTGTATTGATGACCGAAAGAGCACAAGTAGTGGTGCATTCTTCTTAGGTGACTAGTTGGTCTCATGGCATAGCAAGAAGGAGGATTTAGACTCCCTATCAACTACTGAAGCAGAATACATTGTTGCTGCTACATGTTGCTCTCAGGTGCTTTGGATGAAGCAAACCCTCAAAGACATACAGGTGGACATCTCTGATCCTATTCCTGTCCAGTGTGATAATTCAAGTTTCGTCAACATTTCAAAGAACTCGGTGATGCATTCAAGGATAAAGCATATAGCCATCAAGTATTATTTTCTCAGAGAGAAGGTTGAAGGATAGGAAGTAAAGATGGAATATATCCCTAACGGAGAACAAGTGGCAGACATCTTCACCAAACCTTTACTGGTAATCACTTTTAAGTACTTAACATACAATTTCGGAGTTGTGTCATCCACCTCATGTACTTAAGTTTGTAAGGAGATATATAGTTCAAGGGGAGTTCACAACATCATCTATATCTCTTAAACCACATGTTAATCATAGGGAAAGTTCAGGGTTGTATGTCTCAGTACCGGCTGTAATCACTAAGAGAAGATTTGACTAAGGGGGAGATAAATATGAATCAAAGGGGGAGAATGAAGTACTGTAACCCCTTTTCATTGTGTCAAAGGGGGAGAAATCTACTAGTGTCAAAGTCTTGTAGTGAGTTAACATTAATGCCAAAGGGGAAGATTGTTGGCATTATTGGCACTAGGTTGTCATCGATATCAACTAGTTTGGCATGATCACTAGTGAGTAAGTAGTAGTGACCGGTATGGGTGAAGTAAGACATAATGATGTAAACCAACATGTGTGTGAGTAGAAAGAAAGGTAGGTTACCAATACACATCAAATACACCATCTACTCGTAAAGAAGGACCACAGGCAAGGCAAAGCAAGCAAGAAAAAGAAGAACTAAAGGATGTGAACCAATATACACATAGAAGTTTAATGTTTCTGGTAAATGGACTGAGTAATAGGACTAGCATGTTAGATGGAAGGCCAAGTTGATCCACCGATAGACAAGAGGTCAACAAGTATGAAGGACCATCAGTGAAGTTAGGTTATACTGGTAAGGTGAGTTGAACCGGTAGTCAATCTTGGTCGATCAAGGATGTCAAACCGACATAGAAAAACAAGCATAGGTGGATGTCGACAAGGATGACAGGTGGAAAATAGGTAGCGAGCATGCAAAGGTCGGTGAAGCTTTCATCGACGTGGTAGTCAGCAAGTAGGTCGACTTTAATGAAGAACTTGCAAATCATGGGAGGATGGCAAAATGTTGGGGCTTGAGGAAGACAAGGTGGCAAGATGATTGAATTGACCTTGTAAGAAGATCCTATCTTGTACCCGTTTGTCAAAGGAAACAACCAAGCCATTAATGGCGATCGACAGAGAAACGTAGAAAAGCATGTAGTAGACATCCCAAAATAGAAAATGCACATTGAAAAGCGAGGAGATGGTAGTGTTGATCGATGACATGTAGATCATCATTTCATAAAAGTAGATCAGATCAAATCTAATATGGATCAAGTTGGTTGGTAACGGAAAACATAACATGACATTGTTTGAATATAGCTTGTGGCGGGAACCCTAAAAGATAAATATTTCATCTCGAGATTGAAATCTTTTGATGCTAAATGCTAGATGCGAGATGCGAGGGGTGAGAGAAAAAAAGAGATTCTGAGGAAGAAAGATAATCTTCCTAAGAGTTATTTCTTAGAGATTCAGAGTGTGTGTTAGCAGGTCACCGGTAAGAGGGTCTAATCGGTAGAGACAGAGTAACTGGAAAATTGTTGTAGTTCTAATAGTCAAGTGAACTGGTTAAGAGTGACACTATGAAGTGTGAGGGTGAGAGAAAGAGGGAAGAAAGGATATGAGTAACCAGTGAGTGATCAGAGAGAGTAATCTAATAATCAGTACTGTGAGAACCAGTGAAGAAGAGGAGGTTATTAACCGACAGAAATCCATTGATCAGGGGTTGCAAAACTCATTTACAACTAGGTGCTATCACTGAATTAACATTGTATTTCATTATATTACACCGATTTGGAGCTTGGTGAAGGGGTTGGTGCTCCTTAGGTTGGTACCCTAAACTATTGTAATCTGATTATTTCATTATGAGGCTGGATTGGAGCAGTAGACTCAACAATATTTCTCACCAAGGTTTTTCCCATCTTGGGTTTTCCTCGTACATCTAGTGTTGTGGGTTATGCATTTGTGTGTTTGGCTCTTTTGATATCCACTCTTATCTTGTTGGTTTGATTGTTTAGTATTTAGCTTGTTAACTGGTACTCAAGGCTTGGCTTAAAAGGAAAAGTTTTTAGGAACCACTGATTCAACCCCCTCTAATTGGTACATTGTGTTCAATACTAAGGGGTCACATGCATGTGTTAGAACACATGTGTGACCCCTTAGGACCACATATGACCCCTTAGGACACTATGTGATCCTAAGGGGTATGTCTTGCACACTACGATGTTATAAGGGGTCATATGTGGTCTTAAGGGGTCACGCATGTGTGTTGGAAGACATGGGTGACCCCTCAGGACCACATATGACCCCTTCGGACACTATGTGATCCTAAAGGGTATGTTGTATACACTAGGATGTTATAAGGGGTCACGTATGTTTTAACACATATGTGAAGGGCCAAGTAGGAACACATATGACCCTTTGGGACACTATGTTATGGACTAAGGGTTATGTCGTACGTGCATTAGGATTTAATAAGGGGTCATATATGGTTCAAAGGGGTCATGCATGTTTTAGAACACATGTGCATGACCCCTTAGGACACTATATGATTCTAAGGGGTACATGTTGTATACACTAGGATGTTATAAGGGGTCATATGTGGTCCTAAGGGGTCACACATGTGTCATAACACATGTGTGACCCCTTATGACCACATATGACCCCTTAGGACACTGTGATGGACTAAGGGGTATGTCATACACACTAGGATTTTATAAAACATCATATGTGGTCCTAAGGGGTCATGCACATGTTAGAACACACATGTGTGACCCCTAAGGATACTATGTGATCATAAGGGGTGCATGTCGTATGCACTAGGATTTTATCAGGTATCATATGTGGTCCAAAGGGGTCACACATGTGTTAACACATGCCTGGCCCCTTAGGACCACATGTGACCCCTTAGGACACTATATGATAGACTATAGTATATGTTGTACACACTAGGATTTTTAAGGGGTCGTATGTGGTTCTAAAGGGTCACGCATGTGTTAGAACACATGTGTAACCCCTTAGGACCACATATGAACCCTTAGGACACTATGTGATCTTAAGGGGTATGTCGGACACACTAGGATATTATAAGGGGTCATGCATGTGTTAGAACACATGTGTCACCCCTTATGACCATATATGACCCCTTAGAACACTATGTGATCCTAAGGGACCTATGTTGTACACACTAGGATGTTATAAGGGGTCATATGTGGTTGTAAGGGGTCATGCATATGTTAGAACACATGCATGAGCCCTTAGGACACTATCTGATCCTAAGAGGTATGTTGTATACTCTAAGATGTTATAAGGGGTCATATGTGGTCTTAAGGGGTCGTGTGTATGTGTTAACACATGTGTGATGGGCCAAGTAGGACCACATCTGACCCCTTAGAACACTATGTGATGGACTAAGGGTTATGTCATACGTGCATTAGGATTTAATAAGGGGTCATATGTGGTTCTAAGGGGTCACACATGTGATAGAACACATGTGTGTGACCCCTTAGGACCACATATGACCCCTTAGGACACTATATGATCCTAAGGGGTACATGTTGTATACACTAGGATGTTATAAGGGGTCATATGTGGTCCTAATTGGTCACACATGTGTCAGAACACATGCGTGACTCATTCTGACCACATATGACCCCTTAGGACATTGTGATGGACTAAGGGGTTTGTCATACACACTAGGATTTTATAAAGGGTCATATGTGGTCCTAAGGGGTCACGCACATCTTAGAACACACATGTGTGACCCCTTATAACCACATATGACCCCTTAGGACACTATATTATCTAAAGGGGTACATGTCATATGCCCTAGGATGTTATAAGGTGTCATGTGTGGTCCTAAGGGGCCACACATGTGTTAACACATGCATGACCCCTTAGGACACTATGTGATGGACTAAAGGGTATGTCATACACACAAAGATTTTATAAGGGGTCATATGTGGTCCTAAGGTGTCACGCATGTGTTAGAACACAAGTGTGACCCCTTAGGACTACATATGACCCCTTAGGACACTATGTGATCTTAAGGGGTATGTCATACACACTAGGATGTTATAAGGGGTCATATGTGGTCCTAAGGGGTCATGCATGTGTTAGAACACATGCATGGCCCCTTATGACCAAATATGACCCCTTGGGACACTATGTGATCCTAAGGGACCTATGTTGTACATACTAGGATGTTATAAGGGGTCATATGTGGTTGTAAGGGGTCAAGCATATGTTAGAACACATGCGTGAGCCCTTAGGATCGTATACTCTAGGATGTTATAAGGGGTCATATGTTGTCCTAAGGGGTCATGTGTATGTGTTAACACATGTGTGATGGGCCAAGTAGGAGCACACATGACCCCTTAGGACATTATGTGATGGATTGAGGGTTATGTCGTACATGCATTAGGATTCAATAAGGGGTCATATGTGGTTCTAAGGGGTCACACATGTGTTAAAACACATGTGTGTGACCCCTTAGGACCACATATGACCCTTTAGGACACTATATGATCCTAAGGGGTACATGTTGTATACATTAGGATGTTATAAGGGGTCATATGTGGTCCTAAGGGGTCACACATGTGTCTGAACATATGCGTGAGGTCCTTATGATCACATATGACCCCTTAAGTCATTGTGATGGACTAAGGAATATGTCATACACACTAGGATTTTATAAAGGGTCATATGTGGTCGTAAAGGGTCACACACATATTAGAACACATGTGTGACCCCTTATGACCATGTATGACCCCTTACCTGACACTACATGTGATCCTAAAGGGGTACATGGCATACACACTAGGATTTTATAAGGTGTCATATGTTGTCCTTAGAGGTCATGCATGTGTTAACATATGCGCGACCCCTTAGGACCACATATGACCCCTTAGGACATTATGTGATGGACTAAAGGGTATGTTGTACACACTAGGATTTTATAAGGGGTCATATGTGGTTCTAAGGGGTCACGCATGTGTTAGAACACATGCATGACCCCTTAGGACCACATATGACCCCTTAGGACACTATGTGATCTTAAGGGTTATGTCATACACACTAGGATGTTATAACGGGTCATATGTGGTCATAAGGGGTAACATATGTGTGACATGCGTGACCCCTTAGGACCACATATGACCCCTTAAGACACTATGTGATCCTAACAGACCTACGTTGTACACTATAGGATGTTATAAGGGGTCATATGTGGTTGTAAGGGGTCACGCGTGTCATGCATATGTTAGAACACATGTGTGACCCCTTAGAACCACATATAACCCCTTAGGACACTATGTGATCCTAAGGGGTATGTAGTATACTCTAGGATGTTATAAGGGGTCATATGTGGTCGTAAGGGGTCGTGTGTATGTGTTAACACATGTGTGACCCCTTAGGATGACATATGACCCCTTAGGACACTATGTGATCCTCTATGGTCCTAAGGAGACATATAGTGTCGTTAGAGGCATATGCGGTCTTCAAGGGTCCTAAGGGGTCATGTCGTGTGTGTAATAGGATGTGAAAAGGGGTCATAGAGGTTTTATTTTGTCTAAATTTATTATCTAAGTTTTACAATTATTTTTTTAATTTAAATTTATTATTTTCTTTTTCTTTTTTTATTTATTATATTTAGTTTTCTAACATTTTTCTATTTTTTTATTTTGCTAATGTTTTTCTTAACTTCTTTCTAAGTTTTAATTTACTACCTTAGTTTTCTAAGTTTTTCATAACATGTTTTTTAAAAGTTGAAAAAAATAATACATATACAATTATTTAATTAAAAAAACAAATTGGTGTTAAATCAAAACATTAAATTAAGTTTTCTAACCTTTTTCTATGTTTTAATTTTGCTATTGTTTTCCTAAAAAAATTCAAATGTTTTTCTAAATTTTAAAATTTTAGTATAGATATGTTTTCTAAGTTTTTATTAACGTTTTTGTAAAATGCTAAAAAAAATAATAAATATACAATTATTTAATTAAAAAAACAAATTAATAAACAAATTATTTACTAATTTTTAAATAAATTTAACAAAAAATAAATAAATTTTAAAAAAGATAGTATTAAACAAAAAAGGTTATTTTTTGCACCTAAAATAAAGTAGGTCGAAAGCTGAAAGATGAGAAGCACTGGTTGCTGCGGATAGGGCATGGTGATGTAATGTTGACGTAGCATTCACTCTAACCCCCTCTCCACAGTAAACTCCAAACTTGAAAATGATAGTTTAACTATCATTTTTGGGTTTTATAGAGATTTAAAAAATATATATTTTTTAATGGGTTCAATCGAACACTATAAAAATAAATATTTTATAGGGTTCGATCGAACCCCAAAATCTATGTGGGGTTCGATCGAACCCCAAAATCTATGTGGGGTTCGATCAAACCCAGATCCAATGGTGGGTTTGATCAAACCCTCGGGGTTGGTTCGCTCGAATACTCCCAGTTCGTTCGAATCCCTGCAAAAAAATTTCCCCACCTCCGCCAATTTTATAGAGGTGGAGAAAGTAAGAGTAGAGAAAAAATAGGGTATTCTGGAATGTGAAGTTGTAGGAAAAAGGAGAAGGCTACTAGACAGAGGGATAGGAAGAAATGAAGAAAGAGATCCAGCAGGTAGAGAAATTCATTCTCATGTTATGAGAAATTTGTAAGCATTATAAAACTGATTTTTAACAAGGTTTTATCACTGCATTGCGATTTTTTATAATCATTGTAAATATCTGAGTGGGTGCTCAGAGAAGGGGTAGGTGCTCATAAAATCAGGGGTTGGTGCTCCTTGGTTTGGTGCTCAAAAGTTCAGGGGCTGGTGCTCCGTGGTTTGGTGCTCAAAAGTTCAGGGGCTAGTGCTCCTTTGGTTGGTGCCCTAAACATTGTAATTTCTTATTCACTATGAGGTTGGATTGGAGTAGTAGACACCAACAACTATTCTCATCGAGGTTTTTCCCTCATTGGGTTTTCCTCGTATATTTTGTGTTGTGGTTTGATTTGTGTGTGTGTTTGTTCTTAATTAATTTGTAGTTTCAGTACTTGCACACTGTTAAAAAATTTAAAATACACAGATTCACCCCCCTCTGAGTGTCCATTTGTGTGTAGCCTATGCCCTCTCTCATCACTCTTCTCATGGATCACCTGGATAAACACATCTAGAGTGTATTCATGCTCTCTCTTCTTCCTCTCATGAACTCATAGCTTTTCTATTGACAGTTCATGGATGATTCTTTCTTTGCTCTTTTATGTGATCACTTGTGTTCATGAGAAAAAAAAATTCTAGAATGATATTAGTTGCTGAGAGATTTTTCGTATCGAGGTCTCTTTGGCTAGTTGACTTGAGATCTTGTTTTTGGTTCTTAGATTTTGTGTGTCTTTTTCCTTTTCTTGTCCTTTTGTCTTTGTTTGCCTTTTTGTTTTTCTCGTGTTGTGTGCCCTTGCATATGTTTGAGTGAATTGAGATCCTAAGATTGGGGGCTTGGTTCTTTGAGATTATCGATATCGTATACTTCTTGTGATTTTGCTCTACATTCCTCATCTTCTTCATCTCTCTTTCTTCTAATTTACCGTGAGTATTTGCATAAACTTATACTCCCACTAAAGTGGGGGCTAAATCTAGTGTCCTAAAATTGTACCCCTTACAATTTTGACCACATTTGGGGCCCTCAACTTAGTTGTGTCATCCCCATGCTTGATCGGGACCTATTTGTGCCTCCCCCATGTAACCAAGCTTCATCTTTTCACTTTACACCTTGCACAGCCCCTTGTTCCTTGCCCAAATTGGGGTAGGACTAGGGCGCCACGCCCTGGTCCTTACTAATTGGGAGCCATTTTGGCCCTTAGGCCCTATCCCAAATATGAGAGGGAAGACAATTCCTCATGTTATCCCATGTCGAAAAATAATGTTTAATGATGGACAAGTATATGAGGATGTCTTCCCCTCTCATTAAGCATAGCATGATATATGATCATATGATGAAATATGAGGAGAAGGCAAGGAGACTACATTCAATAATTCAAGCATCATTCCTTAAGGCTGCATATTCTTCATCTATCCATTGTGGAGCATCATTACATCATTCATTTTCTAGCATGTGTGTGTGTTAGGGTTTTGTCATGTTCATGCCATTTCATACAACATATGTGACTACATTCAAGAAGCAAAGCATCATCATCATATATTGCAGATCTGAAGGTATACTTTTCCCTCATTTATTTCAAGCATTTGCAGTATTTCATTCAAGGTTGATTTCAAACTAGGGTTTGACTTAGGCAAACCCCTATTCCTGATCCTTTTCTCCTTCTTTCTATGTGCAAGAAACGGGTGCATAGTTGTACCTCTGGAAATAAGCTTCAAACATAAAGACGGAAAAACCCTTTTCAACAATCAAAAAATTCAGAGGACCGAGAGGGTGGGCGTCCTGGTCTGAACACATGGTCCCTGCTTCTTTTGGCCATTTTTGCAGAGCAGCTCCGAATCATCTCATACTTCTCAGATCCAAGTGCACGATGAAATCCCAAATATCTAGCTCACTGTTTTCAATTTCAGCATTTTACTTATTCAACTTACAAAAGAGGGTCAAATACATTCCAAACATAATTAATTTACTTAGTATTCAATCCTTGTCTCATTTGGGATTGGATCTAGTAAATTCATCCCCTCTTTTGAATGTAAAGTCCTCCAAGTGAAAATTGGCTTAGTGATTTCTCCCTTCCATGTGGTGAATTTGCTAAGCCCAAAATTTTCCACTTTACAGATACCTATGTAAAATCTGCCCCCCAAACACTAAAAATTTTTTTGCAACATTGATTATCAACTTAATTGACCATGAGTTGTTGAAAAAATGAATAGGAAGTTTGGCAAATTTTATATGCCAAGAATTTGATTCCCTACATTCTATTGATGCAAGTTTTTGACCCCACTCCAGGATACAAAATCTACTAACCCTTGGAAGAAGGTAGTTCTTAGTGTGTTGGATTTTTCTAGGCCTCAACCAAGACCATTGATTTGGTCACTAGTATCCCAAATGATATTGTATAGCTGTCTAGAGAGATGAAAGGTGATTATAAGGAGGCTATGCAGACTTTCCTCAAAAAGGGCAAGAAAATGAATTGTTTCCAAAGTGGGTTCAACCCGGTGGTTCTTCTAGAGGATTCGTAAAAAAATGTAGCAATTTTGACATGCTATGTCACACTCGATGGTAGGTACAAAATATTTCATTCCTATCTATTTCCTATGCTCAATCAATTTTAGCATCATTTGATGTTAAACTTCTCGTCCTAGTTCTTTACTTCTCTTGAAGAGTTGGTGTCTAAAATGGTTCGGTCTATGGAAACCCCTCTTCACCAAGGCTTGATTGTATTCCTATTTCAATATAATTTAGAACTCACCTTGGCCATTAACTCTAAGCCTAGAATTTTTAACCTCTCTTTACTTGCTCAACATTATAGCCCTAAGCACCCCACCCTAGGCACTACTTCCTCAATTGTAATTTCAACCCCTACGCTTAATTTGAATCCTTCCTATATGGCTTTCATCTCATCCCTAACTATTATGGATGATGTTACTATTGAGGCATATAAAGATAAAAAATAAGGTAAGATGGTGATTTTCTTTAAATCACCTAGTTGAAAAGATAAGCCCTTAGATGATTCTTATGTGCAGAAAACTAAGAATTGTGAGGATTCTTCGAGTTATGACTCTAGTTCCTCTAAGTAGTCAGCTAATCCTATATAAAATGTTCCCCATTAACCCTCTCCTCTTTCCCCTCTTTAGGAGGATTCCACTGAACGTGAGCAGATTCCAATTTTTTAACCTCCCTACTCCCAATGCATTCTCTACATTAAGCTACAAAAAAAATTGAAGAAATTTGTCATGCCTTCAATACCCATATGGAGCTATCTAAGTGGAAGATGGCACACATCCACCAAGGAAAATACAAAATCCATATTTTAGAAAAGTGGTATTTGATTAAGCCCAAGAATGGCCAAATAAAGAAATTGATAACAAGGCTTGGGAGAAAACCAAAGAAATGACTGAAATTTTTGAGAGTTAGAGGGTTATAGCAAGGGAAATAAAAAATATCAAGCAAGAGGCTAAACTAAAATAGAACTAAGATGTCCTTATGAGCAACATCAAAGAGCTAGTTGAGGTTTTGCAACAAAAACTAGAATGTTGAAAGGAGAAGAAGGAAAATAGAAGGATGAAGGGAGAAGCATTTCTTGTGGCTCAGAGTAGAGTCTCGTATCAAGATTAAAAAATTATATCTTTGATTCAATTCTATCATCCCCCACCGAGGTCAACAATTCTACTAAGGATTTGGGCCCTAAGTGTGTTTCTTTTTAGGAGTAGCTTGGAATGGTGCATAAGGAATGGAAAACAGTGAAGGGATTGGACTACCTTAGTAATAATAATTAGTAGGCTACTCCCTTGTTGTCTCTTTCTATTATTTTTTCACTATTTTAATATAAAGACTTTCTATTTTTTATTTTTTGATTAATCTCACTTCTAGTGAGATTCATTCCATTTTTCTTGATGGCAGTCTTGTAATGGGTCTAAGCCCTTTTCACTGCTTAAGTAATCAAAACTTAATTAACCAAATATTTTTCATCTATTTTAGAAGTCTTTACTTCATAAATTTTTCTTAACCCTATTTGTGTCAACTTGAGAAACCACTTATATGATTAATTTAAAAATATTAAACTCTCATAAATAGGTTTATCCATAGAACCAAAACTAGCCTCGAGAGTCCATTCATGATGGCCTTGCCTATGTATCATCTCATGGGAAGTCAGAGGCTTCCAAGTTTGCACTTAGAGGGAGTCCATTCTCTCCTCTTGATGAGATCTCTAATCTCTCTTTAAATCTTGACTACTAAGTGAATCTATTAACTTAGTTCTATTACAATAAGAGCATTACCATTATCATCAAGTGTTGATTTCATACTTAACATTACCAATCATTAGTTTCTAAACATACACACACACATGCATATATATAGTGGTCATATCACATATCACACACCCAATGACTATCTCAAGAATACATCACATATACACAAGGGACTAGCTCATACACATCATAGGTACACAAGATGACTAGATCTACTATACATCACATACATTGTGAGTATGTCCATCAAACATCACTGATACATAATGAGTCACTCGTACCAAAATCACAAAGAAAATAATGGTTGGCTCATACAAACACCACCAATACGATGACTACTAACTCACATAGGCATCACAAAGGCAATAGCAACTAGATCATATAGGCAAGGCAAAAAATATTGACTATATTATATAGACATTACAAAGATGATACCAAATAGATCATATTTAAGCATTGGAAACAAAATAGTGACTAGATCATATAGGCATCACAAATACAATAGCACCTAAATCATATAGGCATCATAAATAAAATCATGACTAGATCATATAGGCATCATTAGGAGGTAGTGATTGGCTCATCCATAATGGATAATTATCTCCTATCCATAGTGCATCCTAGATAGAAAATGAATGTTAGTGTGTTGTGGACTACACCATGCATCCCATTCTTTTCCAAGTGGTGTTATATGCTAGTGGATAATTGGGAAGAAGATTTAGTGCATCTCATACTACAACATGGCTTCATATTTAGCCCAATAGGGTCAAATATACCATCTAACAAATGTGAAGATGATTTGGTACATGTCATACTACACTATAGGTTTGTCATAAATCTCAAGGATTTTATTAATTAGTGAACCAAGATAGTCTAGTGCATTCTAATTTTAGTCTATCCAATCATAAAGAAGTAGCTTCTAACATATAACACTTCATGACCTTAGTGATACTATCATCTATCTTCTTCTGCTTCACAATCTTGGGTAACACTTGGTATCAATCACCCCTATGCTATAGGTGACTACTAGTAGACCCCCCTATACAATGATTACCTCCAGTTACCACTACCCTGATGGCAAGGTAACTACATGTGCAACCGTTACTCTATCAAATCATGGATATCCTCTAGCAATCCTTCACCTCTTTGAACCAGGTGAACATTGATTGATCCAAATGATATAACAATGGCTCTAGGCATCTACCATTGACACAATCCAATAACAACATGCTAAATATTAATGTATCATATCTAAGATTAGTCATTGGCAACATCACCTCTGCTACGTGAATGCTGACTAAACACTTATAATAGACTAGACATCGATCATCAACACGATTAAATGACTGCTTGTCACTATATAAATATCCTGATGGTTCATGCTTGTGGGAGACATACAAAATGATATTTACATTATTAAACAATTTGATAAGTATATCACAATCGACTAACTTAGGAGTTTATATAGATATTTCTATAGGCTTGGGGTTAAGCTTCACAAACACATAACAATCACATAGAACCAACTCAAGATGGTCTCCACTCAACATGTACCCTTAACAAATACTGACTATAAAGTAGTCAACACATTCACTTCCTTTAGCTTTCTAATTAGAAGCATATCATGTATTAAATACAAATTATAAGGTTTTCTTAACTCTTTCTTAACCATCTAATACTTATTCAGCCTCATCTAAAGCCTACTAAAGAAGGAAGGTCAAACTAATTGGAAACAACCGCTTTAAAATTTTGAGTTATCCTCCCCATACCCTTCTGCTATGATCTTGAGGTCATAGAGGCTTCCTTCACCAAGACTACCTATGTACCTACTTCCAAATGCAGAAAAATCATATCTAGTTCTCCATATTGGGTCTCTTAGATGATACATACTCACTGTTTCTCAGATTAGTGAACCTATACCATGACACTTCCATCCACACTTGTCAAGATTTGAAATAAACTTCAACACCTTTATTATTCATAAGACAACAACTATGCAATGTCCCAAACATCTAATTGGATTAACAAATATAATAAGCCTAAATGGTAAATTACCTTTACAAAAACATTCATAGGTAGACTTTGCTACTCATTCACTTAAACATGAAATCACAACCCGCAAGAGAATTAGTGTCATGTTACTTAGTTATTGATTGGATATCTTTGTTAGGATTTATCCTTGTTAATATGTAAGGTTGGTGATGAGACCCAAGAGAATTGCATCATATTGTAGTGTCAATTACAAAAGAAATGGGTTGCCACCTCTTTGACTAGTCTAATTGCAAAGCGATTCTAGTTTTGTTTTCAATATTATCCATGTCTAAAATATCATAGTTATTACAACATAGATATATAACTACCTTAGTCATGATTTCTACACAACATATCATCATCCAACAAATCATATTACCCTTTCCATTGTTCCCATGATAGTTTTCCTGTCAAGGTTATTCTACTTAAGAGATCAATTAACATCATAGAGTTAGGTAAAGCTCTAATCCATTAGTTTGAGCTAGACTATCAAGGGTATCAACTTGTTATGCTAAGATATATTTAATAGTAGGTTATTTAAATACTACATACTAATGTCATTCTTCCTAATGTTATTATGCAATTGTAATTCTAAGTTTGTATTAAGTCATATTCCTAGTACACAATATAAGGAGATCAATGCAACTATAGATCCAATTTAAACCTCTGTGCCACCTTATTAATGAACACCCTTGGGATTTTCATGGTATTTCTTAATAAAATTTGAAGTCTCTCAATTCTACAACTCAGTCTTGACCAGAGTCGCACTATTCACACTATTACTAAGATGGGGGTTTTATTTGGGCTCACAACCTAAAATATACAATTAAAAATAATCAACAAATAGTCTCGAAAACTACTAAGACCATTTTCCAAAGCATCGATCACTATATTAATGCAGCTAAGCCTTTATATTCCTTTCACTACAAATTGTATGGAGACTCACATTTCCATTTAAAACTTGTTTGTACTCAATTAAATGTGATGAAAGCCCTTGAATTGTGGTAGGGGAGAGGACCCTATTCATGTGTACTCTAACTTTGTGATTCGCAAAACCCTATGTGGACATTTCAAATTATTCCCAATTTTGTACAACAATTGACTCATCAAGTCCTCTATTTAAAAAATCATTTTCAAGTCCACGTGGCCAAATATGATGTCACATCAGGATGCATTTTTGTGAATGTGTCCCAAATTGTGATAAGACCAATAGGTATTTACTTGTGCACTAACTTGTGTTTACTCGTGCACTGATCACATAATTGATTATTTTAAGAATTTTAGAAATACTTTTTTGGTGATAAGCATTGGCATGATGCTTATAAGATACCACTATTATATCCATTTTTTTCAACTACAATAGCATGGACCCCTCTCACCTATTGATGTTCTCCCCTATATTCTTCCACACATCGTCAGATTGTACCATGATTTTTGCCTGTTTTTTTCCTTCATTTCCTATTTCCTGCCCTTCTCTCATGCGGTTTTTCTCCGCCTTCTCCCTTTTGGAGGTCATCTTTCCACCACCTTTTTACTCACGCGAATTTATTTGTCATTTCTCTTCATGTTTTTCCAGCCAGTCTCTCTGCATGCTTCTCCTCCACACCATTCAGCTATTTTTCTTCTCCTCTAATTCATTTTTTCCTTAATTTAATGAAGTCATAAAGATTGTCCCTTGGGTAAGGATTCCATGCTTATATAACTGCACAAACTCCCTTTGCTTACCCACGCTCTCTTCTCATCAATGCACGTTGTCCCTTATCGTCCTCTTTTATTATATCTACACAGAGATTTTGATTTACTTCATTTATATTCATTTTTCACTTCATTTGCAGAATCCAAGCATGGCGTTCTTCAGAAGTGGCCTGTTGTGGGCAATCATGGTTTTTGCAATTAATGGAGTCTGGGCTGCCACTTCTACTTCTGATACCATCATCAAGGCCTGTAATGATTCCTTCGATAGAGACTTTTGCATTTCATCTTTGTCCAAAGCTCCCGGGGCTTTGCAGGCAGATTTAGCCCATCTTTCTGTTATTGCAGTCCATTTGTGCATTGAAGAGGTGAAACCAGTTTATGATTTCATTGATGATCTCCGAGAAAGAAATCCCAATGTTTCTGGTCTTAAAGACTGCGTGGAGCTCTTGGAAGATACAAGGGATGAACTTCATGACTCAGAGTCAAAATTAAGGCGATTATCTGATGCCAATTTTAATGAATATATAGCAGATGTGATGACATGGCTGAGTGGTGGAGAGACTAATCAAGATAATTGTGTCACTGGGCTGCAAGAAACCCACGTTTCCTTGCTTTCCGCAGTTAAGGCTAAGACAGATTATCTTGCAATGTTGATTGATGATGCTCTACTTGTCGTTAACAATGTTGCAGACCAGGGACATATTTGAATATTGGGTACTTTATGCTTTGCTGTTTGTTCAGGGATCAAACCTTTTTAACATAAGCCTCTCTGGTTAGTGCCATTAAATATATTAAATAAGTTATATATTTGGATCAATGATAAACTGATCTTTGAAATCGGAATTCAAATCTGTTTGTTTGTTATTTCGATTTGTTGTTCTGGAACATATATCTGTTATAAATAAGTCACATTCAGATTGATATTAAACTGATCTTTGAACTTCATACCTAGATGGTTATTCAAAGATATCATAAACTGATCTTTGAACCTAGATGGCTATTCAAAGATATCATTATATCTTGTATTTACCATTTCTGGGGTAAGATTAAAAGGGCATGTTTTATTGTTAGTAATTTATTAGATTGTTTAAACCACACATTAAGCTTGTATTTCTAGATTTAAAAATGTTAAACTTTCATAATTGACTGACATTCTTTAAGCTTAATATGTTGCTTAGTGTGTGTGATTTTAAGGCTGGTAGTAATTTAAATTAATAATAATTAGAATAGTAGTTTGGGTGAATTTAAAGAGATAAAATAAATGTATTAAATTTGTTATGACAATTAAAAATTTAATTTTTAAATTAATATATAATAATAAGTTAAAAATCATATCTAAAAACTATCTAATATTTTATTTTAAAAAGTAATACAATAAAAAATTTAAAATATTACATATAGACTATAAATAAAAAACTAAAAATAGACTTAGTAGTGAATACTCATCTTTTAGTAGTGAGTTCTTTTCACACAACCATACAAATATGTAATTTCGATGCATTAGTTGTCTTGGCATGCTAAGAGAATGATTCAACTATTGATTTTGTCAAGACATTAATATTGTGCAATTTAATTTTTACTATCTTTTTTCTAGATCATCCTCAAATAATATAATTTTTTTATCATTGGTATTCTGTAATTTACACGTTTGTCTATTTCTTCTTGTTGTTTCTTAATTTCATTATGTGTGTTTTTTTTTAAATTATCACATTCCCATATTGTTTATGTTTGTTTATTTTTTTAAAACACATAAAATAATAGAAAATATGTTAACTTATACTAATATTATCACTTAGTTTTATGTCATTGATATTATATAATTTATATTTTAATAGATTAATTTCTATCATTTTAAAATAATTAAAGAAACTTGTAAAAATTAATTTCTATTTTCAACTAAATTTATAACAAATTATATGTAAATAGTCTGCTCTGCGAATAACAACGGTCTGCCCTGCGCATAAAAAGATGGGTCTGCTCTGCGAATAACAATGGTATGCTCTGCGAATAACAACCGATTCATTGGATATGTGAATGAAAAGTGCAACGATCGGCTCTGCGTGAAAATATCGTCGACCCTACGATGTTTGCTCTGTGTGAAGGGCGAAAGTTGTCTATTTTTTTACCACTCCACAGCTCTACGTGAAGGGCGACAGTGCTTTGCATGATGGATTAATCTCTCTGCTCTGCGCAAAGGGCAAAAACCAGGCGTGAACAGTGAAGGCATGAACGACGAATTGCGTGAAGCTAAAATCCAACAAGAGGACTGCTGCAAGCGGATCGTCACACCTAGATTAAGGCGCGTGAACACTCGGTGGTTTTGGAGGAGGACTCCCTCCTCCACGTGGTTTGCAGACAATTCTCCCTTATACTGTTCATTTAATGCTCTTCTTTACTTTGCGTCTTTCATTTTAATTGCTTCTTTTGCATGTGAATCTTTGTCTGCCCTAATGGAGGTGGAAACGGATGGAGACCCTTAGTCTCATCCTTCACCTACTTCCTCCCAACCCCCTCTGCAACCAAAAAAAACCTTCAGTGAAGTCGTGGGTAGGGTTTCATTGATAATTGACCAAGATGCTAGATTCATTGTCATCGATGGAGATGGTGGAGCGAGTCCAGATGGTATGGACCTTGGCCTTGACTCCAACACTATCTCCATTTCACCTAATGATTCTATGGCCAATGAAATTGCTATGAAAAAACTAGGTTGAAAGACACTGCAATTTTTTTTGCATCTGTGGATACTGATAAATGCCCTCCTCGGAAATTTATGGATGATTGGTTTCATAACTATTGGAATTTACAATTAGGATTTCAAATCTCATTCTGTAAGCAAATTCAGAAAGGACTGTTCATTTTTTATTTTAATACGCATGAAATGCAGTCAGAGGTTCTTAAGAAATTGTATTGGAATGTTGGTAAAACTTTGTTTCATGCCCTAGGTTGGTCTCCTAAGGCGATTTTTGAAGAAATCTTGGCTCTGTCGTGCCCTATGTGGGTAATTATCAATAACATTCCTCCATTTTTGTGGAAATTTATCCCTCAAATTGTGGAACCCATTGGTAAATTCGTCCATATGGATGACTCTCCACGGCTCGTGCCCCATCTCGATGCCAAAGTGCTCATCTCCATTAAACCTGGGATTGATATTCCTAATATTCTCAATCTCAATATTGAGGGAGAAATATTCTCCTGCCCTCTGGAAATTTTAGGGGGTTTAAACACGTGTTTCCTCTGTAAAAAAGATGGCCATGTCCGTAAAAATTGCCCAATTCTTAATAAGAAATCCTCAAGTTTGAACTCGCGAAGAACTCATACGGATAACATTGGTCCCCCCCTAACCCTATAGCTCCATCCTCTCCTGTGGTCCAGCCTATCATGAGCAGCACCCCTGCATCTATTCTTGACCTACCCATACCAGATACGTGCCCTAAAATCTCTCAAACCAATACGGCTCCCCCTTGCTCCCCTATCACAGATAACATAGAACAACCAGGTGCGGAACAACAAGCTAGTTTTCAAATGATTACAAACAAGTCTAAGAAGCGTAGAAGGAAGAATGCACAACAATTAGCCATTGATAAGATTAAGTCTAATAATGTCGGTGTTAACCCTGCTCAGAATAATGCAAATCTCACTCCACCTACAGTTGATGCTAGTTTTTCAAAAGTTAAGAGTACCATTAATAATTTTGAAACCCCCGATAGGTGCACTAGTGATTTCCATATGGGTGTTGGCTCTGTTACTTCCCCGAGGACTATTCGCATCTCTGAAAAACCTCGGCTTCGTCGATCCCTCCCCCTATATCAGTATTACTAGTGAGTCTAGTGTGAGTTTGCCTCCGAAAGTCTTCAAAGAGCTTGATGTTGATGACGTGATTCAGCTCATCACTACTGATACTAGGGCTGCTAGAAATTCTGTCTTTTTCCCCTCTAACATATCCTCCACACAAATGCCTTGGATGGCAGTGAATGATACCCCGGTCCAGCCTACTACATACGCGGTACCTCCTTCTGAAAATGTCTCTCAAGGAGATGATGATTCTAGTGAAGACCATGATGATCAAACTGAGGCTTGTTCCAAACCCAATAGAAGAGGACATCTCATGGAATACACCCCCTGTTTACCATGAAGTACATCTCATGGAATGTTAGAGGGCTGGAAGCCCCCAGACAAAAAGCGGATTGTTAAATGCTTCTTGGACTCTCATAAAGACTTGGAATTTTTTATGCTTCAAGAGCTTAAAACTATTATTTTTACCTTGGATATTAACCTTAATTTCATTAGGAAAGACTCCATCAAAATTTTCTCCAATCACCTCAGGGGTAAAGGTGGTGTTGGACTGCTCATTAACCCCACATGGTCATACCATATTATTGACAAGGGTTGTGCCCCCTGTAACAGGGTTGTTTGGGCCTCTATTAATATTGACAACACCCTCATTGGGGTGTGCTCTATCTATGCATCCAATGACTATAAGGAAAGAAGTTCCCTTTGGGATTGGATTGCATCCTTACTTGATATTCCCTAGATCCTTGGTGGAGACTTTAATATGATTGAGAATTGTGATGATAAAATGGGGGGTAATGCTTTTGAATGGAAAGGCTCTAAAAAATCGCATTGGGATAGAATGAAATTTAAGAAAAACCTGTTTGATCCTCTTCTTGGTAATAAGACCGATACAAGGGGTCTCTGGAACACTTGGCACAATTTCCAAAAAGGTTGTAATAGAATTTATTGTAGACTTGACCATTTTTATGCCAATAAAGATGTTTTCTCATTTATCCCTAGTAACCATTGCAATTTTGTTGTTTTCTGGCCATTTACTCTCTCAGATCACCACCCTATTACTGCTCATATCAAACTTGCTAACTCCTTACCTTCTAATGTGGTGGGGCCTAAGAAGTTCATTCTTAACACTAATTTACTGAAAGATCTTGATGTTCTTGTTGCCATTAACCTCATCAGACTCCTAAATAAAGATAATAAGAACTTAGCTTTGCATATTGATAGGTGGAATTATAATGTTGTTTCCTAGCAAAAACTCTTGCAAACTATTGGTCAAAAAATGGTCAAAGACTTCAGATTTGTGGAAAAGACTCTTAATCTTAATCTGCTTCACCTTGAAAATAAAATTCAGTTGACTCCTTCCTGTCCTAACCTTGCCAACCAAGTGGCCAAAACTAGGGATGCCCTTAGATTACATCAGCAAGTTAAGATCAAGGGGGCCATGATTAGAGCCCGTAGCCATTGGCTCCATTTTGGCAATAAAGGCTCCAATTTTTTCTTTAATCTTCTTAAACATAAGAAAATTTGGGAAAATATTGATAGACTTATTGTTGATTTGGACAACATTAAAGAAGCCTTTGCCCTCTTCTACCAAAAAATTTTCACCTCTAATGACTCTGAGGCTGCCAAGGTCCTCAGACTTAAATGCAAATCCATAATTTCCCATAGGATCCCTAAGGGGGAATCTTACCTCCTTAAACATAATTTCACAATTGATGAAATTCAGAAAGCCATTAACTCCCTCCACAATGACAAAGCTTCGGGGCCTGATGGGCTCCTAGTTGAGTTCTACAAAGCCAACCTCAACTGGATTTGCTCTGATCTTCTTGATATATATAATGAGGCTTTGGGTAAGGTTTCCCTTGGTAATGTTATCAATAAGGGCATTATTAAACTCATACCCAAGGATGGTGACAAAGCCCTCATTAAGAACTGGAGACCCATTACCCTTCTCCATGTGTCCTATAAGATCCTGGCTAAAATGTTGGCCATCCGACTGGAAATGATCTTCCCCAATTTTATCTGCCCCACCCAAACCGACTTCATTAAAGGTAGGTATATTTTGGAAAATCTCATCCCAAGTTGGGAAGCCATGGAATGGTCTAAAGTTTCTGGTCAAGACACTACTATGTTTCTCCTTGACTTTGAGAAAGCCTATGATAGGGTGGAATGGGACTTTATTACTACAATGCTTGAAGCCTTTGGCTTTCCTAGTGAAATTTGTACTTATTTCAAGGTCCTCCTTCAAGACGCCTCTACTCAGATTGATGTTAATGGCTCCCTCTCCTCTTCCATTATGCTTTCTTGGTCCATTAGACAGGGTTGCCCCTTGGCCCCTGCTCTCTTTGTTATTGCCTCTGATGCTTTATTCTACCTCCTTAGGGATAACTCCCTCTCCTCAAAGGTTAATGGGATTAGGCTCCCTGATGATAATGAGTTGATGAATATTCAGCCTGTAGATGACACAACTCTTTTTCTTGACCTCACCAAGCAAAACATGCATAACCTTAACCTTAAAATCCAATGCTTTGGGCCAGTTTCTAAAGCTCAGATCTCCCAGACCAAGTCTACCTTCCTTAGCTGGATGGATAACCCCGCTAATTGGTTTGGACACCTTGGCTACCAATGGGGTGGTCCTAACAAAATCGTTAGATACCTTGGAGTTCCATTCTTGGTGTCCCCTTCCCTCAAAGATATGTGGCTCTAGGTTCAGGAGAAAATTGATAAGAAACTTAGTAAGTGGAACAATAGATTCCTCTCCCTAGCTGGTAGGGTTCAAGTGTGCCAAAAAATCCTCTCCTCCTATAATATCTACTACTCCTCTACTTGGATGTTTAGCAACTATCAGATCTTACAAATTCAAAAGGCTATTAGATGCTTCCTTTGGTCTGATGGCAAAGGAAATAATAAATTACGCACTATTAACTGGAAGTGGTGCCATATTGAGAAATCTCTTGGTGGCCTTGGATTAAAGGATCTTAGGATCCAAGGTATTGCCCTTGCGGCTAAATGGATCTTCCATTCTCTCAAAGGTCAGGAACCTTGGAAGGTTTTAATCAGACATAATATTGAGAGGGTTGTCCCTAAGAATGCTAAGTCTTGGAAGGGTTTAGCTCTCACTGACCTTGTGGCCGGTGGTTTTCTCGTTTCTGTCCAGGGTACGTGTGTGTTCAAGTCTATTTGGAAAGCCTGGGAACATGTTAGGGGGTTTTTAGTCAACACTAGTGTCAACAATGGTGACCTGATTCATGGCGAGAGATCCTTATGGTGGAACCTCTTCCACACTGGAAAACCCTTGGCCCTTACTCAGGGATGCACGGCTAGAGTCTAGGACAACAAAGGGATCAAATATCTTATTGATGTTTTGGAACATGATACTCTTATCACGTGGGAAGATCTCAGCTCAAAATTTAACCTCCCCCCTGCTCAAAAAAGAACCTATAGCATGATTAAGTAGGCTTGTATTGATTTCAGTCTTCCTAAAGACTATGATGTTGATTCTCATAGATTTTTGTCTTTTAAATGGGTTGATGGTACTATTTTGGCTAAAATTAAGGCTTGTAACATTCACTATGTCTTAGCTTATGAGGCTTCCATCATTAAGCATGTTAACATTTTATGGTATTCTTATCTACCTATTATGTAGTGGCAAAAGACCTTCAGCATGCTATGGAAAAGTCTGATCAAGCCAAAAATCAAGTGCTTTAAATGGCTTATGATACTTAATAGACTTCCTCTCTAGAGGAATTATGATAATAATGATTTGTACTCTATTTGTAAACTTACTGAGACTGGAAAGCATATTTTCTTTGATTGCTCCATTGCTAAGGAAATCTGGTTAATGTTTGGCTTTTCTATCCCTAATCTTTTGAATACTATAGAAATTATTTTTGGGCACATTAAAGGATTGAAAAAGGATGCTAATATCTTTTGGTTTAATTTATTTGCCAATATTCTTTGGTATATTTGAAAAATTAGGAATGTTGATAGGTTTGAAGGCCAAGAAAGGGCCCTTATTGAATCCTTTCGAAGACTCACATTCTTCAAAATTCTCGTGCAGGTTGCATCTACTATGAACGCTGAGAGGCACAAGCTCCTGAGGTTCCTCAAGGATGGTAATGCCACTATGTTCATCAGTGAGATGAAGGATGGTTATGGGTGGAGGCGCAATGAGGACAACCTATCCTCCTTTGAGGAGGCTCTCAAGAAGCTGAACAACAAAATTAAAGATAACAGAGAACCCTCCTATGCCCAAGTTGAGATGCTGGCACAGATTCAAAGTTAGAAGAGCATTGTTTGGATGGAAGGACCTCAGGGATGGGCGACATGGGTTGAACCCCATGACGACATCCTCTCTTGATGTTTTTGTTTACTTCTCATGATGCAGTTAGTTTGTTAGTACTCTTTTGTGCAGATTACGCACCCTATTGTTACTTTGGTTTTTGTTGTCCTGTGGTGGTGACAACTTTGTTTTGCTGAGGCCTGGCCTCCTTGTTCTAGATTCTCTCGATTTCTAATATAAAAAAAAATTATATTTAAATACAATTGACTTGACTCGTATTCTATATTAGGAGCATTGGAAAAATTGTGTAAATAAAAAGAAAAAAGATCTTGTCATGATCAATAATAGAAAACAAGTGCCACATAGTGGCTAGTACTTGCCTTGTTTATAGTATAGTTTTAATAATAATTATGATTTAATTTGAATAATGATTATATTCTAAAAATTATAATAATTAAGATAAAAAATAATGTGCGGGAAAATAGGTAAATAATGATTTCATTTTTTAATATAACAGTTGTTATCGGAAGTGATCTGGGTAAAGTCAAGCTTCCATAAAATGTAGAAGTCGCTTAAAATTTGCCTTTCATTAAGCAATAAACAACCTTTGGCAATGGAAGCTAGGCTTTGCTAGTAAAATTTTACAAATCCTTCAAAGTTTGTTGCACATTTCACATATCGAAAAAAAATTTAATAGTACCGTTTCCTGTAAAAATAGGTTTGACTTTTTTTTCACTTCAGTGAATCTTCTTCATTTTCATTTTATTGATAGGATAGCTAGGAAAAAAAATTTAAAAGTGGAAGCAGGTGAAATGTTTGTAATTTTATTTTTTATTTTTTTATAGTTCTTATGGTTCTAGGTTTTGAACATCTCAAGTAAATAGTGTGAGAGTAGATGAGTTTTAATATTTTTAAGTAAATAATTTATTTGTAAGTAAATAATATTTAATAATAAAAAATATTATTCAATTTATTTTATAAAATGATATAAAAAAAAATTCAATTGAGATCTTATCAATATATGATAAATATTTTATATAAAAATTTATATTTGTTACTAAATATTTTTTTTTATATTAGAAATCGAGAGTTCAAAATATAGACAGAGAGTTTATACAAAACTAGGGAGCGGGGGGCAGGGCCTCAACCGCCAATCAGAGGAATATATACAGTTATCTAACTATCCAAAAAGAGGGGGCATAGCAGAATAAATTAGAATTGGAGGATCTCATCCTGATCCTCTAGCCATGTGGTCCAACCTTGTTCGCCTTCCATCCAGTCCACCTTCTTTCTAGCAAGGATCTGGGAGCACATCTCAATCCTGTTGAAGGGAGGAGGCCTGTTGTCCTATAGATCCTTTATCAGCCTCTGCACTGCCTTATCGAAGGAGGTCTGGTTCTCTACAATCCTAGCCCATTCATACCCATCTTGCATCTCGTAAACAAACATGGTTGCCCTGCCATCTTTTAGGAACCGCAGTAGCTTATTTCTCTCGAGGTTCATCACAAAATAGACCTGCTCAGCAATTTTGTAATGTGTGAGTTTTTTAAAAAACTTAGTACGTTCCCTTGTAATACCTTGGAACTTCTCCTCATTTCTGAGTTTCCAAATAAACCAAAGAATATACGAAGATAAGATTTGCCAAACAAGATTAGTATCCTTTCTCAGTCCATGAATAAAACTAGTAACTATATCAAGAGGAAACACAAATTCTGCAATAGAAATTCCAAACAGAAGCCAAATATCTCTAGCAAAGGGGAAATCGAAGAATATGCAGCGCGCAGTCTCAGGTTTTCTATAGACAGAGCACTGGTCATATTCAACCGATATCCTAATAGGTAATCTATCCAACATAAGTTGCCATCTGAAGCACTGAATCTTAGGAGGAGTGGGGGATCGCCAGAGTTTCACAAAAGATTGCTACCAAGTGTAGGGGCTAAGATTAGCATACCATAGTTTGTTGACATGCTCAATCATCGACGGATCACTATTTAACAGGGCGTAGATAGATTTGGCTTTGATTTTAGGGAGGGTAGAGCCAACCTTCCATAGGAATGAAAGGTAACTTTGGGCATCTACATGGGTGTTCTTAGGGAGGTTAAAGGGAATGCAAGCAGTTTTAATCATATTGTATGTCTTCTTATGAGATGCAGGGAGGTCATATTTAGTGCTAAGGGCTTCCCAGCTAATAAGGTGATCATGTTCACGAATATCCATAATGTACTTGATTCCTTTATTATGCCAATGCTTAGCTGAGCAGCCTTGGGTTAGGGCAAGGGGTTTGGAGTTGTGATGCAAGTTCCACCATATTCACCTTTCACTGTGTAGGGACTTATCAAAGTTGACGCTCGAGTTGCTGATTAGACCACGCACATGCTCCCAGGCTTTCTAGATATATTTGAACATCCAGGTGCCTTGGACAGACACGGGAAAGCTGCCAGCAATTAGGTCACTGAGCGGGACAGCTTTCCAAGTTTTGGCTGTTTGGGAACACCATTTTGTATGTTGTTCCTAATGAGGATTTTCCAGGGTTCTTGCCCTTCCAAAGAGTGGAATATCCATTTGGCTGCAAGGGAGGTGCCTTGCAGTCTAAGATCCTTAAGGCCTAGCCCACCAAGTTTTTTATCCAAGTGGCACCAGGTCCATTTGACTGCGTGGGCTTTCCTTTTACCCTTTCCATCCGACCAAAGGAACCATCTGATAGCCTTTTGGATTTCAGAGATTTGGTAGTTGCTAAACATCCAAACCGAGGAGTACTAGATACTATATGAGGATAGGATTTTTTGGCAGACTTGAATCCTGCCAGCAAGGGGGAGAACCCTATTGTCCCACTTGTTGAGTTTACTGTCTATCTTTCCCTTCACCCAACCCCACATGTCCTTAAGAGATGGAGATAAAGAAAAGGGGATGCCAAGATAATGGACTAGTTTAGTGGGTCCTCCCCATGCATAGCCTAAATATTAATATTATTTGTTTAATTTATTATTAAATTCATTAATTCAATATTATTGTTTAAATGATTTTAAAAATTAAATTCTCCATTCTATTTATTTTATTTTAAAAACAATTATCAACTTAAAGAGATCAATTATTTTCTTGAAAATATTAATTAATATTATATTTATTAATATTCTAAAAACTAAAATGTAAATCCTATTCATTTTATTTTAAAAAATTACATAAGAGGTTTTAATTTTGATTATATCATTTAATAATAAATACAATATAATGAAAAAGAAAATTAAACTATAAACAACACCATTGATATATAATATACTATAATTTTTATATATTCAAATATACTAATAATTAAAAAGGCATTATTTGTCATTACTAATTTATTTTGTTATCAAGTAAATTTTTGATATGAATTTTTTATTTAATATTATAAATATATGATATATATATTAAAAAAATAAAATATAATTCCTAATAGATCATAGTTCAAGATTAATTGTCATGACTTTTTTTTATATATATTATAAATCGAGAGACCAAAAAGGATGTTTATACAGATGAGTTCAGGGGAGGCAGGGCCTCAACAGTGAAATCAAAAAGTACTAGACGAGTGTCATATACAATGCACTAAAAGAAAGCTCCAAAATAAAGTTGTGCTTGCTGCCATAAGGAACTAGAGGAGGATTTCATCCTGGTCTTCCAGCCATGTGGTCCACCCCTGTGGTCCTTCCATCCAGACCACCTTCTTCCTTTCCATGATTTGTATGCACATGTCAACCCTGTTGAAGGGCGGAGGTCTGGTATCTTGGAGTTCTTTAATCAGTTTCTTAACTACACTCTCAAAGGCAGTTTGATCTTCTATGATCCTTGCCCATTCATAACCATCTTGCATCTCATATATAAACATGGTGGCTCGACCTTCTTTGAAGAACCGTAAGAGTTTGTTTCGTTCAACATTCACCAGGAAGCAAACCTATACAGCAATTTTATAATGTGTTAGTTTTTTTTTAAAAACCAGTAAGTTCCCTAGCATTACATTGGAACTTCTCCTCATTTCTGAGTTACCAAATAAACCAAAGGATAAAAGAGGACAAAATTTGCCAAATTAAGTTTGCATCCTTTATAAGATTATGGACGAAACCAGTAACTATATCATAAGTAAAAACATGCTCAGTAATGGATATTCCAAACATTAACCAGATCTCCCTAGCAAAAGGGTAGTCAAGGAAGATGTGCCAAGTGGATTCAGGTTTATTGCATATAGAACAGAGATCATATGCAGCTAGATTATTCCTAATAGGCAATCTATCCAGTAAGAGTTGTCATCTTAAACACTTGATCTTAGGGGGGATGGGAGATTTCCAAAGGTTCTCAAAGGTTTTATACCAAGTGGTAGGGCTATGGTGGACATTCCATAGGGTGTTGTCATGTTCAATCATAGAGGTGTCCTGGTTAAGCGGGTTGTAGATAGCTTTGGATTTAATTTTAGGGAGGAGTGAACCATCCTTCCAAAGGAATGAGAGGTACCTGTGGGTGTCAACATGAGTGTTTTTAGGGAGATTGAGGGTGTTACAAGCATTCCTAATCATATTGTAGGTTCACTTATGCGACAGGGAAATTAAATTTACTACTAAGTTCCTCCCAACTGATGAGGTTGTCATTTTCTAGGATATCCATAAGATTCTTGATCCCCTTATTATGCCAGAATCTAGCAAAACAGCCTTGGGTTAAGGCCAGTGGCTTAGAGTTGTGGTGGATGTTCCACCAAATCGACCTTTCACCATGTATAGTATTGTCACAGTCAATGCTAGAGTTGCAGATAATTCTACGCACATGCTCCCAGGCTTTCCAGATGGAGTTAAAGACCCAAGTGCCTTGGACAGACACCGAGAAACTTCCAGCAAGTAGATCACTAAGTGGGAGGACTTTCCATGATTTGGTAGCCTTTGGGAATCCATTTTGAATGTTGTTTATGATAAGAATCTTCCAAGGTTCTTGCCCATCTAGTCCATGAAATATCCATTTGGCAGCAAGGGAGATTCCTTGCAGCTTAAGATCCTTAAGGCCCAAACCTCCAAGTTTTTTGTCTAAGTGGCACCAGGCCCATTTTACCGCATGGGCCTTTCTTTTGCCCTTACCATCAGACCAAAGAAAGCACCTGATAGCCTTTTGAATTTCATAAATTTGATAGTTGTTGAACATCCAAACTGAAGAGTAGTAGATACTGTATGAGGAGAGGATTTTTTGACACACTTGAACCCTACCTGTTGGGGAGAGGATCCTATTGTCCCACTTGTTGAGCTTATTATCAATTTTCCCCTTAACCCAGGTCCACATGTCCCGAAGAGAGGGGGAAATAGAGAAGGGGATACTGAGATATTTGACAATCTTGTTGGGTCCTCCCCATGAGTACCCGTCTTGCTGTAGCCAGTTTGGAGGTTCATCCTTCCAGCCAAGTAAAATAGATTTGGAGCTGGACATCCTGGCTCTAGAGGCTTTACGAAAGGTGTCAATTTTTAGGTTGAGGGAATCTATGTTTTGCCTAGAGAGCTCCAGGAAAAGAGAGGTGTCATGACTTTTTAGTTTGTTATGTATATTGATTAAATAAAATAAATTTGATATGATAATATTTTTATAAAAAACATCAATAAAACTAATTAATCTAAATATTTAATACCAAACTACTGAAAAGAAGCCATAAAAATCGGTACCTATATTTCGGCCTAAATGGTTGTCACGAACATTATTTGTTTTAGAACATTATTTGTTTTAGATTCTGAAAAATCCGCTTATAACAACAAAAGTTGTATTGTTTATCTTCATGATAATTGTGTTGTCTTCAATGTATAATTATAAAATACTTTAATCATAATATTAACCATAAACTTAATACTAATTAAACCCTAACCCTATAACCCCAATTTAAATCTTAGGAACACCAACTCCAATCCTAATTGAACCCTATTATTAACTCTAACCCTAATCCTAACCTAGTCTTGAACTAAATTTTATTTTAGAATGCTTAATTTTATTTAATGCTGGTATATATGTTTTAATATTTACATTAGATCCATGATCCTAATTCAATTATTATTTAATAAGTACATTAGATTAAGAATTGTATTTCAAATTTGAAAACAAGGCTTGTAATAAAATAATATAATAAACCATTTAAATTTTCAAAAAAATAAAAAATTTAATAATCCTTTTTAAATTTTATAATATTATTAAATATAACATGTAAATATAAGATTTTCTAAAATGACAATAGATAATATAATAAAATGAAAAATATCTTAAAAAATGTACTTAAATAATAAATTAAAGATCAAAGACAAATTTCATTAGAATGGAGTTATAACTCTCATTAATTTTTTTTTATAGTTTAACATCTTTTATTATTTATGTAGACGTATAAAAATGACCATATTCCTAAATAAATATTTTATGTTCATTTCTCTATTTAATTTAATTAAATTTAATTAAATTACCCACATTCTTCTGTTTAAATTAAGTAAATTACTCAATTTATTTAAATTAAATTCACTATACCATTTAATGAATAAATCATTTTATTCAATTAAAATCCCTTCTATCCACTTTTAATTAAATTCAAATTTAATTAAATAGTTATCCTAAATTGAATAAATCTAATTTATTTAATTTCCCCAAATTGCAACCAAATTGAATTAAATTAACTTTATTTCAATTAAATCCTATTATTCCTCCATCCACTTGCACTTTCCTACATCTCCCACTTGCTTCCTAAACCCCTTCCTAAATTCTTCTAGACCCTTCTAATCACTTCTAAATTAACCTAACCCATCTTCTAAACTTTGTCACATCCCTAAACAAAGGGAAGTCACTTCTCAAACCCTTAAAAGTCTTTGATAACCATTAAAGGCTTCAAGTCTTCAACCACTTAATTTTCCAAAGTCTCCCAAACCATTAATGGTTAATTCAACCCTCTTACATGGTTAGAGACTTTTTGCCTAACTTAACCTTCATCCAACCCAAGGGTCTCATCAAGCCTTTAATGCTTTGACCATGATTATCTCTTAATCATTTGCACGAGAGTTTATCCTTGGATTAACTCTTAATCCAATGGGTAAGCCTAACGTAGGCTTGACCCTTACCCTCAAGATAACCATGAGGTCTTCTCAAGCATTTAATGCCTCCAACCCCTTCTCTCAACCCAACCCTATGTTGACACTTGTCACCATTTCATTGGTGCAAATTGCAAACATGGATTCCCAACTTTCAAACTCAACCCTTGATCAACTCTTTCAATACTGGCCATCCATTGCCCTATTTTTGCTATAAATAGAGCTCTCATTCCTCCATTTTTATCATCCAAGTTTTTAGTATCATACTTATGCTCAAATACATTCAAGCTTTCATACCATTTTTATGCTCATCATTTTAGCCTCTATTTAACTAGGAATTAGTCTAAATATGCATGTTTATAATACTTTCTTTATCATTTAGCTCAATCGTAGACTAATATATCATGTTAGGATAGTATTCATACTAACCTTGTCATCTTATAGTTAGTTTATTGCATTTCTAGATTCATGCGTAGTGTAGGATGCATCTCATATTAAAACCAACAAAAGCATCCCTCGTTCTTGCATTTGCCATCCCTAAACCATTTTGCTCAGTAATCTGAGAGCAAAAACGTTGGTTTGAGGGACCGTGTAAGATAGAGAACCATGGGACCCACCTTGGGAAGATGAGTGATTCTTCATTACTCCATAGCTTGCACCAAGAAGTCATGTGAGTGTGTGAGCAAGGCTCCATAGAGCTCCATTTTCTACATATTGAATTCTATCGACCCGCTTTTCCCGCATACAATTTATTTTAAAGAAAAATATATATGAAGACATTTTTATAATAATTTTAAACTAAAAAAAAACTTTTTAATTTTAATAATTTAATTATTATTTTTCTTTATTTTTTAATGTGATGAAGAGATGAATATAAATAATGTTATATATTAACAATAAGATGATGGATTACAAATAATTTCAGAGATGCAGATTTGGAATGTGGACGATCATATAATCACAGATATGCGACTGCGAATAGCCAATGAATTTGATTTTTGATCATATAAACATTAAAGGAAAAAAGAAATTACGCCTAGGCAAGTAGTCTCTCCAGGCTCGATTTGCGAAATTCAAAACTGTTTCAAATCTTTAGATAAGTGTTCGAGGGTTTTGGTGATCTGTGACTGTGAATAGCCATCGACAAACTACAGACGGGGGACTACTACTGCAGGCTACGAACAGATGTGCAAATAGAATGGCGAAATGGACAGAATTATTACCATCAATCGTGCAAAATGGGTAGAGTTTGAGGCAAAGATATTAGCGTGCGAAATATGATGAATGTTGTGCAGATTAAAATCAGCAGTTTGGTGTTGAAAGGACCAACGAAAGTAAACCCCTATTTTTGTATGTGGAGGAAGCTATAGCCATCTGATCAAACCCTAGCGATCTCAGGGAACGGCAGAAATTCTACGAAATATGACTTGATTCAGAGTTGGGGTCTGCAAACTCGATGATTGCGAATCTGACAACTGCAAACCTCGGGGCCTGCGAGCACTAAGTCTGGTTGTCTACAAGCTGATCGATGCAACTGTGGTGATGTGGACACCGTGGCATCCTGGTGGAGGGGTTAATTCTCCTCCACCCGGTTTGAAACTCCTCTCCACTACTATTTCCTTCCGTTCTTTTCTTTCCTTTTGTTTGCATATTTAATTTTGCACTTCATTTAATTCGCAACTCCCCCCACCTACCTGGTCGCTTGTGCAGATTAATCTTTGGCTCCCTATGGAGTTAGAATCAGATGGCGGTGCCATTAACAGTCCTAAATCCACAAACCAATCTAAATCTTTGCCAAAGAAATCTTTCACCGAAACCGTCTCCCTGCCTGCAAATGGAGTCAACCCTAAAGCACGATTTTCTAAGGCTCCTAGCAAAGAAAGATCCGGTGAAGCAGGTAAGTGCCCTAGCACTATCTTGGGCTCCTTCTGCATTTCGTCCAATTTGGAAATGTTGAATGAAATTGCCTCGGAAAAGACTAGGTTAAGTAATACGGCCATTTTCTTTTCGTGTGTTGATGTTGAGAAATGCCCACCTAGGAAATTTTTAGACGACTGGTTTCATAACCTTTGGAATTTAAAATTAGGGCTTAAAATATCTTTTTGTAGACAAATTCAAAAGGGTCTCTACCTTATTTTCTTTAATTCTCACGAGGCTCAAAGGGAGGCACTAAAGTCTCAATACTGGACAGTTGGAAATACTTCCTTCCGTGCCCTAGCTTGGTCTCCAGAGGCAATCTGTGATGAGGTTCTCGCACTATCCTCCCCAAGGTGGGTCATCCTCAAGGATGTACCCCCCTTCCTTTGGCATTTTCTTCCACAGTTAATGGAACCCTTTGGAAAAATGATCCGTATTGATGAAACGGCCCACCTTGTCCCTAACCTGGATGCCAGAATGCTTGTATCGATCAAGCCAGGGATTGATATCCCACCATCTTTAACCCTAAACATCAATGAAGAAACCTTTATCTACCCTATTGAAATGCTTGGTGGATTAAATGCATGTTTTCTTTGGAAAAAAGAAGGGCATCTTTGAAAAAATTGCCCAATCATTAATCGCAGGATTCATAAACCCAGCAGTAACTCATCTAATGCTCCCAAGAACCCTAGATCCAAGGTTTCTCAACACTCATCCACCCCACTCCCTGTTAATGAAGAAGCCACTATTCCCACCACCAATTCTTCAAAATTAAAACCCATGCACATTAATCACTCATCCCTTGTCTTTGATCACCTCGGTCTGGCCTCTGACCCACCAATTGGTCCTCCAGAATTGCCCTCTGACTGTTTTCAGTTGGTCACTTCTAGAAAGCATAGGAGGAAAAGTAGCAACTAGAATGCCCCTAATCAAAGCCTTCCTTCTATCCCATCTATCAGCCAAACAACGGGCATCTGCGATTGCCCCCTCCCTTCAAATATTAGCTCACCCGCTCCCGCTCGAACCCCGACAAACTCTGTGGTAAAGAAAATGGTTAAGAAACTTGAGAACCCTAGTCGAAGTGTTGATGTTGCTAGCACCAGTGATAACCCTGCAAGTGTGATGATCAGATCTGAAACCCCCAAGAATTCAGACTCCTCATTACCTGCAGGGCTTACCCCTGAAGTTAACATCACCAACCCTTCGACAGCCTCTATGCTCAAAGAGTTAGAAGATAATCATGTTATTGAAGTAATCTACGCCAATAAGGGTCTTGAAGAAATTAGGTCTAGCACAGTGCTCCTTGGCTTTTCAGACTCCCAAATGTATGAGTCCAACATAGGAGAAATTGCAGATACTAGGAATGAACCATCTGAAGTTAGTGAAGATGAGGACAACCTTATAAAAGGATCCTCCTTGGCAAAAAAAAAAAGGTAGGCTTATGGGCTCCAAGAATAAAAAGAAGTCTGGAGATCCTTGCGGTCTCCCTAGTTGAACTTCCTAACCCTCCTCTCTAATGAAATACATCTCTTGGAATATAAGAGGCCTTGAGTCGCCTGATAGGAAGTTTGTCATCAAAATCTCTCTAAGCCACCACAAGAACATAGATTTCCTGATGCTGCAAGAACTTAAATCCGTGGGCTTCCATCTTGACAGCTCACTTGACTTTATCTGGAGAGATGCAATCAAAATTTGCACCAACCACCCGAAAGGAAAGGGAGGAGTTGGCCTTCTTATCTCCCCCAAGTGGGCAAGTAACATTAAGGATAAAGGGATATCCCCTTGCAACAGAGCAGCCTGGGCTACCCTAGATATTAGGGGCTCCAACTTTGGCGTTTGCTCTATCTACACACCTAATGACTACAAGGAAAGAGTGTCCCTTTGGATCTGGCTGACTTCCCTCCCAAGTATCCCCTGGATAGTGGCTGGTGACTTCAATATGACTCAGCATCAAGATGACAAGGCTGGGGGACTACCTTTTGAATGGAAAAATGCAGAAAAATCCCATTGGGACAAACTTAAACAAAAACTCCAGTTATTTGACCCCCTCGAGGGCACTAAAACTGCTGCTTCTAACCTATGGTACACTTGGTGCAATTTTCAACAAGGCTCCAATCGTATTTACTCTAGACTGGACAGATTTTATGCTAACAATGACTTGTTCTCCTTCTCCCCTAACCACTGAGGAGTGCGGTTGTTGTCCTGCAAATTACCCTTTCGGACCATTTCCCTATCCTTGCGGTCATTAACACTAGAAATGCTATCCCCATCAGCAGCCCCTGTAGCAAGAAATTTATTCTCAACACCTCCCTCCTCAAAGACCAAGATGTTCTAGGTGCCCTTAAGGTGGTCAGATTCTTTAACCTTCAGCCTCAACCTCCCCAATCCTGCACTTTCAGGTGGACAAGGAATGTCTCCTCCTAGCAGAAAGTACTCCAAACCATTGGCCAAAAGAAAGCCAAGGACTCTAGAGCCATAGAAAAAACTCTCACCCTTCGCCTCCAATCCCTAGAGCAGGATATTCAAACTAACCCCTCCTCCCCCACCTTGGCCAAGCATGTCTCTAAAGCCAGACACATCCTTAGAAAGCACCAGCAGGTCAAATTAGGGGAGCCTTCATTAGAGCCCCCAACCACTAGCTCCAATTCAGAGATAAAGGCTCCAAAATCTTCTTTAACCTCCTTAAGCATAAACAAAACATGGAAAAAATTGATAGAACAACTATAGACAACAAGGAACTCCTAGATCTCAATGATATCAAAGAGGCCTTAGAAATGTTCTATAGAACTCTCTTTACCTCAGAAGATAATGAGGCCTCGAAAGAGGCTCGACACAAATGTAGTACCATCATCCCTAAAAGGATTTCTGATGGTGATGCTCTCCTCCTCAAAGCTAGGATCTCTATACAAGAAATTGTCGATGCCATTAAAGCCCTCAAGGATAATAAGGCCCCAGGCCTCAATGGTCTCCCTACGTAGTTCTACAAAGCCAATCTTGATTGGGTCACGCATGACCTCTATGACATATACAATGAAGCTCTTGACAATGGCACTCTGGGGGAATTCATAAATAAAGGTATTGTTAAACTCATCCCTAAAGATGGAGACAAAGCACTCATTAAGAACTGGAGGCCAATCACCCTCCTCAACGTCTCCTATAAAATCCTTGCCAAAACCTTAGCTACCTGCCTTGAAAAGATTCTTCCAAAATTCATTTGCTCTACCCAAACTAGATTCATTAAAGGTGGGTACATATTGGAAAACCTTGTCACTAGCTGGGAATCCATGGAATGGGCCAGAACCTCTAACCAGGACGCTGCCATGTTCCTTGTGGACTTTGAGAAAGCCTATGACAGAGTCGAGTGGGATTTCATCCGCATGATGCTCCAAGCTTTTGGCTTCCCTAAAGAGTGCTGTGACTATGTCCGAATTCTCCTCAAATATGCTTCCGCCATGATTGAAGTTAATGGAACCCTATCCCAGCCTATTCCTCTCTCTAGATCCATAAGGCAGGGTTGCCCTCTTGCCCCTGCTCTGTTTGTTATTGCCTTAAATGCCCTCTTCTATCTCCTTAGAGATGATACTCTATCTCCTAGAGTCCATGGCATCGCACTACCAAATAACTCTGAATTGCTGAATATCCAATTTGCTGATGATACCTCTCTTTTCCTAGAGCTCTTGAGGCAAAACATAGATTCCCTCAACCTAAAAATCGACACCTTCAGTAAAGCCTCTGGAGCTAGGATCTCTAGCTCCAAATCTATTTTACTTGGCTAGAAGGATGAACCTCTAGACTGGCTACAGCAAGACGGGTACTCATGGGGAGGACCCAACATGATTGTCAAATATCTCGGTATCCCCTTCTCTATCTCCCCCTCTCTTCGAAACATGTGGACCTGGGTTAAGGGGAAAATTGATAAGAAGATCAACAAGTGGGACAATAGGATCCTCTCCCTAGCAAGTAGGGTTCAAGTATGTCAAAAAATCCTATACTCATACAGTATCTACTACTCTTCAGTTTGGATGTTCAACAACTATCAAATTTATGAAATTCAAAAGGCTATCAGATGCTTTCTCTGGTCTGATGGTAAGGGAAAAAGAAAGGCCCATGTGGTAAAATGGGCCTGGTGCCACTTAGATAAAAAACTTGGAGGTTTGGGCCTTAAGGATCTTAAGCTACAAGGAATCTCCCTTGCCGCCAAACGGATATTTCATGCACTAGATGGGCAAGAACCTTGGAAGATTCTTATCAGAAACAACATTCAAAATGGATTCCCAAAGGCTGCCAAATCATGGAAAGCCCTCCCACTCAGTGATCTACTTGTTGGAAGTTTCTCGGTGTCTGTCCAAGGCACCTGGGTCTTTAAGTCCATCTGGAAATCCTGGGACCATGTGCGTAGACTTATCTACAACTCTAGCATTGACTGTGACAATACTATACATGGTGAAAGGTCGATTTGGTGGAACCTCCACCATAACTCTAAGCCACTGGCCTTAACCCAAGGCTGTTCTGCTAGATTCTAGCATAATAAGGGGATCAAGTATCTTATGGATATCCTAGAAAATGACAACCTCATCACCTAGGAGGAACTTAGTAGTAAATTTAATCTCCTTGCTTTGCATAAACGAACCTACAATATGATTAGGAAGCCTGTAACACCCTCAATCTCCCTAAGAGCACTCATGTCGACACCCACAGGTACCTCTCATTCCTTTGGAAGGATGGTTCCCCCCTCCCTAAAATTAAATCCAAAGATATCTACAACCTGCTTAACTAGGACACCTCTGTTATCGACCATGTCAACACCCTATGGAATGTCCACCTCAGCCCTACCACCTGGTATAAAACCTTTGAGAACCTTTGGAAATCTCCCATCCCCCCTAAGATCAAGTGTTTCAGATGGTAGCTCTTACTTGATAGATTGCCTATTAAGAATAATCGAGCTGCATATGATCTTTGTTCTATATGCAATAAACCTGAATCCACTCAGCACATCTTCCTTGACTGCCCTTTTGCTAGGGAGATCTGGTTAATGTTTGGAATATCCATTACTGAGCATGTCTTTACTTATGATATAGTTACTGGTTTCATCCATAATCTTAAAAAGGATGCTAACTTAATTTGGCAAATTTTGTCCTCTTTTATCATTAAGGCTTGTAGTAATGCCTTATATAAAGACTTCTGCATTTCATCTTTGTCCAAAGCACCCGGGGCTTTGGAGGCAGATTTAACCCAACTTTCTATTACTGCAGTCGATTTGTGTATTGAAGAGGCAAAACCAGTTTGTGATTTCATAGTAGATCTCAGAGAAAGAAATCCCAATCTTTCTGCCCTTGAAGACTGCATGGAGCTCTTGGAAGATACAAGGGATCGGCTTCATGACTCAGAGTCAGAATTAAGGCAATTATCTGGTGCCAATTTGATGGAATATATGTCAGATGTGCAGACATGGCTGAGTGCTGTAGAGACTAATCAAGAAACTTGTGTCACTGGGTTGCAAGAAACCGAGGCTTCTGAAACCATGGTTTCCACTGTTAAGGTTAAGACAGATAATCTGACCATGCTTATTAGTGATGCTCTAGCTGTTGTTAACAAGCTTGGAGAGCAGGGACATATTTGAGTATTGGGTACTTTAAGTTTTACAGTTTTCTATTTAAGATTCTTTGCATAACATCTCTATGTAATAATAAAAGACTGGTTCTTTTGGTTCTGGGTTGATCGCTTGGGAAGGATAGCTGCCTCAATGCATTTGGGAGTGGGGTTAATTGGTTGCTTTGAGAGTTCTGAGGAGATGTTCAGTTTCAAAAGACCTTGAAATGTTAGTTATGTTGTCTTTGAGCAGTTGTTCTAAATTGTTATCCTTTTCTCTTGTAAGTGGGAAGTGGCTGGTTTTCTGTTGTATTACAGTCCTTTTACTGTTTGTTCCTTGTATTGTTCAATTTGTCCCATTCTATAACTTTTGATTTCTTTATCCTTTAATCATATTACTTTATAATTGAATAAGAATTGAATTCTTATTGTCAAAATAGCTTAAAAAATATCTCTTCTTTTCTAAAATGAAGTTTTAACAAATCTGTCTTATTTTCCTTGAGGAGAAATAAAAAATTGAAATTAAATACATTCTTTTGTGTTGTATTTCTTACTCATGACAGTTGAATATCTTAACAATTTAGGTTAAATGACTAACCATATTACTTTATTATTGCTTTTTCAGTCTTTATGTTACTGCTCTGTTTGCCTCAAAGATCTGATTCTCTTTTAGCTACTTAATTCTCTATGTTCCCTGTTGCCCGCTGCCCACCCTGGTTTGTTTCTAAAATTCACTTAAATTCTATATTGTTTTAAATGAATCAACTATTAGTTTTATAATATATTCTAATATAAATAGAACTTTTCTATATTTTTTCTTTTCCATATAAATCTTTTTATAATTTTAAGATATATAAGAAAATGAACTTTCTACAAATTGAAACTATCAATTATTTCAAAACTTCTCAAAACGAATCAATCAACTATAAAACAGTTTTAAATGCTTTTTAAAAAGAATCTAAATTATGTTTAGGTCAAAATAAAATCAATTTTAATGATTAAAAACCTTTCCAAGAACTATAAATTCTAATCTCTTCTCAAAATTTGATAAATACCTTTATGAAATGTTTTTTAAAACTTAAATAACCTTTAGATCAAAATAATACCTCTATGCTGGTGTTTTTAAGTTTTATCATAAATGTTGTATTTTAGATCAACTAAAAAAATATTTTAGGTTTTATTTTATTTAAAATTTAAAAACTCCTTCAAAACCTAATTTACATCTTTATAAAAAACTATATATATAACTGTAAATCATATAAAGTAATCTTTTGCAACCCCGGAAAGTCTGAAACCATTGTGGAACTTGATTATTACTTTATTCTATTCCTCGCTTAAAACTAATATTTGTCGATGATTAATCTGATTGTAATTGCTTAGCTAACAACTGACATATTCAATCAATATCCATAAAGCTTGTTAGATGCAATGTTCTATTAATATTCGTGAGGCTTGTTAGATGAGATATTCAATAGAAGAAAATATACTAGATGAGGCCCACTGAGCAAGCACACCGAATTTTGAAAATGGAACTGGTTAATATTTCTCATTTCTTTAATGAATACTTTTTCCCTTGCATGGAGTGATTGTAGAAGAATTGGATTCACTACATGCACTATCTATGAATTGGTTTCTAGTTCTCGCAAAATCTGTTTATCCTAATCAAAAACTATCATTAAGAGTTTATTAGATTTTAGAATATTAATTCTTATAATAATTTTCAAAATTTTCAAAGATAAATCTTATGTCAAATCTAAAATGTTTTTTGTATTTAAATTTTATACGAAAATATATAAATTTTGACATTTTATATAAAATTTTATGAGAATAAAATCCTTTCTACATAAGTATAGCATTAAATAAGCAAACATAGAAAATAAGAGACAAATTAATCTAGATTAACTAGAGCCAAGCTTGATCATTGCCATAAATATGAATGAATTTGAAAACTAAATGAAATTAAAAATAATTCTTAGTTGGGTTATAATGATGGAAAGATGTTGTAGTATGTGTTAAAAGATTATTTAGCTGATGCTATGTATTTCTTTGATGGAATAAGAGGAAGTCCTCTTATTGTAATAAATCTATCTCTAGTTAAAATTTGTGCATTCAAAATTCATGATCTCAAGTGTGAAAGTGATGTCCTACATAAGGATGGGATCCTAGAATGATTTTATGGATTTAATGTTGTTGATTCTAGTAGTATTAAATTTTTGTCTCACTTCTATGATGTTTAGATGCTATAATGATTAACATCAAGCTTGTACATTTAAAATTTTGTTGAATCTCAAGGTCTAAGTTCTCCTTATTCAAACCCCTAGATGGGTTTATTTTAGGACTCCTAGTGATCATTCAAAGATAGTAAGAAAATATGTAGTAGACCTAAGAAGTGTTCTCTAATAATTGATTTATATTATGCTCTGGTGGAGGTTCTATCAATCAAACTATAGAATGCTACTTTTGATAATTCTCAAATAATTTCAAAAGAATGAAGGAATTCCTTTAAATATAACAACTAAGCACACAAATCAACATTTTAATAAGGGAGTGATGGAGCGAGAAAGAAGAAGAGGTTGAGAGAGTGGGGGTGGGGTTTTTGTTGGCAAAGTAGATGAGGATGGAGACAATGAGCATGAATCAGATAGGGGAGATAAGACAGTTTCATGCTTGGTTTCATGTAGGAATGGGGTTGGTGTTTCTTTGGTTGCCCCCTTTTGATCTGGTTGAGAGTAACCATTTTTTCTTCTTATGGATAGTATCATGGTGTTCCTTCAATGGCATATGTTTCTACTTGTGATGTTTCCCTCTTGTTTGAGGTGGTTGTTTGGGCTAAGAAGTCAAAGGTTGCTTAAGTTTTACCTCTTAAGGTGCTTTATTTTTGCAATCATCTTTCTCTGTGTTCTTTGGGAATCATTTTCATGGCTTAGGATGTTATTATTCAGGCCATGCTTTTATTGGGGCTTGGCTTCTTCATTTTGTGGGATCTCTCGAAGTTACATTTGGTGCCATTTGGTCATGCCTTTGAATGGATAGTGGGGCCTAGACTATAGGGTTGTTGCCTTGTTTCTATTAGGTACACACAATCACTTATTAATGCTTGCAATTTGTCAAAGCACCAAGAATTAAAGACCACTTTTTGTAATCCAGTGCACCAGATAAATTTAAATTATCCTTAATTATCTGATGGTCATTGCCATATGATAGGGTGTAAAATCACATCAACTAATTAGGTTATGAAAATATTTATGAATAAATACCACAACTTTCCATTGTGCACTCTAATTTGCCTTTGGAATTTATAAATCCACTTTTGTTTTTCCACCGATATAGGATTTCTTGGTTAGGACTACTATCTCATGAGCTTAAAGTTCATTTAATATATTCAAAGCAGCTCTTTATATAATAAGTGACCAACTTAGTAACAATGCAAGAATTATTACTTTATCTGAATTCAAGTGAGCTTCATAGGTTGAATGTTTGAAAATGGTTACTATGGTACTGTAGCATCCTAAAATTGCACCCCTTGCAATTTTGATCACATTTGGGACCCTCACCTTAGCAGTCTCATTCCCATGCTTGATCGGGACCTATTTGTACCTCCCCCATACAACCAACCTTCATCTTTTAACTTTACACCTTGCATAACCCTTGTTCCTGGCCCAAATTGTGGTAGGACTAGAGCGCCACCCCCTAGTCCTCCCTAATTAGGACCCATTTTGGCTTATAGGCCCTATCCCAAATATGAGAAGGAAAATAATTCCTCATGTCCACCCATGTCAGAAAATAATGCTTGACAATGGACAACTATATGAGGTATTCCCCTCTCATTTAGCATAGCAAGATATACAGTCAGAAGGTGAAATAGGAGGAGAAGGCAAGGAGACTACATTCAAGCATTCAAGCTTTCAAGAATCATTCCTTAAGGCTACATATTCTTCATCTATCCCAATTGTGGAGCATCATTACATCATTCATTTGCAATCATATATGTGTGTTAGGGTTTTGTCATGTTCATTCCATTTTATACATATGTGACCACATTAAAGAAGCAAAGCACCATCATCATGTTTACAAATATGAAGGTTTACCTTTCTATCAATTATTTCAACAATTTGTAGTATTCCATTCAAGGTTGATTCCAAACCAGTGTTTGACTTAGGAAAACCCCTATTCCCAACCCTTTTCTCCTTCTTTTTGTGTGAAAGAAATAGGTTTGTAGTTGTACCTCTAGAAATAAGCTTCAAACACAAAGATGGAAAATCCCTTTTCGGCGATCAAAAAATTCAGAGGACCAAGAGGGTGGGCGTCCTGGTCTGAACACATGGTTCTTGCTACTTTCAGCCATTTTTGCAAAGCATCTCCGAATCATCTCATACTTCTCAGATCCAGGTGCATGACAAAATCCTGAATCTATAGCTCATTGTTTCTACTTATTTTGTCTTCAATTTGAACATTTTACTTATTCAACTTATAAAAGAGGGTCAAATAATTCTAAACACAATCAATTAACTTAGTATTCAGTCTTTGTCTCATTTGGGATTGGATCTAGGAAATTCATCCCCTCTTTTGAATGTAAAGTCCTCCAAGTGAAAATCATCTTACTGATTTCACCTTCCATGTGGTGAATTTACTAAGCTCAAAATTTTCCACTTTACATTTTGGTGAACCCGACTCCTTACACCATTAATTCTAATTTTTCTTTTATATCTGAGTGTATGCAATTTAAAATTCAAATTTTTATTTCCATGTTTGATTTCCTTGCAAATTTTTAAAAAATTAGAGGCTAATTTCATTGAAACCCTAATTTTTAATTTTTAAATTAAGCTTCTGAATTGCTTAATCTGGGTTAATTATTTCAGATCTGAGTACATTTTTATTTTTAAATTCAAAATTTCATCAACAAGACAAATTTTACAATTGAATTCTAATTTTAAGTGGTAAATTTAAACAATCCACAAGGTCACATAGAGGGAATCTCATCTTCAACATGAAGACTTAGTAATACCCTATTAGGGATTTAAAACTTGGTGGCAAGAATTACAATACCATGATTTAACCATCTCACCATGTCATTATTGACAATATATATTTTGATATCTTATTAATCGATGGTAAATTATTTTTTATCACACTTTGTGATTCATCATTATGATGAGGAAAAAATAAGAGGGATACACTAATACGTTGATCTGCTGAAATGTCATTTTGGTGCATTTAATTAATTAATTATTGCATATTACGTGCTTATAATAGGATAAGTTTATTTAGGCAAGTATCTGTTTCGGTAGGTTGTATTTGCATCATGTGATTTTACTTTTTTAATTGGTGGATATGTACTACATATGTGACTACATCTCCTCTTATTCTACATTGGTTGTATATCCCAACTTTTTGGTGGTATTTTAATTAGCATCCAACTATCATCCACCCCACAAATTAATCTACCCTCTTGGGAGGGGCCGGGAAGGATTAACGACCGGGTAATGGGAGGAATGAATTCTAGATAACTACCACTATATCTGCATCAGTTGTGTCTTCTCTACACGACACCGGTTTCCTGAATATACCTCCAACTCTGCACTCTACCAATTTAATTATCCTCATCTCTACACTTTGTCGGACCTCTGTCACTCAACTCTGCACTCTGTTCTACTCCCCTTGTGTTCACTTTCACATGAACAACAACCTCATCAAAATGAATTATGTGAATTTATTACCCTTTGGATTTGTCGCCAACTTTCCCTCCAAAACATCAGATTCAAAATTTTGTTACCACACCATAAATCACTCTCCAAAAATCATTGCAGGAATCTCTGTCAAAAGTGGTAAATTTAAAAAAACCCTAATTTTTAAAAAAATTAAAAATTGAGCCTGTGGATTGTTTAAATTTTGAATTTCACTTTTCAAATTTTTTGGTAATTCCAATTCAAATTCAAAATTACAATCTTGGATCAAATTTCAATTACCAATTTAAATTTTAAAATTAAGCGGTTAATTAAAAGAGACCTAATTTTTAAATTTAAATCAATTCTTTCAATTCAAAATTTCAACATTTCAAATTTCAAATTTTAAAATTAAGAGGTTATCTTCCCAAGGAACTAATTTTAAAATTCAATCTCTTTTGGATAATTTTAATTTTAAATTAAGAGGTTATTTTTTACATAATCCTAATTTTAAATTTCAATTTCCTAGGAGGTTGCATTATTGCTCTTTATTCTTTCAATCCATTTGTTTATTTAATCAAGTAATCATTTTTCCTTGAATTTTCCATTATTCAATTATTTGCCAAGTTTCAAATTTCAAATTCAAATTTCACAATTTTAAATTCAAATTTCAAATTTCCAATTCAAACTCCATTTTCTCTCCTTTATTCAATTTTTCATGCATGTATGGGGTGAACATTATGTGTTTCTTCTTTGATCATAACGGAATGTGGAGTTCTTATCTTATTTTGCTAATTCAATTTTGAGTTGCATTAAATATGTTCATGATTCTCTCTTTCATGCATATTATGATATTTAATTCTCCCTTTAATTCATAGCTATGATTTACCCTCTCCCAAAATTGATCTCATTAATGAGGGAACATTGGTGAAAAAAGGGAATATGGATGTTTCTTTCAGAGATCTCCCTCCTAAAGATGAATCTTTGGAGAATTGTGTTCCTTCTCCTCCTAAAAAGTACCTCCCTCAAAAGGATTATTTGTTGCATGAGGATGATATTTGGCTACTTATCCTAGTGATGTCATACCTTCTTTTCATGGTCTCCCCCTAGGGATGAAGCATTAATTACATATGATAGTCCCTTTCCTAATATTTGTTTTAATCACCAAGATGTCTTGGAGCAAGAAGATGAAATTATTAGCAGTTTCCTTGATGTTCTCCCTTCTCAAGATATATCATTAGATAAAAAAAATGACTTAGTCAAGTCAATACCATTCATGATTCTAGTTATGAGAGGCCTAGACCTAAAAAAACCTCCTAATATCCTACAAGATACAAAATACATATGTGAAAGAAGTAATATGAAAATGGTAACTAAAACAAAAATATGGTTCTGAACTACATCACTCATATAATGTTGTCGTCAAAAGGAAAGATCCCAATTTTCTTTTCACTTCTCTTCCTTCCCCCCCTCATTCTAAGAAAAAGTTAATATGGAACCTAATCTTGTTGATAATATTTATGACATCTTAGCTAAGATTTCCCTTTGGGATTTATTTCAAACTTCACCTTCATATCATAAGTTGATCCTAGAAGCCTCACAAAGGGTGGTTCCTCATCCTTCTTCTAAATCATATGATATCACATTATCACAAGATGAATTACCTTCTATAGGGGTTAAAAATAGAGATGATCCCCTCATAATTACTCCTTGCATTTAGGAACAAAAGATAAGAGGTACTTTAATTGATAATGGGTCAGCTCTTAACATTTGTTGTGTTGATGTATTAGATAAGATAAATTGGGATTATTCTTCTATTCAACCCACTCATCTTTGTGTGTGTGGCTTTGATAATGTTCCTAGAGAGTCACTTGGTATAGTCATATTACCTATTAAAGTAGGACCCGTGACTTTGCCTACTCTTATTCATGTAATGCCCAACCATCTTAATTATAACCTTCTTCTAGGTAGACCTTGGATTCATGCTATGAAAGAAGTCCCTTCTACCCTTCATCACACAATTAAATTCAAATATAATAATAAAATTCACACAATAAAGGATGATTCTAATCCTTATAATTTCACTTATTATTAAGTGGGATATGTTTCCCCCTTTAGTACTACGATTCCTTCAACAATACAATCTCTTATCAATGATGCTTCTCTAAAAAGGAATTGGGGTACAACAGACTTTATACCCACCTCTAATGGGTATAAGACTCCTCAATCTAAGATTGAATCCTTTTCAAAGCCTTTTGTGTCTTTTATCCAAGCTTCTAAACCAATTCCCACTTCCTCTAACACATGTCTTGATAATGATAGGAGAGAATACAATGGACAAGTTCTAGGATGTGTGCAACAAAGTCTTGAAAGTCATGAGAAATCACACTCTTCTAATTAAAAGCTAGGTTTCCAACCTCCTCCTTTGACAACATCATCTCCTCTATTGTCTAGTAAATCCACCTCTTCTTCCAAAACTCTATTACAACAAGAAAATATTTTGTCTGATCTTCTCCGTGTTAGGATAACCGGTGAACAACTGAGAGGGAGGGGGGGTGAATCAGCTGTTAACAGATTATAACTTTTAATCCACAATACAACCTTAAACAAATCAAGTATCGGTAAAGAAACGATAGATGTCGGTAGGAACAAATACTAGTAAACAATAAAACTTAACAATTAACTAGATATTCAATGCAAAGAAACCATACCACATAACACGATGATTTGTACATGGAAAACTCGGAAAGGGAAAAACCATGGTGGGAAGCCTACCCACAGACAGATGATACTTCTGCAGAAAGTATATGTTACAATGAGGGGCCTGCACTTGAAGGAAGGCACACTACTTAGAGTGTATTGCTCATTACAAAAGAGTCTCACTGACTACAGAGAGGATACAGCCTTCTCAAGATAAATGGACAACAATCCAATAGAGTGAACTACTAGAAATAGCATCTACCATGCCTGATTACATTCCTAGTTAAGCTCAATGTCGGAGGACTAAATCCTCTTCTGAATCTAATTCGATCGCCAATGATTGATCAACTCCTTTGCCTAAATGATATTACAATATTTTCACATTACATTCCTTGACCATGACCTTTCCAATAACCATGATACTTTACAAAGACTTTCTATCTCTTATTTATACAAAACCCTAAGGCCTAAACCAATTAGGTCGGCCACCTAAAGATATTACAATAATAGAATTACATAATTTCAGTTACAATGATATGCCATGTTGGCTTAAGACCAAAACAATAATAACAAATCCATAAATCATCTCGAATCATCCAGGTAATATGTAGAGTACACGCTAGTATGATACTAGTCCATAACCTAGATAGGTATCAGACATATTATGGGTCCACCATGCTAAAGCAATGTCTTCAAGCATTTGAAGCACGATCAAAGACCATCTTCAGCATCCTAAAATCCTTAAAGAAGCTGCACCAGCACCAATTGTGCATCCTGCCACGATTCCTCAATGAAATCTCTACTAGTAAAGCCTTAAACTAGTGCCAGTAAAGGTTTACCAGAGTTTATGATAACATCCAATTACCAAGCCAATACCAACTGACCAAAACATACACATGGAGCATATAACTCATGAAATCCAATATACTTCACTGATCCAAACATGTTGGAAGTGTCAACAGATAATCTCTTCTGTCGGTAACACAAGATATTCTACCAGTAACCAAAACTTGTCTATCGGTAACCATCCATATCAGCTAATATTGACATCAATGACAAAACATCAATGTAACACATAATCAATTCATCCATAATGCCAACACTCTGTTCCAATTTAATCTCTCTTCTTTGGCCAAAAAGAAGAAGAAAAAGTAGACCACATCTTGAAAATTATTCTTTTTGCAAGTATCATCATATTCATGGCCATTCTACTAATGAGTGTCAAGCTTTGCAAATAAAAATACAAAATTATATTGATACAGGTATCATAAAAATAGTAGTTGACAATGAATTACATATTTCTCATAATCATTTCAAATAACATTCAAGATCCTATTATATTGCTCCTCACTGTGTGACATTGTTAGCCTGCCTATTGGGGGCTCATTGTCATTCATGGTGGTACAATTTCAAGTGCAGACATACTTAGTGAGCAACATAATAGTAGATTTATTCTTGTCTCTATGCTTGGGGGGGAAGAATATTATCTTTCCTCTTTCCAAGGTTTCACTATTTCCTTTATGGATTGCATTGTTCATGATGTGATGTCCTTTATTGCATAGAATTACCCTTCATGAGAGTACATGTGTGTCCCTTGTTAGGACCTATTATTTGTTTGAAATGATATCTCTTATGAATAATCTCTCTTTGGAAGTTATGTAATTCTTCTCATTGTCCTTACACTTAGGGGGCAATGATTTATTTCTCTCTCTCCTCTCTAAGGATTTACTTTTCCTTGTGGAGTGGTGTTTGTTCATGAATTGGTGTCATTCCTTCTATGAAGTTGTTTTTTCTCAAGGATTCTCCCTTATACAAGAGGTATAAGTGTTAGACATAATGTACAACTGAGAGGGGGGTGAATCAAAGGTTCTCAAACTTTTCCCTTTGGTTGTCCTATGTGAGTATACCGGTTAATAGATCTAACTAAATTCACACTTACCAATTAGAAAGGAGACTAATCACAAATGCACTCACATAAAAAGGACATCACATAACACCAACATATACGAAGAAAAAACCAAGATGGGAAAAACCTCGGTGAGAAATGCTGATGGAGTCTACTGCTCCAATCCAACCTCAATGAATCTATGAATACACTATTTAGGAAACCAACACAAGGAGCACCAACCCAAGGAGCACAAATCCTTGATTTTAGGGCACCAATCCAAGGAACTACAACCCCTGCACCAAGCTACAACTCAATGATCTATAAAATATGTCATCAATTACACAAGTAATAACCTATTACAAGTGAATCTTGCAACCACTGCATATAATCTCTCTATTAGTATCACCCCTTCTCTTCCTTACCAGTTCTCTATTCTTCCTTTCACACTGCCTCTCTTCAGTTTTCATTTGAATCACTATCTTCTACTCTCTGCTATACTCTTCTGATGTTACCTTATCGGATCAATTCTATTGATTACCTTTCTTTTTCTTGAGCTCTATCGAACCTCCTCTTCATTTTCTCTGCACTTCAACACTCTCTACTATCTTTTAGTTGGTTCTAGCATAGTCATTTGGCTTCACTGATACTCTCATGCAGCTTGCTGGTTACTTTAACCTTATCGGTTAAACCTCTACTAAAACCTATTGCAATTTATCTCCCTTCTGCTCGATCTCTCTCATCCTCTGCAAATATCACACTTCATCTACTTCCCTATTTGGCCTTTGGCATTACTTGGTAGCTTCTCTCTCTGAGGCACCCTCTCTCTCTCAACTACTCTACTGCTCTCCACCGATGCTATCTTCTATCGGTTCTCTGCTTGCCTACTCTGTAACTCTTCTCTACCAATTTGGTCACCACTGGTTATCTCACTGTTGCTAGTTGAACTCTTCAACCCTAATCTCTCTCTCACTCAGTCTCTCTTCTTATACTCATTGAGTACTTGACTGATTTCTTCTCACATGCAGCAACACACTCTCCTTTAGAAGCACAATCAATATCTTTGACTTGCATACATATATCCAAATTTTTCCGTCAAGATGTGAGTTTGAACTTGGCGAATTTAAGGTTTCTTCCATTAATCATGAGGCATAATAGATCCAAATAGATCTCATTCGATCTGAGCTCCAAGACAACTATATGTATGCCACCACCATTAATGTGCCCTCCAATACACGTTTTCTATGTTTAGCAAACACGGATAGTATGTCGACCTGCATCTGCCAAATGCCATAAATGGTACGATGATTTTCTTCACCAACTTTGATCTGTATCCCAACATCCTACATCGATTAGTGCACTCCATGGATCCAATTTGATACGTCCTACCTCGAGCCACAACCCCTTTGTAACTAGACCCACAACAGTCACAATCAACATTAAATATCGACCAACTCTACAACAACCTCACTGTCATGACACTTCACCGAACTTTGCAGGATTTCCACTTCTTAGAGATCTATGTGTTGGTTTAGACTATATCACCAACAAAACACACAACTGGTGCACACCTACCAGACATCTAACCCTACTAGTATGTCTTCTCTTAGCACCTATATCGACATCCACCTTATCCCACTATGTCGAAGCAACATGGTCACTGATCAATATCATACAACCAGTGTATGCTTCATACTACTGGTCCCTCTTTGCCCACCAGTTAACTTTCTTGCCTTCCTCTTCCTTGTGTCGGTGGATCTTGTCAGCCTGATCATCAATCATACCGGTCATTAGCAACAATCTTGGATGACACATCATGTGTATCTTCATCAGATTGAGAGCACCTCACCTTTGTCTCTCTGTCCACTTGGTTTTATGTCAGTATTCTCCTTGTTTATCGATTTGCATGTTTTTGCCTTCATACCAGTAGTGTGCATGATATATTCATGCCAACTACCTCCATTCGTTATGCATTTGTGGTAACACCACTTTCCATTTGCATACCAGTAACTCCATGTGTGTGACTGGAGAGCCTCACTTTCATGTCTTCTCATACTGAACAGGTACACATATTTGAACATATCCTATGGAGTCTTCCTCATCTTCTACATTAGTCATCCGGTCTATGCACCTTCAACTTGACATATGACCAGGTAGCTTTCCCATATGTCATTTGTTAGCACCTATTTTTACAAAATATTTTATGCTATATAGAGGTCTTTTTCTTTTATCATATGAGCATTTATTACTAGTTTGCATGTGCAAGAGCCTTATTGGCACAAGTAAAGTTCTCTAGGGATCAGCTATCTCAGGAATATCAAGGTATCATTTGGGCACACTAAGGGCATGCACTAAGTATAGACTGCACCAGGAATCCATTATGGAGGCATTTTGTCAATAGAGAAGTCATTGTGGTATGATCTAGAATTATCTTTTAATATTTATTAGACTGTGTGAGAAAAGTGGGGATCACTAATATTCAACAGCGATGGTCCATCTGTGCTAAATTGCAAAATTTCAATCTTCGACATAAGTAGTCACGATGAAACAACATTGGCGAGCAAGAGAATGAGTATCGGCATAACTAATACCAATGAAACAACATGCGGATGCGTTGGAGCATTTAAAAAATACTCAGCATGGTGCGCACTCTTGAGAAAGTCATGTCATCGGGATAGCTTATTTTGATGAAACAAAAGGTGGTTGTTTTCCTATCGGCTTGTATCAGGTTATCGGCAAGGCATAGAAATTGCTATACCGATAACCTATGAAACCATCTATATAACTTATAATGGTATGGCAAAGTTTATCATATAGTATCGGGAGATCGGAAGTAATGAGAAAGTTTTATCTCAATACCTAATGACTAAAGGAGACCGAAGGCGAGCCCATCGAAAAAAGGAACCTTATCGAAGTAGTGCGAAAATAGTTAGACCGGTCCATGATGACATGGAGAACCAGAAGGTGGAGCTATCAGTATTACCTATACCGATAAAACAAACTCAGAAGCATAAAACACAAAAGTACACCGGGAACTCATCGAGACTTTGGGAGGAATAGAAAAAGGCTATTTCAACCCCCGATGAAAATAGAAGCACTTGCAGGGGCATCGGCGTGAGTTATACCGATACAGAAAGTATCTAATGAGGATTCATCGGGACATTAGAAGAACTTTCATGTTATGCCGAGACCTTATAGAGTTGTTTAGGCAAATGGTCAGTACAAGGAGTTCCTCGAGATAAGTTATATCGATAACGCAGTGGTCTTAGTCAGAATGTGGATTGGTATATTAAGATGATCGGGGCATCAGAAAGACATGAAATAAACTATGCCGACACCCGATGAGTTAAGTAAAAGGAAACCAAAGGCGAATGAATCGAGGGGAGTTATGCCAATGCAGCGTTAAAACAAAAGGCAAAGCCGAGAATGAAGTGATGCCCATCGGGATGAAATGAACCATCGAGATAAAGAAAAAATTGCTATCCCGAGACCTGATAAGTAGGTCAGGGTAATTTGTGCTGATCAAAAAGAAAAAAGCAGTAAATTCATAACAACCGATGCCAAACATTTGAATCATCGGGAGGAGTCTCGCCAATTAGCCATTGGACATCTTGATGAGAAGAACTGACAAAATGATTTCCATTGAATGCATCAATTGAGTAGATCTATTGCTGCACAAAGCAAATCCATCAAGATTGCAATAATCAATTACGAGATTAGACTCCTTGGGACATATAGCCAGTATTCCAGAGTAGTATTTCTCACAAAGTTATTGTAGAAAGATATCAAGTGCTTATTGAGAAAATTTATGATTTGTTGAGCATAGAGTGAAGGAATTTGCAAAGATGGAGGGGTCAAACTCAAAGGGGAAGCAAAAGGTTGCTGAAATATCCGGTACCACGAAAAAGAAATCAAAAGGTGAGGTCAGTGAGGTCCGAAGAAAGCTAAATCAGGACATGATAGACAAAATGGGATCTCCAAGAGCTAGGTCACGCAGAGCTAAGGTAAATTTTCCTATCCATGACCAGTTGGAGGATAGATACAGAGAGATTGGGGATGTATTCACCATAGTGCGAGGGCATGAATTGTTCCTATTCCATTACTTCCATAGGGATGAGCCCATGCCAATTTCAAACCCATGGAAAACTAGTCTAGGTAAACTTGTAATATTGATTTGTTGAAGCTTTAGTAAGACATTATGATGCAAGAAAGCGATGCATTATGTTGTCTGATGGGACTGCTCTAGTGCACTTTGCAAAGGCTACAATTCAGGAAGTTTTTGCAGTAGATTTGGAGACAGAAAGAGGAAGATGGTCCTCCTTATGACATGACTATTTTGAAGAAGTACCTGCAATATACATATATGGCTTGTGGTCAGGTGGGAAGAGTTGAAGCTCCTGATGTGGAAAACATAGGACCATTGGTTCTAGCAACATAAATTCGGAGGCATGAACCTAGGGTTTTTGATTTCGCTTCATACCTGGTAGATAGATTGCATGAAGGTTTCTTGAACCTGAAGGATAATCCAGACAAATATTTCAAGCACTATTCATTGTTAATGCATTTTTTTTTTTGGGAAACTTAGAGGGTTATGGCTAGAAGAATTGAATGTAAATATAGTTGGGAAGGATGGAAAGGAGTAGCTAGTATAATTATGGGTTTCCCTTTGGGATTACAGATTTGTGAATTCTCATTACCTCAAATTTGAGGAATTCTTTGTCAAACTAATTTTCTTGCTTTTTGGTGAGCCTTGGCTAGGATCATTTTTTGAGGAGGTCAAGAAGGTTCTTAGGCCTCACGAGCATAAAAATCCAAAGGTCAATCACAATTGGGGTGATTGGTACTCGTGCCAAAATTTCACTTTTGTTCAATGTTATGGATTTGAGGGTTATCCATATGTGCTACCAAAGCTTGCACCAGACAGGATTGCCTTCTTGGAAATTGTAAGGTAGTTAAGTGTGTCTAATTCCAAACATTTCAGAGGAGCACACAAGCAAACTTTCCTCCCTGACACACTTTCACTTTCAGGATTTTAAAATTGTATTAACCAGGGCCTATGAGGCCATTGGCAGGAAGTTGTGGATGAATACAACTTGTTTTAAAACACATCTAGAACACACTATGATCCAGAGGGTTACATCCATTCAAGCAGGAAAAGATAGGAGTTGGGAGACTACTTCCATCAGGAAGATGAATTTGAAGACGTGCAAAAATAAGGAGGTGGAAGAGCTTGTAGAAGTTATGGGGACCCTAGAGAAGAAGCTAGAGGAAAGAAGGAAGAGACTAGAAAAAATGGAGGGAGAACCAACCCAAAGTGATCTAGGGGAAAATGAAGTAGTATCCAAACTCCATGCACTTGAGAAGGAGAAGGACTTAGAAGTAGAGAATAGACTTATTGTTGCTCTGAATGTAGAAACAGATGAAAGAATGGTTGAGCATGTTTCTTTTGTATCTAATGATCAATTCATTAAGTCCAAGGAGTTCAAATCATTCCTGTACCACTTCAAGGGTAAAAAATTAAGGGAAGTAGTACCAAACATTACCCCTGAGAAAGAAGCAGAAATGATGAAGAGGTTGAAGAAAGACATTGACATAGAGGTTGAGACTATGACCCCACAAAAAGGTAGGCAATTGCTAGTAGAGGTGGGGATAATTGTGTTTCCAGGATGGGACCTGAGTGCTTATTTTATTTTTGATTCTTTTTTACATTCAGATAATAAGTATATGAAATTGAACATCCAAGGAGTGCAAGATATTTTTATTGGATCAAGATATGATCCAAAGGAGGAATAAATATTGTTGTGGGCCTTATATCCTCCTAATAAAAGGCCAAAAATCATTGATGTAGATAAAGCTTTTGGTCACATGATGACCTTGAAAGTTGGAGAAGTAGATCCTATGGTCACAGCTGACATGGGTATTAATATTTCAAAATTCAATAAGGCCCAAATGAAACATGAGATAGTTGAGAATAATAGGCATAAGGCTTTATATGAAGAGACCCTTAAGAGGAGTGGGCACCCGGTTCCCCAAATTACAGATTCGGGAGGCCAATGGAAGAAAAAAATCGAAAATCTATCTTATGAATACAATAAGTTGAAAAACGAGATGACAAGCATTAGGGTCGATACCACTTGTGTGTTGTTAAGTAGGAGATATGACAATACGGAGAAAGCATTTAACTAATTTTGGGATGAATATCAGAGGAACATGGACAATATGGTTTCACACACTAGAATTCAAGATAGACTCGACATGTTGTTAGAAGATGCATCGACTAGAGAGAAAGTAAAGAAGAAGGTGCAGGGTATGCTTGTTACACATGAGGAAATTACAAAGCAATTGAAGTCTGAATTTGAGGAATGCCAACAGATTGTTCAACATGGGGTTCTCAGTCTAGTAGATGATGTAGGTGTGATCAAAGACAAAACCGTATGGATCTCTGAGTGCAAGTCTATGCTTAGTGCAGCCCAAGCCATCACCAGAGAAGATGTCCTTGACATGAACAACATGGTCGATCAGTTGGAGAATTTTTATGTGATTGAGAATGCAGCTAAGGATGCGATCTTCAACACTACAACATACAAGGAACCGAGACATTTGTGGCACATTCAGAAGTGCAGACACCGGCTGGATCGAAAGCCTTAAGTAATTTGTTTAGTGTTGTGTTTTAATTTGTGTAATGTAATTGATATCTTAGTTAGGCTTTTAATTACTGTTCAGTTAGTTGTTAAGATAATGAAAGGGTGTATCCTTTCATTTGTGTCTTTCAGCATATGCATTTGTATTGAGTCATTTTGTATCAAAGAGAGGAGAGTTTTTTGGGGGAAAAATCATACTGTTGTAGGGGCTGAAAGTCATATGCATTAGGAAATTTTATAGGAAGATGCAGTACCATTTCTTGTGCAAGAAAATTGTAATGAAGGATCTCTAAGTGTAGCTTTTGTGTACTGACATTTCTCAGAGATTAATATACAAGATTCATTGTTTCTACTTCAAATATAGTGTATACTTCTGTGTTGATTAAATATTCTTTGTCCTCTTGATAAATTCGTTTAAGGATTTTTTATAATGTGAATCACATGTTGTTACATTAAATGTGAGATTGGGTACTTATTGTTTATGTGACACATATTGAACCATTATAGTGATTATTAATATTATCTCCTGAGTTAATAAAGTTATTTGTGCACAAAGTATCATATATATTATGAGATAGAGCCACTGGTATGTTATACATTCTTTGAGATTTTGATTTGATATGCATAAGGTCCTTGAGAGAAAAGCATTCTTCTGAAACTTTTTTGAACTATTCTATTGCATATTTCTTGAATGTCCTGAAAGCATTTTATTTCCAAAATACAACAATCTTTATACACAATTATCTTTACATTCAATTTTCAATTTCAAAAGCATTCAAATAAAAGCACTTAGCAGTAGCAAGAAATTATTGCCACTCTTGCAAAGAGTTATCTTACCAAAGTTTAAATCTACTTTAAATAACTCTTTTTGTGCTTGAGAGGGAGAGGTATACCCACCTAGGTTCAGTGGAGCCTTAAGTGCAGAGGAATTTTGTCTTTGACCATCCCTGTTTGTTGGCCAATGCTAGAGTGGATTACTTGAAGATTTGGCAAGCCTTTTGGTTTTCCAATCTATGGTTTTGGGCACCTACACCATCCTTGCTTACTGAAGCAACACATACTTTGTCACTCTTCGATTCATCTGGTGATAGTCCTACTATATAACATCCAACTCTTACTGGTGGACTGTGTATGCTTCACCTCCGAAGTTGATGTGATTATTGTAACATTTTGGTTGTCAACCACTCAAAGCCAACACAATACTTACCGGTCATCATACCATACCGGTCTCCAGTGCATGTCAACAACACATGCCAACACTGACTTGTGTACCGATGACCTGCAATACTTGGTTGTCATCAATGATAGTAATGTCAACACACTCCCATACTGGTTGTATTCTTCTATACTGGTTGACATCAATGACAACACAATGCCAAAAGTAAGTCCTTGGCTACAACCTATTCTTCACTCAGCAATGTACATTTATCATAAACTTACCACCCCCACATTGGATCAAAAGTGTGTCATCCTTCATCAAGAATCCCTTCCACCTAGCAATAGGAGGAAGGTATGATTTCTTGTTCTCCTTCCCTTCTTTTGGTAGAAGATGTTATGTTTGTTCAGGATACCTCCTCTTTGAGGTAGATGTCTTTCAAGAAAAGATATCTTCTCCTCAAAGGACCCCCTTTATACTTGTTGCAAGATATTTCTTTTTCAACTATCTTATCCTTGTTTGATGAGTATCCCCTCTCTATCTTAGGATTTATGACATTGTTTCTAAAAGGATATCTCCTTGGTGTTGAAGATAATGCATCCTTGTCTCTTCCTTCCTTAAGACATATACATATGATTATGTTGACATCTTAAAGGGGGGCACCTATATTGCTCCCTTGTACCATATTGTACTATAATTTTTGCATAGCATTCATGAATGTCTTAAATGGGGTATTCATTCATGAAACCAGAGTAAAGACTCTTAAACGAGATGGCCTCAAAACCAAGCATATATCTATCATTTTCCACTTGGCATTTGCATTTATATTACATGTCTTAAACAGGCTTAAGCACACTAAAAAATAGAGCAAAGACTCTTACACAAGGTGTGATACACTTGAAACCAAACATCACTTGCACACACACATGAGGATGGGTAGAACTAGCTAAAAACAACTAGACTATTCTTACTCTCCTCCCTACATGGATCACCTAGATAAAAATATCTAGGAGTTGTCCATATCATTTCCTACCATGGATCACCTAGATAAAAGAATTTAGGGACTATTGGCATTATTTTCATTAATGTCAAGGTTGTCAAGAGGTTGCAGAGAAGCAGGTTGCAATGTCAAGGATGTCAAGAGGTTGCAAAGAAGCAGGTTGCAAGTGTGCAACATAACACAAAAATAGGTAATGCTCATAACACGCATGTTATGCTACTCAACTACACAAATGTTGTAGGTTGTAAATGAATATGGGTTTTAGAGTGAAAATAAGTGTTGGATTTGATCTACATGTGCCTCAAAATGCATTGGGCCCATCAGGTTTGATTCAAGAGGACTATAGATTCAAATTCATTGATTCATGGTAGCTCGACTAGAATAGCGGTTCAACTCAACAGTCATTGTAACTTATCAGTGTATCATGTTTTACTAGAAAGGCCATCTTGGATTCTAGTGGTCCCCATCTATCTAGTTGTATGAATATGTACATGTATTGGAGGCTTAGTGGTTTTCTCAAGATGTGATTGTGTTTTTGTCGGACCCGTTATCTATGTGCTAGCATCCCACTACCCTGCAGCAATTTGGAAGGTAGCGAAATGACCTTGCAGGATAACATAGTCAAAGGAAAATGGTGTATCCCACTATCCCACAGCTTCTTTGAGTTGAGAATGAAGGTTGTGCAGGGTAAGAATATTAATGGAGTTAGAAGTTGCCCCCGCTATCTCGCAATCATTGTGACTAGAAAGAAAAGGTCTTGCGGGGTAAGTTTGATGGAAAAAGATGTGGCATCTTGCCATCCCATGGGGAGTAAGACCGAAGAAAGATAAGCTTGCAGACTAAAACAAGGAGAAGCGAGATATGTATCCCACTATCTCATAGTGCTAAGAAGAATGAGATGATGGTCAAACGGGATAAGATAGTGAAGCGAGAGAAGGATTCTAGTGGTCCCCATCTATCTAGTTGTATGAATATGTACATGTATTGGAGGCTTAGTGGTTTTCTCAAGATGTGATTGTGTTTCTGTGGGACCTGTTATCTATGTGCTAGCATCCCACTACCCTACAGAAATTTGGAAGGTAGCGAAATGACCTTGCGGGATAACATAGTCAAAGGAAAATGGTGTATCCCACTATCCCATAGCTTCTTTGAGTTGAGAATGAAGGTTGTGCAAGGTAAGAATATTAATGGAGTCAGAAGTTGCCCCCGCTATCTCGCAATCATTGTGACTAGAAAGAAAAGGTCTTGCGGGGTAAGTTTCATGGAAAAAGATGTGGCATCTTGCCATCCCATGGGGAGTAAGACCGAAGAAAGATAAGCTTGCAGAGTAAAACAAGGAGAAGCGAGATATGTATCCCACTATCTCATAGTGCTAAGAAGAATGAGATGATGGTCAAACGGGATAAGATAGTGAAGCGAGAGAAGGATCTCGCTATCCCGTGATGTCAAAGACCATGAGTAACTCTTGTGGGGCAAGATTAAATGGAAATATAGTGCACCCCATCAGCTCGCATGGGTAACAAAGGCTCGTAAATGATGATACAGATAATGAAAAGAACGGTTGAGGTAGCCTGAATTGATCGATAGTCCATGTAGCAATTGACCATGGTTGACTAGGTGACTTAGACATCAATAAAAAGGACTTTTAATGACATATGTGCATGCCGATAGGCACAAAGGTTTTATGTGGAAGTTGACTGACCTTGACCGAGTAATCTAACAAAGGGAAATGGAGACATATGGATTCCTAGATTGTCCATGAGAATATATGATATGTAGAATTTAGCGACGATGGATTCAAGTGTGGTAGTTGTTGATCTTTTCAGGGTAGGTCGATAGAGGATGGAGAATGCATTAATGGTGATCATGTTGCAGGTTGGTTGTGTGGCTCGAGGAAGGATTTTAGATTGTTTTGGGAAAAGAAAGATTACTAAACTTATTAATCTAAGTATAGAGAATGAATTAAAAAAAATAGGATACATTTACTACAGGCAGAAAAACATAAGATCATATTCTGGATAGAGAATAAAATCTCCAATGGTGTAGATCTCCAAGACAACTGAATTAAATAAAATATTCAAGTTTCTAGCAAAAAAAAGCCTCTGATGTTTTCATGCAAGAGCGTCCCTGGTCTATGAGCAATCTTGCATCAACCAAAAAAATATTTCCTTTTAGTTCAGTGTGCAGTTTTTTTTGTTCCTACCAATAATTTCTTACTTTTCATTGCAAATCCTATTTTCAGTTTCTAGGATGGTTCATGTGCTTAATTCCAAATTTTCAATCCATTTGGGTTCTTTTTCGGCTAGTTATCACTCCTGGTTGACTGTTTCTGGGTTTCGAGACAGTTCTTGTGATTACCGATTAGTTTTCCTTCATTTCCAAAGTGCTTTCTTGGTGTGTGGATCTATTTGGTGTCTTGTCTGATGTTCTTTGATGTGTGGTCGACCTTCCTACAGATCCTAACTTCTTGGTTGTTATTTTTAGAAATAATTTATTTCATTCTTAGGGCTGACCTACTTACACATTTCATTTTATTGCATTGGTAAATGTAATCTTTTGTGGTTGACTCGGATATGTTCCAGAGGGTATATATAGGGTATTATGTAATCATTTATAGGACAGAAGAAGTAGAAATCAGAAGAAAGATTTAGATTCATGATTAGTGATCCGGTTGACTCTGAGAGTTCTAGATGGATTGTATCTGGTTTGTAGCCTACATGTAACCGATTCACTAATAGATGTTCTATGATGGTTGTAGGATGATAATGGTCAGTTGTTGGAGGTTCTAAGACAATAATATGATCTATTTTTGTAATCTGGCTATGTTTTTTTGTTGCTTTCATTGTGTTACTCTTGCTCCATAAGCTAGTCAGTTCTCTTTTGAGGGTTTACTGATCACGGATGCATCAATTGGTATCAGAGATGGTTATGAAATTGTTGGTGGAAGAGTTTTTTGCAAAACTTGAGGCATTCCTTTGGGTGGACAGATCATTGATTGGAGGCAGGTTGTACGTGTGTTCAATAGATCATCGAGTGAGAGGCAATTGAAACCAATAGTTAGATCGCCGAGTTGATGCAGTTCATTGGACAAGAAGAGCAGATGCTGCCTAGAAGGATGAACCCTTGAAGGGTAGAGAAGATGATGGAGGATTTCAAGAATGAGGTGAGGAACGAGATCCGGAACGCATTGGCTAGTTTGTAGAGGAACCTGAGATTTGAGGATGAGAATGAAGAAGTCAGTGAAGAGATTGAAGTGGAAGAGGCTGAAGGACCAGAGCACGAAAGAGAGGAAATATTCATGAGATTAGTGGCGCAAGTGAGTAAAGTTCATAAATTGGAAGTTTCAAACTTTTTCGGGACGCTGAACTTGAAGGATCTGATTGATTAGATCAGAGAGTTGGGGGATTACTTTGAGTATGAGGATGTCAAGGACCCGTAGAGAGTCTAGTTGGCATAGACTAAGTTGAAAGGGAATGTTTCCTTATGGTGGAAAGAATTGCAGAAAGATAGAGTGGAGAATGGTGAAATGAAGATCACCTAGTGGAGACAAATGGTTGCAAGATTAAAGGCCAAGTTCATACTAGGAGACTATGAGTTGGAATTGTTCAAGAAGTTGCAGAACCTAAAACAGAGAAACATGATTGTGAAAGAGTATACTGAGGAATTCTACAAGGTGACGATTAGATCTAGACATAGACAGATGGATAGAGAGAAGGTGGTGAGGTACATAAATGGACTTGCATTTAACATTCAGGATGAGATGAGTATGTTGAGGGTTTCCACAATTGAAGAAGCTTACTAGTATGCTTTGAAGGTTGAGGAGAAGATGAGAAGAAGACAGCCAAATAACCCTAGAGGGAAGGAGAGATTCATGGGGTAGATGAGTACAGAGAAGAAGAATGTTGAAGAAGAATCAAAAACTAAGTGGAGTAAAAAACCAAAACAGAAAACACAGAGGAAAGGTATTGGTAGGTCTAGCAAAGAATTTCTCAGTAAATGTTTCAAGTGTGGAGAAATCGGACATAAATTTTATGAATGTAAGTAGGGAATGGCAAGAAGCTATGTGGCAAATGAGGAACTAGAAGGTGAAACTACTGGAACTGACTATGCACCAGAGCAAGGAGAATCCCTTATGTTCATAAGAGTCGTGATGGAGTAGAGCAGAGAAGATACCAGATCTACTCAGAGAAAGAGTCTTTTCCAGACTGTGTGCAAATACGATGGTAAGTGTTGCAAGGTTATTGTGGATAGTGTAAGTACTAATAATTTGGTATCTGAGGAGATGGTAGTAAAGCTTGGATTGAAGAGGCTTGAGAATCCTTTTCCTTACAAGGTAAGTTGGTTACAAGATGATCAAAAGTTAGAAGTAAAGGAACAATGTTTGGTGAATTTTAATATTGGGCCTTTTAGGGATGAGGTCTTGTGTGATGTTGTATCTATGAGTGCTTGTCATGTCTTGATGGGAAGACCTTGGCAGTTTGATAGAGGAGCTATTTATGACTGTAGAAGAAACCTAATCACTATTGAGAAGGATGGGAGAAAGTCTACATTGACTTCTTTAAAGGAGAAAGAGAGGGGGGTTAAGAACCTGAATCTTGATAAAATTTGTAGTACTAAGAAATCAGTTGCAAAGGTTATACCAAAAGATGGCATGAGTCTACAGAAGGGTCTGATAGATAATCCTATGGACAGATAGAACCGAATGACAAAAAGCTTATGGTGACAAACCGAATGAAGTCTTGTGGCAGAAACAAATGAGAGTTGTAGAAGAAAGAGAGAAATAAGCAGAGACAATGTGCAGATCTGATGCAAAGGAAGAGAAATAAAGGAAGTCTGGGGTTAGAGAATCTATTTGAGATCTTGGAGGAGCGAAAGCAGATGTTTGCAGATAAGGAAGATGTTTAGATTGGAAATGAGCATGGGCTCGTTATCCCAAATCATTTTCAATGTTCATGAGTTGCATCTCATGGATTATCTCTTTCTACCTAGGGTTTCTGATGCAGGAGCATCCTCGTTCTATGAGCAATCTTGCATCAACCAAAAAAATATTTTCTTTCAATTTAGTTCTTGTTCAGTTCAGTGTGCAGTTTTTTGTGTTCCTGCCAGTAGGTGCCAGTAGTTTCTTTGTTTACATTAAAGATCCTATTTTTAGTTTCTAGGTTCGTTTATGTGCTTAATTCTAGATTTTCAGTCCATTTGGGTTCTTTTTTCGAATAGTTATCGCTCTTGGTTGACTGTATCTAGGTTCTAACATGGTTCTTGTTATGACCAGTTGGTTTTCCTTCATTTTCTAAGTGTTTTCTTGGTATGTGGATCTATTTGGGGTCTTGCCCAATGTTATTTGGTATGTGGCTGACCTTCCTACTAATCTGCACTTCTTGGTTGTTATTTTTTGGAAGAATTTCTTTCATTCTTAGGGCCGACCTAGTTACAAGTTTCATTTTCCTGCTTGGTAAATGTAATCTTTTGTGGCCAGCCCGGATATGTTTCAAAGGGTATTATGCAATCATTTGTACGACAGCAGAGGTACAAATCAAAAGAAATTTTTAGATCCATGATTAGTGATTCGGTTGACTCTGAAAGTTCTGGATGGATTATATTTGGCTTGTAGCCTGCATGTAACCGGTTGACTACCAGATGTTCTATGATGGTTGTATGATGATAAAAGGTTGGTTGTTGGAGGTTCTAAGACAATAATATGATATTTTTATGTAATCTTGCACTATGTTTTCTTGTTGCTTTCGTTGTGTTACTGTTGTTGCATAAGTCGGTCAGTTCTCTTTTGAGGGTTTATCGGTTATGGTTGCATCATGTTTATAGAGTTGATCGAACCTAGAAGTAGATATGATGAGATTTAGCATTGGTATGTGTGACTGTTGAGACAAAGATAGAGGTGTAAATATAAATATCTCAACAAGACGACTGGGTAGATAGTGTGTTGTTATAGAAAGAAAACAAAGAAATCTACAGAGGTGGAGAAAGCAAGAATAGAGAAAAAATAGGGTATCCTAGAAAGTGAAGTTGTAGGAGAGAGGAGAAGGCTACCAAACAGAGGAAGAGGAAGAAATGGAGGAAGAGGTCCAACAAGCAGAGAAATTCATTCTCATGTTATGATAAATTTGTAAGTGTTACAAAACTCATTTGTAACAAGGTTTCATCACTGCATTGTGATTTTTTTATAATCATTGTAAATCTCCGAGTGGGTGCTTAGAGCAGGAGTAGGTGATCCTTTGAGTATGTTCTCATAAAATCAAGGGTTGGTGCTCCTTGGGTTGGTGCCCTAAATTTCAGGGGCTAGTGCTCCTTGCGTTGATGCCCTAAACATTTTAATCTATTATTCAGTGTGAGGTTGGATTGGAGTAGTATACTCCAGTAGCTATTCTCACCGAGGTTTCTCCTACATTGGGTTTACCTTGTATATTATTTGTTGTGGTTTGATTTGTGTGTGTGTGTGTTCTTAATTAATTTCTAGTTTTAGTACTTGCACACATAGTTAAAAGTGTTAAAATAAATTGATTCACCCCCCTCTCAGTTTCCATTTGTGTTCTTCAATTGGTATCAAAGCCCTAGGTTCCCTTACTGTAAAGCTTCCTATAGCTTGGGTATATCCTGTCTTATGAACAAAATAGCTAGAAATGAGTCCTCCTCCAAAGCACCTATGTTTGATTGCACCAACAATGCTTTCTGGAGCAGAATAATAGAAACTGACATGTCCTCTTTAGGTTTTGATGTCTAGTTGTCAGTAAAAAATTGATATACTATTCCTCAAGTTCCCCCTACTGACCTTGATGCTAAAAGGGAGTATGGGAACAATGAAAAATCTAAGAATGCAATCTTGAGTGGCTTGTCTGATACAAAGTTAATAAAAGTCATGCATTGCGCATTAGAAAAAGCAACATGTGACAAATTGCAAAATATTATTGAATTAGATACCAAAGTGAAAGAAGCCAAACTACAAAATTTGAGAGCTCAATTTGAAAACCTAAAATTGAAAGATGAGGAGAAAATAGTTGACTATCTGCAAAGAGTGGATGAAAATATGAGTGTTATAAGAGGACTCAAAGAAGAAGTCAAAGATGATGTTATAGTCAAAAAGGTACTCAGATCTCTCAATCCAAAGTATGACACCAAAGTCTATGTCATTGAAGAAGCTAAGGATATGACCACCTTCACTATGGATGAACTTTTTGGCTCTCTATTAGCCTATGAGATGAGAATAATAAGTGATTAATCCTCAAAGAAAGAGGCTACCTTCAATTTCACACAGAAGGGAAAAGAACAAGCTACAAATGAGTATGAAAATGATTCTGATGTTGTTGTAGAAAACTTTGTAAGGAACCTCAAAAGAGGCTCAAGAAAGTACAAAGTCAAGATGCCCTTCAGATGTTTCAACTGTGGCAAGATTGGCCACTTTGCATCTAAGTGCCCTTATGGAGATTAGGATGAAGATGAAAAGAAAAACATGAAGGAACTTGGCAAGGACTTCTTATATGCCAAGGAGAAGAAATTTTAGGAGAAAGAGAAGTCTATAAACATTTAAAGATGATGTCTCTGACATGAAGAAAGTGTCTCTAAAGATTGTTTCAGTGTTGGTGAAAGAGAAGTTAATCTCTTTATGACACAATAAGAGTTAATTGTTGAACATATTGTTGATGATGAAGAAGAAGAAATTGAAGTTGTAGTAGACCTTGAAGGTGAACTTGTGAGTGCACTAGAAAAACTTAGAAGAGTGAGAAAAGAATATAAAAAGCACAAGAATGTTGTTGTTGAAGAACAAGATATACTAAACAAATCACTTGAGCAGTCAAAAACAACAATTTTTTATTTGAGAATCCAGTTGGAAGAAGCAAAAAGGATGTATGCCATAACAAAATTAGATTTGGAAAAGAAGGATAAGGAGTGTCAAAAATTGGAAGAAGATCTTGTAAATCTGAGAAAGGAATTGGAAAATAATAAAGATGAACTCAACATGAAGATTAAGTATGATGGCAACACGGAAGCATTAGACAAGATGTTAAGTAAGAAGAAGTACAACAAGGACATCAATGGTGCTGGATTTGAAAATGGACAATGTTCTAATAGTAAAGATTGATCAGGCAACGAGATACACTTCACATCTTCAAGTGAAAGTGAAGTCAAACAAACATTCACAATCAACAAGCCCCATGAGAAGAAGACATATGTTTCTGCGACAAAGAATCAATCAATAAACCAGCATGTTGATCCTAAAAGAAAAACAAATATTAATGATGTAAGCTTCATAAAGGTTAAGGATACAAGAAGGAAGAGCTCAAGAAGACTGAACTATGCTATTCCCTAGAGACCAATGAGAAAAAACTTTAATAATTATTGGTATGTACCTCAATTCCATAGCTACTACTATAAATGTAACACTTATGGTCATAGAATTGTTGATTGTAAGCTAATTCAAAGATCTCCACCCATTTTTGAAAGTAGAAATCAATTTGCTACTCTTAGGGATATGAATGTTATTTGTTATCAATGTAATGGGTATGATCATAGGATTTATGAATGTAGGAGAAATGTATCTCAATCCTACAATAGTTTTTCAAATTCATCATTCAATGTAAATGTTAAATGTTATCATTGTCAAAACTTGGGCCATATTGCAAAACATTGTAAGCTAAGGACTACTAAGAAAAAGAAGGTTGTGTCAACCTTGGAACCAAGAGTCAATACAGATTAGGAAACAACAAAAAAGAGCAAGGTGGAATCAAAACAAGTTTGGGTAGAAAAAGAAAATGATAATGTTGAGTCAAGTTTGATTGTTTGAACTGCTCTACATCTTGAAAGGGAAAACTTGTGGGTGATAGACAGTGGCTGCTCCAATCAAATGACTGGGGACAAGAAGAAATTTATTAAACTTGAAGATTGGAATGGTGGTTCAGTAAGGTTTGGAGACAATTCATCCATCAAAATAAAAGACCTAAAGTTACTCTCAATATTGATGGCAAACTAAAATCTCATGATGTTTATTATGTGGAAGGTTTGAAACAAATCTGCTGAGTGTAAGTCAAATGTGTGACAAAGGATATAAATTTACATTTGATTCCAAGGGTTGTGAAATTAGAAAAGAGAGTAATGGTAAACTAGTTGCAGAAGGTAAAAGAACAGATGGAAATGTATACAACTTAAAGGAATGTTATGACTCTCAGTGCATGATGTGACAAGTTGATGAGAGCTAGTTGTGGCATAGGAGGTTAGGACACATTAATTTTGACAATTTGGTCAAAGTGAGCAAGAAAACATATGTAAGGAACATTCCACTAATTATCAAACATGCAAGAACCTTTTGTGATGAGTGGAAAAGAGGGAAGAAAACTAAATTAAGCTTAAAGACAAAAGAATACTCAACTACAAGACCTCTTGAGCTTGTGCATACTAATTTGTGTGGGCCTACAAGAACAAGAGCCTAAATGGAGAAAGATACTTCATGGTTCTTATAGATGATTTTTCTAGAATGACATGGGTCACTTTCTTGCAAGACAAGTCACAAGCATTTGAGAGATTCAAGGTCTTCAAGAAAATGGTTGAGAAAGAAATTGGATACAAGATGAAATGTATGCAGTCAGACCGTGGAGGTGAGTTTACATAAAATGAGTTTGAAAACTACTATGAGAGACGTGGAATCAGAAGACAATATTCAACCCCTAGGACACCACAAAAAAATGGTTTTGTGGAAAGAAAGAATAGGACAGTCAAGGAAATGACAAGAAGAATGTTAAATGAAGCAAATTTGCTTGATTTTTATTGGAAAGAGGTAGTTCACATTCCTGTATAAACCTTAAATAGACTACAACTAACGGTGAACAACAATATGACACCTTATGAACTCTGGTATGATAGAATACCATCACTCAAGTATTTTAAGGTGTTTAGCAACAAATGCTTCATCAAGAGAGATGAAGATGGAATAGGTAGCTTTGAATCAATAAGTAATGAAGGTATCTTCTTAGGATACTCTACTCACAACAAGGCCTACAAGTGTTTCAACAAAATAATAAAGAAGGTAATTGAGAGTGTACACGTGAGAGTTGATGAAGATATGCACAAAGGAAGGAAAAACTCAATTACTTGGACTGAAGAATATTATGTTGAAGATGAAGATCAATCTGAGAGTGGACATGAAGAAGAAGCACCAAGCAAAGCCAAAAACAAATATGTGCAAAATAATCACCCACAGGATCAGATTATTGGCCACAAGAATGATGGTGTGCAAACTTGAAGGAGAGCAAGGAACACTGAGCAAGTAAATGTCTTCCTTATGACTGAGATGGAACCCAGAACATATGATGAGGCCAGCAAGAGTGAGAAGTAGATAAACGCTATGGAAGAAGAATTGAAGCGGATTGAGAAGAACAAAACATGGGAATTGGTTCCTAGACTTGAAAACAAAAATGTCATTGGGAAAAAATGGGTCTACAGGAACAAGATGAATTAAGAAGGAAAGGTTGTAAGGAACAAGGCAAGACTAGTGTGCAAGGGATATGCTCAAGTAGAGGGCATAGATTTTGAGGAGACACTTGCACATTTTGCAAGAATTGAAGCTATAAGAATGTTCTTGGTATTCTCTGCATTCAAAGGGTAAAAGGTATACCAAATGGATATCAAATATGTATTTCTTAATGGAAATATTGAGGAAGAAGTGTACATAGAACAACCTGAAGGGTTTCAACTACATGAAGATGATCAATTTCTTTCAATATTGAAGAAAGAATTATTTGGTCTAAAGCAAGCACCTAGAGCATGGTATTCTAGGCTGGATAAGTACTTACATCAGCAAGGATTCAAAAAGGGAAATACTGACAACAACTTGTACATTAAGGTCGATGGGGATCACATGATAATAGTTATGGTATATGTAGATGGCATCATATTTTGAGACAATAAAGATACTCTTTGTAAAGAATTAGTTGACCAGATGGAGTCAAAGTTTGAAATGTCCATGCTTAGAGAGTTATCATATTTTCTTGGTTTATAAATATCACAACAAAATAAGGGTATATTCATTTCTCAAACCAAGTATGCTAAGGATATGTTGAAGAAGTTTTAGATGGAGGATAGAAAATCGGTTGGTACCCCCATGATGCCAGGATGCAAGTTAAGCAAAGACGATGAGTAACCAAGTGTAGATTAGACCTTGTATAGATCTATGATTGGAAGCCTACTGTATCTTACAACTCCAAGGCCTAATATAGATCAAGTTGTGTGTGTGGTTGCAAGATTCCAAGAAGCTCCTAATAAATCATATGTCAATGATGTTAAGAGGATATTCAAGTACCTGCAGGGTACACTCACTTATGGCTTATGGTATCTGAAGAAAGGATATTTCACCTTGCAAGCCTATACTAATGTTGATTAGGCAGGATGTGTAGATTACAGGAAGAGCACCAGTGGTGGAGCCTTTTTCCTTGGAGACAGGCTAGTGTCATGGCACAATAAGAATCAAGAGTCTATTTCATTATCAATTGTTGAAGCTGATTATATTATAGCCACCACATGTTCTCAAGTTTTGTGGATGAAACAAACTCTCAAGGACATACAACTAGAATTTTCAATTCATAATCCCATTATGTGTGACAACTCAAGTGAAGTCAATATATCAAAGAACCCTCTCATTCATTCTAGGACAAAACACATTGCAATCAAATATCATTTTCTCAGAGAAAAGTTTGCAGAGAAAGAGGTAAAAGTTGAAAATGTGTGTACCAGTGATTATAAATTGTTGATATTTTCACTAAGCCACTGCCTAAGGATAAATTTGAATATTTGAGACAGAAATTGGATGTTCTTCCCCCCACCTTCAGCACTCAATAATTTTTGTGTACGCTTTGGTTTAGGGGTAGCATATTGTTTCACACTTTTCGCCTTTGAACCTCTTGCACGGTCTCAGGGGGAGTTCCGAATTTTTATAAGCAATATTGGCACTACTTTTTATATTGTAATAATGGTTCATCTAGATATAGGAAGAAAAGGTAGAACAACATGAAAATAGGACATCTTTCAAGAAGTCGTAAATGAAATGTCTAATGTATTGCACATGTGTGATGATTAAAACAAATGGGGAGACTATGTGTAGTTGATAATTGGTGTCGGAGTTGTTGGTTGTTTCACCCTTTTTCCATTATTGTCAAAGGGGGAGAGAGCATCTATAAAGTGGTATGCGAGTGTGTTGACATCAATTCCAAAGGGGGGGATTGTTGGCATTATTTTCATTGATGTCAAGAGGTTGTAGAGAAGCAAGTTGCAATGTCAAGGGTGTCAAAAGGTTGCAAAGAAGCAGGTTGCAAGTGTGCAACATAACATGAAAATAGGTAATGGGCATAACATGTAGGTTATGCTACAAAACTACAAATATTGTAGGTTGCAAACAAATATGGGTTACTGAGTGCAAATAAGTATTGGAGTTGATATAAATATGCCTCATAGTCCATTACACCCATCGGGTTTGATTCAAGAGGACTACAAATTCAAATTCGATGATTCATGGTAGCTCGACTAGAATGGGACTTTGACTCGACGGTCTCTGTTACTTATCAGAGTATCGTCTTTTACTAGAAAGGCCATGTTGGATTTAAGTGGTCCCCATTTGTCTAGGTGTATGCATATGTACACATGTTAGCATATTAGTGGTTTGCTTAAGTTATGACCATGTTTGTGTGGGACCCATTATGTATGTGCTAGCATCTCGCTACACCGCGGAAAGTTGGAAGGTAGCCAAATGACCTTGTGGGATAACAAAGTCAAAGGCAAATGGTGTATCCCACTATCCCATGGCTTGTTTGAGTTGAGAATGAAGGTTGTACAGGGTAAGAATATTAACTGAATCAGAAGTCACCCTTTCTATTTCACAATCGTGATGACTAGAAAGAAAAGTTCTTCCAGGGTAAGTTTGAAGGAAAAAGATGTGCCAACCCTCCATCCTGAAGTGAGATATGTATCTAGCTATCCTGCAGTGCTAAGAAGAATTAGATGATGGCCATGCGGGATAAAATAATGAAGCGAGAGAAGGATCCCACTATCGTGTGATGTCAAAGACCATGAGTTAGAACTCTTGTAGGGAAAAATTAAATTGAAATACAGTGCATCCTGCGAGCCTGCATGGGTAACAAAGACTCATAAATGATGATGCAGATGATGAAAAGAAATATTGAGGTATCCTGATTGGATCGATAATCCACGTGGCAGTTGACCATGGTTGACCAGGTGACTTGGAAATCAATAAAAAGGACTTTTAACGATATTTCTGCATGTTGATAGGCACAAAGGTTTTACGTGGAAGTTGACCAACCTTGACTAAGTAATCTGACGAAGGGAAATGGAGACATATGGCTTCCTAGATTTTCAACGAGAATATCTAATATGCAGAGGTTGATAACAATGGATTCAAGTGTGGTAGTTGTCGATCTTTCTAGGGTAGGTCAATAGAGGATGGATAATGCATTAATGGTGATCGTGTTGCAAGTTGGTTGTGTGGCTTGAAGAAGGATTTCAAATCATTTTGGGTACAGAAAGATTACTAAACTTAGTAATATAAGTATAGAGAATGAACTAAAAAAAATAGGATGCATTTTCTACAAGCAGAAAATCTGAGATCATATTCAGGACAGAGAATAAAATCGTCAATGGTGCAGACCTCCAAGACAATTGATGAATAAAATATTCAAGTTTGCTGTAAAAAAATATATATTTGATGTGTATAGAGTCGATCGAATCTAGAAATAAATATAATGAAATTTGACATTGATATGAGTGGTTGTTGAGATAGAGATAGAGGTAGAAATAGAAATATATCAACAACTTGACTAGGTAGATAATGTGTTGAATAGAGGTGTGTTGTTGCAAAAAGAAAAGAAAGAAATCTACAAAGGTGGAGAAAGTAAGAATAGAGAAAAAATAGGCTATCCTAGAAAGTTAAGTTGTAGAAGAGAAGAGAAGGCTACAGATAGAGGAAGAGGAAGAAATAGAGGAAGAGATCCAACAGGCAAATAAATTCATTCTCATGTTATGAGAAATTTGTAAGCATTACAAAACTCATTTTTAACAAGTTTTCAATGCTGCATTGTAAATTTTTTATAATAATTGTAAATATCTGAGTGGGTGCTCAGAGAAGGGGTAGGTGTTCATAAAATCAAGGGTTGGTTCTCCTTAGGTTGGTGCCCTAAATTTCAGGGGTTGGTGCTCTGTCAGTTGGTACCCTAAACATTGTAATTTGTTATTCTCTATGAGGCTAGATTGGAGTAGTAGACACCAACAACTATTCTTACTTAGCTTTTTCCCTCATTTGGTTTTCCTCGTAATTCTATCTTGTGGTTTGATTTGTGTGTGTGTGTGTGTGTGTATGTTCTTAATTAATTTTTAGTTTCAGTACTTGCACACATAGTTAAACAATTTAAAATACACTAATCGACCCCCCTCTCAGTGTTCATTTGTGTTCTTCAGGGACAAGTAGTCCATGCCCTCTCTCATCATACTTCTCATGGATCACCTGGATAAGAACATCTAGAGTATATTAATGCTCTCTCTTCTTCCTCTCATGAACTCATAGCTTTTCTATTGATAGTTCATGGATGATTCTTTCTTTGCTCTTTTATTTGATCTCTTGTGTTCATGAGATAACATTTTTTAAGAATGATATTAGTTGTTGAGACATTTTGGTAACAAGGTCTCTTCGACTAGTTGACTTGAGGTCTTGTTTTTGGTTCTTAGCTTTTGTGTGTCTTTTGCCCTTGCTTGTCATTTTATCTTTGTTTGTCTTTTTGTTTTTTGTCTTATGTTGTGTGACCTTGCATATGTTTAAGTGAATTGAGATCCTAAGATTGGGATCTTGGTTCCCCGAGATTAGCAATATCTTATACTCCTTTTGATTTTGCTCTGCATTCCTCATCTTCTTCATCTTGCTTTCTTCTACTTTACCATGAGTATTTACGTAAGTTTATACTCCCACTAAAGTGGGGGATAAATTTAGCATCCTAAAATTGCACCACTTGCAATTTTGACCACATTTAAGGCCCTCACCTTAGTCGTCTCATCCCCATGCTTGATCAAGACATATTTGTGCCTCACTCATGCAACCAAGCTTCATATTTTCACTTTACACCTTGCACAACCCCTTGTTCCTGGCCCAAATTGGGGTAGGGCCAAGGTGCCACGCCCTGGTCCTTCCTAATTAGGACCCATTTTGGCCCCTAGGCCCTATCCCAAATATGAGCAAGAAGACAATTCCTAATGTCTGTCCATGTCAAAAAATAATGTATAACGACGGACAAGTATATGAGGAGTTCTTCCCCTCTCATTTAGCATAGCATGATATACAATTATAAGTTGAAATAGGAGGAGAAGGAAAGGAGACTACATTCAAGCATTCAATCATCATTCCTTAAGGTTGCATATTCTTCATCTATTCATTGTGGAGCATCATTACATCATTCATTTGCAAGGATGTGTGTTTGTTAGGGTTTTGTCATGTTCTTTCCATTTCATTTACAACATATGTGACTACATTCAAGAAGCAAAGCATCATCATCATATATTGCAGATTTGAAGGTATACATTTCCCTAATTTATTTCAAGCATTTGCAGTATTTCATTCAAGGTTGATTTCAAACTAGGCTTTGACTTAGGCAAACCCCTATTCCCAATCCTTTTCTCCTTCTTTCTATGTGCAAGAAATAGGTGTGTAGTTGTACCTCTGGAAATAAGCTTCAAACACAGAGATGGAAAAACCCTTTTCAACAATCAGAAAATTCAGAGGACTAAGAGGGTGGGTGTCTTGGTCTAAACACATGGTCCCTACTATTTTCGCAGAGAATCTCTAACTCATATCATACTTCTCAGATCCAGGTGCACAATGAAATCTAGAATCTGTAGCTCACTATTTTCAATTTCAATATTTTACTTATTCAACTTACAAAAGAGGGTCAAATACATTCCAAACATAATCAATTTATTTAGTATTCAATCCTTGTCTCATTTGGGATTGGATCTAGTAAATTCATTTCCTCTTTTGAATGTAAAGTCCTCCAAGTGAAAATTGGCTTAGTGATTTCTCCCTTCCATGTGGTGAATTTGCTAAGCCCAAAATTTTCCACTTTACAAATACCTATGTAAAATCTACCCCTCAAACACTACAAATTTTTTTCCAACATTGATTATCAACTTAAAAGACCATGAGTTGTTGAAAAAATGACTAGGAAGTTTGGAAAATTTTATATGCCAAGAAATTTATTCCCTACATTCTATATAAGCAATTTTTTGACCCTGCTCTAAGATACGAAATCTGCTAACCCTTGGAAGAGGGTTGGTCTTAGTAAGTTGGATTTTTCTAGGCCTCAACCAAGACCATTGCTTTGGTCACTAGTATCCCAAATGATACTGTGCACCTGTCCAAAGAGATAAAAGGTGATTATAAGGAGGCTATGTAGACTTTCCTCAAAAAAGGCAAGAAAATGAATTGTTTCCAAAGTGGGTTCAACCTGGTGGTTCTTCTAGAGGATTCATCAAGAATTGTAGTGATTTTGACATGCTATGTCACACTTGATGGTAGGTACAAAAAAATTCATTCCTATCTGTTTCCTATTCCCAATCAATTTTAGCTTCATTTGATGTTAAACTTGCCCTCCTAGTTCTTTACTTCTCTTGAAGAGTTGGTGTCTAAAATGGTTCGGTCTAGGGAAACCCCTCTTCACCAAGTCTTAATTGTGTGCCTATTTCAATATAATTTGGCACTCACCCTGGCCATTAACTCTAAGCCTAGAATTTTTAACCCCTCTTTACTTGCTCATCATTATAGCCCTAAGCACCCCACCCTAGGCACTACTTCCTCAATTGTAATGTCGACCCCTACGCTTAATTTGAATCCTTCCTATAGGGATTTTATCTCACCCCCGATAATTATGGATAATGTTACTATTGAGGCATTTAAAGATAGACAATAAGGTAAGATGGTGATTTTCTTTAAATCGCCTGGTTGTAAAGATAAGCCCTTAGATGACTCATATGCAAAAAACTAATAATTGTGAGAAGTCTTTGAGTTATGACTCTAGTTCCTCTAAGTAGTTAGATAATCCTATATAAAATGTTCCCCATCAATCCTCTCCTCTTTCCCCTCTTTAGGAGGACTCCACTTAATGTGAGGAGATTCCAAGTTTTTAACCTACCTAGTCCCAATGCATTCTCTACATTAAGCTAAAAAAAATGAAGAAACTTGTCATGCCTTCAATACCCATATGGAGTTATCTAAGTGGCTATAATGGTGGAAAAATGGTGAATGATAGGGGCATGTGCAGGATCATGGTGTGCCAAAACAGGCCCTTAAGTGGCAATGAAATTTCAAAAAATCAGAGTTATGCAACTTGACATGAAAAATTGAATAAGTTATGAACATTATTTTTAAAATATGTAAGAAGAGAATCTATATAAAATTGAATGTAGTTTCTAAGCTACTAGTTGTTTTTTGAAAAAAAAAATCCTATTTGATGAAAATTTTGAATTTCAATGCAGGAAAAAGATAAGAAGTAGATGTATGTCTGACCACCCTAATCACAATCAATTAATAATCTTTTTTTATAAGATTTATAATATAAGTATTAGACTCATGTCCGGATGTGACACATATTTTTTTATAATTTTTAATAAAATAAATAATTATTTATGATTTTTTTACTACAACTTTTCAGAAATTCAGAATATCCTAGGTCTGACCACCTTAACTTGGTCAAAACCTTATGAAATTTAATTTTTTTTATTTTTCCCTATAGTAGATGAAGCATAGGATGTGATGCATGTTTTAGATTCAAAAAATGTTATGCGGTTTCAAAGTTATGAGTATTTTTCAATCAGTCTATGAATCAGGAATTTTGTCAGAATTCAATTAGAAAATAAATAATAAATATTTATTAAAGTCAAAATAAGACAAGCCTTATATTGTTGGAAAGCTGAGAATGTCCTTAAAAACCCCTTTTTCGTTTTATCAATTTTGGCTATAAAAAAAGTCGTCAGCCACTAGTGTAAAGTCTGGAAAATCAAAGAATACTGAAAAACACATTTTTTCAGTTGACTTTCTAGGCTTGTCACTTCCAAGCCAAATCCCAGAGCAAACCCGAACCAAAAGATGGAGGGAAAAATTTATGTTTTAAAATTGGATATCCAATTTTGAAAAAATAAAAAAATTAATTTTAGAAATTTGGGCATAACTTTTGCATTTTATATCAAAATTTTGATTTTTTACAGGCGTTGGAAAGGTAATTAAAAGCTATATGATATGGAATAGGTATATTTTCAATTATTTTTTTAAAAAAATAATTATAATTCATTTAAATTCATCCTTCATTTTTACAAGATAAAAAAATGACTTTTTCATATGATTTCCCTATTGCATGAATTTTTGTAACAACCATCTCAAAATAAACTAAATAAGTAATTAATTAATAATAGAAAATTTATGAATTTTATTGAGTTTAATAGATTTTGGTAAACCATGTTATCTATGTTTTTTCCTTTCTCCACCTCTCTCTCCTAAAACCTATCACTCCACCTATTTGTTTCTTCCTCCCTCTCTTTTGTCCATATTTATATCTCTCTCTAGACCTATATATCTAACTATCAATGAATACCTCATTCAATCTCTCAAGCTCTACAAGGTGCTTATATTTCTACCTCTTCATAATTTCCTCCTCTATGTCACTCTCTCTTCCCTAAGATCTAGACTAGTCTCTCTGCATTTCCTTCTCATCTCTAGCAACAAAATTTAGAGGGGACAAGGAGAGGCATAGGGAAGTATCAAAAATAGGAGGGAGAGAGGTGAGAAGGAGAGAGTAATTGGGGGGAAGAGAGAGTGTGAGAGAGATAGAGATATAGGTAATTAGGTGGAAGGCGAAGAGAGAGAGGGAGGGGATGATTGGGGTGAAGAGAGAATGAGAGGGAGAGTTTGAGATTATTAGGGGGTAGGAGGAGAGGGGGAGAGGGAAAAGTATCAACAAAGAGAGAAGAAAGATGGGGAAAAAGGTGAAGAGAGACATAAAGAGTAATTAGGGGGTGGGTAGAGGGGGAGAGGGAAGTATCTATAAACCCATAGGAGGGGAGAGGTGATTGAGGGTAATTGAGGGAAAGAAATAATGTGAGAGAGAGTTGGGTGTAATTATCGGATAAGAAGAGAGAGAAAATAGTAAGTATCAACAAAAGGGGAGATGGAGAGATGTGGAGAGAGGTGAAGAGAGTGATAGAGAGAGGATAATTAGTGGGAGTAGAGGGGAAAAGGGAAGTATTAACAAAGAGATGGACTAGAGAGAGGGTAATCAGGGGGCTCTCTCCCCATCTCTCCCCCCTCTTTCTTTGTTGATACTCCCTCCTTTTCTCTCCCCCCTCCTCTTCCCCTAATTACCTTCTCTCTAGACCTCTCTCTTTTAACCTCTCTCCTCATCTCTCCCTCTCTCCCTTTGTTGATACTTTCCCATCCCCCTCTCCTCCCATCACCTAATTACCCCCAACTCTCTCTAATTTTCTCTTCCCCAAATGTCATCTCTTTGTCATACCTATCCTTACCTCTAACTTTACCATGTGACCCCTTAGGTGTTGTTAGGGGTCATATTGTGTCTTAATGAGTCATATGGTGTCCTATGAACCCTTAAGACACCATATGATGTTGTTAGGGGTCATATGGTGTCCTATGACCCCTTAGGACACCATATGGTGTCGTTGGGGGTTGTATGGTGTGCTAAGGGGTCATATTATGTCCTAAGGGGTCACAAGACATCGTATGACCCCTTAGACACCATATGATCCATTAAGTTTTGTTAGGGGTCATACTATATCCTAAGAGGTCATATGGTGTCTCGTGACCCTTTACGACACCATAAGACCCCTTAGGACATTATATGGTGTCGTTATGGGTTTTATGGTGTCCTAAGGGGTCATATGGTGTTTTATAACCCTTAGGACACCATATGAACCCTTAGGAAACTATATGACATTGTTTGGGTCATATTATGTCATAAGGGGTCATATGGTGTCATATGACCCCTTAGGATACTATATGATATCGTTAGGGGTCATATTGTGTTCTAAGGGATCATATGGTGTCTTATGATCCCTTAGGACACTATATGGTATCATTATGGATCATATCATGTCCTAAGGGGTCATATGGTGTTCTATGACCCCTTAGGACACCATATGGGGTTTTTATGGGTCGTATGGTCTCCTAAGGGGTCATATGGTGTCCTATGACCCCTTGGGACACCATATGACCCCTTAGGACACCATATGACCCATTAGGACACCATATGGTGTCATTAGGGGTCGTATGGTTTGTTAAGAAGTCATATGGTGTCATATGGCCCCTTAGGAAACTATATGACCCCTTAGGTGTCATTAGGGTTTATTTTGTGTCCTAAGGGGTCGTATTATGTCCTAAGGGGTCAAATGGTGTCTTATGACCCCTTAGGACACCATATGACCTCTTAGGACACCATTTGGTATTGTTATGTGTTGTATGGTGTCCTAAGGGGTCATATGGTGTTTTATGACCCCTTAGGACACCATATGGTGTCATTAGGGGTCGTATAGTGTGCTAAGGAGTAATATGGTGTCCTATGACCCCTTAGGAAACTATATTGCCCCTTAGGTTTTTTTAGGGTTTACTTTGTGTCTTAAGGCACCATATTGTGTCCTAAGGGGTCATATGGTGTCCTATGAGCCCTTAGGACACTATATGACATCGTTAGGGGTCATATTATGTCCTAAGGGGTCATATTGTGTCTTATGACCCCTTTGGACACCACATGGTGTCGTTATGGGTCGTATGGTGTTCTAAGGGGTCATATGGTGTCTTATGAGCCCTTAGGACACTATATGACATCGTTAGGGGTCATATTATGTCCTAAGGGGTCATATTGTGTCTTATGACCCCTTTGGACACCACATGGTGTCGTTATGGATCGTATGGTGTTCTAAGGGGTCATATGGTGTTCTATGACCCCTTAGGACACCATTTTTATGTTGTTATTGGTCGTATGGTCTTATGAGGGGTCATATGGTGTCTTATGACCCCTTAGGACACCATATGGTGTCATTATGCATCGTATGGTGTCCTAAGGGGTCATATGGTGTTCTATGATCCCTTAGGACACCATATGACCCCTTAGGACACCATATGGTGTCATTAAGGGTCATATGGTGTGCTAAGGGGTGATATGGTGTCTTATGACTCCTTAGAACACCATATGACCCTTTAGGTATCGTTAGGCATCATTTTGTGTCGTTAGGGGTCATATGGTGTCCTATGACCCCTTAGGACACAATATGACCTCTTAGGACACCATACAATGTTGTTGGGCATCATATGGTGTATTATGACCCCTTAGAACACAATATGACCCCTTAGGTGTCGTTAAGGGTCATATTGTGTCCTAACGGGTCATATAGTGTCCTACGACCCCTTAGGACACCATATGGTGTCGTTCGGGGTTATATGGTGTGCTCAGGGGTCATATTGTGTCCTAACAATTCCTAGGACATTATATAACCTCTTAGGACACCATATTACCTCTTAGATGTTGTTAGGGGTCATATTATGTCCTAAGGGGTCATATGGTGTCTTGTGACACCATATGACCCCTTAGGACACCATATCATGTCGTTATGGGTCTTCTTGTGTTCTAAGGGATCATATGGTTCTAAGGGGTCATATGATCTTAGATGACCCCTTAGGATACCATATGACCCCTTAGGACACCATATGGTGTTTCAAAGGGTCATATGGTGTTTTAAGGGGTCATATGGTGTTCTATGGGGTCATATGGTTTTGTATGACCCCTTAGGACACTATATGACATCGCTAGGGGTCATATTATGTCCTACGGGGTCATATTGTGTCTTATGACCCCTTAGGACACCACATAGTGTCATTATGGGTTGTATGGTGTTCTATGACCCTCTAGGACACCATATTATGTTGTTATGGGTCGTATGGTCTCCTAAGGGTTAATATGGTGTTCTATGACCCCTTAGGATGCCATATGGTGTCATTATGTGTCCTATGGTGTCCTAAGGGGTCATATGGTGTTATATGACCCCTTAGGAAACCATGTAGTGTCGTTAGGGGTCATATTGTGTGCTAAGGGGTCATATGGTGTCCTATGATCCATTAGGACACAATATGACCCCTTAGTATGCCATACAGTGTCCTTAGGGGTCATATGGTGTCCTATGACCCCTTAAGACATAATATAACCCCTTAGGTGTTGTTAGGGATCATATTGTGTCCTAACGGGTTATATGGTGTCCTATGACCCCTTAGGACACCATATGGTATCGTTAGGGGTTGTATGGTGTGATAAGGGGTCATATTGTGTTCTAAAAGTTCCTACGACATCATATAACCCCTTAGGACACCATATGACCCCTTAGGTATTGTTAGGGGTCATATTGTGTCCTAAGGAGTCATATGGTGTCTCATGACACCATCTGACCCCTTATGACACCATATCATGTCATTATGGGTCTTCTTGTGTTCTAAGGGGCCATATGGTGTTATATGACCCCTTAGGATGCCATATGACCCCTTAGAAAACCATATAGTGTCGTAAAGGGTGGTATGGTGTTGTAAGGGATTGTATGGTGTCCTAAGGGGTCATATGGTGTCCTATGACCCCTTAGGACACTATATGATGTTGTTAGGGGTCATATTATGTCCTAAGGGGTAATATTGTGTCTTATGAGCCCTTAAAACACCACATGGTGGTGTTATGGGTCGTATGGTGTTCTATGACCCTCTAAGACACCATATTATGTTTTTATGAGTCGTATGGTCCTCTAAGGAGTCATATGGTGTCTTATGACCCCTTAGGACACCATATGGTCTCATTATGTGTTTTATGGTGTCATAAGGGGTCATATGGTGTTATATGACCCCTTAGGACACCATATGACCCCTTAGGACACCATATGGTGTCATTAAGGGTCGTATGGTGTGCTAAGGGGTCATATGGTGTCCTATGACCCCTTAGAACACCATATGACCCCTTAGGTATCGTTAGGTGTCTTTTTACATCGTTAGGGGTCATATGGTGTCCTATGACCCCTTAGGACACAATATGACCCCTTAAGACACCATGTAGTATCTTTAGGGGTCATATGGTGTCCTATGACCCCTTAGGTGTTGTTAGGGGTCATATTATGTCCTGACAGGTCATATGGTGTCCTACGACCCCTTACGACACCATATGGTGTCGTTAGGGGTTATATGGTGTGCTAAGGGGTCATATTGTTTCCTAAAGGTTACTAGGGCATCATATAACCCCTTAGGACACCATATGACCCCTTAGGTATCATTAGGGGTCATATTGTGTTCTAAGGGGTGATATGGTGTCTCCTAACACCATATGACCCTTTAGGACACCATATTGTGTCGTTATTGGTATTCTTGTGTTATAAGGGGTCATATGGTGTTATATGACCCCTTAGGATACCATATGACCCCTTAGGACACCATATGGTGTCTTAAGGGGTCATATGGTGTTCTAAGGGGTCATATGGTGTCCTATGACCCCTTAGGTGTTGTCATGGGTCATATTATGTCCTAATGGGTCATATGGCATTCTATGACCCCTTAGGACACCATATGACCTGTTGGGACACTATATGGTGCTATGGGTTGTATGGTGTCCTAAGGGGTCATATGGTGTCCAATGACCCCTTAGGACACCACATGACCCTTTAGAATGCCACATTGTGTCATTAGGGGTCGTATGGTGTCCTAAGGGGTCACTTGGTATCTTATGACCCCTTAGGACACCATATGGTGTCATTAGGGGTCTTATTGTGTCTTAAGGGGTCATATGGTGTTGTATGACCCCTTAAGACACCATATGACCCCTTAGATGACCATATGGTGTCATTAGGGGTCATATTGTGTCCTAAGCTCTCATATGATGTTTTATGACCCTTTAGGACATGATATAACCCATTAGGAAACCATATATACTAAGTTTCAAATAAGGAGAGATATAAGGGTGAAGAGAGATCAATAAATTAAGGAGAGGGAAAAGAACTAAAGGACAAGGACATAAATAGAGATATAGATATTAAGGAGTATGAAGTGAGAGGGAGAAAAACTAAAGGACAAGGATGGATAGAAAGAGGTAGACATATCTAGATATTAAAAGGAGAGAGGGTGATAGAGATAAAAAAATGAGATAAAGGGAGAGGCAGATGAATAGATATAGAGAAAGAGAGAGGTAAAGAAAAAGATAAATATATGAAGAGATGGATAAAAATTGATAGAGAGGGGTAAAGAGAGAGATAAAAAAAGGAAGAGATGGAGAGATATAAAGGAAGATAAATATCGATAGATAGAGAGATGTAGATAGTGTGTGTGTGTGTGTGTGTGTGTGTGTGTGTGTGTGTGTGTGTGTGTGTGTGTGTGTGTGTGTGTGTGTGTGTGTGTGTGTGTGTGTGTGTGTGTGTGAGAGAGAGAGAGAGAGAGAGAGGGGGGGGGGAGAGAGAAAGAGGAAGATATAGAGATATATAAAGGAACTATAGAGAAGGATGTGGGGAGAGAGCCAGAGATATATAAAGATGGAGCAAATAAAGAGATAAAGGTAGAGAAAGGGAAAGATACTTCAAGAGGGTGATAGAGGAAGAGACAGAGAAGTAGATTAATCATGTATAGAGGAAGATATATAAAGATAGAGGAACATGTAAAAATAGAGATTGATAGGGAAAGAGATGGAGATGTGAAGATGGATATAAAGATAGATATGGATAGAAAGTGATAGAGAGAGTAAGACCAATGGAGGGATAGATGGAGTGAATAAGTGAGATTTAGAGATAATGAGATATAAATATACATGAAGATAGATCTATAGGGATATAGAGATAGAGGGGACAATATAGGGAGAGAAAGGAGGTGATAGAGAAAAGTAATATATAAGTATAGGTAGGATATGGTAGAGGAGGGAGATAAATAGAGAGAAGAGAGATTATTAGAGAGAAGTATAGAAATAAGGAGTGGCAATGATGGAGTGGGAGAGAGAGAGAGATAGGAATAGAAAGATGGAGATATATGCAGAGATGCATGTAACTTGGGAATTTATTTATCTAGATGGTATGAGAAAATAAGTGACATAAGTAGAAAAGAAAGAGATAGATAAAATATATTATATAAGTATAGATAGACAAGTGATGGATAAAGGAGGTGATAGGAAAAAATGAGACTTTGTATGCAAAATTTGTGAGTATTTAAAGTTTTAAAATTGAAGGACTAAATTGAAATGATTAGAATTAATTTTTGTTATATAATATCATCAAATTACCTCATGCATTTGATAGGTTTCTGAATTACCTTTCCAACGCCTATAAAAAATCAAAATTTCGATAAGAACACAAACATTATGTCCATTTTACTAAACTATATTTTTTATGTTGAGAAAAACGGATATCTAATTTGAAATTAGATGTCCGATTTGGAAAAGTATGACATCACAATAGTGACATCACAAATCGGATATCCGATTTGGTTTGGTATTACCAAACCAAATTCAAATTTTGGCCGACCCAAACAAAAGGTCAAAGCTTATTTTGGCATGTTTGGAAAGGTTTTAAACGAATTTTTTTTCCATTGCCACTTTTTGGCCCCCCGTGATCTTGCACATACCCATATATCAAGAGGAAAACTACCCTTTCCCTCAAAGAGAGATGAGAGTTTCACTATTGATTACCCTTCAAACACGTTTCACCATGTTACATTAGGAAGAGGAGAGGATGATTCATTAGATTCAATCTCTCCACACGAAGATGGTAGATTGATTTCTGAATGAATTGGGAATGATAAGTTGATCCCCTCTTCCTTATTTGAAATGTGAAAGGAATTGATTGAATTATGTAGTGCAAAATTGACAAAGAATTAATTCTAACTTGAGATTGGAATATGGGATGAAGTTGTGCACCTGGATCTGGAAGTAATATGTCAAGACGAAGTCATCTTGGGAATTTGAGGAAAATTTGCCTAGACCGTAGCAGGAATGTACACAGTCCTCCAAAAAAACCATGGAACGAAAAGGGTTTTTCTGTCTTTGCAAATGAAGCCCAAATCCGAAAGTACAGCTGTGCACCTACAACCTACACACAAAAAAGAGAGGAAAATGGGTTGGGATTGGGGGTCTTCCTTTAGGTCAAACCCCAATTTTGGAATTAACCAAGTAATGAAAGAAAGTACTTGCAAGTAGCTGTAAATGAAAGACTGAATTGTGAATCACCTCAAGGGAGGTTGTAGTAGCAGTGTTGATAGAAATGCTTGTGTAGAATTGAACGTTGTAATCAATCTCCTCTTCAATGGTTGAATCCTTGACTTGAATGCAACACCTAGCCTTGAAGGGATACTTGAGAATGCTCAATGCTAGAAAAGAATGCTTGAATTCTCTTGAAAGCTTGATCTCATGTAAACTTCCCACTCATCCTACTTATTGAACTTTTTTTTTGCAAATGAGAGGACGAATGACCCTTAAATACATGATAGTGGATTTGATTTTCGTCATAGGCCAACATTAGGGGAATTTTCCGCCCGATGCAAAACCAATGATGAAACCCTAGGAAGGGTCCTGCCCCAAAATAGGATAAGGACAGGGGCACCACACCCCTGTCCTAGGAGGAAAAGGGTGCCACACCCTTGTCCAAGGGGGGACAGTGGTGCCATGCCCCTGTCTTACCCCTTTCTCCAAGGCAGAGTGCGGACGGGCTGATGTAGAGGCCAAGGAAGAAGTTGTTTCTGAGTGCTGAGCAATCTCCGGTCTTCGATCAGGCTAGAGTATTTGAACTCACGTGCATGAGGACCCTAATGCAGTCGAAAATCATGAGGGTCACAATTTTATGACACTACATTTAGCCCCCACTTTAGCGGGAGCATAAGCGTACGCCAATACTATCGGTAAAGTACAAGGAAACAAGATTGAAAGAATTTTACTACGTCAAGGAGCCAAGATGCGCCAAGCCCCTAGTGGACTTAGGATCTTACGACTTTGATTGACAGAGTAAAAGGAAAGATCAAGAAGGGGAGAATGATGCCTGAAAGTAGAAAAGTTCCCTTCACTATGAGTCATGAAAGCAAGGATACAAAAGATTACAAAGAAAATCAAAGTTCACTAAGTAATTCTAAGTATCACAAGAAGGAAAATATGAGCGGAGTGTATGCCCCCACGTTAAAGCGATCGCACGTGCCTTATCAGGAGAGATTGCTTTAAGGTAGGATACACCCAAGAGAGAGAGAAGAAAGGGAGCATGTTATCGCAAGGATTTAGCCCCCAATCAAGAAATAAACCCAAGGATAATGAACACAAATCGCGAGGTAGTGTTGTTTTCCTCAGGGTTAGTATGTTGTATGATAATTCATGCATATCATATATATGTGCATATAATAATTTTCATTCCCCAAAGAAGGAAACTACCTTAGAAGAAAGGGAAGAGAGGATGTCTTTTGAGTCAACATGAAAGAGACCAAGAAAAGATCTCAATGCTTTGGATCATCCCCAAGTAGACATTAAGGGAACCACAGAAGAATAGGGATACATAGAAAAAAAAAAGGTCACAAAAGAGAAAGAAAGGAGAGAGAGAAAGATCTGTAGTGCTAATATTACTAATCTAGCATGACATCTGCCTCCCGATCTTACTGATCACTATTTTGGGAAGGCGAGAAACATGCCAGAGGAGTGACATCGAGCACAATAGATGAAGCTATCACAAGATCCAAACAAGGACTATGCTCATGTGGTAAATCACTTTGTTTGATTCTAGGAGCTAGAATTAGGGTTTGTGAAAACTTATCCGATAAATGCTTGTCTATGTCAATATATTCATACTCACTATCAAAAGCATTAGGAGTTGTACTACCATCATGAATAACATTTTCACCCATTTCTTCATCAAAGTTTAGAGAAAGAGGAGTAAGAACACAAATAGGATTAAAACCATCACATGTTTTATGCAACTTATGATTTGGAGATGTAGGTTGAACATCTTGTTTAGGAGAAAATGGAATCATGTCAATTGTTGGAGTCTTAGGAGATTGATTATTTGGGGGGATAGGTTCACTAGCTCGAACACAGTGTCTTCGTCGACATTCTCTCGCATAATGATTCCGTCGAGTCTTAGTGGAAGACTAAGAAGGGGGAAGAACATCTGAAAAAGTAGAAATGTTTCTCGCCTTTATAGTTGAAGGTTTAGGTTGAGGTCTTTTTGGTTGAACAATAGGAGAAGAAGGCCTCTTCTCTCGATAAGAGGAAGGAGGTGGAACTGCGCCATAGAAAGGAGGAATATTAGGTGTAGGAAGGAGACCAGGTCCATCATGAGGAGGAGGTATAAGTCTGACCTTAGGAATAATATTGGTGTTCTCCTTAAGAGAAGGTAAAGTTACATCCATAGGTATAGGTGGACAATCTTCCTTAGGATGGAGATTAGTTCTATCCATGAGGGGGAAAACCTTATCTTGAAGAATAATAGGAATGTCAAGTGTTGGGAATCTAGGTTGACTTAAGGATAAGATCATATCGTTCTTCCATTTTTTATAAGATTTAAAAAGAGCATCGCTCCTTTTTGGAAGAGATTGAAATTATTTAGACCAAAAGAAATCAATAGGAACACCGAGTCTTCTTTAGAATGGACAAAATAATATATGGTTCACGGTTATGATTTCTCCATTATGAGGAAACTTGAGACACTTATAAATTGGAGAAGCAATAGCATTCATGGAAGATAGCCAAGGATAGCCCAACTTCACACGAAATTGCTTAGAAGATGGTATGATAACAAAGTCAACATCCATGGTTTTAGCATGAACTTCAATATGAAGGGTGATAGAGCCAATGGTAGGACAAGAGAAGCCATAAAATAACTTCACAACCACATTAGAAGCCTCATATAGTGGTGTATGCAATCGTAAAGTGAAAAGATACTCCTCAATTATGACATTAACCATGCAAGAGGGATCAATAAGGGCACCATAGAAAGGGATATCCTTAACCTTCACAACTATGTATAAAGGGCCATCGGTTGTTCTAATATTCTCACTAAGGTCGAATGTAATACAAGTATCCTTAGGAATATCCTATGTTTCTACCATATTAACCAAGTTTGGAGCCATAGAAGTGAATTCTTTAGAGGAGAGAGAATTAGGCACAATCTCAATAACATTAGAGGTATGAGAAGGCAAGGGATCAGTGAAAATCTTAAGATTTTGATTAGGAGGAGCTATTGATTTATTCCCTTTATCATTCACACCTGCCATAGATATAGTATTATTATCAGTCAAGTCTTGAATCTTATTCTTCAATGCGAAAAAATTCTCAATATCATGTCCAAGTTGACGATTAAATTGACAAAAGGAATTGTTATCAAAATAAGGTGATGCAAGTTTAGAAGGATCAAATTTTTTTATAGGAGGAAGTTTGATAACATTTCTATGCAACAACTGAGACACAATACTCTGTAAATATTCATTCAAAGGAGTGAACTATCTATCTCTTTGGAAATGTTTTGAAATAGAAGGCACACCGATTGTATAATTCACATTGTTGTTGTTGATTGGATCATTAAACTTGATGAAGATTTTTGTTGGTTTGAACTTCGCAAACAATTTTTGAGCACCCTCCCCCTTATCACCTGGAGCCATAGGAGTGGATTGCTCCATTTGACTCACAGCTAGTTGATAATTGTGGATTCTTGCGTACAACTACAAAAAGGAAGTAAACTTTGACAAAAGAATTTTTCCCTGATATCTATTTGCAAATTAGAAATGAAAATTCTTTGAATATCATTATCGGGTACATGAAAAGAAATTTGAGCACACAAATGCTTATATCTACCAATAAAATTAGTCACTTTTTCTTTAACACCTTGTTTACAATGCATTATATCAGTCAAAGTGATTTTAGGGCCAATGTTGTTTTGAAATTATTGAATGAAAGCATTTGCTAGTTGTTGAAAAGAAGTGATTAAATAAGAAGGCAAAGAGCAATACCATTTCAAAGCCTTATATCTTAGTGTTCTTGTAAACAGTTTTGCAAGCAATCTTTGATCATAAGCAAAATTAGTACACAAGGTTTGAAATGTTCTAACATGCGTAAGAGGATCACCATTTCCATTATAGAGTTCCAATTGAGGGATCTCCAAATGTTTAGATGGCATGACTTTAACAATATCAAGAGAAAGTGGGCTCACAACATCAAAGGCATGCACACTAAACTTGGATTGACTCATAGAAGTAATTTGTTGTTGTAAGGAAGACACGATTTGAGAAATATTGTTAATTGTCACTTCGATAGAAGAATTGATGTTAGACATAGGTGATTGAGAAGGTGGTGTGATTTTATTGAAAGAAGGCATGGACTAAGAATAAGGTAGTGGGACATTATGATAAGTAGGCATGGGTGATGATTGGGTAGGAAAAGGGACACTTAAAGGAGGAATAAAGTTGTTGAAGGAATTGCCCCCTTGTGTTACATTGATTGGTTGAGGAATAGTAAGAATATTCATGGAAGACATAGGTAACGATGGAGGATTAAATGAAGAAGAGGGATTGCCCCCATGACCCATGGTTGTAGGAATGTCATTTTAAGTTGAAGTAGCCATGATGTTAGATGCGAAAGTAGGAATACTAGTCATAGGAGTAGTCAAAGGAATAGAAGAATTGACTTGTGTTGAAGGTTGTGAGTAACCTAGGGTTTCGGCACAACTCTTGATAGGCATGACATTAGAATCAACAATATGTGTAATGCCACGCAATATATCAATTCCATTCTTATCACTTTGAAGCATGTGTTTAAGATCTTCAATTAATGGAAGAGCTTCACTATTAGGGTATTCTGGGAACATCCATTGTTGAAAGTTATCAAATTTATTGTCCAATGTAGAAATTCAATCTAAAGAAACCCTAGTTAAAGCTTCTTCTTCATTATGGGATCCATCAATGGGGTGAATAGGCACATGATTAGTATGGGAAGCATGATCCTCATTAAAAAAGTCACCCAAATTAGGCTCCATCTGTTCAGTAATTAAACCTTGGGAAGCCTTAACTCTAATGCTCCATCTAACAAGGATAGGATAGGTAGGACTAATAGTGGTAAAACTCATGCACTAGAGAGAAAAAATGAATTTTGAGTTGTGGAACAAAGCTTACAAAATTGAGTAATGTAAAATTTAAGAAAATAATGATTACACAATTTGAACTTTGTTGGAGGAAGGGAATGACACAATTTCCAAAAATGAATTGAAATTGAAATTTTAAAATTAGGGCCAAGGGAATGGCACCTAATTTTAAAATCAGAATTTTTAAAAACAGGGCAAACTATAATTAACCTCTTAATTTTAAAAAAATTCTTGAAAATTGAAATGTTGAATTTTGAAGGTATTTATGATTCTAGAGGGATCAAAAATTGATAAAATCAACCAATCTTCTAGATTTAGGCTAGTAAATACAATCATAACAGTCTCCCAAAATTTTGGGTGAAAAGTCAAGGACCATGGCGGAAATGCAATGGTTCGACCAACTTTTTTTGAAATTTTCACAGATGGATATTATGATGATTTTAAAGCTAACCTCAAAAAATTAGCAAATTTTACGATTTCTAGATGGGTGAAATAAAGGCGAAAATGTGAAAATATGACCCTATTAGGGTTTTGAAGAAAAACAGGAATTGAATTGCAATTTTGAAAAGGGTCAAACCTAATGGATAGGGACACCTTGGAAAATGTTTAAAAATCTGAATTGAAATGAAATTGATTTGAAACTCACACAAAATCCAATTAAATTTGAAAATTAGGGTTTTATGACCTAACCACTTAATTTTAAAATTTGAATTTTGGGGAAAAGGGGGGAAATTGAAATTTTGAATTGCGAGATTGAAGACAAATCCGAGAACAATCATAAATCTGAAAATTAAGTTGAAATCCAATTTTTGAACAAGTTCAAGATGATTTTTGAAAATTGAGGTTTTAACAAATAACCTCTTAATTTTATAAATTTTATTTGCAAACTGAACAAGACGAGGAAATTGAATTTGACAAACAAAACAATTTTCAAATCTAAGATAACCACAAGCAATTTTTACAAATCACAAGTTCAATTTTAATTAAAAACTAGGGTTTTTAATGATTTAACCACTAAGTTTGTAGAAATTTGAAACTTTTAAATGAAAAATAAGCAATTTTGTTCAAAGGAAAGCATGCAAGATGTCGTGTTCACCAAAATGTAATGGTGGGGAAATGGTGAATGATAGATCAAGAGGAAAACTTCCCTTTCCCTCAAAGAGAGATGAGGGTTTCATTATTGATTACCCTTCAAACACTTTTCACCATGTTACATTAGGAAGAGGAGAAGATAATTCATTAGATTCAATCTCTCCACATGAAGATGGTAGATTGAATTCTGAATGAATTAGAAATGATAATTTGATCCCCTCTTCCTTATTTGAAATGTGAAAGGAATTGATTGAATTATGTAGTGCAAAAGTGACAAAGAATTGATTATCAATTGAGATCAAAGTATGGGATGAAGTTGTGCACTTGGATCTGGCAGTAATATGTTAAGATGAAGTCGCCCTGCGAATTTGAGGAAAAGTTGTCTGGACCGTGGTGGGAATGTACACAGTCCTTCAAAAAAATTGTGAAACAAAAAGGGTTTCCTCGCCTCTGCAAATGAAGCTCGAATCTGAAAGTACAGTTGTGCACCTGCAACCTAAACACATAAAAGAGAGGAAAATGGGTTGGCATTAGGCGTCTACCTTTGGGTCAAACCCCGGTTTTGGAATTAACCAAGTAATGAAAGAAAGTACTTGCAAGTAGTTGTAAATGAAAGACTGAATTGTGAATCACCTCAAGGGAGGTTTTAGTAGAAATGTTCATAGAAATGCTTGTGTAGAATTGAATGTTGTAATGAACCTCCTCTTCAATGGTTGAATCATTGAATTGAATGCAACAGCTAGCTTTGAAGGGAGACTTGATAGTGCTCAATGCTAGAAAATAATGCTTGAATGATCTTGAAAGCTTGATCTCGTTGAGCTTTTTTTTGCAAATGAGAGAATGAATGCCCCTTAAATACATGATATTGGATTTGATTTTCATCATGGGCCGACATCGAGGGAGTTTCCCGCCCGATGCACAACCAACAATGCAACCCTAGGAAGGGTCCTACCCCAAAATAGGGTAGGGACAGGAGCACCATGCCCTTGTCCTGGGAGGAAAAGGGTGCCACGCCCCTGTCCAAGGGGGGATAGTGGCACCATGCCCCTGTCTTACCCCTTTCTCTAGGGTAGAGTGTGGACAAGGTGATGTAGAGGCCAAGGAAGAAGCTATTTCTGAGTGTTCAGCAATCTCTGGTCTTTGATCAGGCTAGAGGATTCAAACTCGCGTGCGTGAGGACCTTAATGGAGTCAAAATTTGCTAGGGTTGCAATTTTATGACACTACAATGGCAGATGGCACACATCCACCAAGAAAAATATAAAATTATATTTTAGAAAAGTGGTGTTTGATGAAGCCCAAGAATGGCCAAATAAAGAAATTGATAACAAGGCTTGGGAGAAAACTAAAGAAATGAGTAAAAATTTTGAGAGTTAGATGGTTATAGGAAGGGAAATTAAAAATTATCAAGCAAGAGGCTAAACTAAAATAGAACTAAGAGGTCCTTATGAGCAACATCAAAGAGCTAGTTGAGGTTTTGCAATAAAAACTAGAATGTTGAAAGGAGAAGAAGGAAAATACAAGGATGAAGGGAGAAGCATTTCTTGTGGCTCAGAGTAGAGTCTTGTATCAAGATTAAAAAATTCTATATTTGATTCAATTCTATCATTTCCCCATCGAGGTCACCAATTATACAAAGGATTTGGCCCCTAAGTGTGTTTCTTTTGAGGATTTGGACTACCTTAGTAATAATGATCAGTAGGCTAGTCCCTTGTTGTGTCTTTCAATTATTTTTTTATTATTTTAATATAAAGAGTTTCTATTTTTTATTTTTTAATTAATCTCACTTCTAATGAGATTCATTCCATTTTCTTAATGGCAATCTTGTAATGGGTCTAAGCCCTTTTCTATGCTTAAGTAATCAAAACTTAATTAACCAAATATTTTCCATCTAATTTACAAGTGTTTACTTCATAACTTTTTTTAACCCTATTTGTGTCAACTTGAGAAACCACTTTTATGATTAATTTAAAAACATTAAGCTCTCATAAATAGGTTTATCAATAGACCCAGAACTAGCCTCGAGAGTTCATTCATGATGGCCTTGCCTACGTATCATCTCATGGGAAGTCAGAGGCTTCCTATTTTGCACTTAGAGGGAGTTCATTCTCTCCTCTTGATGAGATCTCTTATCTCTCTTTAAATATTGACTACTAAGTGAATCTATTAACTTAGTTCTATTACAATAAGAGCATTGCCATTGCCATCAAGTGTTGATTTCATACTTACCAATCATTAGTTTCTAAACATACACACATGCATATATATAGTGGTCATATCATATATCACACACCCAATGACTATCTCAAGAATACATTGCATATGTACACAAGGGAGTAGCTCATACACATCATATATACACAAGATGACTAGATCTATTATACATCACATACATTGTGAGTATCTCCATTAAACATCACTAATACATAATGAGTCACTTGTACCAGAATCACAAAGAAAATAGTGACTGGCTCATACAGACATCACCAATACGATGACTACTAGCTCATATAGGCATCACAAAGGCATAGTAACTGTATCATATAGGCAAGGAAAAAAAATATTGACTAGATTATGTAGACATTACAAAGACAATACCAAATAGATCATATTTAAGCATTGGAAACAAAAGAGTGACTAGATCATATAGGCATCACAAATACAATAGCACCTAAATCATATAGGCATCACAAATGAAATAGTGACTAGATCATATAGGCATTATTAGGAGGTAGTGATTAGCTCATCCATAATGGTGAATTATCTCCTATCCATAGTGCATCCTAGATAGAAAATGAATGTTAGTATGTTGTGGACTACACCATGCATCCCATTCTTTTCCAAGTGGTGTTATACACTAGTGGATAATTGGGAAGAGGATTTAGTGCATCTCATACTACAACACAGCTTCATCCATAGCCCAACAGGGTCAAAACCATCTAACAAATGTGAAGAGGATTTGGTACATCCCATAGTACACTATAGGTTAGTCATCAATCTCAAGGATTTTATTAATTAGTGAACCAAGATAGCCTAGTGCATTCTAACTTTAGTCTATCCAATCATAAAGAAGTAGCTTCTGACATATATCACTTCATGACCTTAGTGATACTATCAGCTATCTACTTCACAATCTTGGGTAACACTTGGTATCAATCACCCTTATGCTATAGGTAACTACTAGTAGACCCCCCCCCCCGATACAATGATTAGCTCTAGTTACCACTATCCTAATGGCAATGTAACTACATGTGCAACCATTACTCTATCAAATCATGGATATCCTCTAGCAATCCTTCACCTCTTTGAATTAGGTGAACATTGACTAATCAAAATGACATAAAAATGGCTCTAGGCATCTACCATTGACACAATCCAATAACAACATGCTAAATATTACCGTATCATATCTAAGATAGTCGTTGGCAACTTCACCTTTGTGTACTACATGAATACTGACTAAACTAATAGACTAGACATCAATCATCGACATGATTAAATGACTTCTTGTCACTATATAAATATCCTGACGGTTCATGCTTGTGGGAGACATAAAAAATTATATTTACATTACTAAACAATTTGATAAGTATGGCACAATAGACTAACTTAGGAGTTTATACACATATTCCTATTATAATCTTGGGGTTAAGTTCCACAAACACATAACAATCTCATAGAACCAACTCAAGATGGTCTCCACTCAACATGTACCCTTAAAAAAATACTGACTATAAATTAGTCAACACATTCACTTCCTTTAGCTTTCTAATCAGAAGGATATCATGTATTAAATACAAATTATAAGGTTTTCTTAACTCTTTCTTAACCATCTAATAATTATTTAGCCTCATCTAAATCCTACTAAAGAAGGAAGGTCAAACTAACTGGAAAGAACCACTTTAAAATTTTGAGTTATCCTCCCCATACCCTTCCGCTATGATCTCATGGTCATAGAGGCTTCCTTCACCAAGACTACCTATGAACCTACTTCCAAATGGGGAAAATTCATACCTAGTTCTCCATATTGGATCTATTAGAGGATACATACTCACTGTTTCTCAAATTAGCAAACCTATACCATGACACTTCCATCCACACTTGTCAATATTTAAAATAAACTTTAACACCTTTATTATTCATACTTGACAACAACTATGAAATGTCCCAAACATCTAATTGGATTAACAAATATAATAAGCCTAAATGGTAAATTACCTTTACAAAAACATTAATAGGTAGACTTTGCTACTCATTCACTTAAACATGAAATCACAACCCACAAGAGAATTAGTGTCATGTTACTTAGTTATTGATTGGATATCTTTGTTAGGATTTATCCAAGTTGTTAATATGTAAGGTTGGTGATGAGACCCAAGAGAATTGCATCGTATTGTAGTGTCAATTACAAAATAAATGGACTGCCACCTCTTTGACTAGTCTAATTGCAAAGCAATTCTAGTTTTGCTTTCAATATTATCCATGCCTAAAATGTCATAGTTCTTATAACATAGATGTATCACTGCATTAGTCATGATTTCTACACAAGATATCATCATCCAACAAATCATATTACCCTTTCCATAGTTCCCATGATAGTTTTCCTATCAAGATTATTCTACTTAAGAGATCAATTAACATCATATAGCTAGGTAAAGCTCTAATCCATTAGTTTGAGTTAGACTATCAAGGGTATCAACTTGTTACGCTAAGATATATTTAATAGTAGGTTATTTAAATACTACATACTGATGTCATTCTCCCTAGTGTTATTATGCAATGGTATCTTAAGTTTGTATTAAGTCATATTCCTAGTACACAATATAAGGAGGTCAATGCAACTATAGATCAAATTTAAAACTTTGTGCCACCTTATTAATGAACACACTTGGGATTTTCATGGTATTTCTTAATAAAATTTAGGGACTCTCAATTTTACAACTCATAGTGTTGACTAGAGTCAGACTATTCACACTAATACTAAGATGGAGGTTTTATTTGGGCTCACAACCTAAAATATACAATTACAAATAATCAAAAAATAGTCTCGTAAACTACCAAGACCATTTTCTAAAGCATCAATCACTATATTAATGTAGCTAAGCCTTTATATTCCTTTCACTACAAATTGTATGGGGAGCTCATAGTTCCATTTAAAACTTGTTTGTAATCAATTAAATGTGATGAAAGCCCCCAAATTGTGGTAGGGGAGAGGACCCTATTCATGTGTACCCTAACTTCGTGCTTTGCAAAACCCTACGTGGATATTTCAAATCATTCCCAATTTTGTACAGCAATTGACTCATCAAGTCTTCTATTTAAAAAATCATTTTCAAGTCCACATGGCCAAATATGATGCCACATCAGCATGCATTTTTGTAAATGTGTTCAAAATAATCTCAAATTGTGATAAGACTAATAGATATGCACTAAGTCATGTTTATTTGTGCACTAAGTTGTATTTACTCTTGCACTGATCACATAATTGATTATTTTAAAAAAATATAGAGATAATTTTTTTATCATAAGCATTGACATGATGCTTATAAGACACCACTATAGCATGTAATAGACCCTCTCACCTATTAGCATGTAATAGACCCTCTCAGCTATTGATGTTCTCCCCTATATTCTTCCATACATCGTGCAGATTGTACCATGATTTTTGCCTTTTTTTTTCCTTCATTTCCTACTTTCTGCCCTTCTCTCATGCGGTTTTTCTCCGCCTTCTCCCTTTTGGAGGCCATCTTTCCACCACCTTTTTACTCACACGAATTTCTTTGTCATTTCTCTTCATGTTTTTCCAGCCAGTCTCTCTCAATGCTTCTCCTCCACACCATTCAGCTATTTTTCTTCTCCTCTAATTCATTTTTTCCTTAATTTAATGAAGTCATAACGATTGTCCCTTAGGTAAGGATTCCATGCTTATATAACTGCACAAACTCCCTTTGTTTACCCACGCTCTCTCCTCATCAATGCACGTTGTCCCTTATCGTCCCCTTTTATTATATCAACACAGATTTTGATTTTCTTCATTTATATTCATTTTTCACTTCATTTGCAGTATCCAAGCATGGCGTTCTTCAGAAGTGGCCTGTTGTGGGCAATCATGTTTTTTGCAATTAATGGAGTCTGGGCTGCCACTTCTACTTCTGATACCATCATCAAGGCCTGTAATGATTCCTTAGATAGAGACTTTTGCATTTCATCTTTGTCCAAAGCTCCCGGGGCTTTGCAGGCAGATTTAGCCCATCTTTCTGTTATTGCAGTCCATTTGTGCATTGAAGAGGTGAAACCAGTTTATGATTTCATTGTAGATCTCCGAGAAAGAAATCCCAATGTTTCTGGTCTTAAAGACTGCGTGGAGCTCTTGGAAGATACAAGGGATGAACTTCATGACTCAGAGTCAAAATTAAGGCGATTATCTGATGCCAATTTTAATGAATATATGGCAGATGTGATGACATGGTTGAGTGGTGGAGAGACTAATCAAGATAATTGTGTCAGTGGGTTGCAAGAAACCCATGTTTCCTTGCTTTCCGCAGTTAAGGCTAAGACAGATTATCTTGCAATGTTGATTGATGATGCTCTACTTGTCGTTAACAATGTTGCAGACCAGGGACATATTTGAATATTGGGTACTTAATGCTTTGCTGTTTGTTCAGGGATCAAACCTTTTTAACATAAGTCTCTCTGGTTAGTGCCATTACATATATTAAATAAGTTATATTTGGATCAATGATAACTGATCTTTGAAATCCGAATTCAAATCTGTTTGTTTGTTATTTCGATTTGTTGTTGTGGAACATATATCTGTTATAAATAAGTTACATTCAGATTGATAATAAACTGATCTTTGAACTTCATACCTAGATGGCTATTCAATGTTATCATTATATCTTGTATTTACTATTTTTTTGGGTAAGATTAAAAGGGCATGTTTTATTGTTAGTAATTTATCAGATTGTTTAAACCACACATTAAGCTTTGACTTGGAGGTTTAAAAATATTAAACACTCATAGTTGACTGACATTCTTTAAGTTTAACATGTTGCTTAGTGTGTGTGATTTTAGGTTCCTAGTAATTTAAATTAATAATAATTAGGATAGTAATTTGAGTGAATCTAAAGAGATTAAATAAATGTATGAAATTTCTTATGACAATTAAAAATTTAATTTTTAAATTAATATATAATAGTAAGTTAAAAAACGTATCTAAAAACTATCTTATATTTTATTTTAAAAAATAATATAATAAAAATTTAAAATATTACATATACGATTATAGAATCTAATATATTTTGAAATTATTAATCATCAAATTTAAGATAAATTGGAATATAATTGATACATTTGAATATCTATTTATAGCACTTTCACACGTATTTTTAAGTAAGTTGGAAGATAACTTATATTTATCTAATAATCTTGTTTATCAAAAGTATTGATTAACGACTTAACCTTATATTAGACTATAAATAAACAAATTAAAAAATAGACTTAGTAGTGAATACTCATCTTTTAGTAGTGAGTTATTTTCAACAACCATACAAATATGTAATTTGCATGCATTAGTTGTCTTGGCATACTAAGAAAATGATTCAACTATTGATTTTGTCAAGACATTAATATTGTGCAATTTAATTTTTACTATCTTTTTTCTAGACCATCCTCAAATAATATAATTTTTTTATCATTGGTATTCTGTAATTTACATGTTTGTCTATTTCTTGTTGTTGTTTCTTAATTTCATTATGTGTTTTTTTTTTAAATTATCACATTCCCATATTGTTTATGTTTGTTTATTTTTTAAAAATACATAAAATAATAGAAAATATGTTAACTTATACTAATATTATCACTTAGTTTTATGTCATTGATATTATATAATTTATATTTTTATAGATTAATTTCTATCATTTTAAAATAATTAAAGAAACTTGTAAAATTAATTTCTATTTTCAACTAAATTTATAACAAATTATATGTAAATACAATTGACTTGACTCCTATTCTACATTGGGAGAAATGGAAAGATTGTATAAATAAAAATAAAAAGCTCTTGTTGTGATCAATAATAGAAAATAAGATAATAATTGAAAAAAAAAAAAATTAATAATAACAAATATATTTTTTTAAGCATACATTAGAATAGTATATCTTTCCCAATTTTTTATATAGATTTCTTTCTATATATATATGCTATTTTATTAATTATGACAAAAAATATCACATCAATTATAATTTTTCATATATTTATTATATGCAATTTCACAAATTAAAAAATATTCACTATTTAAAAAACAATAAAGTAGACTAGAAGTTTATCCTTGAATAACTTAACTTTTATCATTGATATTCTTAATCTACATATTTTCAATCTTTTTGAATTCCCTTAAAAAATATATAAAATATCTTAAATTATATTAAAATTATCTATTTTATCTATATATATAAAACATTTAAATTTTTATAATTTATAATATATATGTCTTATCCTTTTAAAATAATTAAAAAAACTTGTGAAAGATAATTTCTATGTAAAAAATATACATGTAAATACAACTGATTTTTTTGTACTTTTGAGTTATGCAGACTAAACCATGACAAGGTAGACCATCAAATTCAAACCCTGCCTTCAAAATTGTCCACTAAAATGGAGTCTTTTACGAAGACAGTGACACCCATGAAATACAAGTTGGAGCTGAGCTGGTTAAACTGTGAAAATGATGCATAACAAATCACAGAAATGCATGAAAGCTAACGTTAGTTGAAAGAGAGAAGTTGAAAAAAACGGAGGCTCTGCGCCAATTTGGAACACAGAGAGGATTAAAATAACCGAATGAATCTTTTATCTGGCAAAACCATTTCCTATACATAAATCTAGCCGCATGTAATCCTTCAAGGTAGAAAAAGGAAAAAGGAAAAAAAAAAAAAAATTGTTCAGTGACATATATCTTTGGAAATAAGTCACATTTAGATAAATGATAAATTGATCTTTGAAATCTGAACCTCAATTTGTTTGTTATTTCGAGTAATTGTTCTGTAATGTATATCTGTCAGAAGAAAGTCGCATTCAGATTCATGATAAACTGATTTTCGAAATTATTAATTATCAAATTCTAAGATTTTTTATTTATAACATTTTTATATATTTTAAAGTAAGTGGCAAGATAATTTCTATATATCTATTAATCTTGTTTATCAAGAGCATCTAATTGATTTTGTTGAGACTTGAATCACTTAATTTTTGTCACTAATATTGTGTAATTTACATGTTTGTCTATTTCTAATTATAATTTGTGTGTTGTTTACATCAATGTTTTCAATGACACTCTCATCTATTATCTGGATGTTCCGGAACTCAAGAAACTAAAAAATTATCATTTATGATATTTTTAATGTTTGTTTATTTTAAAAAAATACATAATATAATAAAAAAATAGCTTAAACTATACTAATATTATCATTTAATTTTAAGTCATTGATCTATAATCAATTTTTACCTAAATTAATTTCTATGATTTAAAATAGATTAGAAAAAATTGTACAAAATAATTTCTATGTTTAACTAGAATTTAAAGAGACAAATTATATGTGGCATTCTACAATGGGAGCATTGAAAAGATTATGCAAATAAAAACAAAAATTCTGGTTCTTATCTAATTGCAATAGTTAGTTCTTTGCATAAAAGTATTATACAATCAGATCAAAAAACAACAAAGATAATATAATAGATTCTAGAATAATATAATAATAAAATTAAAAATTAAAAATAAAAAAATAATAATAATATAATTAATATAATAACTACTATTAATTTTTAAAGCATACATTGAAATTAGTTATGACAGAAAAAGATCACATCATCTATAATTTTTAAATATGATTATTACATACAATTTTCACAAATTAAAAAATATTAACTATTGCAAAAAGCAATAATGTAGAGTCTAGTAGACAAAATAATAAAAAAGCTAGACCGTCAAATATGATTTACTTCAACCTCGTCATTTAAAGGGAGTCTTTTCCGAAGATGTTGACATGCACGAAAAACAAGTCGGAGCTGAGCTGATAAAACTGTAAACAAATCCCATAACAAATCACAGAAATGCATAAAAGCTAACATTAGCTGAAAGCGGGTTGTGCTATGGAAGTTTGGGAAAAACGGAGGCTCTAGAGTCAGCTAGCACAGCAAGGATTAAAATACCCAAATCTTTATATGACGAAACCATTTCCTATGTATAAATCTAGCGGCATGTGATCTTTCACCAGAAAAAAAAAACAGGGTGGGGAACAATTCCCTCTTTTATATATAGTTGCTGCTCAATACAAGCAACAAAAATCTTCTATCCAAGCATGGGGTTCTTCAGAAATGGCCTGTTGTGGGTAATCATGCTTTTTGCAATTAATGAAGTCTGGGCTGACCCTTCAGATACTATCATTAAGGCTTGTAGTAATGCCTTATATAGAGACTTCTGCATTTCATCTTTGTCCAAAGCACCGGGGGCTTTGGAGGCAGATTTAACCCAACTTTCTGTTATTGCAGTCAATTTGTGTATTGAAGAGGCAAAACCAGTTTGTGATTTCATAGTAGACCTGAGAGAAAGAAATCCCAATCTTTCTGCCCTTGAAGACTGCATGGAGCTCTTGGAAGATACAAGGGATCGGCTTCATGACTCAGAGTCAGAATTAAGGCAATTGTCTGGTGCCAATTTGATGGAATATATGTCAGATGTGCAGACATGGCTGAGTGCTGTAGAGACTAATCAAGAAACTTGTGTCACTGGGTTGCAAGAAACCCAGGCTTCTGAAACCATGGTTTCCACTGTCAAGGTTAAGACAGATAATCTGACCATGTTAATTAGTGATGCTCTAGCTGTTGTTAACAAGCTTGGAGAGCAGGGACATATTTGAGTAATGGGTACTTTATGTTTTACAGTTTGCTATTTGAGATTCTTTGTATAACATCTCTATATAATAATAAAAGACTGGTTTTTTTGTTTTGTGAGATACATGATTGTATTCTGTTTTGTTGTTCTGTGAGATATATCTGTTGGAAATGATCAATCTTTAAAATCTGAGGTCGAATCTGAACATCAACATATTGTGTTTTCTTCTATAATATGGTGCTTACAAATACGTTTCCTTTGTTTGTTTTAAAAATTCACCCTATCTAATTGTTGAAGGAATTCATAAAAGTTCTGTCTTTTTAAGTGTTTTGTACTGGATTTTCTATTTCTGTTCTCATGGGTTAACAGACTCCTTAATAAATTAAGGAGGTATAATTAAGATAGTAATTTGGGTGAACCACAGACTTGAGTAGTGAAAGGTCTAGTCTTTCAGACAATCCCATATTAACTCTGCTAACCCCTTCACTATAGGAGTTCAATAAGTCAGAGTATATCAGTATATTGAAGTTAAATTTCCTTCTCTCTGGTTGAATATTCTTTATGGATTCTTTTGGTTCTGGGTTGATCGCTTGGGGAGGATAGCTGCCTCAATGTATTTGGGAGTGGGTTAATTGGTTGCTTTGAGAGTTCTGAGGAGATCTTCAGTTTCAAACGATCTTGAGATGTTAGTTATGTTGTCTTTGAGCAGTTGTTCTAAATTGTTATCCTTTCCTCTTGTAAGTGGGAAGTTGCTGGTTTTCTGTTGTATTACAGACCTTTTACTGTTTGTTCCTTGTATTGTTCAATTTGTCCCATTCTATAACTTTTGATTTCCTTATCCTAAGTATAAGGATGAAAACCAAAACTTTATAATTTGAGTTATCTACTAATCAATCATATTACTTATAATTAAATAAGAATTGAATTCTGTTAGAACAGCTACAAAAAATCTCTTCTTTTCTAGAATGAAGTTTTAACAAATCTGTCTTATTTTCCTTCAGGAGAAATAATAATTTGAAATTAAATACATTCTTTTGTTTTGTATTTCTTACTCATGATGGTTGAATATCTTAACAATTTAGGTTAAATGACTAACCATATTACTTTATTATTGTTTTTTCAGTCTTTATGTTACTGCTCTGTTTGCCTCAGAGATCTGATTCTCTTTTAGCTACTTAATTCTCTATTTTCCCTGTTGCCGGCTGCCCACCCTAGTTTGTTTCTACTTAGTTGTATGTATGTTGGTATTAATTTTATATAAATATTCAGAAGTGGAATACACAAAGTAACTGGAACTGTGACTGCCATTGACAGAATATATCAGAAGCCATGTTTTGTCTAGTCGCTTTAATAAATTATTTTTGCTGAAGTCTGGACAAATAATTTATTAGAACTTTGTCATTATGTGGAATTGACTAAGCTGATGGTCGGTTTATATCTGAGAATGGCTCAAAGATTCTTCAGGAATTCCTGGAATAAGCTTATTGCAATCCCATTATTTATATTTCTTTTGTCTTTGCCTTTGTCTCTTTGCACTGAAACATAGAAAGGGAATCTTTTTGATTTATTGAAATTAACCTTTTAATGCAATCTCACTGTTGTTTATCTGTGTCTTTTATTTCTGTAATCATAGAATAAGCTTGATCTTAATTCTGAGCAGGCATGCAAACAGTATTGTTGTCCTTTCTTGCCTTGATTATATATACAACAAATACTACACTTTCATTCCAGTACATTAACGCTAAAGTTAACCACATGTGACACCAAGCCTTCACAAGTGGTCTACGTCTCACAATAATTTACTTGGCGTTCAACTGTACATGGAAATGGGTACTTGCTCCACTTATAGAAGCTTCTCAACAAATCTTATAAGAAAGAAAAAACATAGATTCTTTTATTCTGTATATAAGTTTATAGATGGCTTAGAGTAATATGAGATTATTCTGTACTTCTTGCGGACACAGTTAGTACTCTTTGGGGAGCATCTAGCTGTGCTGAGGCATACATATCTTACTATTATAGAAGAAAATTCATCTTTCCAATGCTATCATTTGATATGATTAGTATCATTATTTGTATTTGAAGTAAAATGTATGATGATGTTTAATGCACAATTAAGATTACTCTCTTTTAGTGAGACTTAGGAGTACAACTTTTAAGAGTTAGTTTTAATGTTCTCAAATATATCTAGTATAACGGATTTTGAGTTTATATTAACAAATGGCTCTCAATGTATATTTATGTAAGTGGGTTCAACAAAAAAAATGTTTATAATCATTTATAAAATTATCAAAGAAATTCATATTAAGATCTTTATCTCTAATTATTCATGTTGAACATGTGTTTAGACTTACAAAAGGTGACCCTAGCTTAACATGGATTTAACTAAGTCTACACATTGCAAAGTTGCACTAGCAAGGGTATTCAAAAGATTTGTAGCTATTTGAAAATGGATGAGTTAAGTTTGTGTAATCAAGTGTAGTCACAACATGTTTTCAAAACTCATCTTTTTTTATTTCTCAACTAAAATAGAATTCCAAATATCAAATTATCAAGAAAACTTAAAAAAGTTAAGAAAGACATGTATTGAGTGATTCAAAACAATGGTATTTATTGGTGCAAACTAGAAATAGAGTGTAGATTGTAACAATCAACTACACTATTAAAATCATCTAAACATAAAGTTTATGACATTTTGGGAAGCTTAAGCTTTCTAGAATATTCGATTTCAAGTACCAAGCATCCTTTCCTTTTCATTTTCTTATTTCTCTTTAATTTATAAACATCCAAAGAGGGGTTGTTTTTAATAGTTGATGTAGTTTCATTAACATTTCAATAATTTTAGTCAAAGAATCAAGCTATTATTGCATCATATTATGTAGTGTAATAAGTGGAATGTGAGAACAAATGTATGAGTTGTATACTATTTCAAAATTGTTGTTCTTATGGAGGGAATAAACCCTAGACCAATGGGGAGCAAACCCACAACCCAAGCCAATTCACCTACCATGTGGGACTAATGTAGGATTTTATGTTAGTTTTCAAAAATCACTTTTTTAAAGTCTTTATGTTTTTGAGTCAAAACATACTAGCCTGAACATAAATTGGCTGAAGTAAATGTATTCTTCTACTTACTTTTGAGGAAAGATTTGTATTATGGTCCAAGTTAAGTAAAAAAAAAATCAACTTTCCTTATAAATTAATTAATAAATAGAAAAATATGTTTCATAACTTAAAAAATTACATTTTTGGAAACTAAAAATTGTTATCTATAACAAATTTTAATTTTTGTTCATAACTTAAAAAATTACATTTTTGGAAACTAAAAATTGTTATCTATAACGAATTTTAATTTTATCTAAACAAAAATTTAAAATTTGTCAATCATATTGCCAAACATAGTTTTTGTATTGTTGTTAATATGGTCATGTATTTGTAATATATTACTTTACCTACTAAAAAAACTATGCAAAAATGTTGATTAATACGTTACTTATTATAGATGTGACAACTATTTGCTTTCTTTTTATTGTTTGAAGAATATATGCATGAAATTCTTTCACATTATTACACACAATAATTATGTGAAAAAATTAACAATGTTAAATATTATGTAAATGATGAAAAATCTATAAAAAAAAGTGAGTTAACCAAAAAAAAAAAATAGTACGTATACTTTTATTAGAAATTTTAAGAATGATATAGTATTCAAATTTGGGTGAATGCAAAATCATGATGGTACAAAAAATGACTAGAGAAAAATAAAAAATAAAAAATAAAAAATCCAAAATTGTAAATCTTGATTTGCCTTTTGAATTGTTTTGGGTAAAAAGTACACTTTGATATAGTAAAAAGCAAAGCAAGATGGATATATGTTTTAAAAAGTTCTAAAGAGATTCATTTTCACATCTAAAAATATATATCTATTTTATTTTATTTTTATCAAAAACGAATATCTGTTTAAAACGGGTAGTTTATAATCAAGTGGGAATTATTATTTTTAAATTGAAGGAATGCAAATTACAAATAGGAATATGTGACTGCAAAATATACTTCGACTAGGAGCAAAGAGCACTGTTACGAGTAATGGCATCAAGTTGCAGGTATTGAAACTTCTGGGTGCCCCCGCACATGGGGCAAACAGGTTTACTCCTACTTGGTAATACAGTAACCATATTAATATCCTCTAGGTTAATAGGGGTTTATTCTTGGTCAAATTATTTCAATGTTATTTTGCTTCTGCATTTCTTGCATAAGATTTATTCCAATCCCATGGACCTGGGTAACTACCGGGGCCCTGCATTTACTCTCCAATGGTTGATCGTAACCCTAAAGTAACGGAGGCGGGTGAAATTGCTGAGGGCAAACCCCTCTACGAAAAGGAAAGGGCAAAGTTAGTTAATTCAAACAAAGATGAGAAATAATTTGAGATGTTCTGCTAGGGCATATGGTGGAGGTGCCATCGAATGCCAAAGTTGTGCCTATAAATAATAGTGTCCTTTCTAAGGAGGGGCCGAATATGGGAGACCAAGGTAAGTCCTTTGCTAGGAAACTAGTCATTTGCCCTAATTTTGAGATGGTGTGATCCATTAATAACGAAGAGAATAGACTAGAAAGTAATGAATCTTTCTGGCTACTGTTGATAGAGAAAAAATACCTGCAAGAAGATTTCTTGATTCAAATGGTTTACCAATTTATGGCATAGGAAACTAGGTTTTCATTTTAACTTTTTCTCATATGATTGAGAAAGGTTTGTTTCTGATATTTTTCAAAGATCGTGGTATACAATAGAAAGTCTTAGACAAACAATATTGGACCATTGGCAAACGCTGTCTTCAGTATCATTGCTGCAAGAAGATTTCTTGATTCAAATGGTTTATCAATGTATGGCATAGGACACTAGGTTTTAATTTTTCCTCTTTTCATATGATTCGGAAAGGTTTGTTTCTGATATTTTTCAAAGATCATGCTATACAATAGAAAGTCTTAGACAAACAAATATTGGACCATTGGCAACGCTGTCTTCAGGAACATTGCATTTTCTCCTGATTTGATAACCGAGGAAGCGTTGGCCCTCTCCTACCCAAGATAGGTCACAATTAAAAACGTTCCCTCTTTTCTACACTTTTATTTTCACCACAATTCATTTCTCAAATTGTCAAAGTGTTGAGGATAGAGCAGACGAATGCCACTGTTCTGTACATGGATGCGAGAATTCTTGTCTCGCTGGCTCCCGGTGTTGATATCCCGAAGATTATAGAAATTGAAATTGGAAATCATTAATTTGTGGCATTGAAATCCTTGCTGGTTTGAATGCTTGTTTTCTTTGCAAAAAAGAAGGGCATGTTAGAAGGAATTGCCCTATCATAAAAATAAATCTTGGTAACCCTAAATCAAACCAGGGGAATGATAAAATGATTCTAATACTGATAATTCTAGGGTTAGCCCTATTAGTAAAATACTCGATAAGGAAAAATTTATCCCAGCTATTGTGAACCCTAATAGTTCTATTGCTAAAATTGATAACAACGACTCTAGTTCTACTAACAACAGCTCTGCTTCTTTTAGGGGTGGTAATCTTACCTTTTCTTAGGAGTCTACCTTTCCCATCATAGAAACCTCACCGCAAGGCACTTCTATTAATCTAGAAATGGTGAATTTCAGAGGTATTCCAGAAGCTGCTCAACTCCAGGATAATCAATCTAAACATTGGTACCTTTTTCACAGGGACCCCTGAATTCATGGTTGCTGAGCTGTACGATGAAGAATACGATGAATAGATAGATATCTATGTATTTGAGTTGTGTCTGTTGGAAGTGTTCACCTTTGAGTATCCCTATAGTGAATGCTCTAATCTAGCTCAAATCTACAAGAAAGTAACCTCTCTAAGTCTTCCATAGATGAAATATATTTGAAAACATTAGCCTTGTTGGATCTATAATTGCTAAATAGTCTTATCATGTTGATTTTTTATCTTAGAGACTAATGAATTTTAATTCTTCAATTGATTCTTGGGAAAAGAAACTGGCATGCTTGTACAAAAGTAAAGGTTCCAGAAGTGAGATAGTTTGTGGAGAAATGTTTGGCCAGTTTTTCCAGAAGGATTCCTTCAAGGGAGCACCTAATGGATCTGTTTCTCTGGGAGGCATTGTATACAATATTCCTTTGCAAGGTTAGATGTCCATAGAGATGATATGGATGAGCTAGGATCTTTCTTGAGGGAGCTCCAAAATAATGCTTCTCAAAATGGTGATAATGTGAAACGCAAGAACATGCACATTGCACACCCTTCCAAGGAGAATGGGATTGTCGGAAACCATGAGACCACAAAACTCAATAAAGTTGTACCTTTGCTTGCATGCTTCAAAGATGATGATTTCTCTCATAATATGGATTTTACTATCAAGGGCAGCAAGAGGGACGAGGACACCATTCTCTCAAGACTACGAATAAAAGTCAAAGAATGCAATTACTGTAATATCACAGCAAAAAATGGTTTACTTAGTTTGCAGTGTCTAAAAGTGTAACATTATCAGTACAATAAATTGTAAAGCTACTAAAAGATGTTTTTCCATGAAACGATGCCTAACCCCTATTCTTCAAATCTCCTCTTAAGTTTGCTGGTGATATTCTATTGGCAATATCTTTTTTCCATATGATGTGTAAGGACATAGAGCCATGAGTGTGGCAGTGAAATGGTTGTTTAGCTTGACTTTGCTTATCAAGATGTTAGAAAAATTGTAGATATGATTGATGAAGAACGTTTGGATCTAGTACCCAATTGGAAGGCAGGGATAGCCATAGATGATTATCAGCCATGCATACATCACTGCCATTGTACCACCAAAACAACGAAAAATTGTTGTGATTATTTTTCTGATGGCAAAAGGCAGATGAGAATAAAAGCAAAACAAAGAGCAGAAAATAGAAATATGAAGGCAAAGATAAACTGTAAATACTTTCTATTTCATATGTTTCACAATATAAACAGTTGCACACATATAAAGAGCTGCTGCTCTTCCATTCATTAGAAACTTAAAAACAGAGATGCCCTGTTCTGCTGCAAAATGCTGTTGCTACAGCAACACATACACTTCTATTCTTCACATACAACTCTACCAAAAGACTGCCCCTGTTTTTAGCTATTAGTTGCAGCAAAGAAACTTTTAGACACTTATAGACACTTCTTCTATTCATATATACCCAGATAAAATAGGGAAAAAGAACAAAACATTAAACTTCATTTAATTCTGATTTTACATTCACCACTGTATGCAGATCTTAAGAAGATTAAAATAAGAAGATTTTTGCAGGAGAGACTGATTAGATAGCAAACAGCAGGGAGAGGAGATAAGTATACGGTGAAATAAATGAGGCAGTTGGAGATTAACTCCAACATTTTCTACCATTTCACTTGACATCTCTATATATAATTATCTGAGGTCTCACTACTTGGTTGACAACATGTCTGAAATTTTGCCTTGTGCTCAAGTAGAATGTGTAGTTATGCATGGTCACTTTCAAGAAGTCGCTTTTCATGTTAACATAACATTTTTTTCTCCATATGAATCAGAAGAGATCGCCACAATATCAAGTGAACCATCAGATGATCTTCATCATGATTCCCATGACTGCACTGCTGTTGAGAACCCAACTTCACCATAATCTCTAGTCTCGCATGGTTCAACACCTCCCAATTCTAACAAATCTCAGTCTTGTCAAGTTTCCTCTGTCAAAGGTAGCATAAAGGTGGCAGGTTCAAGCAGATCCATAGAACCCTTAGAAAATACAACATATGCAGAAGACCTGGACAAAGCTTGGAGGCATGAATTGCTGAAGAGGTCGACTCCTATAACTAAATGTGGCCATCTTAATTCTGGCCATAAGCAACAATTACCATCATTAGTTGATCCTCTATCAAATAAAGATATTTATTCGATCAACAGGGAGATGAGATATTTGGTAGTAGAACATGAGCAGGAATTAAGGGAACTGTAGAGAAAACATGAAAAAGCTATCTTAAAAGTCACAAATAAATGGAAAAATGGAAAATCTCTCAGGTTATACCCTAATAGGAACAAAATCAGTGCTAGAGTAAATAGTCAGGAATGTAAAATGAAGAAGACCTGGACAAAGCTTGGAGGCATGAATTGCTGAAGAGGTCGACTCCTATAACTAAATGTGGCCGTCTTAATTCTGGCCATAAGCAACAATTACCATCATTAGTTGATCCTCTATCAAATAAAGATATGTATTCGATCAACAGGGAGATGAGATTTTTGGTAGTAGAACATGAGCAGGAATTAAGGGAACTGTAGAGAAAACATGAAAAAGCTATCTTAAAAGTCACAAATAAATGGAAAAATGGAAAATCTCTCAGGTTATACCGTAATAGGAACAAAATCAGTGCTAGAGTAAATAGTCAGGAATGTAAAATGAAGAAGAATGGCTACCGATAACAATGTGAAGAAGACTCTGCAATACATTACACAACAGAAAGTGATAAGGAATTTGGACACTTGAAAAAGAACATGAGCCAGATAATGGAACAAGAAGATATTCAAGAAGGTCCAGTCGAAAAGTATGACATAAGACTTCAGTAATCTACTTTAGCAATGCAGTTTTTATAGAAACTACATTGCATATTATCTAGTGCTCATGTGTTCTCCTCTGTGCATGCATTCTTCTCCTTCAAGGCCGGCCAAGAGAAATTTGGGTCCAGACAAATACCATTAATATCTTGGTCATCTTCCACGGATTACTGAGAACGATTAAGTAGACAGCAATGTTAATGTTTGAAAGTATTGTATAGCTTACATAAGTTTATTGCATCATTCCTAAAATTCTTTTTACATCTTTTTGCTTTTCTACATGTTTTATTTAATGTCTAGTCACAGTGTCTATTTTTCTCGAGAGCTTCGAGGAGATGATTTTCTCCATTTCTAAGGTGCTCCGGTAAGAGATTTTAAGGGTTCCAATGAACACAATGTTTGGCGCTCCATTTTTAGTAACTGATGATAGGTGAATCAGCTTTAATCTAAAAATATGGGGATTCGGATATTTTAAGGGCCATTGCTTCTGTGATTCATGTAATAATCTTAGGGTTTTAACTTAAGATTCAGTTCAAATGAAAACTACCAACAATTGTCAAAACACCTTTTAAGTTTTAACGCTTTCTACATGACAGAAAATACTGCAGATGTGGAAAAATATGGTACACACAAATAAACAACGTGTAATAAGCTGACAGTCTATCCTTAAAATACAAGAAAAGCATAAAGACTTGGAAAATGCTGATAAAATTAGATGACAAATTATTTTTCAAATGAATGCTGATGTACATGAGTTTTGGGATGCTTGCACAAAATATTAAGGTTCACACTGATAACAACTCTTCAATTCTTAAAATTTCTGAAACCTTTAAGTCCTGCTATTTTGATGGGAGGCTAATCTTAATGACACCACGCTCACACACTCATGCACTGAATCTCAACACTCAAACACAAAATCAAAACTACAGAGACTCTCTGCTTCTAAATAAACTTTTCTTATTGCAACAATAATCAAACTTAAATTCACATTAATTCAATTACATACATGGCCTTCATTGGCTGATTCTATGCCAATTCCAATTGCTTAATCACTCTGCCATTGTCTGCGATTTATGCTCAGTCTATCTGCCATCCCAAATTCCTCATTCCCTCTTGCACTTCTCTGATGGCTATCTTATCAATAGTTTCCTTTCCCACGCTGGTCTCTCCTCTCAATCATGTTCCCTTCTTTTCTTTATCTGTAGCACCCTCCTTGTTCTTCACTACGCATTTCTTCCCCATGTGCACTTAACCACAAACCATTCACTCTTATTCAATGCAGCCACATCATAGTGCCTTGTCTTGGGTCACTCCTCTGACCTCTTCATCGTAGTCCCTCCTCTTGGTAATTTGCAGCCACGCACCCCGCATTGTCCTCTCTCCATTTACAGACTAAATAGCCTTTGTTATTTTGCTTTGTCACTTCATATGCCTGGCCTTACACATTCTGTGGCGCCTGCTAACGACCTCCTCCTGTTCTGACCATTAATCTTCCAACCGTCCTCAACCGTTCACTTCCTCCTGCCAAAGGCAACTATATCAAATCCAATTTCTTTTCCATTTGGCGACAGGATCTGCCTTTACCCAAACTGATTCCTGCCAATAAGACTGAGATAAAAACAAAACAAGAAAATTATAGAGAATAACCCGATGCCCCTGCATCAAATCTCTGGTAGAAAAGGGTTGGGATGTGAAACCCTCAATCTCTAGTTGTTTGAAGACAATGATAGACATATCTGCAAAGAGATGTGGATTTGGGCCTTCTGGTATTGGGAGGCTGATTTGTACATTTTTTCAACAGTTGTGTTTATATGCTTGCACAGATGTTTTGAATATCAACCTTGAATGCAAAAAAGACAATAATTGATAGGGTTTTCATCCTACCAAAAGTCATGTCTTAAGGGTTTCATCCCAAGTCAGTAGACTGCAAATTGCATTAGAAGATTCTTGTTAAAAGCATAATAATGCACCCACCATTCTAAGGATCAAAATGGGTGCTAGGAGCGCAAAGTCGATGCCAGAATTCAATTTTTATATCTATATTTCTTTTTTTTAATCTATTTCATTTTATTTTATTTTTTATTTTTTATTAGTTTATTTATTTATACATATATAAGCAATATGTCAAAAAAATCACAATTGTTGGGCTGATGTCCACGTAAGGAATGAGGACATGACATTGAGTGTGCTCCTTTTTATCTTTATTTAACTGAAACAAATTTAAAGACATGGTTAAATTGGTTTAATTCACAAGTCTTATTTTCCTTCGCTTTACCCTTTATAAGCTTAGGCACTCCTAACTAGCACTTGCATTGATAGGACATTCAAAGGATAAATCAACAAGATATCAAAGGTAAAATTTAAATTTATTTCAATATTATATAATTAGCTAGTTAACAATATCAATTAATACACATTTTGAATACAAATTGATAAATTATTAATAATTATCATATAATTACATATAGATGTTTTTTAACAATTTTTCAAATTTATTGAAATTCTTTTCTTTTTCAAATAGTCACTTTATCAGAATCTAAATAGCCACATGCCATTATGTAAATAATATGATATAATTGTTTTGTGAAAGTATTTACAATGTCATCTTGAGCTTGGAGTAATGCCATGATTCAAAATTAATGAATTTATAGGGATAAAAAGTGCACGCTCGAGTCAAAAATTTCTTTTAGTTCCCTCATATATCATCAAAGAAAGTGCAAAAGTGTGTAAACCATAACGATGAAGTGGGAAATGATTTCAACTATTGAAATACAAAGGAGAATGTTGCAGCTCCTCAAGAATTAAATCGATATTTACCATTGTCAATTTTTATCTTTTTGGTTAGATGTCAAAGAAAAGGCATACACAATATAGAAGCTATATAAAACAAACATTCTTAGTGTTAGTAATTATAATAAAGGAGCATTTTTTTCAATATTAGTTTTCCAAAAATAGAGTTCTTGGAAGACACGGTTTGTTTTGTATTAGTTTGTCAATGTTGGTATACACTATCATGCAAAGTGATTTCTCTTGCTATTTATCATTTTAAAAATCTACTTAAGAAGATACTTATGTCAAAAGAATCTCAAAAGTTTTTGTAGTATTTTCAAACATTTTTTAATATTTTAATTTTGATTTCAATTTTTCGTGAATATTCCCATTAAATATTTTTCAATCAAAACTCATATCTTCACACAAAGCTCTACACCAAAAACTAGGTGAATTGCTCAATCCAATGAAGCTCTAATGCACTCCTTAAGTAAAAACTTTCTATAGAATCAAAGGAGTTTCATCTTTTGACACTTACAAACTATGGGTTTTCATCTACAATTTGTAATCTCATTGGTTTTTCATCCATAAAAGAATATTACAAAACACAAATTTATATAATGTAGTATTGAGAAAGATAAAATTGCAAAAGATGATGTTGAAATGTGACCTCGCTTGCAAATAAATAGAGGACCAAATCCAAATGCACCTCTCTTGGAAAAATAAATAAAATATTGTTATTTTCATCATTTTCTCTTCAAAGAAGCTCGCCAATTTTGTCGATTGCAAGATTTTATACCAAATTTAAACAATAACTCCTCACATGAAGGCTATCATAAAAAGCCACATACTAATAATTGATTGTCACCTCAACCAAAAGATTACAAACCTCCTCTTGACAAATCCCATACTCTTCCTTGGGAAAAATACTCCAAATTATTAATATTAAAATTAATATTTAACACTTTTTATAAAAAATAAGAAATAATAAATATTTTTTGTCTAAATAGTCAATTTTAAATATGATAATATCTCAATTTTCATAGCTTAACCCAAGAAAAATATTTAGATGGGATTAAATGTCTCCTCCGAAATAAATTAGTTACAAAGGGGATGTAACATTGCTTTGTACAAGGGCGTAATCTTCTATTGATTGAACACGAATTGTCCAATATCAATGGATGAGAATCAAATGAGGGCATGTTGGAACACAACAATATATTGAGAGTGGGGTTGAATCAGTATATCTACAAAATTCAACTTTTAGTAATTTCAAATCCAATCACTACTAGTTAGAAATATTTATATCATAATCATAGCACACAAGAATTCGTAACACCAAATGTAATGTGGAAACCCTAGAACGGAAAAACCATGGTGAGTAAGTTTAGATCTATTGTCCAAATTCAACCTCATAAAATAGAACAAATGATTAGAGTTAGGTAGGAAGGCATCAACCTTCAAAAGACTACAATCCCCTCGCCAATACATCAATTTGGGCATCAATTCAAGAGGACTACAATCCCCTTTAGATGGGCACCAACCCCATACAACTTAGAAGGCAACAACCTCATTGTTGAGTATCAAACATACCTTTGTTTGAGACAACATTAAGAATGTCAAAATGTTACTTGTATATACATCAATGCATCAATTACATGTTAGCCTTGAAGAATTTCCAAAATAATGAAATTCATCAACCATGTCAACCTATAACTAATTTTCTTCATTGCTTCACAGTCAACACCAAAACACTCAAATTCATAACCACAGACGAGCTATTTCCCACCAATGATCCTTTGAAAGTGTGTTAGTCATTAATCCTAGGTAGCATGCCATTTCCCCATAATGTGTGAACAAACATATGAGATCCCATATTCAGCTCACAAGTGCATAGGAGCTTTGCCTAATGTCTTGACACTAGGATGATGTGCTACCATCACATAGTTTTGCAGCCAATAGAGAAGGGCCCCACCTAGATCCTATGATCATGTGATCATTGTTGGTTCACTAGGGATGAATTGTGGTTATTTAATTATATCAATCCTTCTGACTTAGGATATGTTAAGACTTTGTCCATCCTTTTGTATTTCTTCTACAAAGTCCTTGCACATTTTGTCACTACTTCCACCAAAGATGATATCATCAACATATAAAACTACACTCAATCGATTATCTCCTTCTATTTTGATTTATAGATTGGTATCTACAATACCTCTTCAGAATCCTTGTTGCAACAAGTATGAATCCAATCTAGCATACCAACCTCTAGGGGCTTGTATTTGTCCATATAGTGCCTTCTTCAGTTTGCACACAAAATCTTGATATTCTACTAACTGGAGTCCTTTTAGTTTCTCAATATACACTTCTTCAAGATTCTCATTTAGAAATGTAGTTTTGACATTCATCTAATATATACTTTGAAATTCTTATAGAATGAGAATGCCAGAAACATTTTGATTTATTCTGGCCTTGTCACAGGAGGAAACGTTTCTTCAAACTTAATACCTTCTACCTAAGCATATCCCTTGCAAACTAGTCTTGTTTAGTTCCTAATCACTTGACCATCTTAATTCAATTTGTTTATGTCCACCCATTTTGTCTCAATGATAATATTCTTATCTTTAGGCCTAGGAACAAGTTCCATGTATCATAATTTTCAATTTGTTTCAATTTCTCTTGCATAGCTTCAATCCAACTTTCATCCTTGTTGGCTTCTGAGAAGATATTTGGATCAATCATGGATAACTGAGAATTTTCTTTTGATTGTGAATTTTTTCATATTTTTCTCTTAGTTTGAATCCCAACATCCTTATCTCCAATAATTTATTCTTCGCAGTGATCTCTTTGCACATACCTTGCAGGTGCCTTTATGTATTTCCTTGTGGGTTCTTCTTCAAGTGATTCTTCATTTGTTTGTATTGATTCATCTAAATCATTATTTGATGCTGACACATGATGTGAGCCATCATCTATCTTAATAGTTACACTTTCAACAATCCTATGCAATCTCATGTTATAGAATTTATAAGCTTTACATATTGAAAAATATTAAGCAAAGTAACCTTCATCTGAACTAGCTAGCATCAAACTTACCAAGATTGTCTATGGAAAAATTACTCATCTTTGACTACTTTTTTTTGCCTATGTTCAAGAGAGAATCTTTTCAATAGACATGAGGAGGAGAAAATGCATATAAAAGAAAGGAGAGGAAAGTAGAGTGTGGTGTGGGGATATGTTTATTCACTTGATTGTGTGATTTGAGGCATAATGTATCCATTTGTGGGATAGATTTCTTCAAGAAAGAGCATTGTCTTCTTGGTGTATCTTTTCCTTATTCACTCATGGGTTTAAAAGTCACATTACATTTGTTGGAGGAATAACCAATGTCTTTTCAATCAATTTCCTAAGGGCTTGGCCATTTTAAGATACCCGATTTCCTACCTTTGCTTGATAGTTTATCATTAGCAAAAATACTCTTTCACCAACTATGTGCTTGGATTAGGAAAACATACTTTAGACTTGGTGCTCCTATTTATGGTGCATGGGTCTAAAATGACGTGTTGGATGCATGCACATAGACATGGGGATGGTTTTTAAGTGTTGCACTATCACTTTAGGGTGGCTCAAGGATTATATTTGCTACTATTATGCAATCTAGGCATTGTAAGATGGTTGTCTCGATTCATTGAATGTTGCAATAATAGTTTTATTATGGTTCAACCAAAGAAAGTTAGAAGTCTATATTTTTTTCTCTTGTAATGTTACATCAACTTTCCAAATTAAGAACTTGACATTTTTGTTTATGTGCAATGCAAACCTTATTTATTTCTCTTCATTTCTAAGTTGGCTTGTATTGATATCAAATGAGTTTTTTTACCCTTACAAATCTAAAACCCTTGACCATAGACAAACTAGTAAAGTGTTTCACAAAATTACTTAGTAAGGAAAAGTGAAAATCTTGGGTCAGATTACAATGAGTGAATGCAGTTTGTATGAAGTTATGTGTAATTTTACATGGGGCAATACATGATTGCTTCTTGTTGCTCTGTGTTTTAGTGTGACTAAGCTTACCTTATATCAACTTTCTTGGAAGCATAATTCCCATGCATAGATTGATTTTATTAATATTAGTGATAGAAGTTTGTGATGGGCAAAAATGGAATTTGACCCCTCAATTGAAAGTCATGATTAATGACATAAAAATGTTCAAACTCTAGTAGTCAAAATCTATCTAATATAATTATTATGGAACCTTGATTTATTTCTAATGATATTAAGATACTAAGTGACCTTAGGCGTTGACATTTATTTGTAGGAACAACATTGCTCAAAATATAGATAAAATTGTGTACTAGCAATAGCATGATGAACTTTCTTTTAGCAAAATAACAAAGTAAGATGAATGCAAATAACACAGTATTGGAATATATTCTAGCTTCTTTACCAAGACTATATTATAAGGCTATCAAGTATACTCTTCAGAAACAAAATAAAGTGAATTTTATTCATATGAAGAACATGTAAAGTTTAAATGGAACATAAATTATTTCCATCTTTTTATTCTTCATGGAATCATGGTAAGAGCTCTCATAATTAGTAGACTTGTTAAGAAACCATACTATTGCATCTATTGCTATTTTCTATATATACTTCCTAGAATACTAGGTTCTTTTGATGTCTTATTACCCTTATCTTATTTATTCTATAGTTACATGATATGACCTTTGGCATATAATCAGCTAGTGATATCTAGGTAGTGATATCTAGGTGATATGGACTTCACTAATGAAACTAAAACTATATTATATTCATATTTTAACTTTGTATAAGTGAAACTTTTGGTTAACCTGCATCCAATTTGGGAGTATAGGCTTTATATAGCTACATAATTTCCATAGACCTCTAAGATATAATAAGATTTGAACATATTTAGTTCAAATATGTGAACTAAGGGAAGGTACTATAGTTGTATCAAATTATTACATGATTATATAAAAGGAAACTATCATATAATTCAATGAGATGGAGTTAAGAAACATTTTTAGTCATTTTGTATGACGTCTCATACTAACTCATTATTGATCATTATGAATATAATTAGTTATAAAAGGTGAATGGGAATATTATATAGACAATGGACTAGACTAATATAGGAGTACTTGATTACATCATAAGGTGGAAGAGACTAGAGGATTAAAAATGTTATTAATCATATTATTAAAGGTATATCTTTATATAATGACATAATTTATATAGTGTTAAACTATATGTCTTGAGTATGACTTGGAAACTAATCATGTTTAAGTAGAGTAGTAAGGGACCCCAACATTATAATGATGTACTGTATAATGGGCACATTGATTATTTTTGTGATCTTGTTAATTAAACCTTACATGGTTTACATTAGGATATAACTTATTGTATGTGGTAACTATGATTACAATAATGTAATTTATTATATATGCTAGGCCATTATAGAATGGTGCCTTGGTCTACTTATAAGTGTAGTTTTTGCAAACAAAAAATATTGAGAGATCAACCAAACCCCTATGCAAAGGGAGTGAACCTATAAGAGGTTTTAGAATATTATTATGGAATGATTATGGTAAGTTCTGATTGGAGATCCCAACATATATGAATAGAAGTGATGTGGTATATGGTTACTAAATTAGGAATGACACCAATAGAATCCCCTGCTTGTCATTAAGAACTATTAACTATTGGAAATTACTTAAGTGAACCATGTTGGAATAAGAAATAATAATTAATGAAACCTTGGATATGGGAATCTATGTGTACATCCTTTAGAGACCTTATATGTCGTAGTAGGGGGGGGGCCAAGTACCATTTAAGTTTTTGCCCGGTAAGGGGGTTCGTGAATAAATAAATAAATAGAACTATGTTTGAGCCTGATCCCATTTGGAAGAAGGTGTATAGGTAGTCCATGGGCAAAGGAAGCCTTTGTGATGTCAAGTTCATAGGGGATTAGGGGGGATAACTCCAAGGATTACATTTGTTCTTGACTTGTTTGAACTTCCCTCTCCTATAGGCTTCAAATAAAGTCAAAATGTGTATTAGATGGTTATGAAAGATTTAATAAACATTAATAACTTGTACATAATATGTAATGTTCTTTTTAATAGTTAGCCAAAGGAAGAAAATGGGTTGACTAACATATAGTCGCTATCTTCTTAAGTTTACCTATTAGTTGAGATTATCTTGCATTGGTTCTATGTAATTCTTATGTGTTGTGAAAATTAATCCTAGACCTCTAGACTCTTAAATTATTTGATTGTGAATCATGTTAGGTATTACCCTCACAAGTGTACACCGCCAAGATATATTTGTAGTGATAGGTAGTCATTGGAGTGTACCAATGATTGATGTCTTGGATACTGCAAGGGATTAGTCGACACTAACCTTGTTCATGGAGGTGAAGTTACCAGGGTTACCTTTGACATGATATGGTAACAATTAGTAGGTTGTCACTAGACCATTCCAATGATAGATGCCTAAAGCTATTGTTCTATTTTTTTGATTAGTTAGCATTCACCTGGTTCACAAAGGTAAATAATTCCTAGGGGCTATCCAAGATTTGATACGATAACATGGTTGTAAGGGTTGTTACATTACCATGTTGGTACCATTAATCAAAGATAATCATTGTATTAGAAGGGTTCACTAGCAGTCACCTATAGCATGGGGGAGATTGATGTGAAGTGATACCCGAGATTGTGAATATCTAGCTAACACTATCAATAAAGTCACCATGTGATTTATATTGGAAGCTACTTCTTCCTAGTTGGACAAACTTGTTTGCAATGGCCCACAGGCAATTGAAATAAAAAATCCACCAGGCTTGGTTGGCTCATTGCTTGTGGAAATACTTGGGATTGAGGATTGACCCATGATGTAGCATGGGATGCACTGAATCATCGTCCCAGTTGTTAAATGGTATATTTGACCCTATTGGGTTGAGGATGGAGCCTTGGTGTAGTATGTGATACATTAAATTCTCTTCTCAATCATCCACTAGTGAAAATTTCTATAAAAAATGAATGGGACCATCGTGTAGTGCACAATGCACTAACATTCCTTTTTTATTTTGGATTCATTTATTGGTAATGTTGGGTATGGAACCAAAACCTGGTGGCAATGTTTATCTTATTATATAACGAGATTAAGCTAGTAGATTCACTTAATTAATGGTAAGACTTTAAAGAAAGATCACAGATCTCATTTAAGAGGATAGAATGAACTCCCTCTAATATTTTGGTTCAAACTATAAAGCCTTTGATTTCCCTTGAGAGGATACATGGGTAGTAGGGTCATCACAAATGAGCCCTCGAGGCTTAGGTTTGGGTCTAGAGATGACCCTAATTACATGAGCTTAATAATTTCATTTGTACTAGCATACTCAAGGAAACAATAATTTGTTGCTATTGTTGTGAATTGAGAAACTTTTTGAAATCAACATTTATAATTTCGATGTAAGATGCTTGGTCAATTAGGTTAATAATCGATTTGAAGTATATAAAAAAATTGTAGTGCATGAGAATCTAATTTTACAAATGAATAAATTATAAGAGATACACCCATGTGTTAATGATTTAGAAAGTGTCGTAAAAGGATATAACAAGCAAGTTACTACAAAATCTATTTATACATGACATACTAGCTTCTCTTTTACCAATTGAACTTGTGGAACCTTGTTTTATATAGTATATATTATGAAAGAAGATGATTTGGCTCACATTCAATCTTTCAATGCAACAAGTGATAAAGATTATGTTTTTTAAGTGCTTACTTTCTAGACCATTTCCAATGTTCTTGAAATATTATGCACTTGGTTTCACTCTTTACCTCATGCTTTCATCCATTCCTTTGAAGATTTAATTAATGTATTCGTTCATCATTTGAATCATAATATTAGAGTGAAAGTGTGATAACATATAATCAATGAACTACCTAACATGAGGCATAAAGCAAAAAATTATACTTCAAGTTCTCTGAATGAATTGAATGAATAGTCTTTTGTGTATCATTAAGAAAAATTGTCATTTTACAATACCAACATTTCATCTTTTGATTGATGTACTATTATATACCACTATGAACATATATCATTTGCAAAGAAAAAGGGCCTAATAGAACCCATTATCATTTCAATTTTCAATTAAAGAAACAATCCAAATCTTTACAGACCATCTCATAGAGCATGTGGAAATCTAGAAATTAAAAGTATTTTAGATCATGTAGAACAATTTATATTTGCATTAATCTATACTGCACCAAGTATCCTACATTCATGTGTCTTCGATACTTTCAACTCTTATTATTGTTTGACTAATAGATCCCAAAAAAATTCATTACAACTACATTGAAATAAAAATGTATATCAACGTAAGAAAGCCATGTGCCAACAATAAAGAAAATCAATACACTCAAGTGCTCAACATTACTTAAATCCTTGGCGAACAACTTGAATTACAATAATGTTTTGAAAAGCTAGCTTTGGGATTTGTAGGTCAAACCCATTTCATTATTGTAAAAATAATACAATACTGCTTATAAACAATACAATTTCATATAGACTAAACATAAGAAAGGCGAAGACCAGTAAAATGCACTCATGATCATCACTCAGGAAGGGCCGTGTTGGCTAAGGAAGCTAACAACAGATTGTGCATCACTAGTCAACATGGTAAGATTACCAGTGTATTGCACAACAATTGGAATTAACTCTGCTGCACCAGATTCCTTCAATTTAACATAACAATCGTTGATGTTATACCCCACATCATTCAGCCCATTCTGCACCTGCAATATGATCTTCTGAAAATCACCATTCTTCAATCCTTTCAATTCTGACTTCCACTTCTTTATCTCAGATGCCATGCCAATGAAAAGCTCCACACAGTCCATAATACCATGATAATTTGGATGTGTATCATTCAGCTGTGCAATAAGCTTAGAAACTCTTCTAGCTTCCATGGCAGTCAAGCCCAAAGCAATCACAGAAAGCTGAGTTAAATCAGCATGTGGCCCTCCTCTTGCTTTTTTCAACGACGTAATGCAAAACTGTGGATTTGCGGCGCTCTTGCATGCATCTTTTATCTTATCCACTTCATAGCCTGCAATTACATTACATGCAAGCAACGTAATCAACCCAACACACAGAATGCATCTGTAATATGAAGCCATGATTGATTACAATTAGAAATTGAGATTTTGTGAATTTGTGATTTTCTGTTCTGCATTCGCTTGTATTTAAAGAGAGTGCTTTGAAGGATTGGCCTGGCTGGATTGGCTCTTTCCTTATCTTTGATGTTATATTTTATCCCAGGTCCACAGATTTTATTTTAAGGATTAACAATAATTTCATAGCATGTGGCGAACAGAGATTATTCAAAGCAGATATTTTATTGTAAACTTTTGTATATACATTTTGTATTAACTGCTTTATCGGTTTTGCCAGATTAAAAATGAAATTCATCATAGCCAGTGGCGGGTGAGATTGATCAAAGCAGATATTTTATAATTGCAAACCTTTGTATTAACTTTTTTTTCGGTTTTGTCACATTTAATGAGTTTAGTCAACAGATATTCTATCATAAAGATATATATATATATTTTTTAACTCTCAGTTTTGTCAAAAATGAAATTCATAATATTTAAGTGGTGGATTGAGATTAGTCAGAGCTGATATTTAATAATTAGTTTTTTACATAATTTTTAAATTATTTTTTAAATGGATTCATGTGAATTTTATAACATTAATTTCATATAAATTAATTATATAAAATTAAAAAACACAATAATATAGTTGATAATAAAATCAGCAATGTTAACATAATCGGGGATGTTGACACGACACACCTCAAAAAATAGTAATGCTACTTGAGATTATATAAACATTTAAATTTTGTTTTCTTTAGAATTAAAACAAATTATCCTAGAATATGGGAAAATGTAGATAGCAATGCTACTTAAGATTATATAATCACTTTAATTTAGTTTTTATGAAAATAAAATAAGTTTGTCATAGAATATGGGAAGATGTGGATTATCAAGAAGAAGGATCAAAGAGAAGCTCGAGAAATTTTGCAAAGAGAGGCACTATGAAGCCATAATATGGTTGATAATAAAATTACCAATACTACTTGAGATTATATAAACATTTAAATTTTGTTTTCTTTAGAATTAAAACAAATTATCCTAGAATATGGGAAAATGTAGATAGCAATGCTACTTAAGATTATATAATCACTTTAATTTAGTTTTTATGAAAATAAAATAAGTTGTCATAGAATATGGGAAGATGTGGATTATCAAGAAGAAGGATCAAAGAGAAGCTCGAGAAATTTTGCAAAGAGAGGCACTATGAAGCCATAATATGGTTGATAATAAAATTACCAATACTACTTGAGATTATATAAACATTTAAATTTTGTTTTCTTTAGAATTAAAACAAATTATCCTAGAATATGGGAAAATGTAGATAGCAATGCTACTTAAGATTATATAATCACTTTAATTTAGTTGTTATGAAAATAAAATAAGTTGTCATAGAATATGGGAAGATGTGGATTATCAAGAAGAAGGATCAAAGAGAAGCTCGAGAAATTTTGCAAAGAGAGGCACTATGAAGCCATAATATGGTTGATAATAAAATTACCAATACTACTTGAGATTATATAAACATTTAAATTTTGTTTTCTTTAGAATTAAAACAAATTATCCTAGAATATGGGAAAATGTAGATAGCAATGCTACTTAAGATTATATAATCACTTTAATTTAGTTTTTATGAAAATAAAATAAGTTGTCATAGAATATGGGAAGATGTGGATTATCAAGAAGAAGGATCAAAGAGAAGCTCGAGAAATTTTGCAAAGAGAGGCACTATGAAGCCATAATATGGTTGATAATAAAATTACCAATACTACTTGAGATTATATAATCATTTTCTTTTTTTGGAATTAAAACAAATTATCATAGAATATAGGAAAATTTAGATTATCAACAAGAATGATCAAAGATAAGTGTAAGAAACCTCGAAAAGAAAGAGGCATTGTGAAGCCACAAAAGATTAGAAAATTCCAATCCAAATTATAACACAAAATTATAAAAATTAAAGAAATAATTTTGAGATGTGGAAGCTGAAGATGGAGGGTCAGAACACCTTTGGATCTAGAGATCCTACTATGGTTGCTTAATGTTATGGACTTTAAATCCAATGATCTAATTAGATTGTATCTGGAAAACTCCCTTTTAATCAATGTCAATGAAGAGTCCTCTACAAAGAAGCTACGGAAGAAAATTGGTGAGATGTATTAAGCCAAAACTTTGGTGAACAAGATTTTCTTGAGGAAGATATTGTATTCCTTTAGAATGGAATAGGGTGGAGAAATTGCACACTACCTAGAAGAATTAAATATGTTAGTGGCTTAATTGGCATCTCTTGGTGTCAAGATGGGTGAAGAGGAGAAATGCCATATCTTTCTTTTGTCTTTGCCTATTTTATGGGATTGTCCTATTATGGATATCAACGATACTTCTATTATTTTGAAGACTAAAGATGTGGTGGGTTATTTTCTTTTTGAAGAGATGAGGAGGAAGGTATCCATCAATTCCAAAGAGGCCCTAAGTATTTTTGGAAGACCTAAGGAGAAAGGCAATAAGAATGAGAAGTGTAATGTTGAACACACCCCAAGACTAAGAGAAGGGGGAGAATTAGTCTTGAAGAAATATTAACATTTTATATCTTAATTCAAATTTAATATTAAACTTTAATCTGGTTATCACCAAAGAAAGATAAGCAATTAACACAATTTCACAAGAGAACACCAAATTTACAAGGAAAACCAAAGAAAAGAAAACCATGATGAGAGTTAACACACACTATATAAATAGTATTACAATTTGTTTTAAGGCTCACTACCCAAGGATGCTCACTACTCTCAGAAGAACTTGTAGACTAAGGATCACTTCCTCAAGGAAAGATACAAAGGACTTTCTAGTGAGACTCACTATCTCTAAGAAAGATACAAGAATATTTGAGTTACAATGAATAAGCCTTCAACAACACTGTATCCAGCAATCTCCTTTAAATGTAGTTGCTCTTGACTCACTGCCTTAAGCAATCATTAGGCAATTCAGCTTCAATACTTATACCTTCACATTCTCATCTTCCACATTCTACTATAATCCCCCTGCATTGCAATTGACTTGATCTTCTTTATATACCATCCACATCATCTTAAAACATCAAATCGGTTTGCTAGAACAAGGGAAAAGAAATGATCCCACAAGGTCGGCCACAAAAAATAATTGTGGTGAAACTGGTCCTATCTAGGAGATAGAGAGGATCTAAAACAACTTAACACATAATCCAATGTAGTCCTAAACATCTCACACACAAGCACACATCCTCTAAGGTTAGCAACATGGTAACGTGTACATGAAAGATGTAGCACATAACCAATCAGCCCAAAAACGCTTATTGGTGTTTTCAACCGCTCTAGCATGTTAATTGTGGGCCAAAAGTAAACATAATCATATTCTTTCAGACCTAATTCTTCACTTATCTCTTTAGCTATTCTCTTCTTATTCATACTAGTATCAATCCCTTTGTGGGTGTGTACCACAACTTTGTCTTTCTAATTAGTCTGATTTTTATTTTTTTATGTTTAATCTTGTATTGGTGTTCTTCTTTGGAATATAACTCGGTTACAAATGTATTTGATGACTAAAAGTTATATATTTGACATCCTATTACATCTTGTGGAGGGATTCTCATAATAAATCTAGCTCCTTTGTTTCGCCCCTCAAGATCATCACTCTTAGAATGTGGTGGAGCATTTCTAAAATATTGTTGTGTCCTCTCAAAATTGTATTTCATAATTTTTTTTATCACAAAATCATAAATATTCATTGTATTGAATAGAATTTTGTGGTTCAGTGGCCATTTTTATCACATTTATAGCAATTTGGATCATCAATTCTATGATGTCCCCTTTTGTATCCTTGACCTCCCCTATAGTTGAATCATCAATTATCCTCCTGATAGTTTTGTGGAAAAGTATTTTACAATGTATTAGCACTACTTTTATTCCTTCATAAAATGTTTGTATCTTGCATCATGTGTATACAAGGGTCAATATACAAGTCCCTTGACATAGGCCAATTGTTTAATTTGACTAACAAATCCCCTTTTTTGCTAGGATAGCTAAGTTCTTTAGCAAGAGAACTTCTTCTAGGAAACAAAATATTTCTTCATCCTATTGATGTGTGATGGTCTACTTCATGATTTCCATTACCCTACCATCCTATAAATTTGTGGGCTATAAGTAACCATATTCATCTTCCTTTGGACTTGATTTAGATATATTTTTGCTTATTCTTACTAGTATCAACCCCTTGGTAGGTGAATACCACAAGTTTTTTTCTCATTAATGTTTTTGTGTGTATGATGTTTTATCTCCTATTGTTATTATTTTGTAGAATATTCCTCATTGGGAGATGTATCTAATGATCAAAGGTTACCTCTTTGACATTCTCTTACACCTTATGGAGGGATTATCCTAATAACTCTAGCTCCTTTGTTTGTCATCTCAATATAGTCATTATTAGAATGTGTTGGAACATATTTAAAATTTTGTCGCGTCCTCTCACAATTGTATATGATTTTTGTTAGAAAAAAAAGAACAAATATTCCTTTTTCTAGCAAAATTTTTGTAGAGTAGTGGCCATTTTAATCACATTTATAGCAAGTTGCATCATATCTTCTATATTTTCCTCTTTCATCCTTCCTTTATAGTTGAATTTTCATTATCCTCTAGATATTTTTGTGGAGGGGAAATTTTCAATGCATTAAAGTAATTATTCCTTCATAGGGGCTATTTGTATCTTGCATTGGGCATATACAAGGGTCACTCTACAAATCCCTTGACATACACCAAGTTTTGATCCACATATATGCCATATCCTTGGTATAGAAAACATCTAGGGTCTAGATGATCATTCACATTTCTTGTTTGGAATATATTAGATGGACTGTTGTTTGTCTCATGGTCATCCATTCTTTACATATCTCACAATACATTGATTGGAGTTTTTGTAGTGCTATTTGAAGATCCACTTTGATTATTGTTACCCTTTTTTCTCCTTGTACTTGTGGGAAATCATTTCTTTAGTGGCCTTCTCTTGAATTGTAAGAGCATCAAATGTTCTAGTTCACCTTGTTGGTGTCTTCTCTTGCCATTATATCTTAGCACAAAATGAGTTGCTCAACTGCCCATTACAAAAGTTTCTTAATTTATTAGCTCTCTCTTAATTTATTCACTTTCCTCCAATATTGTACCTCAATGTGGTAGGCCATTCTCACCACATATATCTATATGTTTTAAATATCCTTACATTCAAGTTTTCTCTTATATATTTTGGTAACAAAATAAAAATTCTACCTTTTGTTTATTTTTTAATGCTTCTTCCAATTTCTCAAATACCTCCTTAAACCTTTTATCATAATCTTTCATAGATTCTCCTTTCCTTTTTACCATCACCCACATTTTACTCACCTTCTTAGATGATAGTTTTGGAGTTTCAAAGTTTGTTAAAAAGATATTCTTCACTTCTTTCCATTCTTTATCAATTTTTGGATAGGCCTTCTTGTACTAGTCCAATTTATCCTTCCTTAAAGAAGCCACAAAGTCTAGTAAATTTTGATTTTTTCTTCCTCAATGTCCTTCATTTTCCATAAGCACTCTAGGAGGAATATATGATTCCTAACTTTTTAGTACCCTTTTTGAATTAGATGCTTGATAAATGGGATTTTTTTATGCTTCTCTTTCTCTTGCTTAGTTTGGGGATCGGTGGAGTGTTTGTCTTCTCCTTCTTTAAACTTCTTGCTATCACAGGCTCAATTTATTTGCCCTTGTCTCTTGCTAAGTTTATTCAAAATACTCTTTCCCTAAAACTTCTTCCCAATCTTCCACTTATTTCTCTTACAAATTATTTTCTTTTTTTTTTTTTTTGCAAAATCACATCAACTAAAATCCTTCTTATTTTATAGGGCATAGGGGACGGGTCTTGGTTTGGGGGCTATCTATATTCATAAAACCTTTTCATCTTTGGTGGTGTTATTGTATTTGTTCATGATATTTCATTACTTTTGGTGTTAATAATTCTTTTCCCAAATTAAAAATGACATTACTCGATATATTCTTTTTTAATGGTTAGAGTTTTCTTTAGAATTTTTAATAATTCAAGAAATCTATCGTCAAATTTAATTGTGATTTTTGATAGATCTAATCTATTTTTTAGTCTTTTGTAAAGATGCAGTAGTGCTAGAGACTCCATACTTCTATAGTCATATAACACTAGCTTCTTAGACTTCCCATATAATTCTATGCAATTCTCAAAGCAAGTTAAGAAAATTACTACTTTTTCTCAATGGGAATTCAATTTTAAAGTAATCTATTCTTCATTTTTATTTTTTCTCTCAATAGCATCCACCTTGGCATGCTCAACAAAACCCATATGGGAACACTCATTCTTCTTCTTCTTCTCTAGATTTTTCGATCTCTTGCAGTGTCTTTCTTCCCACTCAATGTTCTTTCTTGTCTCCTTTCCTTGTCGTTAGGGATTTCCACATTAACTCTCATTTTTAATTCAATTTCACCTTCAATCTATCTTGATTTCTTCTCGGTTCCTTTTTCAATGGGTGTTTTTCATTTGGGTTTACATTACTCCTTTATTATTCAGATAATGTGCAAATATGTGTTTTGATTGACTGAGTGATGTGTTGTAGGTGAACTCACAATACCAGTTCCCACTTTTTGACCAACTTTGACACTTAGATGATCATTTTGAAAAAAACTTTCACTTTCTAACACCTATAACTTTTAAACCATTAAGAATTTTAAGATGATGTAAAGTAATGATTTGTAACATCTTGTTTGTAGATTCTATTCTATTTTTATTTTTTAAAAATAAAATGTTATTGATTTTTCCATCTCCCTAAAAAAGTAGTTTTTTATAGCAAACAACATTTTTTAAGAGTGATGTGCATCCCGAAACACATAACTTTTTTTTTCTATAAATGATAAAAACTTAATTCTTTTGAATTTTGGTTTGTAACATCATTACCCAGGGCATGCATTACGTTTGATAGTGATATGTTGAGTATTTTTAATTTTATTAAGCTTTGAAGTCTGACTAATTATAGTTTAGATATAGGTGTATGTTTGAACACACAACTTGTTCTATGTATATCAAAATTCAATTTTATTTTTTTTGTTAGAAATAAGACATCAATACCTAGTGCATAGATATTTTTCAAAAAGAAGTTTGAATTAGTTTATTATTTTTCCCAATGCATTGAACAAAGAAGTTCATGTTCGGTGAAAACCCTACATTCATAAGAAATAAAATAAAAATATATTTATAAAATTAAATATATCAAAAAGTATACTATTTGGAAAGATTATAACAAGGAATAAATACTTAAAAAAACAAACTTCTAAATGAATTCATTTGACCCCCCAAAAGCTAATGTAAAATTTATTTTTTATCATAATTTGATAGATGCAAAGGAGACTCTATTGCAAGTATGATTTAGAAGTAAAGAAGTTCTATCCAAGAAATTTTGATCTAAGAGCCTTTGATCTAACTCTTTTCAATTAATTACTTCAAATGGGACGTCCTAAAGCTTAAATAATTATATTTTCTAAAAAATGTATGATTTCAGCAAAAATCAGGATGTACCAAAAAGTGGGAACCAACATTGTGAGTTCACACTTGTCATTGATGTAAACATATTCCTATGTGTGTTCCAATGTTGTAGTTAGATTAAGTGAGTTGGTTTGGCCAGTGTTTTGTAGATGAGTTGTTGTGGATTAAAAGGTTTTGAGATAAGTATCTCTAGTTGATTCAGCTCAAGTTTCAATGGTTTGCATGGAGATTTGATCAAGTTATGAGATCCAGTATTGTGGTTGGTTTTTCAGTTGTTCAGTGTTGATCAGTGTTCTAGATTTTGCTCCGCATTGTAATATCTTGGTTTGTGGATTTGGTAGAGTGCTTGGGATGTTCTGGTGTACCCTCAATTTAGATGGTTCATGATTTGGAGGTCCGCAAGTGAATATTTCAATTTGACAACCATTGCAGTTAGAGTTCTTGAAGTTTGGTATAATGATGATGTATATTATAGTAAGTGGTGTTGGTGCGGTTGTTTCTATGGTAATTCATTATTCTTGTGGATGTTTCTAGATCATTTGTTATTCATTTTGGTGGTCTACATTGATCGTTGTTCTCGTTGTTGATTATTTTCCTTGTTCCAGTGGTGTTCTTCATGTTCTTGGACGACATGATGATTGTAGCATGTTGCAGATGTTCAAGGCATAATTATTGGAGGTGTTGATTTAGGTCCATTCTATGCCTTAGTCGACACTGTTTTGGTCTGCATATATTATTGTAGTGTGTATGGTTATATCTTTGTAATTTGTGATGTGTGTTGAGCCGACCTTGAAAGATAGGTTGATGATATGTATAAATAAATGTAATATTCATGTGAGAGAGTGATTTGTATGTTCAAATAATGCTTTGATCTTTCAAAAGTAGTGAAGTAATGTGAAGAAGTGTGAAGAAGTGTGAAAGAGAAGAATATGTGCCTAACTGAAACTATAACCAGGCATTAGGAGATGTTATTTTATCATTGTTGGTTCCCAAAACCACAGATTGGAAAACTTAAGGATTTGCCAAGCCCTTAACTGATCTAACAAGCCTTGGCCAACGAACAGGGATGGTCAAAAACCAAATCCCTCTATACTTAAGGCTCCACTAAACCTAGGTGGGTATACCTCTCCCTCTCAAGCACAAAAAGAGTTATTTAAAGTGGATTTAAGCTTTATGGATAGCAAATGCAAAACTAGCAAATGATTGTTCTGCAATTATGCTTTATTATGTGCTTTAAGTGAATGCTTTTGAAAAGAAATGAAAATGACTATGATTGTATATTAAGAATAAGAATGCTTTTAGGACTTAAAGGAAATATGCAAAGATCAGTTCATATAGGGTTTGGGAAGAATGTTTCTCTATCAAGGACTTTAAATGCATAACAAACCAGGATCTTAAAAGATAAATAACAAACCGGTGCCTCTATCCAGGGATATTTATGACACTTTGTGGACAAGAGATCTTATCAACTCCAGAGACAATATTAATCATCAACTATAAAGGTTTCAATATGTGTTACACAAACAATGAAAACCCAATCTCACATTTAATGTAACAGCATGTGATGGCACATCATAGCAAATCAAATGACAGATTTATCAACAGGACAAAGATAACTCATCAACACAAAAGTATGCACAATATTTAGAAAAGAAACAGCGAACCTTGTATATTAATCTTTAGGAAATGATTGCATACATAAGCTGCACTTGAAGATACTCCATTACAGTCTGTTTGTACAAAAAGATACTTCTTCTTCCTATAAACTTCCCTAATACATATAACTTATAGTCCTTCCTAGCAGTCTTTCCCCCCCCCCCCCCCCTTAATTAAATACAAAAATGACTCCCTATAAGTATGTGAATCAAAGACATATATGAAAGGACACACCCTTTGGTCTAAAAAATAATTACATAAAACCCAAAAATATATTATAAAAGTTTGATAATCATCCTTCAATTTTCTCCATGATAAAGTTCTTCAACAAATCTTTAAATATTAATTATTTCCCTACAAAAAAAAAATTCAATTAGGCTTCTTACAAATAAATCATATTTCACCTTTGGTTAGAGCATGCTTTTAAAAAATTAATAATCTCCTTCCCCCATGAAAATACTTAGTTAGAGTAATTCATTTAAATCAAAGTATTTCCATTCTTTAAGAAAATAATTTGCAAATATTCATCCATATAAAACAATATTTTACCCTTTAATATATTATCGAGTTTCTTGGTTTAGGGTAAAAGAACACTAAGAGAAAATAATGTAAGATGACACACCAATATATCAAAATATATTTAGGTCATCATATGCCACATACATTTCCCCCTTTTGATAAACATATTTCACTTTATGACTTTTCAAAGGCAAGAAATAAAATAATATTTTAATCCTTACTAAAGTGTTATTGCACAAAAAAAATATAAATCATTATGCTTCTCTGTATGATATTGATTATATGAAGTTATTATGAATAAAAATTTATACTAGGGATAATTAGAAAAATGAAATCTTTAATGTTATGATCCTTTATGCAAATAAAAATAATTTTGCCCTAATAGAGATATATTTAACCTTTTATTCATAAATTTAGGGCAAAATATTATAGTGTAATTTCCCAAATCAAGTGATTTTTCTTAGAAATGAACTAAGAAATTAAATCACTTCAAATAAATTCTCAAAATGTAAATATATTTAATAAAAAACATTTGAGAAATAATTACTTTTAAGATTAAAAAGTAAAAATGATATTTGATAATCATTCTACCTCTAATTATTAAATCAAAAGTAAATTATTAAACTAATATACTTACTCTTGTCAAAAATTAAAACAATATTGCCTTTGTAACCTCATCGGGGTAGCCTATACTTATCGGGTGGATATATCTCTAGTCCTATCGATCTTCCAATGAAAATGTGAAACCTCCAATGCTTCCATCAGGATAACTTACCTCATATCGGAAGATATCATTTCCACCTACCCCGATGCCTGATAACTCTATCAGAGTAGCTCTTGTCCATCGGAGTGATGTATTCTGACTATTGTCAATACCCGATAGGCCGGGTTAGGGCTGTGGGTGGTGGTTTGCAATAAGACTTCCATAAATGATCTGAATACGGTGAGCATTGAAATGGTTGAATAATACTCTTCATGCTACTCTACTGTAACTTCTCTTCCACTATTGTCTCTTCATCCAGAACAACTGGATTGGACGAAGTTGAGTTCACATGAATTGAAACTCTGACAACCATGCACTAAATTCCTCCTTCTTTGGCATTTGTTTCTCTCTTTCAGAGAAAACCTTGAGCATGGGTTGTTAACATAATCTATGGAAGTCGTGCATAATCTACTGGACCACTAGCAATTCCATTTCCACCTTGTATGATATGGGTTCACAAAGACCACTTTTATATATGCAGATACCACTGGTGCTACAGGGATTGTTGTGAAACCAGAACTATCATCGACTGATACATAATCATAGTCAAACACTTCAATCATCAAATATTCTTTTTGTTCACAGGTCCCTGGCTGGAAATGGTGTTTGAACATGATGCAACAAACATCTGATGCACAATAATGTCAGCATATCATCTTATTGGAGAGGTGAAATATGTGTAGAATTCCAGGGTAAGTCTATAATGATAAAAGCTTGATGATTCTGAAACTTCTCTAGTTGATATGTATTAAACTTCTCCAATTGATTTGTATTCAGCCTCTGACATTGTCCAAGCAGCCAATGCTTCAAATGCATTCTTAATTATTGGATTATTACTATCTCACAAAGTGGAGCTGCACATTATATTCTCCATTTTGAAAACACAATGCATAGTGTCTCAAGGAGGTAGAAGCACAACGTGTTGTTCCATACACATCTATATTTATTCCTTTGGCAAATTCAGAGATGTTGCCTGTCATTATCCATAATGTTTGCATCTTGAACTGCCAATGATTTATGTGGATTATCTTTCAACTCCTCTAGAACCTGCAATCTTAGTAAAAGTTTTTTTGAAAACTAATTCACCCCGCCCCTTTAGCCTTGTTGCCAACATTTATCTCATCCCATGGTAATTATGAACTTATTTTTATAGGTCACATCCTTTCAAGAATTCCTTTCAGAGATTCGTCTCCTTTCCATTCTCCATCCCCTTGTTACCTGACCCTCTCTCATGAGGTTGGCACCAAGGAGATAGTATTGAAATTTATGAAAAAAAAACATCTTTTAAGATCTAATTATCTTGTCTAGATTGAATTTTAATTTCTCTTTACTTTCCTCTATACAACCTAACCAGGTCCAAACAACAAAAAAAAATGTTAGAAAAAAAATAAGAGAACAAAAACCAAATCAGTAAGCTCAAAGTAACTTTGATACATTTAATTTATATCTTAGACTTGAAGGATAAGGAGTTAGCTCTTTGATACATTTAATTTATATCTTAGACTTGAGGGATAAGGAGTTAGTTTAGACTATACAAGTTAACTAGTTAAAAGATGAAACAGACAAAAACAAAAACAAAAACAAAAAACAAGAACCAAAAAAAATAAAAAATAAAAAATAAAAAAAATAAAAATATAAACCCAAATATGTGTATATTATTGATTATCCACATTATGTGCATATGCTTAGGAATTTGCCCTTCTTGTAGTTCCTTCTCCTATATCTACATATCTATATTAGCACTTGCATATATATTCTTATGCTTATCTATATCATTTTCTCTTTATGTTGTATCTTTTCTTATATAAATATGTTTCCCTTACATTAAAATAATATCTAAGAGGAACACCTCTATGTGGAGGTTTGTTATAGAAACTTTGTGATTTTTGTTGGTTATACATGATCTCCTAGTAACTCAAATATGCACAACAAATAGTATATGTTGAATATTGAATATGATTTAAAAAAATAAACAATATTTATCACCCTAGGAGAAAAAAACAAAAAATGTATCTATGATTTCTTCCCATTAGAATTATGACCGGTGTTATTACATATAGTGCATTTATTTAATTGCATATTCACACCTCTAGTATAAGATGAAATTTCTTAGTATGAGTCTAATCATGAGGTTTTGCATGTAGCTTGTAATTTTTAATTTAGTGGAGATATTGTGCCTACATGTAAGTACATCTCTTTTATTTCACATTGGTTGTGAATTCACACATCTTGATGGTTTATCTTATAAATATCCAATTGTAGCTCATTATTGAGCATGTATTTTGCACATGCATCCTTCAATAGAATAAAATTATTCTTTCATATTGATCTTCTCTTTATTCTATCTTCTAGCTCTCTTTATCTTGAGTGGTTATTTACATACACAAATCTAATAAAAGATATGTGCACATAATATATAATTGATGTCATTTCCAAAAAATTTCTTTTAAAATAAGATATGAATACAATCAAAACCTTAAGGAAAATCATTTATTATACACAATATTCTCATATGGTGAACCATATATCTCCAATCACTTCCCAACCCTGTGTGTTCTATCTATCCAATCCACAAGTTTTTTTTATGATATTTCAAATTAAATACAAAAAGAAGAAGTTAATTAAAAAGCATATAATTCAAATAAATAGAACTTACATACAACTAAAAAATCCATACAATTGACTAATTGTATTAATATGTTTAGTGTTAATAGAAGAAAAAAAATTAATTCAAATGTATACAATTAATTATAAAAAATTTACTTAAAAAAATAAATTTTATGCACTACACAATAAATTTCACTTCTAAAATGCAAATATTAAATTAGTAAAAGTTACATAAAAATATGAACAATTTATTTCTGGATTGCATTGTGTAAAATTTTTCATCATCAACATTTACATGGATTAGGATGAAAGCAATGCTTGCAATGGTTAGAGAGAAAAAATGGAAAGATAGCTTGGTGGTTGGCTTTGCTTGTTCTTTGTTGCTGTTAGTCCTATGGGAAGATAGCCAACTACCCTAGTGGCTAGCTTTGCTTGTTTATTGGCTACTGTGAGTCCTATGAGAAGATAGATTGGCTTTGCTTGTTCTGTGTTCCTTGTTTGTATCTTTTTGTAACGTTGTATTTGTGGGTTCTGGATTAAAGGGTTTCAGATCCCCTCAAAACCCGTTTTATCCCTAATAAAAAATAAATAATATCCTTAACTATGACATCTATAAAACCCATCCTCATTCCCTTACATTCAACATCACACCAAGTATCCTACATTCATATATCTTCTTTCTATACTTTCAACTCTTCAAGTTTAATACTCCATCATAACAAAGCAGATCCTAAAAATTCTCATTACAACTCCAATGAAATACATATCACAGAGATAACATTTACAAATACTTAGCTAAACCATTTCCAAAGTGTTTGAAATAAAATAAAACCGTCAATGAATTTGTTCCTCATTTCCAACCCAAAAAAAAATCATTTCTCAAACAATGAATTACCTAACCTGAGTTACAAATCATTGTAGATTGAACTTCAATCTGTCAGTGATCTCTTGCCTCTAATATTCAAATCTACAACAAATTGAAAGTACTTTAGATCATATAAAACAAACTGCATTTGTATTAATGCAAACTATTACCAAGAATCCTCCATTCATGTGTCTTACATACTTTCAACCCTTATTAAAGCTACCTGTAACCCTTATTAAAAGCTACCTATGGGAATTGTAGATCAAACCCATTTAATTACTGTAAAACGGCCAATACAAAATACTCTCTATAAACTATATACAATTCCATATATACCCAACAAGAAACGAAGCCCCCAAACACTGAAATGCACTCATGATTATAACTCATGGAGGGCCGCGTTGGCTAAGGAAGTTAACAAATGATTGTGCATCACTAATCAACAACGTAAGATTAACTGCGCTGTTCACAACACTCGGAATTACCTCTGTCTTACCCAATTCCTTCAGTTTAACATAGCAGTCATTAATGTTTTTCTCCAAATCATTCAGCCCATTCTGCACATCAGCTATGACAGTCTGAAAATTACCCTTGCTCACTCCTCTCAATTCAATCTCCACTTTCTCAATCTCAGACTTCGTCCCAGAAAAAATATCACTGCAATCTGAAGCATTCAGCTGTGGAAGAAGCTTGTGAACCCTTGTGACTTCTACGCTAGTCAAGTCCACAGCAATCACGGAAATCTTTTTTAAATCATCACTTGGCCCTCCATTTGCATTTCTTACCGACGTAGTGCAAAACTGTGGACTGGCGGCGCTCTTGCATACATCGGATATTGTATCTGCTTTGCAGATTCCAATTATATTGCATGCAACCAGCGTGATCGCCGTAGTGCATAGTAGCATGGATCTGTAATAGGAAGCCATGATCGATTACAGGAAACGAGGAATTTGTTTGTTTTTTTGTTTGGGTTTTGCCTGTATTTAAAGAAGATTTTAGTTTGAGGGATTGGCATGCCTGGATTAGGTTTTTTCTTATTTTAGGTCCGCAGATTTTGTTAGGGATTAAGCAATCCGTCTGGATTGGATTCTTCCTTATTAGGAGTAGATATGCTTTTCTGGATTGGCTCTTAACTTGCCTTGGATGTGATTTTTCCTTTCTTGAGTAACTGCTTTCTCGGTATTGTCAGATTAAAAATAACATTTAGGTTATCAGGTGGCGGATGGAGGTTATCCCTATTTTCTAGAAGGTTCTTTTTTAAATAAATAATATAGAATGATAAATATAAGAATGTAATTAATAAAAAAAGTAGTAATGTTGTATGAGGTTATATAAGAGTATTAAAAACTAACAATTGTGCATTGGAGTGCAATGGGTATGTAGAAGAGGTGTGGAAGGTTGATTACAAAAAAATTGGTCTACTTTTTGCGTAAATGGTGTGGAAGGTCGATTATGGAAAATTTAGTCTACTTTTTGTATAGATTTATGTAGTACATGAGATTAATTGTTAGGCATAATGAATAAATGGAGAAGTGATAGCTTAAAATCAAATATACATCCACTTAGAAGGATCCAATCATAACTGAAACAAAACCATTGAATTGAGAAGATAATCAAGTTTCATTACAAACGTGTTCATCCTATGTTTGCAATGGGTGTGTGTGTGTGTGTGTGTGTGTGTGTGTGTGTGTGTGAGAGAGAGAGAGAGAGAGAGATGGAGAAGAGGATGGAGATATAGATAGAGTTAAAGATAGAGATGGAGAGAGAGAGAGAAGGGGGGAGGGGGGGTACAAAGAGAGGGATAAGGGGAGAGAGATGGACATGGATAGAGGGAGGCATTTCTAGAGATATAGGGGGAGAGAGGAAGATAGAGGTAGAGATAGACCGAGAGAGGAAGAGGGAAAAAATAGATAGAGAGAGGTAGAGGGAGAGATAAATATAAAAAGATAGGGGATAGAGAGGGAGAGATGGAGAAGAAGAGATAGAAATATCTATAAAGGAAGATCGAGAGATAAAGAGATGTATATAGATGGTGAGATAGAGTTAGAGAGATAGAGATATAGAGAGGGGGTGAGAGATAAAAAGATGGACAAATAGAGAGAACTAGAAAGACAAATATAGATGGATAGAGGATGAAAGAAATAGGGGGAGATAGATAGAGAGATAGATATATATTGGAAGAGAAAGAGAGAGATATAGAGATACACAAGAAGAAAAAAGGAGAGAGAGGTAAAGAGATAGATATGGGGATATAGAGGGAATGAGTGAGGGAGAGAAGGGGAGAAATAGAGAGGAGGGTAAGATAGAGAGATGGAGGGTCCAGAGATAGAGAGGACATGTATAAAAAGAGATATATAGAGGAGCGAGCGAGCGAGAGAGAGAGAGAGAGAGAGAGAGAGAGAGAGAGAGAGAGAGAGAGAGAGAGAGAGAGAGAGAGAGAGAGAGAGAGAGATTGTATAGGAGAGATGGAGTGAATAAGAGAGAGAAGGAGAGAGGTGGAGATAATGATATGTAGATACAAAGGGGAGAGAGATATATGGAGATAGAGATAGAGGGAGAAAAAGTAAGAGAAAGAAGGTGACAAAGACAAGTGATAGAGAAAAAGGTTTAGACTTTAGAGAGAGGGAGAGATTGAGATGGAGAAATATACAGAGATAGAGATAGAGACAAGGCTTGGGAGAAATAGGGAGTGTGTGTGTACACATTAGAGAGAGAAGTAGAGAGATTTAAAAAGAGGGAGTGATGAGGAGAGAGGGAGAGATAAGATAGAAAGAGGGAGAAAGAGGGATATATAGGGATGGAAAAGAGAGAGTAGATATAACTTGTAAAAAATATAGGGGCTGAGAGAGAGGGAAAGATTCAAGGAGAGAAAAATGGGTAGAGGGAGAAATAGATATAGAAAGAGGGTGACAATGAGAGGGGGAAATAGAGGGATAGAATGATAAAGATATAGGAAGTGATATATGGAGAGGTAGGGAGGGATATGGAGAGAGAGAGTAGGAGAGATGAATGAAGAGGAGTGTATAATATCTAGAGATGGAGAGATGCAAATAGAGATAGGGAGAGATGAATAGGGTTTGTGTGCCTATATATATATATGAGGGAGAAACAAGGAATGTGTGTGTGAGTGAAAGAGATATGGAAATAGATATAGAGGGAGAGATATGTATAAATAGATAGAAAGGGGGAGATAGGGAGAGAGAGGGTATAGAACTAGAGAGATGTAAAAAGAGGGAGTGAGAGGGATTAAGAGGGAGAAAGACAAAGAGATAGAGAGATAGAGATGGTGGGAAGGATAGAAGGGGAAAATAGAGAGATATAGGGAGAGGTATGAAGATATAGATATTGGAGAGAGAGAGATATAGAGATAATAGTCAAATGACATGCTACCCTTAGCATAACTCCCCAAGGACACATTCTATCCTTAAATTATTGGCATGAAATGAGGAATCAAAAATTAGTTGCTCTCTCTTGCTCTCTAGCTCTAAACAATTAATTTAGGTTTTAAACTGAAATGTATTTTATTATAGAAATTAAATTAAAATTAAAATATTATTATTCCACCATGATTGAAGTTTCAATAAAATAAAATGGATAGATTAAATTAATTGTAATATTTTTTATTATTATTTGTAATTCCATAAGAAGACAAATAATTAATGGGTCGTCTAGAGCTGATCCTCCTCAATGCACAAAGAGTAGTGAAAGTTGGATGGATCGAGATAAATTTTGATCATGCATCTAAGGGTAATCAAGGGTCATCAGGAGATGGATGCATTGCGAGAAATGATAAAGGTGAAGGATTGACAATAGGAGCACAAAAATTGAATTATGGTAGCAATAATGAAGCGAAGGCTCAAGAAACACTCCTTGTTGTCTCTTTGGCAAATAAAATGTCAGTGTTTAGACTCCACTTAGAAGGTGATTCAAAAATATTGGTCAATGCCACTACTAGAGGGGATGCACAAAGTTGGTAATTAAGTAAACTTATTGCCAAAATTGTGCAAAAACTCCACACATTCCAAGATTTCAAAATCTCGCATGCTCAAAGAGTGGATATGTTGGAGCTCAAAATCACTAGTTTGATGAACCCTAAGACTATGCCACTTTCTATAATCAAGATCAACAACTGATAACTGATTTTGGCCAACTAAGAGAATAACCAATCTGGTTTCAATTCCCTACTCTTCTAGCTCTGCCAAACCAAGGTGGGTGTACCTTAGCATAAAATATTTTTATCCTTTTGTGATTAATTAATAATATTCAAGAAGATTATGATTTTAGTTTTTCCTCCTCCAACCACAATATTCTTCCAATAGGATTTTAACTCTCTCTTCAACAGAACACACAGAGCGTTAAAATGCAATGATAAACTTGCTATATCCTTGATATACTAATTCATATGGTAAAGACATAATAGAATATAGAGACACATTTGGTGATATTTTGTATTAAATCTATGAAAAGTTGAGTACATTTTCAGGAATAGATAGTTTTATGTACGTCCTCCTTTTGGAAATCCTAAGAATATAGAGCGATGTCAATTAATATCTTACAATATTCTCCTCTTCTAAATCTCATTCCCCTTCCCATTCGGTCTTGATTTCTCTTTTATAAGAACAAGGGAGTGCTTCAAACCGTTACATCTCTTTTGAAAAAAATATCCTTCAACCTCTTTACCCTAAAATATTTAATTATCACTAATCTTTAAATTTCATTCACATAGAAATTATTACATTACAAATCATGATTTGAAATCATTTATTAGGTTGTCATGCAAGAATGCTCCTTGTAAGAAATATTCACTTCATTTTCTTTAATGTACTTCTTTGTATTTTGTTCATTATCTTAATATTTGCACTTGAATGAAAAGTAGATCACCTCATACTTTGTATTTTGTTTGCAAATAATTGCTCTGGTATATTTATTCATCTTAGAAAAACAATAATCTTGACATCATTTATAGTTATCAATAGGCCTTATAGCCTTCAATAGAGAATCATATTTGAAATAGAAATCCTCTCTCCTTTATTCATATTCTTGAATCTTCAAAAATGTTTAGCCCTTTGTGAAAATTTGTATTTTATCATCGCACTTTACCCTTGGTGAAGATAATTCTCCATTTCTGCATACTTTGGGTCCCCTGATATGATATCCGAACTTTATTTTTCTAATTTAAAACATTCTCCCTACTAATTAGGAAATATTATTCCTTCCAACATGATATTAGGCTTCACAACTTTATGCCCTAATAATTATTTATCTTTCAATATTTCATTCCTCGTGTGAAGTATATATTTCATCGATTCTCAATAAATTCATGCATTGAATAAAAATTCCTCTTTTGCATGTGAATTAGAAACACCCTTTTGCCAACTTCGATATTTACTTTCAGAGTGAGAAATACAACCTAAAGGTTTTTGAAGCCAACAAATTCATCTCATACATATCCTTCTTCCAAGGCTTTCTTTTAGCGCAGGTTGGAGATTGTTGGAGAAGTTTTGCACCTACACCTCCCAATCGTATTTCAACAAATCCATTTTGTGCATATTCAACAATCACGACGTACATATATGAGATCACATTTCATGGAGGCATATTGGAAAACGGCCAGCCTTAAAAAGCACACACTAAGCTCTGACTTTCAAATTGGTCAGAACATTTCTCTTTTGTTTCGGTTTTTTGAGGTCAGAGCATTTCTCTTCTGTTTCCGTTTTTTGTTTGTCATCTTTGTCAGGGTTAGGCTTCGTACTCTTTACTGCTCCTCTTGCCTGCATTAACTGTACTGCCCGGTGTGGGCCCCTATCAACCATCATGTTCACCTCCTTCGCCATTACTCCCATCCGCCATTCATGCCGCATAAATTTTGAATTTTAACACTCTTTCTCCAGCTCCATCAAATCTCTGTATGTATGTTTCAAATCCAGTATTTTTTTCCCACCTACTCCCAGCTGTACCAAAATGGGAGCTTTGGAACATGTATGCACATCCATCGAAGCATAATGGAAGGACATTTACTATTAGAAATGCTCTGGTAAACATGCCTGCAAAAATATGAAGTCATTGCACCTTTATGTGGTCGGAGCCAATTTTAAAGGATTCTTGTCTATTGCATGCAAATTTTCAATTGGATATAAAAATAATTTTCTATTTTTTAATTGTTTTCTTTTCTTAATTTTCTTTTTATTAACACAAAATATACAAATCAATCATCCATATAGAAATTATTCAAAATAAATTAAATGTAGTACTAAATTAAAACTATGAAACTACTCATTCTATTAAAAAAATAAAAATAATTATCAAATAAAATAAGTTAAATAATCTTATCAATTTTTTTGAAAATATTTTAAATGATTTGATGGAAAAATATATATTAGAACAAATTGTTTATGTGATTTAAAGATAATAATGATAAAAATGAAAAAACCTTTTGGTTAAATTGAAGATATAAGGTGCACCCAACTCTTTAAAAAAACTAAATCATAAAAATAAGATGGGAGATGTGTAAATAGTTTTTTTTATTTTTAAGTATTTAAATGGACAAGGAAAGTGAAAAGCTCGTGTTTGGTCTAAGTGTATTTTATTGTGACCTTGAATAGTGATAACAATTATGAAAGTATCTTTAAGTATGTTTATGGTTCTTTCCAATAAAAATTTATTTTTTAAATACTGACATTTGAAATGTATAATACAAGTGAAAATCTCATCAAGAGTTTTAATTTGAATTTGATTGTATGTCTTGGTATGTATTTTATATGCACAATTTATTGTAGATGATATATTGTGGCTTTATATTTTGGTTGATCAACCTTCATTTCCTAATTCATTATTGATTCTTGCCACTATTTGAATTCTTCATGATCATTGTCTTAGTAAATCTCTTCTTCTTCTTTTTTCCCCTTCATGAACCAGTAAATATGTGAAATCAATTATTTTTGTTACATTAGTGTAAGACAACTATTTAGACTGTTTTATTATATTTATTCATTGATTTTTTGTCATTAGTTATTTTTCAATTATACGATTTGCCTTTTGATTGGGTACTAGTCCTATGCATCTTACTAGACTAGCTTAGGGAGTTCAATGCCTAAATGTTTGGACTATACACATTGCAAAAATTGTTCACCATCTTATTAGATTTCATAAGCCTAATATTATTTTCCTTCATAAAATAAAAGTTTTTTTGTGGAGGAGATGCAAGTTCTTTCTTCTATGTTTGAGCTCAAGGTTGTGTATTTGATTGGACATGTTCTATTTTATCATCTAATATTTATACTCATATTGGTTTTCAAGAAAAGGTCTACTTTGTGTACTGTATTCAAGTTGTTCATTCTTTTTTCTTTGTACCTTTGATTTTAGTGAGAAAATTGGTAGTAAAAAATTAAATAAAGTAATAAATTATACAAAACAAATATTTTTTTTATAGAAAACCTAGTACTATATCAAGAGAAAATTGTGAGAAAAGATCTCTCAATTTAATTATCTCAACCAAAAATTTGTTGCTACAAAAATCTATCAATCAAAATAAAAAATATGACTTGCATAAATATACAAGATCCTTATTAATGAATGTGAAAACAATTGACATCACATATCAATAGATTTTGGCTAAGAATTATAATGTCATTCTTTATCTTGAGAAGAAACTCAATGTTGTGTGTATACATTATTAATATTCAATTATGATTTGTTATAAAAATAAAACAACATTATTAATATTCAATTATGATTTGTTATAAAAATAAAAATAAATTAATCTTGCAGATGTATCGTCAACCACATAACTTGTTGTACACAAAATCCAATGGTATTTTTTACACTTGGTGAATAACAGATGTGGTGTTGAATCTTCTTCAAAATAATTGGATATGTTTTTGGTCTCTAATTATTTGATTGGTGACAATTGAATTATGCCTAAGTTAGAAATTTGATAGTGTCATAGTTTAGATAATTTTTCCATTAATATTTTTTTTCTTTAATAGAAAAAGGTCATATTCAAATTCCAATTAATGCGTCTTTATGATCAATATTTCCATCATAAAATGGTAAGGTGGTGGAATATATGAAATCGTTCCTTTTGAATCACTATTTATTCCTTTTAAAATGTTTCAATATGTAAATTTTAGATGTAAAAAATGAAATAGATTTAGTTTTTGTAAAGTTTTTCTGGTAGAAGGAACAAGTGCAAGAAAAATTGAATCATCTCAAGCTATCTTATTGCTTTCAGATGGTACTTTGCATGAGAATTATTTTTACTTTATGTTTTCTTTCATTGTTTGTTGTTAGTATATTTCAAGTTTACATATAGAGTGATGTATTTTTTTTAAAAGATAGGTGTGGGGTCTTGGTTGTGTGAGGGAAATCATGTGCAAACATAAATGATTTAAAGTTAAACTAAGCAATATAAGCAAACACAATTAGCTCAAACTCCTCAAGATTGGGATGTTAGAAAGAAATGAGCAAATTATAATTGACATAAAACATATAATATGCAAACTCCATTCAGTTTCTTGATTTGATTATCCCATGGCCGGATGTGTGCTCATGACATAGCTTGTGCTTGATATTGCTCCGTGAGGTATGAATATCCTAATTGGATTTAAGAAGTGAGGATTGGATGAGGGGATATGAGGATGAAATTTGGCATTATGACAATGTGGATGTGCTAATAATGGATGGATTTTTGCATGATAACGATATGGTAGTGAGAAAGTTGATGATTTTCTAGAAAAAGAGGGGGGATTAAATAGGAAAGGAAGGGAGAGGAAGGGATTAGAAAAAGAAACACTTGTGGAAATCCTAAGGAGGCCATGTGGAATGAGATTCCACACTTGGTCCTCAAAAAGAACAAGTGGCTCAACAAGGGATGACATTGGTCCCTTAGGACACATGTCTATTTTGGGAGGAAGCCACCCAAAATACACTTTAATTTCTTAATATTAAGAAAAATAGGGATTTATGTGTGCACACACATGTGAGGGGAGGTTAGGATAAGGTTAGTTTGGGAAGATAGGGTTGGTTAGAACCCAAAGGTTAGATTGGAGGTTAGGTTAGAAAGGGGTTAGTTAGATGGTTAAAAGTTAGGAGACGTGTTACATATTTGAATTAATTAAATTCAAATGAGAAGGGAATTAATTGGTTTAATTAATTCAATTATTAGAAGAAAATGGGAATTAATTAATTTGATTAATTAATTCAAGGATTGAAAAGGGAGAATTTATTCATTAGACTAATTAGTTCAAGAATAATGGGGAATGGCTTCATTTAATTAATTTAGCCAAAAGGGATACTTGATTATTCAACTAATACAAGTGACTTAAGAGATTTGACATGATTAAATCAATCAATCAAATTTAAGTGTCTACACTGGTGTTCAACTCAATATAGATGGAACCACCAACAAATCATCAAGAATCAATCCTACACCACCAAACATCATTCCAAAGCAACATACCAATTCACAAATGACCACAAACAAGGCTAGCAAACAAAGACCACCAGTAATAGTCCATAAATAAAGATGATATGTTTGATAAATATGAATCTCAAGTAGTTGTGTCTTAAAGCTGATGAATTTTCCCTTCTATACTAAATCAATAAGGGCAATGAATATAGTGACAATAACTTGATTAAGAAGAATAAAAAATAGAAATTGGGTCTCAATATGAATAGTACAAATATGGAGATCTAATTCTCAAAATCATTGGAACATGCAAGATATGTGATATACTCAAGCTCTTCTTAATTATCATCATCAAATTATATGTAATCTATAACATCGAGAGGATTAAAATAATCTATAGCAGGATCCTCTATGAATCAAGAAATATGAGGATCTCCATGGATCTTCCAAATTCTTGTCCAAAATTTTCAAAGAAATCCAATGACTAATACAACACATATAGTATCATGATCAACATTAGAACAAATCAATCCTACAACATGGTCAATGATGTTACCCCATAATAATAAGTTCTTGGTGTGTTGTGTTCAAGAATGATCCTATAAAGATAAGACAAAATATTAAGACACTTGAGATGTGTTAGGATGTCATTTCTAAGACATATCTATCCAAATCCATGATTACAATAAAAGGATGAATATAAAAATCTATGGTACCTTCACAAATGATAAAATCAAAGACCAATATCCTCAATGCATGTAAAGTAGATCAAATCGGGTCAACTTGGACAAACACAACATTTGCAGGTGTCAAGATTTTTAAGGAATTGATAAAAATATGAAATAATAGAAAACTAAATTAAAAATACTTGGAGAAAATTTTGAAAAAATACCATGGTTATGTGTGAATTAATTTTTGAAAAACTTTTATATCTTTGCAAGAATTATAAAAATAAAAGATAATGTAAGAGAAAATTATTGAGCTTATATGGAGAAAATGATTATATAAGTTCAATATGTGATAAAATACTTCATTTCTTGTGGTATACTTTAATTTTCCTAACGATATTTGATGGTGAAGACTAGATGTGGGGTTTGTATCCTCTCTTGACTCACCCTTGTTCTCCCTCTTTCAAGCCCTTAAAATATTATATTAACATAAAACTTATTTTGGTTATATTTCCTTATCTATCATTATAATTCTACTATGTATTAGTCTATGAGGCCATTAGCAACATGCTCTAGGTTGACTCTTGGTTGTTGACATATCTTCTAAGAACTTCATTCACACTTTATTTACATTTATCCTAGTTGAAGTTGATATATCAAAAGATTTATTAGGTAGGGTTGTTTATAACTTAATGAATAGTAAAAAGATATAGTCCTCTAATTAAATAGAGACTTGATACTAAAAAGGTAATTTAACTTAGCTTTTAATAATGAACTCGTAAGTTAGAAAATCAGATTACCTTTTGAAAACTTGGTATTATGCTCCCCATTAAAATTTAAAATTTTGCTATATAATTTTATTAAATAACAACCTTATTGTGTGTATTATTTGGGTGAACCTTTTAGCATTATTAGTAGACCTCCCTAGATTGAAGTGTAATTTTAATTGCAGACATTAAGTTTCCACAGTCTATAATTGTATGGTGAATGTGAGATTTTGGATTTGACTGTGCGTGCTTTTTTTTTTTATCAATGTTTTGAATCATACTATGTGATTCATCTCAAGATGAGCTAGAGATGAGAACAAGTGTCATTTTAATATTAAATTTGAATCTAGGAAGCGAAGAGACAAGAAATGTGTATGAATCATGTAAGGGAAAAGGGAAGTTATTTTCTTATTCATTGAGAAAATAGATAGCTTGTTGCCTTAATTTATTCAAAAAACCTTTGTCGGAGTAAGTGCCAAGGTTAGTGTCAAATTGAGATTTAAAAAAATGTATAAAAGAAGTCATAAATGTGATCTAACTTTGAGATGTTAATCAAAATTATAAACATATATTTTAAGTATTGAGCCTCTATGACTCCTTGGAATCTGTTGATTTCAAATAAGCATGATCACTTTCAAGACACCTCTCCCATGTGAAATATGTTTCACTCTTGCTATCCTTTAATGCATTAAATGGTAGCTAGTATTAGGTTCAATTAGAATAAGTATGTTCTCTATGCCTTATTACTCCATGTTCTCTATTATACTCTTGCTAGTAAATGGGATATAGAATTTTTGTGCAAATATCTATGGTTGAATTATAATTCATATAATTATCAAAATTTGATTAGAATTCCTTATCTCTAGGTGTGTGCACTGTAAAGTGGAAAATTGGATCCTATTGACTCCCCACCTAGAAGAGAGAAAGGAAGTCACTAGGATGATTTTTGATTGGAGGAACTTTACATTCAAAAGAGGGGCTTGAAACCACTAGATCCAAATCCAAGGGAAACAAGGATGTGAATTCCAAGTGGATTACAAGGGTTGAAGTGTGATTTACCCTCTTTTGTAAATGACAAAGTCGACTTGTTGACTATGTAGGAAAGAGAGATAGGGCAAGTGCAAGGTAATGAGTCACAAATTCGCTGAAGTCCATGCGTTGGAAAACATGCTCTTATAAATGAGGGCTCGTTTATGGTTCGAGCTCCCGAGCTGAAAGGTAATGGGGGGCCCGAAGCAAAAATAAACGGGCCCCCATTTTGTTCTAAAACAAGGGCCCACTTTTAAACAAAATGGGGGGCCGTTTTTAAAAACGGGCCCCCGTTTCTAAATCGTATTTTTCATTTTTTTTCCACAAGGCGCCCTTGTTTGAAAACGGGGGCTCATTCTATGGAAGTTGATTCCACAACCCGCCACTTGGCTCAAGATTAGGCACGGGATAGGCCTGGGATGGCCACATCTAAGACATGGACCTGCAAATTCAAATCTCCATGAATGAAAGCACAAATATGATCTTCTGAAATAATTTACGTGCCTGTAATTAGAGAATTTTTATACGAAATTAAAACCCATTTCAGATTATAATGTCTAGATTCTAAATATGTAAATTTATTTAAAAATTGATTATTTTAACTATTTTTCATTTAATTTATACTAAATCGGGTCCATAAACTTGAAATATTAACTAATTTTGTTAATTTAATAACTTTTTTATTTTAATGAATTTTAATGAATTTTGAAAATAAAAATAAAAAATTTTAAGCTTACGTCAAATTATGTGGGTCGTACACATCAAATTTTTAAAAACATAATCACGGTCATTAAAAAATTAATTAAAAAAAAATATTTAAAAAACAAATACAGAAAAATATGCTCATCAACCTTCAGTGAGTTAAAAACCATTTCCCAAAACGGTTTGAGAAAATAATTTTAATTGTGTCAAAAAATGTGGGTCGTACACATGCATGGTATGGTCCTGAAATGGGCATTTTTAAAACATAGTTTTTAGAACTCTATTCCAAAAGTTATTTTTTATTATGTGGGTATTAAAATAAATTACATATTTGGAAAGTACACTTAGAGGGCTATCTTTTATATTACTGAATTTTTCCAAGATTCAGTCTCCAAGTATTTCAAAACTTAAGCTCAAATGAGACAAAATCTAAAAAAATCAGGGAAAACACTTCCACTTTTTGGTCAAAAAGTGGACTCAACTTCTTGCACTGACTCGATAAAATGAGTGAAATGAGGAGCTATCGGTTCTGCATCGCACTATAACTTTGCATTTGAGATATTTAGATTGATACGGATTGTCTTGCAATTTTGGATAAAATTCATCGGGACCATGTTGAAAGTGCACACGGTCCTCCACAAAATCCGTGAAATGAAAAGGGTTCTTCCACCTCCATAAATGGAGTTCGGATCTGAAAAATATAGCTACGCACCTGTAACCTATAGATAGAAAATAAGGGAAGAGGGGTTTTGGATAAGGGTTTGCCTCAGTCAAACATCGGTCGAGGAATTAACCTTGAAAGAAAGTAATTGCAAATGCTTCAATATAAACAATGGAAATGTATACCTTGTAGATCTGCAACTTCTTGATGATGGTTGCTTTGCTTCTTGAATGTAATCACAAATTTTGCATGAAATAGAATGTAACATGAAAAAACCCTAACACACACATATGCTTGCAAATGAATGTTGTAAATGTTGCTCCAATGAATGAATGAAGAAGACACATGAAGAAGAAGACTTGATGGATGCTTGAAGACTTGAATGCTTGAATGCTTGAACTTCACCTATTGTGTATTTCCTATATATTTCCTCCCCTACAAATGAGAAGACCAACCCCCTTTTATACATTCCTTAGATAATTAATTCATCTCGCCAAAGGCCAACATTGGGGAGATTTGGAATCCCGAAATATAGATAGGACCGGAGGGACCTATCTTGGGGCCACCCTAAGAGGGGGGGAGAGGGGCACCACGCCCCTGCCCTATCTTGGGGTTCAGACAGGGTCCTGAGGCCATCTCAGGGCTTAAACAAGGAGAGGTTTGAGGTGAAAATGCAGAGAGAAGTCTTAGTTGGGAAGGAAGATGTTGTCGCCAAGGTGAGGACCTCAAATGTGGTTAAAATTGCTAGGGTCACAATTTTATGACACTACATGCACCAAGATGGTCTACAAAAAAATGGACACACCCCCAAAAAAAATTGAAAAAACAACAAATGCGTACGGGATATTTCAAATTTTAAAAACCCCATATGCATTTAGGCTCATTTTGTCAAGCCTAAACGCAGATAAACCACATACGGGATTTATAGTATACTAACCATGTACACAGTTTAGTTATTAAAACCTCGTACGCGGTGTAAAAACTAAAACTTCGTACGCGATTTTAGTTTCTAAACTGCGTACACGCTTCTCTGTGAATAAAAAAAATCCACTTCGATCGAATGGCTCATTTTAACCTACGGCCACAAGAGTGAAGTAGGGCTTGTAATACACAAAATCATGCACGAGCTCACCAAATTCACACAAACATGCCATGGAAAGAGCTAAGTAATGTATTTTATTTGTTTATTTTACACATTTGATGAATTTTATTTGTAATTTGAATTTAAATTCATTGGTTTTGATTAGTTTTATTTTATTTTTTGTTATGAATATCAAATTCTGAAAATATTTCCCCAACAAGACACACCTGAAAACTTAGGGCAAAACCCACATGAGAACCCACAACCAAACCCTCAGGATATACCTCCATCTCCTCCTATAGACCGTTCACAAGCTACATAGGAGGATTTGATAAACTAGTTTGCCCAAAACATTATCAAAATAACTAGACTAGTGAATAGACTAAAAATATTCAAGCATGAGCATCATGCATCCCTTTCCACTACCCTAGAAACATTGGCTAGTAGTGCCAATACAATTTCCAATCAAATTACAAAATGGGAAGCTATAGGGATAGATGTCGTTCTTTTTATGCTGATGGAATGTCATATAATGATGTGAAAAAGAAAAACATAAGTAAAGCACAAATATGTTCTCTTTTTGTTGATCTTAAAATGGGTGAGACCTTACCTCTTAATACAAAGAGGTTTTCTATACACTGGTGTAGCCATTTGCTGCTCAAAACTGCTTTTTGGGATAGGTGTTGGATGGCCTTTGACCAACCACCTTGTAATAATCATGAGGTTTCATTATATTTTTTGAGGAAACTATATTGTGAGTTTATCCTCAATGAGCGGTCGAACTATTTTGATATGAGAGAGTTCCATGGTAGAGGTGGTGGCTCTGCCCAAGATAGACCTAGATCCCAGAGGGTACTAGACCTGCAGAGTCGCATCCCCCTAGCACCCAAACCCGTGGTGCATGTGACGATCCCAATAGCCCTGAAAGAGTCGTTGAAGCTACAAACTCTTCAAGCAGCCACAACATTGACTGATGTCATCATTCAACATGGGACACAGTTATCGCAGTCTTGGTCAGCCCATTTAGCATGTGTGTCCCAATTGTTCAAGTGTATGCTCTGGGATGGATTTTGAGGCCATTGCATATGGTTCCACATCCCATCTGTGTACAAATTGTAGGCTTATATGTCACACTAGCACTACAAAGGATGTGGCATTGACCAATGATTTGATGGATATGGTGTTTTGTGGTCAGACACAAACACGGGTGTGTTGATTTGAATTGATAACATTTTATTTATCAATCACTTAAAATTTATAATTGTAAATGAATTTTCATTTATAGATTGATTTAAATTGATACAAACAATATGCATTTCAGGATGCAACAGTGGGTGTTAATACACCATCTGATATTCCTCCTGCAGTTGTTGCAGCTGTAGCTTCGACGCCTAAGGTATAAATTTTGTAACAAGTTAAAATAGAATAGTACTTTGAAGTCAAAAAAAATATAAGATATACTAACTCTCTTTAATGCATATTTATTTTATGTTGTCTAGGAATTGTCAGGGGACCAAATGTCCCAGATTGATAATGCCACGCTCTCAGCAATCGATTTTGGCCTAGAGAGCTATGCGGTATCATATTTTGCATACCTTATTTTATGTATTCTTTTGATTGAATATGCAAGTCATTTAATTTTAGATTTGTTAAATTATGTTTAATATTATCTACTAATATCTCTTGTGTTAATTTTGTTTGTTTTAGGGTACCCCACGCATGTCTAGGACTCCTCCTAGGTGAAAGAAATCCTTGAGGATGCCTAAACGTCAAAAGGTAATTGAACACATTTTTAATTGACACAATTGTTTGTAAAGGTTGAAATTATCTTAATTGGAACTTGTAGATTGATTAGTGTTTTTTGTCTATTTTATATACAACAGAAATTGGGATTTATAGAATTGTTGAATGCACTCTATACGTCAGAGGATCGAGAGAGGGAAGAGGTATCTATCTCTACTTTACTTTCTTGATGTGATGATTATATGCACGTGTACATGTGAAATCTAGATCAATTATAATCTTATCATTTTTCATACAGGAAATAACCATAGTTGCTTCATTAATGGCAAGCCCTCCTAAGTGTACTGGAGAAGCATCTCAGGCTTCGGTACACTTTTGTTCTATATATATTGTAGATTTTTAGTGTTTTTGATCTATATATATTATTACCTTGTATTAATTGTATTTAACTTACAATACTTATCATCATATTAATTGTATTTAATCTTAATCATTTTTCATACAGGAAATAGCCCCAACTGCTCCATCAATGGCGAGCCCTCCTAAGTCTACTAGAGAAGCATCTCAGGCTCCGATACACTTTTGTTCTATATATTGTAGATTTTAGTGTTTTTTATCTATATATGTTAGTACCTTGTATTAATTGTATTTAATCTACAATAGGCCCCTTCACGGTTTGGCCATAACTTGGATCCTTTGAAGTTCCATTTTAAGAAAACTCCTAAGTCTGACAAGGAAAAGAGAAAGAAGACAGTAGATCCCAGATCAGCAGATGAGGTAGTCTACAATTCAATTGCAAAGCAATTATAGTTAAATTCATAGTTATGTTGATAATTGTGAACTATTTTCTACAAAAGGATTCTAACTTGGCTTTTGAATTGTGGTTGTACAACCATCTACAGAGCCGCGTACTGCATCAAAGAGGCTCGATTTTGATGATCCACCACAAGTATAGGATCATATAGCGTTAGTTGTGGTAATTGAGTGACTAATACATCTAGATATATTCTACATTTTTATTGTATATCGATTTGGACATGGCATATGCAACATTTTTGTAAAACTTGTATTGACTTGACATATATACCTTTTTTGTATACATACACAATCATTGTGCATTTTGATATATATAAATATTGATATTTGATCCAATAAATATGTATTGTATTCATTATTGTGCATTTTGTTGATATTGATAGGCATATTCAATACATACACAATTTGTTCATTGTGTTCATTATTGTGTATTTTGATATATATAAATATTGATTTATAATTATACGGTTAATTTTTGCTCAAACTATTTTGTGTATTTGGTGGCTGCCCTTTTATAAAGTTAAATGAATATTTACCTACGTAACCAACAATATGAATATAAACAACAAAAATATATGATATAAAGCATTGCAATTGTGGAATATGATTTGATAAGATTCTAAAATATTGAATTAAACCTACAAAACTCCTTGCCTCAATCAAAATGAAATTCAATACCTAATGGTCAGATTTGATCCATGGTAATTATCATTGGATGTTTTTGATTCATTTCCTTTATATTTATCAATGTGAGTGGTGTGAGAGCACCCTCATGCTCGCAATGGTCAAATTTGGGTTTTTGTCTTGTTTTCCATTATTTCATCTAAATAAGGTGATTTGGAATCATTAATGATCATATGGAGTCATTTGTGAAAGTTTGGGGTCATTTGGATAAAAGATGTAAAATTTTCTCAGTTGTTGTGATATTTGTCAAAGTTTGGAGCCATTTGTGAAAGTTCGGGGCCATTTGGATAAAAGGTGTAAAAGTTGCTAAGTTGTTGTCAAAGTTGCTTAGTTTTTGTCAAAGTTGTCAAAGTTGCAAGATAGGCTAGATTTGATTTCCTTCATTGTGGGCACAAACCAGCATCATGAGCATGTCTGGGTGGGTAGGTTTACACTAGGAATGCGCATGTTGTGCCTCCCAATGAGTGGGAACATTAAGAGCCATACCCTACTGGCGGTAACTCTCAAGTACCTTAAGTCCAAAAAATTGTCAAACTTTGACGGACTATTTCTCACAATCCAGGATGCATATGACTTAAATTTTTGAACCTATAGGGTCATGTGAGGCTTATCTATAATTACCTGTCTTTTTTTGTGGTGACTCAGAGCCATTTTTAAATGGAGACATTTTTTCACTTGGTGCAAAAACCATTAGTTGCATGTAATGCAAAGTTGCACAATAGGCTAGATTTGATTTTGTTCATCCTGGGCACAAACCAACATCACAAGCACATCTGGGTGGGAATTTTTATGCTAGGCATGCTCTTGTTTCACCTCCTAATGAGCTGAAATGTCAAGAGCCATACCCTACCGATGCGATCTCTCAAGTGCCCTGAGTCCAAAAAATATCAAACTTTGACAAACTATTTCTTGTAATCCAGGATGCATGATATTTATTTGTTTGAACCTATAGGGTCATATGAGGCTCTTCTATAATGACCTATCTCATTTTTTGATGAATCGGAGCCATTTTTAAATGGTAGCGTTTTATCAATTGGTGCAAAAATCATCAATTGCATGAAATGCAAATTTGTACGATAGGCTAGATTTCATTTTGTTCGTCGTGGGCACAAACTATAATCACGAGCACATCAGGGTGAGCAGTTTTATGCTAGGAATTCTCATGTTGTTCCTCCCAATGAGTCAGAACATCGAGAGCCATAACCTACCGATGCGATCTCTCAAGTGCCCTGAGTCCAAAAAATTGTCAAACTTTGACGGACTGTTTTCTTGCAATCTAAGACACATATTATTGAACTGTTTAAACCTATAGGGTTGTTGGCATTATGTGAACCGGCATAAGGACATGATGACATTGTATGTTGTCATTGGTGTCAGTATGCTGAAGAGGAGAGAACTGGTATATGTGAGAACCGGTATGTTACCAAGAACCGGTATATGTGAGAACCGGTATAACACTATGAACCGGCATTTATGCCAAAGTGAAGCGGTGTGTTTGTTTAAGGTGAACCAGCGTGTGGCTATGGGAATCGGCACATGGAAGCTTTGTATGACTACCGGTTGGTAGTCTCAACTTTAGGGTTTTTGGTTGAAGTGTTTCAAGCTTGTGTGACTCAATCGGTGACTTTGTGTGATAAGTTAGCATTGTAACAAAGACCAGATCGTGTTGCCACATCAGCTTTGTGCATGTGAAGGATCTTGCATGAAGGAGATTATCCCTATCTACCTCGGGAATGTGCAAAGTCTGTAAACGGTGATAACGTGTGATGGGTTATCAACCGCCATGAAATCGGTGGAAAACGAATGATGGAGAACATCTTGAAATTGGTGCAAGACTGTTGCATTTAATGCAATGTGCTCAATGGTCAGGATTGAACCATTTGAGTTGCCTAACCTAACAGGTTTAGGGTTTAGGGTTTAAGCTACCAACCTATCTATTTCCTATAAGGTTGATGTTGTGTTTCTTTCTGAGGTTGTTGGCAAAAGTTTTGTGTGTGTATCCAAGAGAAGAGATATGTGATTCTTGCCAGACCAGAAGAGAGAAGTGATACCTATAGCATGTAAGTGCAGAAGGTGAAGAGGAGCTAATGTGGATCTGCATTGGCATTGAGTGCTGCTACCAGATCATTATAATACATGTTGATCTCTAACCACTTCAACAGTTGAGAAATCCCTTAACAGGGTAGCTTTAATTGGCTTACTGTAAATCCTTTAACAAGGTGACTCAAAACCATTGAGTTCTTGAAATCCTCTAACAAGGTAACCTTTAACAGGGTTTAACCCTTAATAGGGTATTCTAGCCATCCCTTAACCAGGTGATCCCTAACAGGATCGGTTCCTAACAGAACCTTTTGTATCAGTCTTTAACCGGACAAGGCTCCTAACAGAGCGAACTTCTAAAGAGTTCAAAAACAAGCTTGTGGGTATTCATCCCCACCGTGGTTTTTCCCAGTTGGGTTTCACGTGAAAAATATGTGTGTCATATGTGATGTCTTTTTCATGTGATGCTATGTTGTTTTTTGTCAAGCAGTGAATCATGTTGATCTAGTTGTTTATATATATATATATATATATATATATATATATATATATATATATATATATATATATATATATATATATCTTTGATGGTAGATTACCTGTTCATGCACTAGGGTGAAATGGAAATGAAGTATTAGATCATATGAGAAGATAAGTGTCAACCAGTTTATTCTTGTCTCAGTTACTCTGGGTTTTGCCGGTTGTACTCTGTTTAAGACCGGTGTTACTGTTTGTCTGCCTAAGCATAGTGTCTTCTGACAAACCGGTTTAGGATTGTGTTTTTGTCTGTACTGATCCACCCCCCCCCTCTCAGTACCATTTTGGTACTATCCATTCATCATTGAGTTATCAATTGGTATCAGAGCGTCCTCCAGGTCCTCTATGTTATAAGCTTAACCGCTTGAGGTAAAGATCCCAGTCTAATGATGAAGAGGGAAGGTCCATAGTTCAACAGAGAAAATTTCAATATATGGAAAGACATAATGAACATATACATTAGAAGCATGGGTGTTCAACACTGGAGATATGTTGAGAATGCCTATGTTGCCCCTACCAGTACTCTCACCGATGATCAAAAGAGAGAGATGCAGGAGAATGGGCAAGTCATAGAAGCCCTAATTAGTAGTTTATCTGACATTGAGTTCATTGATGTCCAAGATAAGGTAAATCCCAAAGAGGTATGGGATACTCTTGAAAATATCTATGGCGGTGATGAGCATGTAAAACAAGCTAAGGAAGAAAGCCTTCGAGGGAAGTTTGAAGACATGCGGATGGTTGAAGGTGAGAACATTCAATAGTATGGAATAAGAATCAAAACTGTTGTTGGAGATATCAAGAGTGCGGGTGGTAAAATGGAAGATTCCACTGTGGTAAGCGAAGTCCTGAGATTCTTATTACCAGTCTATGCAATAAGGGTTGCTGCTATTCAGGAGTTGAGATCAATAGACAAGACTAAGGTATCCCTAGACTCCATCATTGTAAAGTTGACAGCCTATGAGCTAAATAGTTTTGATGGCAGTGTTCAAAAGATTGAATCAGCTTTCAAAGCTTCTGTTGTACCATCCAGAAAAGGAAAAGAAGCTAGCACTAGTGGTGAACCAAGACAGAGCTGAGAAACGGATGATAAGGAGATTCTGATGGCATTTGAAGCTCTTCTTGCTAGGAAACTTCCTAAAGGAATCGGTAAATACAGAGGTAAGATACCTTTGAAATGCTTTTCTTGTAACCGGATAGGACGTATTGATGTAAATTGTCCTAATGGCGACAACAAGGACAAACCGGAAAGGTTCAAGAAATTCAAAGGAGGAAACCGGAGAAATTGTTTTGTGGCAGTTGATGAAGGTGTCACAAATGAGGAATCAGAAGATGGAGAAAATGAAGATATTGTGTTTGTTGTTGTCAAGGAAGATGTGTCAGACAAGAAGGCTCTTGTCTCCCACTTTGATAATTTCAATGAGTGGATTTTTGACAGTGGTTGTTCTCACCATATGACTGCTGACCAGAGCAAGTTTCTATCCTTGCAAGAGTATGATGGTGGTGTGGTTCGCTTTGGTAATGATGCACCATGTATGGTCAAAGGTAGAGGGTCCATCTCTCTGAATGGAAAGAGTAGTGCTAACAATGTGTATTGGGTTGATGGTCTCAGACACAACCTTCTGAGTGTTGCTCAGCTGAATGACAATGGTCTCACTCTGGAATTCAAGAATGGAGTGTGCAGAATCAAAGGAAAGAATGATGAATTGGTGGCCACAGGAATACAAACCAAAGGTAACCTATTTTAGCTGAATGCAAATATAAGTACATGTCTTATGGCTAAATTTGATGATAGCTGGATATAGCATAGGAGACTCTACCGTGTAAACTTTGATAACATTGTGAAGGCCAGTAAGATCAAGGCAGTTAGAGGGTTGTCGGTGCTAAGTAAACCGGATAATACCTTGTGTAGAGAGTATCAATTGGGGAAAATGTCTTCCTCAACCTTTAAAGGTAAACCTTTCACTGCTGACAAATTGCTTGATCTTGTGCATACTGATTTGTGTTGTCCTATGAAAACTAGGAGTGTGCAGGGTGATAGGTACTTCATGATTCTCACTGATGACTGCTCAAGAATGATGTGGGTCACATTCTTGAAAGATAAGTCTAAAGCTTTTGTAAAGTTCAAAGATTTCAGAGCATTAGTGGAGAAGGAAAGTTGTAAAAGTATCAAGTGCCTAAGAACTGATCATGGAGGGGAATTCACTTCCGGTGAATTCAACAAGTACTGTGAAGAACATGGCATCAAGAGGCAATTGTCTGCCCCCCAGACTCCACAGGAGAATGGCCTAGCAGAGGGGAATAACCAGACTGTGGTTGAAGCAGCTAGAACTATTTTGATTTAAGGAAAGGTAGCTCACACCTTTTGGAGAGAAGCGGTGAGCACTGCAGTCTACACAATGATCCGAGTACTCATTAAGAAAGGTAAGGATAAAACTCCTTATGAGTATTGGACCGGTAAAACACCTGTGGTTAGCTCCTTTAGAGTGTTTGGTAGAAAATTTTACATCAAGAGGAGTGAACACCAGAGCAAATTTGATGCGAAATGTGACAAGGGAATATTCCTAGGGTATTCCACCAAGAGCAAAGCTCTCAAGTGTTTCAACAATAGGACTCAGAGAATTATGGAAAGCATCAATGTAAAACTTGATGAAACCTCTAAGAAAACTAAGGAAACCGGCAATGATCAAGTGGTAAATGAACCAATTGTAACCTTCTGGGAAGTGGTTGTCAGTCAACCAAGTACCGGTAACAGTGTTCCTACACTGGTAGATGTAGATGTTGATACTGATGGAGATGTGGATGAAGAAGAAAAGCAAGAGGAATCTATCAAGACCATTCCTCAGTATGTCAAGTTGAATCATGATCCTAAGCAGATCATAGGAGATAAGGATGCAGGAATTCTTACAAGAAGGAAGGTCAGAGAAAACTCATGTATGATCTCTGAATTTGAGCCTAAATCATTCAAAGAGGCACATAAAGATGAAGATTGGATCAAGGCAATGAAAGAGGAACTTGACCAGATAGAGAAAAATGGTACATGGTCTTTGGTACCCAGACCGGAGCATAAAAATGTCATTGGTACCAAATGGGTTTTCAGAAATAAGCTGAATGAGGATGGCACAGTGATTAGAAACAAAGATAGACTACTGTGCAAAGGATATGCCCAAGAAGAAGGAGAAGACTATGGAGAAACCTTTGCTCCTATAGCCAGATTGGAAGGAGTTTGTATGCTTCTTGCATATGCAACTTTTAAAGGATTCAAAGTATATCAAATGGATGTAAAATCTACATTCCTAAATAGTGTACTTGAAGAGGAAGTGTATATAGAGCAACCAGATGGGTTTGCCCTATCTAAAGACAGTGACATGGTGTGTAGGCTACATAAAGCCTTATATGGTCTAAAGCAGGCACCTAGAGCATGGTATGAACGCCTACACTCCCATCTTGTGAAGATTGGATTTGAGAGAACAAGCGAAGATAGCAATATCTACTTGAAGTCTGAAGGAGATCAGATCCTGATCTATGAGGTATTTGTTGATGACATCATCTTTGGTGGAGATGAAAAGATGAGTCATGAGTTTGTAGATGAGATGAAGAAAGAGTTTGAGATGTCACTCATAGGGGAGATTAAGTTCTTCATTAGACTGCAGATTCAGCAGATGAAAGATGGAATCTTTATCACTTAGTCCAAGTATGTCAAAGAGGTCTTGAAGACCTTTGGCATGGAAGATAGCAAACTAGTTGGTACACTGATGGTGACCGGTTGTAAACTATCCAAAGAGGATGACTCGGCATTGGTTGATGAGAAGGAATATCGATCAATGATTGGTAAGTTGCATTATGTAGTGCATAGCAGACTAGATATTGCACATGCAGTTGGCGTTACTGCAAGGTTTCATAAAAGCCCAAGAGAATCCCACTTGGTTGCAGTCAAGCGAATTCTTAGATATCTGAAGGGAACTATTGACTATGGGTTATGGTATCCATACAATAATGATTTTAACCTGAAAGTGTTCACAGATGCTGATTGGGCTAGTAATGTAGATGACCGGAAGAGTACAACCGATGGTGCATTCTTTCTCGATGGTAGACTAGTCTCATGGATGAGTAAGAAGTAGAGTTGTATCTCTTAGTCTACAGCGGAAGTAGAGTATGTTGTAGCTTTCATGAACTACACTCAGACAATTTGGATGAAGCATGTATTGAATGGCTTCAAAGGTCCTATATCTGAACTGGTAAGTATATTTTGTGACAATACTAGTGCAATTAACATCTCCAAGAATCCGGTTTTGCATTCTATAATCAAGCACTTTGAACTTAAATATCATTTCTTGAGAGAAAAGGTTCAGAACAAAGAGATTGCACTGGAACATGTTTCCAGTAAGGAGCAGTTAGCAGACATATTCACCAAGCCTCTTCCAAAGGCTACATTTATGTACTTAAGAGGTGAATTAGGGGTGCTGCCCCTTCAAGAGGTAAACTAAAGGTATATGCTCCACATCAGTCAAGTATTGCATAGTCAATTTTTTTGGGGGGATTGATGTGTTGAAGGATGCTACTCCTCAGAGGGAACAGCATAATGGAATAGGGAAGCTTGTGCCTCCACTTTGGCATTGTTGTCAAAGGGGGAGAAGAAGAGAAGTGGAGAAGATATCTGCAGAAATTGGGGGAGAAGATGTGAAGCGGAGAGATATCTTTGTATATTGCCATCAATGCCAAAGGGGGGGATTGTTGGCATTATGTGAACCAACATAAGGACATGATGACATTGTATGTTGTCATTGATGTCAATATGCTGAAGAGGAGAGAACCGGTATATGCGAGAATAGGTATAACACTATGAACCGGCATTTGTGCCAAAGTGAAGCGGTGTGTTTGTTTAAGGTGAACCGACATGTGGTTATGGGAACCGGCACATGGAAGCTCTGTATGACTATAGATTGGTAGTCTCAACTTCAGGGTTTCTGGTTGAAGTGTTTCAAGCCTGTGTGACTCAATCGGTGACTTTGTGTGATAAGTTAGCATTGTAATGAAGAACAGATTGTGTTGCCACGTCAGCCTTGTGCGCGTGAAGGATCTTGCATGAAGGAGATTGTCCCTATCTACCTCGAGAATTTGCGAAGTCTGTAAACGGTGATAACGTGTGATGGGTTATTAGCCACCATGAAATCGGTGGAAAATGAACGATGGAGAACGTCTTGAGATTGGTTCAAGACTGTTGCATTTAATGCAATGTGCTCAACGGTTAGGATTGAACCGTTTGAATTGCTTAACCTAACAGGTTTAGGGTTTAGGGTTTAAGCTATCGACCTATCTGTTTCCTATAAGGTCGATGTTGTGTTTCTTTCTGAGGTTGTTGGCAAAAGTTGTGTGTGTATCCAAGAGAAGAGATATGTGATTCTTGCTAGACCAGAAGAGAGAAGTGATACCTACAGAGTGTAAGTGCAGAAGGTGAAGAGGAGCTAAAGCAGATCTGCATTGGCATTGAGTGCTGCTACCAGATCATTATAATACCTGTTGATCTCTAACCACTTCAACAGTTTAGAAATCCCTTAATAGGGTAGCTTTAACCGGCTTACTGTAAATCTTTTAACAGGGTGACTCAAAACCATTGAGTTCTTGAAATCTTCTAACAAGGTAACCTTTAATAGGGTTTAACCCTTAACCGGGTATTCTAGCCATCCCTTAACCAGGTGATCCCTAACAGGATCGGTTCCTAACAGAACCTATTGTATCAGTCGTTAACCGGACAAGGATCCTAACAGAGCGAACTTCTAAAGAGTTCAAAAACAAGCTTGTGGGTATTCATCCCCACCGTGGTTTTTCCCAGTTGGGTTTCCACGTGAAAAATATGTGTGTCATATGTGTCTTTTTCATGTGATGCTATGTTGTTTTTTGTCAGGCGGTGAATCATGTTGATCTAGCTGTTATTACCTGTTCATGCACTAGGGTGAAATGGAAATGAAGTATTAGATCATATGAGAAGATAAGTGTCAACTGGTTTATGCTTGTCTCAGTTACTCTGGGTTTTGTTGGTTGTACTCTGTTTAAGACCGGTGTTACTGTTTGTCTGCCTAAGCACAGTGTCTACTGACAAACCGGTTTAGGATTGTGTTTTTGTCTGTACTGATTCACACCCCCCCCCTCTCAGTATTGGTTTGGTACTATCCGTTCATCATTGAGTTATCAAGGGTCATGTGATGCTCATCTACAATGACCTATCTCGATTTTTGACTACTCAAAGTCATTTTCAAATGGTAGTATTTTTTCACTTGGTGCAAAAACCATCAGTTGCATGCAATGCAAAGTTGCACGATAGGCTAGATTTGATTTCGTTCATCATGGGCAAAAACCAGCACCATGATTGCATTCGGGTAGGTAGGTTTAAACTAGGCATGCTTCTTTTGTACCTCCCAACGAGCCAGAACGTCGAGAATCATACCCTACCTATGTGATCTGAAAGTTGCACTCAATAAAATGACCATAACTTGCAAAGTACAACATGAAAACGCACAAGAATGGATTCATTGGAAAGAAAATTCATTATACTATCATTCAAAAACCATTTCCAACCTCCTATATTCAAAAATGTTCCTCTAAATATAGACAAATCAGCTCTTGGTTATTTAAATATACACAAAAATATTTTACAAATCAGCTCATGGAATTTTATACAAAATTTGGGATTTAAAAATCTACAAAACAACTCATGCCCATTTATATATACAAAATTTGGCATTTAAATATGTGCAAATTAGCTCATCACCATTGAAATATACAAAATTTGGCATCAAAATATGTACAAATCAGCTCATGACCATTTCAATATACAAAATTTTGCCTCTAAATATGTACATATCAACTCATGGGCAGTTATATATACAAAAAAAAATATAGCACAATTCACCAATAATGTATACAAAATTCTGAAAATCATTCTACCCTGAACCGTAGAATCAATCAAATGAGCCTTCTGGATCGCCTCTAACTCGTATTGTGTCAAGTATTGCATCGTGGTCAGATTCGTGAACTTTCCATAAATTCTTGTTATGAACCCTTATACTTAATCAATTGAATATTTGTTGCAACAACAAGGTTGGAGAAATGAAGAATATGTCTGTGTGTTTTAAAGTCCACGAACAACCAAACATCAAAATTCTTGATAGGTTATCTCCTAAGCCATGTGCCTGCCATGACAATAGACCCTAGTGGGTACTCAATACCCTCTCCATCAATGATTGTGGTTGTCAATTTTCTCTTAGCCAATACAACGACAGAAAAAGTAATACATTCGTTCTTCATTGTTCTCTTCTTCAACAATTGCATATATATATACATGCGTGCATACACATATTATATATATATACATATATGGGTAAGTGCACAAAGATGGTGGTCAAAAAGGGGGGTATAAGTGGACACTTTTTTTCTGAAATCAGGTGAACCTGAACTTGGAGGCAAAATTTGAAAGTCATCTACTCAAGATATGAAGATAATCAAAGAACAAATATTGTAGTACTCTGAATCTAGTTTCCAAAATACTAAACTTTTTCAAAATTGGATAAGATTAAGGGGGTCAAATCCTTCGCGCACAAAAAATAGACCCTAATTTTTTCAGAAAAACATAACATAGTGTCTGACGTGCGCATCAAAAAAGTCATAGTTCGATTTAGTATTTTGGCAAATCCTTTGGCAGAAAGATAGTTAAGAGTTATCACTAGAAGATGTGTATTTTTTTGTAATTTTTTGTTGAGTATTTTTTATTTTATGATTTTTCCAATCGAGCACATCCTGAAAATTAGGTACCTATTCGTGCACGAAGCATAAGTTGCACTAAAAATATCAAAAATACGATTTATTTTTTTTTATTGTAAAGAATCAAGTGCACTACAATAATATATAATTTTTTTAAAATTTGGATAAGTATATCAGAAGTTATTAAAAAAATGGTACACATATGTCTGTGAGAACTATGGAGACACCGATAAAAGAAATTCAATAATAATATGTTATTGTTGTTCAAATTTTAAAAAAATTATATGGTTAGAAAGCTCAGAAGATGGGTGAAAATATGGTGGCAATTTTAGAAATACCCACTTGATGAAGTGTAAACCTGATGATGACAAAGTCGAGAAACCAAGTTGATAAAATAAAACATGTCAAAAAGGAGGGAAATGGAGGGAAATCAAACTTCCAAACCGTAGCTTTGTCAACCAGGCCTATTTCCAAGCACGTACGGGGTACCTATGGCATAAAAAGCGTGTACGGGGTACTTATGGTGTAAGAAGCGCGTACAGTCTATGTTAACTATAAAAAGCACATACGTGCTATTTTTACTATAAAAAGTGTGTACATGCTATTTATAGTATAAAAAGCGTGTACGCGCTATTTTAACTATAAAAAGTGCGTACGCGCTTTAATGTTTAAATTTTGGGAGTGTGTATAGTATGATATTGTATATATAATATGTGTATATATATAATATATAATTTATATATAATATATAATATTTATATATATGTATATAATAATATTTAATATTTATATATATATATATATATATATGTATATATATATAATATATAATATTTATATATATGTATATAATAATATATAATATTTATATATATATATATATATAATATATTAAGTATATATATACACACATATGTGTGTATCTATGTGTATTGTCTCCCTCTCTCCCCCTCTCAAGCATGTACAAGGTCTCTCTCTCTCTCTCTCTCTCTCTCTCTCTCTCTCTCTCTCTCTCTCTCTCTCTCTCTCTCTCTCTCTCTCTCTCTCTCTCTTCCTCTCCCTCCAATATATATTCTTTTTGTTTGCATATATATAAGGTGATAAGAAGATTGACAAGGTGGTCGGTTTTCTTTTTCTTTTTAAAGAAGATAGGATATAAAGTAGAACGATTGAAGAAAATGAATGTATTGGTTTCTTTGGATTGTGTGGATGTATTGGTTGGATAATATTTATGGGTCGTATGGTGTACTAAGGGGTCATATGGTGTATTATAACCCTTAGGTGTTGCTATGGGTCGTATGGTGTTCTATGATCCCTTAGGACACCATATGACCCCTTAGGACTCCATATGGTGTTGTTATGGGTCATATGGTGTCCTAAAGGGTCATATGGTATTCTATGACCCCTTAGGATACCATATGATCCCTTACATGTCATTATAGGTCCTATGGTGTGCTAAGGGATCATATAGTGTCCTATGACCCCTTAAGATACCATATGACCCCTTAGATGTTGTTAGGGGTCGTATTATGTTCTAAGGTTCATATGGTGTCCTATGACCCATTAGGACACCATATGGTATCATTATGTGTCTTATGTTATCGTATGACCCCTAGGACACCTTATGACCACTTTAGGACACCATATGGTGTCATTAGGGGTCATATGGTGTCCTAAGTGGTCATATGGTCTCCTACGACCCCTTAGGACACTATTTGACCCCTTAGGACTCTATATGGTGTCATTATGGGTCGTATGGTGTCCTAAGAGGTCATATAGTGTTTTATGACCCCTTAGGATACCATTTGGTGTCATTATGGGTTGTATGGTGTGCTAAGGGGTCATATGGTGTCTTATGACCCCTGAGAACTCCATATAACCTCTTACGTGTCGTTATGGGTCATATGGTGTCCTAGCAAGTCATATGGTGTTCTGTGATCCCTTAGGACTCCATATGGTGTTGTTATGGGTTGTATGGTGTCCTAAAGGGTCATATGGTATTCTATGACCTCTTAGGACACCATATGATCCCTTAGGTGTTATTAGAGGTCACATTGTTTCCTAAGAGGTCATATGGTGTCCTATGACCCCTTAGAACACCATATGACCCCTTAAGACACTATACGACCCATAACGACACCATATGGTGTCCTAAGGGGTCATAGGATGCCATATGAGCCCTCAAGATACCATACAACCCATAACAACACCATATGGTGCCCTAAAGGGTCATATGGTGTTCTATGACCCCTTAGGATACTATTTGTCATGATTATAGGTCCTATGATGTTCTAATGGATCCATAGTTTCATATGACCCCTTAGATGTTGTTAGGGATCATATTGTGTTCTAAGGGTCATATGGTGTCCTATGAGCCATTAGGACACCATATGGTATCGTTATGTGTCTTATGTTGTCGTATGACCCTTAGGACACCTTATGATCACTTAGGACACCATATGGTGTCATTAGGGGTCATATGGTGTCTTAAGGTCATATGGTCTCCTACGACCCCTTAGGACACTATTTGACCCCTTAGGACTCTATATGGTGTCATTATGGGTCGTATGGTGTCCTAAGAGGTCATATAGTGTTTTGTGACCCCTTAGGACACCATTTGGTGTCATTATGTGTTGTATGGTGTGCTAAGGGGTCATATGGTGTCTTATAACCCCTTAGGACTCCATATGACCTCTTACATGTTGTTATGGGTTATATGGTGTTCTAACGGGTCATATGGTGTTCTATGATCCCTTAGGACACCATATGATCCCTTAAGACTCCATATGGTGTCATTATGGGTCGTATGGTGTCCTAAAGGGTCATATGGTATTCTATGACCTCCTAGGACACCATATGATCCCTTAGGTGTCATTAGAGGTCATATTGTTTCCTAAGGGGTCTTATGGTGTCCTATGACCCCTTAGGACACCATATGACCCCTTAGGACACCATACAACCCATAACGACATCATATGGTGTCCTAATGGGTCATAGGATGCCATATGACCCCTCAAGATACCATTCGACCCATAACACCACCATATGGTGCCCAAAAGGGTCATATCGTGTTCTATGACCCCTTAGGACACTATTTGGCATCATTATAGGTCCTATGGTATTCTAAGGGATCATATAGTGTCCTATGACCCCTTAGATGTTGTTAGGGGTCGTATTGTGTTCTAAGGGTCATATGGTGTCCAATGACCCATTGGACACCATATGGTATCATTATGTGTCTTATGGTGTCGTATGACCCCTAGGACACCTTATGACCACTTAGGACACCATATGGTGTCATTAGGGATCATATGGTGTCCTAAGGGGTCATATGGTCTCCTACAACCCCTAAGGACACTATTTGACCCCTTAAGGCTCCATATGGTGTCATTGTTAGTCGTATGGTGTCCTAAGAGGTCATATAGTGTTTTATGGGTCGTATGGTGTGCTAAGGGGTCATATGGTGTCTTATGATCCCTTAGGACTCCATATGACCTCTTATGTGTCGTTATGGGTCATATGGTGTCCTATGACCCCTTAGGACACATGTATGGATCCCTAGGATACCATATGACCCCTGAGAATACCTTTTGACCCCAGAGAGGGAGAGAGGGGGAGGAGAGGGAGGCAATGGGAGAGAGATACACCTAAGAGATGAGGAGACTGAGATAGAGACTGAGAGGGAGAGTCAAGAGATAAATGAGAGAGAGAGAGAGAGAGATCTAAGAGGTGGATAGAGGGATTGGGAGAGAAAGAGAGACCTAAGAGGTGAAGGGAGGAAAGGTGAGAGAGAGAGAAAGAGAGGGTGAGAGATAGAGAGAGTATGAGTGAGAGGGAGGAAGGGGTGGAAGGATATTACAAGAGACTAGAGAGAGAGAGGTGTGAAGAGAGGGAGAGAGGGAGAGAGTGAGAAAGAGAGGTAATGAGAAAGGGAGAGAGGGAGGGAGAGGGGAGAGGGAGAGAATGAGAGAGACACACCTGAGAGAAGGAGAGAGTGAGATAGAGAGAACGAGGATGAGAGAGAGAGACTTCAGAGAGAGAGAGAGAGACTTTATAGAAGAGAAGAGATATATATATATATATATATATATATATATATATATATAAAGGTTGATAGCTAGAGATGTGATAGAGAGAAGGAGAGAGACTTGAGAGAAAGAGAAATGGAGCGAGAGGGGGAGAGATAAAGAGAGTTAGAGGGAAAGAAATACTTGACAAAGGAAGAGAAAGGGAGGGGTAGGGAGAGGGAGAGAATGAGAGAGAGTGAGAGATAGAGATAGAGATATTTGAGAGAGGGGAGAAAGAGAGGGATATATGAAAGAGAGAAAGAGGGTGAGGGAGATGAGAAAGAGACAGAGAGATACCTGAGAGAGGGAAGAAAGTAGAGAGGGAGATGCCTAAGAGACAAAAAGGTAGGGGTTAAGGAAGAGAGAGGGGGAATGTAGGGAAGAGATGAGAGACATAATGCTGATATGAGCATGCTAATTACTGAAATTTGACTAAGTCTGAAATTTATAAGAGTACTCAAAAAACTAGAATCTGCATTATAACTCTTAGAGATCTGGAACCACTCTCAAACATCCTGACAATATATACATAAAATATAACTTAAAGTACTTAAATGTTATATTTTATGTATATATCCTACTGAAAAACCTAATGGAATGTAAGTGAATTGCATTTTATTGACAAACAAAACCGCATACGTGGTTTTAGTTTTTAAACCGTGTACGTGGTTAGTGTGCTTTAAATCGCGTACGCGGTTAGTATTCTTTAAACCGCGTACATGGTTAGTATGTTTTAAACCACGCACACAATTTAGCTTTGGTTAGGCTCAGAAAAATGAGCCTAAATGCATACGGGGTTCTTTAAATTTGAAATACCCCATGCGCATTTTGGTGTTTTCCATGTTTTTTTTTTTGGTTTGTCCACTTTTCTGACCACCATCTTTGTGCACTTACCCATATACATATATAAATATAATATAGACATATTATACATATACATGTATGTATGCATACACAAACACATTTTAAACATACATATATTTTTTTGTGTTAGGCTATTTTTATGTGGACATAACCTGTATAGGGTTTGTCTTCTTAAAACCCCTTAACACGGTTTTGTTAATTCAAACCCCCTACGCAGTTTTTTTATTAAACCTCGTACCCACTTTATATTCAAAATAACTCGTACGCACTTTAGTTTATTTAGGCTTTTGAATAGGCTTGGATGACAAAGTTGTGAGTTGGAAGTTTGATTTCCCTCCCTTTTGACGTGTTTTATTTTGTCAACTTGATCTCTCGACTTTGTCATCATCAATTTTACACTTCATCAACTGGGTATTTCTAAAATTGCCACCATATTTTCACTCATCTTCTGAGCTTTCTAACCATATAATTTCTAAAAAATTTGGACAACAATAACATATTATTCTTGAATTTCTTTTACCAGTGTCTCCATAGTTCTCAGAGACATATGTGTACCATTGTTTTAATAACTTTTGATCTACTTATAAAAGTTCTAAAAACTATATATTATTGTAGTGCATTTGATTATTTACAATTTAAAAAAAAGTTTGCATTTTCGATTGCTTTGGTGGTAGTTATGCTTCACACATGAACAGGTACCTAATTTTTAGGATGTGCTCAATTCAAAAAATCATAAAATAAAACTTGACAAAAAATTACAAAATAATACACAACTTCTAGTGCTCACTCTTAAATATCTTTCTACCAAAGGATTCGTCAAAATACTAAATCTAACTATGAATTTTTTTATGCTCACGTCAGAAACTATGTTATGTTCTTTAGAAAATATTAGGATCTATTTTTCGTGCGTGAAGGATTTGACCCCCTTAATCTTATCCAATTTTGAAAAAATTTAGCAGTTTGGAAAATAGAATTAGAGTACTGCAATCTTTGTTCTTTGAGTATCTTAATATCTTGAGTGGATGAGTCTCAACTTTCTCCTCCAAGATCAAGTTTACTTGATTTCAGAAAAAATGTGTCCACTTATACCCCCCTTTTTGCACATCATCTTGGTGCACTTACCCCTCTTATGAGTGTTTCTTCTATTATATTATTGACGAGAACCTTCATTTGAAGAGATAGATGTATAATATTTTAAGTGAATTAAATTTAAAAATGTAGAATTGTTAAGATATTTAATATGCTTCTTAAGGATTAATGAGTTATACGAGTTAAGATCAATAAAGTATTTTGGTAGTTGTACACTAATAGTACTACTTGTCATGCAAAATAAGGCTATTCAATTGAAAAAATCAATAATTCACCTTAAAAAGTAGGATTCTTATAATGTGACCATAGAAATTTAAGTTGTATGAAAGTACAATTGGAAGTATTCAAAAGCTAGCCAACTTGATAATGCTAAGAGAAAATAAAACCAAATTGGGACATGGAAAACAATCCTTCACTCTACATATCTTTTGGAAAAATGATGATAGTGATTAGTAGAATGAAATAATATGGTAAAACAAAGCAAGTTGGAATATTTTGTGCATTCAATGAATTGAATCTCAAGTAGAGGTTAATAGTTAAACCATGATTATAAAATAATTTAACAATAAAAAATAAAAAAAGATAAAGTTATGAAAGGAGACCTATAATGATCAAAATTATTGTGAAGAAATATTTTAGCCATGAGTATCAATTTATGTATGTCTTGTGCTTAATTGGTATGGGTGAATAACATAATAGACACTCTAACTGTTGTGATATGTGGAAAGTCAATGATTATATATTCATGTGTCACAATATTTGAATTACTAGTAAATATAATGTTTGTGTCCCAAATATATGATATTGGGTATCCAACATGGAATAAGGGTGAGGTAGACAATATAGACGATTCATCAAAATGTACCCTTTGTGATCATCATGTGTATAAATAAATAGTTATGAATGGGGTATTAAATTTTAATGTATTTGTCTATCCTTGGTGAAAGGAGTGTGTGAATCAATCTATAATATGTACATACTATATGTGTATGCAAGTAGATATTGTTAGCCATGTTATATTTATGTTGGAGTTTTATACCCTCTAGTATCAACCCTCACATTTGGAAGAAGATTCACAAATGTGATTAGAGATCAAGGGCTAGAGGTCATTCATCAAAGTGTTATGAATTTTCCATGGATGTTTGTTTGTTCTTGTGCTAGCTAGTGAACTCCCATATAAAAAAGTATGACCATCTATGGATGTTGTCCCTACCCTACTCATCCACAAGTAGAACCATGCTTATTGGTTCATAGCACAAAATCACTCCTTGTTAATAGTATCCCATGGTTGAAGATGGACCCTTAGATGCCATGGTATTTGGACTCATTTCTATTGTTGATTGTCAATACTTAGTACCTCAAATTATGAGTACAAGAGACCTTCCAAAATGGTGGGCATTTGAAACCAGCATGTACTATTGATATATAAATATAGTTAAGCAATTGCGCAATAGATTTGAAATCAACATGGACTACTTAAAATCTATCGATAAAATCCTAACTTACACTTTTGTACAACCCAACATCATATTCATGTTGCACATAATTTTCTTCACGACAATAGAAATAGTGGTTTGATCCTTTAACGAAAAATATTTAGGTACAAAAAATAATAAAAAAAAAATTAGATGAGGTACATATCATACAAGTAAAAATAGAAACAAAACATAACCAACTATCTTTGAAGGGCTTAAAAAATGCCAGAAAAATTGCAACCTTAATGTTATCCTTATTTTTCTTATCTATGAATACCGAAAAAAATTCATAGCATTAAAAAAAAGGAGAAAACTTCCATAAATTTGTTCATGTAGGAAATGAAGGAGAGTAGAAAAAATGAAGACAAAGACGGAGTTTCTATTAATCAAAATAAACATTACATAGACTCACTGAATGGCATCTCATACACTAATCAGCATTACAATCAGACTAATATCAGACTCGGCTTCTAACAGAGACTCACTTCTAACATTTAACAGCTCTATGGAGCTGGACCCTCTCAAACAAGAGTAAATATCAAAGTACAAAGCCATACATTATATAGAAAATTGTCATTTGTAGTAAATAGGGAACAATAATTAAAAATTGTATTTCAAATCACCCACAATCTGTGTCAAACCTGCTACTGGTACAACAAATAAGTTGGAGGATTAAATGAAAATCTTTTCAAATCCACTTGGAAAGTCTTCTTCTATCTTGTGTCAAATCTGGAGATATGGAGATATGATGTGCATATGGAGGATATGACATGATAAGTTAGACAGTGGGTAGTTGGGATTATTTCCAACACTCCCCTTAATCACAACTACCAATTTCAATTTCTTCTTGACTTCATTCTAACTTCATTCTCTGATGCTTTGACATCTAAAATCTTCAAATACTAGAGATCAAACCTAGGAAATCCCATGATCCTGTTGGGATGCTCTAACTGTAGTAACCCACCATAATTGGAAGTGGAAAATAGATAAATAAAAATAATGTATATTTTCCATGTGTGTGTGTGTGTGTTATTATTTTCATTCTTTTTATAACATTTATTCAATCATTAAATAGCTTATCCAAAAATATAATAGAATTGTATTTTAAATCCAAAAGTGATAAAGGAGGGTTGTGACATCCTCCCCCCCTTAATTTGTGCATCGTCCCGATGCACTTATTGAACGCATCCAAAAGAGTCTATAGTTCATGATTAAAACAAAAAAGGAAACAACTACTACATTGCCTTAGTATCTTCCCACGTGGCATTCTTTTCATCATACTGGTCCCATTGTACTTTGCACTGATCAACCTCTTTGTTGCGCAACTGGCACTAGTGCCTCTCCAAGATTTTGAATGGCTCTATCATTATTCCTCCCATTTCCTGGACCTATAAAGCATCCCAATTCAAAATGTGTTTCTCATCAGGTACATACTTTTTAAGAAGAGATACATGGAAGACATCATGGATTCGGCTCAATTGGGGAGGTAAGGCCAACCAGTATGTAACTGGATTAATCCTTCCCAATATTTCAAAGGGTCCAACATAACAAGGTGCAAGCTTTGTCTTTTTCCCAAATCTTATGGAACTCTTGTGTGGCCTAACCCTTAGGAAGACTTTCTCTCCCACCTCAAACTCCCTTGGTGTCCTATTTTTGTCTGCATAACTTTTTTGCCTATCTGAGGCTTCCTCAAATCTTTGCCTAATTTCCTTAGTTTTCCTCTCCATCTCTTTCAACATATCTGGTCCAACAATCACTCTATATTCAAGACTATCCCAACTCAAAGGTATTCGACATGGTCTCGAAAGGTGTCATTCCCAAACATGTTTGATATGTATTATTGTAAGCAAACTCTACCAAAGGTAGGTACTCTTCCCATTTCTTCTGTTGGTCCATGCAATACATGCGAAGTAGGTCTTCCATAATCTGATTTGTCCTTTCTGTCTGACCATCGGTTTCAGGATGGTATGCAGTGCTAAAATTTAGCTGAGTTCCTAGAGCTGATTGAAGAGTGGTCCAAAACCTTGAAGTGAATCTAGCATCTCTATCTGATATGATTTTCTCTGGTATTCCATGCAGCCTAAATATTTCCTTAACAAAACGCTTAGCCAAGGTAGGTGCATCATCCATCAGATTCCCTGGTATAAAGTGTGTCACCTTAGTGAGTTTGTCAATTACCACCATTATTGCATCATGCCTAGAAGGTGACATGGGTAGCCCTTGCACAAAATCCATGCTAATAACTTGCCACTTGTGTTGAGGTACATCGTGCAATTGTAATAATCCAGTTGGATGTCTATGTTCTGCCTTTACTCTTTGACACTCCAAACATTTAGCCACATACTTGACAATGTCATTCTTCATCCCTTGCCAAAAGTATAACTTCTTTAGATCTGCATAAAGTTTGTTAACTCCTAGGTGCCCTGAATAAGGGGCATTGTGAGCCTCCGACAAGACTACTTCCCTTAAGTTCCCTGAATTAGGAATATAGATTCTATTATTGTATCTGAGCAACCCATCTTCATATAATGTATACCCTTCAATCTTAGGATCAGTTGGATCGTATTCTAAAGTCAATTTGACTTGCTCATACCATGGGTCATGTCCTTGTTCATCCATTACTTGCCTTTTGAAAGAAGTTTTGAATGTTGCTATAGTCATCAAGTGTCTCCTCCTACTTAAGGCATCTACCACCCTATTTCCTTCCCCTTAATATATTCAATTTCAAAGTCATATTCACTTAGAAAATCTAACCACCTTCTTTGTCTGGCATTTAAGTGGGGTTGGGTAAAGATGTACTTTAGTCCTTGGTTATCTGACTTTAACTCAAAGGGCTTCCCTAGTAAGAAGTGTCTCCATTTTTGTAGGGCATGCACAATCGCTGCCAATTCTAAGTCGTGGGGTGCATAATTGACTTCATGAGTCTTTAGCTTTCTGGATTTGTAAGCTACTACCCCTTCATCTTGGACAAGTACTCCTCCTAAACCTTCAATAGAAGCATCAGTTACAACTGTGAAGTGTCCATTCGGATCTGGTACCTTTAGAATGGGTGCTGAAGTTAGTTTCCCTTTCAAAATTTGGAATGTCTAATCACTTTGTTCTGTCCACACAAACCTTTTACCCTTCCTTTGTAATGAGGTGATGGGGTTTGCTATCTTTGAGAATCCTTCCACAAACCTCCTATAGTAACCTACTAGCCCGATAAAGCTTCTTACCTCTGAAACATTTTTAGGGATCGGCCATTCTACTATTGCCTTTATCTTATCTGGATCAACTGCTATTCCTTCCTTTGATACTATATGCCCAAGGTAGTGAATCTTTTCCTCAAAGAAGGCACATTTTGACAATTTCCCATATAACTTATGTTCTCTCAACCTTTGCAAAACAATTTGTAGGTGTACTAAATGTTCCTCCTCATTCCTAGAGTAAATCAATAAGTCATCCAGAAATACCAAAACAAATTTATCCAAGTAGTCATGGAGTACACTATTCATTAGGTTCATAAATGCAGCTGGGGCGTTGGTTACACCAAAAGGAACTATTGTGAATTCATAATGCCCATATCTAGTCCTGAAAGTTGTCTTCGGAATGTGTTCCTCCTTAATTTTGAGTTGATGGTACCCTAACCGGAGGTCTATCTTTGAGAAAATTGTTGCTCCTTTCATTTGGTCAAAAAGATCCTCTATGCGAGGTAAGGGATACCTATTCTTTATGGTGACCTTGTTCAACATCCTATAGTTGATGCATAGTCTTAAGGTTCCATCCTTCTTCTTAACAAATAAGACTGGTGCTCCCCATGGTGATACACTTGGCCTTATTAATCCCTTAGCTAAGACTTCCTCTAATTGCATTTTGAGCTCTTGCAATTCAGTTGTGTTCATTCAGTAAGGTGCCCTTGATACTGGTTCAGCTCCTAGTAGAACTTCGATAGAAAAGTCAAACTTCCTTTTAGGGGGTAAGCCGGGTAATTCTTCTGGAAAAACATCCTTGAATTCTTTTAAGAAAGGGGTATTTTCAAAGGTCGGGGTATTTTCCTCCTTCCCTTCGTCAATTTCAACCATATAGATTAGGCCTCCTCTTCTCCTTTCCTTCTTTAATTGCATGGCTGAGATGGTTTCTATATTAATGGGTTTAAACTTTCCTTGGATTTTGAACTTTTTCCCCCCATCATCCAAACATTCAACAACTTTGTTATAGCAATATACATTAGCTTGATGGTCTGTTAACCAACTCATTCCAATAATTACATCATACAATCCTAGGGGTGCCACATAGAGATCTACCCTTGTTTCGAACTCAAGAAATTGTACCCTTGCCCTCGGCAAACACTTAGTTACTTCCCTAGTTGCCTTATCCCCATATTGAACCGTCCATGATGACTCCATTTGATTAACTTTTAATGCATATTTGTTTACTAATTTAGGTGAGATGAAACATTCAAATGATCCAGTGTCAATTAGAATTGAAATTGGTTGTTCAAATAGTGTACCTATAGTTTCCACGGGAACATTCTAGTATCTTCCTCTTCGGTTCCTAACTGCTGCATGAATCCTTTATTGGGGCCCTTGTTGGGGTTGATTGGCCCTAATCTGTCCTTGCATCCTGGGACACTCTCTAGCAAAATGGTTTCCCCCACAGATGAAGCATCCACCTGGAGGACCCCTCCTACCTTGATTCCTAGGGGGATCATTCCTTGTTTCAATTGCCCTGGGTGGATAAGTTACCTTGTTCTGCTGGTCATTCCTATTATAGTTGCCTCTATTATTATTGCCCCTTTTATTATTATTATTATTTCCATTCCTCTGATATTGATTAGGAGGTGGCCTTCTTTCGGAAGAATTATTCCTTTGACCTTTGTTGAAATTAGTGTTCCCATTGAATTCCTGCTTCCTTTTAAATGAGTGGTTCCCATTATAGTTCCGCCCTGCTAGTGTTTGAATCTTCCTCTCTTTCCTTAGGGACTTTTCAAGTACTTCATGTTTTTGGGTCCATGCATATCAACCTTTTCCCCTATGTTGGTATTTAGCCCCAAAATGAACTTCCTTGCTTGGCCTTCTTCATCTTTCTGGTACATAGGTACATATTTAAGCAACTTGGTGAAGTTATCCCAATATTGTTGAACGGATAGGGGCCCTTTACGTAGATTATGGAATTCTGTCACCATCTCATCAAAGAACAATTGAGGGAGCCACCTCTCTCGGAAGTGGTGAATAAATTGATCCCATGTGACCATATCCCTGCTATACCCATTTTGATCCTTGGTGTTGGTCCACCAACTAGCTGCCTCCCCTATGAGTTGATAGGAACCCCATAAAGCCTTGGTTGTTTCGCTAAAATCTCTTAGTTCAAAATACTTTTCCATTTCATTTAACCAATTCTCAACTCCTTCACCAATTTGCCTCCAATCGAACTTAGGAGGGGTGATTTTCTTTAAGTCCTTGGAGAGTTCCAATATGTTATTTTCTTTTCTATTACCCATCATATTCCCTTGATTGCTAATAGGGTTTCCATTTTCAGTACCACTTCTATTTTCAAAGTCATTATGCCTTTCCCTAAGGTCCTACATTGATTGTTCCAAGAAGTTGATTTTATCTCTTTGTTCGGTTAGAAGGTCGATTATGGCTTTGACCCCATCTTCATTATTTCCTGGGTTGTGTCGATCCTCTTCATGTTTGATGCCTACAATGTTTGATGCTCCACAATATTGACTCTCTCCGCCTAAAGACTTGCCCATGCAACCTTTTCAAACTTCCTACTACCTCATGATCCACAAAGACAACTTAACAATAGTGACAAAAAAAACATACCATGACATATTCTTCTTAGGTTTTTTCAGACTATGATTTCCTTTCACCAAACTCAAATTTCATCCTCTTTACTTAGAGCTTTGAAAGCTTCCACTTCCTTTTGATTCTTCAACAATGACCAACAATAACCTCCTTGAATAACTATTTCTTTATATTGTCAACAACAATCATTGCACAACTATCTCTCCTATTTGTGCTATCTCCTTTGGAAACAACCTTTCATTTAAAATAGTTTTGTATTCATAGTGTTCTCCTTCCTTTTGGTAGGGTGGCTAGTTCTCTCCACACAACGGCCTCTCACAGCTTCCTCCAACTGTTGAAAACTCTTCTTTATCTATTTCTTCATTCTTGCAAACTGGTGATTTATCTCCTTTGAGTGGACATCGATCATTTAAACCCTCAACTTCTTCAAAAGAAATGATTTATATCTTTAAAATGAAACTTGACCATTACAGCTTCTCTGATGCCTACAACTTTGTCTAGCAACGGTGACCTATGTATTGGATTTTCTCTTCAAATAGGTTGCTTCAACTCTCCTTTAGTGTCAGCTTCACTATGGCTTGACTTTTATTAGCAAGAGGCTCGATAGATAGAATCTTCATTTGAGCTAACCTGAAAACATGAGTCCCTTCGAATGGCCACTCCTGGATATCCATCCTTCAGGCTTGTAATAACATGTACTAATTTGCCTCTCTTTTGCTACACAAAACACAAAACTTGAACAGTTGTTAAGAACAAGACCCTCAAGTCTAATAAAGAGGCTAAGACCAAAGGGCAACTAATGAATACAACCCTTCAACAAATTTTAATCCAAACCCGACTTCCTTCAATATTTGACAGGCTTCTATATAAACACACTTGTCATTTCTTTGATTGGGTGACAATGTTTGGTAGCAGAACTTCCTAATAGTTCAAAATAGAACACACACAAATGCAAAACAGAAGAGAGCAAAGGATTTGAACTATTTGACAGTCTACATAGCTTACAGAAGGCACCCATTACAACGTTACATACTCAATCACACAACCCACACAATCTTCTAGCTCTCAAGGCTCACTAATACATTTGGCCTAAAATTCCGACGGAGGTTTCCGATGGAAAAGGTATATTGTGACCAAATTTGATTTTATTTTTTTTAAATGCCCGCATTCGTCAGAATTCTAATGATAATTCAACATTTTGTTTCGACGGAGAAGGAATTGGCAATGAAATTTGTGTTTTTTAGAAAAAGTGTCCGCATTCATTGAAATTTCGACAACCACGAGCATTACTTTAAAAAAAAAAGACCAATTCATTTGATAAACATTAATCGCGCCTCTTCGTCCTGTCGATCTCTGTCATTACAAAAAAAATGGGCATTACAAGGAATGATCGATTTAAAAGAAGAATTTCTTACAAGACCTAAACCCTTGAACAATCCTACAATCATGTATTAATTAAACACTGTGTTTTAAATAATGAACAATTTGATAATAGCTGTTATGAAGATTGACTTTTTTTAATTTGAAAAGTTACATAAACCTGAAATAGCTTTCGTAACCTCCAATATCTTTAATAACAAAGATGTATAAAATAAAGTTTGGATATATTTTGTATGAGCATTGTAAGCCTGAAACATATTAACACTACTTTCCATATTTAAAATATATCCTAATTAAGAAGCGGGATGACCTAAACCTACGTGGTTGAGTGCCATTATGTAAAATATATCCTAATTATGGATGTTGGTATATATGGTTGTGACAGAAATTACCTGCTGAAGGACCGTGAGACCACTGTGTAGTGATCGAGTGCCATTTTTTGTCGGTGTTTTGGAAGGGAGCATAAGTGTACCGTGATAGGAAGGTGGTATAAAATGGAAGTTGAGAGGTATAAGGTTATGAGGTTTGGGTTAGGATAAGATAGGGAGGTAAGTGATGGAGGATTTAATGGTGAAAGAGTAAGTTAGGATATGTTAGGGGTTTGGAAGGTAGGAAAGTGAATGGGAGGAGATAAAAGGATGTGAAGGATGGAATGGGGTTAGGTAGGCGAAGTAAAAGTAAATGTGTATGAGGTTAAGGTTTAGGATAGGATGTAGGAAAGTGAAGGAGGTTAAGATAGGGGATATGAAAGGTAGATGGAAGGTAATAATGATAGGAAGTGAGGTAAAGGTTATGATGTGTGGGTTAGAAAATAGGGTGTAGGAAATGGAAGGAAGGTTCATCCATGACGTAGTTCTTCAAGAGGAGCACATTCACATGAGGGACAAGAAGAGTCATATCACTTTTAGATTTTTCACCATGATGAGTAGCCCGAGTATGGACCTCAAATCTTACAAACCTTATAGAATTTGATAGGTGTGATACAGGATAGCTTTTCACCCACAACAGAGACACCTCATGAGGATCCACTTGTAGTAGAGGAGCATATACTTGCATCTTGGGAGCTTATTAGGAGTTTGCCTTGAATTTGGGAAATACACATAGAGGAGATAGAAAATTGATCAATACACATTACCTAGCCTCATCATGCATAAATACAAGAGGTATAGACTATAGCAAGCACATATCATGAGACAAAGGATCATATTCGAGAGTTGCTTCATCTCTAATCCTCTACATTTTTAAGATCCACAAATGGGGTTGAGAATAAGTCTTGGTTACTTAGCTTGGACTTATGCTTTGGGTTGCATCTATATGTGAGCAACCTAAAGACATAATTTTCAATGCAATTTCTGAGAGGACTTGCTTCAACCTTGCGATACTGGGATGATAAAATGCACCAAATCACATTGGAAACCCTCTCATGGGATACCATTTTGGAGTGCTTCAAAGTGTGTTCTATTTCAAAATATTTTTGACAGAGATGCATAGATGAGTTTTACAATTTACATAATGAGGCTTAGTGGTGGCTCAATATGAGAGTTAGTTTTGGAGTTCTTGTAGTTTGTAGATTACATTCAAGACAAGTTACTTCTTGATTATTTCATTAGGGTGGAAAGCCCAAAATTTCTGTTTTCCTACACATGGCCAATCCAAATGACTTTAGGGTTTCTATGGAAAAGTCTCTTATGGAAAAGGAGGTACATGGGAGGACACAAGAGGAATGAGAGAAGTTTGTAACCTTGATCAAGGGACTAAAGTGTCCATAGGCCTCCCCATCAGTCAAAGGAGAATTTAGACTTACTATAGGATTTCAAAGAAAAACCCAATAGTATCAATATTAGGGACAAAGGTCTAGAGAATTGTAGGGGCCATAGGGTAGTCACATGTGACCATCATCAAGACAAGGATATTTATGGTATGAGAGACTATAGGGCTATCAAGCTAGGCCTTCTATGATTCAACAACCTTTTAGGGGAGAATCTGGTGTTTTTAGTAGTTAGGGTCTTCTAATTATGGTGGGGCCTAGCCAACATAGGGTTATATGAGAGGCACATGTTATGTATATATTAGTATCAGACAGAGAGTTCCCACAAGGTTTTAGAGTAGGTGGACACCATCCTAGGATGTCAAAGTAGATAGTTGATATGTGGGTCTTTACCCTCTCAACCACTCAACATATACCACCATGGGTCTTTACCCTCCCAAACACCCAAAGGTCAAAGGAAGATTCACTACTGCAACACTCACTTTTTGTGACAATCTCAAGCACTTAGGACAGTCACTCCTTTCATGGCCATTCTTCTTCACACAACACTCTCTAACATTAATTATGATAATAGTGTACCTCCTTAAACCTTCCACCAACACCAAACTCAATACCAAATGCTTTCCCAATCTCGCTAATGGACTAACTCAACTCACTGTCAAATTGTGACAGCCAATGCAAGGTTTAGGATAGTAGTTAGAATCTTGTAATTATGGTGGGGCCTAGTCAACATAGGGTTATATGAGACAAAGGTAAGTTCAACAGTGGTGTGTATTAGATTGTCATTGAAGTTTCTTGTTAGTGTTACTTTGTATCAGCATTAACCACTTATTGTAATTTCATTATAATCAGTTTGTTATTCCTTATAAGAATTTGCAGTATTACCATAATTTGCATAACCTGAATCTGATTGTATTATGTATTCTTGAGATTATGTGCAGATATATATTTATATGTTATGTCTGGCAATAACGTTATGTTATTTTAATGTTGTTTGAATAAATAGATAAAATTTACCTTCTTAACTTAATATGATATTAAATGTCATTGACTTGATTAAGAACATCTTAATTTATATTCAATGATGCACAAATCTAAATTTCAATATGTATATCATTCTGGCGGATATATACTCTAATGCTAACTCGGGAAATTCATGCTTATACGTACCTGCCATTGAACTTACCCCTGTCTTTATCCCTGCTGGTAGACTATCATTATTCATCGTGTATGCTCTCTAAACTTGAGCATTAAGGTTGTCCTATGGATTATCACATGACTATTTTTTCTTGTTCTTAGGGTTGCCTATTGCTCTAAACATGATTAGGCTTTTTCACTATGTTGACTACCACCTTGAATGGACTTCCATCATGAAGACTTATTACTATTTCCCTCTTTGACTATCACAAGATGACTAAAATGTTTGCATAGGTGACTAGATATTTTCATGTGAGTTCTCTTCATAATATTGGTAATTGTCATACTTTGATCGTAAGGATACCACCTTACCTCTTTATGTCTTGACATGATTCTTTGTTCACATGGTTATATTTTTTTCATAAAACCTTGTTGCCTCATACCATTTGGATGATAAAAAACTTCTACAAGTTCCAATGCCTTTGTCCTTGAACTGTCCTGGACTACATAACTACCAACTTGGCATTATTCTCATATGCTTGTGGTGAATTTATTTGTCATCCTTGGACATACTTGCTATTATTTATATTATTGATCTTTATTTTTCATTTATATTAAACTTCTTTTGATTGGCTCCACTTTCTCCTAAATCTCAACTGTCACCCTTTGATAATTTCTTTGCCAAAAAGAGATCTCAAAATATATCATTGGACTATCTTTTGATGTTGTGACTACTCTAAGATTCATGCTTATATTCTTGTGTTCCTAAGAATATCATATTCTCCATTATTGGTTCTTTATACAAACCTAAATCTTTTATCATTGGAAATGTTTTGCATGCATTCATAGGAATTCAAGGCCAAGAACAAATCTATATTCCTTGGTTTCAATGAAATCCCTCTAAGCATATGTTTTCTTCATTTCTAAAACTTTTCTTTCCACCCTTGGTGTCTGTAGCACTTCAGACCTATCCATTAGGCATGAGCTTTTAATCTCTATGTTTGGCTTCTATAAAACTTCTATTTGGATTGTAACATTTGTTGCTCCATCTATTTTTGATCATCTTCCCATTGTTCTACTCATTGCTAACATCTATGTTGTTTCTATGACTATTAACCCTTGGGGGTTGTCATCATATCTCTGTAAACATCTTATTTTGGCCCTCCTTATGTAATATTCACAAATTACGATCTCTCCTAAGTAATTGATAATGATTACATATTTATCAATAAACAATCTAAATTGAATGAAAATACTTAGGTATTGTTGTTTTGGACCAAACCTGATGTCTTGAGACTATGGACTGATTTTAGGTGCAAATTACCCCACTTTTACAAAGGAAGTATAACAAATACTTAACCCCCAACCTTACAACTCTCCACAATAATGTAATATGGCTCAAATAAAAGTAAAATCAGGTTCATTTGGTTCTATGAACTTGTTTGACATGAAAACCCCAAAACCCTCACCAACTTGCTCCAAAACCAAGGGTTTATTGGTTAACATCTCTCCTAATGCTTTTGAAACTTGTTCAAGGTTCCCACACCTTCTCCTAAGTCATATGAGACACCTCCAATAATTAAAATACCCCCTTGTTAAGGTAGAACTCCTGGTGCTATAGGCTTGGCATGCAACTTACTCACTCTTCTTCATGCCAAGGAGAGAATTGAAAGGAAAAAAGGAAATACACCACCAGACGCCAAAAGAAGGTGTGGGATACTATTAAGAATGTAATTATGTACTAATTAATTACTTTTTATATTTATATAATCTAACATATTTCAAAATTTTCATAGACTGAGTGACACGTCAAAGGCAACCAAGGCAAGACAAGAAAAGCACGAGCAATACAAACTCGGCTCTGGTGGTTATATGAAACTTGTCACACGAATTGTAAGTATCTGTAAATGAAATATCACATCAAAATATTTTTAAATTGCAAACGATTTCTTTTTCATTTCTAGTGTATTTTTTTCTGGATTCGATTGTGTGTATTTTTTTCCATCAACGTTTCGAATCACACTCCGTGATTCATCATCAGGATGAAAAGAATTCCCAAGACATGAAAGATGTTGAGTTGCAGATTTGAGGCAAAATATAAAGAGGAGAGGGGTGGGGGAAGGCACGAGAAACAAGGAGAGAGGAAAGAGAAAAGGAAAAGACCACCTGAAGGATGGGAGACCTAAAAAACTCCAAGGAATAAACCACCCACAGAAAGAAAAAAGGAAAGCCAAGCACCACATTCAAAACCACTAAAAAACAAAAAAGAAGAAAAGAATTTGGGACAAAAATTAAAAACTAAAAGAATAAATAAATGATTATAAATACATAACGGAATATACGCAAAGGCATAAACCAAAAGACAAAAATCCAGAAACAGATAAGAAAAGAGATATTTACAATTCCAAAAGATATGAGTATATAAAAATAAACACAAGTTGAGGTCTAAAAGCAAATATAAACTAGAAAATAAACAAATAGGTAAATAGACCAAAGGGGGAGAGGGAGACGCACAAATGAAGAAGAAGGAGGGGGAGAAGTCAAGGCGGGGGGCGGGGATGACGCTGGCGGGCAAGAAGAAGAGGGTGCCACGAGATGCTAAGGTTTAACCCATCGTCTCGATTAAGATTGGATGGGTGCTGAATGATAGCAATGGCCTCTTTAACTTTCCTCTTGAAAAAGTTGTTCTCCCTACACAATACCTGAGTGTCCTCCAAACAGATATGATGCTTGGTAGTTGATGAATGCTCAGCTAAGGCTGATTTGAGGGCACGTTCATGCTTAATGTCGGCACTATGCTCTTTTATTCGAGTCATGAACGAACAACCTGTTTCTCCAATGTATGGAGTTCCACAGGAGCATACAATCTTGTATACACCTGACTCTGAAAAGGCATCCCTAGTGTCCTTAAGTGGTGGGGCATGCCTCTTGATGGTGGAAACAGGTTTGAAGGCACAACGGAGACCTTTTTTCCCAAGGATTTTTGAGATTTTGTGAGAAATGCCTTCAACATAAGGGAGAGAGACATACGGGGCCTGAGATGGAGAGGGCACGGGATTCGAGATGGAAAGGAAATGAGATTTGGCTTGGAGGAAAGCCCTAGTGATCTGCTTGTTCGAGTAGCCATTCCAAAGGAAGACTTGACGAAGATGGGAGAGCTCTTGGTCTAAGTTATCCTTATCACAAATCCGATGGGCTCTTAAAGCCAAGGTTTTGAGGATCCCAACTTTCTGGCTATGGTGGTGATGAGAAGACGAATGAAGATATAAGTCAGTGTGGGTAGTTTTGCAAAAATCCTGACGACCAAGGGATCCGTCAGGCTTTTTACAGATTAAGACATCGAGAAAAGATAAAAGGTTGTTGGATTCAAGTTCTTTGGTGAAGGTAATAGACGAAGAAATGTTGTTGAGGTGCGTATGAAATTCCTCTAACATGTCCAAGCCGTGGGGCCAACATACATTGGTGTCATCCATATATCATTTCCACCATTTTGGCTTGAGGGGGAAAGAATGTAAGGCCACCTCTTCAAAATGTTCCATGAATATGTTGGCAATGACCGGCGAGAGAGGGGAGCCCATGGCTACTCCGTCAACCTGTTCGTAGATAACGCCTTGGAAGGCGAAGAAGGTTGACCTTAAGCAAAGTTCCACCAAAGAGGTGATTTCCTCATTGACCTTAAGCTTGACAATCTCTATGGAGTCTAGAATAGGGACCTTGGTGAAGAGGGACACCACATCGAAGCTCACAAGAGTGTCTTAAGGGTCCAACTTGGTGTCCTTGATAAACTGGACAAATTGGTTGGAATCTTTGATCAAGGAGTTGGAGTTACCAACAAGCGGAGAGATTAATTTGGCAAGAAAAGCGGCTAACTTGTAAGTCGGAGACCCAATGGTATCGACAATGGGTCTCAAAGGAATGTTGGCTTTGTGAATTTTTGGGACCCCATATATTCGAGGGGTCACTTCCTTAGACGGAAGAAGACGAAGTTTGGTAGAATCATCCAATGAGGAGTTGGAAATAGCAGATCTAACTGCCTTCAAAATCTTTGGGCACGGGTTACGAGACAAAATTTTGTAACTACTAGAATCCGAGAGGAGGATTTCCATTTTGGCCAAGTAATCTGGTTTGCTCATAATGACCGTGGCATTACCTTTGTCAGCTCTTGAGATGATAAGGTCATTATTATGCATTAGATTATTAAAGGCCAATAGCTCAGCTTTAGGGATGTTGAATTTAGGAGGTTTAGCATAACGGAGCGCTACAGCACAATCTTGTCTAAACTCTTCAGCAATATCAAGGGGAAGGGTACGCACCGCATTTTCGATCTCGATGAGGAAGTCGATGTGCGGAATGTTGCGGGGAGTCAAGGCAAAGTTAAGACCTCGCTTGAGGAAGTTAAAAGCGAGAGGATCAATGGGGGCGGGAGAGAGGTTGACAACCAGTTTGGACTCCCAATTACTAATGGGGTTAAGGATAGGAGCTGACCTAGGAAGAGTGCCGAGATCCAAGGCGGGGGGTGGGGGGGCCGAAAAGACATTAGGACAAGACTGCAAGGAATGGGATGAGTTCACAACAAGGGGAATGGTCGGGCAAGGTTTACGTGGGATAAGATGAGCCAGGGAGGATGTGTCCACCTCCTCCGTAGGAAGAGCCGGGTGCAGCTGGACACATGGGCATGAAAGACTAACCTCACGTGCCTCAACCGAGTGATGGGACAGAGAAGGAGTGGCTCGAGGTTGGAAAAGTTTGCAAGCTATGCAACCACAAAAACAAGAAATGGCAGAGCAATTAAAGCAGAAAGCACAAGATTGGATAACCGAGGAAGAGGACAGCATACCAGGAGTTGGCTCTCCTCGGTCAACTCCGTTTCGTATTGGATAACTCTCTTTTCTTATCTGTTTCTGGATTTTTGTCTTTTGGTTTATGCCTTTGCGTATATTCCGTTATGTATTTATAATCATTTATTTATTCTTTTAGTTTTTAATTTTTGTCCCAAATTCTTTTCTTCTTTTTTGTTTTTTAGTGGTTTTGAATGTGGTGCTTGGCTTTCCTTTTTTCTTTCTGTGGGTGGTTTATTCCTTGGAGTTTTTTAGGTCTCCCATCCTTCAAGTGGTCTTTTCCTTTTCTCTTTCCTCTCTCCTTGTTTCTCGTGCCTTCCCCCACCCCTCTCCTCTTTATATTTTGCCTCAAATCTGCAACTCAACATCTTTCATGTCTTGGGAATTCTTTTCATCCTGATGATGAATCACGGAGTGTGATTCGAAACGTTGATGGAAAAATATACACACAATCGAATCCAGAAAAAAATACAGTAGAAATGCAAAATGGATTGTGGAAATCTCATAGCTTTGATTTCTTTTTCATCAAACAATGCAAGCAAAATTCACGATACCAAGAAAAAATGCAAGGCTCTGAATTCAATAGAGCGCCCACAGAAGAAGACAAGAGAATTGCCTACCAGGAAGGCTATACAGTCATGGTTGATTGGCTACAAGAATTGAGTGGGAAAATACAAGATTCTAGTGGATCTGTCACACAGGTAAATAAGCTAAATGAAAATTATTTTAAATTAAATACTTTACTAATAATCTAATTGATGTTGAGTTCTAACATAAAGTGACTATATTTGTTTTAAATAAGCAAGAAATGATAACAATGTGCATGACATTGGAATGCAGCCTGCTAATCGTGAAACACCACATGCACATGAAGGTCGGGATGTGCATCCAGTAGTGGAGGTATTCATTTTCTATTCAAATTTATTTATGTAATTATTAATACAATTAAACACCTTAATTTTTAATTAGTAGTAATTAATGTAACCTTTTTTGTTAATATTTTAGAGCATGTAGTCGGTGTTGACCAAGTGGAGCATGATAGGAGTACACAACATCAGGAACATGATGTTCCCCAATCAAGTAAAGAGGACCAATGTTATTCCTTTAAACAAATATAATTGCAATTGGTGTTCAGCATTAATGTAACCTTTAGTATTTCAACTCTAGATGATCTAGAGGGTGTTCAACATGTTGAGGTTGAGGCTAGACAAAATGATGTGGCCCCATCAGGTAAAGAACGCAACAATTATGCTCTCTAAATTAATCAAATACTTGTAACAATAATAAATAAGTGTTTTGAATTTAACCCATTTTTTTGTTATTGCAGAGGACCCCCCTTCGCTTCAGTGTGCTCGTCCTCGGTATAGGACTAGGCATACATCAAGATCACGAGCAGAGGGCGGAACAACTGAAGAGGGGGGAAATGATGAATAAAATGATGCTCCACTTAGTATTTTCATAGCTTCAAAGAAAAAGAAAAAAAAAGAAATGATTGTAATCTACATTATTTGATAATGACTTATTTTTATGTGTTAATGAATGTAATTATGTGCTAATGAATGGCTATGAATGATATGTGTTAATTAATATTGATGAATGTTGCGTGTTAATTAATGTTAATCAATTTTATGTGTTAATGAACATTAAGTGATATTAATGAATGAATCTTATATTTTATTAATTATAGAAAGAATGAATGAATGAATGTTAGATGTTAACGGGGAATTTAGAGTGATGTTAGGGGGGAGAGGGGCCAAATGAGCTTCCACCTTCATGTGGTTGGCCTTATTAAGTAGAGAATATTAAACTATTCTCGAAACCAAGTGAAGCTCAATAAGATAACACACTTTTCAATATTTCATTATGCTGCACAGTTAATCTTATTGAATAATGTATATTGAATCTTAATTGCAGGGTCCAATAGAGCCAACACGAACAACAACACCACAAGTTGTTGGGTATAATGAACTCCCATATTGTCTTGTATGTACACTAACAGTATGAGTTGCTTCTAGTGTTGATATCCATGGCGGAACTGCAAAAGTTATGAATATGCCTCATCCTTGTAAGTTTTTTTATTACTTGACATTTTCTTTAGCATTTTGTTACTTCACGAATGAGATGTTTTCAGATCTCTACTCCATGAATACCTCTCTCTTGTATGCTTCATGATCGATGTATCTTTAGTATGTCCACTCCATGAGAACCTTTCTTATATATGCTTGTACCTTATGTGTATTTATGTATTAATTCATGGTTTACATGTATGATTCATGCCTTGCATGTATTCACATGTATGGTTTGTGCTTTACATAGCTCCTTCATGCATTATGAGCATTACTTCATGCCTTACAGTCTTCTCAAAATATTGCAAAATCATTCAACAAGAAAAAGAGCAAAAGTAGAGGCTACATACCAAAATAAATTAGATCTACCTCTTTGTTTCCTCACTTTCTTCCCTATTTTCTTCCTCCCTTCTTTATCACTTCCCTTTTTCTTTATACACCAATCTCAAATAATTCAAAACATAAATAAATAGTTTAGTAATAAGTCGGTCCTTCTTGTGCATCCATGACTATTGATATGACCAAGGAATTATTCTTAAGTGAGGATTTAGTAGATATATTTTATGTGTGTTATGCTCACCCATCTATATCAGCTATATAGGGGTTTTATGTAGCCAGTCTTCCTTCAACTAGGGACAATATTTGGGGTCAAGAGTGTAGTTAGGTTTGGGTATAACCCACTCTTATAGAGTTGACCTTTAACCCTCCATGTTTTGTTGATGAGCCAATTTCACTTGCATGATGACAACCCTGGCCTTGTGAGTGGAATTTCACTCTAGGATGTGGAGCAACAGTTTTGGGACCAAAGTCCCTTCTTTATCACCCAGGATCTAGAAAAGAAAAGACCCTTCTTTATCACATACCAAAATAAATTACATATTGTATGTCAAAGGTGTCTACACATACTCTTATTGATCGTTTGGTGGCTCTGAACGATGGCTCCTTTGAAGAAGCGTGATCCTTGTAATTTTGGCCTTCCATGATGTGAAAAGAGGTTATGTTATGAATAATGGTCCAAATGATTTAGTTATTTCTTATTATGTTGAGTATGAGTAAATTTTGGCTTCCTTGGTTGTGGTCACTATTTTCTACTAACTATTGTGATTTAGTGTGACTTGAGCATGGACTCCAAGTAATCAAGAGGTTGGAAACAATCTTCAAGTGTTAAGGGGTACACGGCCTTGACCAAGGGATGAAAGTATCAGGAAAGTACAAGTGATTGATGTGTAGATAAATGTGTCATTCACCCTATTAATTCCTAGCAACATTCTCAAATAAAAAAGCAAAGAGGTATGTTGAGTGCATATATACATTTTATGTTGCCATGATATAAGTAAGATATCAAACATGTGACTTAGATTGATTTTTAATTTCATTCATAAATATTAGATCTTCCTTGTGGCTTTTTGAATGCATAATGTCTCGTTGATTTCAATATCTTTATTGCAAGTACTCTTTTCAGCATGAAACTCCACTCATTGAGGTCTCTTACTAAATGCAATTCAGTTATCCTATCAAGGATGATATGTTTTGCATGAATTTTATGGGGAAATATTATTAATAGCTATGGTTGGGTTGTTCATTGTTTTGTGAAAATATATACAAGTAGATAGGGACATTAGAGTTATAAACACCATAAATTGTGTTTGAGATCTTTGTCCTAATTGTAACCGTCAATCACCATTGGCCCAAGGCCACACCAACACCGTTGTGACACCAAGGTTTGTGCATACTGGTGTAAGGGCTACTCTTAGGACATTTCATTACCATTACATATCCACACTTGGGGTTTCTGAACACAACTTGTTTGAGTAGGCAGTATCATTGGTAAAATTGTGATTGTCACAATCGATACCCTTAGGAAAGCAATTGATATTTGGTCTATGACACTTTTTAATGGCTTCTAAATGCTTCTATGGGGTGTGTGGGGCTCCCACACATCTCTTCCAACATTCCATCCAAGGCACTTCACTCTCACCTATCTTATATTCCACTTTCTCTGTTGCTATCCCAGAGGTCTGATACATGATGACTATCAGACCAATCAATCAAATCTAGCATGTCTCATAGGTTTTGGAGACTTGAAAGAAAGAGAAATGAAAATAAATATTTACAAGAGCCTTTCCAACCAATGGTGTGAGTTTTTAACAGTGAAAAGGCCAAAAATACATTTTTTCCCACTCATTGGAAACCCTAGTGAGGGTTTTGATAGTTTTTGAAAAAATAGTGATATCTTCCTTAAATTTCAATGGATCTCAATGCTACAAAAGATGAAATGAAGGTAATTCACTTCTCTACCATATCCAATTGACTTCTAATAAAAATATGATGAATTTCACAATTAAAAATAATGAGAATCAGACTGAAACGTTTTTGTATGAACAAAAATCTCCTACTTCATTTAGTAAAACTTTCAAAATTCAAAAAGACAAACTTGGGTGGTGTGACAAAGGCATATTTATTCCCATCCAAGTGGGTTACAATCTCAAACCACCAAAAACCAACCTCCCAACCAAATTTTAAAAAGTTGTCATGACAATAATGACAACTTTTTACAATTTTTACAATTTTTGCCCAATGGACCTCAAACTTTCCCAATTAGGTCCAAATGCATCATAATGCCCTCAAATGGCCTTATTTACATTAAATAACACAAAAATTAAAAAAATTAAAAAAAAAAGAATCTCAAATTTTTACCTAACCGTTTTGGCCAAACCTATGCTTATCTTGCAATAGTAACATTTCATGATGTGACAACAACTATGAGTTTTAATGGATGCTTTCATTAAAGGAGTTGCTGCATATCCTTCCTCAATTGTTTAAACTACTTTATGTAAAACTCCATTGGATTTATATCTTAAGATTGAAATCTAAACTTAATTATTATTATAATGGCATCAAGCAAACAATAAGGTAAAGAAAAATGGCTTTAATTCATGATTAAGTTGTCAGGAGATATTTTTTTGTGATGTCCCTTATAAATTCTATTAAGCAATGTGTAGTGGATTCCATCGATAATCATCCCATTTCATAGGTTAAATGGTTGTTTGTAATATTTCAATTATTTCTTTCACTTCTAATCACCAAAGGTCTTTTGTCTAAGGTTTTTCTTGGCTTCGATTTTTCTTTACCTCATCATTTGCTTGATGTCATTGTAATAATATTTAGGTTTATATTTCAGTCTTAAGATGTAAATCCAATGGATTTTTACATAAAGTAGTTTACACAATTGAGGAAGGATATGCAGCAACTCCTTCGATGAAAGCATCCATATACCCTTGTCAATATCTTCCCACTAATTATAGTGATCATGGGGCAAAGATCTAGACAATAGACTGTAGGCCATGGTTCAATAGTCGGGAAAACTTTGTCACTTTTGTCTACCCATTGATAGAAATCCCTTTCAAGGGTTCCTTAGGGACCAATTCATTCTGCATAGATTGATTATATGTAGAAACCCTAGAATTGGCAAGCGATCGTGTTTGTCACATGATTCTTGTACTCATGTTAACATGCTCACCGGTATATATAAATTGAGATAAACTAATAGAGCTAACAAATAGAAATTGAAGATAGTTGAGAGACATGACAGACAAAGAAAATAACTTTCAAGACATTATTATAAGTTTGTAAGTATGATAGTAGTTCTTTATAAATTTAACATTCTTCCACTATTTTGTTAATTGTTATTTAATTTTAGTCTACCTGTAGTATTGTTGGTGTGTAGATATGTCTCACTCTAATACTTGACCAAGCACAATCATCTTGTGATTATGAGAACTAAGTATAAGATCTTCAATAGGTTCTTTGCATTCACTTTTCAAAGGAGAAGCAAAATAAACAAATATGCTTAATAAGATATAGAAATGAACTTAATATAAGGAAATGGCCAAAAGGTCATTCACTGGATAACAACAATCAACAAATGCATAACATAAGAATTCACAAATTAAAAATTCACAAGTGTTTCAATTCATAATGACAATGGTTTCATATCCCATCCTTTATGGGTACCCTTGGACATGCCTATTGGCCACTAGACTTTGATCATCCTTTCAAGGCTTGATCCAACATTACAAGGCAATATAAACAGCATGGTAAACTAGTCTTGGGCTTGTGACACCATAACAAGTGCAAATTAGTGGATCTCAGCAATGCCACACATACTATCATTGATGGTTACTAGTCCTTTGCAATTAGGACTATCAACGTTGATGGCCAAAGGCCAAATCAACACATCTATGCCTTTAAAAAAAAACCCTTGAAACTAACTTGCAGAACCTACACAAGAACTAGGACCAATCTCTTGGACTTCCAACCTCCCAAACCCTCCAACAAGACTCTATTTTGCAGCAATGACACTAGCAATTTCAATTTGTCACAGTTTCTCCTTCTAGGACAGTCAATAGTGCTTGTGTTCTTCCTTTACATGATCTCCAACCTTGTTGATCAGATGCAAAGGGCCCACACACATCTCTCTATCACCAAACACAAGGTGAATTAATCTCTATTCATTTAATATGGTGTATATTCAATCTTGTTGTCCTTAAATGTCCGATACATGGAGATATCAGACCCTCAATCCTTCACCACAAATACAATGTGAGAAAGAGAGAGTGAGCTTAGCATAGAAATGCTTCCATGAAGAAATGAGAGAGGCACCTCAAATATATAAAGGTGAGAGTGGAGTTGCAAATGTAACTCCCAAGTCTAAGCATGCCATCTAACATCCTATGTATGTGCAAAGTGCCACAATCCTCATATAGAGAAAATATAATATTCGACATATTTGGAATAAATAAAATGAGATGAGACAACTCAAATAGGACAAAGGACTTGTAGTAATTCCTTAGGAATATTCGTACAAGTAACAAGTAAATGGAAATTAACTTTACCAAGTAAAGGTTAATTCCCAACAATAACAAATGATACAGAAAGTAAAATAGAAGATTAGAGTTAGTTATCAAGAGAGATAAGTAAATAATTAAGAAGCAAAAATTCACAAGAGCTTATAATAACAGAGGAGTGGATACATATATTAGAAGAAAGGGAGACAAAACCAATCAATGAGAAAAATAGCTCTAACTACCAAAAAATAGTGGGATTTACACTCATAAAATATGCCACCTACCATAATATTCATCTATGGTCAGTTTGACCCACTCACTTATAAATAATCCAACTAAACTGAATGTGTAGGAAAATAAAATACATCCAACTAAAAATGAATTAGAAACCTAGAATTTAACACCATCCTTATGTGTAGACTAGGTGGGTGAAATGACGGGTCCTAGCAATTGAATCTTTATGAGATATATATGTACAAATAGATTCCCCTCAAGAGAAGAAACCCCTTCAAAAAGAGAGATAACACCCAACCCATAAATAATGGAAAAAAAACCACCCAAGTAGAGAGAAATGAAGGGCTAAGTATACCTTAAAGAAGTAACCTCTTACATCTCTAGAAAATATCATATATGAAAAAACTTATTGTAAAGTGTTTTGTGAAGGTGTTGACATCTATTTGGAATTTAGGAGGTGTTGGATATGAACAATTGGTCTGTGAATAAGCTCTTGATTCTAGTGAATGTGAACCTCTATGTGACTGGTGCTATGAAATTTTTATGGTACTAGAGTTTTTATAGAATATGATAAATGGTCATTCAAGCTAGATACCAAACTTGGGGAGAATATGTTGAAGGCAAATGGATTTTTCTACTAAGATAGAGTTGTACCATTCCCATTAGGTTGATAACCTAAAATGGAAAGTTGATGGGGGACAATGTTGAAAACATGCAAGGGAGTCAAAGGCTACAAGCTTAAGAAAAACATCCAAAGTAGGTTTCAAGTAGATATAGTCATTGCAAACCAAATGTGACTCATACAACTAACTTATGAAAAGAACAAAGAAGAACAAGAACAGCTAACTTAGATAAAGTAGATAAAGTCATTTCATCTCCTTGATTGGGTTGCTCTTCTTCCATTGGTGTTGTCCATTCCTTTTCCAAAAAATTTGCTTTAAAGGCTCTTGTATTTGGGTTAGCTAATTCCCTACCAGCACCAGAGTTGCTCCCTTTGATCCCATTTTTAATAGGTTTACCAGTACTCAGTGGTTCATACAGTCCTCTTAGTTGGACCATCTCAACCATGGTGCGCCTTGAAACCAGTGCCCCTCATATTAGCTTGAAACCTATGCCCCTATTCGTAGCTGATGGGGATAGAATACCATTCGTTGTACATATCAATGAGGTGTGCTTTACATCTAGATAAGGAGAACCAGTCACAGTATGGAATAATCAAAAAAATAAAAATTAACAAAATAAATTGACGTCGAAATGCCAACGGGAACCAAACTTTGCACCAACGGCCGAACCATCGGACCAATAGCATTCTTGTCGGTGCAAAGTTTCTGGTTCCCATCGGAATTCCAACGGCAGATAGACTTTGTACCGATGGTCGAACCGTCGGACTAATAGCATTCTCATTGGTGCAAAGTTTCTGGTATCTGTCGGACTTCCAATGCCAACTAAAGAAACATCTAACAAGGACGTTGTATGTCCGACGACACTTCCTTGTCGGACGGTCGTCGGTGCATAGTAGTGGGGGTGCATCGGTATTGCGACGTCCATTCAATGACATTTTGGTTGAAGGAGGAATCATGGCCGTCATCGGAAGAGTTCACGGTGTCGTCGGAATGCCGATCTTATTTGGCATCGTCAAGAAGTCCAACGACGAGTTTTCGACGGCATCATTTGTCGGCAGTCCGATAAAAAGTAGTCGGAATTCCGACGATAAGCTGTCGGAAATTAGCCCCGAATGTACTAGTGGCTCTTGCACAACTGACCACATACAACTTGCTCTCAAACTATGGGACTCTTCTTTCCGACTGACACTCACCAATCTTTTCCTTAGGCTCTGATACTATATGTAAGACAAAGACAGAGTTTCTATTATTCAAAATAAACATTACATAGACTCACTAAACTGCAGCTCATACACTAATCAGCACTACAATCAGACTAATATCAGACTCAACTTCTAACAGAGACTCACTTCTGACATTTAACAGCTCTATGAAGCTGGACCCTCTCAGACAAGAGTAAATATCAAAGTGTAGAGCCATACATTATATAGAAAACTGTCATGTGTAGTGAACAGGGAACAAGAATTAAAAATTGTATTTCAAATCACCCACAATCCGTGTCAAACCTGCTAATGGTACAAGAGGTAAGTTGGAGGATTAAAAGAAAATCCTTTCAAATCCAAGAAAAGTCTGCTTCTAGGGGAAAGGACCCAGTAGTCGTGCACCCTAACTTCACGCTTCTCAAAATCCTACTTGGAAATTTCGAATCACTCCAATTTTTTTACAGCAGCTTACTTGGCAAGTCCCCTGCTTATAACTAAGGTTTCAGGGCCACATCATCAAATATGATGCCACATCAGCATGCTTTTTGCCAAGGTGTCCAAAACAGCCCCAAAAAAAGTGAGACCAATAGGCGTGCAAAAGAGACCCCAATAGTTGTGCAGCCAATGTGGCATCACCTGATTGGTTACTTTTTACAATATTAGTACATTTCTTAACAACTATTGGTACATTTCCTAACAACTGTTGGTACATTTCCTAACAAAAATTGATATTTTTTGTTTCAAACAATAGGTTTTATTTGTTCAATTTTTGGAACAAAAGGTATCAACAACCCTCACAACAATTGGAACATGCTCAACTACTAGGTCCTTTCCCCTATCTCTGTTTGTGTCAAGTCTGGAGATATGGAGATATGATGTGCATACGGAGGATATGACATGATAAGTTAGACAGTGAGTAGTTGGGATTATTTCCAACAGTTCACCCAAATTCAAATTTCTTTGATGTCCTTTGTTCAAAACTATATCAGCCTGACCCTACAAATAGCTGCCTAACATAAAAATTCCATCCTATCTAGTTAACTTCATCCTTGATGAAATCATCTACCCTTTATGGTTCAGACGCCCTCCACAATCCATCTTGTCATGCAGAATACTTTTAGAGGCGTAATAAATATGAATCAACCACTATTCGTTGGCCCTATTTCCTTTCTTATGCTGCTTATTCAAGGGGGGGAAAAAAATTGATGTAGAATCGCACTTAGTGATGGCTGATCAGCTCAAATGGACTTGCATGAAAACCTGATAGGGGAAGAAAAATTCTGATAATAGAAACAAATCTAATCTAGGAGAGCCAAGGTTCACAACGAGACTCCCAAATGACATTGAAAACATTTCCCTTTGCACAAGTTCAATGGAATTGTGGAGAGGCCATCTTGGAGCGCCTTGCAGACACACCACTGAATACATGCATGCGTATTTGCCGCTGTGTTTCCTATTGAGCATTGGACAAGAGGCTTCGTCCAAGTTTTATGCCTCTGCTTCAATATTTTTGGATACATGTTTACCAGAGCATTTCTAACCATCCTTCCTTTAAGCTTCGATGGATGTTCATACCTGTTCCAAAGCTCCAATTTGGCAAGTAGCTTGGAAAATGTAAATGACTGGATCTGAAGCCTACATACAGAGATCTGACCGAGCGGGAGAATCAGATTTGAAAATTCAAAATTTACGCGGCATGTGCCTTGTCGAGGAATCCTTATCCTTTATGTACATCTGCCAAGGCGGTTGCAACAGCCACATTCACCAATTGCGCTCGCTTGAAATTTTATCGTTTAATTGCATTTACTTTGACAGTTTTAAAGCCTTTTCATCAAATTAGTTTTGTGCATATCCTGCAACCATGGCGTTCATGTGACCATATTTTTTTCGATGCATTCTCAAACAGTTCACGCGTCGTGTCATGCTTACACATTTCGCATACAAGTCTCCCATGGTAGCTGCAACATCTGTAGCAACCAATATCGAAAATTTCCCTTCACGAAACCCATGCAACGATATTGAAAAATATCACCATGTAAGGCCTTGCAAGGAATTCTACCACCCAAAAACATCATCAGCATCTCGCTTTGTTTATTTGAACTTATAGTCTTACTGCCTTTTGCATAAACCATAATGAGGTCCCCTAGAATGTACCGCTTATTGTTGCTACTACTTAAAGTTTGATTCCTTCTGCCAACATTTTATCACCGTCACCCACCAAGTTAATTTCATTGGCTTATAAAGGTACTTCCCTGAAGAGCATACGTTGTCGTTCATCTGGAAGTTTATCCAATATGACTTCTACATCCTCTTCAAATCCAACAGCAAGCATCTGATCAGCTTCGTCCAAAACTAAAAACTGAATTTCATCAAGCTTCAGGGTTCTATTATTGACTTGATCTATTATCCTTCTAGGTGTTACCACCACAATGTCAACACCACCGGAAACTGAAAGTGCATTTTGTTGAGCATTATATGAAACACCGCCATACATGCAAATAATTGAGAGGAAAAGTGTCGACTCCTTGAATTCTTTCTCAACCCGCTTTGCCAATTCTCTTGTGGGTGCTAGAACCAAAGCTCGAGGAAGTTTCCCTCTTCTCCTAAACTATTTATTTTCTTCATTGTCCTCAGCTAGGCGTTTTATTAAATCAATTAATATGCCTTGCGTATGCTTCCATGCTTAGTATATGTGTTAACTAGGGCAGTTGCAATTACAACATATAACAAAATTTCCTTGTTCTCAATGTTTTGATAGAGCTCATAGACCGTTCCAGATTTCCCATGATAGCACAGGCACGGAGGATGCTGGTGAAGATGGTGCAATCTGACTTTACACCGTTCAATTGAATTTGCTCAAAAAAAGAAAAAAATTTGAATCCTTTCCAACAAGTTCACTTTGTGTATATCATGGCATTTCACGAAGCCGCATTCCTTCAAAAATAATTCGTATCCCTTGTTCAAGCTTCAGCATTTGCATACAACTATTGAAATTACACAATTTCCCATTATGTTTATGCCTTCATGGAAGTCCATACCCGATTCCAAAGTTGCCATTTTGGCACAGGCAGGAAGGATGCGCAGTTTCGGGGTGCTCCTTCTCTAAAACCCTAATTTTGTGCGAAATGGCGATATGCTTCGTGATTTCGCTATCCTTTCTCAATCTACCCTAATTCTCTTTGCCATATGGCGAAGATATTAGGATTTTAATATTATTTACATTTTACTCAGCAGAATGGTAGAATGAGCCATTTTTTTGGAACATTATTGTAGGTCCCCATGTTTTATTTGTTCATTTATATTTTTTTTTATGCAGGAATATATCAATGTCTTTGTAATATTTTTATCATATATTTAGCTGGAAACTCCATTCTTTGTGTAAAAATTAATCTGGTCCTTGCTTCACATATCATTAATCTAAATGATTTTGATATTACCATTGGCCCTCTCTCTTATCGATGAGACAATTTTTATAGGTGAAGTAATTTTAAAACCTTCTTGATGATGCACTCTGTGTATACTCATAGGAAAGTAGGTCTGGCCCACTATTTAAAATGTGTTTCGTGATTTTTAAAATCACTTTAACAATATAATATTTAAATCTTGTTTTAAGTCATCCAAATAGATGATTCCAATCCCTTTATAATTCTTATATTTCATCTCCAAAGAAGTATATGCTACTTTTTTCCTTTTTTTTAAAAACACGTCGCATCCTTTTTTTGAAATTATATGATGGGCTCTACTTTTATGGGAATCGCAATTACTTCACATATAGTGAAAATTTGAAACACCAAGCTTCATTCTAATTTAAAATTATAATGATATTTCACAGTGAATACAATTGTAAGGTTTCTACCTCTTTTTATGATTTGGGAGACCTTAAATTTTGCAAAAAAAAATTAAAGGTTTCAACAGGAATGAGGAGGCAAATTTTTTATCCAACCAAGGGTGTGATCTCAACGAGTAGGAGGTAAGGTGGTAGAAAGGCTTACGAGAAGGCCAAGGGTTAGTAGAGATGGTGGAAGGTGATATCATGCAGTGAGTTGGCAGGGCCATAATTGAAGTGGTGAACAACTTTGAACTCCATAGTAGGTCTGTAGGTATTAATGAGCGGCGATCACATCAAACTATGGCAATGATGAATAGAAAGGGAATATGCCACCAAAACTCAATTTCACTTGTTGTGTGGTAGGTTTCTAATTTTTATGCAAGATTGGTATGTATGAGCATTAATAGAAAGATAAGGTGGTGGCATGCCACATGCGATATCCATTTTGAACAGATTTTATGACATCGACAAGGAAGTTTTATCATTAAAAGGCAATGTGAAGGTTTTATTAATGGAACTGAGACAAAAGAAATGCTAACCATAGCTACTTGGAGAGTGGGATCATAGAGCTCAAGTCACTTGGTTGGAAGGAGGAAGTGGCAAAATTTGGTGGTGTGGTGGTGAAAATGGAAGTGATTTTTTCTCTTGTCACAACAAAACAATAGTTGGCAATTATGAGGGCAATATCAGAAGACAAAATGCATAATTTGTTAAAGATTGAGGACCTACAATTCTTCCAGATGGTGGACATTCTGTTGGGGAGGGATTTTATCGAAACTGAGTTTAGGTATAGAACTAATGCAAATATAGTTTCTATGTTCTTTGCATGGGGTCTTGACTTAGGAACAAAAGAAGATGTCATGTGGGTCATGAGGGAGAGTATCAAGGATGAATGAAAGTTCAAAATGGAGACTTTCATGACAATGGAAAGACCAAGGGAAGGATTTGTAGCCATAAATGGGGAACGGGTACACTCGGTCGAGTTTGTGCCACCTTTGAGATCCTTTTTTATTTGGAGAGCGGGCATGGATCAAGAAGCTCAGAGGGAGGAGGCATAGGTGGGATGAGTATACATCAAGGACTACATGAGAAATAGAGAGCTGATGGAGGACATGTTGGGGCCAGATGAGCTGAATAAATCAAAGAAGAAGAGTGTGTTGAAGAAGGAGGACTACTGGCTGAGTCGTAAGAAGCCACTGAATTAAATTTTCATAGAGTTTTTGTTCTTCATTGCATAATGTGTAGTTAGCTTGTCAAAATTTTATAAATTGTATGATACTGGTATTGGAGCATGGTGTGTAGGTGTAATTATATGAATGGAGTCTAGTATGAATTTGGTATCAAGATCTTTATGTCTGTTGAGGTTTCAAGTTTCAGAAAATACAAATTCTTTATACATTTTCTAATGGTATTAATATTAATATACTATTTATTGATCAAAAAAAAATCTAATTAAAAATGTAATATTCTACAATAATTAAATTTTTAAGAAGGCAAATAATTATAAAATAAATTAATTTTAATATTGTATTATTATTATTTATAATTTCATTAAAAGGACAAACAATTTAAATAAATTTTAAAATTAATGAAAAAATAATTCCTAAAAGAAAGAGAAGAGGTAGAACAAGAATTGGAATAAAGCTAGTTCTTTCTTTTTGAATATTTTTTTATGTTTCTTTTTAGAAGCTTTTATATATATATATATATATATATATATATATATATATATATATATATATATATATATATATATATATATATATATATATATATATATATATAGAGAGAGAGAGAGAGAGAGAGAGAGAGAGAGTAAAAGATAGGCTTTTTCTTTTATGCACATTCTTTTTCTAATTATTAATATTAACATATATATTTTTTAATTTTTTATTATAAAGAATTTCTTTCTTAAAGTTAATGTAGGTTTAAACATATGATTGAGATTGATTTTATAGTCTTGCATCCTTCTCCTCAATTTCGAATGATTGATTTCAAAATATAGATGGTTCACTTCATATAGGGAATGCCTTCAACATAATAAGTCAGAATTAAAAGAAATTATTATAGAATAATAATTATCAAGAAGAATGATGAAAGAGAAGCTTGAGAAAGAAATCTTCCAAGGAGAAGAGCATTATAATCCCACTATAGATTAGAAAGTTTCAATTAAAAATTATAATAGAAGAATGATGAAATAGAAGCTCAAGAAAGAAACCTTCCAAAGAGAAGGGGCATTATAAAGCCACTAGAGATTAAACATAAAATTTATAATATAAAGTGATAATGGGTATTAGTCAAAGTGGATATTTTGATGGAAACCTTTGTACATATATTTTTTAGAATGTTCTTTTTAGGCGAATTATTGTGAATTTTATTGGATCCACTTCCATTGAAATAAATAATATGAATTATGAAATGATAAAAACACCAATATAATTGATAGTAAAAGTAACAATATTTCAAATTATGATGCTTGGATGAAATTAGGTTGATCAAATGTCTTTATATAGGGTTAACTAGGTCATTTACCAATTAGGTCGACCTCCAACAATCAGCCACAAATTTGAATTATTGCCAGAGAGATAGGACCCATCTCCCATTTCAAAATAGGTCCCAACTAAGAGGGACCAGGCTGATGGGCACCTTGGTTCTGGTACCAGGGTGTTGGGCACTCTAGTCCTAGGACCAAGGTGCTAGAGCTCTAGTCCTTCTTAGTTAGGGACCTCAATTTAGCCCCATGAGGAAGGACACCACTCCGGAAAATAATTAGTGGTTGTGCATGGCATTATAACTCGAGATAAGGTAGTAGACGGACCTAAATAGGAGAAGAAGAGAGGACATGCTAAAGTAGGGGGCACAAACATGAGGTGTAAATTGGCTTGGTGACAATTTACGATGCTACATTGAGCCCCCACTTTAATGAGAGTATGAGCCTATGCAAATACTGACGGTAAAGTAGATGAAAGAGATAAAAGAGAGGAGCAATTAGGAGTACAATCACAAGGAGTATAAGATATCACTAATTTCAACGAACCAAGCCCCTAGTTTTAGGATCTTAACTCACTCAAATACATGCAAGGGAACACAAACCAAAGACAAACAAAGGAAAAAAGGAAAAAGACACACAAAACGCAAAAGATAAAGACCAAAAACAAGACCTCAAGTCAACTAGCCAAAGAGGCCTCGATATAGAAATATCTCAACCACTAATATCATTCTTGAAAAGTGCCATCTCAAGAAAACAAGTGATCACATAAAAGAGAAAGAACACACATCATCCATGAACTACAAATAAAAAGGCTATGAGCTCATGAGAAGAAAGGAAGAAACATGGATACACATTCTAAATGTTTTTTTCTAGGTGATCCATGAGAACATTGATACACATTCTAGATGTTTTTTTTCTAGGTGATCTATGAGAAGAAGAAAGAGAGAAGACATTGATACACATTCTAGATGTGTTTTTCTAGGTGATCCATGTTGGGGAGGAGACTAGGTATAGTCTAGTTGTGTTTTTCTCGTTTCACTCATCCTCATGCATGTGTGCAAGTGATGTGTGATATCAGGTGTTGAGAATCTCATATAATCTAGTTTTTTTTCTCTAATTTCAAGAATATATAACCCCATGTAAGACAAATATGAATGTTTCGTCTAGTTTTGGGCATGAAGCATCTCATGTAAGAGTTCATTTTCTCAGGTTTTGAGAATGAACACCCCGTTTAAGACATGCAAAAATATAATACAAAAGAGGGCGATATGTATGCCACCCCCTTAAGATGTCAACATAGCCCTATGTTGCTATCTTAAGGATGTTAGAGGCAAGAATACCCACCTTCAACACCAAGGAGATATCCTTTTGGCAAAAATGTTCATAATTCCAAGCTAAAGAGGCAATAATCTTACAAGCAAGGATAATATAGTTGAAAAAGAGATATCTTGCAAAAAGTGTAAAGAGGATCCTTGGAGGAGAAGATATCTTTTCTCAAAAGACATCTGCCTCCAAGAGGAGTTCTTGAACAAACATAATATCTTCTATCAAAACAAGGGAAGGAAAACAATAATGCATACCTTCCCCCTATTTCTAGGTTAAAGGTATTATTGATGGAGGATGACACACTTTTGACCCAATGTGAGGGGTAAGTTTATAATAGATATACATTGCCAAGTGTAAAAGGGTCATAGTCAAGGATACACACCTCTTTCATAAGAAAGAATCCTTGAGAAAACAACAACTTCACACAAGGAACAACATCAAATCATAAGCAAACACTACTCAACAAAGTAAAAGTGGATCTTTAGAAAGAATAAGAATGATCAATGTCCCCCAAGTGTAGGGACAAAGAGAAAGATACAAAACTTCCAAAGAGAGATTATTCATAAGAAACGTATTGTTTCAAAGAAAGAATAGGTCATAACCAAGGAACACACATGTACTCACATGAAAGATAATTTTATGCAAAAAAGGACATTATATTATGAAAAATGCAACCCATAAAGGAAAAAGTGAATCCTAAGAAAGAGGAAAGAGAGAGAAAATTATTCTTGCTCCCCTAGGCATAAAGACAAGAATAAATAGACTATTATGTTGCTCACTAAGTATGATTGCACTTAAAATTATACCACCATGAATGACAAGGAGTTGTGAATAGGTAAGTTAACAATATCACATAGTACAAGAAGAAATAACATTTAATTTTAAAGATACACCATGGGAGCGGCTGGAGAGGTGGGAATAGTGGGAATGACTGGAGCGACTAGTTTGAATTCGAATGGAGCAGGAGCGGAAGCGAGAAGATCGGGTGATGAAGGTTTTGGAGGTTCTCACATGATTTCCACCATGAGAGAAACAAAATCTGAAGCTTCTGATGGTAGTCTCAATGGGTTTTGGGATGGGGGAACCTTGCCGGTACCACCAATCAAAAAAGCTAACTTTACTGTTTTACCTTGTGGCAGGCAGGGTCTCAGAAAGTCTGTGGAGAATCTTAGAAAATCGATTTCTCTAGATTGTAATAGAAAATGGTCTACTTTATTTGGTTCAAACCTCAAAGGAAAGGCTATTGTGCCTGTTCCCCATAAAGTGGACCCGAAGTCTGGTTCTTATTCCATTTCTATTCCAGATTGTATTGCGGAAAGGAATATGGCTAATTAGGCCTCTATCCTAGTTGGCAATTTTATTGACCCTCGACCTAATATTGAAGTTGTTAAGGATTAGGTATCTCGTAAATGGAAGGGAAAGGGTCAGATTGATGTGGTAGCTATGTCTAATGGTTGTTTCTCATTCTCCTTTTCCTGTGAGGAGGATCTTCGATCTGTTTTAGCGGGTGGTCCCTGGATGTTAGGAAAATCATCGTTGGCTCTCAAAAAATGGGAACCATGTTTTAACCCAAAGGAATGGGAATGTAATGAGGCCCCTATTTGGGTGCAGCTACCAAGTCTGCCTATGGAGTTTTAAGGCGAAGAAATATTTGTTGGGATTTTTGCCTACTTTGGTGAGATTCTTTCAATTGACCCTTTGACCTCTGTGAAGAGGTGTCTGGTGTATGCCAGAATATGTGTGAATGTTAAACAATCTGCTAATTTGCCGAAGGAGGTTGACCTCTTCTCTAAGTTGGGAAGATGGACTCAAAAAAATGAGTATGAATCTATTCCCTTTGCTTGCTTTCATTGTAAAAATGTTGGTCATTGGGCCAGGGAATGCCCTTCTAAGCCCATGCCTAAGAGGACTTGGAAGAAGAAAAATAAGATGATGGGTGTTGATCTAGTGGTGGCCCCATCTTTGGATCCCTCTCCATGTATGGATGGATTGAATAATATCATGAGTGCTCAGGATGGTCCAATTCCAAATCCTTCAATCCTGGAACCCTTGATTGAGGAAGGGGAGGCAGGGGGAAGTTTGAAGCTTGAGGAAATTTCTAATGGGGATAAGTCTGTGATGAAGGATATTAGGGTTTTGGATCCTTCCATCCACCTTGTTGTTTAAGTTAGGAATTTATTGGATCCAACCACTACTGATGATGTGTCCCTAGATGATGATAACCCAAATCCATTTATTGAGGTAAAATATAATCATAAAAAGAGGAACTCCCCAACTGGTCATTTATTAACTCCAATTTCTAGTGGTGTTAAGACCAAAAACAAACAAAAGGAAGATTGTGGATCTAACTTGAGGGTAGTAGGGAGGCCTCTGAATGCGATCAATAGAGATAAGCATAGTCAGGCTTCTATTGTTGATGAAGTCCAGAGAACTCTTCAGGACATGAGGATTGGTTCCCCCCACCCTGTCAAATGAAAGTCATTTCATGGAATATTAGGGGATTGAATCATCCCCACAAGAATGATCTTCTATCCAACCTGGTTAGAGATCACAAGCCAGATATTTTTCTTGTTCAAGAAACCAAAATGCCTAGGTGTAGAGTGGAAAAGATCAAGTTGGCTATTTTCGGGGAGTTCGGTACTCATTGTGCTAATGTTGATGGGCTTCTGGTGGTATTTCCACTTTGTGGAATCCTAGATGGATCTTAGGTAAGGTTGTCTTTACCTCACCTAATCACATTGCCACTAGATTTACTAGTCTATCTAATGGATCATCTTGGATCATCTCTAATATTTATGCCCCAAATGGGAAAAATACTAGAAAGTTGCTTTGTTCCTCTATCATTAATGCTAGAATGGCTTGCTCAAATTAAAAATGGATTCTATTAGGGTATTTTAATACCCCTTTGTCTTGTATGGAAAAGGTTGGTGGAATGTTGGTTTCAGCTGATAGTAGGCAGGACTTGGCAGATATGATCAATTATCTGGGTTTGTTAGACCTTGATCACCTTGGGGATAAATTCACATGGTCCAACAGAAGAAGTGGGGAGGACCTCATCCAAGTCAGACTGGATAGGGGTATTATTTCTCCTAACTGGATTCGAAATGCTTCATGCATATTAAATGCGCTATCTAGAATTGGTTCTAACCATTTCCTGTTCTATCTGAATATATCCCCTTTGAATGGGAGAAACGTGTTTCCCTTCAGGTTTGAGAAGATGTGGCTTTTAGCTCCGGATATTCATGACAAGATTTTTAATTGGTGGAATGTTGACATTTAGGGAACTGTGATGTTTAGAGTGGCTAAGAAGCTAACCAATATTAAGTCCAATATCCAGCTCTAGAATAAAGTTTCCTTTGGAAATATTTTTTAGATAAAAGATAACCTTAAGAAAGATTTAGATGATGTTCAGTCTCATATTCAAGTTGTGGGGTATGACCCTATGGTTATGGATAAAGAAGTTGAGTTACTTACCAAGATTCATAATATCATATCTAAGGAGGAGGAATTCTGGAATCAGAGGTCCAGGGCTCTATGGCTCAAGTCCGGTGATAGAAAAATGAAGTTTTTTTATATGACTACCCTTAAGCATAGGGCCTCTAATAGAATCAATAAAATTTTAGTGGATCATGGCCGGATTGATAAGAAGGAGGAGTTGAATCAAGAATCCATTTGATATTTCTCCACTCTTCTTTCTGATGATGGTCTCCTTGATGTTAATGCTCAAGATGTGATCCTTCAAGAGTTTAGAAGCACCATCTCCCATGATATGAACAAGAAGCTGACCAGAATCCCTTCTCATGATGAGGTTAGAAATGCATTTTTTTCCTTTGAAGGTAATAAAGTCCCTGGCCCTGATGGCTTCCCTATGTTTTTTTTTTTAATTTTTGGCAAATTATTGGTTCGGATGTTGTGGATGCTGCTAGAGATTTCTTTGGGTCCAAATCGCTTCTTAAGGAGCTAAATGCTACTATTTTTGTCCTGATTCCTAAGAAACCTGATGCCTGTTCCTTTTAGGACTTCAGACCCATCAGCTTATGTAACTCGATCTATAAAATCTTTACCAAGATCATTGTGTGTAGGCTTAAAAACTTGCTTCCCTCTTTGATTTTGAAGCATCATAATGGTTTTGTTCTTGGTAGACAGATTTTAGATTCTATTATTGTTGTCCATGAAAATATCCATTCCTTGTCTATCAATAAGAAGTTGAACTTCTTGTTGAATTTGGATCTCCTCAAAGCGTATGATCAGGTCAATCATAATTTTTTGTTTAAAGTGATCCAAGCTTTTGATTTTGGTAACCATTTCATCTATCTTGTCAATCAGTGTGTTACCACTCCCAAATTTTTGGTTATGGTCAATGGTTCGGCGTCTGGTTTCTTCTCAGCATCGAGGGGCATTAGACGAGGGGATCCTCTATCCCCGTTCCTCTTTATTCTAATGAGTGAAGCTTTCAGCAAAATTATCCAGAGAAATATCAGGAAGAGTAATCTAAGGGGTTTGCGGCCTTCACCTCAAGCTACTATTTGCTCCCACTAGCAATTTGTTGATGATACGATATTGATGGGCAAAAGTGCGATTAAAGAAGCAAATAATATTAAGGTTATTCTGGATAGTTATGAGAAAGGATCAAGGCAAAAATTCAATCTCTTTAAAATCTCCATATTCTTCATGAATACTCCTGAGCATAGAAAAATGAAGGTTGCCAATATCCTGGGATGTAAGATGGGTGTCCTCCCTTATTCGTATTTGGGTCTTCCCTTGTGTGTGGGACCTATCCCAAACTCTTTTTGGTCTAGTGTGTGGGACTTGTCTCGGACTATTAATCTATTTAAAATCTCAATCAAATTTGTTGATAGAATGGAAAGTATTCAAAAGAGCTTCCTTTGGTCAGGTTATTAATCCAAGAGTAGGCTTCATTTGGTCATCTAGGATCAGGTTTGTTTGCCTAGAAATCCTGGAGGCCTGGATATTAGACATCTGAGAGACTTTAATAGAGATTTAATGGCGAAGTAGCTATGGAGATGTCTAAAAGAGAACAATGAGTGGATTGGTATTTTTAGGGACAAATACCAAATTCATGGCTTCCAAAGAATGTTGGAAAATTATTCCCTCCCGACTTTTGTTTCTAATTTGTGGGATAACTTCTTTAGATCCTCTTCCATTATTTCTCAGGGAAGTCGATGGGTTCTGGGAAATGGTAGAAATATAAGGTTTTAGGATGATTGGTGGATAGGAGAGGGACCTTTGTCTAATTCGGTGTGGGCTTCACAATTCAAAGAGAAATACATTAATCTAATTGGATCTTGGGTTGCAGATTATATCAGTAATGGCGATTGGGTGCACCTCAGAACCTTGGATGATTCTCTGTCTCCGTTGTTTTCTTGTTTGAACCTGATCATCATTCCTTCTCCTCTAGTGGAAGATGTGGTTATTTGGAATGGCAATTTCTGGTGGCAGATGCTTATAGAATCATCACCAGGTCTTTTTCTCCTCCCCCCTTTTGGAGTGGAATTTGGAATAAACTCTTAATTCCTAAAGTCAATATCTTCTTTTGGTTATTCTTGCAAAACAAGATTGCTACCATTAATAATCTTTGTAAACGTGGGATCCCCATTAATAATAGATGCTTTTTATGTAAAGAGGAAGCTAAAAATGTTGATCATTTGCTCTTACATTTCTCCTTTGCTAGGGACATATGGGCCTTCTTTTTCAACCTATGGAATTGTAATTGGGTACCCCCTTATTCTATCTAGAACTTCTGGTTCCAATGAAAGTGCCCTTATGATAATCATGCGATTGGTATTCTATGGAACTTATCCCTGCCTCATATTGCTTGGGATTTGTGGAAGGAAAGAAACAATAGGGTCTTCAGAGATTTGGAGTCCAATGCTCTTGTAGTGGTTGTCAGAATAAGGAATGCTATTAAGGAAAATTTTCTTAAATACTGTCCTGGTAGGAAAGATGATCCTCCTCTTGAGTCTTGCCAAGAGGAATGGGATACCATCAAGTGGTGGCAGATAAGCTGGAATATATCTATCCATGTTTATAAGATCAAACATACCAGAGAGAATGTTTCTTGGAATCCGCCCCTTTCGGGGTGGATCAAAATTAAAATCGATGGGGCAGCCAAAGGAAATCTTGGGTTGACTAGCTGTGGGGGAGTAGCGAGGAACCATTTGGGTTTGCTGGTCTCTACAGTGGCACTCCCTTTGGGCACCCAGACTAACCATTTTCCAAAGGCCAGCGCTGCCTATATTGGGCTACTCATGGTGAGAAAGGAGGGGTTCAAGTGGGTCTGGTTGGAGAGTGATTCATCAAATTAAATAAGGGATGTATGGTGCCTAGCTAGACTATCTCAAACTTAATCAAATATTGTCTTGAAATGATAGCCGGCCTCAAGGATTTCAAGATTTCGCACATTTTCTGGGAAGCAAACAAACCGGCAGATCATTTGGCCAACTTGGCGGTGGGTAACGTGGTGGTTAAATGGTGGAGAGGAGAGGAAACTTTCCCAAAAACCCTATGCGACCTGGCAAGAAATGATGCCAAGATCTACGGCCTTTCCAATGAAATTTATGATAAAATATTATGATGGGATGGGAGCCGTTGGGGTGGTATTTCGAATTATTACCACTTTGAGAAGTGTAAGATCATTTAGTTTGCCCTGTTTATGGTTTGCTTTCCTCCTAGATTTTCTGAAATCTTTGTTTTGTTTGAGCTTTAGAATGGGAGGTGAGAATAATAGGTTTGAACCCACAACCTATGATAAATGGCAAAAGAACAAGGAGGTTTGGGAGGAAATATTTGATGGCGGGATGGTTCCTTTTTTGGAAAGACTGCATGGTCAATTGGCCATTGTTACAAAAAGAGTTGTCAAAGGGTGGAATAATGGTGTGTTGACTGCCTTTGGTGCGGAGTTTCAAGTTGATGAAAAGGGTAAGTGAACAAAGATGGTGGTCAAAAAGGGGGGTATAAGTAGACACTTTTTTTTTTAAATCAAGTGAACCTGAACTTGGAGGCATAATTTGAAAGTCATCCACTCAAGATATGAAGATAATCAAAGAACAAACATTGTAGTACTCTGAATCTAGTTTCCAAACTACTAAACTTTTATAAAATTGGATAAGATTAAGGGGGTCAAATCCTTCATGCACAAAAAATAGACCCTAATTTTTTCTTTAAAACATAACATAGTGTCTAGCGTGCGCATTAAAAAAATCATAGTTAGATTTAGTATTTGACAAATCCTTTGGCAGAAAGATAGTTAAGAGTGAGCACTAGAAGATGTGTATTTTTTTGTAATTTTTTGTTGAGTATTTTTTATTATTATTTTTCAAATCAAGTACATCCTAAAAGTTAGGTACCTGTTCATGCGCGAAGCATAAGTTGTACTAAAAAAATTGAAAATACAAAAAAAAATGGAATTCTAAAGAATCAAGTGCACTACAATAATATATAAAGTTTTTTAAATTTAGATAAGTAGATCAAAAGTTATTAAAAAAAATGGTATATGTATGTCTATGAGAACTATGGATACACTGGTAAAAGAAATTCAATAATAATATGTTATTGTTGTTTAAATTTTAAAAAAATATATATAGTTAGAAAGATCAAAAGATGGGTGAAAATATGGTGGCAATTTTAGAAATACCCACTTGATGAAGTGTAAACCTGATGATGACAAAGTCGAGAAACCAAGTTGATAAAATAAAACACGTCAAAAAGGAGGGAAATGGAAGGAAATCAAACTTCCAAACCGTAGCTTTGTCATCTAGGCATGTTTCCAAGCCTAAACAATCAAAAGAGCATACAAGGTACCTATGGTATAAAAAGCGCATATGGGGTACTTATGGTGTAAGAAGTGCGTACGCTCTATCTTTACTATAAACAACGCGTACGCGCTACTTTTGTTTAAAATTTGGGAGTGTGTATAATATGATATGGTGTATATAATATGTGTATATACATATAATATATGTATATAATATATTCAATATAATATATTCTATATAATATATAATATATAATATATTAAGTATATATACGCACATATCTGTGTGTGTATGTGTATTGTCTCCCTCTCTCCCCCTCTCAAGTGCGTACAAGGTGCCTCTCTTTCTCTCCCTCACTCTCTCTCTTTCTCTCTCTCTATCGCTCCCTCTCCCTCTCTCCCCCTCTATCTCCCTCTCCCTCTCCCTCTCTCCTCTTCTCCCTTCCTCCATACTCTCTCTCTCTCTCTCTCTCTCTCTCTCTCTCTCTCTCTCTCTCTCTCTCTCTCTCTCTCTCTCTCTCTCTCTCTCTCTCTCTCTCTCCCCCTTTTCCTTCACATTTTCTTTACTAAAAATTGCATGTACGGGGTACTGAGCCTATTAGTTCGTTGTCCTGCCATAACATTTTTAAGGTGTAGGAGCACGTGCACGCTAATTATGAGTTCTAAGCGTGTACAGGGTGAAAAAAAATACCATTGGGCTTGCCAACATTTTAGGGACTAACAGCGCGCACACGGTTATTAATATACCGCGTACGGGGTACTTAGACATAGTTTTATTTTCCCAAGAGCCTCAACGGCCTCAAAAGAAGTTTTTGAGGTCGTTGAAGGCCCCACTACAACTATGTCTGCACTTCTATCACTGTTTTATACATAGAAGTAAGTGATTTTTTTTGTTTTTGCATGATTTCAAATGATTGAATTTTTCTTCTTATTAGTTTTGTCAATATTATTGTGATTGTTTAATAGTTTTTATTCAAAAATAATAATGATAAGATGCATATTTATGATTATTTGTTTGTTTTTGAACTTTTGTTTACATATATATGTAATATTATTGTATAGGGAAAGAAGATATATTTGGTTGTGTGAACTATTTCTGGGAATCATTCTTCTTTTCATCTTCCAAGTCTAGAATTATTTTTAGGTGTTGAATGTCATAACAAAGTAGCCATTGAAGTTCAAATATACTTCAAAAGAAGCATTGAAGAAATCTGGGTAGTATATAAATTAAAGAGAGCTAAGTATTTATCTCTAAAAGTGTTGCACTCCAAATTAGTTTATAATTTAGAAAGTTTACATTCAAATTCTTGCAATGAAAGTTATTAGTGATTTAATAAGACAGAAATGTGTTTAAGTAGACAATCAAAGCATTAATCTATGTGTTATTTCTAATATAGTCTAATTGGATAAGATGGTGCCCTCTTTCAAAGTTACTTTTAAATATTCAAGCTAGGTGTTTGAATGTCAATTTGCCAACTTGATTTATTTATTGTATTTTAAAGGTGGCAAAGCCATGTGAAAGGAATGAATTTCTTTATATTTTAAGTTCTCTTTGATTAGGTGCATTTCATTTATTTTCATGCAATGTTAATGTGACTATCTTCCTCTTCCTGGCTTCATCACTTAAAATCATGACTTCTAATTTCATCTCATATTGCATGTTGGTCTTGTATTTTCTCCATGTTTTTCCTACTTGATTGACATGGTTTTCTCATTGAAAAGACGCTTAAATTTTGCAATTTTCACTTGTTATATTCTTGCTTAAAGTTGACACTAATCATTTAGACATTTTCCACTTTTGCTAGAGTTGTAGATTGGCCTTGCCACTAATAAAGTTGCAACACATTTTCATGTTTTAAATTATTGATTTTGGGTTTTGATTTTTAAGAGGCATGATTTTCACTTGGCATTGTCTTCATTTTGTGTCTAGCCCATTTATTTCCTAGGAATAAGGCTTCCCAGATACAAATTCTTACCACAAACATGATTTATGACTATCTAAGAAGTGAGGAATCTTGTTATTCTACTACCTTTGGCTTCACTAAAGGCCAACTCCTTTGTGACAACCTCCAAGCCACTACAACATGAAGGCCACTGAATGTATGAAGTTAATTTGTTGAGTTTTGAGCACAAGTCGTCACTATAGTAGGAGCTTGTCGTTGACATTTGTAAATCACATATTCCTCCATATTATGTTTTTGTATAATAGGACATAATAGCTCCTCCCAAGTTGTAACGCCCGCTCCATTCTTGAGCTAACCATTCAGTTTTTTATGTTTTTGATTGGGGAGGGAAATATGATCTTCTCTTCTATGTTGATTTTTACATGCGATAGTATTATTTGCATTCACATTCATTTGTTGTTTAGTTGTTATAGGAGGACTGATTACAAATTGAGAGTAAGGGCGTCATGCACCAAATTCCCATAAGAATGACAATCTTACAACCAAAAGGAACTGTCTTGTAATCCACAACATGATCTGACATCAACTCCCCTAAGTGCATTTCCATAAAGTCAAAGAATAGATGGTTGAAATCTATCTCCACAAAAAATCACCCTTTTAATTATCTATCCTTGGTTAGCTCCATAGTTTCTAAATAATTTTTGAGTTCACAAGGGGTGGAAGTTCTTTTCTCACTAGAATTCCATCTCAATTGCTAAGGCTTCATGAATCATAATGAAGTCATTCTAATTATAAATAGAAGTCTTAGTCTTATCAACCATTTGAGTGAACACAACAATAATAGCCATTAGTTTAAAGAATGATTTTCAGCCCCCCTCTAGCTGCACAAGATCATCTTATCTAGTTTTCAACAAATCAGAGAGTTGTCTCAAGTCCCTGACTCCCATAATTATGGGAGTTGGGGGATACTTTAAAAATATGCAATGTCATATGCAACTAGTTCAAGATTCAAAATTAAATGGGGTATAGACACTTTATTTCGAACATTCATTACCATAGTTTTACTTGGTGCTTTTTGCAAATAGCACAAAGAATGTTTTCAAGTCCCACTCTGACTGCCAAGCCCATCTTGTCCAGTCTTCAACAAATCACAAAGTTGTCTTGACTCCCATAAATTTGTAGATCGGGCCAAAATTTGTTAGAGTACACAATATCATCAACTACTTGTTTAAGATTCACCATAAACAGGGTTTAGAAGAGCCTATATTGCAAGCATACACTACCCTTTCTTTTAAATTTTGCCTAGTACTTCATTTCACAAAACCAGTCAGCCACACCCAACATTTGGTCTCTAAATGATTTCTTTATGGTCAGTTTGAGCAACCCATATATTGATGTCAACAATTGAATTTTTGCAGTTATCACTGTAAAATAGAAACACAACAGCATGATAGCATGTATATTGTAGTTTTTTGTTTCAATCTCTAACATTCCCCACAACTTATCCAGGTAGAACCTGACCTTATGATATTAGATTACAAACCACATTTTTGTTCAAAAATATACAAATTAAATTTTCGCGTGCACCAACGAAACTTCTCATCAGAATTAAGTTTGGCTCTAGGAATCTCCAACTTTGTTTCCATTTCACCTAGCATAAAGCATATTTCAAACACAATGAGATCCCATGAAAAAAATACAGAAAAAAAAATGAAGCATGTAACAAGTACTTAGCTCAGCAACAGCCAAACCGACAGAGAACTATCTACTCTTAACTTGAATCTTAGCTTCTACCTCTTGTTCCAAACACTATTCCGTATGGATCTGGTTAAGCACCGGAAGAACCATGGAAAGGAAATAATGGAGATAGTGTAACTTCTCTATGCTATAAGTTTCCTGCATCCTTGCCTACATATAAATAAAATACCTTCTTCCAAAGTGAATCATTAAAATCATGTGCACTCCAAATTTGACAGTATCTATAAAAGAAGGAACATCATATGCAGACAAATTGGTAAAAATTTATGTCTGTGACCTGTCACAATCACTGAAATTTCAGTCTGGTGATAATTTAAGTCTACCACAAATCATAGAAAGATCAAATACCTTAACATGTCCATTTCTATGCAAACATGCTTTACAATTACATTTCCCACGACATTGGTCATGCCTTATCAATACCTCTTCATGTAATTCAGGGTACCTGAATCAAATTAGAATTGCACCAATGTGCAATCCAAAGTTACATACTACCCTAAATATAAACAAACCATGTATTCATTCTCTTCATAACAAGTTTTTAAATATAGTGAAAAACCTAGTAAATGTTAGATGCAATCCAACTAGAAAAAATGTTTTTACCATTTAGAAATGCAAGGTAGGCAGTAAGGCTTTCTTTTGCAGTTTGAACAACAAACCACCCTTCCTCTGTCATCCCTCTGGCATTGATGACACATTGCACTTTCTGCCTCAGGTAGAGTACCAGTGCTCTTACTAGAACAATCCTGAAATAATATCATGACATGTTCCTCAAAAAAAATCAATGATTTTAAGTTCTAATTGATGCTCCTAGTATCTCAAAATAGGGAAATCCATCTACAAGAAATATAAAATAAGATGCTCCAATACAAAAAGAATAATCAGTTCAACTTACCAAGAGAGGCCTGTGTATAAAATCTTTCACAAATTTCGATTTTGATGGAGCTGCGGGGATCTTATACACCTGAAAATCAGGCTCCTTTTCAGACATGCGACCTCTCGAAATGTCCATCTCTACTTCTTCATTCAACAATTGAGATTGGCATTGCCCTATACGAAGAGGAGCTAAGTGCACGACACCTCTTGATTTTGACTTCTTATTCAAAGGGATAGTTAAGAACTCCCCAGAAGAAGTATCAAAAATATGTCGCTTTTCAACATCATTCTTCTTGGGAACTGCCTCACTTCCCCTCTCCTTTTTCTCTAGTTTTTCCTGGCTAGCACGCAAGGCAGAGTTTGCAGCTCTTTTTTTGGCTTGCATATAATGTTTTTAACAAACGGTTTTGTCTGGAATGGATTTTGCACTGCATCTCCATTGCTTCCCATCAGCTCTTTTGCAACGAAATTCCTCTGGAACAACTTTGGCCTCATCCTTTTGTATGCTTCCAGATGCCATTGGGAAGTTGAAACAGGCAACCTAAGAAGTACAGAGGGCACCTCTCTCTAATAAATACAACCCAACATATGACACAATGAATGCTTACCCATATGGTGGGAACAATTTGGAACAAATTAGTCAAAATTTTGTCACTCATGTCGCCAAATAGAGGGCACAAAATTCTCAGAATCTCCAAGTCAAAGATTTATCGATACACAGGGACCTGCGTAGAACAAAGCAAGCAAAATTTAAGGAAAGAATTCCTATAAGAAAGCAAAACATGCTCTACTAACATATTTTGTTATATACAGATAAAGAATGTGAATAAGTACATAAAAAAAAAATTTGTGTGTTAAAATTGCATAGAAAATAAAGTACATTTTATTCCCCAATAAGAATAATGAATTTGAACCACTACAACCCAAAGAAAATCTCAGACAAACAAGGTAGCTTTATAGCTGAAAAGCAGATCTTGAATGGAACTATAATTACAAATGAGGCATTACATTTATTAAGAGACCAAAAGAAGGATGGAATGATGATGAAATTTGACCCAAGAATTTTTAAAAAAACGTCTTACAAGAGAGTGAACTAGGAATTCTTAGGAAAAGACTTAAAAGAGATATGGAGAAATTGCACAGGAACTTTCTATACTACTTAAAAAAAACTGTACAGCTTAACTCAAATTATCAATGCAACAGGAGGCCCATCATAAGGGAACCCGAATTCACCCTAATTGTATATCATACAAATTGATGATGACAAAATCTAATATAGTAGTTGGGCATCTGGAAGACTGGAAAAGCTCTAAAAAATCAATAGCAACAAATTAAAAGTAGATTAATATATAAATGCTATTATAGGATTTTTAGCCTATCCATACATGATTCTCTTGCGTAAATAAAAAGTCAGAAATACAGTTGGTAATGAGTGTATCAGTATAAGCCTTGGGAAGGATAAACAATTAAAACAGATGGTTGTTACACAAGGAATACCTGCACTCTCCTATTTCCAATTTGTAGATAGCAATTTTTTCCTTGGAGAAGGTTCAAACACAGAACTAGCATAAAACCACTTGAGACAGCCACTGATCAAGTATAAAACATGAAAGTTTTGAAGCATACACTCCCAAGGTAGGGTGAAAGGCAGCACACAAGTATGTAATATACTGACCTACAATTGCTAAGTAATTGCTAAGTAACAATGTGATCAGAAGAAAATTTGACATATTTTTATATATTTTTTTTAGTTTTTCTATATGTTAGTAATTGTCAATTTTGAAGGTCTTCGGGGCATTTTCAGTCCTTGAAAGTTAACTCTTGGAGACCTTTCCAACAAGTTAAATGGCTCATAATTTCGAGTCCTGAACAGAAAGTTATGCCTAGTTAAAGATAGGATAAAATTTCATATAGTTTTTTTGAAATTTTTCATAGTTTTTAGATTTTATTATGTAATAAACAAATGTGACTGTTGGGCTTCAATTCTCAAGGGATTTTTGTGACCCTTGGAATCTCATGAACTACTATATGTTGGATTTTTGAATGGAATAGATCATTTTTTGGCTTGCTTCAATTCTATGCTATCTTGTTCATCCACAATACCACAGGTTCTCACTTAGGTGTTGTCGTCTGAATCCATAATTCGAATCAGTGGTATCAGAGTAAGTTCGCTCTTGTATGTCGTATCACATGCGATCAACATATCAAAGATTGGAGTTGGAAACAAGGAATCCTTCAGACTACCTTCCTTTGAGATGCACAAGATCGCAGATGGCTAAGTTGCAAACCGATGATGACATTAAAGCATTGGTTGCAGATGCAATAACAAAACAACGAGAAGAAATGAAGGAGCAGTACAAGCAGATGCTGGAAAGTCGTGTGTCACTTGCAAACCCACCATTCAAGGTGCAAGTGAATTTCGATATACCCACCTTTCAAGGAAAGATTGATGCAGATGTAGTTGATGACTGGGTTTCAAAACTAAAAAGGTATTTCTCTGTCAACCAGTTCTCAAATTAAGAAAAAATATCTTTCGCTCTTCTCAAAGCTGAAAATCGTGTGAAAGATTCTTGGGAAGTGAAGTTAGCAACCAAGGCAACAGAAACGGGCACTACGTTCATCTTTGATCAAAAACCCACATGGGGAGAGTTCATGGAGCACATAAAGGAAGAATATTTTCCTGTAGATACATATGAATAGAAATATATGCAGTGGCAATTGCTTTGACATAAAAAAGACCAAACTGTTCAAGAATATACTAATTTGTTTCATGCTTTAACAGCAAAACTTGGCATCAAAGATTGTGAGAAGCACCGGGTTTTAAAATATCAGAGTGGACTCCATAGGTATATTCAAACCGAAATGGAATTCCTGAACATAGAGACTTTACCTAGTGCATATAAATTTGCTACAAAAATTGAGGAGAAATTCAAACAGAAAGGAAGGAGGGATAACTTCGCAAATAACAGATGGAAGAGTGAAGGTAGCAAAACTACGTGGAAACAAACCTCCAAGGAATATTCTCCCAATTCACCAACGAAAAAGGCATGGGGTATGAAGAAGACACAAGAGAACAACATGTGGTGTGAATTCCATAAGAGTCCCTCTCACAACACAAAGGATTGCAGAACCATAAAAAGTTTAATGATGGATACACATGAGGACAAGGAAGAACCTCAGGTGGAAAAATCTTGCCCAAAATAAAGTCATGAACAGGTCACTGAGGTTGATCCATATGCAACGGCAGCTACTACAAAGGTATTGCCTCGGGAGGATGAGGAGAGATTGTTTCGCTCACAGATGTGGGTTGGAGAAAATCCCTGCACTTTATTGTTGATAGTGGAAGTCAAAAGAACCTAATATCAACAGAGACTGTGAAAAGATCGAATTTGAAAACAACAGCACATCTGCAACCCTATTCTATGGGATGGGTAAGTCAAGGGAGAGATATCCAAGTGCACCAGAAGTGTCGCATTTCCTACTCTATAAAGCCTTTCAAAGATGAAGTAATTTGTGATGTGGCTCCTTTAGATGTTTGTGATGTTTTGTTGGGACAGCCATATATGTACCAATGCCATGGTGTCTATGAATCTAGACCTCGCAGCGTGACAATTAGATTAGGTGAGCAGAAATGCTGAATACCAGAGGTAAGCCCTGCATACACTACCTCTTTGATTAGTGCTAAGCAATGTAGGAGGTTGGTTGCCAAAATAGGAACATTCTTATTATTAATGATTCGCTTAGAAGAAGAAAGGAAGTCTGTATATAATTCCAATACCATCACAAACACCACAACATAGCAGAAAAGATCAATGGACCAAATTTTGATAAAATATGAGAATTTGTTTAAGTTGCCAACTGGGGTACCTACACACTGCCAAGTAAGACACACTATTGATTTGATACCAAGAACTCCATTGCCTAATGAAACAATCTATCATAGATCAGTATTAGAAAATGATGAAATTAAGAGGTAAATACAAGAATTGATTGAGAAAGAACATATTCGTCCAAGTGCATCACTTTGTGGCAGTCCCATTGTTCTGGCAAAGAAAAAGGATGGAACTTGAAGACTTTGTATTGACTATAGGGCCTTGAAGAAAATTTCAGTCAAAAATAGGTATCCACTTCCCCGGATAGATGACCTCTTGGACCAGCTTAAAGGGACCGATTCTTCACAAAAATTGATTTGAAATCGGAATACCATCAAGTACCAATTGACTCAACTGATGTGTGGAAGACAACTTTCAAATCTAAAGAGGGATTGTTTGAGTGGCTAGTGATGTCTTTCGGTCTAACAAATGCCCCAGCGAGATTCATGAGAATGATGAATGATGTACTCAGGCCATTCAATGATTCTTTCGTGGTGGTATATCTGGATGACATACTCATCTTCAGCAAAACTTGGGATGAACATTTGTAACATGTGGAAAAAATTCTCTCAACTTTACAAGATCATGGGCTTTATGCAAACAAAGAAAAGTGCTCCTTTGGTATGCAAAGTATCAGATACTTGGGATATGTTATTGATAGTGAGGGTGTCCATGTTGACCCAGAGAAGATACAAGTAATTAAGGACTAGCCATCTCCTAGAAATCTCATAGAGTTACGAAGTTTCCTTGGATTGGCAAACTTTTATCGCAGATTTGTGTAGGGATTTTCCCATTTATCTTGGCCTCTAAATCAATCGTTGCGGGGAGGAACACAGACAAATTTTAAATGGACAGGTTCTCAACAGGAAGCATTCAAGGATTTAAAATGAAGATTATGTTCTACACCAGTTGTATCTCTTCCTAACCTGCAACAGTCATTTGAAATACAAACTGATGCATCAGAATATGCCTTGGGAGCCATCCTTATGCAGCATGGTCACCTAGCTGCATATCATTGTCAGACTTTTTCTGATGTAGTGCATCGATATGTCACTTACGACAAGGAACTGTATGATATTTTTCAAGCCTATAAGCAGTGGAAACATTATATTTTGGCTAAGGAGACTATCATCCACACAGATCACAAACCTCTTCAATTCTTGCAAACACAAGGGAAGTTGTAGAATGATAGACACCAATGATGGTCAGCCTATCTACAACAATTTCATCTCAATATTCACCACAAGAAGGGAAGCACTAATAAAGTAACAGACGGTTTGAGCAGGCCTCCAATTGCAGCTATCAGTATGGTATTGGACTCATGTGGTCATCAAACTAAATCTTGGGCTTGCTTGTATGACAATGATGTTGAATTTGTAATAATCAATTAGTGAAGGGATATCAAGTGAATGATTTCTATTTGCAGGATGGAATGCTTTGTCACCTTGGCCAAATCTGTGTGCCCAATGTAGAACGCAAAAAGCTCATATGGGAGGCTCACTATAGTAAGGTTGCTGGTCACTTTGGCATAGGTAAGACTACTGCTATACTTCAGAGGTATTTTTATTGGCCAAAGTTGAGAAATGATGTCATTTCATATATTCAAGCTTGTACCACATGTGCTATTGCTAAGCCTGCCAATTGTAAACTTGGATTGTATTCACCACTTCCTATTCCAGAAAAACCTTGGCATTCATTTTATAAGGACTTCATGTCTGGTCTTCCTACCACCAAAAGAGACCACGATTGTGTGTATGTTGTGGTAGATAGGTTCTCAAAAATGGCAGTAATAGTGGCTTGTACAAAAACAATTTCTGCAAAGGATACTGCAAAGCTTTTCTTTGAACACATTCGGGTTCATTTTGGTTTGCCGAATACTATCATTTCAAATAGGGACAATAGGTTTCTTAGTAAGTTCTGGTCCACATTATGGGAAAATATGAACACAAAATTAACAAAGTCTATTGCTTTCCATCCTCAAACAGATGGCCAAACAGAGGTAGTGAACCGGATGATCATTCACATCCTACGCATGTATCACTCAAAACATCCCCGCACATGGGATGAAAGTCTTCCATACGTTCAACATAGCTACAACAGGACAATCCACAATTCCACTGGCCATAGTCCATTTGAGGTCTGTCTTGGTTATCAGCCACTTGCACCCATGGATGTTGTCATACCACTTATTCAACCTGATCTGCTTCCACGTGTTGGTAAGGAGGAATATAATGCAGCCTAGTTCATTGATAGAATTCATCATCTGTAACAACAAGTCCATGAAATCTTGGAGCATACCAATAAGAAATATAAGGAGAGACATGATGAGCATCGTACTCCTCATAATTTTCAAGTCGAGGACAAGGTGTGTCTGCATATTTAGAAGGAACGATTGCAGGGTACCAATAGAAATCTTTGCCCTCTGCATTATGGACCATACACAATCATCAAGCAAGTTGGTGATAATGCTTTTGAGCTTAATTTACCCCCATTTCTAGGTCTTCATCCAGTCTTCAATGTGGAACTCTTGAAGCCATATTTTCCTCCACTATTAGCTGTTGCAGATGTGGTAGAAACAATTTCCACTACAGAATTGAATCCAAGGTCAGCTTCTCCATTCCAATGTGATCAGATTGTGAACACCATGGTGAAAACACTCAAACAATAGCAGATCTATCTATACAAATTGGTTCGAGCAGGGCAAATCGCTCAACAAGGAAAGTGGTTTACCAAGGAGCAGCTTCAGCTCCGTTTCCCTCATCTCATTCAAAGTGTTGATGTAATGGAGCCCATTTCTCTTCAAGGGGGGAGTAATGATCAGAAGAAAATTTGAAATATATATATATATATATATATTTAGTTTTTCTATATGTTAGTAATTGTCAATTTTGAAGGCCTTCGGGGTATTTTCAGCCCTTGAAAGTTTGGCCTGTCCTTTAAAACATTATTGTAGGCATGTTCTTGCAAGACTTTGCTCCTAACTCTTGGAGACCTTTCCAACGAGTTAAACGGCTCGTAATTTCGAGTCCCGAGCAGAAAGTTATGCCTAGTTAAAGTTAGGATAAAATTTCATATAGTTTTTTGAAATTTTTGTAGTTTTTAGATTTTATTATGTAATAAACAAATGTGACTGTTGGGCTTCAATTCTCAAGGGGTTTTTGTGACCCTTGGAATCTCATGAACTACTATATGTTGGATTTTTGAATGGAATAGATCACTTTTTGGGCTGCTTCAATTTTGTGCTATCTTGTTCATCCACAATACCGCAGGTTCTCACTTAGGTGTTGTCGTCTGAATCCATAATTCGGATCGCAATGTTCTTGAGGGAAGGGTTCGACCATGGAAGAAGGAGCTTTCAAAACTAATATGGATGCATATGAAATAGCCAATGCAATATACTATAAAGATTTTAGATCGGTTACAGACAATATTGCTGAGATGAGAGCATACTATAGTAGAATAACGATTGCTAGGGAGAAAAATATAAGCAATTTGTCTCATTGAAGGTGATTTGATGATAGTGATAAGTACTATAAGAATGGAGATTTGCAAAATTGGTATACTTTGTTTTTCTCTTGTTTTTAAGGCTTAAGAATGGATAGAAACCCTTACCGAAAGCAACCATAAACAGCCGCCCAAAAAAACGCCATGAAAACACCGATGAGAATGAAGACAAAATGAAACAAACGATATTAATTGAATAAATTAATTGAATTGCATGGAACACACAAAGGAGAGCGTGGAACACACGGAGGAGAAGAGTCGGTGTATGAGCTATATAATCTGGAGTAATACATTACCTTTGGGCACCAAATATCTTTTTACTCACAGAAAACATTACATTACCTTTACATATAACATATTTGCAGTTGGTTGGTTACATGGCAAAGGGCATATATGTTTTCTTACTGTTTTCATTGCTCATGGCTCCTTTTGCTTTTGCTGGTTGTAATAGTATCTGTTTTCTGCTGTTGATTAATATTAATACAGGGTTTTATAGTTTGTTTGTTGATGTTCTAAGTTGCTCACTGGTTTTGTTTGCAGAGGAATACAATTGTCCATGTGCAAACCCTGGGTACTAGAAGGGTGTGGAGGTTTACTGTAGAAGCTTGAGCGGGGCATTTAGCGGGGCATGCATAACATGGAGGGAGAGTGAGTGTGACGATGTGTGCGTAAACCAAGATCACAAAGACGGCTGTGGAATGTGCGACTGCTGGAATCCACATGGATTGGCTTGTTGGTGCTATCAAAGTTGTAGCTGAATCAAATAGGGTTGTAGATATTCAGCGTAATTGTACACGGATAACTTTCATGTTATTGTAGTGATTTTGTATCTATTCTGCAATTATTATGTCAGTATAACACTAAAGAACCCTGCCTTGTTGGAATCAAAATAGACATCTTGATTTTTACACAGACGTATTAAAATTAGACCATAAACTATTGTAGATGCATGTGGTTATTATATTTGAGGGGGGTGAGGTGAGTGAGCCATATATACAAAAAGATAATAGTAAAAGTGCACAAGGATTACTGGTTCTTTGAAATGAAAAAAGGTTAAATTTTCAATAATATTTTTTAATATTGTATTTGCTTTTGGATTCAATTGTGTTAAAGAATTTTTTGCATCATTTTTTGGGATCGTTATTTGATTCATCATGGAGATCAAAAATGTAAGATGTAGACCAAGAAGCATAGTGATTATAGATAATTTAAAAGACAATAAAGGAAATGGCATAGAATAAGAAGCATAGTGATTATAGATAATTTTAAAAGGCAATAAAGGAAATGACATAGAATAAGGACCAAAGGATAACCAAGAGACAAAAAGGAAAAAAAAAAAAAAGGGATTAAAAAAAGAAAAGAAGAAAAAAGATTAGCTGAGAAACTAAATAAAGGAAAAAAAAAAAAAAAGATAATAATAAGAAAATAACTTCTTTTTAATAAAAAAACAAACAATAAATAAAAGAGTTAAAAAGAAAACGGTAAAATCAAATGAAAGAAAAAAAATTAAAAAATGAACAAAAATACAAAAGGAGAAGACAAATTAAATTAATTAATTATATAAACTTATATATAGATATTGATATTGATATTGATATTGATATTGATATATATTGATATATATATTTGTTCTAATTTTAAATTGTAATAAAAATATTTATTTTAATTTTTAATTATTATAATTTTGTTCAATCATTGTTATTTAAAATTATATTAGTATAATTATATTTATATAATATTAAGTATAATTCTTATTTTAATAAAATAATATAAATAATTATAATATAATACAAATTTTATAGTGAAAATGTATTTTTTTCTTAAAAGCATAATCCTAATTTAATTTAAAAAATCTATATAATTATAATTATAATTATAACATTAATCTCAAATTTAATTATTAATTTGTAGTGTAATATTATATTATTTTAATTATATTTATAATGCAACATTAATTATAATTAATCTTAATAAAATAACTATTAATAATTATATAAGTGAAAATAGACATTTTTTGAATGACTTAATGAAAAATATTTAAATTTATGATTAAAATTTATTAAATCATTTTGTGTATATTAAATTGATTAAAAAATTGGCCAGTTAATGGGCTTGCTTGTGCTAATCTAGAATTCAAGAAGGTGAAGGTGGTGGAGTGGTCCAAGTCGAGGGAAGGATGGTATAAAATTAACTTTGATAGGGCCTAAAAAGGTAACTTAGGACCATTGGGAGTTAGATTTGTGGCACGAGATTGGGAGGGCAATATTGTAGCAATTGGAGCTTCAAAACTTGCAATGGAAATGAATAATGAATTCAAGGCTCAAGTAGCTATTGAAGCGTTGAAAATGGGGGCAAAATGGGCTTCTCAAAAATACATATTGAAGGAGATTACTCAATTACTATTAATGAAATAAAAAAGGGTGAAATGCATGACTAAAATTTGAATAAATATATAATTATTGACAAGCATTTATCAGAAACTTTTGAGGAATTTGAAGTTGGGCATGTGATGAGATCAGGGAACAACATGGCAGATAAATTGTCCAAATGGCCAGTGACTCTTGATGATGGGCCAAAAACTATGATAGAAGATTTTTGTAATCTTGAGCTTGATCTCTGAGTTGGAATAGTACGCCATCATTTTCAAAAGCTATTAAGGGTGTGGTGGTGGGGTGATGTGACATGGGGTGGACATGGGTAGCATTTGGTGCTCACAATTGAGGACGAGTGGTGACTGCATTTCAATATGGAGAACACCTTTTGCTTGGTTATGTCAAGGAAACAATTAGAAGTTATGAGCAAAGTCATTGAGAAAAGAATGACAAATCTTTTCAAATTTGATAAAGATATTTTCATACAAATCATGGAAATCCTTCTGGGTGAAAATTTTTTTATGACTAAACTAGGCGCAAGATGAATATATACATTGTGTCAAGGGTGGCGGTGTAGGGGTTGGACGAAAAGAAGATGTCGAATGGGTGTTGAAGGTTTATGTGGAAAATGATTGACTGTATAATCTGCATTCGATGTTGGAAAGGAAAATTTCTAGGGCAGGGTTTATGCCTGTAGAGGTGGCCAAGGGCACAGATGATGAGACTCCTCAACAATTGATGTCATTTATTCACTGGGTGTAGGGGACAAACAAGGATGAGCATCAGGTAGAAGCATACATTGGTTGGGATTTATTTATTTACTACCTACGAATGATTGAATGAGAGTGAACCAAAGGAAAGAGGAAAGCAGGGTTGAAAGAAGAACCAAAAGCAAGATTCGAGTTGAAAGACTAGTGGGTTAATTGGCCTTTGAAAGCACCATCGAAGAAATGAAAAGAAAAACATTATTTTTTGTTTAAATTTTGTTTATGTAGTTACTTGATCAACTGTTATATCTATTAAAATATTATATTTTATAAATGGGTGTATAGGGTAGAATACTAGCAGGCGGGGGTAAGGTTTTGGAAAGGATAAATTTATTAATAAGAAGCGGAAGCCCAACAAATAAAAAAAGAAATATTAAATAAAACTATAAGCAAGTACAAAATATAAGAGGAAAAATCACAAAGAAAAAATTTAGAGAACTAAACGAGGGGAGAACAAAGAAGGAAATTGGAGAGGCCACAAGAAAGGACTACACGAGCTACAACAAAGAAGTAACAAGGCAAAAAACACAAAAAACCAAGGGGCCCTAACAAGAAACACGAGAACTAAACAAAAGGAAAGCATGCTAGAAAGGAGGACAAGAAACGAATAAATGAGCTAAGAGGGGTCATGGGGGTTCCCAAGGATAGATAACAAGGGAGACCAAGAACTACTGAAACTCCACCTATCATCATTATTGAGGTTCAAGGGGTGATTATTGATTTCACTAGCTTCTTTAAGTTTTCTCTTAAAGAAATTGTCTTCTTTGAGGAGGATTTGGGTGCTTTCCAAACAAATATGGTGTTTGGTAGAAGAGGAGTGGTCAACTAGGGTTGACTTAAGAACTCACTCATGTTTGATGTCAACACGGTGCTCTTTGATTCTATTGGTAAAAGAGCACCTTGTTCAACCTATATAGGGCGTGTCACGCAAAAGAACAACTTTGTAGACACCAGCATCTTGAAAATCATCCTTTTCATCTTTGAGTGAGGGGATACACTTATTTAACATGAAAAGAGGCTTGAAAGCATAACAAAGGCCCTTCTTTTGAAGGATTTTGGAAATCTTATTTGATATGCCTTTGATATAGGGAAGGGAAGCAGTAGGGGGGTCAGAGGGAGGATCAACCCTAGTGCTAGAAAAGAAGCGAGCATTAGCTTGATTGGAAGCCCTAGACATATGCTAAATAGAGTATCCATTCAATTTGAAGACCATGTGGAGATGGCCAATCTCTTGTACTTGTTGTGCTCCTCATCACAAATCCAAAGGGCCCTCAATGTTAGGATTTTAAGGATCCCCAATTCTTGCAAAGGGTGATGATGGGAAGAAGAGTGGAGGTAGCCTTACGAAAAACCCATCAACCTAGGAAATTGTCAATTTTTTTTAGCAAGATGTTAAGGAAAGGGAGTTGATTATCATATTCAATTTCCTTGGTGAAAGAGATGCAAGGAGCTAATCTATTGAGGTGAGCATGGAAATATTCTAACTTATCGAGGTAAAGAGGCCAACAAATGTTCTTGTTTGTAGTTTTGAGCCTGCACGTACACACACACACACACACATGTATTCTTTTTCATTTTTGTTTTTTGTTTTTTTCGTATATTGATTATTCTCTTATTTCCATTTTCTTCTTCTTTCTTTCATCTCTTTTGTGCTTAGCTTCTTTGATTTAGTTTTTATATCTCTTTTATTTAGCTTTATTTATTTAGTGTTTCTTAGATTTTAATGATATATAGAGAGAACAAAAAATAAGAACAAGAAATAATTAAGAATATATATATATGGGTGTGTGCACCAAGACGGTGTGCAAAAACGTGGACACACACCAAAAAAACTTGAAAAAACAGCAACCACATTCGCGGTTTTAAAATTTCAAAGTACCTCATACGTGGTTAGGTTCATTGTGGTTGAGCCTAAAGGGCCAAAACCGTGTACAAGGTCCTTTTATAAATAAGAATGTGTACACGGTCCTTTAGGAACTAGGACCCTGTAAGTGGTCTTAGTTCCTAAAGGACCGCATAAGCGGTCCCTGCTAATAAATTGTTTTTTAAAACTGTCGACTGTATTTTTACCCTCTAAACCGTGCACAGGCTCGATTTCTTCACACCCAATCACCATGGAAAGAGGTTAGTTATGATTTTTTTTGTTTTTATTGCACATTTGATAAATTTTATTTATGTTTTCAATTTAAATCTGTTGATTTTGATTAGTTTTTTTTATTTTTTATTACCAATATCAGATTATGAAAACCCACAACATAACCCATAGCAAACCCCTCCAACTCCTCCTTTAGACCTATAATAGCTAGATAGGAGGAATTGCTTAATCAGTTAGGGCCAAACACTACTAAAACAACTAAACTGATTAACAAAGTGAAAACATCTAAGCTTGAGCATCACTTATCCCTTGCCCCTAGCCTAGAAACATTGGCTAGTGGTGCCACTGTAGTTTCGAGTCAGATTACAAAATGGGGAAACTATAGGGATAGGTGTCACACTTTTTATGCTGATGGGTTATCATATGATGTAGTGAAAAATAAAAACATAAGTAAAGCACAAATATGTGCTCTTTTTGTTGATCCTAGAACTGGTGAGCCCTTACCTCTAAATGCAAAGAGGTTTCCCATACATTGGTGTACCAATGTGCAGATGAAGAATCTTTTTTGGAGTAGGTGGTGGATGGTCTTTGACGAACCACCTTGTAATAATTTTGAGGTTCCATTATATCTTTTGAGGAAAGTATATTGTGATTTTATCCTTAATGAGCAGCCTAATCATTTTGATATGAGAGAGTTTCATTGTTGAGGTGGCAGCTCTGCCCAAGATAGACCTGGAGCTTGTAGAGTATTAGACCTGCAGAGTTGTCGCCCCCTAGCACCCAAACCCAAGGTGCATGTCACGGTCCTAGTATCCCTGAAAGATTTGATGGAGCTACATACTCTTTAGGAAGCCACATCATTAACTGATGCGATCATCCAACATGGGACACAGTTAGCACACCCTCTTGGCCTAGACGATGAGACAGCTGGCGTTGGTCAGCCCATTGAGCATGTGTGTCCCACTTGCTCAAGCATATGCACAGGGATGGATGTCGAGGCCAATGCAGATGGTTCCACATCCCATCTATGCATGATTTGCGGGAGCAGATGTCAAACCCGCATGACTAAGGATATGGCATTGAAGGATGAATTGATGGACATGTTGTTTTCTATTCAACCGCAAACACATGTTTGTTAATTTGAATTCATAACATTTTATTTATCAGTCACTTAAAATTTATAATTGTAAACTAATTTTCATTTATAGATTGATTTAAATTGATACAAACAATATGCATTTCAAGATGCAGCAACGACTATTAATACACCATCTGATATTCCTCCTACAATTATTTCAACTGCAACTTTGACACCTGGGGTATAAATTTTGTAACATGTTAAAATAAAATAGCACTTTGAATTTTTTAAAAATTATAAAATATACTAAAGTTCTCTTAATGCTTGACAATTTTTTGTTTCGTAGGTGTTGACAGGGGACCAAGTGTCCCACATTGATGATGCCACGCTCTCAATGATCGATTTTGGCCTACAAAGCTATACGGTATCATATTTTGTACACCTTATTTTATGTATTCTTTTGATGGAATATGCAAGTCATTCAATTTTATATTTGTTAAATTGTTTAATATAATCTACTAATATCTCTTGTATTAATTGTGTTTGTGCTATTGGTCCCGCATCCCACCCCGCTATCCACCGGGCACTAAACAGGAGAGCAGATTGAGGATATAAATAGCTTTGTTATCCAAAATGATCAGTTCTCATTGACATGTTGTGGAAATGGGGCCAAAGCAACAACAAAATCTCAATGATTAATACGTTAGTTTCCAACCATAAAACTAAAACAATGAACTAAAAAGCCATAACCAAGCATATCAAAGGAGATTAAAAATAAATTACATAAAGAAAGCCTAAATGAAGAAAGAAGGATTAGCTTCTCCCTAAGATGCCTCCATGATCCTTTTGGTTGTTCCTCCCTTGTTCCTCTCCTCTCCAAGTTCCAAATAAGTGTATCCCTCATATTTTAGCACTATCCATGGATATCATATGAAGATTCAAGATGGTTGTAAAAATGAAAATAAATGCTTATGCAAGTGTAAATGATTTTCTATGAGAAAGCTCCTAATTAATGTCTATGTGAATCTTAGTATAATAAAAATGCAAAATGCTTCCTAATACTCTTTGAGAAATGAGGTCCTTTTATAGGGAAAAATATTGATTGAATGGCCAAGATTGAGTGTGCTTGTGAAGGGCTATGATTGATGGGTTTGTGATCCATGTGATAGCTTTCAACCCAATCCCATGATGACAAGTGTCAACATGAGATGGCTTGAGAGGAGAGGGAAGAAGCATTAAATGCTTGAGATGACGTGAAGGTTACCCTAGGAGGGTTTGGTTAGGCTTGAGTTAGTGGATAAAGCTTTCATCCAAGGGTAATACTTTTATCCAATGAATAAACTCTTGTGCAAGAGTTAATGGGGATAACCATGGTCAAAGCAATAAATGCTTGAAGAGACCCATGAGTTAAATGAGGGTTGAGTTAGAGGAAAATTCTCTAACAATGTGGGTAAGTTGAGTTAACCATTAATGGTAATGTAAGAGCCATAAAGGCTTTGAAAGACTTTGGGGGTTAACTTATTGGAGAATAAAAGCCTTTAATGCATTTCAAAGACTTTGAGGCATTTTTGAGAAGTGACCTTTGTTTGGGAATGTGCAAATGATTAGAGAGAGGGATTAGGCTAAATTGGAAGTGATTAGAAGAATCAAGAAGGGGTTTAGGAGGCAAGTGGGAGATGTAGGATTTTGCAAGTGGGTGAGGGAAAATAGGATTTAATTAAAATAAAATCTATTTATTTGTTCAACTTGCATTTGTAGGAAAATGCAAGTGGGGTGGGATATTTAAATAAATTTAGATTTATTTAAAAGGGGAATTTGATTTGTATTTTTTAATAAATGTTGATTTATTTAAATGAGAGGAATGAGGGAAATTAAATAAATTAGATTTAATAACTGGGTTATAGATAGGGATTTTTAATTTAAATAAATTTTTGTAATTTATTTAATTAAAATAGTAGAATGGGGATTGAATTAATTAATTAAATGTAAATTTAATTAATAGAGGAATATTAGTGTATCAAATAAATATTAAATATCTATTTAATCTAGTGGATAGATTTATGTGTATACATTTGCCCCTCTTTGAGAAGGTGCGGTTTATCACGTCGTTTCAAAGAAAGAAAGATAGGTATGAGAAATATTCCCCAAAAATGTTAATATGCCTCAGAAATGTTAATTTAGTGGGTGGTATGCCCCCTCGAGAGATGGGTTGAAAATTCTCAAAAAATCGGGCAATCTCTCCAAAAAGAGAAAGAAGTTGGGGGGAGGTAGATTAGAAGAAATTAGAAATAATGGCGAAAGAATGGGAGAAGACGGAGGTAAAATGGAGAAACAACGAGCCTCAAAAGTACCCTTAGATCATGCAGGAGATACCGTGTAAATGTAGTGTTTGTGCTTTTGATTGATACTATACAATTGATCAAATTTGGTTGGACAATCTAGTACAATCGGTTGAATTGCCCCGATTGAGTCAAAGCGTGATAGTTGATGCTAGTTGTTCACTTGGATAGGATAAAATCTGAGTAAGTGAATCAAAGTGACCTGTTGTGACTTAGACAATTGCTTGAATCGCCCGATGAAGTCAAGGTATCTGAAGCAAAATACTCGTTGAGACTTAGACAATTGATGTAATTGTCTTAACATTTGATTGTGTTTGATTGGTTGATCAATTGATGGTGTTTGCATTGTAGGTTGTTTGTGGCATTTTATGGACTTAGCATACCTATTGAGACTACACAATTGATGTAAATGCATGTTGTAGTCTAGGATTGCCATAATTGATTACCCATTGAGACCTTAAGATACTTGATCAAAAAGTATATTTTGATAGTCTAGGTGTGTGTGAGTTGATGTACCTATGTAGATAGAGTAACTTGCTTTGCTTATAGGATGATCTAGGATGGGAAACACATCCCCTCTTGTTAGAGATGGATGGTGATGAACGTGGCTTGATTGAGTTGATGGGACACGATGTAGGGTATGTGATGCTGATGATCGAGATGGGGAGGGTGAGGGGGCGGATTCAATGTTAGACAGAAGGTATGGAGGACCTAGGACCCATTCCTATGTAAGAGGAGTAAAATATAGTATCCATTGTCATTACTATGTATGAATTATATGCAGCGATATGGATGTATGGATGGATGGAATGTAAGGGAATGCAATATAAACAGATGAGATGAAACTGGTGATCCATGGCTTATTCACAGTGCTTAATTTTCATCATCGATCATGGTAGTATTGATCTTGACCGAGGTAGCAGAAACCAAGGTTGAATGTTTCACCTACAAACAAACATTGCAGACAAAGAAAGTTCCCCTCCATTCTAGTTCATGTACAAATGGTCGAGGTATACATTGTAGTCAGTAAGCCATAGTGATCCATGATTGTATTTTTGCATAGGATCGTGTAGCTTAGTGAACTTCCCACGTAGACACCATTAGTATATGCCCCAAAACTTCATTGGAACAATCCGCAAACAACAAACAAAGAAAAAGATATCAGGAACCATCCCGGCTACTCTAATCACTTCTGGATATCCTGGAGTAGTGTAGGAACCTGATATAAAAAATTGACCAAGTGCTTATCAGCCAAACAGAATTTTCTTGTCAAAGAAAATGTTACCACGTCTTGTTTGTGGGTAAGGATGCATCCTTGTGAATACGGTCATGTGCAGATGTTTTGATTGGTTGGTTGATTTGATAGGTGGTCATCATCTAAGTAGCTCAAAATGTTGTTTTGTGTCTTTTGCGATGTGTATGTACAAGGAATAATATACTTTGCAATATTTTTTATTGATGTTGATATTTTTTTCATGTTTTTAGATTTTTTGAATGTTGTGAATGTTTTTGGTTTTATTTTTAGGACATTTTGCAAATGTTTTGGGGATTTTATAATATTTTATGAATGTTTTTCGTATTATTTCAAGACATTTTGCAAATGTTTTTTGGGTTTTTCTAAGATTTAATGAATGTTTTTGGTATTATTTCAAGATATTTTTGAATGAGCAACTCAATGAATCACAGGCATGGAGAATCCACTCCCATTAGTAGGTTAAGAGCATTGCCCCTAGTTAGACATCGCTATGAAAGTGTGACGCGAGACACATGAAGTAATAACCTTGATTGCAAATCAATAACAAGCCATGATATAAATGATGGGTGAATGGATGCAATGGATGTGATCGCAACAAGTCTAAAATACAATGGAGCCATAGCCTTTATGAATGGTGCCTATTTACCAAGTTTTCACCACCGTACTTACCCAAGGCACCACCGGAGTGCTTTTCACCGTTTGGATGAATGGTTTTTCTTTACTATTTTCTTGATTTTTTTATATTTTTGTATTTTGTTCAGGATTGTTTTCTGAATTTTTTTGGTATTTTATGATATTGGATGAGCCTAATGCTCTACACAGCTTATGTATGAAACCTTTTTAGATGCATGTTGTTGACCAGATCGGCTAGTGGTTCTTCTTCTGAAGTTGCTAACTAATATGCCCCAGACCCGAAGACAGCAATGATGACATATGGACCCAGCCAATTGGATTTAAATTTACCCTGGTGTTCTCTGTTTGGTTGATTGTGAGGATTCTCCCTGAGAACAAGATCTCCTACTTCAAATGTATGAGGTTTGACCCTATGATTGTAGCTTCTGCTCATGCACTCCTAATAGGCCTTTAGGTGGTTGTAGGTAGCTTGTCGCTTTTCATCAAGCAGTTCCAAGTCCTAAAGATGTAAGACTCGATATTCTTCATCATTTATTAGATTATGCAAGGAGACCCATAGAGGTGGCAATTCAACCTCAATAGGCAAGATGGCTTTTGCTCCATAAACCAGTGAGTAGGGGGTTGCGCCTATAGGGGTTCGAATGCTAGTTCGATATGCCCATAGTGTTGGATTCAAATGAATGCGCCAATTGTGGCCAGCATCATTGACTATCTTTTTGAGGATCCTCAATATATCTTATTGGATGCTTATGCTTGACCATTGCCTTGTGGGTTATATGGGGTGGAAAAATGGTGTTGGATATGAAACTTCTCACAGAGTTCACGGACATCTTGATTTTTGAAAGGGAGATTATTATCTGTGATGATGGACATGGGTACACCATACCGGCAGATGATGTAATTGAAGATGAATGAGGCGATCTACTTGTCGGTGACTTGGGTGAGTGGAATGGCTTCAATCCACTTGGTGAAGTACTATGTGGTGGTAATGATAAATTTATGACTGTTGGATGAAGATGGATGGGTTTTACCCACAAGGTCAAGTCCCCATTGACAAAGAGGCCATGGTGTTGTGATAGGTTGTAATTCCTACGCTGGGGCATGTATCAGATCTTTGTGAACTTGGCACTTTTTGCACTTTCTGACAAAATAATAGGAGTCCTTCTCTATGGAGGGCCAATAGCATCTGGCTCGCATGATTTTCTTTGCTAGTGAAGGACCGCTTGAGTGAGTCCCATAAATTCCTTCATGTACCTCTTCCAAGGCTTTTGTTATCTCATCTTGTTCCAAACATCAAAGGAGAGTACCATCAAGACTTCGTCTATATAGGGTTTCAGTAATGATGCTGTATCTAGCAGTTTGGCAGATAAAGGTTTTTCGTTGGTTGTTTGATTGGTTAGGGGGAAGTGTGTGGTCACGTAAGTAAGTGAAAAACTTACCGTACCATGGGGAGTCGGAACTAATAAGGTGACATATCATTTCAAATTCAGGGATATCATAAGCAGGGATCCAAAGTTGTTCTACCAAGAACTCATAGTGTGTCGAATTTTGATATATATAAATGATTTATAAATAATTCTTTCAGTGTATTTGGTGGCTTCCCTTTTATAAATTTAAATGAATATTTGCTTATGTAATCAACAATATGAATATAAACAACAAAAACCTATGATATAAAGCATTGCAATTGTGGAATATGATTTGATAAGATTTTTTAAATATTCAATTAACCCTATTAAAATTCTTTTCTCAATCAAAATGAAATTGAATGGTAATGGTCAGATTCGATCTGTGGTAATGATCACTTGGTGCTTTTGATTCCTTTCGTCAAATTTTGGTTTTTTCTTGTTTTCCATTTGTTTTATCTAAATAAGGTTATTTGGGACCATTAATTATCATTTGAAATAATTTGTGAAAGTTTGGGGTCATTTGGATAAAATATGTAAAAGTTTCTTAGTTGTTGTCAAAGTTGCTCAGTTATTGTCAAAGTTGTCAAAGTTGTCAATGTTGTCAATGTTGTCAAACTTTCAATGTGGGGACAAACCAAAATCACTTATGTGTCTGTGTGGGCGGGTTTATACTAGGCATGCTCCTTTTATGCCTCCCAACACACTGAAATGTCGAGAGCCATACCCTGCCCGCACGATCTCTCAAATGCCCTAAGTCCAAAAAATTGTCAAACTTTGACGGACTGTTTCTCGCAATCTAGGATGTATATGATTGATCCATTTGAACCTATAGGGTCATGTGAGGCTCATCTAAAATGACCTATCTCATTTTCTGATAACTCAAATCCATTTTCAAATGGTAGTGTTTTTTCACCTGCTACAAAAATCGTCAATGGCATGTCGTGCAAGGTTGCAAAATAGGCTAGATTTGATTTCGTTCGTCATGGGAACAAAAAAAATCATGATCGCATCCGTGTGGGCAGTTTTATGCTAGGAATTCTCTTGTCGTGCCTCCCAAGGCGCCCAAATGTCGAGAGCCATACCCTACCGACGCGATCTCTCAAGTGCCCTAAGTCCAAAAAATTGTTAAACTTTGATGGACTGTTTCTCGCAATCTATGATGCATATGATCAATTCATTTGAACCTATAGGGTCACATGAGGCTTTTCTACAATGACCTATCTCAGTTTCTAACGACTTGGAGTCATTTTCAAATAGTAGCATTCTTTACTTGCTACAAAAATCATCAGTGGCATGCAATACAAAGTTGCAAGATAGGCTAGATTTGATTTTGTTCATTGTGGGCACAAACCAACATCATGAGAACATTTGGGTGGGAAATTTTACGCTAGGAATGATCCTATTGTGCCTCCCAAGGCACCCAAACATCGAGAGCCATACCCTACCGGCACAATCTCTTAAGTGCCCTGAGTCCAAAAAATTGTCAAATTTTGACAGACTATTTCTCACAATCCAAGATGTATATGATTGATCTGTTTAAACCTATAGGGTCACATGAGGCTCGTCTACTATGACCTATCTCAGTTTCTAACGAATCAGAGCCATTTTTAAATGGTAGCGGTTTTTCACCTGCTGCAAAAATCATCAGTGGCATGCAGTGCAAACTTGCAAGATAGGCTAGATATGATTCCATTCATCATGGGCACAAACCAACATCATGAGTGCATCTGGGTGGGAATTTCTATGCTAGGCATGCTCCTATTGTGCCTCCCAAGGTGCCCAAATGTCGAGAGCCATACCCTACCAACGCAATCTCTCAAGTGCCCTAAGTCCAAAAAATTATCAAACTTTGACGAACTGTTTCTCACAATCCAGGATGCATATGATCAATCTGTTTGAACCTATAGGGTCAAATGAGGCTCATCTACAATGACCTATCTTGGTTTCTGACGACTTGGAGCCATTTTCAAATGGTAGCATTCTTTCACCTACTGCAAAAATTGTCAGTGGCATATAGTGCAAAGTTGCAAGATATTCAAAACATAGTCACATATATTCACATATATTCAAAAAATAGTCACAAAACATAGTCACATATATTCAAAAAATGTTTGATAAATCATCTCATGGGATTTTATACAAGATTTGGCATTTAAATATGTGCGAATCAGCTCATTGTCATTTAAATATACAAAATTTGGCATCTAAATATGTACAAATAAGCTCATGGCCATTTAAATATACAAAATTATTCTCCTGAATATGTACAAATCATCTCATGGGCATTTATATATACAAAAAATGAATATAGCACAATTCACCGGCGATATATACAAAATTCTCAAAATCATTCTACCCTGAACCATAGAATCAGTCAAGTGAGACTTTTGGATCGGCTCTAACTCATATTGTGTCAAGTATTGCCTCATGGTCAAATTCGTGAACTTTCCATAAAATCTTGTTTTGAGGTCTACCATGATACTTAATCAAATGAATATTTGTTGCAACACAAGGTTGGATAAATGAAGAATATGTCTGTGTGTTTCAAAGTCCTCGAACAACCAAACATAAGAATTCTTGATAGGGTATCTCCTACTCCATGTGCCTGTCATGACAACAGACCCTACTGGATACTCAATACCCTCTCCATCAATGATTGTGGTTGTCAATTTTCTCTTAGGCTTAGTACAATGACACAAAAAGTAATATGTTCCTTCTTCATTGTTCTCTTCTGCAACAACTGCGTACACATGACCTGCATATTATAGAATGATAATTAATACCAAAAATAATGTTTGATGTAACAAAATGAGCCAAAAAAATTTCTTGCAATAAAATTTACCCAAAAAATCACCTGGTTCCACTAGGTTGGATACATGATCGAAATCAACTGATGTGTCCATTTGGTTCAGCTGCAGAGCTCTGAAAATTTGATAGGTATCAATGGGAAGCAATGGTCTACAAGACCATTTGTCAATCCACTCTTGTGATTCACATTCTTCCCACAAAAAATACATACATGAAGAGAAAAAACATACAATCTGTCTAGTATAGATTACTAGTGAACTTGCATTTGAACTTTGAAATGAGTGCATGTTACTAGATCCTGCAACTGTACAACAATATTGATAGTTTTCAATGTTAGATTTAGTGATCAACCAAAAATATCTATGAACCATTGATGTACCTGCATTATATGGTCCCATTGTAGAGTTACACCATCGCACAATTTTTGTTGCATATATCAACTTATATCACCTTCGTACTTCAATTCTTCTCTAGCTAGGGCTCTTTTTATGCATGCTCCTGCACCATCATGCTCTCCCTTTCCATGCCCAGCCTCAGTGAAATTCCAAAAATGTTGTACACCGCTTGTCACATGCATCCTACTCAACCAATAGAACATCCTTGTATTTTTTAATAGTGAGGTGCAATTATCTGACCATATTATGTGTTGCTTGTACCCTATGTTTCTTTCCCTTAAACTATCATAGAAAACTTTAAAGAATCCTTGCACAAACTTTGAGGAATGTGTACAATTGTCACTTATGTAGAAGTGATACTCTCTTACAACCTTTATATCCTCCTTTGTGCTATCATCTTCATGCATGAATGCTATGTGTACTAAAATAGAAACTTGGGTAGAATGTTAATACATAGATTGCACTTCATTTTGAGGTTGTAGTGTATAATTTTCAGCAAAATAAACTATAGAGAAAATGGTGTACCAAGAGGAAATATGTCCTTTCATAACTTGAATTTCTCATCTAACCACCGAGTTCTATGTGTATGCATTATTTACTCATAAACTAGTTTCTCTTTAAACGTTCTCATAAAATCAGCTACGCATATATCGTTTTTCACTAAATCTCATCTCTTCAATTCTTTTCCATCTTTAACCCCATATGTCATTGTCTAGTACTTTCCAAAAGATACTATTTTCTTACCAATTTCATTTGTGCTATCCAAATGTAGACATCTTGGCAAATGTTGCAAACCACCACATGTAACACAAGAACCTTTCAAACACATTATCTTATAATAAATGCAACCATCATCTCTTTTACATAACACACTTGAAATAAATTCTCTTGGTGACTTAGGAGGTGGTTGTATATTGCAATCCTGCAAAATATCATTAGTGTGCAAAGTACAACATATATGACGATAAATATCATAGTGCATGGAAAATTCAATATGCATCCTACAACAACACGTGTGGTGCATACATGATTAATCTTAACATAAAAAGGTTTTTCCATTTAAAAAAATCCTTGACTAATTCATATTTGAGGAAACTTTTGAAGGAATCTTTCATAAAATTTTGTTTGAGTCTTATCCAAATAGTGTTTGGCATGTGGCTCGCAATTTCTATATCCAATTTGCCTTATAACAATATCTATTTGGTTAGGTGAAACCCTTTTGTTGTCATAAAAGTTTCAATTAATGTTCTTATTTCATCAACAACAACCTTGTCTTTGCATGGTAGTCTACCCGAGAACACCCAAAGAGAATTATTATTACGATCCTTTATTTTCTCCCACCTATCTAATTCTTTATGTAATGTTGTTCTACTTATGTTTAATGACTTGTTTTGCTTATCAAATGATATTTTTTATTTTCTTGCTCATTATGGTTGATGTAATAACACGTCTAGTAGTTCGTTAGAATCTTTAGTATGTGATTTTGAACCAATAGCTTGATATGCATTAAATAGTTTTCTCACAATAGTTCTTTCGCTATTACTTTTAGATGATCTAAGGCCTAGAATTTTCATTGTCTCTCTAAAATTTAAATTTTTAATCATTTCAACAATTAATTGGCATCTTGCAATTTGATTTAAGTTTTCAAAAAAAATTTCCATATTCTTTAAACCATTCTCCTACAAGTTCGTTCATTCATTTTATCGGGAATTGGCTTCAAAATATTCGCATCGATGTCAATTAGATACTTTGGTTTCCTACGAATGATTCTAGGAGGTGTTAACACCGGTGCATTGTGTGCATTAGGTACATTCATCGCATCAAATAGAGACAGTGCATGTTCATCATTGTGTGCATTAGATACATTCATTGCATTAGGTTCGTACGATAAATCAAATTTTGTTGGTGTATCTTCATCATTTGTTTGATTATTTATTGTGATCTCTTCTTCAATTGCATTATGTTCATTTGGTAAATCGAATTGATATATTGAGGATGATGTACCTTCTTATCCCATTGCTCTTATGTCATGTAATGTCTTCATACATCGTCTTTGTCTTTCCTTATCAGCCTCTTGTTGTTCCACCATTCCTCACTTGTTCTTTCCCATCATTAATATAGATTGTCCTAAAATGAATCATTTCACATATATGTAAACAAAAGTTCTTAAACAATCAAATAACCATAAAATTGAACAATCACAACTATTAAATAACATATATATGTAAAAAAAAGTTCTTAAATCAAAACTATTAAACAATCACAAACAATAATATTGACCATACTAATAAGAACAACAATTCAACATGCAAAACAAAAATTTCACTTACTTCTACATATAAAATTGTCACAGAAGCACAGTAACAGTTGCAGGGGGCCTTCAACGACCTTAAAAACTTCTTTTGAGGTTGTTGGGCAACTAAAACTATGTCCAAGAACCACGTACACACTATATTTAGTAACCTTGTGTGCTCTTTTAGTCCCTAAAAATGATCAGCAGACTTATATCCATATTCCCAGTACCCCGCACATGCTTTTAACTTATCAAAACCTCATATGTGTTACTTCCAGTAAATAAAATGTGAAGGAAAGGGAGGGCGGGAGGGGGAGATATATATATATATATATATATATATATATATATATATAGAGAGAGAGAGAGAGGATGAAGAGGGATAGGGAGGGAGAGGGAGAGAAAGGAGGAGAGGGAGAGGGAGAGGGATGGAGAGAGAGAGAGAGTGGTATATAGAGGGAGAGGGAGAGAGAGAGAGAGGGGGGAGGAGGAGAGAGGATGGAGAGAGAGAGAGAGAGAGAGGTGAGAGAGAGGATGGAGAGGGAGAGGGAGGGAGGGAGAGAGAGAGAGAGAGAGAGAGAGGGAGAGAGAGAGAGAGGGGTGGGAGAGAGGAGGGAGAGGGAGAGAGAGAGAGGGAGAGAGAGAGAGAGAGAGAGAGAGAGAGGGATGGATGGAGAGAGAGAGGGAGGGAGAGAGAGGGGGGGAGCGAGATAGAGGGAGAGCGAGATAAGATTATTATGTTCCAAGTCAGATGTTTTATAATATATTGGCGGGTGAACGGGTCAGATGTTTTTTGGGCCATGTTTGAAGGGGATATGATGGTTCAAAAGAAAGGAGTGATTGTGATAAAGTAGGTAGGAGATAAGATTATTATGTTCCAAGCAGTATATAATTAGATGGGTAAATAGAATATAGTGATGAAAGAGGTGGGAGGAGAAAATATTGTGTTTCAGGTTGCAAGTTTCATGGAGAACGGAAGAGTAGAAGTGATAGTGGAGGAGGTAGGAGGAGAAAGCTTGAAAGTGCTTTTGAGTTTCCTCTACACAAGAAAAGTGGGTGATAATGAAATTTTTGTCAATTATAAACAACTTACAAGGCTTGCAACCAATTTTCAGATAAAGAAGTTGTTTACCAAGTTGAATTTATGTGTGGATGTGGTATGGAGGAAGGGAGAGAGGGGGAGCATGATGATTCAAGTTATTTTGTAAGCAGTATTGGTACTGATTTTTATATTGTAATAATGGTTCATCTTGCCACCTTAGGACACCATATGACCCCTTAGGACATCATATGCTCCTAAAGGGTCAATGTCATTAGGTGTTATGTGGGGTACTAAGGGGAGAGAGAGAGAGAGAGAGAGAGAGAGAGAGAGAGGATGGGAAAGGGAGGGAGGGAGGGAGGGGGAGAGAGAGAGAAATAAAAAAGGGAGGGAGGGAGATGGGTGGATAGGAAGATGTACCACATGATGTCATTAAGGGTCACGTGGGGTCTTAATTGAGCCACACATGTGTTACAACACCATATGACCCCTTAAGGCACCATATGACCCCTTAAGATATCATACATGGTCTGAAGGGGTCATATAGCATCATTGGGGGTCATGTAGGGTCATAATGGGGCTACACATGTGTTAGAACATCATATGGTCTTAAGGGGTCATATGTGTGGTAAGGGACCTTACATGATGTCATTAGGTGTTATGTGGGGTCAAGAGAGAGAGAAAGAGAGGGGGGGTAGGAATACAATGTAGAATAAGATATCAAAAGACAATATATATCAATATACATGTACATACAAATATACATATAATACACATAAAATATCAAAGATAATACACACATACATACATACATACATATATATATATATATAAACATACATATATGTGTGCATATGTCATACACATATTATATACATATACATACATATGTGTGTGTATATATATACACATATTATATATACATACAATATCTAAATATATACATATATGTGTAGACACCTAAAATTGTCTTGTCTAATTAAATAAATATCTTTATTTATTTAATTATTTTTAGCCTATTTCTTCTATTAATTAAATAAATCTTTATTTATTTAATTAATTCATTTATCCTCTTCTATCCTTATTTCTCATTTAAATAAACACTTTTCTTTATTTAAATTATCCTTTTCCTAAATTAAATAATATCTTATTTATTTAATTGATCCCACTTCCTCTATTAATTAAATAAATCTGTATTTATTTAATTAATTCATTATCTTTTTCTACCCATGACACATGTCATTCATCTCTTAAATCGTACACTACCTACCCTCTCATTATTTTCTTATTTTCTCTACCTACCCTCTAATCATAGCTAACCATTTATCTTTTACACCTCTCAATCTTATCCCTCAATTTCTTATAGTGTCTTCTATATAAGGAGATGCTTCCTTCATTATCAATCCTAATCACCTAATCATTCTATTCAACTAATCATTCTATTCGACCCGACTACTCTACGCTTTCGAACTCTCATATGTGATAAAGCCTACTTGCAACCACATTTCCGTTCTTTGTTGAGCTCTTGTGCACACATAAAATCTAAGAGCAAATATATCAAGCAAGATCAATGGAGATAGGAAGAATAGAGATCCAAACCCTATTGGACATGTGATGGTATAATCTTTGCGATTTCATTCAATTTGCATTGTCTTAGGTAATCTTCATATGTAATGGTGGATCTTTATTGTTGTTAGGCTAGGGTTTTGTGGTTGAATCTATTTAGTCTTTCAGTATTGTTCTTATCCACTTTCACCATAAACATTTTGGCACGCCCCGTGGGACATGGATTTTTGTTAGATCTATGTGTTTTTTGTAATTTTTTCTAACCCTATATTGCTATTTTGTAAAACAATTTGGAGAATAATGTTGTGCAGCTAGGGTTTTGGACACAAAATCAAGATCTTGGAGAGATTTGATCTGATCTCACAAACGGCATTGAAATTTTACACCAAATTTTTTTGGAAGGTTGAAGACAGGATCAAGCACTCTCAATCCAAAACTCGGAATTTTTGGAGCACATTTGCATTTTCTATGACTTTTTTATGAATTTTCATTAAAAAAAAAAAATTGAGAGTGAATGAGAAAAATTTTCGGATTTGTTTTACATTTTTGTAAATATCTCCAAATTATACACAAGATATATTCTTTGTGATTTTAATTTTGATGCAAAATATTTCCTAAAAAATCGGATCTTTAAAAATTAAGGTTTTTTATTTATTTGATCAGATCTCACAAACTACTTTGAATTTTAGCATCAAATTTGTTTTTCAGGTCAATAACATTATCATAGGTGCTCAGTAAAAAAATCAGATTTTTTTGGAGCATATTTGAATTTTCTATGAATTTTTTATGCATTTTCATAAAAAATTAATTTTGAGAGAAAATTAGCAAATTTTTAGGATTTGTTTACATTTTTGGAAATCTCTTGGAATTATACATAGATCTGTTCTTTGTGATTTTAATGTTGATGCAAAATAATTCTTAAACAATTGGATCTTTAAAAGTTAGGGTTTTGCATTATTCTGATGATATCGCACAAACTGCTTGGAATTTTTGCAGGAATTTTTTTATGCAGGTTTGGAAGGCTATCAGGAGTGTCCAATAAAATAAAATAAAAATTGGATCAATTTTGCATTTTATATGAATTTTTTATGATTTTTTATAAAAAGATAATTTTTGGAGCAAATTAGCAATTTTTTTAGATTTTCTTACATTTCTTGAAATTTTACAGGTGGTATTTTTTTATGATGAATCAGATCTTTATATTGGTAAAAAAATGCATTGTTGAAGGCCCCTGTTTCACAAAGTCTTTTGGATCTAAAATTTACCTAACTTGTGTGCTTGCAGGAGGGGTATTATTGCAAAACTACTAACAAATCTTTGTTGCATAATTTTGGCAAGGGTTTTTGATCTTCATTGTACGCCTTGTTTTCATATATTATCAAACACTTCAATTGGTGCACTAAAATTGAACCGGTGTCTTTTGTGTCTTGGGCAATAAGCTCTTTTTGTTTAATCTTTGGAGGGCCTGTCTCCTCGTGTGGTCATTAGGACTACTAGTGGGGAGAGAATGATCCAAGTGTTAGCGAGGAAAAGCCATCCCCTTCCAAACTACTATAAACAACTATATTCATGGTGAAAGCCATGGGTAACGTGTGTTGATTAGTTCATACCGACACTATGTCTCCCCATAAATCTATTTGATCAAATTTATTTGATCAGTTGTAGGTCGTAACGCCTACCGGTTGGGAGCCTTTTGTATTTATAGAGCTGAAAGTGTCGCATGTATGGCCACACGAGCGGATGTCCTTACTAGGACCTTTTTGTTTTAAAAATCCAAAATCCTTCTAGTTGTTGGGTCAAGAGGTTGGACCTCTGGAGCGACCCACACACATACGGTTCTTAGTAGAGATACAAAGTTCGCCATGGGGAGTTTTCATGGGGACTGATGCTTGGCTTCCCTGGAGAAGTGAGTGTCGAGGGTGGAGCCAATGGGCTCAAGCATCTAAGTATCCGCTCTGAATAGCGTAGCCTCAAGGGAAACCCCATGTGGGATCAACAACTATTATCTTGGCCAGCCATAAGAATTGTGCTTGTCTTCTTTTGAACATTCAAACATTCAAGACCAAACATTATAACATTGTGTCTTTTGTGTCTACAAGTGTATGCAAAACATCTTTACATCAAACAACACACTTTCTTTTGAGTCATTTTGAGTCTAAACACTTGCAAACATTGAGTCCTCATCAATATTGTGTCCTCTTGTCATGAAAAATAGTCAAAAATTCAGATTTGGTCACAACAAACAATTTCACAAATTGGAAAAATTTACAGTCCAACAAACAAGAGCAATCTGTTTCAGAATTCTTGAGCTTCCTAAGTTATTTCTCTAGATTTTCATCTAGCATTCAACCTACCTTTGGGTCTCACAAAGTTCATCATTGCTTTACACCTTGCATTACATTCGCATTTGTCTAAACTTGAGTCAAAAGGTCACTTGCTTGTCCTCATCTTGCTTTGTCAACACACTACATACAACAACATTTTGCTAAGTGGTCCCTCATCAAGGTCTATCACCTTTGGGTCTCATTTGGTCTTACTTAGAGTCAAGGTCAACTTACCTCATCAAGAGAAACTATCCTCTCTTTGGAAGCCACACCTACTCTACTACATACATACTTGGTCATACACTTTGGACATTGCAAGTACACCTCAAATTCATTTACATTCCATTCAACTCTTGGTCTTCCATACTTTTCCATTTTCATCTAGTCTCCCACATCTTGGTCAAGACCTTCTTCATGGTTGAAACCCGTTCCCAAAAATCAAGGAGAGAAACTAAAGAGGCTCAAGAGTCTGCAAACATGAGTGCCTATGAGTATGACAATGATGTCTTTTTCAATTCTGATTATACTACATTACCTGACATGGATGCCAATAGAAACATTCCAAATGTTGAGAACATGGACACTATAAACAACAATGATACACACAATGACAATATGGACAGCATTTCAGTTCATTTAGCAGAAGTGGAAGACTCCATTATGGATCCTCGTTTTAATTGATTGGTTGAGGAAATAATGAGGAGAGAGACAATATTTCTTACAAGTGATGGCACAAAGTGGAGCCAAGATGCCTCATGATTTTGACATGTCTCAAATAATGGAAAATCGACCTTTGCAACAACCTCACCTCAACATGGATCAAAGGAGGCCTAATAGTGGAGGCAATAGAGGACCACATCTTGTGCCTGAATCACCATCATCTTTGTTTTAAAAACCTAAGGTCCCATACACACATGGTCAAGCATATGATACTCACCTTCGCAGACCATTATGGAAGTCTTATGCAGAAAAATATACTCAATCACATGCCAATGCTAAGGACCAACCACCAAAGCAATTGGATATCCAAAGGCATGTTCAAAATTTAGACACAAGGAAACCCTGCATCAAATTTGGGGGCAACACATTAGAACAAACGCATGACATGCCTGTAGAGTATGGTATACATGGACAAAATAGATATTCCATTCCTCATCATGACTTTATACCAAGTGGTCCTTATACGCAACATTATTATAGACCTCATCCATATGAACATGTGTATGATCAATATCATCCATATATGCAACATGCTCCTCCTCTACCCGGTGGTTCAAGCATGGGGTATGGTCCAAGAAGTCAGTCTCCACCTAAGAACAATTAGGAACAGCAAATTAAGGAATTACAAAAGAGAATGGAGGACATAAATACACCAAAACCAACTTACACAATGAGAGACATATGTCCCTATCCATTTGACAAAAGCATTCCAATGCTTCCTTTTCCTACACATTTCATGACACCTAAGTTCGATAGGTACAGAGGCAAAGGAGATCCTAAGGCACATATAAGACAGTTTTTCACAGCTTGCATTGAGGTAGCAGTAGAAGAGACATATTTGATGAGATTATTCCCACAAAGCTTAGGTGATCAAGCTATGGAATGGTTCTCCCAACTCCCACCTAGAATTAAGTCATGGGGTGACTTAGCAGAGGATTTTATCCAACATTTCTCATACAACATAGACATAGACATATCAGTCACTACTTTGTGCAACACCAAGCAAAAGGATGGAGAATCTTTTTCATCATTTTTACAAAGATGGACGAATCTAGCCAGCAGATGCTCTTGTGAAATTCCACAAAAACAAATGGTAGAGATGTTCACCCGAAATGTTAACAAAGACATTGGTTATGACTTGAGAAAAGCTTGTTTGTCCACCTTCAAGGACATCATTGAAAAAGGCTTAGCGACAGAAAAGGTCCTAATTGAACAAGGAGTAATTAAAATATTCAAAGAAAACAAAGAGGACTTTAAAGGAAAAGACAAGCCAAGATTTTGGAACAAAAACAAGAACACAGTCAATGATGGTGTTGTGGATGCTAATACAGTACGACCCAAAATTGTTTTTTTTCTGGATCAAGCTCTACAAACAATCAAGTGAATACTCAAACAACTTCAAAGTCATGAAGGAAGTACACCCCATTGGTAGAACCACTAGAATCAATTTTCAAGAAGCTAGTGGCAAACAAAATAATAACAATCCCAGATCTGCCTCCATATGAGCCAAAGGTTAAACCAAATTGGTAGAATGATGATGAATATTGTGAATTTCACAAAAGCAAGGTACATAAAATAGGAAACTGTTATCGACTGAAGAACATCATACAAGATCTCAATGATAGAGGTGACATTGAGATTGAAGGACACTCATCCAATCAAGAACATGAAATGTTTAAGGAACCATTCCCAAAACATGACAAGGGAAAAGATAAAGCCACAGATGAGTAGAACAACTATACAAGAGCACCCTATAACTATGATTCAACTGTCAATCACATTTTGATGGACAATTATGTCTCTACTATTATCATCAAGGACAAAATGCCTGAAAAATCTACCCAAAGACACAAAATTGTCCTAAAAGGCATCGGATCTTCTTCTGAACATACCTCTGAATGTAATGTTACAACTCGTCGAGGTAAATTCACTTTGCAAGGTGCTCCAGCTAAAAATATTGCTTCCTCATCAACCAAACCTGAGTATGACCTTGTAGAATAGTTAGGGAAGACACCCGCTCTTATCTCCATCCTCGAGCTCTTACGCATATCCCCCGCACATAAAGCCATTCTTGACAAATCTTTGAGAGACACTTTTGTCCCTACTTATCTGAACGTGGACCAATTTCAATCCATGGTGGGATACCTTTCCATCCCACATTCTCTCACATTCATAGAAGTTGATGACGCCTCAGTGAGCCAACCACATAATGCACCTTTACACATTGAAGCCTTCTTACACAAACATTGAATAAAATGAGTCCTAATAGATGGAGGAGTTGGTCTTAACATATGTACTTTGAACACAATAATAAAATTGGGATATTGTAAAAAAGTTGCGAATGCTACAAACAAAATTACCATCAAGGCATATGATGACGAAGAACGCTCATCCAAAGGCACAGTCACTTTACCTCTCAAAGTTGGGCCAATGGCGAAGGATGTGGTTTGTCAAGTCCTTGATTTAGATCTCACATACAACATACTTTTGGGATGTCCATGGATTCATGAAATGAGAGTCGTTCCTTCTGCATATCATCGATGTATCAAGTTCCCACACAATGGAGTTGAAGTGACCGTCAAAGCTGATCCAAATCCATTCATATATTACAACAATCTGCGACCTAGATTGGAAATAACAATTTCAATTAATAGAGAAGTAACTCCATCCTCGGCATATGTGGATCCAAAATCCTTGAAACCTTCGGCATCAAAGCAAGCAGAGCTCAAAGAAAAATTCAAGTTTAAAGACATGGGATGTGGTGAGTATATTATTCATGTTGATCAACTCCCACTATCTCCTAAGACATTCAGTCGACAAGAACAACCTACAAACAATTTGCAAGGAATTGGGGGTGAACCACCTAGTATTGTGGCTACTATGTCTAAATGCAAATCTCCTCTAGTGGTGCAAGCATCTCTTGATATCAATAGTCCTAAGAGTGGTTCCAGTGAAGAATCTATTGAGTGTATCACCAGCCCTCTTAAGAACTCACATAGCCTTACCATTTCATCCACTCATTCCATTTCCACTCCTCTCTCAGACTTGGATCAACAAGAATTACAAAAGCCCTTACTCATTGGGGATCAAAAACCAAGCTTTCAAAAGAAAAATCTAAAAGTCAAAAATAAAGAAAAGTCCTTCAGTCCAAATCAAAATCAAAATCTATTGGACTCTACAAAAATCAAAGTCAAGGATAAAAACCCTATGAAAGAAAAAGAGAAAGATATGATCTCCCCTAATATCAAAATAACTGAGGGTAAAAGTTCTACAATTTTAAGTCAAAACGCATAGTTGTTGATCCTAAGTCTCCATCGTGCCATCTTACTTTCACTTCTTTTCACAATTATAAGCCTTCATTTCTCATCCACTTGTTCCACACATCCATCCCCTTTTGGTGATACATCATGGACCTTAAATGGAGCTTCTTCAAAGGACTTTGTTATCAGGGGTGCCCAAACTTCTTCAGGTGACACGCATATGGGCCTGTGTAGTCCACACATTAGTAATTCTATCTCGGTTCCTTTATCAAGGAAGACAGTCACTCGAGCTACACATCATTTAGTCAAGGAATAATACAGTTACAATCATAAGGTTAAGCCTCGTACATTTGAGGTAGGTGACTTAGTTCTCAAAGAAAATCCTAAAAATTAGCAAGACAGAGAGAAGAAGGGCAAGTTTGAACCAAATTGACTTGGTCCTTACATCATCACAAAAGCCTATGGATCCGGTGCATATCATCTCTCAACTCCAGATGGTGAACCTTTGGAGGATCCTATCAACAGCATGCACCTTTGCAGGTTTTACACATAGCTCTTCAGAGTATCCTAATTCAAAAATACAAAAAAAACATAAACATAAAAAATTGTTACTTGGTGAAAACCTGGCAAACAGGCGCCTTGTGACATAAAAAAAAATTAAAAAATAAAAAAAGTAAAGAAAAACATTTCGTCCAACGGTGAAAACCACTTCGGTGGCACCCTGGGAAAGTACCATGGTGAAAACCGGGTCACCAGCGCCATGCGTAGAGACATTTCTCCTCCCTCCTTCAAGATTCCATTTCATCCTTTTGCTTTGCACACACTCATAGCCTATTCGTCCACAATAAACTTACCCATTACCATCATGGCTTGTCATTGATCTACCTAAGATTGGTTAGTCATTCATAATAACCACCTTTTTCACCCCTTTCCATCCATAATAAATCAACTCCTATCTGTGGCTAAGGAAAATCCTATGTCTAGTGATGGGTGTGGAACTAAGAGCATCACACATTCCGAGGAGTACAGTTTCTTCCAAATTTTCTTCAATCTATCCGTGCACAATCCGCAATAAAGCAACATTTGCATCATAAATCCGCAATAAAGTTTCATCTTTGCCGCAATAAAGTATTAGTTTCATGGATTCAGTCAGTTTCAGATGAGACACAGTGGCAACAATGGGCTTCAACAAATCAAATCTTTCAATAGACTCAGACAACATTATGGTTCAGTGCTATCTATCCTTTTGTGAAAGTAAACATTGTGCCCACAATCAAATAGACTTATACAAGTGACAAGAAACACTAAACTTGAGGACTCCAGTGGATGTTGGTGTCGAGTCTTGGTTTTCTTTTGATTTTATCTTTTGGTGACATGTCTTTTAGCTTTTCCAGGATGTCTCTAACTAGAGATTCTATCTCCAGGATGTCTTTGACTAGAAAGGCAAGGATGGGGTATCGTCACCTATTTTCTTTGTTGTTTGTGGATTGTCTCTTAGTAATTCTATGACCTGTCCAAGGATATGAGGACACTGTGAGTCTAGTATGAATTGGGGCATTCCTTGTTTGTGACTTTTTATCTCCATGCAAACGGAAACAATAACTTTCTGGGTTGAACATATATCTAGATTGTCATAACCTATTTGCCACAATAAAGCTCAATGATGATAATGCACAAGAAGCTCTTTCACTTCTATATCTTCTATCTTCCATCCCCCTTTCTTGATTGACTTCCATTGTCCTTCTTGAGTCCGTGTAGCCTGCTATCACATGACTGAGTATAATGACACACCAAAAATATTTGCATTTCATGTAGTTTGCACCTGCATTACCACATATTAACATTTCATACATACATATAGATATCACAATTGCATCACATCCTGCACACAACACATGTTAGCACATTCTACATTCTCATCATATTCATCTACATTTCATACATTCACATTTGCATTTGCATAACATATAAACCATAAAAGAACAAAATATATTGCATTCCATCATGTACATATTTGCATCCATATCATAAGCATCACATAGAAGCATACATCACATAGGTACACATTCATATAGCTTCCGCAAGGATGAATCATCTCATATATATATCAAAATCATAAGTGTCATGATACAATGATGTCAAAATACATATGGCTACAATCACCTAAAGGTGTCATCGTACAAACTGGTACAAAACTGATACATAGGGAGCCCTCTAAGGCTATGATGAACTCCCTCCCTCGGATCCAGCTGGTCGCGACAGAGTCTAAGCCCTGGAAGGACCCACCATAGGATAATCTCTCCTACCCCCTCTATCTAGTGGTGGTGGAGGATCCATGCCCCCACCACTTGATGCCTGTCTCTTGTCTCTCCCTCCAGTGGTCGTTGTAGTCCACGATGGTCTTCGGAAGCTCCTAGCCCACTGATCTGGTGGCACCACTCCATAGTACAAGTATCTCCAGTAGGCTATCTCCTCCCCTGCCCACAAAACATAGGCGTATTTGGCCCCTATGTCCTTTGTTGCCTGCCTCCCTGCCCTCAGTGTTGTCTCAGCCTCTGTATAGCATTGAATAGCTTGATCCCTCTCCCGCTCAATGTCCCTCAGCTGTCTCCTGAGCCTAGTTGTCTCCCTCTCTAGATCCTGGATCTCATCTACCTATCCATGGAAAATATCCCTCAGTGATGGTAGCTCATCCTCCTCCTCATCCCATAGACAACCCTCGTGTCACCCTATCCGGACAGAGGAATCCACTTATAACTCCTTCCAGTATAGACGGTAGCGCCAATCTTGTCGTTGTCATGGTATCCCAAGCTACATGTCCATCCCTCATCTCCAGACCTGGATCCTGAAACACTCATCTTAGTGCATCCTTGTCTCCCTCTCGATTGTAAGGAACTAACTCCCCATCGATTAGTATCCACAGTATCCTGTATACATCCTCTAAGCTGACTGTCATCTCACCCATCGACAAATGAAACATACAAGTCTCTGAGTGCCATCTCTCAGCTAATACAGTCAACAATCCCATGTTTGCCTGAAACTTGGTCACATACAGAATATGTTGCAGGCCCATCGCCTGAACTACTTCTCTATCCTCGAGTGTCGGCTCTGGTCGTAGACTCTGAGTCAAAGGGAATCTCTCTCGTGACTCCAACATCGGTAGGTCCTCCTACAGTCAAGCAAATCACTTGTGTCAATCCTAGTGGTACTCCCTATTCATCACAAAGTACTACTTTCTATCCTAGTGGCATTTCCTGTTCATCACAAAGTGTTGCTCTTTTTAGTACTCCCTGTTCATCACAAAGTACTGCTTTCTATCCTAGTGGCATTCCTGTTCATCACAAAGTGTTGCTCTTTTTAGTACTCTTTGTTCATCACAAAGTACTATTTTTTATCCTAGTAGCATTCCCTGTTCATCACAAAGTGTTGCTTTGATCCTATCTTTAGGGCACCTGCTTGAGTGTATCCTCTTGAGTAGCTTATCCAATTGGCAACATATGTTCTATCACAGAATTGTCAATATTTTTGGTACTCCCTGTTCATCACAAAGTGCCTTGTTCTATCCTATCCTAGTGCCTCTACTTGAGTGTATCCTCTTGAGTAGTTTCCTGATTGGCAACATATGTTCTATCACAAAATTGTCAATCCTAGCCCTATCTGCTATTTTGGTCTTCCCTAGAGGACCTAGTTGAGCGTATCCTCTCAGCATCTTATCCAATCGACAGCGTATGTTTATCACAGAACTGTCGATTCGACCTTGAAGACATAAACGTGCATTCATGATGCAAACACGCTTACATACTTCACAAACATGCCTGTCCTGAATAAATGCGCATGAAATACACAGACGTGCTCGCATTGAACACAAACGCTACTAGAATTGTAAATGCGCTTACATACTTGACACACACGCTCCTATCCTACCCAGACATGCTTGGCACCAACGCAGACGCGCCTTAATGTTTTTCCTCCTGCTTGAAATTTTTCTAGACATATCTAAAGTGTATTTATTACTCTACCTGACATGTATTTATGACAACAATCAATGCAACAAAGTACAAGGAGGTTTCACGATACTTACCAGCTCTCCTGCATCTATCAACCCCTGATATCGATGAACGCGATCGAACTTATGCACCAATGCCATCGCTGTTGACTGCTCTCTGCTATCTCTGCACTCTGATCTTTTGGATGTGTGGATCACAATGAGAATGTGTTCCCTCGTAGTCTATCTTATAGACTACCCTAGCCCTAGTTTCTCATGTCAGTCTTCTTTATCCCGTGACTCTGTCACTCCATCCAGTCAATCCATTCTAGCCTTTCTTTCTTATCGAGAGATTGTCTGTGATCTTTTCAAACATTTTCATCCAATCTCTCAACGGGGCATATCATTCCCACAACTTTGTATCAATTCATCTTATCTTCTTTGAAACAATGAGACAAGTTGCATTGTCTCAAAGAGGGGCAAAATGTAGACACCTAAAATTGTCCTATCTAATTAAATAAATATCTTTATTTATTTAATTATTTTTAGCCTAATTCTTCTATTAATTAAATAAATCTTTATTTATTTAATTCATTCATTTATCCTCTTCTAGCCTTATTTCTCATTTAAATAAATACTTTTATTTATTTAAATTATCCTTTTCCTAAATTAAATAAATATCTTATTTATTTAATTGATCCCACTTCCTCTATTAATTAAATAAATATTTATTTATTTAATTAATTCATTATCATTTTCTACCCATGACACATGTCATTCATCTCTTAATTCCTACACTACCTACCCTCTCATTATTTTCTTATTTTCTCTACCTACCCTCTAATCATAGCCGACCATTTATCTTTTACACCTCTCAATCTTATCCCTCCATTTCTTATAGTGTCTTATATATAAGGAGATTTTTCCTTCATTATCAATCCTAATCACCTAATCATTCTATTCAACTAATCATTCTATTCGACCCGACTCTCTACACTTTCGAACTTTCATATGCGATCAAGCCTACTTGCAACCACATTTCCATTCTTTGTTGAGCTCTTGTGCACACATAAAATCTGAGAGCAAATATATCAAGCAAGATCAATGGAGATAGGAAGAATAGAGATCCAAACCCTATTGGACATGTGATGGTATAATCTTTGTGATTTCATTTGATTTGCATTGTCTTAGGTAACCTTCATATGTTATGGTGGGTCTTTGTTGTTGTTAGGCTAGGGTTTTGTGGTTGAATTCATTTAGCCTTTCAATATTGTTATTCCATTTTTACCATAAACAATATGTATGCACACACACACACATATTTTAAACATACACATTAATTTCTTAATGGTATAGTATCACAGGAAGAACCGTGTATGCGGTATTTTCTCCTTAAAACTGCGTACGCGCTGCTTGTTCAAAAAGAACCCCGTACGTGGTTCTTATTTAAAAGAAACCTCGTACGTGTTCTTGTCTATTTAGGCTTACGAGTAGGCTTGGATGACAAAGTTGTAGTTTGAAAGTTTGATTTCCCTCAATTTCCCTCTTTTTTGATGTGTTTTATTTTATGAACTTGGTTTCTCGACTTTGTCATCATCAAGTTTACACTTCATCAAGTGGGTATTACTAAAATTGCCACCATATTTTCACCCATCTCCTGAGCTTTAGAACCATATATTTTTTAAAAATTTGAACAACAATAACATATTATTATTGAATTTCTTTTACCAATGTCTCCATAGTTCTCAAAGACATACATGTACCATTTTTTTAATAACTTTTGATCTACTTTTCCAAATTTTAAAAAAATTATATATTATTGTAGTGCACTTGATTCTTTACAATTTAAAAAAAAATTGCATTTTTTATTGTTTTGGTGCAAGTTATGCTTCGTGCACAAACAGGTACCTGATTTTCAGGATGTGCTTGATTGGCAAAATCATTAAAAAAAATACACAACTTCTAGTGCTCACTCTTACCTATCTTTCTGCCAAAGGATTTGTCAAACACTATGTTATGTTTTTCAGAAAAATTCAGGGTTTGTTTTTCATGCATGAAGGATTTGACCCCCTTAATCTTATCCAATTTTGAAACAATTTGGTAGTTTGGAAACTAGATTCAGATTACTAAAAATCTTTGTTCTTTGAGTATCTCCATATCTTGAGTGGATGGCTCTCAACTTTCTCCTCCAAATTCAGGTTTACTTGATTATTATTTTTTTTAAGTGTCCACTTATACCCCCCTTTTTGCACACCATCTTGGTGCACTTACCCATATATATATATAGAGAGAGAGAGAGTTTATTTCCTTATTATTATCTATTTTTTGTTCTTTTTTATTTCTTTATTTTAGTTTCTCATCTAATTTTTTTCTTCTTTTCTCTTTTTTTTCCCTTTTTTTTGGTTTTTTCTTTTTGTGTTTTGGTCCTTATCCTATGTCCTTTCTCATGGTTGCCTTGTCTTTTAAATAATCTATAATCACTACGCTTCTTGGTTTGCATCTTACATTTTTTATCTCCTTCAATGCTCTTTAACATCATCTTGATGGATCACAAAGTGTTGTTTGAAACATTGATACAAAGAATTCTTTAACACTATCGAATCCAGAAACAAATACAATATTTTACTTTGGATTGTGGAAACTTAGTACCATTTATATTTTTTATTTCTAGTGACTATAGGAAACATATTATTTTTTAAGTATGTTTAGATTCTATTTATAATTATGATAAATGCAGATCAACTAGAGTAATATCTTTCTTTTTGAAGGGGAAAAAACTTCATATTTCACGAATAGTTTTTAAAACAATCTCAATTTTTTACTTGATGTACATGTAGATGAATTCTACATTTTGCGGATCCATGCTCGAGGCATTGATAGAAACAATGTAAATATCACAAGGTAGGAACTTCTCTTTTTAGTGTGGGTGAATTTTATATTAAATTTAAGTAATAAATGTAGATGAATTCTACATTTTGCGGGTCCATTCTTGAGGCATTGATAGAAACAATGTAAATATCACAAGAAGGTAGGAACTTCTTTTTTTAGTGTGGGTGAATTTTATATTAAATTTGGCTATGTAAAGCTTTTTTCACAAGGCAACTTTGTGTCACTTAGGTGCACATTCTCTTCACTGAGGATGCTTGGCCTTCCTTTGTGCAACACCAAAAAACCATATGGTGGCCTAGCGCACCACCAATAAAAGAAAAAGTCAAGAAATATTTCAAATGAGGATCTCTCTATAGTGTGCCACTTGTCACACTTGGGTGCGAGTTTTGGGAGCCTAGCATGGATAGTACATGTTAAGGCTATGACATTGGTCATTCAAGCACTCAAGAAGTTTGGAAAGTGGGACGAGTGCAGAATGAATCATATGTAATAATCCATGTGCTCAAGTAATCGTGCATGAGGTCTATTAAAATGTCCATGAGTTCTTTTAATCATCATGAGTTACATTATGCTAAATTTGGAATGTGACTGATTTAAATCTCAACACATCACCTTAAATTAGGATATTGGTTGAATTTATTTTCTTTTAAAGTATGAGATTCTTAATTAAATTTAGTTTCTTTTAAAGTATTTCCCTCCATTTCCTTTTCCCCATAATATCAAAAGAGTTGACTTCTCTAAAACCCAAAGGTTGTTTTGCAGATCACAATCGCATATCCATGAAACTTCTGGATAATGATTTCTTCAGTGTATGCTTTAAGATAAATATTTTTTTGGTATTCTTGATGGAACCTAATTTTGCTTCTTGATTAAAAATTGCATGAATCAAGGACCCATCACTAGATCATAATCAATGCAAAATCCAGGTCTTTTGTTACTACCTTTGGAAGCAGTCACTTGATGAAGAGCAGCTATACCTATTGAAATGCAAGGATACGAACTCCTGGTTGTTTTGGACCACCACAAAATTTTGTATCTTAGAATAGTGGCAACCCACTCATCCCCCAATACCTCCACATTTATGTTTTTTTCTATGTTTATGACTACAATGTATTATAACTAGAGCCAATGTCAAATCTATGGCATAAGACTTACCATTAAATAAAATTGCTTAGGTTTTTAAAAAAGTTGCATGTAGAAATTATCAACAACGATCTCATTGTAGCATTGTAAATTGTATATCTTTACTAGTGTGTCCAATTTCACACTCTCCTAGCACCTATTTAGTCATTCCCTTTCCTCTATGCATCATAGGACCTTTATTGATTTAAATTAATATTATGGGTCTTATTCCACTTTATTACATCATCATACTCTTATTTGGGCCCTTAATTCTAGGTGTGCCCTTTATTATTTTAATCCTGATTTAATCCTAATCTTACCTTAATTTCAACTCTCAAAGCATATTTCACAAATCTACACATCTTAATTTGAGCCACCATGTTATACTTAGCTTTAGAATAATGATAGCTTACATCCCTAGAAAATCATAAAAAATGTTTGTCCGAACAGGTAGTATACTACTTGGTCCCAAACGTTTTTCGCCAAATTTCAGGAACTTAATTGGGTGGTCTTATTCTACTCAAATCTAGCTATGTGCAAAAATATATCAATTCGAAGTTGGCCTAAAGTTGATTTTAATTATGAAATCCATATATAAGGCACCTTTCTCAATTCATTTTCATCATCTTATCATATGCTAGCATGATCATCAATTCAAGCAAAATTCTTCTTCCTCAAGAGAAGATCTAATTCAAGGAGAAATAAACTACTTCAAGGCATCTTCAATTTATGTTTTATCTATGACTTTATGATGGATTTTATGTGATTTATCAAGTTATTACATCAACACATAGAGGACTTATCCTAAGAGCATTGCATCATCTATTGAAGGTATAATCATTTGTATTCAAGCATTTCAGGCTTGCCTTCAAAAGGTAAGCTTTTCTAATTAAATTCAAGCTCAATTTGAATTTCAATTAGGGTTAATTCCAAACCTAGGGTTTCACCTAAAGGCAAACCCCTATCCACAACCATGTTTCTTTCCTTTTGTGTGTAGTTATAGGTTTCCATCAAAGCGTTCAACTTCTGAGAGATCTTAGCAAATAGGCACAAACCCATCACCAAAATTTGGACCTAGATTTTAGGGACTAGGGCATCCAACACCATTGTCCTCTAGGACCAAGTTTCTCTACGCCTTGATCCTCCTCATTCAACCTTGTATTTGGTAGGAAGCTCCCAAGTAGTCTAAGATTTCATCCCCCCAGTTTATAACTCAATCCAATCTCTAAGACCATGTAAAGTTCTGATGTCAATAGTTAGTAAGCAGAGGGGGGGGGTGAATCATACAAAACTTAATCTTCAATATATTCAATAGATTCAACCTCGGTAACTTATACTTCAGCAATATAACCAAAAACTGCTAAACATGCTAACTCATAAACACATAATCATTGTGACACATATAACACCAGATTTAACGTGGAAACCCAAATAGGGAAAAACCACTGTGGAATTTTGGACCCACTAAGAAATATACCCTTCTAGATTATGCTCGGTTAAAAGCAAATCCTATTAAAGATTACAAACACATTGCTAGATGTGACCCGATTAAGGGTTTTCCCTCAGATCTGTTAGGATCTTCACTTTGTTAGAAGTGACCTTGTCAAAGGATTTCAAACACTCATTTAGAATGTTACCTTGCTAGAGGGTTTACAAATAAGACTGTTAAGTCCACTCGGTTAAGATATTTTCTATCACTTACAAAATAAACAACAGTAATAAAATATATCTGCAACTTCACATCTAAAATGTTAAAGCAGATTCTTATTTGCTCAAAACAATCTTGTCATAGGACTTATATAGTCCCTCTGTTGGGCTCCCTACTCTATTATTCAAATAGGTCTTCAAGCTTCTATGCTCAGTAATTACTATGTAGCATCCCTGTGCTTACACTTGCCCACATACATTGTTTATCAACAATTTCTTATTTATAAACAATTTGCTAACCGCTGAATCTCCTTGATCATATTTCCCATGATCAATCTTAGCCATCAGATCATCAATCTTGACTAGGTTCAATGTATCCTTCTATCTGAAAATGTTTTACTTTGCCTAGGAACTTGTGCTAGGTTATTGCGGTTCAATCTGTGTTGTAGATCTTCCTCTTGATTTTCCATTGCCCTAGATCCTTAACAAACTTCATGTGCGGCATACCAATCATCTATCCATCTCCAGCTCATCAGTATCCTTCATTAAATAATGCTTTTATCCATCCAATGCGATCTGTCATAACTCGGTTGTTACTCGATAAATACTAAACTTCACTCGGTAGACATTCTGCCTTCTTTAACCAATATCGATAACCTTAGGGTTTACCGACTAGGTTCTTTGCTCGGTGACATAGTATAGTATTAACCTTACAATCAACAAAATATGTAGGATATCAAAACAATCAAAACAACATGATCTGATCATTGTCTAACTCGGTAATAGTTGCCCATTGAATAACTTATTTCTCCCCTTATTCATCACATTCTTTATGTGTCTTTTATCGACCTCTTAATACTCATCAATACATACTTCTCAAGATATGGCAACATCATACTAAATCAAAAAGTCAATTTCTTGACATCAATGACAAAATAATATTATAAAGACAGTAATCATCCTTCTTCAGTTATATCAATAATCTCCAACAACCTTCTCAATATCCTTATTGAAATGCCAACAATCTCTTTTCTATTGTAATGCCAACAAACCAGGGCGCCCAACACCCCAGCCCTACTAATTTAAGCTAAGATTTTGGTCACAGGTGCACAACAAAATTCCATTCTCGAGTCTACACTTGTTTTTTTAATTATATTAAGTTGTGAGTCTGTAGTCTTACTGTTTTAGTCACTTGTATTCATCTTCTTTGCATAATTTTATATCCTCCCATATTTTGCACATTCCTTTTCATAGCAACAAAGGAATAGAAACCCTAAAAGTATTCCTTGACTCTCTTTCACAAGGGTTAGTCAAAGAGAATCACTCCTTTAGGTGCTTTCATATTCCAATGTACGAATGAAAGTGGAGTTAGGTCCTAATACTACCTGATTCCATTTTCATCCATCACACTCATTATAATTGATCTCTTTATATTTCTTTGAGATTTCATAACAAGATTCCAAAAAAACCTCATCTCTAATTTTTGTGATATTGGCCTTGTGCACAATTGTCACTATGTTTTTATCGTTGAGATATCCATACTTGGCAATCCATTCTGAGAAAACTTTGTTATTAAGGTCTATCAATACTACTAAGTCAATAACATAAAACATAACATTGAAGTCTTTGAAAATAAATGCACATAAAAGTATTTATGCTTTAAAAATCTAGAAAACAAACAAAATATTTTTTAACAACATGGACAACTACATATCATAAATTGCAAACCAAGCATTCTCTTAAAGGAAGAAAAATGTTTAAATCATTTAGCTTTTCACTTCTACATCCATATGCTACTAATAAACTCCTGTTCCACCAAGTCCCCTTAGGGGTGAATGGTGAAACACAAGAACACAAAACAAGGATGCCTAGAAGTACCCACAAAATCTTAGAAATGACATTTGAATAGGAAAATAGAAAGGAGATGTGAATGGGAAAGAAGGGAGAGCACCCCTCAAGGGGTGGAGACAAATCCAGGTGGAACATAGAAATGAACAAAGGATCTGGTGGGTAAATGGATGTTAGCTTTAAGATTATAATTGAAGAGAAATGACAAATATGAACTCAAAAATACTAGGCTTACTTTGACCTCACGTGGCTCCAACAATCTCGAGCTTACATTTGAGATTCCCATGATTTCTAATACTTTATAGCTTGTGAATTGGTAAAAACATAATATTTTATATATTATGATATAATAGCCTCAAAAGAAGCTTCACATAGTACCAACAAGAAGGAATAGGAGGTGGAAGCTATTGATCAAATCCAAGAAATGTGCTTGTAGGATTGTGTTTGGTGTATGGTTTATTTGTACATTCTAAAGATCAACTTCCTTTGATATGTCAAAGCAGGAAACATACAACAAATAGCTAGATAATTAATTATAGAAATAAAAAAATTATTTATGTGGAAATTACTCTAGACATTGAATTTAATAACAGTCACACAACAAGGCCTATTTGGAGGAACAAAATAGTAAGGCATACTCATAGCTTCTATTCTTTAATTGACAAGCTATTAAAAACACAAGATTATGCATCCCTCATTATTATGACCATACTAGAAGGTAATACATGAATATGCCAAAAGACAAATGTTGGTAGCAGTGGCACTGTATGAAAAACTTGAACCCTAACAATTGAATTTCATCATAAATAAAAAATAATTATTTGTAGTATTATTCACTCAAGATTATATATATAGTCACACGTCTATTTCGAAGGTGAAAGCCACACCGAACTCCCCAACCATTTCTTTTGGGAAAGATTCTTCCAAAAATCTCACTATCTTAAAGAAAGGTAAAGATATTTGTCTGGAGAGGAAGCTAGAGTTGTCTCCCACTAGGTAAGCTATTGGTTTGTGCTTTCGGTGGATGAGTGATTCTATTTTTTCATTACTTTTTTTGTTGTGTCTAGTGTCTAGTTCTAGTTTCTAGGTTTGCTAGTGTTAGTGGTTATTGTTGGGTTAATATATTCAGAACATGATATTTTAAGGGTTCATTATACACACATACATATACTTATAGTTACAATTATAGTATCAAGTCACAAGGTTGATATCACAATTTGACCCAATAGGGGTTTGAACCTTGGTAGACACAACAACCAAATAATATATATTAGATTAATATATTATTAAAAATATAGTATAATTTATTTATTTTTAAACTATGCCTGGTAAACTAAAGTTTAATGTGACCAGTGACGCTAGCACGACACACCCTCCGACTCCACGTGAACGCTTTTGACCTGGAGCTATGAACCGGTGAGGTCACAAAAGGGGGACCTCATCCCCACACTTCACTTGTTCAAATACACAAGCACAATGGCCCAGCAAGGATTTGAACCTTGGTGGCCGCTTCACCAACGAAGTGTTTAAACCGCAACACAACATGTCCAAAGGCAAAAAATATAATATATTAACGATATAATTTATATTATATCAAATATTTTATAGTTAAAAATATTATTATTATTATTATTATATTATATATAATTTAGTTTGTATAATATAAAATATATATTATATTTAATTTTTCATGATGGTGGCAGCTATTTCAATAAAGAAAAAAATTGCATCTTGAATTTAATAAATATAAATATTTGTTTTGCATAAAAAAAAATTAATATTGACAAGTGCACGCATTATTTTTTTTTCTTTTTAATAGCCAATCGCATTGTAAATAATTCATTTTTAAAATATTTTAAATTGAAATTTTTATATCTATACTAGATAAATATTTGAATGACATAAAAAAACATTCCATAATTACCTATTGTAAGTTGGTACTAAAAATAAATATAAAGTGCACCTTGGTGTGCAATGGGTATGCCAAAGAGGTGTGGAAAGTCGATTAGCAAAAAATTGGTCTATATTTTTTGCATACATTTGTGTAGTACATGAGGTCAATAGGTAAGCCATGATGTTGTTTGTGCAACAAAGGTCTCAATGGATAAGTGATAGCTTAAAATCAACTATGCATCCATCTATAAGGATCCAATCATAACTTCAACAAAACCTTTGGATTGAGAAGATAATCAAGTTTCATTATGATTAGACTCATCTTATGTTTGCAATGGGGTGAGAGAAAGAGAGAGGTTGAGATAGGGCTAGAAAGAGAGATATAGAGAGAGAGTGGTGTGAGAGAGAGATTGGTAAAGGGATAGAGAAGAAATATTAGAGTATAAATAGATTTGAAGATAGAGATGGAGAATGAGGAGAGAAAAATTGAGAAGAGAGAGAGAGAGAGAGAGAGAGAGAGGGGGGGGGGGGCAGGTGGTAGGGAAAGAAGCGATAGGGAGAGATAGATATAGTCAGGAAAATAGATATAGATATAGAGTTCCAAAAAGAGGGAGAATGAGAGAGAGAGAGAGAGAGAGAGAGAGAGAGAGAGAGAGAGAGAGAGAGAGAGAGAGAGAGAGAGAGAGAGAGAGAGAGAGAGAGAGAGAGAGGCATGTCTAGAGATATAGGGGAAGAGAGGAAGAGGAAAAAAATAGATAGAGAGATAGAGAGAGGTAGAGGGAGAGATAAATATAGAAAGATAGGGGCACAGAGGGAAAGAGAGAGAAGAAGAGATATATAAAGGAAGAGAGATAGATAGAGATATAAAGATAGGGTAAGAGGGAGAGAGATAAAGAGATGCAAAAATAGAGAGAACTAGAGATAGACAAATATAGATGGAGTGAGGGTGAGAGAAATAGGGGGACGTAGATCTATATTAGAAGAGAAATAGAGAGATATATAGATATACAAGAAGAAAAAGGGAGAGAGGGAGGGAATGGGGGAGGGATAGATGGGGAAAAATAAAGAGGGTAAGATAGAGAGAGGTGGGGTCCAACGAGAATGGATATGTATAAAAAGAGATATATAGAGAAGCAAGAGAGAGATAGAGATAAATAGAGAAAAAGAGATATTGTACGAGAGAGAGAGAGAGAGAGAGAGAGAGGGGGGGGAAATAGCAAGAGAAAGAAGGTGACAAGGGCAAGTGATAGAGATGGGGAAAGACAAATAGATAAAGATAGAGAAATGGCTCAGGAGTTGATTAAAGAGAGAATAAGTAGAGAGATATAAAAAAAGGGAGTGATGGGAGAGGGAGAGATAAGATATACAAGCATAGAATGAGATAAAGATAGGGCTAGAAAAGAGAGAGAGTAAATATAACTTGTAATATACATAGGGGGTGAGAGAGAGGGAGAGATGGAAGGATAGAAAAATGGGGAGACGGAGAAATAGAGATAAAAATATAGTGACAATGAGAGAGGGGGAGATAGAGAGATAGAAAGATAAAGATATAGGAAGTGATATATGGAGAGGCAGAGAGAGATAAAGGGAGAGAGTAAGAGAGATGAAGGAAGAGGAGTGTATAATATCTAGAGATAGAGAGATAGAGATAGGGAGGGAGAAATAGGGAGTGTGGTTATGTGTGAGTGAGAGAGATATAGAGATAGAGATAAGGAAGGAGAAACAAGGAATGTGTGTGTGAGTTAAAGAGATATGGAGATAGATATAATGAGGGAGAAGTATATAAATAGATATAGATTGAGAGAGAGAGAGAGAGAGAGAGAGAGAGAGAGAGAGAGAGAGAGAGAGAGAGAGAGAGAGAGAGATGAATAAAGATGAAGAGATAGAAAGATCTAGAGAGAGTGAGAAGGATCGAAGGGGGAAAGAGAGAGATATAGGGAGAGGTAAGGAGATATAGATAGGGGAGAGAGATAGAGATGGAGATAATAATCAAATGGCATGCTACTCCCAACATAGCTCCCCAAAGACACATGTTATACTTAAATTAGTAGCATGAAATGAGCAATCAAAAGTTAGTTGCTCTCTCTTCTCTTTAATTCTAAACGTTTGATTTAGGTTTTAAGTTGAAATTTATTTTATTATAGAAATTAAACTAAAATTTAAATATTATTATTCTACAATATAAATTAAATTAGTTGTAATATCTTTTAATTATTATTCATAATTTGATAAGAAGACATAAATAATTAAAATAAAATTTTAACTTAATAAAAATTAATTCTTAAAAGAAGTAAAATAATTAGAATAAATTATAAAACAAATAGAATATCTAATAAAAAAGATAACAATAAAAGAACCTAATTTTAGTTCAAAATATAATTATTGTATAGTAATTAAAATTTTAATAATAAGACGAATAATTATAAATTAAATCAATTGTAATAATTTTAAATTTCATAAAAGGACAAACAATTAAAATAAATTTTAAACAATGAAAAATTAATTCTTAAAAGAAAAAGAAAAGGAAGATAAGTATTATCTTTAGAAAAATATAGGTAAAGTATGTCGAAGGATAGAAGGATATCATATTTTTTACTATATTTTTATATATATTTTGACGAAGTTAACTATTAGTATGATGGAGATAAATAGAATTGATTAATAGTTAATCTAGAGTGAGTGAGTGGTAGTTGACAAGAGAAAATAAATAAAATATTTGTTTTAGTTTCATTCATTTATTTTAATTTATATTATTTAAAGTTATTTAAATTGATTATTATATTGGTAAAGAAGCAGGTTTCTAGGCGCACGAGCAGACAAAAGAGATAAAACCCTAGTTACACGACATTGAACACTGGGAAAGCTTTTGAAGTTTAAAAAATCGTTTACGGATTGATTTGAAATTTTGGAGGTGGAGGCAAAGGCAGAGAGGCTGCAACACCGATTCCTTTCGCATCATTTCTAAAATTGTTATTTAAAGTCACGCGTCATTTTTAGAATCTTGAGGCCGAAGAGAAACATACACCAGAATATGATTTTCGCAATCAATCAGATCTGAAAAGAAATGCAGCGTAACAGGGAGACAAACTAGATTGCAACCGAAAGGTGTTTTTAGAGTTTCGAATATTTTTCAGAGGTGACCCTGAATTAACTGCCCCTGCCACCATCGCTATGTCTAGGCAGGATATTGTAGAGATAGGCGAACCGTCTGCCAGGCTATTCCAAGAGATCGATGGAATTGGAGAAAGATCGAATCTGAAGCAGAAGTCGGAGAAGACGGAGCACTTAAAACTACCACTTTCATAGATGCTGACAGAGATTCCTTTTTAAAGCCAAAGCTGAAAACCGTGGAGAATCGCGTGAGACAACTTTTTCGGGAGGATGTATACTAAGTGATAACAAAGGTACGAGAAGTGCAGAGCAGAGGCGGTGATAGAGAAGAAGCGGGAGGTGTAGAGCAGAGGTTGTGATGTGGACGAACGGGAGAAGCAGAGGAGAGGAATAATTTTTCTTTTTTTCTAGAGAGCAGCTCGGTTGGGACTGCGAATTTTCAGGATTGCGAACCTGTGTAAGGATTTTGCAGAAGTGAAAAGCCTGCAATGAGCAACGTGGACACCTTAGTGATGATGTGGAGTAGATAAACTCCTCCATGCAGTTTACCTTCTTATCTCCGTGCTTTCATTAATCTACATTTACTTTGATTTAATTTTGTCTAGTATTCGAACATACTCGATCTGCATCTCAACCTAACCCTTAATCGCACCTCCCTGGTCATTCGTGTGACCCATTTGTGGCCTCCGATAGAACCAGAGTCGGATGGCAGTGTCTTTAATTCCCCTAGCCCTGCTGATCAGGTCCGTTCCAACCAAAAAAAACCTTTGCCGAGACCGTTGCTCCGTCTGCTCATGGAGTCCACCCTAGTGCAAGATTTTTTAAGACTCCTGGAGGTGAACGACCCGGTGAGGAAGGTAAGAGCCCTACCATGCCCTCGAATTCTTTCTGCATTTCACCAAACGATGAGATGTTGAAAGAAATTGTTTCTGAAAAATCTAGATTAAGCGATACTGCCATTTTCTTTGCTTGTGTTAATATTGAGAAATGCCCGCCTAGGAAATTCCTAGATGATTGGTTTCATAATCTCTGGAATTTGAAATTAGGGCTTAAGATTTTATTCTGTAGGCAAGTCCAGAAAGGTCTTTATATTATCTTTTTTAATAATCATGAATCCCAAGTTGAAATCCTTAAACGACAATATTGGACTGTCGGGAACACCTCCTTTCGTGCCCTAGCCTGGTCTTCAGAGGCCGTCAATGAGGAAGTTCTTGTGTTATCAAGCCCTAGCTGGGTCATTCTTAAGGATGTCCCTCCCTTCCTTTGGTGTTTTCTTCCCCAGGTATTGGAAACATTTGGGAGAATAATTGGGGTTGATGAAACAACGCGGTTAGTCCCTAACCTTGATGCAAGAATACTTATCTCCATCAAACTTGGGATCGACATCCCTCCACTTCTAAACCTTAACATCGGTGAGGAAACATTTGGTTGCCCTGTTGAAATACTTGGAGGACTAAACAACTATTTTTTGTGCAAAAAAGAAGGGCATCTTCGAAAGAACTGCCCAATCATTAACCGCAGGAAGCAAAAGAATAACACTAACCTAGCAGGAGCATCTGAAAACCCTAGCACCGATAAGGAGTTGATCCCAAACCCAAGCAACCCTCATTCTGCTGGAAACAGTACTAACCCTAAAGATAATCCCACCTTAAGCTCGACTCTTGGCCTCATCCCTGTTGAACTAAATCCAATGAATGTTGACTCCACTACCGAACGCCTCAACCTTGCTTCCATTCCCACCAAAATTTCAAAGGGTTCGCCTTCTGATTGTTTTCAAATAGTCACATCAAGAAAGCGAAGACGAAAGAATGCCCAGCAACTCACCTTGAACCAAATCCAAGCTGGTGACCAAATTGCCAATCAGTTGACAACCACTAGCAAATACCCCATCGCGACGAATGATGACATAATAAATGCTTCACAAACTCCAACCACCTCCTTGGTTAAAAATATGGTTAAAATTTTAGAGAAGTCTGATCGCGGTGCTGGTGATGCTAGCATGAGTGATAATCCTACGAAAATGATGCTCAGGTCTAGGACTCACAAACAATCTAATTTGTCATTATTTGCAGAAGTTGCCCCTGATGTTAACACCTCCAACCTCGCGACAACATCTATGCCAAATGAAATAGAGGACAACCATATTATTGAAGTTATCTATGCTAATAAGGGTCTAGAAGACATTAAGTCTAGCTCAATGCTCCTTGGCTTTCCAGGCTCCCAAGTGCCTGGGTCGAACATTGTAGAAACTGCAGATGGTAAAAATGAGCTAACTAAGCTTAGTGAGGAAGATGATGAACTCATGAAAGGCTCCTTCATGGCTAAAAAGAAAGGCTGACCTGTTGGTTCCAAGAATAAGAAAAAGTCTGGAGATCAAAATGGTCTCCCAAATAGTCCCTCTTAATCCCCTTTTCTCATGAAATACATCTCATGGAATATTAGAGGCTTGGAGTCACCTGATAGGAAGTTTGTTATTAAAAGGTTTCTAAATTGTCATAAACATCTAGACTTTTTGATGCTTCAAGAGCTTAAATCCGTTGAGTTCTCCCTTGACACTGCACTTGATCTTATTTGGAGAAATGCGATCAAAATATGCACCAATCATCCTAAGGGAAAGGGTGGAGTTGGTCTCCTCATTAACCCTAAGTGGGCAAATCACATTAGGGATAGGGGTGTCTCCCCATGTAATAGAGTGGCCTGGGCCTCCCTGGATATTAGAGGCTCTTGTTTTGGGGTATGTTCTATATATGCACCTAATGATCATAGGGAAAGAGTGTTCCTCTGGAATTGGTTGGCAGCCCTTCCGAGTATCCCCTGGGTTATGGCTGGAGACTTTAACATGATTGAAAACCAAGATGCAAAGGCTGGGGGTATCCCTTTTGAATGGAAGTGCCAAGAGAAACCTCACTGGGATAGGTTTAAACAACACATGCAATTATTTGACCCCCTTGAGGGCAGCAAATCTAAATCCTCTGCCCTATGGTACACTTGGTGCAACTTTCAGCAAGGCCCCAGCCGAATCTACTCTAGATTAGACAGGTTTTATGTTAATAAAGATTTCTTCTCCTTCTCCCCTAACCACTTGGGGAACTCAGTGGTTGTTTTGCCAGTGACCATATCCGACCATTTCCCTATCATTGTTGTCATCAATACTAGGAACTCCATCCCTAACAGCAATCCTTTTAATAAGAAATTTATCCTAAATACCTCCCTGCTAAACGACAAGGATGCCCTAATTGCCATTAAAATGGTTAGACTCTTTAACATGCACTCTCAACATCCCCAATCACACACCCTCAGATGGAATAGAAACGTCTCCTCTTGGCATAAAATATTCCAAACTATTGGCCAGAAGAAAGCCAAGGATCTCAGGTTTGTGGAAAAAACTCTCACTAATCGGCTCCACTCCTTGGAGCATGAAATACAACTACATCCTTCATCCTCTGTTCTGGCGGAATGGGTCTCTCAAGCTAGAGACATTCTTAGAAAACATCAACAGTTCATAATCAGGAGTGCCTTCATCAGAGCCTGTAATCATTGGCTCAAATTCAGAGACAAAGGCTCTAAAGTCTTCTTCAATCTCCTTAAACAAAAACAAAATAGAGAAAAAATTGACAGAATCATAGTTGAGGATAAGGAACTCCTGAACATCAATGAGATCAAAGATGTTTTTGAAATGTTTTATAAGACCCTCTTTACCTTGAAGGATAGTGAAGCCTCAAAAGATGCTAGAAATAGGTGCAGTAACATTATCCCAATAAGAATCTTCGAGAATGAAGCTCTCCCTCTCAAGACCAAAGTCTCTATGACAGAAATTGTTGATGCCATTAAAACCCTCATGGATGATAAGGCCCCAGGCCCTAATGGACTTCCTGTTGAGTTTTACAAAACCAATATTGAGTGGGTCACCAAAGACTTATATGACATATACACCGAAGCATTTGATAATGGCACCCTTGGGGAGTCCATCAATAAGGGCATTGTTAAACTTATCCCAAAAGATGGGGACAAATCCCTCATAAAAAACTGGAGGCCAATTACCCTCCTTAATGTTTCCTATAAAATCCTGGCCAAAGACCTAGCCTCTTGCCTTGAGAAAATTCTTCCCAAGTTCATTTGCTCTACCCAAACGGGATTCATTAAAGGTAGGTATATCTTGGAGAACCTTGTCACTAGCTGGGAATCTATGGAATGGGCCAAGACCTCAAATCAAGATACCGCCATGTTCCTTGTGGACTTTGAGAAAGCCTATGACAGGGTGGAATGGGACTTCATCCTCATGATGCTTAGAGCCTTTGGTTTCCCTAGCGAGTTCTGTAAATATGTTCAAATTCTCCTCAAAGATGCCTCCGCCCTAGTTGAAGTTAATGGGTCACTCTCCCAGCCTATTCCTCTTTCTAGATCCATTAGACAGGGTTGCCCCCTTGCCCTTGCTTTGTTTGTCATTACCTCAGATGCCCTCTTTTACCTCCTAAGAGATGATACCCTATCCCCTAAAGTTCATGGCATTAAGATGTCGGATGACTCTGAATTGCTCAACATACAGTTTGCTAATGACACCGCACTCTTCCTGGAGCTCTCTAGGCATAACATTGACTCCCTCAATCAAAAACTTGCAATCTTTGGTAGAGCCTCTGGTGCTCGTATCTCCAATTCCAAATCTATTATGCTTGGGTGGAAAGAGGAACCCCTAGACTGGCTTCAACAGTTTGGATGCTCATGGGGAGGACCTAATAAAATAGTCAGATACCTTAGTATCCCTTTTTCTATCTCTCCCTCTCTCAAAGACATGTGGATTTGGGTCAAAGAAAAGATTGACAAAAAACTTAACAAATGGGACAATAGAGTTTTATCCTTGGCTGGTAGGATCCAAGTTTGCCAGAAAATCCTCTCCTCCTATAGTTTATACTACTCCTCTATCTAGATGTTCAGCAACTACCAAATTTATGAGATCCAAAAATCTATCAAGCGCTTCCTATGGTCTAATGGTAAGGGTAAAAGAAAGGCCCACGCGATCAAATGGATTTGGTGCCACATAGATAAGAAACTTGGTGGGTTGGGACTTAAGGATCTCAGAACACAAGGAATTTCTCTGGCTGCCAAGTGGCTATTTCATGCCTTGGAATGACAAGAACCCTGGAAGATTCTTGTCAGAAATAACATACAAAATGGCGTCCCCAAGTCTATTGAATCTTGGAAAGCCCTCCCCTTTAGTGATCTGGTAGCAGGCGGATTCTCTGTGTCTGTTCAAGGAACTTGGGTGTTTAAGTCCATTTGGAAAGCCTGGGAGCATGTGCGTAAACTTATTGCCAACTCTAATATTGACTGTAGTAACACCTTGCATGGGGAAAGGTCAATATGGTGGAACCTCTACCATAACTCTAAACCCCTTGCTTTAACCCAAGGATGCTCTGCTAGGTGTTGGTATAATAAGGGCATTAAATATCTCATGGACATCTTGGAACATGATAATCTCATCAGCTGGGAGGATCTTAGCAATAAGTTTGGCCTCCCTGCCTCGCATAAGAGAACCTACAGTATGATTAAAAATGTCTGTGTTTGTCTAGATCTTCCTAGGAACATTGATGTAGACACTCACAGATACCTCTCGTTTCGATGGAAGGATGGCTCCCTCCTCTCCAAGGTCAAAGCCAAAGCTATTTACAAACTGCTCACTCATGATACCACAGTGATAGATCATGTTAACTCCCTCTGGTATGTTGACCTTAATACCTCTCCCTGGCAGAAAACGTTTGAGAAACTATGGAAGTCCCCCATCCCCCCTAAAATCAAATGCTTCAGGTGGCAACTAATGTTGGATAGACTATCTATTAGGAATAACTTTGCTGCCTTCGACCTATGCTTTGTATGTAGGAAGCCTAAGACTATGCGGCACATCTTTTTTGATTGCATTTTTGCCAGAGAGGTATGGCTGATATTTGGAATCTCCATTACTGAACATGTTTGTACTCTTGATATTATTACTGGATTCATTCATGGCCTCAAGAAGGATGCTAACCTATTCTGGCAAATTCTTTCTTCTTTCATACTTTGGTTTATTTGGAAACTTAGAAATGAGCAAAAATTCCAAGGTACTGATAGGACTCTTACTGGGTTTTTTAAGAAACTCACACGTTATAAAATTGTTGTGCAGGTATGTTTTTTGATGAATGTTGAGAGGGAGAAGTTGCTACGTTTCCTCAGGGATGGCTAGGCAACCATGTTCATATATGAGATGAAGGATGGCTTTGAATGGGCTAGAATTGCGGAGAACCAGACTGCATTCGATGAGGCTCTAAAGAAGTTGATCAAGGAACTCAGGGACAACAGAGGGCCCTGCTTTGATAAGTCCGAGATGTTTACCCAAGTCCTAGAGCGAAAGGTGGTGGTGTGGATGGAAGGCCCACAAGAATGGACAACATGGTTGGAAAACCAGGATGAGATTCTACAATAGGTGTTTAGTAGCTCTTTAGTTGATGTTTATGGATCACTATATATACTCGTTCTCATAACTTTTTTTGGGTAGGAGGATGTCTATGTTCAGTCAGATAATCTCTCTAGTTGATAGTTGAGGCTCTGCCTCCCATGCTCGTTTTTGTATAACTCTCCTTATTTTGGTCTCTCGATATTTAATATAAAAAAAAAGTTATTTAAATTATTTTTATTTAAGTAATAGTAAAACTAATTATAATTATGATAGGTGTCATATAATATGAGCGGTGTCAATTTTAATATTATGGGGTTTTGAGATATGACAAGTTGAAGTGGAATCAAATTAATTTTTTACTTTTTCCTTTTTAAAATAGAATTTGCATGATAAGCTAGATATTTTGAGGATTCCCCAATTTACATATATTTAATGATAAGTTTCTGAAAAAAAATTGAAATTGAAAACCTCTATGAGTTACTATGTAATGATTGTTGTACCAGGTAGTCGTAGCTAAAGGAACAATTTACAACGGCCAAAGGAGAAAGATTGGGATCACAGCTATCAAAAGGATTCACAGAGAAGCGATTTAACATTGAGGAAGCAGCTGTTCACAGTGAAGGAAAGCAGACAGAACAAATTTAAAGGCACTCGAAGCTGCAGGATTTACTGGCATGGCAACCAGCAACAATGAATTCACTGCTGCTGGACAGTTCTTTCTTGCAGTTTTTAACTGCATTTTTCTCGATGTGATTACATTCTTTTCAATTGGATTCACTCAGTCCCAAATCCCGAATTTTCCAGGTAAGAGTTATGATTTTTGAGTGAAAATTTTAAATATCTAAACTAATATATATTAATATAAGCAAGTCACGTTTCAATTTGACATACTGTTCAGCATTGCAAAATTCAATGACATGTATATTTGACCCTAACAGTAGGGATTGAGAAGTCAGTGAATGATATAGTGAATTTGCTGAGACCCACAGAGGAGGAGTCTTCAGTTGCTGTAGTTATTTATGGATTTGGTGGCATTGGGAAAACAACGCTCGCAGAAGCCGTGCTTGCCAAAATAAATCTTCACCATTATAATTATACTAAGGTAGCACTACATCGAGAGAAAGAGGAAAATGATTTTAAGAGTCTGCAGCAGCAAATTCTTAAAGAATGCTACCCAACTTATAATAATGGCAAACCTGTAGAGTTACAAGATCGTAAAGATGGACGGGATCGCCTGCTGAAGGCTTCTAAATGTGCAAAAGCTAAACCAATTTTACTTTTCATTGATAACGGTTCGAGTTCATATAACCTTATGGAGCTTCTTCCAACATACACGGTATTCCTTCCCCCCGTAGCAGAATTCTGTTGACAACAACAAGGTTAGCAGCAACAGAAGTGTTTGAAAACCTACAATGCTATCCTGTCCAACCTCTGGTGAAGGAAGATGCATTGAAAGTTTTGTTCTCAGATCCTGCGACATGTGATAATATTGAAAATGAATATTTAGAGAGAATACTAAGGATTTGCAGAGGTGTACTGCTGGCTCTCAAAATTATTTCTTCTTCTCTACATAAGCAGAGTTGTGCACTCTTATTGGACGCTTTGGAAAGTGAAGAGGAAATCAAAGAAGAAAAGCTGAGCGACCGTCTTGTTGATTTTGTGTATGGTCAGTTGGATGAGTCCACTCAGGAAGCCTTTCTCGACATATGCTGCTTTTTCAGCAATTAGAATGTGGAGCATATAGTGGGAGCAAAGGCAGTTACATCACTTTTTGAGGCTGGATCAATTGCTACCCAGGAGGTGGACGAGGAGTTAATACTCCTTGATACAGTCATAGCAAAAGAACGAAGCTTGGCAAAAGACAATAGAATTATGAACTTTGAATCCTTATGTCAAGCAGGAGACGAAGAGGTATATATTGTATTCTTTTCATTTACATGATTCAATGGCATAAAACTATGTACTTCAACTGTTTTTAATACTTCTGCAGAGGCTCCGTCAAATCAGAGTCGTCTGGCTTGTCAATGAAAAGTCTAATTACGCTCTTCCAAAAAGTGACTTAAGTTTAATGACGAAATCATTAAGAGTTCTTGCATTGGGAGATAGAATGAAATTCGGCAAAGCAAATGAAGAGATGGAATTTGAAGAATTGAGGTTTCTTCGCATATGCAGTAGCATAACTCAGTTACCAGTGAAATTAGAGGCGCTTCATAATTTGAAAGTGTTCCATGGGCCTTCTTCCATACGAGGTGAAGTTATTACGTCCAAGGCAAGTATCCCGTGGTCCGGTAAATATGGGCAACATTTCATTATTTATAAATATGGATTGTTTAGGAGTCAAGTTCTGACAACTGGAAAATGCATGCAGCTTCCTAAAGGTTTATTATTGATGAAGGTCATAGAACAATCTGTTGACAAATGAATCCAAAACTCCAGAGGTGGAAGGGGTTCTTCAATGTCATAAATGTTGAAATTTCTAGTTCCAAGCACCACCACCCTGATCAATTGCAGTGCTTTAATTCCTAATTTGATTCATTCCCCTTTTCCGTTCTGTTTTATCTCTTTCTTGCTGCAGGGATCAGTGTCTTTTGGTATGAGCCTCCTCTTCCTATGTATGGGCTCAGTTAGTTTTTGCTGACTTTTTGTTTATTTAGTCCTGTACAGCGCTATTATTGGAGACTATATTGTTATCTGTACCTTCTCAACAGGGTATTTCTATTATACAATTGGTTTTTACTCTTTTTTCAGTGTTTTTGGAAGATATATATAGAGCTGAGGCTCTTCTTTTATGTAAGAAGTTTCTGATTTTTGGGTTTTGAAATGGGAAAGAGTTGTAACTCTTACTAAAATATATGTAACCAGCTCATTTCAAAGCTCAATATAGATATAAACTGCAGTCTTTGGAATTTAATTTTCTGTTATGTTCTTCTGCTCTCTCTCTGCCTTTCCCTGCAATAAATTGGAAAGATTACATTTCACAGGATCAAGGGAGTTTAACAAGTTACTAGAAGGATCTATCTAATTTAGGTTAGATGGATTGAAAAATTTCATATTAGATGATTTCACTACAATAGAGGATCTGCCTGACCAAATGTTCCGCCTGTCTGCTTTAAGCATAGTGATTGTTACTGATGATCTCACAGTTTTATAACACTTGATTTGAAGTGGGTGTAAAAGTTTGGAAACTTTGCCCCCAAAATTTGGCTACCTCCCAGCTTAAAAATACTTTGAATTTAACTTCTTGTGAAAAGTTCCGAGCTTTGGATATCTCTCAGCTTTGAAACACTTGTGTTTAAGACAGTTTACAATTTTGCAAGCTTTGCCTGTTAACTTCTACGAACTCAGCTTTAGAACACTGGAAAAAGTTAGAAGCTTTTCTCTTTGGATTTGGAGGAACTTAGAGTTTTGAAGTGTTTTACTCCCTCATTATAAATTAAAGGAAGTGTTGAACCATGCGAGACAAGAGATTCAAGTGAAGTTGGATTCTTACCAACAACCCAGTTATGGGAATCATGATGAAGAACATCTGATGATACACTGGATATTGTGGGAATCTCTTCTGCTTAATATGAAGAAAAACTAGTTGTATAAATCTAAAATGTGAATTCTTCAAAGCAACAATGCATAGCTACACATTCAACTTGAGTGGAACAAGGCAACATTCAAGACATGATATCAACCACGTAGTGAGATCTTAGATATTACAACAAAGAATTGTCAAATGAAATGGAAGAAAGTAATCATTGTAACTCCAACAAAAAAATTTAGTTGTTTTCTGGTACAATGGTAATGGTCCATGCATGGCTAATAATCATCTATGGTTACCCTTGCCTTCCAACTGGGTACCAAAGCCAAAAAAAAATTATCAATCATATCTACGAATTTTGTAACAACTTGATTGGCAGTGTCAAGCTCAACAACCATTTCACTTTCTACACTCATGGTTGTATCCCCTTGCACATCAAATGGTAAACGGATAGTGCGAATTCAACCTTCAAAACAAGAGCAGATTAGAAGAATAGCTGTTTGGGATTGTTTGATTGAAGGAACAACTTTTGAAAGCCTTACAAGTTATTGTACTGATAAGATTACACTCCAGATACTGCAAACTAAGTAAACTATTTCTTATAGTAATTTCAACAATTACCTTCTGTCTACTGTTCGTAGTCCTAAGAAAGTAGCGTCATCGTCCTTTACAATGATATTAAATCCTGTATTATGAGATAAATCATCTTAATTGAAGCATAGAAGCAAATGTACAACATTTTTGAATTTTGTAGTGTCAATTGTATCTAACAACCCCATTCTCTTTGGCACAGTGTGCAATGTGTAAGTTATCGTGTGTCACATTATCACCATTTTGAGAAGCATTGCTTGTAGAAATTCTATTGCAGTCACTGATTATTAATCTCCTATCTCATAAAAATTATTTAACTGCTGAAAATAAATTTACAGCTGAATATCGAAAAATAACACAACTGCAACTTCACTAAAAATACGGAAAGAAATAAGCAACACAAGGACACAATATTTTTGGACAATCGTCCCTGGAAAAACCCCTAAGGGAAAACCAGTTCTACAGATGGAAAATATATTAATCTTCAGCAATATAAGAATTACAAAAGAATTCCTTGCCTCTTACTGGCAGAACTCCTACAAACTCCTAATATCTCCTGCTGATATCCTCCACTGCTATATCAACGCTATCACTACGCCTCTTGCAAGACTATTTGCTATCATGCAAATTCTTCTCAAGACCTCTCATTTTCCAAATGACCCATGACCCCTTTTTATACTACTCTATTGGAAAACCAACGGCCAAGATTAATTCAAACCAACGGCTGAGATTAAGACAACTCAATAACCAATTACTAATTTTGGCTATGAGGTATCACCTAAAAAGAGCCACTATTAAATAACAATTGTTTTTATCCTAACAATACTTGTTTGACAAAAACAACCATTTTCTAATTCTAGGTCAGGACAAACAGCTGTCCAAAACTACCCATAACTAATGCTGTTATTTTTGGGTAAGGACGAACAGCTGTCCAAGCTACCCATAATTAACACTCCCTCTTAGCGAGGAAGTTGTTCTGCACGACACCCATCTTATCTCTAAAGAAGATGAATTTTGCCTTCCCCAATGCCTTTGTTAGAATGTCTGCTACCTGCTCCTCTATAGGTATGTACTGTAGCTGAACAATCCCCCTCTGTACACAATCCCTGATGAAGTGATACCTGATGTCTATATGTTTCGATCTATCGTGAAACACTGGATTCTCAGTCAACTTGATGCAACTCTGATTGTCGCAGTGTATCACCGTAGTCTCAACCTTCTGACCAAACAAGGCTACTAGCAACTTCCGAAGCCATATAGCTTCACATGTCGCCATGCTGGCTGCTATGTATTCTGCTTCTGATGAACTCAAGGCCACAGATTTTTGCTTCCTGCTGAACCAAGAAACAACTCCTGATCCCAAGCTGAAACAACATCCTGAAGTACTCCTTTTGTCCGTTGTACTGCCTGCCCAATCTGCATCAGTATAGCCTATCAACTTGATACCTTCACCTCGAACATATCTGATCCCGTACTCAACTGTACCATGAAGATAACGCAACACACGCTTAGCCGCCATCCAATGCACTCTCTTTGGCTCTACCATGAACTGACTAAGAGAGTTTACTGCAAAGGCTATATCTGGCCTGGTGTTGACCAAATACATGAGCGAACCAATTAGTTGCCTGTATAGGGTGGGATCAACATCCTTTTCCTTGGATGTATCTACCTTCCTCCAATTAGTGATCATGGGTGTAGACATGGCTTTGCAATCTTCCATCTCGAATCTCTTCAAGATTTCAATGCAATATTTCCCTTGACCAAGGAAAATCTCTCCATCAGTCTGCCACACCTCCATGCCTAGAAAGTAGTGCATAAGTCCCAAATTCTTCATCTCAAACTCTTCTGCAAGGTCCCTCTTGCAATCCTCTATGAGCCCTAGCGCACCAGTAAGAAACAAGTCATCCACATATAGAACAAGAATGAGAACCTCACCCCCAACCACCAAGTAGTAGAGGTTCGCATCAACCTCACTCTTCACAAAGCCCATTTCTTGCAAGTATGTATCAATGCGCTCATACCACGCTCTGGGAGCCTGCTTGAGTCCGTATAAGGCTTTCTTTAATCTGCACACATGGGTCTCTTTGTTGTGTGCTACAAAGCCTTTTGGTTGTTCTATGTATACCTCCTCCTTCAATTCTCCATTAAGGAATGTTGTCTTGACATCCATTTGATGGATCTGCCATCCCATTTGTGTTGCAAATGAGATTACAGCTCGTATAGAAGTATACCTGGCCACAGGAGCAAATGTCTCCTCATAGTCTATTCCCTCCTTCTAAGAGAACCCCTTGGCCACAAACCTCGCCTTATATTTCTCGATGCTACCATCTGCACCATGCTTTATCTTGAAGATCCAACGCGATCCAACTACTGCTCTATCAGTTGGTCTAGGCACTACCTCCCATACATCATTCTGCATTATTGAGTTATATTCCTCAACCATAGCATCTCGCCATACCTGATGCTTTGCAACTTCCTAATAGCTGGAAGGTTCACTATCTACCAATTGGCTAACTAATGCCACATAGTCATTGAACTTGGCTGGTTGTCTCCTCTATCTTGTACTCTTCCTAGGAGCTCCCACAGACTCCTGAGTATCCCTTTGTATGTCTTGAACCTCATGGTTCCTACTGCCAACTGTAGAGGATGAAATATCAACCTCTATATCATCTAGATGCATATCTTGCTGCACCAGTTGCTCAATACTCTGTGAATCTTCACTACCTGAGTCTATGCTTATACTAGTAACTGTACTTGAGCTTTGTTGTCCTTGACTTGGACTTGGAGCTTTCGTTGGCTGCTCACTCCGATCATCTGCTGGCAAATCTCTGGATCTTCTAAACGCCTTGTCCTCCATGAACTTGACATCGCGTCTGACAATAATTCTTCTGGTCCCTGGAATGAACATCCTATATGCCTTTGAAGTTTCACTATACCCAACAAAGTACCCCTTCTCTGCAGTTTGATCTAACTTGGTACGTGTGTCTCCAGGAATAAGGCAATATGCCAAACTCCCAAATATCCTGAAGTGACCAACATCTGGCTTCTTCCCCGTGAAAGCCTCCTCTGGTGTCATTTTCCCTAGTACCTTGTGTGGAACCCTATTCTGAATGTAGACTGTTGTACTACACGCTTCTGCCCATAAGTAGCAGGGCATGTCCTGGTCATGTAGCATAGCCCTTGCTACCTCCGAAATAGAACGGTTCTTCCTCTTAGCAACTCCATTCTGCTGTGGATTGTAAGGAACAGTCCACTCTCTTGATTCCTTCTCTGGTATAGAAATCCTGGAAGTCATTTCCTTTGTACTCGCCTCCATTGTTTGACCGAAGAACCTTTATCTTCCTTCCTGTTGAGTTCTCCACAAGAGCCTTGAACTCTTGGAAGCGACTGAAAACCTCATCCTTGGTCTTCAAGAAGTATATCCAGGTCTTCCTGGAGAAATCATCAATAAAGGTAACATAATACTCATATCCTCTAAGAGACTTTGTCGACATTGGTCCACATACATCTGAATGTACTAGATCAAGAACACCCGTAGATCTGGTGTCACTCCTTGGAAAAGATGCTTTCGCAAACTTTCCCAACACACATCCCTTACATACATCATCATGCTCTGTGCTCACCTCTGGAACACCTGTCACCGTCTCACGAAGCAATCTAAGTGCTCCATGATGAATATGGCCCATCCTCCTATGCCATAGCTCTCCAAGATCTCTAAGGTTACTGCTGCTCATGAGTGCCTTAGGAGTATCAAACTGTAACCTATAAAGGCGACCACTCCTAACTCCAATAGATACAGGTGATTTCCAATCTTTATGCTTAATCAAAACATGCATCCCTCTAAAGAGAACGTTATACCCTTTATCTTGAAGGACAGATACAGAAACCAAATTCATACCTAAGCCTGGCACATGCAACACATCATGAAGAGGAATTACCTTTCCATTCTCCCTCTGAAGCTGAACAGTCCCTTTCCCAACTGAGTTGAGCTTGGACAAGTTCCCCATAGAGATTTGGATTCTGGTGTTCTCCTCCTTGTAGCTGGAGAAGTACTCTCGAACTCCTGTCATATGAAATGACGCCCCACTGTCTATATACCAGACACTCTATGAAGTTGAGCTAATCATACAGGCTATGAGTGCAAACTCATCCTCCAATCTACTAGAGAGCTCCTCTGCACTTGCTGAAGCTGCCACTTGGTTCTTTCCCTTCTTATCTTTCTTCCTTTGTGGGCAATCGCTGACATAGTGGCCAAACTCGTGACAACCAAAGCACTTGACCTTAGATAGGTCCTTCTTCTTCTTTTCAATTTGTGAATTTGCTCATTTGCTAGATCCCTTCTTTGTTTTCCCCTTTCCCGCTAGGGCAACATTTTCTTGTTCTACCTCACTTTTCTGACTCTTATTGTTGGCTCCATTGACAAGGCTTAGTCTAAGCTCCTCCTGAGTGAAATCACTCCAAAGTCGATCCCAACTTGGTAAGGTGTCTCATCCATTAATAACTTGAACAAAGACATCCCACTGCTTAGAAAACCCATTTAGGGCTATTCTTACTAGCTCGTCTTCATTTGGCTTATCTCCAACAGCTGCTAACTCGTCCTTGACAAGTCTAAGCCTGGTGAGGTAACTTGTAACATCTTCTCCTTTGTTCATCCAGGTATTCCTCAATTTTTCTCTGAGAATCAGCTTCCGGTTAGTGGTAGCATTCTGGTACAGATTCATAATGGCGTCCCATATCTTCTTTGCTGTATCTAACTCTGCGATATGTGGAACAACATGGTCCTTGACACCATCAAGGATTATCCTCCTCGCCTTGGCATCATCCTTCTTGTATGCTGCAAGTTGTACTGGATCTGTAGGTACAGCTACAGTACTAGTAACATATTCCTTGATACCATTCTCTTCTAGCAATAAAGAAATTTTGGCTTTCCAGACACCAAAATTTGAGGCACCATCCAATCTGTCCTGATCTCTCAAACCTGCTGAGGCCATCTCAAAGAAATAAAGGAAAACAATAACTCGAAAGAGGTCAAACTCAAATTTCTTTCCTTTGCTTAGGGTAAACCTTTTCTACCCTCAACAAAGCTCTGATACCATGTAGAAATTCTATTGCAGTCACTGATTATTAATCTCCTATCTCATAAAAATTATTTAACTGCTGAAAATAAATTTACAGTTGAATATCAAAAAATAACACAACTGCAACTTCACTAAAAATACGGAAAGAAATAAGCAACACAAGGACACAATATTTTTGGACAATCGTCCCTGGAAAAACCCCTAAGGGAAAACCAGTTCTATAGATGGAAAATATATTAATCTTCAGCAATATAAGAATTACAAAAGAATTCCTTGCCTCTTACTGGCAGAACTCCTACAAACTCCTAATATCTCCTGCTGATATCCTCCACTGCTATATCAACGCTATCACTGCGCCTCTTGCAAGACTATTTGCTATCATGCAAATTCTTCTCAAGACTTCTCATTTTCCAAATGACCCATGACCCCTTTTTATACTACTCTATTGGAAAACCAACAGCCAAGATTAATTCAAACCAACGGCTGAGATTAAGACAACTCAATAACCAATTACTAATTTTGGCTATGAGGTGTCACCTAAAAAGAGCCACTATTAAATAACAATTGTTTTTATCCTAACAATACTTGTTTGACAAAAACAACCATTTTCTAATTCTAGGTCAGGACGAACAGCTGTCCAAAACTACCCATAACTAATGTTGTTATTTCTGGGTAAGGACGAACAACTGTCCAAGCTACCCATAATTAACATTGCTGTGGATATTCCTCGAGAAAGATCGTAGTTCATCCATGTCATCTGTATGGATATCTAACCTTACAAAGGAATATGGTATACCATGCTCTTGGAGAAATGGATCCTTTAAGAGCTCCCTTGGAGGAAACCTCCTAGAGATTGTGACTAAACATTTCTCCCACAAACCATCTCACTTCAGGATCCTTCAGCCTGTACAAACATGCTAGTTTCTTCTCCTTGGGATCAATTGAAGAGCTAAAATTCAATCCCAAAATCCTTGCATAATTGGGAAAATCTGTAAGGTTAAAAGTCAGTTTTCAGGGTGATGGATGTTTCATTCAATACATTATTATGATTTCTATCCACGTGAATTGGAACGTATTGTGCTCTTCAGCAATTGCGAATCCAACAATGGCAAATGTATTCAAATATATTTCATCTAGGGAAAACTCAAAAGAGGTTACATTCTTATTGATTGGAGCTGGATCACAGTGAATAAGGTGAGTGCTTCCAAATGACACGTCCCAAATGCATAGATTTTGTCCAATTTGTTGTATTCTTTATAATACAACTCAAAAGCCATGAATTTCGTACTTTTTGTGAAAAAATTATCAAAGTTAAGATTATTATCCTAACTAAGCACTTTAATATATAGGCCCCTTAAGCAAAAGAACAAAATAAGATATTGATGAAGAATTCCTTAAAAGAGAGGTTATCAATTGTCCATAATGGAATTTACAAATTCATACCTGTGCATATGATTCCTTAAGCAAAAGATTAAACAAGGGTGTTCTACTCTTTAATGAGTATTTTCTATAATGTTGTGAGTAAAATGGGATTTGTGAAGGATTGCAAGCAGACCTAGGTGTCCAATCTTAGCTTCACTCTACTTTTCATGGATAAATATGTTATCACACTTCAAATATCTATGTATAATGGGAGGGTCGTAGCTGTGCAAGTACAAGTGCCTCTCAAGATCTACCAAGACCAAATTCTTGTATTCTCAATGTCCACTCGTTAATTCTTCTTTCTAAATTTGGATGCCAACAAAATATGATAAAATAAAAATCTTGTCATTGTAAGTTCATCTAAAGCGAAATTATTTACTCTCATCACCTAGAAATGAACATCTCTATTATGAAATTGATATTCATGCTCTATGTATCCATCCATGAAGAATAAAATTTGATATGTTCTTGTGACTGAGACTGTTGAGAAAACAGACTTCTAAATAGAGCCTTTTCAATGTTGGCATATTTGTCATTGATGTCATGGCTTCTCACATACTGGTTTCTATCTGCACATCAAGACAAGATCAGATCAAAATAGTGTCTTACTTATTAGACTCAAGAATGAATCATTATGCTTATTACCTGTCATATCCCTGTGTAGACAGCGGGATCATGAAAGGCATGACTCTATACGATTTATACACATGTATATTTTCCAAATTTACATATAATAAAAATTATGTTGACTAACCATAACTCTAAACCACGACCCTAACCATTATCCTAACCCTAACAATAATCTTAAGCACAACCCTAAGCTTAACCCAACCATGATGTAAATCCTAAAGTCAAATAGGCGTCTCGATGCTAACTCTAACCGAAATTAAACCCTAGATAAATTGTAATACTAACCCTAATCCTAACTCTAACCATAATCAAGATGTAAATCCTAACGCTAACACTAACCATAATTATAACCTTAAACCTAACCATAACCCAAGCCCTCAAATTAACCCTAGTCCTAAACCCTATCCCAAACCATAACCCTAACCCTAACCATAATCCTAACAATAACCCTAAATATTTTGTAAGTCCTATCCATAATGCTTACCCTAAACCTAACCCTAACCATAATGTAAACACTAACATTAATCCTAACACTAACCCTTAACCCTAACTCTAACCCTACCCATGATGTAAACCATAACCCTAGCTATAATACTAACATTAACCCTAACCCTAACACGAACCATGATGTAAACCATAACCTTTACCATAGTCCTAACCAGAACTCTAAACCATTACCCTTATCATAACCCCAACCCTAACCTAACCTAATCATAACCCTAAACCCTAAACCTAAAAATGGGGAATGGCTCTACAACCCTTAGGATGCACCAATCATAATTGAAACCTAACCACAACATAACCCTAAACCTACCTACAACCCTATAATTAAACCTTAGCTACAACTTGAACCCTAATTTAACCATAATTGAACCCTAGCCCTAAACTTAACCCTATCCCTGATTAAACTCTAAATCTTATCTAACCCCAACCATAATCTACACCAAACCAAGATCCTAATTGAACTCTAATCCTTATTTCCTAACCCTAATGTAATTGAATCATAATCCTCATTTAATTCTAATCCTAACCCTAACTATAATTAGACCCTTACCATAATTAAACTCTAATTATCTATAATGCTAACTCTAGAAGTGACGCCCATAGAATAGTAGGGCGAATCGAATCAGCAACTCTAGTTAGTTCACCTACTATCTCGAAGCGCCGCTATAATGACGTGCTAGAATCGAGCTATAGTTGGGTGGGTGGGAAGCCCTTCAAATAGTAGGGTTGTCTTGAAGTTGGTGAGGGATCAGCCTTAAACTTGATCCCTCTAATTGAATACGAACCCTAACTTAACCCTAAACTTAATTTTAACCATAAAATTGAACCCTACCTACAACTTGAACCTTAATTGAACCCTAAATCTAATTTGAAACCAACCCTAATTGAATTTCAATCCTAATTTAACTCCAATCCTAATGCGATTGAATAATTACCCTAATTCTAAGCCTAATTGAACGTTAATATTACCCCTACCAATAATTAAAACCTTGCCATAATCAAACCCTAACCTTGACAATATCCCTAATCTAGACAACCCTAATTGAACCTTTATTCTAACATAACCATAACCTTAATTAAACCTTAAACACAACCTTAAAATCAAGCTTTATTATATAATCCTAACCATCGTGCCATGCTTTATCCTCAAACTCTAACCCTATTTTAATCCAAATACTAACTCTAACCCTAATTAAACCCTAAATGAATTGTAATACTAACCCTACTCTTGATTGAACACTAGCCCTAACCCTAATACTAATTCTAATTCAACCCCAAACCTTACCCCAAGCATTCTCCTAGAATAGTAACGCTAATTGTTGTGTAATGTTCACCCTAAACCTTATATGACCATGATTGAAACCTAACCATAACCTAACCCTAAACTTAACTCTAACCCTAATCCTAATTGAAATTTAATACTACTTTAACCCTAACACTAATGTAATTAAATTATAACGTTGATTAAACTATAGCCCTAAAATAACCTTAACCCTAAATCCAACCTAACCTTGATACTGTCCCTAATCTTTATGTTAACGTAATCCATAGCCCTAATTAAAACTTCATCCTAACCTTGAAAGCATACTTTATTATAGAGCCCTAACCTTAACACCAGGGTTTATCCTTAAACCTTGACCCTTTTTAATCATAACACTAACCCTAAACCTAATAAGACCCTAATTTAATTGTGATATTAACCCTACTCTTAATTGAACCCTAGCCCTAGCTCTAATACTAATTCTAATTGAACCTCAATCATTACCCCAACCATTCTTCTAGAATAATAACCTTAATCGTAGCCTGACCTTAACCCTAACCCTAACAATGATGTAAACCTTAGCCTTGAACATAATAGTAACCTTAACCCTAACCCTAGCCATAATCCTAACAGTAATCCTAAATCCTAACCCTAAACATAATTCTAAACCTAAACCAAACCCTAACCTTGATGTGAACCCTAATCATAGCCCTAACAATGATGTAAACCTTAACTCTAACCATAATACTAACCTTAACCCTAACCCTATTCGTAACCATAATACTGGCCATTAAATAATGTTTTATAAGTGCTATCATTTAATAAAGTCTAATATATATCTTACATTTTAATAAATGCTTTAATCTTGCAATACATATATATTTATTAAAAAAAGTCTAAATGGATATATAAATTTTCATACATCTCTACATAATAATATAATAATAATATAATTCAATTCAAGAAAAAGATACTATATAATTATATGTTGCATTTATTTTATGTTTTTCATGTCACGTCGTGTGACTGCCACTAGCATATATACCTTAAATTTTAATTTAATCTATATAAAATACGCCAAGAGATATCCTTCTCGAGGCGCCTATTTGACTTTAGGATGTAAAATTGATTAAAAATAGGCGCCTCGAGAAGGATATCTCTCAACGTATTTTATATAGATTAAATTAAAATTTAAGGTATATATGCTAGTTATAGAAGACTGCCATGAACTGAATCATGAAGCTTAGACTTGCAGACATATAATTTGTTTTTCTGGGAATACAGTGTGATGCATTACATTATTATATTGGCTTCTACAGAATCTTACACTATAGATCGCTCAAGTCATGCTGATTGCTTTCATAAGGAATGCCTTCTACGTAAATATAACAAGTACAGATTCTAAAAATATAATATATGCAAACTAGTCTAATATAAAAATCAAAAACATATTTTGATCAGATTCACTGTGAGTTCCAGATCTAATTGACAACAATTAACTCCACCTCCCGGATTTGACTCATCAACTTTTCTTCCAGTTCAACAAAACATACACAACAATTCAAAGTTCTAAATTCTGGCAAAGTTTCTGTGTGTATACAGTAACATTAATCCAAGTATTCTAAAGCTTTGAGTTGCACAAAGAAAGTTGTCTAAAGTGGGGGTTCCAGATTGAATTGACAACAATATTTGGCTCATCAACTTTTCTTCCAGTTCAACAAAAAAACATGCACAACAATTCAAAGCTCTAAATTCTCTTAAGAACAAAGGCAAGATTTTCAACTGTAGAATAACATAAATCCAAGTATTTAAAAGCTTTGAGCTGAACATTTGAACACAAAGCTGCCCAACAGTTCCAAATCTAATTGACAACTATTAACTCCACCTCTCTGATTTCCAGTTCAACAGAACATACACAACAATTCAAAGCAATAAATTCTCCTCGAGCAAAAGGCAAAGTTCAACAGAATATACACAACAATTCAAAGCAATAAATTCTCCTAGAGCAAAAGGCAAAGTTTCCAACTTTACACAGTAACACAAATCCAAGTATTTTAAAGTTTTGAGTTGCATAAAATTTGAAGGCAAAGCTTTCAACACTTTACAATGCCTTAAACACGGGTGTTCTAAAGCTGTGAGGTCTCCAAAGCTTACAGGTAAAGCTTGCAACTTTTCACAAGAACTTAAATTCAAATATTTCAACGATGTGAGACGCCCAAAGTTTTCAGGTAAAGTTTCCAAGCTTTTACACCCACTTAAACTCGAATCAGTTACAGCTGTGAATTGTTCAAGGTTTGAAGGAAAAGCTTCTAAGGTACAGCAACCTTTTAAATTCAAATGCGTTAAGGCTCTGAACTGACTGAAACCCGATGGCAATGCTTTCAGTGCCCATAAATCGGATAAATACTACTGCTCAAGTTTATAAAAGATTCTGTTAGGTGATTCAAAGACTTGGATTTACTAATACTCAGTAAACTTAATGCAGGCAGACCGCAAATTTGGTGAGGCAGCTCCCCCATTTTAGTGAAATCATCTATGCATGTAACCTATCAAATCCCTCTGGTAACTTGCACAGCTTCCTATATCCTGAAAAATGTAACTTCACCAATTGACAACATTGAAGAGCTTCTTCGATCTCTAAAAATTCGGATACCATATCATCAGATTGTTTCATGACCTTTGTTGCTAATAAACTTGAAGGAAGCTGCATGTAGATTTCAATTGTCAGAAGACGGTTACTAAACTATCAAAATATATGAATAATGTCCACCTTTTACGGAGAAAGGGCCATGGAACACTGTCAATTTATCAAGTACCTCTAACTTCACTAGTAACTGAGTAATGCAACTTTCGATGTGAAGAAAGCTTAAGTTTTCAAATTTCTCACTGCTTGCCCCACTCAGTATTACTTCCTCTCCCAAGGCATGAACTCCTAATAATTCTGCTATTAAATTCGATTGTTCTTCCTTAAGTGGGTGTTTAGACGTGTTGTTACAAAGCCACATTCCTTTGATTTCACCGAGCTTCTGCAAAATTATTAAGAACAGTTAGAGAAAATAGTGTTAATACTGCCAAATGGTTGGATTATGTAATTGGGAAGGATGCATATACATACCCCGAGGTCTACTGCTTCACGAAAATATTTAAAACATGTGATTCTATTGGCTTTTCCCAACCTTTGCCCCATTGCGGCGATGATTTCCGGAACAATTAACTCCTCCCCCTTGAAACACATGGTGCTGGAGTCGTCGTGCTGAGCAGTTGATGTAATCAATCCTGTCTCAAGAAGGGATGTAGCTGCATCTGCTCCCACAATATACATCACATCTCGAAGTTTCCAATTGCTCGAGAAGAAGCAGCATATGTCGAGAAAGGCTTCCTGACTGTATTGTTCCAAATCATTACACAATATTTAAAAAGACGATCACTCAGCTGCTCTGCTTTGATTTCGTCTCCCTTTTCCAATGCGTTCAATAAGCGATCACATCTTGTAGCTACATCTTTGTTTATCTGTAATTGATCACAAACAATGTTGCGAGCTAATGGTACACTGCTGCAGATACTTAGGATTCTCTCTAAATATTCATTCCCTATGTTGCTACATTCATCAGGGTTTCTGAACAAAAGTTTAGATGCATCTTTTTCATCTAGAGGCCTGAGACAATAGTCTTTCTGCACCAGGGGGTGTTGAAGAAACTTACATGTTGCTGCTAACATTCCGGTTGTCACATGACCTTGAAGCATTATCAATAAAAAGGAAAATAGGTTTATTCTTTTCACATTTAAAAGCACGCATCAGCTCTGCTTTACCTTCTTCCCAATTATTTAAGATCCTACTGTTATAAGATGGGAAACACTCTGAGAATTTGCTGCTGTAAGCTCTTAAAGCAATTCTGCTCTAGAAATATATATATACTGCTGTAATTATAGTCATCAATATTCATTTTGGCAACCACAGCTTTTGCAACTATTGTCTTGCCCATGCCCCCAAATCCATAAATAGCTACGCCCAGCAATGAGTTCTTTTGGGCTTCCAGCAAATCCAGCACTTCTTTCACTGTCTTCTCTATCCCAACTGTCAAAAAAGGGGAAAAAGCTTATTAGGATAAATTTTACATGTAAATTGAAATACAAATAGAAGCCTAAATCAAGCGCTAGAAAATTTTATCAATCTACAAGCAGCATTTACAACTCTTATCTGAGAAACTTGTAGCTCGAAAGAAAACTAAACTTTGTGGACTTCATGGATCTGTACCAGTCAGTTGTAATATTTTAATATTGGAACTCTTTATTCAATTTTTTGCACCCACTTGAAGTGTTATTAGTTATCATTTGTTTGTAATTTGGCAATTTGTAATTATCTGTAAGTTGTCATGCTAGTTGTTAAATGGTACTTGATAACTTCAAAAAGTGCATAAAAGTTGATGAATCAGAAAGAGCATGAGAGGATAAGATCACCAATAAGACAGATAAGGCTTTAATTAATAGAAGATTCTAATTCAGAGAAAAAATTTATAGGATTTTGCTCCTGTTATGTATGCTTGGAAGCTAATTTTCTATAGATTTGATCTTGTATACACCTCTATGTCTTTAACGATTAAGTTAGGATGTTGAGTAAGAAGAGTTAAAGATAAATTTGATCGCAAAAAAAATGAAGAGACCCACATCTCTACGCTGGAGAATATGTAGAATTTTTTTAAGGAAGGAAAGTAAGAGGTAAAACCGCAAAGGTTTGATTACCACTGCTCATTTGTAGCAAAGAGGGTAAATTTGAGTTGAGTCTTTTTTCTTTTGTTATAGGACATATAAACTAAACGTAGAATTTTTTAAAAAGAAAGTAAGAGGTAAAACCGCAGAGGTTTGATTACCATTGCTCATTTGTAGCAAAGAGGGCAAATTTGAGTTGAGTATTTTTAATTGTGTTGTAGGACATGTAATGTAAACTTTTGAAAGCAATTGAATGCAAAGTGTCTTGTTTTGAATGTTTGTAAGTGTATTAGTTTCGTTATTTGAAATGTTGATAAGTTTATATCATTCATTGTTGTTAAATGGGATGATATGCATTCTATATTAATCAACAGAAAGATTGTAAAGCTTTTGAGAACTTTTCTTAAAGATTCTCTCCATCACATTGTAGATGGCGTTATTGCTTGTTCTGAATCAGTGAAGTAGATTCAAGCAATCATACTTTATCTATAAGATTTGGTTCCTTGGCATACATATCTAGCCCAGCTCCTACAGGCTACATATATGTTTGCAAGGCCTAGTATTACTTCTAAGTTATCATAAGTAAGTTATCATGACTAATGAGAATTTTGTTTGTCTTTGCACATGTTGCTTTCTCCTGAAATTGACTCTATAACCTAGATTGGATAAAGGCACCAACGTACTTACCTGTTTCTCTCTCTCATCACAAGCAAAATCATAAATACATATTACAAACCAGTTCATATTGAAAGTAGAAATATTGTTCATAATAGCTTTCCAAGCCCAACATACTCATGAAAATGTATCATTAGAGAGCTTGAATCTAAGACTACATTAATGGGCTTGACTTCGCTATCCCGCTTTTATAAAAGTGCATACAATGTTTGTATAGAAAAGCATAATAAATGATTTGTTGCTAATTCTTATAAAAAATTGTAATAAATGATTTGTTCAGTCTCTTTAAAGCAGAGTTACATGACTCACAGGGTCTGGCCCAGACTTGGCGAGTCCCGAGGCTAGAGGACCCTAGACTCAAACTTGGCCGAGTCTGGCCGGGTCTGCACAGACTCACTGAGTCCCAAGCCCAGGACTCTGCTGCCCAGCAAGGTTAAAAAAAGCCAAAAAAAATTATAGTTTATAGTTTATAGTCTTGATGGATATCACGAACAATATTTCAAAAAGAAAAAAGAAAATGTTTATAGTTTCTTACTACACGGTGCGATCCCTACTCCTAGCTAGTTTTCTTTAACTTCTTAATTTGTAATCAGTGGGTCAACAAGATTCCATGTAGTACTCACACACTGCCTTCCAACAGCTAACATAGCTGACCTCCAATCTTTATCACCTAATAAAGCAATTCTTTTTGGTTTTACGAACAAATTAAGATCTGCACTGCTCATTTGTCTGCAACATTCTTCATTTCCAGGGACATTCCTTCTAACATGGTATTGGATACTAACTGCATCATGAACTGCTTGCACAATGATTTCTTCACCTGTGGAAACGCTTAAACCACTACCAGGAATGAACCACACATGGTTTCCAGTGATTGCACCATGGTAAACCACCTATTTAAGGAATCTAAGATTAGTTCATCTAGTTAAACAACTAATTCTTTCTACCCGGATTCATATACAACACACTGGAAAATAACAAAGTGATATGTGTAAATTTAAATAAACAAAACATGCTCGTGCAATGACCATACATTCTACATGTAATTGAGATGATAACGAGTTCTCTAGTTACAATGCTCCTCTCAGCCTTAGACTTCTAGGCCTGTAGTTACAATGCTCCTTTGAAGTCTAAGGCTCAAAGGAGCATTGTAACTTTAAAGATTAAAATAGAATGTATTGGCTCCTCTGAGCCTTAGACTTCTAGGCTCTAGCTTTTATGTTGATATATGTTTTGAACTTTTGATGCCATGGATTTTATATTCCATGAAGTTTGTAGATATTTGACACTATTTATATTTATAATGTGTTATTTAGTTTAGCTTATTTCCTCCAGCTCAAGCCTAAAATCTGCGTTTATACTTATACGATGAATGTAAACTTGTGCATGTGTTCAAAGTAGTTTCTATTTGATTAGATTATTGTGTCTTTGAGGTTTATTTATTAAAAAATGCATGAAAGAAGTTTAAAATCATTAAAAATCTTTGAATTTCTTGGGTTTTTCAATTTGCCGAGTCCAAGACGAGTCCGAGGCTTGTAACTATGCTTTAAAGCAAACATGAAATTTAAACAAATAAAATATACTACACTAATACGAATTTTCTTACAATTAAGAAACTCATTCATATATTATTGTGTTTACCCTTTAGATCCCTTATAAATAAATAATAATAAATCCTAAAATCTAATCCAAAAAATACTAATGCATTTATATTGACCTGCATGATGTGGATAGACTAGCTTTTTTGGAGGAACATATCTGACTCTATGTGCATCAATGTTTGTGGCAACAGTCAATATAAGATCTTCAACAAGCTCATTTATGTCTCTCTGAATACTACTCAAATCTGCATTGTCAACCGAAGCCATTATAGTCCTCTAACACCCGCAAAAGAATTAGTTATAAAGATTATAGATTCATCTTGAAGTATACATTTATTTTAAACATATAACCAATTTGTGTATAACACAACCAATAGAATATGGGACTGAAATCATACAACTATAGGATGGAAGTCATATAATATTGTTCTAACCTCAAAAATATCTGAGAATCTAACTGAGGGTATCAAGTTATTGATCCTGTAACAATCAATTTGATGGCTTTATTGAATTTTCCTTCAGGGATCTTGTCTTTCAACATTTTTGACATGCTTGGCAAGATTGATCATACTTCTTAAAAGATTGAAACATTCAATTTGATTGTCTATCCCCTTTTCAAATGTAGACAACAAGTAAGAATCAACATTTGAGAATGAGACCGTCCAAATGTCTGAGGAGGATGTAGTAGTCTCTCAACTCACAAACATCCCAGAGGGGATCCATGACTAGATTAGGCTATTCAATGACATCAAAGTTGAAAATGACATTGATGCATTAATCTCTCAGATAGAGAAACTACTCTGAAAGAAAATGATATTTATAACTCTCATCATTTAAAAACTTGAAATGATCTTTTATTTCTCTTTTCTCACAAGAATAATCGGATCTTTAACCTTTATTTATCTTTAACTTTTGCCATCCATGCAAACAAATAACCCAATTGACCCTAGCACAAGTTCTCGGCAAACAGAAGAAGAAAGATTGGGGATGTCTATTTGCTAAGAACTTGTGCCAAGGTCAACTGAGTTATTTGTTTGCATGGAGTGCAAAAAAAAAAGGTTAAAGATCCGATTATTCTTGTAATAAAAGAGAAATAAAAAATCATTTCAATTTTATAAATGCAGGAAATTATAAATACCATTTTCTTTCGGAGTAGTTTCTCGATCTAAGAGATTAATGCATCAATGTCATTTTCAACTTTGATGTCATTGAAGATCCTAATCCAATCATGGATCCTCTTTGCAATATATGTGGGCTAAAAGACTACTACATACTCCTCAAACGTTCGGCCGGCCTCATTCTCAAATGTTAATTCTAAAAGTGACATGTCAATGAAGTCCTCCTGCCCCAACTCCTTTTCTTCATCAAGTGTACCCACACATGGTAGGCAATTGCCCATGGTAAATAAAAAGATGAGTAATGTTGCAACTCAAGAAAAAAGACCAATCCTGGAACAGTTCTGATCTAGGAAGATACAAACCTGCAATAGAGTATGTTAGAATAAGGCATAATGAAAAAAATGTATCAAAAAGCATTGCAGCAAAGGCAGAAAATATTGAGGAGCTCAAAGTAGAGAATTTTGTTCAAAACAAAGTCACTTAAATTAGATTAATGAAGTAAATCTGTGCATGTGCTTATTATGGGGAGGAGAGGAGTTATTAACTTGAGAAACGCAACTAGACCCATTAAATGAATTTGTTTCCTAAGGAAAATATATCATTAAAATCAATAATCTCATAGAAGAGATGTTTTCAGGTCTATCTTTAATTTTTTTTTCCTTTATACAAAAATAGAAATAAAAAATCAGCAGGTAATTCAATTATAACTGAATCTGGTTGAATAAGTTGCAAGTGGTCAAAGATAGCAGCAAGATGCCTTGCAGAATAGACATCCAAATAAAAAAAGTGCTATTCACGTCTGAGCAAGAAACTTACCAAAACTAGAGGAATGGAAGATAACAATCTATCAAAGTCGCTGTCATCCAGACCCTCCCCTAAAGAAAGGAATCCTGCTGCTAATGAGAATAGCCCTGGATGGGAAAATAATGAAAATGAGAGTGAAACTAACAATATATTCAATCTGCTGCAACTTATTCAATGCATTATGAGAATGATAAGGAGATGGAGAAGGTCTGTCAAGAGGCGATTGCAAGGCTTCCAAAGTATCCAGAGTTTGTTTGACAGTTTAGAGAACGTAATGGATAGATGCCTTTTCCAACCATCTACTTCTCAATTGCATTTAAACTCTGGTGTGCGAAATGATATTCATATTATAGTGCAAAATGCCATTAATTGATATGAGATACATCCATTGAATTTGAAGTAAGCATATCTAAAAATTTATGATAACTAATCTTAATTCTTATAATTCAAACCACTCAAACATTTTAAAACAAGGTACGCCATATATATATATATAGCAAATTATTAACATAAAGATTGAAAACAACAACTCACAAATTAGATCAAATTTTAACTCCCAATATAAAATTGGGAATTCCAAGTCTAATTGATACCAAGTAAACACAAGAACTTGCACATTGCACACCGTGCCAAGCAGAATGGGGTTGTTGGACACCATGAGACCACAAAAACTCAACAAAGTTGTACCTTTGCTTGCATGATTCGAAGAGGACGATTTCTCTATGACATGGATTTTACTGTCAAGGGCAGGAAGAGGGACGATGACACCATTTTCTCGAGATTACAAATAAAAGACAACGAAGGCAACTGTAATATCACTAATAAATAATTTACTTAGTTTGCCATGTCTAAAAGTGTAACCTTATCAGTACAATAAAATGTAATGCTATTAAAAGTTATTCCTTTCATCAAGCTATCCCTAACCCCTATTCTTCAAACCTCCTCTTATGTTTTGCAGGTCGTGTTCGCGACATCTATTTTCCATTTGATGTGTAAGGATAAACAGCCATGTTTGTGGCCAGTGAAATGGTTCCTGAGCTTGACCTTGCCGATCAAGATATTACAAAATTGCAGATATGATTGATGAAATAAGTTTGGATCTGGTACTCAATTGGAAGGCAGGGGTAGCCATAGATGATTATCAGCCATGCATGCACCATTGCCATCGTACCACCAAAACAACTAAAATTGTTGTGGGAGTTGCAGTGATTATTTTTCTACCATTTCACTTGACAGTTCTTTATTGGATTATCTGAGGTTTCACTACTTGGTTGACAAAATGTCTGGAATTTTGCCTTTTGGCAGACAAGTCGAATGTGCAGTTATGCATGGTCACTTCAAGAAGACACTTTTCAGGTTAACGGAACAGGTTTTTCTCCATATTAAACAGAAGCGATTCCCCCAAAATCCAGTGAATCATCAGATGTTCTTCATCATGATTCCCTTGACTGCACTGGCATTGAGGATCCAACTTCACCTGAATCTCTAGTCTGTTTTATTAGAAGAACTTACTGTTATCTTATTCATCAATAGTAAATAAGATTACATACGTCCTACAAATCAGCTAACTACGTTGACAGAAAACTAAAACTATTGCTAGCAAACTATCACTGATTGATAGTTAACTAAAGATCTAACTAAGACTCTTGACATGTTTACTTTTGAGCGTATATTCCAACATCAACACCTCCCAATTCTAACGAATCTCAGTCTTGTCAAGTTTTCTCTGTTAATGGTAGCACAGAGGTTTCAGGTTCAAGCAGATCCATAGAACCGTTAGTAGAGACAACATATGCAGAGGACCGAGACAAAGCTTGTAGGCATGAATTGTTCAAGCAGTCGACTCCTAAAACTAAATGTGGTTGTCTTATTCTGCCCACAAGCAACAATTGCCATCATTAGTTGATCCTCTATCAGATGAAGCTATTGATTCCATCAACAAAGAGATGAGATTTTTGGCAGTAGAACATGAGCGGCAATTAATTAAGGGAACTGTAGAGAAAACATGAAAATGTCATCTTAGAAATCACAAATGGATGGAAAAATAGAAAATCTCTCAGATTTTACAATAATAGGAACAAAATTAGTCCTAGAGTAAATAGTCTGGAATGCAAAATAAGGATGAATTGCCACCAAGAACAATGTGAAGAATACTCTTCAATACAACACACAACAAGTGATTAGAAATTTGGAGTTGCAAAACAACATGAGCCAGATAATGAACGAATAAGATACTCAAGAAGATCCACTCCGAAAGTATCACATAAGACTTCAGTAATCTAATCTAGCAATTCATTTTCTAGAGAAAATAAATTGCATTCTTATCCAGTGCTCATGCGTTCACCTCTGCAAATGCATTCTTCTCTTCATAATGCCAGCCAAGAGAAATTTGGGGACAAATAGAAGGTTAATGAAAATGCAGTGATTTAGTGAAATTGATAGTCAGCGCACGTGAATTCTCGTTCTACGAAAATTGGTAAATTGAAAAGCAACAAGTACAGTACAACATGTAGAGTAGAGAAGCATGACAATACAAAACATTGCTATGGAAGTTCAAGACAAATACCATTAATACCTCGGTCGTATTCCAGGAATTATAGAGAAGGAAAAAGTAGACAGTATAAAACCTTAATGTTTGAAAGTTTTATACATAACATAAATTTATTGTATCAATCCTAAAATGCCTCACCTATTTTCGCCTTTCTAAGTGTTTTATTTAATGTCTAGTCACGGTGTCTATTTTTCTCAAGAGCTTCGAGGAGTTAATTTTCTTCATTTCTAAGGTGCTCTGGGTAGGGCTCTAAAATGTGCAATGTTCAACGCTCATTTTTAGTAATGGACAATAGGCGAACCAGCTTTGACCTAAAAAATATTAGGGGTCAGATATTTTAAGGGCTCGGATATTTCGTCAATATCATCAATACCTCGGTCATATTCCTTAAAAGGCGCGGGATATGCTCCCTGGTCAACACAGAAAATATCTTAAGGTTGAATCAAACATCCATAGCAGCTCATTCAATCACCAAGCGGATTGTGCATATGTTTTGGAGAAAATAGCGATCTGAATTGAGGCACTACAAATGGCCGATTTAATTGCAGGTGTTAAGAATTCTCCCAATTGCAACTCATGCCTTTCCAGAACATGATAAATGAGGCTGGCAAGAGTTATCTTGTTATCAGGTCCTCTGTGATTATTAAAAACATGATAGGATGGAAACACTTCTTCCATAAGGGGGTCACAGACTCACACAGATTAATGAGTGCCACGAAAATAAACTAACAAGGAAAGGAAACCAAAGACTTTAATGCCGTAGAGGCGAACGAGATAGAAAACGGAATTCCGCATTTCTAAAATTTATTACTAACCTTAAGTAAAAAGCATTATACATAACATAAATTTATTGTATCATTCCTAAAATTCCTTTAACCTCTTTTTGCCTTATAATGTGTTTTATTTAATGTCTAGTCTTGGAGTCTATTTTCCTCGACAGCTTCGAGGGTTAGAGATCTAAGGGCTCTAATGAACACAATGTTCAACGCTCCATTTTGAGCAATAAATGATAGGAGAACCAGCCTTGACCTAAAAGTATAGAGAGGTCAGATATTTTAAATCTTAAGGTTTCGTTGAAAACGAAATTTACCAATAGCTGTGAAACACCTTTAAACCCTAACTACATGAAAGCATATGCTACAGACCTGGAAAATTATCAGATACCCGTAATAAAATGTATTTCACAGTCTACCCCTTAAATTGCAAGAGAAGCATACAGATGTGGAAAATGAAAATAAAATTTGGTCACATAGAGCTTACCCGCAGCCAACTAGATGGTTATACAAAATAGCTAGAATTCACAACTGGTAACAGGTCTTCAATCCTCTGATTTCTCATGGCCAAAAGACAAGGATTACCGTCCTACCAGAGGTCACTGTTGCCTTAAGCCAAATGCGGATTGCTTCAGAAGATTATGCCCCAGCATTGCAAGGCCCTGCGTATAAAAGGGGGTGCCAGAATTTAGAATTTAAATTTTTGAAAATGCGTTTCCTTATATGAGATGGACAGCCTGATTAAAACGATCAAAGGTACACAATACGAGTCTATTTTGGCTCCAAAAGTGACTTGTCGTACCAACGACATGCATTGACATACATGTTCGAGACATGCATACTATGTCAATTTGGCGCAGTCGTCGGACCCACAAAAAATGATGTGGATTTGTCTTGGATTCGCCTGTTTCAAACGTCGGGGTCCACACGAAACTACGTGGACATGTCGGAGGATAGCGGATCCTAGGCTGCAGCTCACGGCGGTGTGTTGTGCATAACATGCACATTAAAAGCCATGAAAAACAAACAACCGGCGGCAAGTGTAGATGACCACGTTCGAACGTCAAAACAGCGGGAAAAAGAGGGCGCAAGCTTCCAAAACACGGTGGCTCCCTCCAAAACCTCTCATACGTGTTAGTGACAGGTGGTTTAGTCCTTAGTCAATCGCAGTCGTTCATTGAAAAATCAATGATGTAGAACGCGCCACTAACACGTGTGTTAGACAAACCGTACTACGTGTCCCTGTACCGTTTCAGCAGAATACCGAATACCGCGCACCATTTTCTGTCTCATGTGGAAAAAATCGCAGTTGTTCATTGAAAAATCGATGATGTACAGCGCGCCACTAACACGCGTGTTAGGTAAACCGTACTATGCGTCCCTGTACCTCCATTTCAAAATATTTCGCGCCATATTTTGTCTCATGTGGAAAAAAGGAGGAATAATGGGACTAATGCACGATTAAAGCAAGTGTCCTCATTGTTGAAGTCTTCTTCTAGTTTTGAAGGGAAAGAAGGGTTTGAAGAAGGAGGCAGAAAGTTATTTTTGAAGGGCAACCTGCGTTGTTGAAGGAGGCAGCGAGTTATTATTGAAGGGCAGCGTGCGTTGTTGAAGGAGGCTTCATTTTTTAAGGTTGTCAGGTATGTGAACAAGTCATTTTTTTCTGGTTGTATATAATGGGTTTCAATTCTTTGTTTTCGTTTTTTATTTTGCTTTATATGCAGTGGGAAAATTTTCCTGTTTTGCTTTAGTGGGAAATTATTCTTGTTTTGCTTTGGTGGGAAATTATTTGCGTTAGGGTTAGATATCGAGTGGGACGTGTGTTCGCTGGCTCCAAAAAGTCGTGGTAAAACGCGCGACAAAAACACGTGTTAGTCTCGTTGTACTGTCGTTTTGGAGTCAGAATAGACGCGTCTGCCGCATTAGGGTTAGAATTGGTGGTTGATTGGTGTTAGGTTGCCCGCATCTATTTGGTCTATCATTTCTAAGTGAAGCTATTCGGACTTTCTTTTCGCTACAACCTTCACATTTGGCGACATTTCCACTATTGTGCTTTTCGGTATAAGTCTTACCGATAGCCTCATTGGTTATCGGCAAGACAATTTTATGCTTTTGCCACTTATGTTCACTATACCGATGAGCCTTATCAGTATATGTTTCTTCAATATAACCGTTGTTGACTTCTTAATTTAATCGGCGAGAGTGATGTCGATAGGTCCAACCTTGTATTTCCATGCATTGTTATTGGTATATGATGTGTCGATCAACAGCTAGTATTTGTTGCATGTTTTTATCGAGGTTACATATCCCGATAGTGTAACTTTCCATTATTTGTAATTTTTACTTCCATAATTAAGCAGGAACTTCTTCCATCCATAAGGGGGCGCCTTTTCTCATTATGCTTCCTGAGATGCGCACTCGTCTATTATGGCTCCAAAACCACAGTAAGGATTTACTAGAATAGCCGCACGCGTGTTAGTTGCGCAATAGCCGCGGCCATGTGGACTCTATCGTACGGATTGACTAACACGCGTGTTAGTCCTTCCACGATTAACGATTATATGAACCCAATTAGGTTGACAAGCTCGTAGATCTAAGATCTAATACCACTCATTCTAAGACAACAATATACGTAAAATATATAGCATAACACTAATATTCAAATTACCTTCAAATGATTCAAATCAATATGTAGAAATACCCATATAAATCTGTAGATAATTTTACACGAGTTTTTTGGTCTTCTTATTTTAATATGATTTACTATTTATTACATAAATAGTCTAAAATAACAAAAAAAATGTCTATTTTGGAGCTGCAGCCGAATGCATCTATCCTAGCTCCAAAAAGACAATATGGATTGACTAACACGCGTGTTAGTCGCGCGTGCGTGTATTCTGGTTCGAAAACGAAGTACGGATTTACTAACACGGGGGTTAGTAGAGCATTTTACACTGTTGATTTTGCAATTAATGGTTTTGATTGAGTAACCAGTCGCTAACACATTGTACGAAAGGTTCGCTTTGGAGCGGGAGCACCTATCGTACAGCGTGTTAGCATTGTGTTAGTCAATCGTTGCCCGTTCATTGCAAAATCGAAAGTGTAAAGCGTGTGACTAACAAGCGTGTTAGTCATTGTGTACTATCATTTTGGAGCGGTCATGCACGAAAGCGCATAACGCGCCTTATTAGTCGAAGAAACTTTTTATTAGCTATGTGCGTCATATGAATCCAAGGTCTTCGTAGGATAGCATGATATGGAAATGTGTAAGCGTACAAAAACGTCCACAGACTATTGTGCATAAACTTAGATTCTAGAATAACATGGAACATGTGGTAGATGAACTTAGTTATTAAAAAGCACCAAAAAATTAAGGGATAGGTTGATAAAAATTCAAATTATTTATAGACGTCATTGTTAGTCTAACAGATTTGCATGTCCATTTTGGAATCAGAGGTATCTTGATTTCAAATATGGAGGCCAACTTTTCTTTAAAAACAAGCAAAACACAAGTCACATTTTGGGGACGAATAAGCGATGATAAGTTGATGAACCTATTTATCTATGAAGACATTGCATTCCTTTCCACGGTGAAGTTGATCCTTGGACCTAAGTACGTAGACGGTGGATGGAAGTACAGAACGAATGCGGACATAGTGTCTCTGTTTATGGCATGGTGTCTGGAGCTCCGACCTGTTCTGAAAGTCAGAGAAATCATGAACAAGTGTGTCAAGAAGGAAGGGCTAGGCGAAATGGAAGATTTATTAGGTTTGGCACGAGACGTGGATGACTTTGAAAGTGTGAATGGAGCGTGGATTCACGTGAGTGAATTCACTCCTCCCTTGCGACCATTCTTGCTCTGGAGTGGCACATTCGATAAAGAGGCCAGAAGAAGTGTAGCACAGGCTGGAATGTATGGTATTCTGCAATACCTTGAGACGGTCGATGTCTAGGAAGCGCATGTGGAGATGGCAAAAGGGGGGACCTTGGTCGGAATATAGAGCACTTGTGCAACGAACGGTTCCTGCACGCACAAAACGACGGGGTCAGCCTTGTGGAAGAATAACTAAGAAGGGTCGTGTGCTGCAATTCGGTGAAGGCTCCAGCAGAGAGACAGAAATGAACCAAGTTAGGAACATGGAAGTGTTGGATGTGGAAGAGGGCACGGTCACTATTCACGTGGAGTGGCGAGATGACACATACAACCTTTTTTGAAGCAAGGACTGTGTTTTTTTTTTAAATGTTTTTGAATGTGTTATGTATGGACCGTTATGTATACCGTCCACCGACTTCGATGGTCTAGTCGGCTAGCCATGGAAATTTATCTTTTAGAATGTAAACATTTTCAAAATTAATATAAAATATAGCTTTACCAGACAAAAATAAAATTTGTTGACACCAACTGGTACTCTTATCTTCTCTGTTCTGAATTGTTGTTAACATTTCATTATATATGGTGAAAAAACAAATGTTTTTTATTGTATGTGCATGAAATTGTTCTATAACATCAAACTCAAGCATTTCAATATATATGACTACAAATAAAATAAAATTCTTGTAGCACAATTGAGTTTCTATTCTAGCTTGGTAAGAAATTGGAGGATTTCAATATATATGGTGGAAAACAACTGATAACCTTATCTTCCTCTTCTGTGCTCGGCTTTGTCTCACTCGTCGGGTATCGACATAACCCAAAACTCCTCTCACCGATGATTTGAGTTATCTAGATGACTTAGTATTTTTACCTTTCGGTATTGCCTCATCGAAGTAAGTTATGTCAATGATACCGCCTTTGTCATCTAGCCCATCGGGTATCGAAGTAGCATGGGATGACATTCTTCGATGACCCTATTGGTCGCTGAGTCGCGATGGGTAAAAGGACTTGCATCTTCCCATCACGGTTTCACGACCACTATTGATTTTCCTTGGACTTGACCACAGTTTAAAGCGCTTTTTCCTCCACACTTTTCGGGCCCACCATTCAGTCGTTGATCCGCGAAGAATAAAAGGACTCGCAACTCTTCATCGCAGTCTACCGACATCCGTCAGATCAAATCCTTACCGCTCGAACTTTAAGATCCCTTCATCACTTAACCGCCAACGATTAACCGCTAGCGCTGGATCTCTAACCAGCCCCACCACTAGCAGCTTGTCATTGAGTCGTGATGGGTATTCAATGTGCAACTTCCCATTGTGATATCATGACCGTCATTGGATCAAAACAGACTTGCCCGACTTTTAAGAACTCAATGCATACGTTAGAAAACCATTCTTAGACTTAGGAAAATTAAAGCGATCCAACATAAAAGACGAAAGCCGCCTAGACTTAAAACTCAAATGGCCTCTTTTCAACGACATAAAGACCCTTCTGGTTAAGTGGAGGAAAAGGTAATGGACAAACAAATTTTCCTTAGAGACAATAAGACATGAAGGTTTTTTATCAAATGTTCTCGAAATTATTAAATTCATAATTCATGGACAAATTGTTGCTCATGTCATGGGGTCGCGTCTATTCTAGCTCCAAAACGGACCTTTTGTACAACATGATAGCGACACGTTAGTCAATCCTAGCCGTTTATTGCAAAATCGACGGTTTAAAACGCACGACTAACACGCGTGTTAGTCAAACTACTCATGAACCCTTGCTCAGGCCAAGAGAAATACAAATTTGTAAACACACCTCAAACCTGCACCAAAATAAATTACAAACACCTCCCGAGCAATAAAATAACATACACTAAACCACTATGAAAGAACAATAGCAAGGTCAATCCATTTGGTACAAAATGCTGGTACAAAAATGACAAAATTACAAGGTAAAATCTGGAAATTGTCTTCAAAATCTATTCAAACTTGCTCACAAATGTTCCAACTTTATATGTCATTTTGGTCATAACCAACTCTTCATCGGTTGCCTAACCACCAATTTGCTAAAAAAATGCAAAGTTTCTCAAAAAGTTGCAGAAAGCTGTCAAACAACAATGACAACTTTTGCTCAAATGTGCATTTTTGCCTTTTATGTCTTTTTACTTATACAGAACCTCCTAACATTAAATTGACATGCCTAAATGCCTAATGAGGCTTTACAAGTCATTTTACATCATAATGCAAATTTATGCCATTTTAGGCTTACAAGGGCCCATAGGCCAGATTTGAGAAAAGTAACAACCTAGGTGACAATCATCCTTCAAATGACTATCAAACACACATGTGGAGCTCTGAGTATTCCATTATTCAAACACCAAATCCAAAATATGGATCATCGCCTCAAAATGTGGAAAATGCATAAAAAATGGTAAATAGTTTCCTAACACCTCACTTGGTATGATGAATCTCCTTAGCATGGTCTTAATTTCCCTATTTCTTCCATTTGGTGGAACAAGAAATTTTAATGTAAGGAATGCCCTTTATGTCGTTGAATGTGGATCGAGCATGGGAGCTTCGTTTTAGCTAGAGGTAGGCCATACCTTAATGGAAGAACAAACCAGAGACCTCTGTGTTTTTTCATGCGCTTTGGCAGATTGGTATCAGGTCGGTTAGATAAAGTACGTAGAAGCAGAGAACTTGACAAGTTCTCATAATAGTAAAGATATGTTGTTCTGATGAACCTTAATTGGAATTTGGGACTCTTCTAGTCTGTAGACTTCTCTAGAAAGTCTAAAACTTTATATAAGGAATGGTTCAAATTGCAGTCTTAAGCCTGAAAGTATCGATCTGAATTGATTGTGCAACATTTTGGTCTCAGTTGCTTGTGTAGAGAAGAATCGATCCACGCCCAATGCAGCCGACTATTTCAAGCAAACGATGTGTTCTGGAATGTTGTATGGCGGGTAGCTAATGGTATATTGGGTGCTAATCGACATTGGTGTGATGGGTTTGTTTATGATGCTGTCATTTGCCCTATGGTTGACATATTTGATTCAAAGGAAGCGACCATATAGAGTATCGACGACTTTGTTTGCTCGTATGATGGGCAGGCCCTAGGAAATGTCATTCTAGAGTTGGATTCTGATTGTTAGGTAAGCACCCTCGGCATCTATTTTAACCAAACCAACTACGTCTCCTTTGAATCAAAGGAGTCAGACAATGAAGACGAGGAAATTGCCCCAAAAAGGGCAGCACGAGAGAGGAGGAAGAACTTCATCCAGGAGGCATGGGAGGTGTTTAGGGTAGGGGTGAGGAATGGGAATCTGGAACCCTTCCGCAGACTACTCAACTCTGATGATAACTAGCTCTCAGCACCAGCTGCTATCAAAGTAATGGAGATTGGAGAGAACATGGTTGCCATACTCCAATACATTGGGAATTAGTTTTGTTGTTTATCTACAATTTCCTGTTTTGCATATGACACTCGAAACTACACTTCTATGACCCTATTGCAGACAATAGGAATAATTTTGTAAAATTAGTAGTAGCACTATTTTAGGTACTTACCCACTATGTTATAAAACATCTTGTTATGGTAAATAGGAAAAAGTGTCAGTTAACACTATGTTAGAAATGACTCACCATTGTAGGTGCATGGAGGGCATTCAATGGTCATTTTGTAGCCAATATTTTTATGTTTAAAGATGTCATTTTCATCTACATGTACTGATGACAGATGGTGGACATTAAAATTTGTAAAGAACCAATGCCTCTTACACATTGTTGCCAATTTTTTAACACAATGTTTGTTAAGTATTGATGTAGTCAAATACAAATTTTCTGTCACATGAAGTATTGATCTATAGTTGTTAGTTTTGTCTTTTCTGTAGTTTAATATTGCTTCAATCTCTCTGTTAGCTTCAAACTGTTATGCAAAATCATTGTACCAACTCATCATATATGGATTTGACGGATTACAAGCATTTACTCAACTGAAATCCTCCTATGATTTGCCTCGTGCGAACACCAATCTGCTCGTTCTTTGCATTTAATAATGGCGGGTTTAGGGTTTTGCAATCAGATTTCGCAACGGCTAATTGGCATAACTTTTCTGATAATTCAATTATTTGGCGCCACCCATCCTTCAGTTGACATAGGACTTACCGATCACTTCGCCTCCTGGCTAGGTTCTAATTTCACCTTTAAATCTTTTCTATTTGCCTGTTGCTTTTTTCACTTAAGTGGAAGGGTCACTCTGTCATCGAAAGGGGCCATTTTGAGTTCTAGGTTTGGGCGGGTTTTAATTAAATTTGAAATGTTTCATAGTTTCCTAAAGTCCTAAGTATTTTCCTTTATGTATGCGTCAGGTTCTTAAAGGCCGGATAAGTTTCATTTGATCTAACGATTGTCATGACACCACAATGGGAAGTTGTGTGTTCAATATTCATCGTGACCCAGCGACAAGCCACTAGCGGCGGGGCCGGTCAAACAATTGATCCATACAGTTAATGGAGACAGCTAGCAGTGACAGTTTACTGGTGACGGATAAGTAATGAAGGACCTTAAGGATTGAACGGTTAGCTCATGATCTAATGGTTGTCTTTAGACCGCTATGAAGAGATGCTAATCCTTTACTCTTCGTGAACTAGCGGCTGAATGGTGGGCCCGGCCAATGTGACAAAATCCAGAGGAAATCAATGGTTGTCGCTAGACAACAATGGGAAGATGCTCGACCTTTACCCATCGCGGATCAGCGACAAAGAGCAGGCGAGTGACGAAATGATGGGCCCACTTTGAATGCTAAAGTGATTAAAGGGAGCGATGCATGATCTAACGGTTGTCGGTAGACCGTGATAGGAAGATGCTCGACCTTTACTCATTGCGGATCAACAACTGAAGGGAAAATTACTCAGAAGGAGCCCTTTTGGTCCGTTGAAGCTGAAATTTGAAATTTAAAAGAGTTAATTGCAGAAGTGCACGACCCTATTGATAATAATTAATGCTTAGTTGTCACTAAGGTGCCTCCATAAGACATTGTTTTGAAATTCAAATTACAAAAAGTTGTCGAGAGGATTAGCAGAGACTAGGTGTGTGGTTTTTGTGATTTCTCAAGCGACAAGTAAGTTTTTCTGCGACTATGCTTTGCAATACCTATTTGTGTGGCATTGTTTGGTGTTGGAAATTTAGAAGGGGTTATTTGAATAACAATTGAAGTGATGATAGCTTTAGATTGATAAGATGGCACCGCAAAGAGAATTTAAGAGAAAGAAAGATTACCAAGAGAGGGCTATTTGCGATGATTTTCTCAAACAATTCATTCAATCCACAAACAGTGCAACCAAGATAAAGGAACTTGTGCCCAAATATTGTCATGTCCCCTCCTGGATCGTTTTATATATATACACGGAAAGAAAGAGAGGGATCCAAAAGGAAGAAATTATTATTATTAATTAATATAATAATTACCAATGAATGATTATTTAAAATTCATTAATTAAATATTATTTATGAACATGATTTAAATATTATACATTATCAACATAATTTATAACGAATAATAATACAATTAAAATACAAAGGAAAATAATAATAAAAAATAAATATATACATATAATAATAATAATGATATAAATAATAATAAAATATAATATAAATGAGTCGAGATCATTTAAATACAACCCTCGGCTATACCATTACGTAGGCATGAAGAATGAAAGAAGTTGAAACGTTGTTGTTTATTATTAATAATTAATAATTAACACATAAACTATTGGGTGATGGGCGTCGTACGGTAATATGAAGAAAGGAGCGATAACATGTATGGCTTGGGTGTAAGAGATTACACCCAAGACAGGAATCAAATTAACCTTTGATTTCCTAGATGGCTTGGATGTAAGAAATTACATTCAAGACAGGGATCGAATTAACCTTCGATTTCCTGGATGGCTTGGATGTAAGAAATTACATTCAAGACCAGGGTCGAATTCACCTTCGACTTCCTGGAGGGCTTGGAACCAAGATGGGTTCCAAGAAGGCGAACTTCACGGCCGCCTAAGGATATACTTTCGTATGTCATTCGTATCCTTTTTGTTAGATGAGAATTGTGATTATGTTAATTAAGTATTTTAAAGTTAAATTGCAAGTTGATTATATATATATATATATATATATATATATATATATATATATATATATATATATATATATATATTCGTTGTATTCTAACAATCTGTTTTGCAGGTTAGTGATCCCTAACTAGTAGGGACATTACAGTGGTATCAGAGCAATGATCCTGCCATCCTGTAGGGTAAAGATGAATCATTGAATCATTATAGTCAATATGAAAAATCTGACAATGCATGCTTCGTGTTTGAAATTATCCATGCGTATGCTTCATGTTTTTCATGTGTATGCTTCGTGTTTTGATTCATACGGGAAGATAACTCAGTTTGAGAAAGTTGTCAATTGCTTGAGGACAAGCAATTTTGAGAAGGGCGGATTGTCATGTCCCCTCTTGGATCGTTATATACATATATACGGAAAGAAAGAGAGGGATCCAAAAGGAAGAAATTATTATTATTAATTAATATAATAATTACCAATGAATGATTATTTACAATTCATTAATTAAATATTATTTATGAACATGATTTAAATATTATCTATTATCAACATAATTTATAATGAATAATAATACAATTAAAATACAAAGAGGAAAATAATAATAAAAAATAAATATATACATATAATAATAATGATATAAATAATAATAAAATATAATATAAATGAGTCGAGATTATTTAAATACAACCCTCGGCTATACCATTACGTAGGCATGAAGAATGAAAGGAGTTGAAACGCCGCTATTTATTATTAATAATTAATAATTAACACAGAAACTATTGGGTGATGGGCGTCGTACGGTAATATGAAGAAAGGAGTGATAACATGAAAGGAGGAAGAGACTATGCTTAAAATGTATTAAGAAATTTAGACAATGATTAGTCAAAGGGACGATATATAGCTTGGAATGATAATTACATTAACAACGACTATGATATAATAATTAAAGGAAGGAGCGATATATACAAATCCATATTTGCAAACAGTAACGGGGGTGACACCGATTAAGGGAATACAATAGTCATTTGTATATTAAAGAGAGGCGATCTATTGTGGAGAGACACGGTTAGAGAAAGACGTGTCTCTTACACATTTAAGGGATACAACCATTTGGATTACAAGATCTATAATATGAATCGAATCCCATTTTGAAGAAAAAGGAGGTGCATAATACATATGTTGGATATATGAAGTTTGCTAATGATATTATGCAGAATTTAATAATAATATTTATGTAGACTGCAATATGTATGACAGACATTTAATTTCCTTATTGTGGCAGACCAGATCTAACACATGTCAGGTTTGTCCACTCTTACAACCAGAATTATAATAACTAATGTTTTTAAGCAGTGGGATGTTTATATATATATATATATATATATATATATATATATATATATATATATATATATATATATATATATATATATATATATATATATATATATATATTCAAATCAGAATAAGGAATAATATAAATATTGTAAATATGGGTAGGTATTGATAATAATAAATATTAATATCATAATTACTATTAATACAATACTTTTAGAGATCAGTAATAATTCATATAATTAGTAAATAATAAATACATAAATGGTTTATAAATGAATCAGAACAAGATTAATTGTTTAGTATGGTAAGGGATGTCACAGAATATATATGTAAATAAATATAAGTAATAAATATTTTAATATATATATTAATGAATATAAATAATGAATAGCTTAATATATATATTAATGAATATAAATAATGAACATTTGAATACATATGTTAATGAAAGGTTCTTAGATATGTATAAACATAGGTAATGAATACATATCAATGAATAGTAGGAATATATGTTAAGAAATAGATGTGAATATTGGATAATGGGCATTTTTCTGAATATATGTTAGGGAATACATGTTAAATTAGGAATATGTAAATGTGGATTATGGAATGGAAAATAGTAATAAAATGCAAAATGTAATATAAATGTGATTATATGATGGAGGCTATAGGGAGCAAACTCCCTTAGTCTAAGGGAGGGATTATGATAATCCTTAGGGCAGTATATATACTGAACATTGATATGCATATGTATGACTTGGTTGATTAAGTTCAACCAAGAAGAGACAGATCTGGCCAGTCCCCTCTAAGGACTTGGATGATGGGATGTATCACCCAAGGCAAGGAATGGACATAGGGTCTTCCTTGGATGGTTTGGGTGTAAGAGATTACACCCAAGACAGGAATCAAATTAACCTTCGATTTCCTAGATGGCTTGGATGTAAGAAATTACATTCAAGACAGGGATCAAATTAACCTTCGATTTCCTGGATGGCTTGGACGTAAGAAATTACATTCAAGACAGGGGTCGAATTCACCTTCGACTTCCTCGAGGGCTTGGAACCAAGATGGGTTCCAAGAAGGTGAGCTTCACGACCGCCTAAGGACATACTTTTGTATGGCATTCATATCATTTTTATTGGATGAGAATTGTGATTATGTTAATTAAGTATTTTAAAGTTAAATTGCAAGTTGATTATATATATATATATATATATATTCGTTGTATTCTAACAATCTATTTTGCGGGTTAGTGATCCCTAACTAGTAGGGACATTAAAAATATCCCCACCTACAGATTGGCGACGGTTTATATGACAAGGGATGTTGACTGTGAGATCCCCAGATAGGCATGACAGGTTTAGGTTTGTTCAGGGTAGGGTTTGGCCAACGGAATACACATGGTCCTATAAATAATATATGTGAATTAGATGTTGGGAAATTGGTGATCCATGGAGTTTTCATGGACATTGATTTGTTGACCCAAATTGCAAAAAAATATGTCCCTATCACTAGGACTGTGAGGAATGTAAACGGGGGCCCCCTAATTGAAATCACTGATGATGAACTCACAAGGGTATTTCGGCTGAATGAAGCCTCAAGTTATTTAGAAGCCATTGATTTTGAAATGCTCAAGAAGGTATATGATGCCCAAAAGGATCATCTTAGGAATGGGACATTGAAGGAATTTTTTGCAAAGATAGGAGGGTTAACATTGGTAGGCCCGAGCACAATGGAGCCTGTCCCTATGAATTTCTTCACTTTAAGGGCTAAGGGTGTATATTGGTCTCTATGTCAAATTTTCGGAGAAGATGCAAAGAATGCCATGCCAACTCATTATATGCTTATGATGGCACAAATTTTGAACCCGTCTTTAGCAGTAGCATATGATTTTGCACCTTATCTTGCAGATGTCATTCATGAGGGTTTAATTGGGATAAATAATGCTAAAGTGGATAGACCTTTTGGCTGGTATTCCATGTTGATGCATATGTTCTTGTTTAAAGGCATGGAATATTTTGGAAAAGATATGGACCTACTAAGAGAAAGGGATGGTGAAGACATGCCAGTTTAGTTATGGAGTGCAGATCTATCTTGGGATAGAGAAGATGCTAGCTATCTGAAATTTGATAGATGCTTTGCATCTAAGATTAGAATTCTTCTGTGTCAAGAGAACCCTAGGATCCCAAAGGCTCTCCTTGAATTCATCAGACCTAAGGAGTTTGTAGAGAGCATCAAGATTTTGCACAATTGGGGTGACATAATCTTATATCCCATTTCCACCATTTTCAGAGTATATGGTTTCAGGGGAACCCCATATTTGCTCCTCTATCAGGTCCCTTTGAAGATTGGTATTGCTGAGATTATGAGGCAAATTGGAGGACTACAAGAAGCAGAGCTGATGAATAAAGGAAGAGGGACAATCTTCCCAAAAATCACCATGGCACATCAATTTGTAGTCACCAAAGGTGGTTGGCTACATTTTGAGAAGTTCCTTCAACCATACAGATTATCAACGACAGTGGCTAGGTTTGCTAATCCTGAAGACTTATTCAATGGTATGTTTAGGAAGAAAGTCAGGTGCGAGGGCAAAATTCATCAATTTCACTTCCCTGAAGATCTGATAAGAAATGAATTTAATTTGGATGAGCATGAAGTGAAACAGGAAAAATGGTTGGCATACAAGAAGACCCTTGATTTTGTCCAATTTTTTGACAAGAATTATGATCCTTTGAAAAGATTTCACCCATTTGAGGAGAGGATCAATTATTTGATAGGATACTTTGAAGATGCAATGCACACTCTCAATGAGAAGAAGGATGTTGTAATGAAGGCAGACCCTGAGAAAGCAAAGCTTGTCTTGACTAAGCACGCTTTGGCCAAAGTCATTCCCCTTGGAGAGTATGTAATGTATAAGAAATCGGGATATAATGTGGTAATGCCTAGGAGGGATGAACCTTGTACATCAAAGGGAAAGAGGCCAATGGAGGTTGCCCTTTAGTTAGAAGCTTCCCCAAAAAGGCAGAGGTTGGAAAAAGAGGCAAAGTCAAGTGAATCCCTATATTCTCCTTCTCAATCCCCATTATTTATAGGTGATGAGCAGTTAGTTGCTGAGCAATTACTGCGACTAGGAAATTTAGGGGAGATTGCATGTACATATGGAGAATTGCAAGAAGGGATGCCAAAAGAGCCAGCAAGTGCCAAAATGGACCTGACTAATGAAGAATTTGTAGGTAGAGAACTGGATCCTGTCATTAAGCAAGCCACTGATGAATTTTTGGTTGATAACAGTTTTGTAAAGACAGGAGCCTTTTTGCAATTTCTTTGGCGAAGGCATATAGGGCAGTTTAAAGAAAGGTGTGAAAAGGGGAAAGTTGAACAACCCCATAAGGATACATCTATTGTTGAAGCATAAATAAAGCAAGAAAAGGTGAGAGAGTTTGAAGCAATTACCCCTGAGCAAGGGAGAAAATTGATTGCAGATGTTGGAGTGCTAATTCTCCCAGAATGGGACATAGCCGATGCAATAGTTTTTGATACAGGAAGGAAGGAGACCAAGCCTTTAGAGGGAATGAATTACAGTATTGACCATGCAGCCCTTGTAATGTGGTCACTTAAAAGAGAGGAAAATAAAAGGAGAGATTTCTCAGAATCTAATTACTCAGAGGGCATGATTGTGAAAAGAGTCAGAGACACAGGGGTAGTAGAAGCTACTAGCACGACCTTAGAGTCTGCTAAATTCGGCATGGCAGTGGCTAAAAAAAAGGCCAAGGAGAAAACTGATCTCCATGTGAAATTAGAGGTAGTCCTAAAGGCTTATAATCAAGCAAAGCTTGAGCTAGCTTCTAAAGATGACTCTATTGCAGAGCTGAAGAATAAATTGGAAGGACAACATCAAAGGGGTGAGTCTTCCCAGCTAATGATTGCTTCTTCTCCTACTAATCCCCCTCCTTCCAGCCCAATTATTGAATTCCCTCCTTCTCCCATGACTCCTGGTTTCCAATCAACTGAGAACATTTAGGATGAGATTGAGAGATTGAGGCAAGCTCAAACAATTTTTGCAAATAAGTATGAGGAAAAGATCAGGGATACTGTTTTGAAGTTTGCCGATACTATTGGGCCAACAATTGTGCATATATGTATGGGAAGGGTAATGAGTCTTTTAGATTCTTTCAAAGAAGAAAAGGCTACTTTGGAGCCAATTTTGGATAAATGGACCGCCAGAGAGGTGGATTTGAAGACTATATATTCTTTGTCCTAGGGAGAAGAAGTTGTTGATGTCATAATCAGACCTACTTGTGAATTAGCAAATGAGTTGTCCAGGTTTGCGACAGATGGAGTTAACATCGAAAGGAGGGCAAACTTGCACCAAAAGGAATATGCAAGTGAAAAAATTGAATTGTTTCCTAGAGGTTTTTTGAGCGCCAACAAGATAAAAGATAAAGAAGTATGGATTGAGGAGCTGGGTCATAAATTGTGTCAGAGAATTAATAACATTATAAACATGGATGATACTTCTTTATTTATTCAGACTATTGAGGAAATTGAGCAAATAAAATCACATTTCGGCTTTTTGGAGAATGAAGTCAAATATTTGACAAAATCATGGAAGAGTTGGAACAAACTGAAGAAAAAAACCATTAAATTCTCATGGCCTGATGATGATACATTCAAAATATGGGAAACCAAATATATTTTGAAAGAAGCAGAAGTAGAGGAAGGTCCCACTGATGCGCTGACATGTGGCAGTTCACAGGCAACCTGATCTGCAGAGGAATACTTTTTAGAATCAGTTGCGCTCCTACTGCTACAATATTTTGTAATTGATGTAAGTTTTTTGGGGGAATTATGGTTAGGATAGGAATATTTTGTAGGGAAGTCTAAAGCTTGTTGCATCCTATTTTCTATAAGTGGATACCAGGACTACATAGAATGGGGATCGCAAGAATTTTGTATGAAAGCTCTGGCAAAATATATACATGTTTTTGTTTTGGCATTTTGGAGGATCATTTTGTGTCTATGTAAAACTTCGATGAGAGAATATTAATATACAATCAGAACATTTATGAGCCCAAATCTATGTTGTCTTTGTGTTTGTATGCTTGTTATCATTTTGATTAAATGATCTAGGATTGTTTAGTTGTCTCCAAAAGCATGGGATCTCAAGAATCTCTTTATCTCCGGTGAATGCCCTTGAAAAGAAATGATTATGATAGTATATTCAAAATAAGAATGCTTTCAGGACTTTAAAAGAAATATGCGAAGATCAGTTCATATAGAGTTTGGAAGAATGTTTCTCTATCAAGGACCTTAAATGTATGGCCAACCAAGACCCTAAAAGATAAATAACAGACCAGTGCCTCTATCCAGAGATATTTATGACACTTTGTGGACAAAAAATCTTATCAAATCTTATCAACTATGAAGGTTTCAGTATGTGTTACACAAACAATGAAAAAACCAATCTCATATTTAATGTAACAACATGTGATGGCTCATCATAGCAAATCAAATGACCGATTTATCAAGAGGACGAAGATAACTCATCAACACAAAAACATGCACAATATTTAGAAAAGAGAAACCATGAACCTTGTATATTAATCCTTAGGAAATTATTGCATACATAACATGTACTTGAAAATACTCCATTATAGTCTGTGTGCACATAAAGATACTTCTTCTTCCTATAGACTTCACTAATACATATAACTTGTAGTCCTTCCAAGCAGTATATATTTTCCCTGAATCCTAGATGCCTTTACATACAAAATGACTCATTATAAATACACATGCTAAGAGATGTGAATGAAAGGACACACCCTTTCATTATCCTAAACAACTAACTAAACAACAACTAAATAACCTAACTAAAACATCAATTGCACTACAAACACAAAACTAAACAATGACTTAAGATTTTCGATCGAGCCGCTGTCCGCACTTCTAAATGTGCTGCAAATAGCCTGCATCTCTGTAGGTTGTTGCGTTGAATATTGCATCCTTGGTTGCATTCTCGATCATGTAAAAGTTCTCCAACTGATCGGTTGTATCATTCATATCAAGAATATCTGCCCTGGCAATGGCTTGGGCTGCACTAAGTAAAAACCTACACTCAGAGAGCCATACAGTTTTATCCTTAATCACACCTGCATCATCTACAAAACTGGGAACCCCATGCTGAACAATTTGCTGGCACTCATCAAATTCATATCTCAATTCCTTCATAAATTCATCATGTGTGACAAGCAAACCCTGAACCTTCTTCTTTACCTTTTCCTTAGTCGATGCATCTTGTAACAACAGGTTGAGTCTATCTCGAATTCTGGTATTAGAAACCATATTGTCCATGTTCTTCTGATATAAATCCTAGAATTCGTTCAATGCCTTCTCCATGTTATCATATCTTTTACTTATCAATACACAAGCAGTATCAACCTTGATGCCCTTCATCTCCCTCTTCAACTCAGTGTGTTCATAAGCTAGTTTTCCAAATTTCTTCTTCCAGTGGCCTCCTGAATCAGTAATTTGAGGGATCGAATGCCCACTCCTCTTAAGGGTTTCCTCATATAAAGCCTTATATTTATTTTTCTCTGCTATCTCATGTTTCATCTAATCCTTATTGAATTTTGAGATATTAATGCCTATGTCAGCAATGACCATATGATCTACTTCTCCAACTTTCAGGGTCATCATGTGACCCAAAAAATTATCCACATCTATGATTTTTGGCCTTTTATTTGGGGGGTACAATGCCCATAACAACATTGCTTGTTCATCCGGATCATATCTCGATCCAATGAATATATCATTAAACCCTTGGACATTCAACTTGATGTCCTTATTGTCTGAATGTAACAGACTATCAAAAATAAAAGATGCACTCAAATCCCATCATGGGAAAAGAATAATACCTGCCTTTGCTAGCAACTGCCTTCCTCTATGAGGGGTCATTGTCTCTATTTTTGCATCAATATTAACTTTAAGCTTCTACAACATTTCCTCCTCATTCTCTGGTGTGATATTTGGCATTGCTTCCCCCAACTTCTTCCCTTTGAAGTGGTATAAAAAGGATTTAAACTCTTTAGACTTGATGAACTGATCATCTGAAACAAATGAAGTGTGTTATGTCATCCTCTCATCTGTTTCTGTATTTAGCACAACGAGGAGCTTATCCTGTGCTTCTGGTTCTTTCTCTTTCTCAGGTGCACAGAGCTTGGAAACCACTTCGTTCTCCCCTGAATCACTTTGAGTTGGGTCTCCCTCCATGTTTTCTAGTCTTTATCTTCTCTCCTTCAGTTTCTTCTCCAAGGTCTCCATAACCTCTGCAAGCTCCTCCACTTCCTTATTTTTACACATGTCTTCAAACTCATCCTCCCGATGAAAGTAATCTCCCAACTCTTGTCTCTTCCTGCTTGTGTGGATGTAACCCTCAGTATCATAATGCGTTCTAGACATGTGTTGGAACAGACAGTATTCATCCACCAGCTTCTTGTCAGTAACCTCATATGCTCTGGTAGATACAATTTTAAAATCCTAGAAATGAAGTGTACCAGGGAGGAAGGCTTGCTTGTGTGCACCTCCAAAATGCTTGGCATTAGACACACTTAATTGCCTTACAATTTCCAAAAAGGCAATCCTGTCCAGTGGAGGCTTCGGTAGCACATAGGGGTAACCTTCAAATCCATAGCACTGAATAAAAGTGAAGTTTTGGCATGAGTACCAATCACCCCAATTGTGATTAACCTTTGGATTTTTGTGCTCGTGAGGCATAAGAAAATTCTTGACATCCTCAGAAAATGATCCCCGCAGAGGCTCACCAAAGAGAAAGAAAATTGGCTTAACAAAGAATTCCTCAAATTTGAGGTAATGAAAATTTACATATCTGTAATCTCAAAGAGAAACCCACAACTGCACTGGTTGATCCTGTCCATTCTTCCCAACTGTATTTACATTCAAACCTTTTGACCATAATCCTCTAAATCTCCCATAAAATAAAATAACATGCATTAACAACGAATAATGTTTGAAGTGTTTGTCTAGATTTTCATTCAAGATCAGGAAGCCTTCATGAAGCCTATCCACCAGGTATGAAGCAAAATCAAAATCTTTAGGCTCGTGTCTCTGAATATCTGCTGCTAAAACCAACGGTCCTATGTTTGCTACATTGGGAGCTTCAACTCCTCCAACCTGACCACATGCCATATAGGTGTAGCGTCCTAAAATTGCGACACTTGCAATTTCGACTGCATTTGGGTCTTCACGATGGCGATGCAACACGGAACCTGAATGGAGACCCCGAAACTTGTTCATGACATCAAAAACTGCATTTTTCAGCACCCTGGCCTGATCCTCCTTGCACCCTGCTGCCCCTGGAGGTGGGACCATGGCGCCCAGCGCCCTGGTCCCTGGCCCTATTTTGGGCCCGGTCTCTTTTGGGGCTTCGGGTCTTTATGTTTTCAAATTGGAAAATAATGTTTCTTGGTCGGCCTAAGGTCGGGAAAATCAGTCTTTCAACCCTAATTGACAAGTATATAAACTACATTTCATCTCCCATTTGAAAAAGAAAAAAAAAAGGCGGAAACGATATTCAAACATTCAAGCATTCAAGCATTCAAGCATTCAAGCATTCCTTCAAGCAATTGAGCATTCTAAGTCTCCATTCAAGGATAAGTGTTGCATTCAAGACAAGGATTCAACCATTGAAGAGGAGATCACATACAACATACAACATACTACATACATTACACCTTCGCATGTAAGAATACAAACATTCTTACAACAAGGTATCAGTACTTGTTTACATTACAAACATTTACATTTACAGCATTCTCATTTCTTGGTTAATTCCAAAACCGGGGTTTGACCTAAAGGCAAACCCCTCATCCCTAACCCCCCCAATCGTCCTCTCTTTTCTGTGTGTAGGTTGCAGGTACGCGGCTATAATTGAAGATCTGGAATCCTTGTGCAGAGACGAACAGATCCCCCTTCGTTTCGCGGATTTTTCGGAGGACCGTGTGCACGTTGGGCGCCATCGTCCCGTCAACTTTCGCTCAAATTTGCAGAACAGCACCGTCTCGACATTTTACTGCTAATTCCAGGTCTGCAGCTTCATCCCATATCCCTATCTCTGTTTATAAGCAAATCTTTCCTACTTTACATGCATTCCTAGTTCAATCTTTCTATCTACATTCTTTACAAAAGAGGGTATCCTTGATGTCTTAACCCTTGAAACTCATATAGAATCCAATCTTGCATTGCGTGGGATTGGATCTTGTGGGTTTCAACCCCTCTTTTGAATGTAAAGTCTCCCCTAAGTGAAAACCATCAACCCTAGTGACTCTCCCTTCTCTCTCCTTGGAGTTGGGGAGGGGAGAACGACTAGGGTTCGATTTTTCCGCTTTACATTTTGGTGAACCCGATGTGAACATCCTCCTTCTGATTATTCATGGTTAGATCTGAAAATTTTGCTTTCCTAATTATATTTCCATGTTTGATCTTTTGCAAATTTTAGAGGTTGATTGCATAAAAAACCCTAAAATTTTATTTTTAGTAATTAAACTTGTGAAACGTTTAATTGTTAATGCTTGTTTCAGATCTACCCTTCTATTGCAAATTGTCAATTCATATTTGTGCTTTAATTCTGAAAATTAAGTGGTTAAATGTCAAAATCCTAATTTTTAAGACCTCCTTGATTCAACCTTTGACTGATAATTTCACTAATCAAAACACTTCCAAATCGGCTGTAACTTTGGATTCCGCAATAAAATTACAATATCTTTCATCCCTGAAAATTTGGAAAAAAGTTGCGAGGACCGTGTGCACCCTGAGCGCCATCGTCCCCGATATTTTTTCCGAAATTTCGAGAGCTAGATCTTACTGTATTTTTTTGCTAAAATCCAGAATTTTGGCTGATTTTATCAATTCTAACACTTTCAAAATTAAAGTCGAAGTTGGTCTAGCGATTGCTCGGATTGAGGCTTCTAATCATTCAAAAATTGTTGAAATTGAAATTTGTATCAAAATTGTGTTTCTTACAGTCCTAAATCTGAAAAGTGTGTTAGCATTCATTCGAAATTTCAGTGCTTTATTCAAATTTTTGCAGTTTGTGACTTTTGAAATTAAGTGTTTAATTAAAACAACCTTGATTTCCACTTTCAAATTCGAATTTTGCATGAAATCGAGTCAACTTTTAAATTTCAAAACTTGCATTGCTTTTAGCATTCCCTCTAAAATCATAAAATTCAAAATTTCACTTTCTCTCTCTTCTTCAAAATTCAAATTTTACATTTTTCAACAATCTTGGTAGGGTTCAATTTTAAGATTGCAACTTTAATTTGGCCTATCTATAGATCGTGAAATCACTCAATTTTTTCAGATCAGCTTTAAATTCATCATAACTTTCATCCCTGAAAATTTTGAAAAAAGTTGCGAGGACCGTGTGCACTCCGTTCGCCATGGTCCCGGACATTTTTTCCAAAATTTCGGGAGATTGTCCTGATTGCATTTAACAGCTTAAATCTAGGAGATTGGCTGATTTTATTGCAATTTGCTACCTCTAAAATTTAAAATCTTCTCTCTTTCTTTAGTGCATGAGTTTTACAACAATAAGCCCTACTTACACTATTCCCGTTAGACGAAGCCTTAGAATTAAGTCTTTCCAAGGTTTAATTACTGAGGAGATGGAGCCTAATTTGAATGGCCTTTTTAACAAGGACATGAGTAATTCCTCTAATCCTCTTAATGATGAAGAAGCTCTCCATGAGGTTTCTGTAGAACAACTTTCGAAATTGGATAACCAATTTGATGATTTTCGACAATGGATGTCTCAGGAATACCCTGATAGTGAAGCTCTTTCATTAATTGAGGGTCTAAAGCGTATGGTTCAAAGTGATAAGAATGGAATTGATATTTTGCGTGGTATTGCACACATTGTGGATTCGAATGTGATGCCTATGAAGAGTTGTGCCAAAACTTTAGGTTATACACAACCTCCTACTCAAGTTAATCATTCTATTCCTTTGACAATTCCTATTGCTAGTATGCCTACTTTTATATCAAACATAATGACTACTTCAATACAAGACATTCCTCCTATGATCACTAATCATGGGGGCAATCCCTCTTCTTCAATTAACCCTCTTCCTTCATTCAATCTAACTTCTTCATTCATTCCTTCAATGAGTGTTCCTCTTATATCTCCACAAATGAACATGATGCATGGGGGCAATTCATTTAACCATTCCATTCCTCCTTGTAATGTTCCTCCTTTCCAATCATCTCCTATGACTAACTATCATAGTGTCCCACCACCTTACTCTCTACCTTCTTTCAATAACATAACACATCCATCACAATCTAACACGTCTAATATGAACTCTTCAACTGAAGCGACCATTAACAATCTTGCACAAACTGTCTCTTCTTTACAGCAACAAATTGCCTCTATGAATCAATCTAAGTTTAGTGTGCCCACATTTGATGTTGCAAGCCCACTTTCTCTTGACATTGTTCGAGCTATTCCCCCTAAACATGTTGAAACTCCACATTTGGAGCTTTATAATGGTAAGGGTGATCCTCTAACACATGTTAAGACCTTTCAAACAATATGTACTGATTTTGCTTATGACCAAAGGTTGCTTGCAAAACTGTTTACTAGAACATTAAGAGATAAAGCCCTACAATGGTATTGCTCGTTGCCTTCTTATTCTATTACTTCTTTCGAACAACTTGCAAATGCTTTCATTCAACAATTTCAAAACAATATAAGTCCTAAAGTTACTTTGATTGATTTAATGCATTGTAAACAAGGTGTTAAAGAAAAAGTGACTGATTTCATTGGTAGATATAAGCATTTGTATGCTCAAATTTCTTTTCCAGTGCCTGACAATGATATTCAAAGAATCTTTATTTCTAATTTACAAAAAGATATTAGAGAAAAACTCTTGTTTTCTGAGTTTACTTCTTTCCAACAGTTGTGCGCAACTCTTCACAATTATCAACTGACTGTGAGCCAAATGGAACAAGCAAATCCTATGGCTCCGAGTGATAAGGGTGATAGTAGTCAACAACCATTTGGGAAGTTTAAACCGAACAGAGAGTCCATTAAATTCAATGAAAACATCATTAACAACAATGTGAATGCAGCATCAGGTGTGCCTCCTATTTCTAAGTTTTTCAAGAAAGAAAGAAAGTTTACTCCTTTGAATGAATCATTGCATAGTATTATGAATAAGTTATTGGAACAAAATGTGCTTACTCTTCCTCCTATAAAGCAAATAGATCCTGCAAAGATTAATTCACCCTATTTTGATAACAAATTTTTTTGTCAATTTCATCGTCATCCTGGGCATGATACTGAAAAATGTTTTGCTTTAAAGGGTAAAATTCAAGATTTGATTGATAATAATACTATTTCTGTTTCTGGAGTGAATGATAAAGGCAACACATCTGTAGCTCCTCCTAACCAAAATCTTCAGATTTTTACTGATCCATTACCTTCTCATACCTCTAATGCGATTGATACTACTGATTCCTCTGTCTCACCTGATGATCTTGTGTCCATGACTCCGAATGTGATTAACTTTGTAGAGCAGCAGAAAATCCCTAAAGAACCTTCCATCACCTTTGATTCTAGTGAAACTATCAGGGCACCTGATGGTCCTTTATATATAGTTGCAAAAGTCAAGAATACACCTTGCCGTGGAGTGCTTATTGATCCTTCTTGTATGGTTAATATCATTACTGAAGAATTTGTTTTTACTTTGCAATTGAATCAAGTGATCTATGATGAAACAAATGTGGTTGTGAAATTATTTGATGCATTTTCTTCTCCTGCAATTGGTTCTATTACATTACCTATTGAGGTCCATAACAAATCCCTTGATGTGGACTTTGCTATTATTCCATCATCCGAACAATTTCGTGCGAAGCTAGGCTATCCTTGGCTATCTTCCATGAAAGTTATTGCTTCTCCTATTCACAAGTGTTTGAAATTTCCCCATAATGGTGAAGTTGTTACTGTCAATCATAGTCTCTTTAAACCAGCTGAAAGAACTTCTAGCGTTCCTATTGATTACTTTTGGCCTAAACAATTCCAATCTCTTCCTCCACGAAGTGATCATCTTTTTAAATCTTATCAAAAGTGGAAAAAAGATATGATCCTATCTCTAAGTGAACCTAGAACACCCAAACTTGGCATTCCTATCATTCTTGAGAAGGAAGTTCTTCCTTTGAAAGATAAAACTAATGTCTTTCCTCAAGAAGATTCCCAACCCATTCCTATGAATGTGACTATGCCTATATCTAATAAACTTCCTAAAAGTAGACCTATACCTCCTCGTCATGATGGACTTGGTCTCCTTCCTAAACCAAATATTCCTCCCTTATATGGAGCAGTTCCTCCTCCTTCCTCTTATGGAGAGAAGAGACCTTCCTCTTCTCCTATTGTTCAACCTAAGAGACCATAACCTAAACACCCAAGTGATAAGGATGAGAACATTCCTCCTCCTCAATCTTCGCAACTTCCTACTAAGACTAGACGAAATCGTTCTGCACGTGAACGCCGACAAAAGCGTTGTCTTAGAGCTCAGGCAACTGCTTCTCAAACTTTGCAATCCCCAAAAACACCTTCAGCCAGTATTATTCCATTTTCTCCTCAGCCGACGATTGAGCCGAAATCTCCTAAACATAAGATGCATGATGGTCTTGATCCTATGCGAGTTAAAGATCCTATTTTTATAAATCTTGATGATGATATAGATGAAAATGTTATTCATGATGAAAATGTTACTCCTGTTCATTTTGATAGTGAATATGAATATGTTGATGTTGATAACCATTTATCTAACGCATTTTCTAAAGCACTTATCCTAGCTCCTAGACAAGAACACCGTGGCTTGGGATATGAACATAGCCCTTGTTTGGATCTTGTGATAGCTCCATTTGCTGTGTTGGATGTTCCTCCTCTAGCGTGTTTCCTACCTTCCCGAAATATTGATCAGCAAGATCGGGGGGTAGATGACGTGCTAGACTAGTTCATTAGCATAGCAGACTCTCTCCTCCTCTCTTTTGTTACTTCTTCTATGTGTTATTCTCATTCTTCTATTTGTTGTCCTTAGTGTTGTCTACTAGAGGACGATGCAAAACATTGAGATCTCTTTTGGTCTCTCTCATGTTGACTCAAAAGACACACGTGTTCCCTTCTTCTAGGTGACCTTCCTTGATTGGGGAATGAAGAACAATTATGCATACATACATATGATATACATGAATTATCATACAACATACTGACCTCGAGGAAAGCGAAGTCACCTTGTGCTTTGTGTTTTGTGTCTATTATCCTTGGGCTTATCTCACACTTGGGGGCTAAATCCTTGTGATAACGTGCTCCTTTCCTTTCTCATTTCTTATATGTATCACTACCTTAAAGCAATCACCCCCGGTGAGGCGTGTGCGATCGCTTTAACGTAGGGGGACATATATCCCGTTCATATCTTTTCAAGTTACTTGAAAATTTCTTGACAAATTTAGCTTTGCCTTGAAAATTTTTGATATCTTTCTTGCATGACTCATAGTGAGGGAACCTTACTACTGACAGTCATGGTTCTCCCTCGTGATCTTCCCTTTTACTTTGTCAATCGAAGTCGTAAGATCCTTAGTCCACTGGGGGCTTGGTGTATCTTGCCTCCTTGACGTGGTGAAAGTTTTTCAATGTTGTTTCCTTGTACTTTACCGGAAGTATGAGCGTACGCTTATACTCCCGCTAAAGTGGGGGCTAAATGTAGCGTCCTAAAATTGTGACACTTGCAATTTCGACTGCATTTGGGTCTTCACGATGGCGATGCAACACGGAACTTGAATGGAGACCCCGAAACTTGTTCATGACATCAAAAACTGCATTTTTCAGCACCCTGGCCTGATCCTCCTTGCACCCTGCTGCCCCTGGAGGTGGGACCATGGCGCCCAGCGCCTTGGTCCTTTAGGACTAGGGCGCCCAGCGCCCTGGTCCCCCAGGACCATGGCGCCCAGCGCCTTGGTCCCTAGCCCTATTTTGGGCCCGGTCTCTTTTGGGGCTTCGGGTCTTTATGTTTTCAAATTGGAAAATAATGTTTCTTGGTCGGCCTAAGGTCGGGAAAATCAGTCTTTCAACCCTAATTGACAAGTATATAAGCTACATTTCCTCTCCCATTTGAAAAAGAGAAAAAAAAGGCGGAAACGATATTCAAACATTCAAGCATTCAAGCATTCAAGCATTCAAGCATTCCTTCAAGCAATTGAGCATTCTAAGTCTCCATTCAAGGATAAGTGTTGCATTCAAGACAAGGATTCAACCATTGAAGAGGAGATCACATACAACATACAACATACTACATACATTACACCTTCACATGTAAGAATACAAACATTCTTACAACAAGGTATCAGTACTTGTTTACATTACAAACATTTACATTTACAGCATTCTCATTTCTTAGTTAATTCCAAAACCGGGGTTTGACCTAAAGGCAAACCCCTCATCCCTAACCCCCCCAATTGTCCTCTCTTTTCTGTGTGTAGGTTGCAGGTACACGGCTGTAATTGAAGATCTGGAATCCTTGTGCAGAGACGAACAGATCCCCCTTCGTTTTGCGGATTTTTCGGAGGACCGTGTGCACGTCGGGCGCCATTGTCCTGTCAACTTTCGCTCAAATTTGCAGAACAGCACCATCTCGACATTTTACTGCTAATTCCAGGTCCGCAGCTTCATCCCATATCCCTATCTCTGTTTATAAGCGAATCTTTCCTACTTTACATGCATTCCTAGTTCAATCTTTCTATCTACATTCTTTACAAAAGAGGGTATCCTTGATGTCTTAACCCTTGAAACTCATATAGAATCCAATCTTGCATTGCGTGGGATTGGATCTTGTGGGTTTCAACCCCTCTTTTGAATGTAAAGTCTCCCCTAAGTGAAAACCATCAACCCTAGTGACTCTCCCTTCTCTCTCCTTGGAGTTGGGGAGGGGAGAACGACTAGGGTTCGATTTTTCCGCTTTACAATAGGTATATTGCAAATATTTCTTGAAAATAGTCATATCATAAGGAGGACCATCTTGCTCTGTTAGCCTCCCCTTCTCTACTTTGTGGATAGTGAGGTTCCAACCCTGGTATGTAGTATCCATTTTCCTGTATTCCTCCTCCAAATCCACAAAAGATAAAGGCACATTCACATCCAGATCTACTACAAAGACTTCCTGAATTGTGGCTACTGCGAAATGCACTAAAGCGGTCCTGTCGGGCAACAAAATGCATCACTTGTTTGTATCATAATGTCTTACCAAGAGCTTCAATAAATCAATATTTACAAAGACATTAGGTACCACGAGTTTACCTAAATTGGTACTCCATGGGTTTGAAATTGGCATAGGCTCATCCCTGCGGAGGTAATGAAAAAGAAATAGCTCGTGCCCATGCACTATTGTGAGTACATCTCCAATTTCTCTGTATCCGTCCTCCAACTGGTCGCGAATAGGAAAACTTACCTTAGCTCTACGTGACCTAGCTCCTGGAGAGCCCATTTGATCTATCATGTCTTGATTTAATTTTCTTCGGGCCCCACTTACTTCACCATTCGATTTTTTTGTCGTGGTACTGGATATTTCAACAACCTTTCGCTTCCCTTTTGAGCTTGACCCTTCCATCTCTGCAAATTCCTTTACTCTACGCTCAACAACTCATAATATTTCTCAATAAACACCTAATATCTTTCTGCAATAACTTTGTACAAAATGTTGTTATGCGACATTGGCTATATATCCCAAGGAGTCCAATCTTGTACTTAATTACTACAATCTTGATGGATCTCCTTTGTGTGGCAATGGACCTACTCAATGGATGTATTTAATGGAATCCATTTTGTCAGTTTTTCACATCAAGACCTCCAATGGCTAATCGGCGAGACTTTTCCCAATGATTCAATTGTTTGGCGCCGTTTGTTATGCCTTTACTGCTTTTCACTGTCTGATCGACAAAAGCTATTCCGACCGACTTATCAGGTCTCAAGATAAAAAAAATTCTCCTATCCCAATGGTTCACTTTATCCCGATGGGAACTCCTTTAGTTTCGACTTTGCTTTTTGTTTTCATTCTCCATCGGCTTAACTCTTCCCGATGTATTCGCCTTTGGTTTTCTTTTACTTAACCCATCGGGTATCGACATAGTTCATTTTATGTCCTTCTGATGCCCCGATGATCTCAATATACCAATCCACATTCTGACTAAGTCCCTCGCGTTATCGACATAACTCACCCCGAAGAACTCCTAGCAACTCTCCATCCGCCTTAATAGTCCTATCGAGACTTGACATAGCATAAAATTTCTTCTTCTGATGTCCCGATGAGTCCTCACTTAATGTTTACTTTATCCGTATAATTTACATTGATATCCCCACAGACGCTTTTATCTTCATCGGGGGTCGGAATAGCCTTTTTCTATTCCTCCCGAAGTCCCGATGAGTCTCCGATGCACTTTTATGCTTTATATTTCCGAGTCTGTTTTATTGATATAGGTAATACCGATGGTTCCACCTTCCTATTCTCCATGTCATCGGGGATCGATCGATCTAACTATTTTTGCACTATCCCGATATGGTCTTTTTCTTCGAGGGCCTGCCTTCGATTCCCTTCAGTCATTGTGTATCGGGATAGACTTTTCTCATTACTTTTGATCTCCTGATGCTATATGTCCATGATCCACATTGCCTTATCATTGCAAGTTACACTGATAGGTTCATAAGTTATCGGTATAGCAATTTCTACACTTTGTCGATAAGTCGATACATGACAATAGAAAACAACGACCTTCTGCCTCATCGGAAAAAGCTATCTTGATGGTATGACTTTTTCAAGAGCGTGCACCGTGCTGAGTATTTTTTAAGTGCCTCAATGAATCCGACCTTTGATTTATTGTTATATGTTATGTCGATAATCCTTCTTTTGCTTGCCAGTGCTGTTTCATCAGGACTACTTATGCCAATAATTAAAATTTTACAATTTTGAACAAATGAGCCATCCACCTTGAATATTAGTGATCCCAACTATCCCACAGGGTCTGATACATACTAGAAAATAATCTCCCCGATGATGTATGTTATCCCGATGAGTCTTCTTCCTTTCTTGACTGGAATCGCTTTATCGGAGAAAGTCTTTCCGATAGAGTCACCTTCTTTATTTGGTGCATCGGGTATCATGGTAACATAAATTAGGACCTCTCAACAACCTGATGTCCTTGCTATGCATACATCACATCATTAGATATTGCCTGACCTGCTCTTTTGTCGGGCCCCACCTTGGTCGCGAAGCTGCGCTGGATAGCGTTCGTGCATGTCCATCATGCGGTATAGTGACAACCATTGGATTTGGATGTAACCTACAAGCCTTTTATCCTTTCATCCATCCAATAACCGAAGCTAGCCTGATGACCGAAGATGACTTCGTCGGGTCATCAAGATGACTTCAAACCTGCTACTCCGAGCTTCGTTAAGCTCCAAAATAGATCTTTCGTGCAACGTGTTAGCAACAGGTTAGTCAATCGCAATTGTTGATTACAAAATCAACGGTGTAAAATGGTCCACTAGCACATGTGTTAGTCAATCCGTATTGACGTTTTTGAGCCAGATTAGACGTGCAACGAACCTTTCATACAACGTGTTAGCGACAGGTTAGTCAATCGCAACCACTAATTGCAAAATCGATGGCACGTAAAACGTGCGACTAACACGCGTGTTAGTCAAGACTCATCGGGTATCGGTATAGCATATCAAAATCGCTCCTGATAGCCGATACCTACTCCAATATGTCGAGGTCATTGACAGAGGTTGTGCCGATAGAGCTCGCAGATTTTCTTGACACTGTTTCATCAGTCAGAGTTAAACCGATGAGTATGAACAAAGGTCAAGTGAATTGGAGGCATATTTCGAACGACCGCGACTATTGTAGCTCCAAAATAGACCTATCGTACAACGTATTAGTGACAGGTTAGTCAATCACAACTGTTGACTGCAAAATCGATGGTGTAAAATGCACGACTAACATGCGTGTTAATCAATCTATACTATCTTTTTCGAGTGAGAATAGATGAATCCATTTCCAACACATACCATTGACATCTCTGAACATGTTCACAACCCTGCTCTATGGTGATCCTCCAAAAGTGCTTCTGCAATGAAACTAATTGTGAAGATGAGGATTGCCAGAATGCCATAGTACTCAACATTCCCTTCAATATGCCCAAGTGATGCTTTTTCATGAAGATACTGCAACATATCACCTGTACATACAATCCACCAGTAAATGCTCTTATGATGAAACTAAAAGTGTCCATATATAGCACAAAACCATTTTGTAAAAATATGTTCTAACAGGATGAAGGTCTAATAGTAAATTAGCTTTGGTCATTTGTGCCAAGCGACCAATATCATGGCAAACACATTTGACATCAACCACTATCTCAAAACACTATCACACTGAAGATATCATCATTGTGGCTATTTACTGTTGATGATATCTCTTTCTTTGTCCGAGATCACCTTTCATCTTTTTGGACAGGTGCACAGTATCTTTTGGGATACTTGTGACCAAAGCAATGGTCTTGGTTGAGGCCTAGAAAAATCCAACTCACTAAGACCAACCTTCTTCCAAGGGTTAGCAGATTTTGTATCCTAGAGCGGGGTCAAAAACTTGCATAGATAGAATGTAGGGAATAAATTTCTTGGCATATAAAATTTTCCAAACTTCCTAGTCATTTTTTCAACAACTCATGGTGATTTAAGTTGATAATCAATGTTGGAAAAAAATTTGTAGTGTTTGAGGGGCAGATTTTACATAGGTATCTGTAAAGTGGAAAATTTTGGGCTTAACAAATTCACCACATGGAAGGGAGAAATCACTAAGCCAATTTTCACTTGGAGGACTTTACATTCAAAAGAGGAGATGAATTTACTAGATCCGATCCCAAATGAGACAAGGATTGAATACTAAATAAATTGATTATGTTTGGAATGTATTTGACCCTCTTTTGTAAGTTGAATAAGTAAAATGTTGAAATTGAAAATAGTGAGCTACAGATTCTAGATTTCATTGTGCACTTGGATCTGAGAAGTATGACATGAGTTAGAGCTACTCTGCAAAAATAGCCAAAAGTAGCAGGGACCATGTGCTTAGACCAGGACACCCACCCTCTTAGTCCTCTGAATTTTTTGATTGTCGAAAAGGGTTTTTTCGTCTTTGTGTTTGAAGCTTATTTCCAGAGGTACAACTACGCACCTATTTCTTGCACATAGAAAGGAGGAGAAAAGGATTGGGAATAGGGGTTTGCCTAAGTCAAACCTCAATTTGAAATCAACCTTGAATGAAATACTGCAAATGCTTGAAATAAATGAGGGAAAGGGATACTATTAGATCATGATCCTTTGAATTTAATGGACATTAAATGTCTTTTGAACTTTTTATTTAATTTTTGTAATGTTTAATTTTTCAGGGCGATTGATTCTGGTTGCCCCATCGAAACTTAGGAACCAAATGCAAAAACAGAATCGAACAAAACAATGTATATTTGTATTGCTGCTGCTTTGTAGAGAAATGCCCTAGAAAATTCTGCAACTTCACTTTTGTAGAAAATAATTATAAAATAGGGCATCAATTAAATGTCCCCAGTGGTCCAAAAAATTGTTAAAATGTATTCGTTGGCATTCCAAAATTCAAATCCCAAAAGCAAATATCAAACAAAGACACATTACACCCACAAATGCAGAGTTTGTTCTCAAATTTTGAATTTATTGCTTGTCATCTGTTCTTTGGAAAAATCATGTATTTCCCAAGTTTAAATGGCGTCTACCAGAATTGAAGAATTTGACAAAGGCAAAATGATAAAATCAGGAAGAAGTGGCTACATGCTATCAAACGAGGTCAGCCAAATGAATTATCTTCACAGAATTTCATTACCTTGACAAAATCTCACTGACTGGTTTGCAAATAGGCAGGAGCCTTGGTGAAATTTATCCTGGTTTATAATACAAAGGTGCACATATTCTTGAGAGCTTTTTGGTTGCCATATTAGAACCTCCTTAAAGTGTACTTGCTCTAACATCTTTTGATTTGCTTGGTAGTCTTGCCCGGTTACACAAGTTTACAAAAATATGACTGCCCAAATGCCATGATTAGCAGAACACGTATGTTGCTCAGGGACTCGTCTGTTGCCCTTTCTTTGTTCTATATGAGAGTAACTTCTAAGCATCCCCTTCTTGTATTTCGAACTTTTAAATTTAGTGACAATCGAAAGTACTCATTATTGGGGGTTGTTTTTTTGGTTTGGAGGCATTGAGAGCTACGGTTGAAGCACTAGGATTGGAATCAGAGCATAGCATTTCTTTGCTTTGGGAATTTCAATTCATCAGTCATTCTGTCATTCTTCTAACTAGCAGACATTTGTTACCATGCATAATATGAAGCAATATCTCATTCGCAATCCCATTATTGCATAAAAAAATCATCAAATATCCAATTCTGATTCACTAAAAATTATTACTCTCTCATGACCAAAATTAGTGCCATATGAAAATAAGGCTGCCACAGAATTCTAATTCCGCCTAAAAGTCAACATTACTTTAAAGGAATCAAACAGTTATAACTAACATAAAAATCAATAGCTTTCAAAAGATCAAAAGCAATCTTGGTTATCTAACACCGGGAGGAAACTGACTGCCATAAATAGATATGCAGTGAGGGAAAAATATGCTAATAGTTTCAGTATGTATGAGTAAATGGTTGGAATGTGTAAATTCAATTGTTAATTAAACTCCTGTCTCTGTTCATTGTCATGCTGCCAATATTCATTGGTTAGTATTTATTGCTAGTCTTCTTTTATTTGGAAATGTCCTTTGCTTCCCCTCTTTAAATGGCACTCGTAGGGATTGAGAAAATGACTGCAAGCCATTATAAGCAAGTGAAATCCAAATGGCAGAAAAATTAACTTCGCTAATTATTAGATAGAATCCATATGTTCAACCAACAGAAATTTGTTACTTGGCAATGTTCACATAAGATGAAAGCAATATATCACTTGCAATTCCACTATAGCATACAAAAATGATTTATTATCGAAAATCAAATATGTAAACATTTACAGTCCTCCAATGGCTAAAAACAACACAAGTAACCCCTGCGGATGCATACATTTCAGGAAACTAAAGCAGAGTAATAATGCACATGCCCTCAATACAAGTAACACCTGGTAATGCATAAATTTTAGGAAACTAAAACAGAGTAAACACTACGTCCAGTAAGAATTGAATGACTTACTAACAATTAGATGATTGCACTGAGATTCATAACCTTACCCGTAAATACAATTATTCTAACTCAGGTAGATCTTTCATATGTTTCTACAATAAGCACAAAATTGTTCCACTGGAGGTAATTCTTGAAGAAACATGAAGCTAAGTCAGACAAATATGTCTTCTTAATACCAATACATTGAGTTCTCTATGTACTTTCCACGTATCCAATAGCTTGACACAGTAAAATATGCATATGAAGGCAAGTAGCAAGGGAAATAAGGTAGATGTCGCAGTTGCCAACAATCCTATCGCCCTGCTGCAAATTATGGAAATTGACACTCAGCGTGTGGGAGGGAGATAGTAACAAGTTTGACAAAGCATAGCCAGAACTACTAAACTATAACAAGAGACCAAAAAACATCTATATTGATTGAAATTACCTAGGTGACGTTTATTTTAACAGCTACTGGCTCGCATGTATTTCAACTAGATTCAAGGTTTTAGGGCATGGCAAATTCTGTTTTTATTTTTTAATTTACAAATATATGTTTTTTAAATGAAAAAAATTGGAATGCATAGATATTGATACAATTTTGGGTGGTAAATTATTATATTAAAAGAGTGTGTTAAATCAAAAGTTTTTGAAAAGTTTTTTTTGTAAATAATGAAAGATTGAAATCTATAAAATGTTGTAATAAAATATATATATATATATATATATATATATATATATATATATATATATATATATATATATATATATATATATTGTTTACAATTAAATGTATTTAATCAAATTGTAATTTTTTAATAGGTAAAAATAAAGCTTCAATTTTAATCATTTTAATATATACTATTTACTAGCGAAAATAGTTGAACTAATTATTCTAAGGTCAATTATTTTCTAATTGTACATTCAAAAGACTTGAGACATAATGAATGATCTAATACTAAAAACTACTAATATTTGTGATGATCAAATATAATAATCTAAACTACAGTTCTTCTATAAACATTTACAAAATATAACTTTAATCATTTCAAAATAGTTTTCCATATTGAAAATAAATGAATTACTCATCAAATTAATGATATCAAATTTTCACAATCTATAATTTTATAGTACTTTTCTTTCTCAATTAGATCGTGTGAGATTTTTTGGTTTCAATGTTTTAGATCACAGTACATGATCTATTATCAAGATAAAAGAGAGCTAAGACACACACACACATGAGATGACACTTATCTAATTGTACATTCAAATGATTTGAATCTTAAAATGATACAATAAAAAAATATACTATTATATTACCCTCGACAATGAAATGTAATCATCTATGCTACAACCCTTTTATTAACCCATAAATCATTCCATTAAATAGTATTCAAAATGAAAATAGATGATGTGTTAAATCATATTTAGAAAACTATTCCAAATTTGGTAGGAAAAAGTCTGGGTAAAAAATTGTACCATGTGGCACTGGAGATTTCGAGCTGTAAATTTTTGGTAGAAAAGAGTGACGAGATTAATGTTTTATTGTTTTTCAAAAACTCATTTTTTACAATTTTGGAATATTCACAAGCTTTATTTTGAAAACCATTATTTGAGTGGTATTGAGCTAATCTCATATATCTAAGTCACAAGTATTTAATTCAGTGCTTCATCTTTGTCATGGGCATTAATGGTTGAGTGTTAATTAACACATATGTATGTCAATTAGGTTTAAATATTTGCAAAATGGTTCTTTGTTGTAAAATAATCTTCTTTGGTTGCAAACAATAGTTTGCAATCTTCAACACTATTTCTGCTAGTTTCAAAATCCTTTTCTTCAATCTAAAACCTTTTTGCCTATAACACATTCCTCAAAATTCCTCAATTCTAGCTACACCCTTACTACAAGTCTCTTCTATTCACTCATTGCTTATCCTTACTCACAATTGGCAGGAACTTGACACTTGCGTCTCTTGTTTTGATAGCAATCAAAATCAACCAATTAATCTATAAAAGCATTTAAATTAAATATTTTGGTTATAATAAAGCACTCAATTTCAATTATACTTGTATTTATGAATCAAATTGGTAGCTAAAGTAACTTGACAACTATAAGATCATTGATCTAATAAATCATACATATGTAGTAATTTATTTTCTCAAACTATTTTCTCACCATAACTCATCTAATTACGCCGAAGGCATTCCCTTATTTGAAAGGGACGACCTGATTTCGACAATCGACGACATGTAACAAAGAAAAAGGACGACAAGACGATTCAAACGTCCTCGGTCATTCGAATTTTTTTGAGTTTTTTTGGCCGGTTTCATCATTGAGTTGTTTCCTTTTCAATGGTTTACAACACTGTTTCCGTGCAAAAAAATCTCGAACACTTCTTACAAGTTGCATTTATTTCGATTTGATTTTTATTAGTGTTTTAATGCTCAGCTTAAACAATATGCTTAGTGTGGGCCCCCAATATTACAAACCCATTTTCATTAGAAATGGAGATAACTGCCAACGGAAGTCAAAAACTAGCCACCACATTTAAGTTTTCTATTTTTACATCGAAGGCGTTCCTTATATGAGATGAACAACCTGATCTTTAAAATCTATGGTTGAAAGTTAGCCAAAACGAATACAAGACCATTGGAAATGTTTCCGTCATTGATTGTTCTTTTCCCTATTTCGTCGTCTGCGTACAGTGTCATTGCGTGAAAGGACTCATCACCGTTCCTCATTTTTGGCCCTTTTCCTTCCCTGCCATATCATGCTTTTGATATTTTTTTATTCACGTAGTAAATGAGGTTTGGTTTGTCTTGTATTGATGCATATTTGTTAGCAACTTACATGGAAATTAATCCACACGTAGCTTTCAGTATTTCTTTCTTTATTAATCTGTACCTATTCATTTTACTTTTCCATTGTCCATTGTTCAAAGCATTATCACAAAAAAAAATCCATTCACTGTACGAGGAAAATGGTATCATCATCTATGTTGTTTCCGACACGCAGCTTAAAACATGGAGAGCGATTGGATTGTTCAAGTTAATTTGTACATGGTACCTATCATCCTTGCTAGCCAAAGCAATAATTTTGCATGCTCCGTTAATTTTCTTGGTAGTGGACTAGTAGCAAATTTTCCAGCATCCATCAATTTTTATGGCAGTGAGATGGACATTATGGTAAATAATAATTTAACTTTTAGATTATATATTAATTATATATTGTATTATATTTGCATGTTTGCTTAATTTGATCAGTATAAAAATATATTCATTATTAATTATAATAATTTATATTTGTATTCAATAGTTTTTATTGCAGAATATAATATTTAATAATAATATAATTTAAAAAATAAATTGTTGTATATAATGATAATATAATTATATCATATATAATTTAATTTATATTATTAACTATAATAATTTATATTTGTATTCAATAGTTTTTATTGCACAATATAATATTTAATAACAATATAATTTATAAAATAAATTGTTGTATAGAATGATAATATAATTATATCATATATAATTTAATTTATATTATATATAGGCAATTCGTTCTTTGAAAATATTTGTGGTCAAAATGAACAAAAAATAGTTGAACATTAATCAACAAGTTTGAAAACCAAAAAATAAAACTAGGTATAGGCATGACCTACTCACATTAGAAAAATCCCAATCAAGTAGGATTTCACACTCAAAATTTAAGAGCACCTAACAAAGTGCGTTTAGTTGTATAAAAAAAACGATTTGATAATTTCTTAGATTTAAGACATTTCTTTATTTAATATTCCACATAGTAGATTGTGATTGCAAATATATATGTAATGGAGATGGTGACTATAAATGAAAGAGTTTTAGAGGACTAATCAAAAGTGTGTTTACTTGTTTGAAAGCTAATTATATGTTTAGTTAGTCTTAAAATAAAATTATGACGATTCATTCAAAAAACACTGCTTAAAATTTCATGAACTAGATTAGTATTATAAATATGTGAATAGTAAAAAAAAACTACAATTATTTTTTGATTGATTCCATTTTATCAATAGTTAAACTTATGAGAGGTGCCCACAATTAACATTTCATATAAACAACGTCAATTTTAGCATAATTTTAAAATTTTGAGATATACTTTATAATGTGCATGTGAGTTGATAGGGTCCCTTCATTCTAATTTTAAGATATTTTTAGATGGATTGGCAAAACCCTAATAAATTAATGACACTACTAGGCTTTTAGCTTTACCCCTCTCTCCCTTTGTCTTACTGTCAATCACTCTATCTATCTCTTCATCTCTCTACCCATCTTTCCTCTCTCTCTCTCTCTCTCTCTCTCTCTCTCTCTCTCTCTCTCTCTCTCTCTCTCTCTCTCTCTCTCTCTCTCTCTCTCTCTCTCTCTCTCTCTCTCTCTCTCTCTCTCTCTCTCTTCCTACACCTTTATATCTAAATCTTGTTGCCTCTCTCTCTCTCTCTCTCTCTCTCTCTCTCTCTCTCTCTCTCTCTCTCTCTCTCTCTCCCTCTCTCTCTCTCTCTATGTATCCCTCTATATCCACCCATCTCTCTCCCTCTTCCTACACCTTTATATCTAAATCTTGTTGCCTCTCTCTCTCTCTCTCTCTCTCTCTCTCTCTCTCTCTCTCTCTCTCTCTCTCTCTCTCTCTCTCTCTCTCTCTCTCTCTCTCTCTCTCTCTCTCTCTCTCTCTCTCTCTCATCTCCATCCCAGGGATAACTTTAAGAAACCAACCCCCGGGCAACTATGTAAAATCCTGGCGAATCAAACATTATTTTCGGGGGGAAAATTTTCATATGGATGGCAATTTTTTTTTTCAAAATAGGAAAAAAAATTATTTTGTATTGGCGATTTTTTTCTAGGGTACGAAAATTCCATAAATTTCTGGCGAATTATACCTTGTTCTATGGGGAAAATATATATTTTAGGAGGCGAATATTTTTTGTTAAAAGGAACAAATATAGAATTGTATGGGCAAAAATTTTTACTCTGAATGAAAAATTATTTAAATGTATTGGTGATTTTTATCCAATGCTTGAAAATTATTGAATTTGTTTTGGTGAATATTTTGTTATTTATGGAAAAATATATAATTTATTAGCAATTTCATGAATTCATTGTCGTTAATAGACAAGGCACATCACATCACATTGAATCCGGACTCTACACGATGTATCAATAAGTGTGACCTTTTTGACACGTGAAGGGTGACACGTACCTAAAATTCATCAATGATTTTAAACCGTTCGATGATCGTAGATCAATGGCTGAAGTTTTATTTCAGCCCAATTTTTTGAAGGGAACACAGCTCACCAAAAAGTGCCTGGAATGGAATTGGATTCAATAGACACGTATCAAATCTCACGAATCACGATTGATAATTTCAATCATTTAATATATATCTATTCACTTACGGCAATCCACGTTGTCCCCACGACTTCCAATGTGGTACTGGTTTTGAGTTGTTTCCAAATTTAAAGCAATTAATACGGTTAGAGAAGTAATTATTACAATCAAGAGCTTTATTTATATACGATCTCTACTTCTTTCATATTCAATTAGTCTTTGCCATTTGGTAGATAAATCGTCGGAGCTCACGGTATTTAAATTCTTCCTCTGGTTCAGGTTTATAAGCTTAGGTTGTTTAATTTGTTAATCTGTTTTCTCAAGATGAACACTCCCATCCGCTTGAGAAGCATTTCTACAGAGGACCAGAGGGCCTTTATGGGCTCCGTTAAGGACAAAACCCTCCAATCAGTTTGCAAGGAAGTCAGATCGTTCATCAATGAGGCTGTGCGGATGGTGTTGGGCAGAGAGTTTCTGCGAAACGAAAATAGATACTGTATTAACACAGACCTTACATCCCATTTCTTATCGTCTCTTCTAGACCTCGGAGGAGACAAGGTGGATATGCTGATGCTGTTGAGGAAGGTTTTTAAGGAAGACTTCCTTGGAGACGACATTACTGTTGTCGTCCTTGTAGAAGTAGGGGTGGGGATCCCTTGGGCGAGTGAATTAACCAAGCTTCTCCTCCCTGACCAAACAATGTCAGTGGCCAGGCAACCGTTTCTCTTGAACCTGAATGTGGAGCACTTGACGTGTCAAAGGAAATGGGCACGGATTGGCAAGGACTTCCTCCGGAAATGTTTGCTCCTGGAAGACTTTCCAAACTACAATTGGCTTGAAGAATTCTCTTAGCTTATGTTGTCTAAAGAATTCTACATGGAAGGAGGGTCAGATTCTTAGTGCAAAGTTGTAAACCATCCACTACCTGTGCCCTAGCCTCGCCCCCCTGGGCCCCTAGTAGTTTTTTTTTCCTATGTCCTTGAAACCTAATAGGCTCAGTGGCTCACTCAGTTTGGCTTTTAAGTTTTTGAGGGACTCAAGTCTCAGACTTGAGACAAAAAAAATGTAAATTTCCAAAGCATAAATATTAATGATAATTTTTCAAATTCCAGTTTGTTTCAGTTTGCCTCTTACAGTCTTATGGATATAAAAATGCTTTCTATAATTCTATTTCATTTTTATTAATTAATTTATTTCAAATGCTTTTTGTATATGAGCTACGTTATTTCAATTATTTGTTAAACAATGGAAATAAATTTAATACTGTTATCTTTTTTACGTAATGCTATAAAAAAAAATCAGTTTTTTCCATTAATTATTTGTACATTGATTATGGTTGATTATAATTTTATAAATATATAGTCATTCAAAATACAAAATTTCAAAAGTTTCAAGATACAAAAGTTTATCGGTAAAGGTTTTTTCATTCTATTAATTCAAAAGTTTCAAGATACAAAATTTGCAGTCATTCATGCATAAACGCAGACAGAGAGAAAACCATACTGCCCACAACTTATAGCAAGCAGAGAAAAAAACCAGTTCATTGTTGGATATCCATAACAAATGTTCCAGCAGTAATAAATCATTTGGAAGCAAATTAAAAAACACTGGCCGATAGGCCGCTCACTTACTATCCCCCTGGGTCGCCTCCTCTCAGTCTCTTCCCTCCTCGAAGGTCAATGCTTTCCCTTTTGCCGCTTCAACTTTCATTTTTGGAATGCAGTTTAGGAACCTGAGTCGGGGTCGCCCTCCAAGCTTGCCAGTAGCTATATGGCCCTTCCTTCTTCAGCCCTATCTCTCAATTCCCTACCAACCTCCATCCTTGCCACCACATGCAAAGCCTTTAGGACTTCATCCACCCTGGTTAATTTCACAAAGAGTTTCATTGCTTCCCACCCCACTCAGGCATGTTCATGGCACTGGTATTTGATTTCATCCTTTGGGCCACAAATAAAAGGAAGCAATTCTTCCTGGTCGTCCCCTTCCTTAATTCGAATGCCAACTCTCAGCACCACCCACTCCAAGATTGAATCCAGGTTAATCAAAAAATCCCCATCAATCAATTTGACCAATGTGAGTTTTACCTTTTCCACCTCCGGTTCGAATTCACAGACCAATGCCAAAAATAGAGAGTTAACCTCCATGTTAGTGCGATACCGGTGACTGATATGTACCACCTCCTCTGCAAGCATCAGTCGAGATGCCACCCCACAACTTATCCTCCTTAAACTTGAACAGTCCTTGCATTCGTTTATCAGATACTTTTCCCAAAAGGGCACCAACTTCTTGTATGTTCGCAGTGTGAAATTGGCCTCCATGGTCATCTACAATTTCAAAAGCACTTCCTGCAAAAAATGTCTTACAGAAGCTACGAATTACAGATTTGTTCTGCTTTAAAGCAAAAACTGGCACACAGATCAAAAGGTAATAAATTCTGCCTCCGTCGTATAGGCCGAGTAATGAATGTGTACGATAAGGCATTAATGCCATGAGATCAAGAAAAATATTTCCTGCCATCCTCCACTTCCTTCGTTCGTGCGACCTGTCGCAGACAACTCCTTCTGCAACAATTAATCACCACCTTGGCATTTGTACTTTCCAAATTTTCTCGCCTTAACAGGTTGAGGACTGCACATTTTTTTAAATTAATACACTAAATTTATGTTGGACTTTTATATATATTTTAAAACTATTTTTTAAAATTATATATCGTAAACATATTTTCAAAGAATTTTGTTAAACTTTAAATTAATATTTTAGATTTAATATTGAATTTTTTCTTTTTTATATTAAACTTTTACCTTTCAAATTGTATATCAAAATTTATATTTTTATTTAGTTATTTGTTTTATTCTAGAAACTAAGTTTCATGTTTTATACTATTTTTGAATTTCAAATTTTTACAAATAATATTAACATTATATTTAATAGTTATCTCAAACTATTGCACATCTTTAAAATTTAAATGTCTCTTATTATGGGACCAACGACATCTGACAACACTCAAGTTCTCAACAGGTATCATCGTTCGTCAGATGAGTAAAGATCAATAGCTTAGGGTGGATTTCGGCCCAAATGTGGGCAATGAACACATTTGTGAGAACTTTGCTCAGAATTGAACACTTTAAATTTAATTAAATATAATTAAGTCTATAGTCTATAGACTATAAATCTCTTTTTTGGGCGGAAGTTTAAAATGATTAAATAGACTTAAAAAATAGACCCGAAAAGTGACACGAGTATGGTGACGTGCCAGAAAAATGGCAGAAGTTGTGGGACCCACTACATCTATAAACAGGTACCATCGTTCGTTGGATGAACAAAGATCAACGGCTTAGGGTGGATTTCGGCCCGAATGTGGGAAGTGAACACATTTGTGAGAACTTTGCCCGGAATTGAACATTTTAAATTTAATTAAATATAATTAAGTCTATAGTCTATAAAGCTATTTTTCGAGTGAAAGTTTAAAATAATTAAATAGACTTAAAAAACAGACTCGAAAAGTGATACGAGTATGGTGATGTGCCAGAAAAATGGTAGAAGTCGTGGGACCCACTACATCTGAAAATAGGTACCATCGCTCATTGGATGAACAAAGATCAACGACTCAGGGTGGATTTCGGGCCGAATGTGGGAAGTGAACACATTTGTGAGAACTTCGCCCAGAATTGAACATTTTAAATTTAATTAAATAAAATTAAGTCTATAAAGCTCTTTTTCGAGCGGAAGTTTAAAATGATTGAACAGACTTAAAAAACAAACCTGAAAAGTGACACGAGCATGGTGACGTGCCCAAAAACTAGAAGAAGACATGGGACCCACGGCAACTGACAACATGTACCATCGTCTGTTGGATGAACAAAGATCAACGGATTAGGGTGGATTTCGGCCCGAATGTGGGAAGTGAACACATTTGTGAGAACTTCGCCCGAAATTGAAATGTTTTAAATTTAATTAAATATAATTAAGTCTATAAAGCTCTTTTTCGAGTGTAAGTTTAAATTATTAAATAGACTTAAAAAATAGACCCGTAAAGTCACAACAGGTACCCTGGTCCCTCGTTTGTTGGATGAGCAAAGATCAATGACTTAGGGTGGATTTCAGCCCGAATGTGGGAAGTGAACACATTTGTGAGAACTTCGCCCGGAACTGAACGTTTTACATTTAATGTCCTCAGAATTTATACTGAAGTAGTGAATGTCTTGTTCTTCGACATCGAATAGTTATTAATAATAATTAATAAAATTACAACATGATTCTTAATGTCCTCGAAATTTATACTGAAGTAATGAATGTTTTGTCCTTCGGCATGGAATAGTTATTAATAGTAATTAATAAAATTACAACATGATTCTAGATATTTTGCCCTTTAGATATTACTTTTCTACTTTTCAGAGTTTTCAAAATTAGAGACTTGTAAATCATAATTGTATTTCATTTCATGGACAAACCTGTAAATCGAGGGAGATTCAGAAACAACTACTAGATTGAGGAATGCAAGTTGCAATAGAGACTGTCTGTGCCAATCTAGTGAAATAGAAATTTTGGGTAAAATCTAGAACACCTACATCCCGCCTTTTTTGCTTTTGATAATCTCGTGGTCCAATTTGAGGGTTAGCATTTTCAGTTTTTTATCTAGCATATTTTTGAATTCTTAACAATAATAGTGATGGGGAAAACTGGAAGCAGTAGTTCAACAAGAAGCCAAGTGAAAAACAAAATATACCTAACCGAACTGGTTAAAACACTAGGTTTCACTGATGAATACCATGATATTTATGACCCTTCTATCCATGGTGAAAAGCGTATCATAGATATTAGATATGCATTGTCTAGTAAGGCGACAGATGCATGCGGGGAAAAATTTACTGTTTTCAACCCAATGTTACAACAAATAACATATAAATCGCATCGTGGGATGTTGGATTGGGAAGAACGGTGTTACCTGAAGTATTCCCTTGCACTGATTTTGTCATGGTTTGCACCGAAAATTATGATGAAGATAAAAAATCAATTGTCAATAAAAAGACAAAAGAGGAAATTATATTCATAAACGAGGGAGAATTTGCTCGTTTGTTGAACCTAGGATTTGAAGCCCAAAACTCAAATGTCCAAATTGACCTTGAAAAGCTAGCAGGGAATTATGAGAGTCTCGATCCAAGTCGCAGAGATTCATTTATCAAAGCTCTTATAAAGAGTGGTACTGGTATTGTGTTGGATCAGAATCATAAGCCTCCTTATGATTCTAACATTTTTGTTCCATGGGTTGGGGATACTATTTCATTGCTATCGTTTTGCTTGGGATTGGAAAATGATAGGGAAGTGGGTGCAAGCCTTCTTGAAATGATTTATAATATCCATTGTGTAGGTCAGCTGATAAGATATAATTTTATCGAGCACATTGTTAAATCCATGCAAAAATAATTACTAATGATAAAAAAAGTTCCTGTAAGTTGTAATACCCTAAAAATGGTCATCTAAACCATGGGCCCCTAATCTCGACAACATCACCAAGGTCCTAACCAAAGGCATTTAAATCAACCTTGAACACATTATTAATTCTTTAATCATCAAATGTCACATGGCAAATCAATTACTCAATATGAATTAAATATTCATTTAATTAATTGAAACATTTCCAAGAATATCATTTTGATCAATTATCACATTTTAATTTATTAAATATCTTTGCTTTTTTTATTAATTAATAAAATTGCCATTTAATCATGCAAAAGGAATTAATTTATTACAAAAGCGAAATTAATCACAAACAAAGAGTTGAATTAAAAATTAAATAAAAGAATTGAATTGAGAGAGAAATCAAACTTGAGATAATATTTCTTTTTCTAAATTTAGAACTTGAAATTAGAAAAACAATTAAATTGAATTATTGAATTATTCTCTAAAATTGGAACTCAAAGCTTTTTAGAAAAAGAAGTCCAGTTGCATTGAAAAGACTCTTTTCTTGAATAAATAAAAGAATTATCTATTTTTATCACAAATGCATGGAATTGATTTATTATTATTTCTAATGCAACTTGGACTTCTAATTTGAATGCATTTGAATTGAGCTATAATTGGAATCTATCTCAAGGTTAACTAAACCTAATTTCTCAATTATTGTCAATTAATTCTAAATTGAGCTTTTCTCTTGGTAATTCTCTATAAATTCATTCTTCAACTCTCATTCCAATTTACCCCAGATATTTTTGAGAACACACTTGGAGATTATTATCACGCTAATTTCGCTCTAGAGTCATTGAAGATTATCGTGCTTTTTAGATTATTTGCATCCATTATTGCTTACGTCCATTATTGCTTGAATTGATTTTCGCTTGAATTATTCATCCATCTCGCATCCATATAGTTAATATCATATAGATTAAATCCTTCGTCTTGGTGTAGTCTAGTAACTGGTATTGCTTATAACAATCTGAGAGCAATCTTATACTTGCATCTTTTAGAAGACAATTAGTCGCTTTGTTATGGTTTTTTACTTATTGATTATTGATTATTAACCATGCATATAATGACTTAATTGAAGTGTTGTGCTTGCAGCTTACAGACCACTTTTTCACACACACATAAGTCATTTAGGTTCTCATCCTACTTGTGCTATCTCCTTCTGTCCAAGTATCGTGCAATATTCAAGACCAATAAGCTTCAAATTGTGAGCTATAAGATTGATGAGAAGACTGGGAACAGAACAGAGTGTCCAATATATGAATGGACACCAAAGATAAGGATGCATGATAACAAAAAGAACTACAACCATTTTGTAGACTTCTTTTTGGCACCAATGTATAATGAAATTACAAGAACTCCAATGGCTAGGTTGCTTGTGTCTTGTAGAGATTGCATTCAACTCGAAAGTCAAATAGAATTGGCTAACTGGTTCTTCATGGAAGAATTCATTGTGTTAAGGTTTTATGGATCGACAATAAAACCATACAGACTTCCAATACATGTGACAAAGAGGGTATTTACATTAGAGTATGTACGACAATTGGAGAGCATAGATAGGCACTTCCATGGTCAGCAAAAGAAGAGCATATTTCCTTCCTTGTCTTTCTCATGTGGAGGGTTCACATTTGAGAGAAAATCATTCAATGTGGCACATGGATTTTTGACAGTTTTTAACTTTGGTGATGAGGGTCTCTGGCAGTATGATCCAATCAGTGTAGTTCAAGCAAGGCTTAAGAAAAATGGGAACTCTTCAGCGTTATGTCAACATGAAAGTAAACCATTGCTAGAAAAGCTTAGAAACATGGACTCCTGGGAGGAAGTTAAAAAAGAGATGGAGAAAATTGCAGCTGATAATAACATTTCAACAAAAGAAATTTCATCACAAATTATGGCATTGCACACACAAAGGAAAACAGAGGAGGGCCAGGGCATCCAAAATAGGAGGTCCTACAATTTCTACCTAAAATATGCTAATCCATCTAAGAAATCTACTCCCAAATTAATTCTGCAAGAATGTAAAGAGAGTTTTTGGACTCAAACCAAAATAAATGATTTTTGGACTATGAGGAGGAATCTCGGTGAACCAAAGACCAGTGCAAAATTTGAGACCATCGACGAGGATGATGAGTTTAGCAAATTGTGGAATATGAAGCATCCCACAACAACACATGACAGGAGTGAAAATGATGATGAGTATGAGGTTGAACCCGCTCCAACAACTACTACAACCCCTAAAATATTAGGTGCAGTCCATGAGTCCATGAAAGAAAAATATAGCAAAGGGGTAAGCATTGTGGAAAAAATGGGTTTTGAAGGTGGTGGTCTAGGTGCCAGAGGAGAGGGCATTTGGTATCCACTTTAGGTACAACTTCCATCAAGGTCAAAATCAAAAGCTCCTGTTGAACCAGTCATTGGACTTGATTCTTCAAATTCATCTCAGATAGGTACTACTCATTACCCTCAAGGTCCACCTACATTTGTTTCAGGTTCAAATCCACAACCACCACCACATCATGGTATTCCCATTGGTGGTGAATCAAGTGCCACTGCCACACGTGGGGAATCTGGGGATAGTATTCCCATTATTGTTCAGTCAAGTGATGTTGTGATTGGTGGCCATGGTGGGGTTGGCATAGGTACTACTAGTACTACTGATACTAGTTGTCTAGTTGTTGGACAAGGGCTACAACAAAATATCTCTCGCAAGAGGCCACTAGTGGTAGATACTAATACTATTCAACATCCTAAATCAAGTGCCACTGACACTACAAAACAATCATTTGCCGCAACTTCTGATCACACACCTAAAAAGATTACGAAAACTACACATGAAAGTGTCAGTGGGAGTGGGATAGTATCAAGAATTGTTGTTGGTAATCCTAGTCAAGCATTAGTTAAAACCACAAGAATAAGTGAAACTGGAGCCTCTGGTATTCCTATGTCACCTTTCAAACATTCAATTGCTTGAGCAAGCCCAGATTTTCAATATCATGATTACTATGAAAAATATGAACACACGACAAAAGAAAATAAAGAAAAAAAGAAAGCATTTCATAGGGTTTCCTTGACTGAAGTTTTAAACGAAGAGCCTGCAAAGAACAGGGTATTTCCAACATATGACCCACGAAAAGATATGATGGAGTTCATGGTTGTTATGCCCCCGGCCCCAACTAAAGATAAAAATCCACCACACAGTCAGATAGATCCCTCTGAATTTCAAGTTAGCACCCTCCAAATGGATTTTTCCAAAGTACATAATGTGGACAAAATTAGTGTGTCAAAAAGGACTAACGAAGTGGTCTACACTTCACTGCTAAAGGTGGAGAGAGAAAAAAATAAACTAGAGAAACAAATAGAAAAGTTATAGGCAGAGCTGGTAAATGAAAAAATCAAGGAGGAAAGCAGCAGAAAGCAAGTGCAATGGTTTACAGAAAAGGATAAAAAATTAAGGCTCTGCAGTAGAAATCGCAGAGCAGGAGAAGATGGATGCAGAATTGAAGGACTAGACAGAAAAACTAGCTAAAAGCATTAAAAAAGTTGATGAGGAAAGAGCCAATTTTCAAACATTATACAAAAGTTATGAGTCTGCTGCTATTGAAATGAGAAAATTACATAACCTATTGGATCATGGGAAGGAAAAAGAAAAACACTTGCAAAAGGAAGTAGAGGAAGAAAGAAAGAAATGTGCACAAATGAAATAAGACCTGCAAAATGCAAATGATAAAATAAAAATTTTGGAGGATAGATTGAAAGATAATATGAAAAATACAACGAAGTATATACAAGAAAACATTTGGCGGCAAATAATGGAGAGGACTGACAAGTTGTGTGAATGGTTTCAATCGACTGAAAGTTTGAGACTAATTTATATGAAAATCAAAGAGCACACATGTTTATTCAAGAGAGGATATGGCAAAAAAGATTCTGAAAGTAGTCTACAGTTCCAGTGACAGCTACTTGGCATCCAAGGGAATTAAGAGCCGCATTGATGCCATAGTTAAGACATCATCTATCATTCAAAAATGCCAGAAGCTAAGGGAAACATCAGAAGTTATGGAAAATTGTGGAAAAAAGATATTGAAGCTGCAAGAAAAGAAAAATAATTTGATTAAACTTGGTTTGCCTAAGACCGTTGACCCATCAAATAAATTCATTAGAGAAGAAGCTTACAAAAAAAGCACGGAGATAAAAATGAAGTCTGATTTAGACTTGCTTCCAAAGGACACAACTCCCCAAATCTTTCTGAAATTCATCCAACTATTTACAACTCTAAATTCAGTATTGGATGAAACAATGATGTCAAGTAAATCTTCTAAATATGGAATGTTGACGAAGTTGGAGTTGACTTTCCATAGTTTACAGAATATTGACCTTCCATCAGACGAAGAGTGGAGTACCCTACAAAAACTAGCACATAAATCTTAAGAATCATAGTATGTATTGCACAATTTTCTTCTTTTACTCTTAATTTCAAGGTTTTATGTTTTTTCTATTTGTTATTTTGCTAATCCAGCCTATGAATATAATGCACTCGCTATTTCTATTTTACTAATCCAGCCTATGAATATGATGCACTCGCTATTTCTATTTTACTAATCCAGCCTATGAATCTATTTTATGAATAGGAAAAAACCAGCACTCGCTATTGCTATTTTGCTAATCTAGCATATGAATCTATGATGCACAGTGCAAAACTTCAGCCAGTAAATTTGTATTCTCAAATTCTCCCTTGCTTTAACATTTATGCATTTCTCTATTTTTGATTAGTAGGTTTTAGGCACTGCTATTATCTATATTTAATTTGTCATGGCACGAATTAATATTTAATTTTGAACTCAGTTTTTTTAACAGGAGACATCAAACATGTAGCAGATGTTAAATTGCTAATACAGCTTGTGATGGCCATATAAATCTGTGCCGAGTTTGTGATTTTGATGTTCAGTCTTCACATGTTGCAAACTTGCAATTTGACTTGAAGCTGTTGTTGCTCCCTTGTTTCTATAAAAGGGAATTCAGGGTCATTTGCAAAGGGTTCTGAAACTTTGTATTCACTTTTGCATGGACATTGGAGAATCACACAGGAGCTGTTGTTGCTCTCTTGTTTCTATAAAAGGGAATTCAGGGTCATTTGCAAAGAGTTCTGAAACTTTGTATTCACTTTTGCAATTTGCATGGAGAATCACACAAACTGGTGTATTTCTATTGGATGAATTGTATCATATGGCTATATTTTGAAATAATTAATGAAAATCTAAGTTCTCGACATGTGTATTACTATTGAATGAATTGTATCATATGGTTCTGAAATGTATCACATAGATTTGAGACTCAAACATGTATAAATAAATAATAAACATCTCTGTATCAATAAACACATTATGTTTTTTTTTTTATTATGCTATTTTAAATCTGGAAATAGAAAGTTGAAAAATACATTTACGAATCAATATTAAATTCTAATTGCAAAAAGTAATATGCTTTTGCAATATGAATGATGAGATATAGTAATAAGATTAATAAATACCAATCTCTTATAATTGCCATTTATCCTCATCAAATTCAGAGCTTTCTTGATTCTTGTCTGTGGTTTGAGTTTCTTCACTCTGAGTCTGCATACCTTCGCCGAACTGCATCTCAATTCTACTAGTAGGTCCAGTACATGAGTCAATAGTCCCACTGGCACTTTGGTTTGAAGTGTTTCCCAAACCTCTTCTTTCACATTTGGACATCCAGATTTGTAGTACCCTATCGTCAGGAAAAGTGTGGACATCATACCTAGATGTATAGAGCCTCGAGCAATTTTCCAATCTTTTGTCTAGTTTGTTTCTTATCTTTGATTTTAGGAACCCCAAAGCACTAAAAACTCTCTCATCTTCCATCGAACCCAATATCATGGTAAGACATAAATTAGCAAGCTTCACATATTCTGACATTGAATCACACAACGTTGAGTTCTCAGCTATAGTTTTCCAAAGCCTTGTTACTGATCCCTCTTCGCGGGGGTTCTCCATTTTGCCATATTGTTCTTTCATAGTGTATGCAAAATGAGATAATTGCTCTCGAAGATGAGTTTCATCTAATATTCCATTTATAGTTACTCCATTCAATTCTCTGGATATGCAAAATTGTTTTATCAAAGTTAGCAAATTACTTCGAAAATTAGCTGCACTATTGAGGCTCCAATATTGAGGAAACACAATAGACATGGCTTCAAGTAGGTTGTCAGGAGGGAATCTGCTTCTAATTTGTAAGGAAAGATCATATGTAATTTTCTTCACAGAAGTTGTTACAGTCTCAACAATCTTGTCGAAATCTTCCCTTTTAACTCTTGCTAGTTGCTTCCTCAGGGTCGACCACGGCATACAAAGTGCATTGGTATCTCAACTCCCCATACATTGGCACATACCTCCTCGTCTGCACCGATTTGTAAAAAGTTATCAGGATTGTTCAAATCTGTGAGTGTTCGCCACTTAACAAATTTTTCATCAGATAGTGTTGGTTGATTTCGATAGAGATTGTCGAGGGTCATGCGTGTCATCATACACAGCGTAGCATATTCTGCAATATACAAAGCTCTTTTTTGGGCAACCTTCATAATATTCCTCATTTCCTCTAGCATGGGCAAAAGAACTGCTAAGGTTAAGAGTGTCTCTAAATTACTTAACTTGCGAAGAAGTTCAGGAAATTTTGGTTGATCTGATTCGTCATGAGTTGTGTGAAATAGTCCAATCAAGGATAGATATTCTGAAAACACTCGATGCGCTGGACCATCCAAAGAGATCCATTTGGTATCATTATCCTTGAGAAGCCTGTTCCCATTAGTTATTCCATCAACAAAGTGTTGAAATTCCATAAATCGCTTAGGACTTCAACAGAAGTGTGAGTAGAGCTCTCTGATTAAAATTTCAATTTTTTTTAACCGAAGCAAACTTGCTCACAATTCCAAAAGCTAGATTCATTCTATGAGCCATGCAGTGAATTGCAGTAATGTACGGTGCAAATGAAGTTTCAATCTTTGTACAAAGACCGTTCCTGTGACCTTGCATTACTAAAGCTCCATCTGCTCCAACACAAACCAATTTTTTGGCTATTGTCATGTCATCCATACCTTCATATTCAATTAAACTTCTCTTTACTAGTTGAAATAAATTTTCCGCTGTCACACTCTCCTTCATTTTAGCAACAGATAGTAGATGAGGTTGGCGGGTATGATTCTCTACAGTATAAACATGCATGCATACCCATGAAGTATTGTCTATTGCCGTAACTTTGTCTAAATAAAATGCAATAAAGTTTGACTCTCTTATTTTTTCCTTTACATCTTCTTTTTCAACCTCAGCAAGACAACTTGCCCATTCCCATCCACTGTTTACTGACTAGTGTCTATTAGGATAGTTAGGAACTTTCAAAAAGTGTAATAAACCACTAATTGATGGGAAATTTGTCATAGCACGCCCTCTGCTCAAAATATAAAAAACAACACTTAACTGAACAACTTTTCCTAGTTGTTCTATTTGCATTGCTTTTCCAAAAATAGCTTCAATAGAACCTTTAACTTCAGCAGGTTTCATCTGTATTTTCTCATGAAAATAACACTCTTCGTCATTCCTCACATGCTTACATGCCTCCTTTGTTTTCCATCTTATCACTGATTTTTCAACCCCGTCTATCATTTATTTTTCATACACTTTACCCATATGCTTATCTATGGTGTCAAATTTTAGCTACAACCTAATTTCCTTGTTATGTTTCCAAGTACAAATCTTACACTTGCATTCTATTAGAGGCTCGCTTTCAATTGGATTCTCCACTACTTTAATGAATAGATACTTTGATGCCCAATTAATTTGAAAATTCCTCACTGACATATCCCACTCCGGATCCTTTTTTGATTGTGGTTCACCCTTTTTTGATATGGCTTTTCTTTTCCCCTTCCGTACATTATCATCAATGGCATTATCACCCAAGTCAATTATATCATTCCGGCTAACTTGGGTATCTACCAGATAATCTTCTTCAAGATCATCCTGATTTGAGATATCACGTTCGCTACCATCTTCAACATGCGGTGTAGGTGGCAAATTTTGTACTTGTACTTGTGATGATGTACCTTCTTGATTTTCACCACAATCTTTTCCAATGCCAAAGTACGAAGACAATGTCCTGCTTTTTGTTGGCCTCTCCTGGCCTTCCCCACATTCAGGTTTCCTACCCCTCTTCCTGTTTGACATCTCCAATGAAATAAAGGCTACCAAAAAAATATCAATTTGTTGAAGAAGCAATAATAGACTATAATGTATAATATACCACTTCAAAAATATGATTGCTCACCTTTAGGTCACTAGCAGTCGCCAATGCAGTCAGTAACATTGATTTTCCTTGGTATGAAACTTTGCTATTGATCAGAATTCAGAGCCTAGAACCCACCAGATTGTGTTGAGATAGATCTGATCTTTGCATGTATTTATACCAATCCTTATATGGCGAATTCCGCGGGAATTTTATACGGTATAAAAATATTTGGTGAATCCCGCATAACTATAACATGACTTATGTAATTTTCGAGGTGATTATAGGTCGTCCAAATATGACTTAAGTAATTTTCGAGGCAATTATAGGTCGTCCAAATAATTGGCGAATACAGTATAGTTGGCGAAAGTTGGGGTGAATGGAGACACACGTTGGCAAGATGTCGGGCGAATTGGGTCCCCCTGGCTAACAAATCTTCACATGCCTATAGGCAAATTAAGGTCATCTATTAAGGCAAACTCGGAGAGTGTAGGCGAAAAAATTAAATTTATCATGTGTCCACCATATATTGTATTGGCAAAATCATCGCATAGAAACATTTAATTGCATAAAACATATGATGATCAGGCCGTGACTTTGACAGAAATTGATAATGTTCTGGTGACATGGCCACCCCCAGTCGGTACAAAATATTTGCCATTTCCGACATGGCCGACGTGAAAAATTTGCCATTGGCGAATATTCGCCACTAAAGTAATCTCTGTTCCATCCCTATCTTATTTTCTATCTATATCTCCGTACCCATCTCCATCTATATCCCTATCTTATCCACCATCTATCTCTCCCTCTTTGTATCCCTATCTTTCTCCATCTTTCCCTATCACAAACATCTAGCATGATCGTATTTGTAATATAGCATGATCTTTCTATTTTTAAGGTTTTACTAGTTATGATTTGATCATTGTAAGTGAATGTATAGCCGATTTGAACCTATACTTCTTTATTGAGACCTCTGTGCACAAACATCGTTTACTAAAATATGTACCAATTGTCTTCCCACCCCCCCTCTCTCTCTCTACCTATTGCAAATATAACATGAGACTATTGGCAATGGATCTTGACATCCTTGTCTCTCTCTGTCTTTATCTCTCCCTCCACCTCTCTCTCTCTCTCTCTCTCTCTCTCTCTCTCTCTCTCTCTCTCTCTCTCTCTCTCTCTCTCTCTCTCTCTCTCTCTCTCTCTCTCTCTCTCTCTCTCTCTCTCTCTCTCTCTCTCTCTCCTATTGTAATATAACATGAGACTATTCGTAATGGATCTTGATTATATTCCTAATTTAGAGACTTATTTTGCATTATGTCACTTTATCAATTATTATTTTGACCACTATTCTTCTTTATAGTTAGAAATCAACTATGCAATTATGTATCCTCTTACAAGGATCAAAAATTAATTGAAGCAAAACCTAATGGGAAAGATATGCATTAGGATATTGTCTATACATGCTGATTTTGTATTGGGTTGAGAGGTTCCAAGAACATTTCAAATTCTTATATTCAAACAAAGATAATGTAAACCATATGGTCAATTCCATAGTGTTTGTCATTATATTGTACATATTCTACATACTTGTTTGAAACACCATTAACCATTGATCCTTTTTCAGATTTATATATAGTACAAATTCTAACATATGAATCTTCATATCCTTCATTTCAATGACATTCTATTGGGCATAAATGAATTATCTCTATATGATGAATTATTAAACTTGTTCAACCTATTAAAAAAAAATGATTTACAATATGTCACTTTATCAATTCTTTTTTTTTTTACAAATATTCTTCTATTTCTAATGTTTATTGTTTTGGTCAATAATCTTGTTTTTGGCGTACCCATTGCACACCGCTAGTTTATTCAATATATTTAATAAGTGTGTTGTGGAGCTCAACGAGTCTCTTGATGATAGAAAAACATCACTTCAAAATAAAATATGAAAACTTTACATTAGATATTTAGTATTTTTTATAATAATATTTAAGTTGTTTATTTTTTATTTTATTATTTATTAATTTTTTTGAATTGTTAGTAATTTTTTTTTTAAATATAATAATTTTATTATAATTTGTTATTTTTTATTTTTTTATATCTATAATGTTTATTAAATTTAATAATTTTAATATAATTTTTTATTTTTTATTTTTTACATCTATAATGTTTATATCATCTCGTAGCAATTTTTGGTGATACAAATAAAGTAATTAATTATTAATTTATTTTTTGTTAATATTTTTTGTCATTCATATATATACATATATATAATATTCTTTTTTTTACTCAATATTTTCTCGTCATAATATTAGAAACCTCAAATATATATAATGATTTAAAGATTAAAATATTTAGATTTTTTTACTATGGTACAATTGTTTGTTTGAAAATTATATATATATATATATATTATTAAATTAATTTTCACTATATATTTTTCAGTAGAATGGTTAATTAGTATTCCCTAATATATTATAGTACTAGTATATATATTGTACGAAATGTATATATAAAAAAATTAGATTAATATTTTTAAAATCTATTTAATATTCTATAATTGTAAAAAAAGTTAATTAATATGAAATTTGGTGGTCTAAATTTAACAATAAATTATTATCATAAAAATAAAAATGATATAATATTAAAATCAACTCTAATTAAATTATATTCTATATTGTACTATATTAATATTAATTCTAATTGAACCTTCATAAATAAACTTTTATCTAACCTTAGCTATAGTTGTAAATGTAACGATTTTATGTATGTCACTTCAAAACACCAATCCAGATGTTGTATGTATGTGTTGCATTAGAAGGTCAAGTTCCTTTGTATAAGGATAGATAAAAGGATGCAACAAATAGTAGTTTTATATTTTATAATCCATTGTATGGTTAAGGAACTTAAGCTAATTATTTTATGCATATGACATGTGTGAGTATAAATGAAAAACATTATAATTATAGTGGTTGAAAGATTAAGTGCTTCGATTTGTTAAAGTATACAAAAATAAACATAGAAAATAGTGGTAATTATTAAAGAATAAGAAATTTAGATTATTTCTCATACAAATACAAAAAAGTGATTTTTAATTATTATTTTATTAATATTGATTCCAAAGTTATTTGGATAATATATGTAATAGGGTATGTTTAATTAGCATACTACATTGATAGGTATAAATTTAAATAATAATAATAAATTTGAAGTATTCAATGTAATTATTTAAGGGAGAAGTTAGAAAATAAGGTTTTAGTGTCAAGATAAAAGAATAAATATAGAAAATAAATAATTATATCATTTAGAGAATAGACATGTGTACAAGTTAAACAAGTGCCACATAGTGGCTAGTACTTGCCTTAATAATTTTTAGTTTAATAATAATATTTGTTATAATTATTAGAAATATTTATTTATTGTAACTAATATTAGCCAATCATTTACAAGTAAAATAATTTTTGTAAATTATAAATTTAAAAAACATGCATCTATATTATCTAAATAATTTTATTTAATAATCATTTAAACATGACAAATGAATTTTCATTACAATAGAGGGAAAAAATAAATAACATATTAAAAAAACCTCCCTTATTAAATTAAAAAAATTTAAAGAAAAAAAAAATTGCTTTTCATTGGTCTAAATAATTTTTTTTAATAACCATATAAGCACAACAAATGAATTTTCATTACAATAATATTGCCTAATGTCAGTACTAATAAGTGAAGTCAGTATATAATTTTCAAAATTAAATTATCTTATAAAACTTTGTTGTCATATGTTTCTACAATGCTAAAAAAATAAAATAAATATAAGATGGAATATAAGATAATGATATTTGGCAAAAATTTAGAAATAAATGAAAAAAAATTAATACTATTGTTAATTAATTATTTATTGGCTTAATAAGCATTATTTATCAGCTAAATTAAAAATAATATGCATCCCTTTCCCTCTCCCTCATTATAAATTTACCTATCTATATCTCTCCCTTTCTCTCCTTCCCTCTCTTTATACCCTCTCTTTGTTTGATTGTATTTGTTTACTTAAGTGGATAAATAATTGATTTTTGTTGAATAAACAATATCATTCATTAAATAATTTACTAATCGATCTCGTGTTGCACAAATGTATGTTTTTTTTTTAAATTATCATTCCACATCTATTCCGCCTACCTATTGCACACCAAGATACAATTGCTAGTTTTACAGCACCGGTTAATCTATGACTTACTGCTTCGGGATCAGTAAAAAGTTCGGTAATAGAATACACAGCAAAACCCACAAATCTTAAACATCCACGGGTTTTAAGTAGGTTAAAATGAATCTATGGGTAAAAACAATTGGGAACTTTCATTTGTAACCATGGTGCATATGGTATGAATTTTTGATGGCACTGAACTCAAGCTGATTTGTACCTTCCCCCACAGGTTGAGAGATGGCAGCTAATCGATCGGTGTGGAGGCGTTTGGAACTTACATTCTTACTTACATATGCTGCAATTTTCTACATCATTGTTATATATCATTCGCTGCGCTTGTCAAACGGTACCATTTTCTGTATTCTCCATGCACATTTGTTTTTTATTTTTATTTTCAGTAAATATAAACATGGCTTGGCTGGTTTTGATCTTATATTTATGCAGAATATGGAGTAGGCGGGGATAAAGGCGGAAGGCTGAAAGGCTTGAGGCAGGGCTGGATTTGGAATCGCTTCAATGTACAGTTTTCAATATTTGATTTTCTTTTTTCGTTATTCCCGCTTTTTCTACAATTTGATTACTTGGTGTAAATTAATTGACCGCAATAGACTAGAGCAACTGCCCGACTTAAAACATTGGAGAAACCCAAGTCAATTTTGTTCTCTTATGCTCTCTGTAGCCATTTTATGTGAACTGCTGATATTCAATTGTAAAATGCTTCTTGCTTTCTCATCAGATGTAGACTATTCTTTCTATGCAGCGTGGCTGATTTGAGGTGAAGTTGGTGCATATAGTTTGCGTTGAATGCATGCGAATCGGTGTCTGAAATCTCAGTTGTGAAAAAATATTGAACGAAGGGCTTATGAAAAACTCTTATATCTCTTAATGAAGCTCAAGTGAGCTCATGGTATTAGAAGAATAGGACTTCCATAGGTCTACTATGGAGAAAGACTATCACTAAATTACATTCTAATTGTCCTTGACTTGCCCATTGGGATACTCAGGTGCATTCAAATTGCTCTTAATGAGCCCATTGGGGTTCTCAGCTCTCTAATTTGGGAATTCAGTGATTGACTTTCCAAGTAGCCATTTAATAACAGTCTATAGTAACACAAACGTTGTTACCATAACAGTATCGGTCAAGTATAGAATAAGATTATGATCAAATCACATCCACGTGGGTACTTTAGTTACTAGTTGAAGATTTCAACCAATTCATCTTCCTTACTAGCCACTTACTGACAAACTATAACAACACAACTATAGGTTCAAGGAGATTTGGGTATGGCTGAAGATGCTGGATGTTTACAAGGTGCATTGGTGGGGCTAATGGTGAAGGCTTGTGTACCGTATGAGAAACACAAGTTTGAATCTGCAGTGGGTAGGGCATGTAAACCCAATATAGGTAATATGTATTCTGCATGGAAAATAAATCTCCTAGTGGACTTTCATAAGGGAATCTCATATTCTAAATTAGAACCTCATTTAATGGTATCTAAAAAATACTTTTACCTTTATAGTAGATAATACAGGTTAACTATATACATGCACACAGAAATATGTATACAGATATGTAAAAGCCGAATGGGCCTGATGGTGAAGACATGCGTTTTCCATAGAGAAGGTACAGATTCAGATTTGAGCGGGTAGGGTTGTCTATTCTGTTGAACAATATATAACTTAAATGGAAAAATACTTCCCTTTTGGGCTTTGACAAGGGGGGTTCTCGTAGATAACTAGTTTCTTGCATATCAATGACCTAAAAAACTACCTATATCTTTCCCTTTATATGCTTATATAAATACACATGTATCCACGTAGAAATGCACACATATGTTTATAGATAGATATGTGTATGCATATATATTCATTAATGCATAATGTTGTAATGTACCCTGTTGGGACTTTACTCAATTTGCCCTAGAATTCCCAAATAGGGTTTGGATTAGGCTCGGGAATGTAAATTGTCAATTTAGTACCTTGATTTAGAGCCACAATTCTTTATCAGTATATAGATTGCTGTTCACTGTAATTATAATGAGACTACCAGTTCTTCCTTATTCGAAAGCTTATCTCCTGTCTTTGCTGATTGTTATAGCAGATCTGATGTGTTTAGAAGTCTGCTGCTCTTACGTCTGATCAGAATGCCATCTTCTTGATCGATGGTTGTATTTTGCTTGTATTCTGTGTTAAGATTCCTCCCCATTTGACTGCTGGGTATGCTTTTCTTATATCTCTTCATCGGGCTTGTAAGGTGGTGACCCTTCCTCAGGGTATGACTGTTTAGAAAGGCAATGTCTGTTTGGAACTAATCACATCCCTTCAAAGACTAACCGCCTTTGTTAAGGCTTGACTAATCTTAATCGATAGAGAGAAGACACTGCTGTTAGGAAAGGGAAACGATGCATAAGGGAACCATGATCTGCTTAAACCCAATAACCATGATCTACTAACCTGGTAATGGTCACAATCTGCTGCTCCTGCGGGGTCAAGTGAGAAATTGTGAAGTCTTACTGTAGTAAGATAATTTCTTTGATTGGTCTGCTGATCAAGGCATGCGGGTTGCTGTTTAGATGTATCAATTTTGGGGCATGACAAATGTTCATATAGATAATGTTTTCATACATATAATTGAAAAGCATGTGACAATATTTATATTAAACTAGCAGAAAAAAGAACTTATCATTTGGTCAGCCTTCCAGTTGACAATAGTATAACTGATTCTAATAATCTGACAAAATCAAGCATACTATTAAGCAATAATAACTATCCAAGTGGTTTCCATCTGTAGAGGAGAAAAATACGTACCTTGCCCTTTTACTCATGTTTTACGCTCATTTTTGGTCTTGATGTAAATGCAATGTCCTAATGCTTAATTTGTGCTATTCTGCATGTAAGCTGACCCAAAACATGAAACTTATCAGCCATCAGCCTATCCCAGGCCCTATTTGTCCAAACCAAGTCTCGCTGCTGTTGTTCTTATGCTCTACACTTGACTGCAGGCATGGATCTGTCTTCTAAAGAGAACTGTCTCAAATCTCTTTGCCTGCTTTCCTGAGTTGATGCTTTTGGATAATCTGACTTTTACCCATCGACTTGCATCCCAAATACTTCAATCTTGGATTGAAAGACAGGCCCTAGGTCATTAGTTGTGATCAACGGATAATCACGTCATTTGCATTATGTCATATAGAATCTCAAAGCTTGCATCAACATTTACATAAGCAGATGCTATACTTTGATATATCATCTAGTTATCTTGTTTCTTTGCATGGTGTGTCTTTCAATCTTCATTGGCAATGGAGCTTGACTACCATGAGGGAAGTCGAAAGAAGTTCTCTGTCTATAATGGCTTTGTAAAGGTGCTTTTCAAGACCACTTTGTACTAGATGTAGGTGAAAGCATAGGTGCATAGGTACCGATGATCAAAATAGTAGAAGATAAAATTGCACCACTAGGACTAAACCATTCCACGAGGACCAGACCATGGGGTGACCTTGTCTAGAAGCAGAGTAAACCTTCTAGACAGATTTGTCATACTTCAGACAGTGTTGATTCAATTTAAAAAGTTGATTCCATTTCTTGATCACAATTTATATTAGAAAATCAACCACCAACTACTCGAGTGACAAAACAGATAAGCTAGTCTAACCATGTCATTTCCAGTTTCTTTTATATTATGAGTTCTTTATTTAGGTCTGATTACTATTCTCTATTATATATCAGCTAAATTATGCCTAAATTAGTGTAGGGTTTCTTTATCTCCCCACATTTTGATGAATCCAAATTTGCAATCCCACCCAGTGCTTTGCCCTAGTTTACCCATGATTAAGCCTGCTGTCAGAGTCATGAACCACTATGTTTTGATTGGTCTTGAAAGAGAAACCAGAAATGGCTGCCAAAGCTGTGACTAAATGGTTATGAGCAATATCATATATATTCCTCGTACTGTGAGTCTGCCCTGGGTTTTTAATTCCTGCCAATCTTTTTTTCCATTTCTAGTTTGTTATCCTTGGAATTTTTGAAAATTCTCCCAGGTTGGAAGCACATAACAGCCTGTTTCCGTTTTGCTCCTCCTATCTGTGAGAGAACAAAACTTTCCAGAAGGGCTTTCCAGCTTTAGGATTCTGATATGCCAAGAGAAGCTCTTGAAAGAGGGGGGAGAAGAACATGGAGACCTTTCCCTATCTCTTAATTGCTTACTAATTTTAGAAGCCAATGGTTGTATGATTCACCTGAGATGTAGGAAGACAAAATCTAACTCCTAGCAGCAGCATTGAGAGCCAGGCAACTACCTCACAGGGAAATAAACTAAAAAGCAATGGACTGGCAAATCGGAAAGCCAATCGTTGATTCACCTTTTAAAGATTTCTTCAGATACTCAAAGGGTTTTGTAGCTGATATGACCGAGATTCGTATCTGATAAAGCTGGAATACAACATATCTGCAAATATCACAAAACAAAAATTTGAAAGTACTGAGAAAAAAAAAGGCATAATAGAGGAAAAATAAACTAGCATTGAGGGAATTTAAAAAAAGATATATTTGCTATTGCCATGGCCTCAAACACAAATGCAACAAAAATCCAAATTGTAGACAATAGGCTTTGTTTTGCCACAAGAACAGTGTTCCAAATCTCATTTTCAACTTTTGGTTGGATTCGAGGTGGGAAGGTGGTTATCAAGGGTCTAGTATTAGCTGTTCCAACATGCTGATTGGTTGTCCTGTTATTTACTGAATTGTCACCCTGACCGTTATTACCTTTGTTGTTTTCAGTGTTCACCATGGTTATTTGTTATTGTTGTTGGTCATATTCTGAGCCATCATACCCAACAGCTGAGCCATATGCTGATTTGTTGTACACTGTTCCAGAATAAAATTATTTAGAAGATCCACTGTAGGATCTCCTCCTGCACCTCTTTCACCCGTATTCACTTCTCTCTGTTCACTACCACCTATAATAGTATTTAGACTAATTGTACCAGTGCTTGAAGATGAACCTTGGTGAACCACTAATATGCCAAAAATAGTTTCAGGCTTCAGCCTCTGGAACTTGAGTGGGCTGCCACTGTGGTCTTCTTACTTCTGTGTTATAATATCTTTATTCTCTTTCACTCATAGACACAGGCTGGTAGGAAAACCAGCTCTGATACCACTGTAAAGACCCTTTTAATTTGATCTCAGTTTTTTCACTCAATCAGATTTGTTTATGAGTTTTTCATATGTTTCAGTACTGCTGTTTGTGTGTTTAAAGATTGGTATAATGGATGGCTCTTGATTGCTTAATTGAAAATATTGCAATAGTAGCTCATGCAGATTAAAGAACATAAATAGAGCATATATCTCAACATTTAAAGGAGAAGCAAACACTGCAGAAATATTATAAACTCTGACCTTTCAGCAGCAAATAACTTGCACAGATATTTTTGAAACTTCAACACCATGTATATTCGATATCAAAGAGCATTAATGCAAAGTGTTGCAAATTGTTGAGATTAATGAATGCTTCTCAAGTATAATAAACCAACCATACAAATAGACTGTCACGTCCAGGGAAAGCTCACACCCAGGCAGATTTATTTTATTAGAAATCCAAGTGCCCAGCACTATAGAAGAAGACCATCTTGCAAGAATAGCTGACACTATAGAGTGTCCATGCTAGAGGAAGAGACTACGATATGAAAAGGAATACGCACCCTCTAAAGGAGCCACTGTCATACATTAAACCTCATGCTATACAAACAGGAAGTTGTGCCAATGCTATAGAGTTCCCTGAACCCAAGGAAAATTCCTGCACTTAGGAGAGAAGCCATGCACAACAAAAACCCACCACTGCATAAGTTCACACTATAGTATGGATGCTTGCACTTGAGTGGGAGGGCTGTAATGTCCCCTTTTGGGATTGCCCTGAATCTTGCCCTTGTAAATATCAAAGTCTGCTAATTTTCACCCTTATTAATTATGATATTAGATATTGATCCATTGACTTTCTTGTCTTCTTTGATCTTATGGATGGTTCCTCTAATTCCCCCTTCTCAATTGAATTAATCTCTTCTTTATATCTTCATTTGTGGGAAGTCACACCTCTTCATAAGCAATGAGTCATCGCTCTTCATTGCTGCCCTTTGAGAATAATAAATTATTCTTCAAATTGATCTCCCTTGGATGTCCTCCTCAAATGAGACTTTCTCCTTTTTATATCCTCCAATGTGAGGGAGAGGTCACACCTCTTCATCATATATGCTCCTTTGGCAAAAGACACACCCTTTCCACCATTAGCACCCTTTGAAAGACTGCAACTCTTCATTATTTCTGCCTTTTGAAAGGAACACAACCTTTCACATTCAGATCTGCACTTCTTATTTATATCAGATCTGCACTCTGATTCCCCAAATTATCCCCTCAAATGAGGTTCTCTTCTCTCTTTTATATCTCATGTTTGAGGGAGTCACAACTTTTCATTTCATGTCTTTGACCATTCATCAACTTAATTAAAATTTAATTATATTTAATTGTATTCTTTTATATTTTAATTTTAATTTTAATTTTAATTTAATTATTATCATTTATCATTAAATTGTATTTTAAAGTGGGGACATTACAAGGGCCACAACTTCAAATAAGTGAAATGGCTAGCATTCAAGCTTCACGCCAGATAAGAATATAATAATATTAATTTAACTTCATCAAGAATGGGTGACCACAATCTCCTTCAATAATATCTTTAACAAAAACCATCATCTGCATATTTGTTTCCACAGGGGACTCCACAAATTTGAAAACACTCTGCAAATACAATGTGAATTCCCTGGATGATAGCTCCAACTCTGGCTAGGGAAGATAGTTGCTCCACTGAAACCAGCAATCCCTTAGGGTTTTCGTCCTAGGGTTCAAGCTCCAAGAAGCCCTCCAAATCAATAAGAAAATAATCCAGCATATCTCAAATGATGCCCAAGCTGCACTTTTATAACAACTGGAGAAGCTTCTAGACACCTTTTAGATTTTCCCTTTATTTTAAACTTAAATTTGAGGTGAGGGAATTAATAAAAGAACTTTTTTAAAATCTCACTTAAAAAACCATTAAAGTCACTTTATAACTTTATTAAATTAATTAAACAATATTACCCTTATAACATGTTTTTGATGGATAATATTAAATATTTAAATTGATTAATTCCCTTAATCCCTACTATAGCCTACGAGAATTGAATAGGCTAATAAGTCCTCCAAGAGTGACTATGCAGAAGGGAACAATACATTTTTGCCACTCATTTGTATTTGTGAGTAGAGGCTCACATTCTTTCCTATCTCCAAGTTAGCTTTAGATCCTACATGTCACTAGAAGTTGGGGTAGGTGTTCTAGATTCTCAAGGCCAAGGTATTCAAAAGGGGCGTGGAAAGGAAACATAACACATATGAGGGATAGTGCACATAGGGCACAAAGATGGTCATGCATGATAAGTGTGTAGGAGTCCAAGTGGGTGCATGAGTGCACAAGCCTTGCATTTTGGAATGAGAATGAGTGGAGGGCTCTAAAGAAGACCACATGTAGATTTGGTGTGAGAGAGAAGGGTGTGCAAGCCAATGAATAAGTTCTATGAAGGGAACACACGACATCGATGTGAAACATGCAATGGAAGAGGAAGAGGAGAAGACAAAGTGGTGGGAGATGCAGATTGTTGGTGGCCTTGAGCCATGAGCTTGATAGATGAACAGATAGTTGTCAAAGTTTAGCCCTTGGTGTTGGAATCGGGAAGAGGTTGATAAAAGTGTTCGGATGGACAACCACGACCAATAGTGCAAGGCTACAAGATAGTTATTTTAGACTGCAAAAGGATTAAACAACATCAAGGCATTTAGGTTTTGATTAAAATAGAGAGTGGGATTTTGGAACCCCCAACAATTATATAAGTCGAGTAAGGCAATGAAGAAGGGACTTTGGTAGGTGTTTGACATGAATTCATCAAGTGAGAAAATAGAGTTGATAGCACAATAATGGTGAAAGTAGTAAGGTAGTTGGCAAGTGCTAGAAATGAGAGGATGGTCTCTTGCATATGTATTTGTAGATAATTGAGCTGAGGACTTGTTTTGTTCGTACTAAATAAAATCTCTACATTAATAAAGAAAGCATTTCCTTTTTGTATATCCTATTTCATAGCTTCACTATGCATGTGTTAGTGACTAGGGTTGTGTGCTGGGATTTTCTTAGCTGGGACCCTAGCGGTGGCTACATCAATTTAAAGAGTTTGTTCACTACCATGAGATCATTTTGCATTGGAGACAATTTTTTTTGGTATAGAATGTGTTGTTTATCAAACTTGTTCTTGTGGGGATTACAATGGTAGACAATTCTAGCTCTATGGGCCAACCTTACTTCAAAATATATTATTCGCTATTGTGGAAGCAATTTGATGTGATATATTGGGTTCTAGTTTGTTGGGGATGTGTTTGGATTTATAGTGGGTACAATGTGAAATATACAAGCTCATATAATCAAGTGAAATTATATTTGTGTTGTAATTTTGGAAGGGGCATTGTTGATGTGTGTTTTATTCACGATTGAATATAGAATAAAGTATTGAATACTCTATCCTCTCTTGAACAAAGACTTCTCAAATGCTGAACAGAAAAGGATCACTTGAGGCAACTCCAAGGTTTACAATGTCAGGTCTTGACGTGTTGGAGAGCTTCAATGGCATAATGTGTTTTGCTGCTCCTCCAAGGGGACTTATGTAATTGTTCTAGGAGAAGTGTTAGTTTTAGATCAGACTGCTAGCAATTAACAAAATTAACACATTGAACACAAGAATAACCTGGGAAAACCTCCCTCTTGGAGGTGAAAAACCCAGCAACAAAAGATCTCAGATTATATTAATTAAACTCAGTAACAGATTTACAATCTTGCTTCACACATGAAGCATACTTCAAATTAGGGCACACATTAGGGCAACTTATCTTGCTGTAGGTGATACAATATGCTGAAGGCTATGTCCTTGAATACTTTGTTGCCCTAGATGAAGTACACTGTTACTGTGAATGGATTCGGCAGCCTTGAAAGGAAGTTCGCCAGCCTTGTATGATGTTCGCCCAGCCAAGTATGATGTTCGCTCAGCCAAGAAAGTAATCAGGATGAATTCGCTGGACTGAAATACTAATTCGCTTGACAAAGGTAGATCGCTGATCAGTAGACAAAGATAGTTCGCTGTATGTGAATTGGTGTTGAATGATTACAAATCAATTTAAATATATATGCCTCAATGCCTACTAATAGACCTTAGGTCGGCCTTATTGTTTTGGCGCCAAGAATAGGATCAGACCTATAAATTACAAGTTACATTCATATAGGTCTGTCCAATACAATTACAAGTTACATATAGGTCTTGCTCAATTACAAGTTACATGTGATGCCCGATTAGGGCCAGACTTAAACAATGTTTACATATCAAATTGAACCATCAATATGGCTAAGGCCAACATGCCACTTAGCCATCAAGTGTATTAGGTCAGCCCTTGAAGGATCCGACCTAGCTACACATCAACAAGAAGAAACTTCTTAATCACAAGGAATGCTGTTTTATGAATGATGTTGCAATGTAGCTCTTTCCTACTACTACTAATGATCTCTTTATTAAAAAAATGAAAAAAGAGGTAAGGGCTTAGAAATGCTATGCTAACACTAAGAATGCAAGAATGAAACTTCAAGTGAGCTCAACTAAGCTTTGTTTTAACATGAAATGAACATCTCCACAAGGCTAGTGCGATCATTCCTATGGATAGCTGATAATTGAATTTAAGCTTGGCTAAAATGAGGTCAATCAACTACGCAAGATACTTCACCATCGATGAAATACTAGTAGTATGAACAATGAGAGCTTCACTATCAATCATGCACGCTAGTCTTTCATTAATCTAAATACTTAAGCAAATTCTATTCTAAATTTTTTTTTTGTCTTTTTTAGATATTAAGTTCTCTCATAAAAGGATGAAGAAACAAGCAAATGCTCCAAAACACAATAATTCACCAAACACTTCAATGACTTTATTATTTCTGGCAGCATCAAAGCAACAATCCATAAAATTCTTCTAATCGATCCTTTACAAATGAAATGAGTGGGGCTTACATAGTGCTCCCAAATACAATGAATGGACAAGATTAAATCAGAATCAAGGGCCAAGATCTTGCCACCTAAAACCCTAGTTACAACAAAAATCTAATCTTATTGCAAATAATTTAATTTTTAGCCAATGGGAATGTGACATCCATTTGGCACAGTCTTCGAGGAAAAATCCTCCAATGAGAAAAATGATGCCACATGGGATCATAACAAACTATCTTCTAGAAGTTTGTTTTCCTTATCATTTTCTTTTGTTGCAAATTCAATGAATTTGGACACCATGAATTCAACCTTGGTTATTGGGGCAACAAGCACGTTCTTCAATTGATTTTCCATGACGCTCACCTCGTCTAAGGCAGAAGTGAAGGTTTTCTCCCATCTTGGCCCTAAATCTTTAGTCTTGCTAGCAAGTACCATGAATGAGTGTATGTCATCAAGCTGCTTCTTTGAAGTTGATCCGGCTGTCCCAAAGAATATGACTTTCACTCTTTCAATCAGCTGATTGGCATCTACGTGAATTACTTCATTCATATCCTTATCAAGTATGATTTCGACTACCTCCACAATCTTATCATGTATCAAATTTATTGCATTGTCTACTTGAGTGCAACCACTGCTGATATCTTCGAAGATGATCTTCCTCATTCGGAGCAAGTTAGACCATTGCTGGAAATCAGGTGATTGTCAATCTTTCAATACTCCATTCACCAAAGTCTGCTTAGGTAAATTCTTCATTGCTTGCAGTCTTGGCATGGTGTGATCTTTGGTGAAAGTGAAAACATCGTAAGTTGCCAGAAGGACTTGAGTTTTGTCAAGAACACTTGTTACTTTATCAAATATCCTTACTAGTTCCTTCATAAATGCATTTGCCTTCTTGAAAGACTTATTTATTCAATTCTCCATCAAATGAGCTAAAGTCCTCATCTTTTCTAAATTATCAATTGAGTTTGGAGGAAGCAACCGTGGAGGCGTGCTTGAAGGATCATGTTGCCTTAGCGGTTCTTTGAACTACTGCAAGTAGCTTCTCAACGCACTCACTTCTCTCACTAGTTTCTTGTTTTTTTCTACTTCGAGCTTCAACATATCATGAACTGTCTTCACTGTATCATTCAGGTCTCAGTGGTGGGAGGAACTAAGTCAATAGTCTCCAAGTCATACTCTTTTGTTGTGATCTCATCTTTAGGCTTATCTACTCCAGTAGTGGCAATTTGTATCACTCAAGATCTTGTACTACCCTTCGTTATTTTTGGCATCTTAATGGCCTTATTCTTTTCAACGGTCTCTTGAGCTTTGTTTAGGAAACTATCTAAATTGTCCAGAGGCTCTTCTTTTACCACTATGACTTCTTTTGCTAATCTCTCCTTAAGCCATGCTAGGACAGTAGATCGTTCTTCTCCCACTTGCACCTCCTTGAGCTGTTGATCTTCTTGGATCGGAGAGGTTACTTCTTCATCATCATTCTCTATATCTACATATACATCTTCACCCGCTTTTCTCTTAGCTTGCTCATGTGGAATTGAATTGTCTTGCATTTGGGGTTATTTCCATCTGTCTGTCTTTTCACATTTGCTATTTTGGACCGTAGACTCCATGGATTTGTTCACTCCATGATCTATACTTCCTCTAGGTGGTTGACTCTCTTGGCCGGTTGCTTGATTCATTTCTACTTCATGTATGGAGGAAGTACTAGTAGAAGGATGGCTTGAGTTTGATTTATGCTTCTTGTGTGATATTCCTTCCTTTTCTCTCTTTCATATACAGGCTGAAGGCATTTTCCACTATCTTGTGCTTGATTTGGAATGTCAAAAACTTTACGCTTCCTGACGATGTCGATCAGTATTCTTGAGCACATTTTACTTCTTATCTCTAGATCATCTTGGGTGTTCATTTAATAGTCTTTCAATTGTCGCTTGTGTTTGTGTCTTCTTCTGTTAGCTCTTCTCATGTTACCATAAGGATCAAAATTCTCTCGAGAGAAGTATGGGATAAGGAAGTGGGATCTCAACTCATCTTCTGAAATCTTAGCTGCCTGCAAGGATGGACACACTTCTATTGACTGCCCAATTGAGATGGGAAAAGCAATTCTTGTCCTATGTCTATTCTTTTGCACTTTATCATATGTGGTCAACTGTCTCGCCACCTCGAGCAATACTATCTTGTTGGTAGGATAGTGTGGTAGCATGTAGGGTGGACAAGGGCATCCTTGAACTCTTATATAGGTGAACCTGGGAAATTGGATATACCAAGCACCAAATTTCTTTACTAATTCTTTTGCATACAGGGATAGTCTTTGATGGATGCTGCCTTGCAATGTTCTTGTCAAATGCATGGTGAAAGTATCATTCACCCTCCTATAATGAGTCTTGCCAGGGTAGTGTAGTTGGGTGTAGGATTCACATGCTCTCATTTGTCCAGCTCCCATTCCAACTGGACCTCTGTACATTAATCCTGCATATTCATGAGCTTTGGGTAGTGTTGACATGTTTTTTACGACCAGCGTCGAACATAGAATAAAGTTGCCTAACGGTCATGTCACTCTCTCTTGATCAAAGTGCGATTGCATGCTAAGATTGCAAGAAGTTCAAACAATCGACTCCAAGGTTCCTTCAATGCGTGGACGTGACTTAGTTGGCTGATGTGATTGCTGGTAATACAAGGGGCCTTACGTTTGCATCATTCTTTCGCTTCTTTGTTGTGGCTGGAACTCCATCATCGGATATGGCAATTCTACGATGCTACTGCTTCGAACATACTAAAATGAAGTGAAAATAAAGGGGAAAGGGTTCAGAAGGATCTAAATCTATTCCTAAGGGCCATGATATCAACAATTAATGCTTTGGTGGACAAATTCCAAACAAACCAAGCTCTGCTTCGGCAAGATAAACTACAACTCCGCAAGAACCGGTGCAATCTTTTGGGGATGCTAGAGGATTTTCAAATCAAGAGAGTACATTTGAATACCCAAAAACGATGCAATCCAAACGACTATCCACAATTGAACTTAGCACAAATTTAAGGGGCTCAGACTAGCTTTACACTGCAACTTACAATCAGTAAGATGCAAAAAGTATGAACCATGGAAATTCATCAGACACCATTACATTCTCCATTGAAATCAAAGCACTTTACTACTTCTAATCTAAGTGAGGAAGGTGAAACTATGCAAGTCTTGAAAAAATAACTTAAGTGGACCCCATCAGAGAACAATGTTTCACTGTTATTATCTCAAAACCTATCGCAACAATTTCATACAAATCTCCCTCCTGCTTTCAAATGAGGGGGTCACCCCTTTATATAGGCCTCAGGCCATGCAAACCCTAATTAGGGTTTCACCCTAGAAGATTCTCCACTCAAGATGCAACAAGGTGGGAATCAACAATAAATACCCCATAAAGCCCATATACAATTAATTACAATCCTGCCGAAAATGGCACCCATAAAGCATTGATTAACCATTACATTTAAAAAGTGCTCACTATGCAATGAATGTACCCTCATGCAAAGATCGCCCATGATGCCACAAATGCTCCATCATTTCCACATGCGGCGGCTGCATGCAAAAGGAATCTACCATAAATTCAACATGCAATGACTGGGTCGCCATTTGGTCAATTATTCCAGTAATGAATGGGCCACTCTATTGCCACGTGTTCAATAGATCCTCGCCATGCAAGTGGACCCCGCCGTCGTATATCCGCTCCTACACATCTGGAATTGTTGGAGAGGGAAAATTCGATTCAGGAAGAATTTTCTTGAAGTCTCCTCAACTTTCCTCGCTTGAAGAAGATTTTCCATCAATTTTCACCATCTCCTATTTTTTAGGAATTTTCCACAAATTAGGGTTTCAAGTCCAGGAGGGAGAGAATTCTCCCATGAATCCAAATCTATAAAAATTTTGAAATTTGGATGTGATTTGGTCATGGTCATGGTCATGGAATTCATATTTTTTCCATCTCTCCATGCATACCCTACTTTGGCGCCATCCAAATGTCTTGGGCAGATTTTGCTCTTGGTCATGGAATTCATACTTTTTCCATCTCTCCACGCATACCCTACTTTGGCGCCATGCAAATGTCTTGGGTGGATTTTGCTCTTGGTCATGGAATTCATACTTTTTCCTTCCCTCCTTGAGCACTCCACTTTGGTGCCCTCCCTTGGAGTAGGGCGGAATTTTCACTAAGTGGTGGAATTTACAATTTTCCATGCTTTCCATGTCAACTTCACTTTGGCGCCCTTGGTGAAGTATGGGCGCTAAAACCACCTAGGCAAGGATTTTCACATTCTCCACGTTCTCCATGGACTCCTTTGTTTGGCGCCCTTGGCCAAACTTGGGCACTGAATTGACTTGGGGAAGGATTTTCATGATTTTTCCTCACTCTCTTCATCAGGATATATATGAAATATAACATTTAAGTATAATACTTTAAGTTATATTTCATATATATTGTCAGGATGTTTGAGAGTGGTTTCAGGTCCCTAGGAATCATAATGCAAATTCTGGATTTTGGAAGATTTTTCAAGTTTTCAGACAGTCAAATTTCAGGCCATTTTCAGATCAGGATGACATTGGTGGATTGATGCGAATTTCCAGACTTGGATGATTTTGCATGCTTTCCTCTTCTAGAATAGGAGTTCCAAACTTAACCATTTTTTTTGATCCAACTTGTCTGCCTTCTGACTCTTCCGGATTTAGAAATGGTCTTCAGGAATGTTTAGTCTTCAGCATCTTCAGAGATATTTAGCTTTCAGTGTTTTCCTGTGAAGATCCTGCTAAAAATAGATTTTCCCAAATAGTAAGTGTTTCAAAATGTCAAGGGTTGGGCAAAATAGGTCAGGAAAGAACTTACTAAAAATAGTAAGTTTGATTTTTGGCAAAATTAGACCAATCTAGGAGGTAGTGAAACTTACTAAAAATAGACTTACTAAAAATAGTAAGTGCTCAGAATTCGCTCAAATTTTATTGGGAGGTTCCTTGAAGGGTCCCGATTCCAGTTCTAAGTTCAGTTTTTCCAAAACCCTAAAAGAAACCCCTAAAATCTAGGACTGAAGGCAGAAACCCTAAAATTAACAAAACGAGTCCTAGACTTTACCAAATTTGCTCAAACGAAAAGCAGACTTAATCAATATGACCCCCAAATACTTGCAAAGCAGAGAGATTGACGAGACTGCTGTGAAAAAGACCCAAAAAAAACAAAGCCATAAGACCGGAAGGGCCTAAAAAGTAGGGGGTCTCCATTTGCAATGGGGCGATGTGTGAAAATGTCACAACAGGTAGTGAATATATGAGGTATGAACTCATGTAGATTGTGTTAGTGCGTTGAAGCCTCTTCAACTGTATGTCAAGGTTGTTGCTTACGATTCTTGTCCAGTTGATCTTTTCTCTTCCAATTGATGCTGTTTCCATGAAGTAGAACATCCAATTCTCAAATTGATATGCTTGAGGACTTCCTGTAACTTGGTTGAGTAGAGTGATCAAATCACCAAACTCTTCCTTGAAATCAACCCTTTGCAACCTGCTGGGAACCTTTGATATGCCAGGTCTGCTCTTCAATAACCAATATTTGTTGATTATGCCTAAGCATCTGTCGGGATCATCATCATAGATTGCTTGCACTCCTTTGCTCTTGTAGACCATGCCTTTGTGATCCTGGATGTGGAAGGCTTCACCAATGGTTGTCTCAGATAGGTAGGCAAGTACTCTACCATTAGGTGCTACTATCATTCTAGTGTTGGCATCATAGTGTCTGGTGCACTCAACTATCAACTCATTGCATCGTATGGCTGGAAGGAAACCTGCTGCATTTACTATCCCACTTGACCATCTGCTTTGAGAATCCGGATAGCTTGCTTGTGTATAAGGGACCTTGGAACTTCTTCATGTCGATTTGACCAAGATTGGTGTATCCTACATTGCTCCAAAATGATGTGATCTTTGATTCAAGCATCACTCCTTTTGAGTCCTCCTTGATGAGGGATTGCTTTGAGATTGCTCTAATTGAAAGAGGTGGCTAAGTTAGGGTTTTGATATAACCTTAATGTCTACATTATCTAAAAAAGCATATAGGTTAGTAATTCCTTCTTAAAAGCTTATAGAATCATTAAAATCTTGATAAATTATTAAACCCTAGGCATAAATATAACCCCTAGACTTATCAAAATTTGAAAATAATCAAAACATGATGCAAAAAGTATTCCATGACTGAAAGCTCTTTAAAATCTTAAACCTGAAGCTGCACCAGCGTTATAATAAGCTCCGATTTCAACCAAAATGATCAAGTATAATCTGATTTGGACCTGCAAATGAGCCTTATAATGACTGGTAACTGCGAATTAGCCTTTAATTTGGCAAAATTGCCCTTGTTTCAATGCTATTGCTGTGATTAATGCTGGGAAGTGCTGATATTGTGTCACTGATAATGATTGCTTCCTTTGACCATGTAAGATCGGTGTTCAGCAACAATGAACTCGCCTTGCGCTTGAATGGTGACAAGATTGCTGCTTGCAATGATGAGAGTCGCTGCCCCTTAGATAACAATTCGCTTGGCAAATGGTGAGTTCGCTGAACCTTGAATGGAATCGCCATCCCTTGATCAAACATGCTGCACATAGGAGGTAATTCACTTTGCAAATCATATGTTGATCAAATGAAATGATCAACCTATCTTTATAGACAATGTAAAGGGTGTGTCTCTTGATTGAATTAGGCCGACTTGCTTCTCTTCATTTAATGTTTTGCAATTGATAATTTCAAGACAAATGGCCAACTTGTATTACCCTTTTCAAATTTTGAATTAAACCGTTAACTATCCTAGGCAGGCCCCTTCCTTAAACATAAGTGTTGCCAACATACCTCTTCCTCATCGTGAATTTTGACAAGCATAAGAATTTTGGGTTTTTACATGGGCATCGATTAAAAGTGGTTAGACTTTTGCCTAAGGCACTGACTCTAAGGGGTTGGACTTTTGCCTAGTCACTGACTGAGAGGGGTCGGGCTTTCTAGGGGGCATCGATTGTGTCGCAAGAAGATTGGGCTTTGGAGAAGGCATCGACTGTGAATGATTGGGCTTCTTTGGGATCATTGACAATGCCTTCAAACTTTCTTGATAATCTATCTTAATCTTTCCTTCATCATACTTGACACATTGAATTGATCCTTCCTTCATCTTTAGCATGGTCATTGACTTAAGCATCTTCTTCCATTCTTGGGCAGAGATTTTAGCATGCACTGACAGTCACCTTGGGAGGTCGTGGTTTTGAAGGAGCATTTATTGAGAAAGGTCATGGTTTTGAGGGGTCATTGACTGAAAGTGATCGGGGTTTTCACTCCACACTGACAGTAAGTCAAAAGGTGCTACTGTGCTAGCTCAATCACTTCAATCTCATCAAACTTAGAGATGCTACTGTGCTAGCTCAATTTCACCCTTAGAGATGCTCATCTTGCTAAGTAAAGGACTCTCTCATCATAGATCAGACTTTGAAGGGGTCATTGACTGGGCAAGAGGGAGATCAGACTTTTTATACCCCACTGATTGTGAGCTAAGGTAAGGTGGGGTCATTGATAGAGACTCAAACTTGCTTAATTTTGTGAGTGATAGCACTCACCTCGCCAACTCAAAGGGTCCTTCATCATCATCAAAGCTTTTTCATGTGGTCTAAGCCTTCATCTTGAATTCTCTCTCTCGATCTCTGATGATGATGATCAAATGAAATGATCATCAAATTGTTCATAGCAAGGGCGTTGAGGAGCAAATCAACTCAACCTCATCTCATTAAAGGATTTGACTGCTGCCAAACCTATTTAAAACCTAAAACTAAAGCAAAAAGAGAGGGTCCCCATTTGTGATGGGGCGATGTGTGAAATGGTCACAATAGGCACCAAAGCTTGCCCAAACAAGAAGGGTTTATCCATTCCAACATTTAAAGTGGTGTAATACATTAGAGAGAACAAGCAAGGAAAATAAGCAATTGCTTATTGAATAAGTCATCCTTTGGCAAGAAAAAGACCTTGAGCAGTGATGCCCCCTCCTTCCCCATCTATTCTTGAGTTTGTTGTAGAGATCCAAACATTTTGTCCCATATCATGAAGAGCTCACTTTACACTGGAAACAAAGGGATCATTGGAAGAGGCATTTCAAAATGAATCTCAAGAGATTGCTAGTCAATAGATTGCAAGATGCATTCTTGCAAATGGTTTGGCTTTCAATGTTTTATGTGTTAATGTTAGAATAAGAAAGGTAAGACACAGCAATCTGAAACTTAGAAAATCTTACAAGAACAAGATACACATAATTTTATCCTGGGAAAATCCTCCACGTGTCGGTGAAACACCCAGCCACACAAAAAATCAAACTTTATTGAAGGTACAAACTTGAGTACAATGCTCTCAAACTGAATGATCTAAACACAATTGTTAACACTTAACAATCAGAAGATGAACCCGATAACATCTGAAACTGAAGGCTTCTACAATATGACCAGCACATAAGCTTTCTGTAACATGTAATAATCATATGCTGAAGACAGAGAAGAAATATACACTGAAGAAGATACAGAGATACTACAGAAAATACTGTCGAAAAACTCATCCTGTGAAAGATCACTGATGCATATATAAAATAGTCTCTCACATCTGAACTTCACCCCCCGCCCGAAAACAATTCGCAACACACTTAAGGAGACAAGGCAATGCTCGAAAATGGCCAGTGCGAAGGAATACGAAACGCCCATACTTCTCGCACGAAATATTCTTGTCAGCATTTACTATACATGCCGCTACATAAACGGTAACCAAAAGAACCACGAAGGTGATGATTCAACTGACCCTTTCATCGGATGGAATAGAAAGAAAACACTGCCAGCGAGGATGCAGGTCGGTGACAGTTATCAAGGAAGCCGTTACACATCAGCAGGCATAATGAAATCTCCTGCTGCTAAAATATTAACAGTATGCTCACTATATTTGTCAGAAGTGGTGAGGAAAATTAATGAGACTCCAAAAGGGTACAAAGGCCTAGCTTATGAGAAAGTGTGTGTAACAAGATAATCATTATAACCAATAGAAATGAAAGTAAATTACTTTCTAATTAACAGGATATTTTTTTTTCAAAAGAAAGAAACTAATAGTTTCAGCTGAAAAAGTAGTTAACTATCTAACTAAACTTCAGCATAAACTGAAACTAACTAACTTTTATTTGAACAGTAAATGCAAGAAAGTAAATCTTTCATAATTTAAATAAATATACAAAATAACAAGAACCATGCACTTATACATAAGGAAAAGAGGAAGGATAAGAGAATATTGAACAATTATGCTACTCATCTTTATTCACTCTTACAAGTCTCGACATTGCTGTGGAGAGCAAGAGCATTGTCAAGGGCTTTATCTCCAACTACAGACCTGGCGGTCCCCCACACACCTTCGTACTGGAACTGGCCCTACCCTTCACGAGGGTGTAGACCAAGGTCTAGGACTAGTTGCCATCTGATCCCGGTGTTTAGAACCTACACAACTCTAGTTGGTCGCACACTATAGGTATCTCTTAATTAGCATGACCATCTGACTAGGAAGTGTGTCTGATTCATGTGAACTAACCATCGCATGCAAAGCATTGTGCCACCTTGGCCAAGGTTTAAAAGTTGCAAGCACAATTAACGTGCTGTTACTATTCACCACCCTTACTCAACTTGTACATTACACTCGAGCCCAATTGACTCACTAGTTTACTAATCAACAAGACAAGTCAACTGCTTAATGTCTACTGACACTAACAACCATTAACGACCTTCAAGGGAAAAATAACCGTTAACAAGCCAACTACTCAAATGTTTACTAACTCTAATGGTCTTTACCTACCATTTGGAAAGGGTCCTAATCAACTTTGTTATTAGATATACCATTAGTATTTTACTGACAGTCTTCTTATTCAGCTGAACATGACCTTTCCACCAATCTGGCATCTCAAGACTTAACTGTTTGATTTATGGTGACAAAATAATTAGATAACATAAAGACAGATCCATTAAATAAAATCAGTTATCTGAGAAAATATATGTGTCTATACTGTTGGGTTCATCAACCCTTAAGATGATATTTATACATTTATTACAGTAGTGATATTCTCTTGTAACAAAATGGCTTGATGCTGAGAGATCCCAATTGGCTCTACAGAGGTTCATGGCATATGCACGATATTAAGACCCGGATATCATTTCATTATCGAAATCTGATGGTATCCTATCTGGGTTTAAAACAAAATACATATGATTATGGGAAAATGGCTCATCTTCGATTACGGTATTGTTGGACTCAACATGCATGATAATACGATACACAAAAGTAAGAGATCGATCTCAGTGATCTCACATTCATTACCCTTTCTTTTTAATTTCTCTTTCTTAGCCAAGATAACATATTAACTTGATCTTATGATTTCAAAATGAAAGATTACTGGAGACGTTTTGAGCGTATGAATTAAGGGATACACTCGATTTGGATATTATATGAAATCAAACGATCATTGATATAATGCAAACTATGATTGAAGAGTTATAGTATAGACGTATAAGTCTAATGATAATTTATTTAAACAGTGCACTGGTTAGAATGCAACATGCCTGGTTTTTGGCCGAGGACAAGAGATAGTAAATGCTCCTTGCACGTCCCTTCTTCTCCAAATTACTTCTGTTGTTATAGTGAACTGATAATCAACAATGATGGCTCTGCGTAAATTTGCATTACTGGAAAATGTATGTTTCTTGTGTAGACAGCATAATATCTCTTATGATTATGAACTAATTTGATAATCCTCGACTCCCAAAGTAACTTATGGTCTTGGCTGTTACACATGGAGGTGGTGAGGTGGGTGTTACACCTGACACCCAAGCTTGATTAAAATGCAACATAAATGGTATCTCGGCTATAACAGTCGAAGCATGTTGATTCCCAATTCTTGCTTGATAAGATTGTGTATGTGTGTGTTGATTCCCGATTCTTGCTCAATAAGATTAAATGTGTGTGTGTGTGTGTGTGTGTGTATTCTCATGCATTTATATAATTAAAAGTTGAATTTATATAATATCTTGTTTTAGTTCAATTATTACAAGATAAGATTATGGTTCCAATTCTTATATTTTAAATCATTAAAGACAATAAAAGGAATAGACCAAGAACTGACTAATTTACTGACAATGTCACGACTTAACTTCCCTGACATAAGGTAACAACAGACTCTAATCGGCTATAACAGTCGTAGCATGTTGTTTCCCAATTCTTGCTCAATAAGATTGTGTGTGTGTGTGTATTCTCATGCATTTATATAATTAAAAGTTGAATTTATATAATATCTTGTTTTAGTTCAATTATTACAAGATAAGATTTTGGTTCCAATTCTTATATTTTAAATCATTAAAGACGATAATTACCAAGAACTGACTAATTCACTGACAAGGTCACGACTTAACTTCCCTGACATAAGGTAACAGCAGACTCTAACCCATGGCCAACTTATCTCTAAATTCACGGCTTGATGGCAATTTCGTCCTCTTCCAAAGTCTACATCCCTCTCCTTGATGATACTCTCCCTCCGTCCCGAGGGTGTTAGTTTTCCTGCACACACTTAGACATGAAAAGGTTGTTAGGCTGAATCTGAGCTTTCCAAGATTCCTTAAATTAAATAAAACATTATTGTCAACATCAATATATATATTCAAGTCATATTCAATATTGGAGCTGCTAAAGATAAGTGAAAGAAATACAATTTAATGTTTCACTTTTGGTAGTTTATTTTTAGATATAAGTATATTTTTCTTTTTAATGTATTTTTATGTTTATTTTCAATTAGGTTGTTGAGACTCACTTTATCTCTAGTACAATCTTCTTGAGATGACTTGTGAACACCTAGGGGGCACTTTCTAGCATGGTACTGGTCATCAATCTTATTCCATATGGAGGAAATTTAATAGTGAGAGGGAAACAAATATTAAGCAAAAGATTTTAGTTGACACTTGTTGTGATTGTGTGGAATATCTTCTTAGTTTCATTGATCCCATATTTAGTATGATTCGTTATACTGACATGGATAAGCCATGGTTGGGAGATATATATGACAGCTCAACGTGATAATTGATAAGATGAAGATTGTCATAAATGAGAAAGAGCAAGATATTGAAAACACTTTCTTCGAACAGGCACAAACAATTTTCGTTGAGTGATGGAACAAAATTACCAACTCACTACATCTTTTTTCTTTGCATTGACCCCAAAATTTTACAGAACTAAATTCCTTCCTTTGCTGAGTAGACTTGCACCATAAAAGATGTGGAAATTACTGTATGTTACAAGCTACCATTTGGTAGATCTTTTTGGATCTTGATTTAGAAGATATAGTCATGAATGAGTTTACTAACTTTGTACACACCAATGGTCAAAGTATTTCTTTTTTATAACTAGCATAAGAAGGATGCTCGCAATTGTTGGTATCTCCCTGGCTAAACATTCCAACATCTACAACTACTTGTGATCAAAGTTTTATTGCAATTTAATTTTTATTTTTATATTTAACCCTCTAAATTTGAATCTTTTTTATTTCATTTTATTTTTACCAAGTTTGAAGTTTTGTTTTTAAATTTATAATTCTCACTCTCAAAATGTTCCTCAATAGTTTGCCAATTTTTCTTCATTTGAGTGGAATTGGAGTACATACTCCATTCACTTGTAAAGCACAATCAATTGGCATCAAAAAAGGTAGAGGATTTAGCGTATGTGCATTCCAACTTGTGCTTTATGACTGCAAGGGGCAATGAAGTTGTGGGATGCATTCTCTTTGCAACAATCTTCAGTTTTTGAGGAGTTTGATAGTCAACATACTTTTAGTGCTGGTGCCTATGGCACTCATTTATGCTTCTTCTAATTTACTCTTCATTATCTAATGTTAACAATTATAATATTTCCAACCAAAATACTATTAAATTATTCTCAAATCTTAAATGATTTTGAATGTTCAATTATAAAATGTGTTGAAATTTCAAATACCCATGACAACTAAAGCTAGATCTGCCCAAATCCACTTGAAAACTGGACATGCACTACTAGCACACAAACACATGATTGTATGAAAACTGATTTTATAATCGAATAAGATATACAACAAACCATTTATAGCAGATTTTATTTACTTTCTGATCACCAAGGTTCTATGAAGGTAAGGGGAGGGCATAAAGTGAGAAAAATTGAATAAACTATGCAGATTTTAACACAACTACCACAATTCGTTGAACAAACTTGTACACATGAGACTGAAATTGCATCAAACTACTGGAACTGCTTTATAATAATGGAGTGAATAGCAAAATGTTGTTATACAGAAGAAATTACAGTAGCACTAATAAAAACAAGAAATCACAAACTGAATCTGCAAACTAGTTATCTAGTACTTCTCAAAAAATGTGAAAATTATCACAACTTTGTTTCTATCAGCACACATGCAATGTCTGGATGAGATTGCTCAAAAAACCAAAGGGGTTTCTGTACTCCGATCTTCAAGAATCCAAGGGGTTTCATCCTCTGATTTTCAAGAATACAAGAGGTTTTGTTCTTTGACCTTTAAGAATTAAAGGGTTTTTTGTTCCCTGATCTTCAAGAATCCAAGGTTTTTTGTCCTCAAATCTTGTATTGAACACAAGTGCTCAAATGATAAATAAAATTAAAAGATGGCAAAAGATACAAACTGGTGAGGTTACCTGATTTATATAGAAGTTGTGGGCACAAATCCCAATGTTCCATTAGGCCAAAATAAATATTAATTAAAAATATTTTCCAATACTCTCTCTTGAAATAAGGCTCATAAAGAGTTGTCATACTATCTTCTTTCACCAGACTATATTTGGCTAGTCAAAGATGTTTGGTGTAAACCACTTACAATTGTCAGAAATAATTATGAGTTACTTTTCGACATGCAAAATAATGATATTTCATTTATTCGATATATTTTCCCAAAATAAGCTTTTTGTAACTGTTAACTGATTGCCAACGACAACTCCCCAATTATGAGCTGGCATTGAATCTGTCATAAATAATGATGCCAAAACATTTGGAAGTTATGTATGCTCCGATTATGAATTCCCATGCCCCATTGAAGTAATTAAACAATAATTTCATATTTATTTGACCCATTTTCCAAATATGCAAAAATATAATTAATAGTGGAGGCCAAATAATTATTTCCCTAGCATTTTCCTTTAGCACATGAGAAATATTAGAATGCGATTTTGGTGCACAAACATAAATTAATTGAAAAGGGTACATTAAAATGATGATGATGAGATTTTGGCTCACAAACATAAAGTAATTGAAAAGGGTACGTGTTGTGACCTTTTCACACATCGCACCATTGCTAACAGGGACCCCCACTTTTCTTCTTTCCGCGTTGTTTAGGTTAGGGTTTTGGCAGCTTAATGGGCAATTTTGTGTTTCCCATGCATGAGTCTTGGAGTTTTGGTCATGCCTAGCATCGTTTAGAGTTTTTGAGGTTATAGGATCAAGTGCATGAAAATTGAGATTTTTAAATGATCCTAGTTTTGTCTAAGTGTAGATCCTTTCGAGCGGTAACTTTTTTTTTGAATGTCCTTGTCGGTGATTTTAAGTGCTAAGGTGTTTTTAGACCTTTTGGAGTTGTTTTCTCACTCCTAGGAAGTTATTCAAGTTGATTTCACACTTTATCCCGACTGATTTCCTTGTGTTACACTCCAATTTTTGATGAATTTGCCCATGTCCAGTTGAGTTTTATTGAGTTTTGAAGTTTCCTAGTGGTTTTGAGTGGAAAAATCATCATTTTTCGGATGAGAATCCATATTCTAAGGGTTAAAAGGTCAAAATTGCATTACTAGAGGTGCTTTTCCCCTCATATTCCTGACCACCCATGATTTTCCCCACCCAAAATCCAAATTGGACATGGATTTCCCTTGAAATCCATACTTGCCTCGATTTTTCACCACTGTGAATCCATACTAGGGTCGTTTTTCCCCCGGATGCATTAAATTTTGACTAAGTGTTAGGATTTATCATGACTACCCACGCTTTTCCACTGGGGAGTTTGGATGGGATTGCGGATGACAGTTGTCTTGATTCCACACTTGGGTCGATTTTCCACCAGGTCTTTTGTGACAAGTTTTGAGGATTTTTGTGCAGACACTCAATCCTGACTCAAGTCGATTTTCCACTGAGAGAGATTTCTAATGTTTTGAGTCCGGATTTTCATCCAGACTAGGGTCGTTTTTCCACCAAAGGGGTATTTTTGTGTGAATGACGTATTTTTGAGTGGAATTTTCATTCCACACCTAGATCGATTTTCCCCTAGACCCCATTTTGTGCACATTTGATGATTTTCAATGGATTTTTTTAGCCCTACTGGGATCAATTTTTCCCTAAGGGGATATTTTGATGATTTTAAGTGATTTTTGTGAGGATTTTTTAATCCTTACTTGGATCAATTTTCCCCAATTGGCCCATTTTGATTTAAATTGAAATATTTTAATAAAGTGAGCCCCATTTAATTGTTTTTTAATGAAAAACAATGATTATTTAAAAAATAAAAAAACAATTAATGATTTGCAATAAGCATTTAATGTTTTCAACCTTCTAGAAGCAAATCGTTTCTACCAAGCAAGTATAATAACAAGTGTTTCATCCCACATTGCTTGTGTGGTGAGAGTTGATGATGAAAGTGAGTTCAAATAGGGGGAGAGCCAGCATTATTTTATTATTGAGTTTGCCAAGTGTGTCCATGCAAGGGCGATTTTCTCCATAGTTGGCGATTTTGGAGGAAGTGTTCAAGTAAAGTGATTGATTGAAGACTATTCTTGCTGCCATTTTTCCTCATTGCCATTTCTTTTTCCAGCTTGGCGACATGTTTGGTGGCTGCCATTGGTGATTGAATGCCATGATTTTTGTGTGAGGTGGCGCCAGATGAAGTAGTGATTTTGTGTGAAAGGGCAATTTTGTGTTTGGAGTTTCTTTCTCCAACTTGGGGCGATTTTCCTTGATGCTGCCATTTTTTTATTTGCTGTTCTCAGACCTAAGTTGGCAGATTGGAATGCCTTTGATGACATTTTCAGACTTGTGTGAGGTGGCGCAATAGCTGGAAAATTTCGATTTTGGTTTTGCAAGGGTTTGGTGCCATATTTTGGTGGGTTTCCTTCATGTTTGGTGGCTGCCATTGTTCCTATTTGCTGTGATTACTTCAGATCTGAGTCTTGACGCCGTTGCTACAGCTAGTTCGACATCCATTGTTGGCTGATCATCGATTTTCAGACTTATATTTTATTGCCCAGCCAACCACAACTTCAACGATTTACATGCATTTTGGGGATCATTTTCAGTCAATCCTCAGACCATTGGAGAGTTGTCACAGGTCTGCAACTTCGTTTTGGCTGCTTGTCCTCAGAAAACTTATCTTTTACCAGCCCTACCTATGTTACTGAGTTTGATCGCTTTCGCCATCAAGACTGATTTTTGCATATTTTCGCCATCAAGATTGATGTTGCCGAGTTTGATCGCTTTTCGCCATCAAGACTGGTTTTTATCAAATTTGTGCATATTTTGAATGATTGCAACATGTTTTGAGAGGTTAATTTGTATAGTTGTAGGTTGTCTTCAGATTTGTTGGCAGCCATTGTTGACTGCGGAAGGTATCCTTACACATAATTTTGTGTGAAAATACATCCTTTCACATCCTTCCTTAGTCATTGTTGATCCGGTATATTCCTTTGCACTTTAATTTGCACAAAATTTCTAAGTATAAGGAAGTGTTGATTTCATGAGGGTTTCATACCCTAACCTTGTCACATTTTGTATTTAAATTGTTGAAATCTATCTAGATTGTGGATTATTTTCCTGATTTCCATACCCTAATTAGTCTAAATCATTAAGAGGTCGGGAATTTTATTTAAGAATATTATATTTTTCCTAAGTTCTAACTTCAAGCTTCGTACAGGTGCGATGTCAAAGTCTGGACTTAATGAAAGGAGAGAACAACATACGATACCTAAGTTTGGATTCTATCCAGAATCCAGGATGTCATCCAGATGGAAGGAGATAATGGACACGAACATGCATTTCCTGAACCTGAACCAGATGCGACAGTGGATGTTCGGAGTTGGAAGCTAGATCCCTTCCCCAGCGTATGTGAACATTATGAAGATGGATGAGTGTAAGTCCATGGTGAATAAGGAGTGGATGATCGAGCCTATGCCTCATCATTCCAAGGCTCCCAAGACACTCAATTGCACAAATTTCAAAGAGGAATATAGTGATTTAGTATTCCTGCTTAACTGAGTGATGGGGATGCCGTAGGGTGCAATATACGATGGATGGATGTTCTATTCTATCCAAGATTGTCTTAGAGGGACGTTGATAAATTGGTCTAGAATCATAAGTGACAATTTGGACTTTTAGCTGAGGAATGTGGAGTGGTCCAAGTCATTCACCATGACTTCCTACTTGGTATATCTGCTTGCACGGTTTGTTACATACAAATGATTGATATGCAGAGGTGAAGTCGGGAATGGGCAAGGACAATTCAGGAGTTATGAGTGCTATCCCCAGTTGAACATGCATAGAATTGAAGATTATAAGAGAGTGAATGATGTATTCACAATGTATATCACGCGGATGTTGCAAGGCGGAATCCATAGGAGGTTGTCCAAGGAGGCAACAGAGTTGATAAAGAAATATGGATCGTGGTATATACAGTTTCCCACATTCACATACCTTAGGATTCATGGGTTTCAATCTGAACCCTACAGGCTTCCTAGGTATCCTTCCAACAGAATGATCTTGTTGGAAGTGGTGAGACAACTTCTAGAGTTTGATTCCATTTAGAAAGAGAAGCATAGGACATGCATGACATTCCCTATTTCAGTTGGGAAGACGCTGGAGGTTTGCCAGTCTGCCTTAGCCGCCAACACTGCAAGTGAGGTCCTTGCATTCTATCGATTTGCAACATACAAGAAAAGAGAAAGATTTTATCCAGATAAGAAAGTTTGAAGGATCCGGGGAGAGAAGTTCATCCACAAGGTAGACATAGAGGACTATTGGGCCAACCTGATGGACGAGCAGGCAGTGAAGAGATGAATGTGATCCAAGATGTCAGTAGATTTCATGAGGAAGTGTGGACTTTTCCTCATTCCTAATCAGGTGTTAGATGATAGAGATCATATGCATCCACAACATGAAAATGAAATGAAGAAGGCGATTTTATTGCCTAATTGGTCAGAGTCAAAGGAGATAGATTTGAAGATATTGATGAGAGAGGTCTTGAGTTTCTTCCATGCATGGGTAGATATTCAGATGAATAAGTTAGTTGATATGGGTGTTTCCTTCACTTATGAAAAGATGAAGCCAGAAGAATCCGCTTCCGAGGATGATCAGAGGACTATCAGTGATTTCAGGATTCACGCGAATGAGGAGAGTCAAGCTCCCAAGAGAAGGAAAAACACACCAGGAGGAGTAAAGGCCAGAGGGAAGAAGATTGAGGAGGTCAAGAAGAAGAAACAAAAGACTATCATTCATTTGCCTATCATTCCTTCACCCCCTCTCAGTGTCTCATCAATCAAGGAAGTTGAAATGACAAAGCAGAACAAGGAGACCCAACAATGTTCCAACACAGTGATACTACCAGAGAATATTCAGGATTTACATGCCACAGGGACATCTGCTCCATCGAATGAGAATGATGATCAGTTGAGATCCCCTATTGTCCTTTTGGAAGTTAGTTTGGGAAATGAGGTATATGATTTGACTAGGAGCAATCTTGATGACGATGATGTTATCTCGATATTGAGAGGGCTTGATTGTGATATGTGTCTTGATGGTGGTATGGAGATATCCGCTATTTCTAATTGGCTGATGAAGAGTATGGAAAAGAGTAAGAAAATGATAGAGATACAACCTATTGATAACATTGATGACTGCTTAGCTAGGAGCAATAAGGAGAAAGAACTCAAGAGAGCTGAGATCTTGTCGCACATAGCTAGAGATGAGACAGGAATGCGGATTGCGCAGGTAGCTGTTCCTATTGGAGGTGTGACGGCGGACATTGCTACTCCTGTGGATTTCTTGATTACTTCAGTTGCCCTTGGCTGTACTACAAGAGAGCAAGAATTTCAGGAGGTTGACGATAACCTTAGGGCGATCAATGTGAGATTGGATAGAGAGATTGAAGAGAATGAGAATTATAGAGAAGAGAATATCAGACTTAGAGAGTACATTGCAGGGATAAGGCGTGAGAATACCACCCTTATTTCCCCTATTGCAGTTGATCATGGACTACATTCACACTATGAGGCAGCGAGAGATACACTCTTGGAGGTGGAGAAATGGAGTGAAAGTGCGAGAAAATCCTTACTCAGTTTGTCTAGGCATATGATAGGACAATAGGGCTCATGTTTAGAATCCAGTATTTGGAGGGAGTTTGGGAAGAATTCCGGCCTATCTGGGAGAAGACTATTCCACGCCTCAGAGCTTTGAAGAAGATTCCCAAGTCCACATTGATCAGGGAGAATGTTGTGCATAGTGGAGACAGATACGATTTCCATGGTTGGTATTGTTCACTAGCCATGAAGAAATCAACTTATGAGAACGCCCAGCTGAGATGTACATAGATGGAAGGTTCAATTCAGGATATTCAATTGAAGATCCTTGCCTCAATTGAGGAGTTATTGGGTGTTGATGTTAGTGATGCTAGTGGTCTACACTTAGCCGAATTAAGAGACAAGATGAAACATGTATTTTTGTCAGTTGGACTCTTTGAAGAAGAGTCAGATGGATGATTTGGTCTCTTTGTTGATTCATGTTCATAGTTTGCAGAAGCTCATGCCAGATTGGTAGAACACTTTGGATGCTTGCTCGGAGGCGTTGGACGTGATTGATTTACAGCAGGATACCTTGCATTTCCATGGAGGAGTTAGATTCTGTATTGGCTAGATTCTTGGAGTATGCTAGGAGAGAGAGAGATGCAGGGGGAGTCTTCTAGAAGATTCCCTATTCGATGACTAGGTATCTTTCTATTGGGCTATATGTTGGTGGCACCATTTTTGATGTAAACCTTAATTAGAGCAATGTCAGGGTTTTGTTGGCATGATCTTGGCCCTTGATTTAGTTTTAATCTTGGCTATCCATTTTGTATGAGACTCTATATATACCTCATTGTCTCTCATTTGTAAGAGAGTTTTTGTAGAATTGTTGGTATATGCTGCAGCTATTTGAATCTAAATTATTGTTCAATTTGTTGGTGATTTTGCTCTTCAAATGTTGTCTTTGCATTCATGGTTCTCAATTCCTCCAAGTTAGATTAGAATTTGTTTTTATGTTTATTAGATTGAATGAAAGATTTGTCGAATATATTTGTGTGGAATCCTTAATCCATACCACTAGCCTCTTGCCATTGGTAAGTGCGCCTTGTGTGGTCAATTGGAAGTTTGAGTAAGCTTAACTTCAATTATTATGCATCCCTTGACAAGCGTCAACTTGGATGGTGTCAATGTTTGATGGTAATAGTTTGAAAATCCCTAAGTATACCTTAGATGATTGCACTAAGCTTGTGTCAATACTTGTTTGTGAGACCTTGCCTAGTTTGATTCCACTAAATTTGCTCATCATTTCCTACATTCCTAGGCTTAAAATAGATTTTTTGAACCCTATTCCTTTTGCCCATTTTTTAGTAAGAATTAAGTCCAGAACTACATTGCTAAATCCTAAGTTGTCATTACACTTATTCCGCATATTTCATGATCAAAGAAGACAATCCGAATATTTGTGTAAGTCCCCAAGTGAACACAGCTATTCACATCGACCATTGAGTTACCCACTCGTCAAGGCCTGACATGTAGAAACCTTGGTATCATTTTAGTTGATCTTACCCTTAGCATCTGAGGTGATTTTGTTCAAGAGAGGGTAAATTACCTTGGTATTTTATTCTGAAATGTTATGTGCATAAAACACACATCAACAGTACGTTAAATGATGATGATGATGATTTTCATGAATACCCATATTACACTAATTGCTGATTTTATTGTTTAATGTTGAACAACGAATATTTATATGACATTGGAGTTAAACAAATTAATATTGAAGAAGTATCTTTAATTTTTATGGTGGTTCTGTTTATTAGACATATGCTATGTGGTATTTTGAACTTGATTCCTGTTTTTGGGCCACAAATATGTATATATTTATGATTGTCATATGTTTTTTATATGGTCATACCCAAACTGAATATAACTCTTTTTTTTTGGTTTTAGTTTTAAAGATGTATCTCTTATGAAGACCTCCAGTCTATCAGTTTGAGTATACATTTGTCCTGTTTTTTTTTTTCTTAGTGACCACTTTTGTGTGGTGTATGACTACACTATAATTTTATAGATTTATCAAGGTTCTATTTCTGCTTGTAAATGTAAATACTAAATAGCCTGTTGTTTGCCCTTGTTACCTTATTTTAATTTTAGTTTTTTCTACTGATAAAATAGTTCATATGGGAAATAATTTGAGTCGCTTTAGGTTGAAGAGAATTTTAGATGCCCTAGGAAATTAATTTCTTCCAGTTTGTTGAATAACTAACAATGTTTATGTTGGATTGGTTGGTGTGAACAAGCAGGATATTTCAGATAGCCAATGGAGAAATTTCCGTGGAAACTTGCCAATTTTGACTGTGGTGTTGGGTATTTTTATGTTGTTAGCAAATATTATGAGATCAACATTTCATCTGCGTGGGAAGGGCTTATCAGTTCTCTGGATTTCACTGTCACTTACTTATATAATATATTTGCATGGTGCTTGGTAGGTTCATTATCTATATAACAGGTGCAAAGTAAGGCCTAGGTTTTTGTAATTAATTTTTTTTTTCCAGTTTTGCTTCTAGCATTTATTTGATGTTCTCTCTCTAAAAATGTCCTTTCCTGTGGCAACAGTACAATATTCTTACTTGCAATTGCAGTGGGAAACTTCTTTATTACAAAGGTGATTCGAGATCTTTTGCTATCATCACCAAAATTTACTGAAAAAATAAATAAATATAAGATGAATTATATTATTGTGTTTCAAATACCTTCATGTTAGATATAAGTTCTTTTCAAGTATTATCTTTCAAGCATAGATTGATTCCTTCCAAATCACAGTCGTTTGAATTCTGATCAATGCAATGGTAGTGAATACTGTATGGTCAGGCCTTCACATAAGAATTGTGTTGTTCGTAAATTATCTTCCAGATATATAGCTGTGCATTACTATTCTTCTTGGGATACTTTTCATGGAACTTCTGATAATACCTGAAAAAATACATTGATGATATATAGGTTTATTTTGAACCACTAATATACAGTTCAACTAGACAGGTCCAAGACTCCAAAATACAAAGAGCCTAATATAAAGGTGTAGTAAACAGGCTGCTATGATATGGTAAAGGGAGATGCACATATATAGCTGATCCAGGAAAATTTCGGTCTCTGATTGTTACGTGGCTCATGGCAATACACCAAAATTAATGCAATTTGACCATTGGCTTTGTTACGGTCTCAGCCATACATGGTTGGAACCTCATGGTCTCACTTCTTGTATGCGATACCAGACAGTACTGAAGTTGTCAACATTATTACAAAAAGACATATTTTGCAGTAGTGACCAAAAATGACAGAATATGGAATATCAGTTGGGAAAGGCCACTGGTTGCTCTTCCTGTAACCAAATCAATCCAACTCTTCTTCTTCCTTCCTTGTATAACTATGTACATTGGTGTTTCTTTGAACAGGCTAATAATTGTTAATTGTTTGAATTTGCTTTTGGAAAGATCCATGTATCATACTTTTAGCCTTTAGGATTGAAGTTTTGAATCACTGAATGTGATTCTGTGAAAATCAGAGATTCACTGGTAAAAATCTGAAGTCTATTAACTGAGAAAAGATTACAATATATAGGAATTACGAAGCACTGTAGCTATTAATGGAATCAACTACTTCTAACTACCTGCTACTGTAGACATTTAAGATGTCTAACAACTAATTACATTATTCACCATTAACAAAATAAAGAAATATTATTCTAACACCCTCCCTTAATGGTCAATGTATCAAAAACACCAAGTTGCCCCCTGAATTTTACAAACTTATCCGGGCTCAGAGACTTTGTGAGAATATCCGCAGTCTGATCCGCTGTCAGAACATGCAACTGAACTGATCCGTCTTCTACCAGCTTGCGCATGTAGTGACAATGAAGCTCGACATGCTTGGTACGTTCATGGAAGATTAGATTTTGGCCAGTTTGAGCATCCCTTGATTATCAGTGTACAAGGGAGAAGGGACCTGCTTGGGGCATTTGCATGTCAGAGTGCATCCTTTGGAGCCAAACTGTCTCACATGCGGCCTTGACTGTTCCCCGGTATTTGGCTTCGGTCGAGGAAAGAGCCACGACCTGTTGCTTCTTGCTGCTCCAAGTGATGGCACATATACCCAAACTGAATACGTACCCAGAAGTGGATTTTCTATCATCCATTGCTCCAGCCCAATTTGAATCAGTATAACCAATCAACATTGGATTGTGGCACCTGCTATACAAAATGCCATAGTCTGAAGTGCCTTTCACATATTGTAGCACTTTCTTTGCTGCAATCCAATGATCAACTTTTGGGGCTGTCATGAAGCGAGAGATGTAGCTAACAGCAAAACAGATGTCAGGTCTAGTGGCAGTGAGGTAGATGAGGCTGCCTACTAGTTGCCTGAATTTAGTTTCATCTACTGCAGGTGAATCAAACTTGGCTGATAATTTCAGCCCTTTCTCCATAGGTGTGGAAGCAGGTTTACAATCCTGCATTCGAAACTTGCCAAGCAAATTGCAAGCATACTTGGACTGTGCAATAAAGATACTGTCATCAGTCCGCCACACTTCGACACCTAAGCAATAATAGAGAAGCTCCAAATCTGTCATGTCAAAAGCTTGGCACAAGTCCTGTTTGATGGCTGTAATCAAATGTGTTGCATTGCCAATAATGATCAAGTAATCCACGTAGACAACAAGAAAAAGGATATCATCACCAAAAAGTTTGACATATAGATTAGTGTGAGAGGGATTGCGCTGAAAATCATGTTCAGCCAAATACTGATCAATCTTGAAGTACCAAGCCCGAGGGGCTTGCTTCAGGCCATACAGGGCTTTTACCAATCTGCAAACCTAATGTTCCTTACTAGGAACCTTGAAGCCAAGAGGTTAAGTCATAAAAACTTCTTGCAACTCACTGTTGAGGAATGCACTCTTAACGCCCATCTGGTGAAGTTTTCATCCAAACTGAGTTGCAATGGCGAGAAGAAGACGAATTGTGCTCATCTTGACAGTAGGAACAAAAGTCTCCTTGTAGTCAATGCCCTCCCGCTGTGTAAATCCCCGAGCAACCAATCTGGCCTTGTACTTATCCAAAGTACCATCTGCATGATACTTGACTTTGTAAACCCATTTACAGCTAATAGGTTTCTTCCTAGGAGGCAGATCAGAAAGAACCCAAGTGTTATTCTTCAGAAGCCAATCGAATTCGACACTCGGCCTTCATGTGACCAAACTTATGACAATAATTGCACTGAACGTTCTTGTTGTTGTTGTTGTTGTCCTAAGAAGAACTAGAGCCTTTCGGCTGAGAAGATTGAGCCTTCAGATAGGCTGAGAAGAATGTGACTTTGTAAACCCATTTATAGCTGATAGGTTTCTTCCCAGGAGGTAGATTAGAAAGAACCCAAGTGTCATTCTTCTGAAGACTATGGTATTCTGTCTCCATAGCCTTTTCCCACTCAGGAATGCCTTTAGCCTTAGAATATGTTTGGGGCTCATGGATGGTGTGGATGTTGGCCATAAGTGCAAAGTTGACTGTATTTTGTTGCTTTCTCTTGTGGCGAACTGATCTATCCTCAAGAAGCTCATAATCACGAAGATCTCCTATTGTCTTGGCCCACCATTTAGGCCTGAGGGTAGAAGTACCAACATTTGGCATTGGAGGAACAACATCCCCTGGAGTTTCCGGAACAAATTCATCTGGACGCGAATCCTGTGAAAAATCAGGTGGTGTTGGATTGGTAGATTCCTCATCTTCAGAGTCAGAATGCTCTGAAGCCTTCCCATCATGGGAACCAAGAGGAAGACGAACACCAACATTTAAAGTCTGCACAGACTGAGTCGCAGGACTAGGAGTAGTAGAAGGCATAAATGGACTAGTAGTCTCATCAACCACAACATCACGATTGAAAATGAGACGACCTATCTCTACATCAATCAACCTATAGGCCTTGTGGTTTTCGCTGTAACCAGTAAACATAAGTGTTTGGCTCTTTGAATCTAGCTTAGCATGTTTGGCGTCTAGAATCCATACATCAGTAGAACTGAAGACTTTCAAATGGCCCACTTTAGGCTTGCGTCCTGACCAGGCTTCTTCAGGAGTCATCTTCTTAACGACATGTGTAGGTGATCGATTTAGGAGGTAGACTGCAGTGTAAACTGCTTCAGCCCAGTATTTCTTAGGAACATGTTTATGCTCTATCATAGAACGAGCCATTTCAGTAATGGTGTGATTCCTACGTTCAACGACACCATTCTGTTGAGAGGTGTATGGTGTGGTGAGTTGGCGCTTAATGCCATGTGTAGCACAAAATGTAGAGAAGTTAGTGGAACAAAACTCCCCCCCATTATCTGACCTTAGATTGACAATCTGAGAATCGGATTCTTTCTCAACTAAGGCCTTATACTGCTGAAATGTACTGAACACATCTGATTTATTTTTCAGAAAATACACCCACATTTTCTGATTGAAATCATCAACAAATAATAAGAAGTACTTGGACCGAGTAACAGATGGAGTGTTCATTGGCCCACATACATCAACGTGAACCAATTGAAGGACCTTGGAGGCTCGCCAAGAATTGCCATCCGAGAATGGTGTCCGATGTTGCTTCCCAGCTTGACAGGATCCACATACTCCATGATTTTGAGGTTGGATTTCAGGTAGACTAGTAACAAAATCCTCCCGAGATAACTGAGAGAGATAGTGCATGTTTAAGTGCCCATAACGCTGATGCCAAAGTGTTTTGATGGGTGTACTCCTAGCAACCAGAGCGTGCTCCTGAGAATCGTCGGAATCAACAAGTCTATACAAACCATGATCCTCAAGTCCCATAGCGATTGTAGTACGAGTCTCCCTATCAACAATGGTACAGGTGGATGAATTGAAGACAACAGGAGATTATGTTCCATGCCTGGAACATAGTAGGCATCAAGAAAAAATAAATTTCTATCTCCTGAGTGAATCTGGACAGTGCCCTTTCCAACAACTGTGTACTCTTCTCGGAAACAAAATTCTCATCGTGGAAAAAAGGCACGTGAAGGACATGAGCAGGCGGAAATAAATTGGTGCCACTAGAAAAAACCTAGCCGCGAACACAGGCGTGAAAAAAAAACAAATCGCGGTTGTGAAAATAGTATGCGTGATTTAGCAGAAAAAAATCTTGTGGGCTTTGACAGCCGCGAAATGAAATCGCGAAGAAAGAAGATAGAGCGCAGAAAATCAGCGATGGTGAACCTAGAGGGTCGCACGAGTTGCAGGTTTAAAACGGTCACGAGAACCCTTGCACAAGAGCCAGGCACAAAAACCCTTAGATGGGTTTGTGAAAAATTTCGAAAATAATATATTGAACAGATTTTTTGAAAAATTTCCTTACCCAAGCTCTGATACCATGTGAAAATCAGAGATTCATTGGTAAAAATCTGAAGTCTATTAACTGAGAAAAGATTACAATATATAGGAATTACAAAGCATTGTAGCTATTAATAGCATCAACTACTTCTAACTACCCTGCTACTGTAGACATTTAAGATGTCTAACAACTAATTACATTATTGACCATTAACAGAATAAAGAAATATTATTCCAACAGATTCGTCATCAAGATCAATAGTGTAATATATTGCAGACCTAAGGTCCTTGTGTAAGTGCACTATGGGATCCTCTAGTGGTGACTAGCCATTGAGGAAAGATAGCTATTGTAAGTTGGATGTTAAGACACACACACCCTAAACTAGGTGGGTCAGAAAAAGGAGAATCACTTTACGTTTCAATAATATTAAATGAAATTGAATTCACATATTTTTTATTGATTTTATTGACATATTTGATTATCTAATTTTAGCACCAAATATATTATTAAAACTTCAATTAAACTTAAGTAATTAGTCAATTGACTAGCTGTTTACTCTATGATTATTAATCTTCCCCTAGTTATTTAATTTTTGGCCTTAAAGAATGAGTAAGGTAAAGATCCTCATCTTGGTTCAAATTATTGACATGTTTGACTATCTTGATTGCTTCTTAGTCTTCTTTTAAAATGTTGATCTTCTCTAGCAACCATTTTGACATTTTTAGTGTAGATATGGTGCTTGATCATATATTTGAGCATTCTGCAAGAGCTTGATTTTTTTCAATCTTGTTTTGGAGGATGCCAGTATTTTCTATTTTTTTTCAATCTCAGTTAAGATAGATCTCCTTGTTCTTTGTAGTGACTCTTACAAGAGCACTGAATCCAATAAACTCGATAGTTTAGTTTTAGATCACAATAGTCATTAGTGATTTTTAGAGTTTTCCTAATCTTCTTAAGTGGAACGAATGAGCTATTGATGTGTTGGCAGCTTAGAATTCTAGCAATCTTGTTAGCCACAACTTCAATGTCAGGTAGGATAGCCATGCATATTTTATTGTTTTTCTTATTCATCTAATTGTTTGTAAGCAAGTCCTTGGCTTTACTAATGACTCCATTTATCTATTAATTACTAGAACCATTTTCCTTAAAGATGGTGGTCAAAAGACATAATTTCTTGGTGTTCTTCATCCTATATTTTGAAATTTTTGGTGGCCAAAGTATCCAAGATTCCAGCATCTTCAGTTGAGTGGTGGTGTGAAAAGACATGCAAATAAAAATTGGTGCATTCACTCTTTCCATAAACTTGTCAAGTTGACGAACCATCCTTATCTCTTAATTAAGAATTTTAGGAAAGGGAGACACCTATCCAATTTCACCTCTTTAGTAGATTCTATACCCTTGCAATCCTCATCAAGGTGTCAATTCAATTCTAGCGGTTTTCCTATATCATGTGGCTAGTTCATATTTGTGTTATTCCTTTTTCCTTTGGTTTTGTTTGAAAGCAAATGAGTTAAGGGAAGTTAACTATGTTAACCCGAGTTTCCAGGACAAGGACAGCAGGGGACGGCGGGACGAGTTTCTGGGATAGCAAATTTTTTTGCCAATTTTGGGGACAGCGGGGGGACGGTAAAGGGGACGGCTATATAAAATATAGGGAAAATTTAAAATATATAGTGAAATTTTAAATATTCATATGAAAAATAGATAAAGCATGTATATATACATTATATTCATATGAAAACATGGATAAAGCAAGTATATGTACATTATAGAACCTTAACATACCACATTTGTGTTCAGAATTCATTGTCAATACTCAATATGCATTCATAATTGAAAATACATTGTCAAAATGCCAACACTTGTTTGCATGTAGTTCATTGTTTATTTCTGGTTGAAGGATATTTTGATAGTCTTCCATTTCTGTTATGACCTACAACCGCTTCTTTATGCACTACAAAGTTTTGGATGTTTGTGAAATTCTATACCAAGCTGTTATTCATATTTCTGAGTGCTTTTGGCTATGATTCAGACCTATTTACCTTTCATAATTGTGAAAAGTCCAATATTGCAGACCTACAACCACATTTTTACGCAGTACTGCGTTCTAAGTGTTTGTGAAATTTATTACTAGGCTGCTGCTCATTATTTCTAAGTGCTTTTGGAAGTGATTTAGACATGTTTACCCATTATATTAATGAAAATCCAATTTTATAGACCTATAATAAAATAATTTTTTTTTTGAGCATTTGAGTCTTTTTGTTTTTTAAATGTGCTGGGAAAAGGGGGACGACTGGCCGTCCTTGGGATGGATAGGGGATGGGGGGATGTCCCCTTTGAGAGTCACTGCCGTCCCCAAGTTTCCGGGACGTTTCCCACAAATTTTGCAATTTTGAGGACAGCGGGGGGACGTCCCCTAGCCGTCCCTAAGTCCCCGAAACGTCCCCGGTATGGGGATGGGGGATTTTAACCTGGGGACGCGTCCCCGGGTTACGTAGGAAGTTAATACTCCATGAAGAGGGCTGACAAATATAGGAGAGAAGGGTCGGCCCACAGTAGCAATTATTAGTAAAAGATTGTAAATGATTGCAATTGCACATAAGTCAATTTGAATTTATTCGTTCACCAAAAAAAGTAGTGGTTTTAAATTTAATTATGTTGTGCAATTTTTTGGCAAGTTTTTTTTGTTCAAATCATTAATTTGTTCATATTAAAATCTATAAAATTTAGGATAAATGATTTTATGGCAATTTTTGAGTGTGTTGAAATTTTTTCACTATATGTAGTGATTTAAAAAAAAATCAGTTATAGTGAGTTTCTTGAGATTTTAGGCAGATTTTCAAGGTTTTTAGAGCAATAAAATGCACAATAGGATTTCATCATTGAATGGACCTAGTAATCTTCAACTTTTATTGTACAGATTTTTCAAATACCTCATTTATAAATATTAAAATACTTCCACTAGTTAGGATTAGTTTTTTATTATTTATATTCCCTAACCCAAACCTTAAGTGGCATAATTGTTTCAATTTTAGGGTTAGGATTTTTTGCTAGCAAATACACCCTAATCTAACTAGAAACTTTGATTTTTTTTCCATTGTTTATGGTTAGTTTTTTTAAATAAAAAGTTTGAGTGCTAACTCGAAACCTATGGTGTTTTTCTAATGCTTACTACAAACCTAGCTCCAACCCTCAAACACTGAATGCTAAAAATTCAACATTATTGGTTGGGGTTGAAAAATAAATTGAATGAATGATTCAATAATCGGATAATTACATTGAACGATATACACACGTATATATAGAGGTTACAAGATGATGTTCTATAAATAGTTTTAGTCGTTAACATGAAATCAAATAAGCTAAAAAGCTTAAAAAGCTTAAAAAGCTAAATATAGCTTAAAAGGTTAAATAATAAAAAGTTAACAAGCTTAATAAGTTGACTAAAAAGCTAAATAGCTAAATAAGTCGACAACCAAGACGATTGCTTAAAAATAGAAGATGACCATTATAGAAGATATTAATATTATTTTAACACCCTCCCTAATGGTCATTGTACTCAATACCCTACAGAAGACACTGCAGGTGTTATGATCACAAATGCAAAGAACATCTGCTGCTACGGAGACCCTCCCAGGATTTGCAGAATGTAAATGACCAAGAGTACCAAAAGCCATCCAAGCTAATGTAACCCTCACACGCGAATTAGAGATCTGGCACATGCGAATTACTAAAGCCTAAAACCATGATTTTGAGGAAAAAATCAGCAAACCCTTTTGCAGAAGAGTACCAACACCAAAACTGACTGTAAGATACCACGATTGCAGATGTTCGCCTTGGCCGGTGCAACCCAAACAAATTGCAACAAAGCTCGATTTTTGAGGAGAAAAATCGATCAAAACCAGAGAACATTGCGAATCACAAATCCCACGCGAACTTCATGTATTACAGATGATTTTTGAGGAAAAAAATCGTAAAAAATTATGAAAACTTTGAAATCTCACGCAAGCTTTGCGGATGAGAGATAATAATTTTTAAGGAAAAAATTCTAAACCTTGTAAACAATTTTTGAGGAAAAAAAATGTGAAAACCAACCAAACAGGAAATTTGCTTATCACAAAGCATAGAAGGCTGACTCCTCTCTAGAATGCTCTGCAACATGAGCTTGCTCCTATTCCTGAGACCCTTCTAGCCTAGATTGCACAGATGCCAACAATTTCCTGCAATCTTTCTTCATATGGCCAAACTGGTGACAATAGTTACATTGTACACTTTTCTTCTTTGAAGACTGCGAATATTGACCTTGCCCCTTCTGCTGGAAGGACTGACCTTTACCCTTGTTTTGATCTAAAACTGTAGCTGTGAAGGCTTGTTCAGTGGACGAACTAGCATTGATTCCAAACTGCTGCTTCCATCGTTCCTGTTGTAGAAGCTTGTTGTAGAGATCAAGAAACTTCAGATCAACACTAGTAGATGAGATATTGAGAGTATCAATGAAATGCTTGTACGATTTGGGAAGGCTTTTCAACGTGATCACTACCATATCCTCTTCCACCATGGTTAGGCCTATAGCTTCCAACTGGTCATGGATCTCCTTGATCTTCGTGAGATGTGCTTGGATAGAAGACTTCTCATCCATCATGATAGAAAACAACATATTCTTCAGAAAGAAAGCTCTTCTCTTGTTAGACGTTTCATGAAGGCACCTGAGGGAGTTGATCATCTGTGACTGAGAGTATGATAAGCATGACAACCTCTCGATTCTTCGTATCATGTTTGTCTTGATCTTCACTTGCTGTTGTAGGACGAGGAAGCTTGCCAATAACAATTTGATCGAGGCAACGATATTCAAATATCGATAACATGCGTTGTTTCCAGGTGTTGTAGTTGAGGCCATTGAACTTCTGACTGTGTTCCAACATGATGTTGGTCAAAGATGCCATCATGGAAATCGAGGTTGAACGAGGTCAACCAAGTGAAAGCAAGAGACAAAAGAATCTGATTAAAAAAAATCAAAATAGAAGCAATTGTTGGAAAAACTGAAACCTTGGAGGAGAATTCTGGCACAAATTCCAAAGCATGAATTTTGAGGTTTGGAAGAAACCCATAAATTAAAATTTTCTGCAAACTTAAAACCTGAAATTTTTCCTGAAAATAATAAAAAAAAAAAATAATTTGCAGAAAATAAAAAAATACCTCTGATTTTTTTTGTAAAAAAAACCAAAAAAATATAGACAATTTTTTTTTCCAAAAAAAATGCAAAAAAAATAAGCGCAGAAATCCTAGGTCAGATGTACAGCATAAACAACGCCCAGAAGACACCAAAATTCTCGACGTCCACAGAATTAGCAAAAATCGTGGACTGTTTTTAAATTCCAAGGTAAATTTGTTGGCACAAGATTCGAGGCATGGAAAACGAGGCACCCATAAAAATCTGAGACCAACCCAAAAAAGCTCTCGAAAAACCCACCAAGAATCTAAAATCAGAATGCAGATTCGACGGCTCAAAAATCGAGGCACAAAAACGATGCACCCAGAAAAATATGACGATGACCTATATGAGGTCTCGAAAAACCCATCGAGAATATGCAACCAGAATAAAATTTTGACTAGAACTGTAGGGTCGAAACCCTAGTTGAAAATCACAAAAACCCTAGGAAAATATTAAACCTACAAAAAAATAAAAATAAAAAAGAATCCGCTTAGGAAGAGAAAAAAAACCTGCTCTTTTTAAAAAAAAAAAAAAAACAGTTTTAAAAAAATCTCTTTCAATAAAAACTTAGAAAAAATTTTAATAACAAAAATTTACGAAATTTTTAATTTCCATGCTTTGATACCATGAAAAATAAATTGAATGAATGATTCAATAATATGATAATTACATTGAACGATATACACACGTATATATAGAGGTTACTAGAGGATGTTCGATAAATAGAACTAGTTGTTAAAGTGAAATAAAATAAGCTAAAAAGCTTAAAAAGCTAAATATAGCTTAAAAGGCTAAATAATAAAAAGCTAACTTAACAAGCTAAATAAGTCGACTAAAAAGCTAAAAAGCTAAATAAGTTGACAACTAAGATGACTGCTTAAAAATAGAAGATGACCATTATAGAAGATATTGATATTATTTTAACAGGGGTTAGGGTGGATTTGCTAGTAAGCAATCCTAACCAAAGGTTAAGGTTTTCAGTTTTTAATTAAGGTTAGGATGGTTTTGGGTAGAGTTAGGGTTTTTATGCTAGCAAATAGGCCTTAACTTTGACCAAAAATACTAAGTAAATAGGCTCTAGCCCTAATAAAAAATGCTAAGAAGATAGGGTTTTATTGTTTAGGGTTAGGGTTTACTAAAATAATCCTAATGCTAAATCAAAACCTTGAAATCCTTTTTAGATTTTAGGGTTACTGTTGCTGTTTTGCTTGCAAATATGGCCTAGCCTTAATCTTGAATGCTATTTTTTAAGCATTTAGGGTTAGGGTCTTTGTTAGCAAGTATGCCTTTAACCCTAACCTTAGGGTTTTTTTGGGACACTGTAACTGAAAGTCTAAATCTAATTTTTTATGGCTAATGGTAACTGTTAGGGTGTACTTACTACTTACTAACCTAACAATCCTTGATATTTAGTAAGCATTTAACATTATAAATGTTTACTATTGGAGTTGAGGAAAAATCAACTCTACAGCTCCCAAAGATCACCTGCATGCAAACCTGTCACAGAAGGAGAGAAGCAAAAAAGCTATGGAGGCCAGAATTCGGAGATCCAAAAAAGAGGAGTCATATTGATAGTGCAACAAGAATGCAATTCAATAATTATAGTTGTTATGAAAATACAAAGAGAGAATCCTTATAAAAGGATACTCGAAACCCTAAAGGTGAAAACCCTAAAGAATTACAAGATTCCTAAGTTTAGCTTAAGCATAGAGTATAATAGACTAATAATTAAATAAATAATTATTAGCTAATAAAAGATAACTCTAACACCCCCTCTTAAGATGAACTTAGGGAGTAGCTAAAAAACAACTAAGGACTAAAAAAGCATGTAAAAAATGCAGGAAAGCAACAATGGGTCCTGACAACTAGGCCTGATGAGGTACCCAAGTACAATAAAATCTCTGTAAAGTGGAGAAAAAGGAGAAAACCCCGTGGGAACTAAACTCCTCTCCAAGAAGAGATGAAAGCTCAAGTGAAGGACTAAGAAGCCTCTAAACAAGAGTGTTCCAGAAGATAGGAACAAAAAAAAAGAGCATGAAGAACACCACTGAAGCATGAAATAGCTGCAAACACTGTCGAAGAGTAACTGCTGATCTGAAGAACCTCCATTGAAATAGAACATGACCAGGTAGAGAAGACTGTAATCTGCATGAGTGCCCTCAAATGACACTACTCGAATCAAATGACAAACAAAGACAAAGAACTGAACTCGAGGATACAGATGGCATGAAACACCAAAGCCTGAAGAGTTGATAAATTGAACCAAGGAAGCATTAGAATAACAGAACAAACCTCGCCATAATGCTGGAAAGGGAGAGGGACAGGTACACTAAAAAGAATGGCCAACAAGAACTGCATGACAAAGAACCAGGAACATCGAAGGTGCAGAGAAAGTACAGAGTGTCGTGGAAGGAACACTCACTTGACACACATCATGAGGCGAATGTCATGGAAGGAACACTCACTTGACAAAGGTAGATGGTAAACAAAGGCAAACATCAACTCTCCCATGGCACTTTATAAGTAGTGCATGTACAATAAGGCACAAGATGTGCAAGATCTCAAGTATACAATGCATGGTGGCACTTTATCTCAGTGCTTTTGCATAAATAAAATGCTACAATGATCAGAAGAGACAAAAGATTGGAAACAAAAAGAACAGCCAAAGACGAGACATCCTACTCAAAGAAAGAGATCCCAGGACCTGAAACATCCAAGATATTCACCAGAGTGTTGAAAAGCAAAAAACTGAATAAAATATACCTGGAGCAGAATCTGGAAAGAACACTCATATGAATGGAAAGAACACAAAACAAGCTTTCCAACGATATAAAGTTTTTGAAAAATGGAGTTCGAATGCTCAAGTTACGTCTTCCGTAGTGCAAAAATGAACCTTTGGCTTTGACAATAAAAACACCATCAAAAAAGAAAAATAAAAAATTCAAACCTCCAGATCTGGATAGAGCTCGGAAAGAGCTTTTCGACGATATAAGATTTGTCGAAAAACGTCTTCGTATGGCCAAAAGATTGAAGGTGCTTCAGATGGGCCCAGAAGGGGCCTGAAGGCTGCCCACACAGTGCTGATGTCATCTGACTGCGAGCATAATTTTGATGGCCGTATGGCCGTCACCACCAAAAAACCAATCTGCCTGGAAAAGCTCGCTGGAAAAAAAAATCCGGGGCCTGTAAAAAATCTTCATTGCCGAAAAAACAAGGGAGGGGCCGGAAACAGGCCGACGGGGTTTCTGGGCGGTGAGAGCTCGGTGGCTAGGGGGACCCTGCGGCTGGTGGGGTTTCCGGGCGGCAGCGGAGCTTGGCGGCGGTGAACAAATCGTCGGCTGGGAGGAGCGGGCTCCACGATCTGTTGCAGGCCGTACGGACCTACACAGGTCGCGACCCCCCAAAAAAGCCTTTTTTTTTTGTTTTAAAAAAAAAAAACTAACCTTTTGTGTAAAGGTTTTGCAAAATTTTTTTTTTTTTGTAAATTCGACTTGGGTAAGCCGTTGAACTGCCCAATTTTTTTCTCGATCTGTGTGCACGAGGTTGTAGGGCTTGGGGCTTAATTTTTTTTTTGCCTCCAGAATACCTAACACCAAAACATATTGAATTTTATATCAGAATTCGTGGAAACAGCCTCCTGAATCCAACCGTGAGGTCCTTTTGGCACCAAAATGCACTAAAAAATCAGCTACCCCCAGAAATGGAAAAAAACAACTGCACAAACCCCCGAATACACAGATTTGAAGAACAAGGGCCAAAAACTCTCATGAAGAGAACAGGGGCATGCAGATCTAGAGCTCTGATACCATATTGGAGTTGAGGAAAAATCAACTCTACAGCTCCCAAAGATCACCTGCATGCAAACCTGTCGCAAAAGGAGAAGCAAAAAAGCTATGGAGTCCAGAATTCAAAGATCCAGAAAAGAGGAGTCATATTGATTGCGCAACAAGAATGCAATTCAATAATTACAGTTGTTATGAAAATACAAAGAGAGAATCCTTATAAAAAGATACTCGAAACCCCAGAGGTGAAAACCCTAAAGAATTATAAAATTCCTAAGTTTAGCTTAAGCTTAGAGTATAATAGACTAATAATTAAATAAATAATTATTAGCTAATAAAAGATAACTTTAACATTTACCTTTATTGCTTTTTAAAGCACTAAATCCATTTTTAGGGAATTTGATATACATGGCAACAAAAATTTAGTTCTTATGTCGCTCTATAGTGCATCAAACACAACATTTGGCAATATTACCCTCTTGTACGTTTGGGAAGTGCTGTTCTAGAGGCATATTTGAGGGTTATAGAAATGATGATAAGGAGATGGTAGATACTTTTCCTTGTAATTATATGCTCTAACTGTTCTTTTATCTTTCTTCTTCTTGTGACCTATCATTTAATTCTAAATCTAACAAATGAGGGATGAAGAGTGTCAAATGGGTGATCATTGTTAATTTTAGCAATTAGACTGAAAGTAAAAACATAAAGCACAAATGCAACGCATAACACAATGATACCCTGGGAAAACCTCCCTCTTGGAGGTGGAAAACCCAACAAGAAATGTCTCAGATCTGATTAGAATAAATGAAGTAGCATATTACAATCTTTACCCTCCTTTAGGGCACACATCAACTAGAGCGAAACTTATTTGAAGATAGAGGACTGAATGTATATGTAGGTTGCTATTATAGTAAGCTAATCTGAGACTGAATTCGACAATCCTAAGATACTTCGCCAAGTCTGAGACAAGTTCAATAGCCTAGGATAGTATTCGCTCAGCCTTAGAATGACCTCGCCAACAGTAACATAGGTTCTTTCCACCTTAGGCAAATTCGCTGATGCAGAGACAAGTATTTACTGCCCTAGGAAGATTCACAAGTGCAGAGATCAGTCGCATATGAGAGTGATAATGCACTTGTAATTGATTGCTTGTGATCTTCAAATCACTTTTCATATATAGGAGATGACACATTCAATAACCCTTGGTCGACCTTGTGTATTTTGGCGCAAGATACAATATAATTTCAAATGCTTTACAAGTTATATGAATAGGTGTTGACCTATATCATTATTACAAGTTACATATAACAGCGAGTTATACAAGTTACACCCATCGCTCAAATAGGGTTATATTCCAAAACGCTAAGGCCGATAGGCCACTTAGCATTTTATGTACTAGGTCGGCCCTAGAAGGGATCCAACCTAGCTACAAAACAACACTCCCTCTTAGCTAGGGAGGATACCTTCTAAATATTTGAGTCACATAGTGACTACCACCATGGCTACTCCCAGAGGGTGGGGCACATAAGTGCTCATTGTCATCTCAACATGATGTTCACCATAGCTGGTCCCAGAGGGTGAACAAGTTCATCATGGAATTTCTTCCATGACATCCACCATACCTACACGTAGAGGGTGGATCCACCATGCCTACTCGTAGAGGGTGGAAGATACATCTCAATGTATCATTGATGCTGAGACTCCCTCTCAGCTAGAGCTTCATTCTCCACAACTCCAAGCTTATCTCGAAAGTATGCAAACTTCACTTGCCCAAGAGGCTTGGTGAGAACATCTACTGTTTGCTCATCAGTACTAATGTACTTTAGCTGAACAACATTATTTTGTACCATATCCCTGATATAGTGATATTGGATTTCCACATGCTTTGTTTTGTCATGAAATACTTGGATTGGCAGAAAGGTTCACATAGCTCTGGTTATCACTATGGATAATTGTAGGCCCCCAAGGTTTCGAAACAATCTTGCAAGGAGTTTTCGAAGCTACACTGCTTCTCTAGCTGCCACACATGCTACAATGCATTATGCTTCTGCAGTACTCAATGCCATTGAATAATGTTTCCTGCTACATCAGGAAATCATAGCGGATCCCAAGTTGAAGCAAACTCCAGAAGTGCTCTTACAATCAGTGACACTTCCTGCCCAATCAGAATCAGAATAACCTTCCAAGTTCATTACTGTGTTGGAAGAGTACTTCAATCCATATCCAATTGTGCCACGCAAGTATCTCAAGATATGCTTGGCTGCAACTAGATGAATCTGTCTAGGTTCACACATAAACTAACTGAGAGCACTCACTGCATAGCAAATGTCAGGTCTAGTGTTAACTAGATACATCAAGGATCCAATCAACTGCTGATACTCAGTAGGATCCACAAGATATGAAGTAGCTGCAGATTCACTCAACTTCTTCAAGTTAATTCCATAGGAGTAGACATAGATTTACAATCTAACATTCCAAATCTCTTCAAAATATCAATTGTATATTTTCCTTGACTTAGAATAATCTCTTTAGGTCTTTGCCATACTTCTAACCCTAGAAAGAAATGCATGAGACCTAGATCTTTCATTTCAAATTCTGAAGTCAGTTCTTTCTTACATCTAAGAATGAGATGATCTTCTCCAGTCAGAAATAAATCATCAACATATAAAACCAGAATTAACGTCTCACCATTGAATACCTGTTGACGTGTATTTTATACACAATCATACACAGAATAAAATACCTAAAGGCATCTTATCCTCTCTTGAGAAAATAGTCTCTAACTGCTGAAGATTCGCGTAAAGGATCAGTTAGGTAGACTCCAAGGTTCTTTTAGTGGGGTCTCCACGTGTGGACAAGCTTTTTAGTGGTATGATGTGATTTGCTGTTTCCTCCAAGGGGTCTTACGCATTCTAAAGCTCGAAGATTTTACTAAACTAAAGGAACTTTCAAAAAAAAGCAAAAGGATAGGGTTTAAGAGGTCTAATCTAGCCTAACCCTATGAATGACTTAGCATGGACGAGATTTGGCAAGACTCAATCAACTTCAATTTTGCCATAAGATAACAACTCAATTGAAATTAGTGCGATCTTCTAAGGTAATATAATGGTGTTCAATGCATCAAAGACCAAGGACACTACTACGAAGGTACATATCCAAGACACAATGATAATTGAAGATTAAGGACTCAAAGTGTTCTCCAGTCGACCACGCAAGGCGTTCCTACAATCAGCAAGAAGCTAGTGGTTTGGATTGCGAATCCTACCAAATATCAAATCTCACACTTAGTCTTTCAAATTAACGACTACCTCGATTGAGCACGATTCAAGTGTATCAAACAACCATGAAAATAACTCAAGAAATTTGCAACAAAACACCATAACTTCAATATTTTATTGATTTCCAAGTCATCATGTACAACAATTGCTTGAATTTCTCTCTTCAAGACTCAATCTTGCTACAAAATAAAATTGCTTCTAGCTTTAATCTCTCTTCTCTATTACATCAACTATTACTATTTTTCAATGAAATGAAAAATGGGGGTATATATAGCATCCCCAATTACAATGAAAGGTCCAGATTGAAAGTAAATCAACGGATAAGATCATGACACCTAAACCCTAATTAGGGTTTGTTACAAATGACCTCCTTTTTACTGAACAATATTAAATGCATAGCCAAATATTAAATTCGGCACAAAAACCTAGGAGGTATCAACCAATGAGAAATAAGATGTCATGTCATCTGTAACAACCTTTCATCTAGAATCTTATTCCCTTTCCAATTCTCTTTCTTAGCATATGCAATGAATTTTGTCACGATTCCTTCGATTTCTGTGACTGGAATCTCGGGAAGATTCTTGATACTCTCTTCTAAGTGGATGACCTGATCGAATGCATCTAGAAGAGCTGCGTCCCAAGTAGATTCAAGTTCCTTCGTTCTATCAATCAGGAGCAAGGTGGCATACATTTGATCATACTGCTCATCTGTAACATCTGCATCCTTGCGAAAGATGATCTTGATTCTATCCTCAAATTCTTGCATATCCACATCTGTCTCGACCTCGATCCTTCTGCCAAGAATAGTACGAAGTACCTCAAATACTCTGTCCTGGATCGGATTGATCACCTCCTCAACTTGGCCACATCTAATACTGATGTCCTCGAAGAGAACACTCTTTATATGGAGTAAGGTTGACCATTGAAACAAACTGTGAGAATCACCTTCTAAGATCCTCTCTTGCGCTAAAATTCTTCTGGATGTGTGTCTTATTACTTTCAAGACAGGGATGATAACGTCCTTGGTATGGGCAAATGCAGCTACTGTTACCATCAATCTGTGGATTATCTCAAGAACTTGGATAGCCTGATGAGTGATCTTCGACATCCTTGTAACAAACTCTATGGCCACTGTATGAGATCTATCCATCCAACTACATGTACGCTGGACTAGGTTCCTGAATCTCTCTGCTTCATTGATTGATTGAAGGGGCAATGCCTGCACTGGTGATCTAACTGGATCCTGACGTCCCAAAGGTTCATTGATGTGACTGAAATATGTCCTCCATGCACCTCTCTCTCTCTCAAGCTTTCTATTCTTTTCCACTTCTTCTCTAAGCTTGTCTTTCAATGCTTCAAATGTGTCGGTAGCATCATCCATTGTCTGCTCTGCTGTGGACGGTCCTAACTCAATAGTCTGTATATGATAGTCCTCTGCTAGGATCTCATCCTCATATTTATCTGCTGCCAGTGTAGCTATCTGCAGTTTTCTGAATCCAGTCTCATCTCGAATCATCTTGGACATCTTTGTAGCCTTCTTCTTCTCTGTTATCACATGTGAACGTCCAACAAGGCTCTCTAAATCAATTGCACTGTCTTCGTCCTCAACTACGATCACCTTAGTCAATCTTTCCTTCAACCAATCTGGGATATTCGATCTTGTCTCTTGAACTTGAATTTCTTTATGTACTATTTCTTCTTGTCTGGGAGGAGATGTCATTTCATTATTTTCTTCTAAATCATAGTCTTGGAGAGATCCATCTGATGAAACATGCTGTGCCTGTCCTTCTGTACCATCGACTCCATGGACTCTTCCACTCGAATTGTTCTATCCTCTAGTCTGGAAGAAGTACCTGGTGTTTGATCTTTGTTGGCACCTTGCTTTTTCTTGGAAGGCTCTTTCTTTTCTGATCTTTCCTTTCTCTTCGAACCTCTCGGATGGAGATTGCCCTCACTGGCACATCGAAGGTTACCTTCACCCGAATTCCTAGGATTAGGATTGCCTTCACTTACGCTAGCTCCACCTTCGGCTAGTTTTTCTTCCAAAGTAAAAGACATAGCTATGCCTTGTTCTCTCAACTTCTGATGCTGAACGTCTACCCATCTGCGAGTACAAGACAAAACTGGTGCCATCAAATCATCTAAATCCACGGCCTCGGGCTCATTCCAATCCAACCTTATTGTTTTGCTTTCTCTATCATAGGAAGACTGGATGTGCCTGCCATTGTCTTGAGCTTGGTCGGCCACTCTGTAAATCCTGCATTTCCTGATGAAATCCAAAGGCAATCTAGAATGTATCTTTCGTTTCACTTCAAGATCATCTAGGAGGTTCATCATAAAATCTTCAATCTGGTGCTCATGCTTAAATCTTCTACCGACCGTCTCCTCTAAATGTCCATGGGGATCAAAACTCTCTCTCCAAGCAAAAGATGAAAAAGAATGCAAGGCTAACTCCTTCTTTGCGTCATCCATGGCTAAGACATTAGGACATACCTCAACTGAATTACCCAAAATAATAGGTACCTGAACTCCATTCTGATGTCTGTGTCTGAATGCCTTCACATACGTTGCCAATTGCCTTGTTACTTCAAGTAACACAATTCTGTCTGTCGGATATCTTGGCAACATGTATGGAGGTAAAGGACATCCATGTACTCTAATGTAAGTGAACTTGGGAAACTGAATGAACCAAGCACCGTACCTCTTGATGAACTCCTGGGCATCCTGAGATAATCTGTTGTGAATTCCACCTTGCAACGTCCTTGTGATGTTCATCGTGAAAGTATCATTGACTAACTTGTAGTTCTTCCCTGGCGGATGATGCAAGTAAGTATAGGATTCACAAGCTCTGACCTCGCCGGGTCCTCTTCCAATCACTCCTCTGTGAGGTAGTCCTGCGTACTCAACACTCCTGATCAAAGCATAGATGACGTATGAACTCATGTGGAAGGACTTAGTAGCCCTGAGTCTCCTCAACTGTACGTCTAAGTAATGGCTAATTATCCTAGCCCAATGTATTGTACCCTTTCCTTGAACAATCACCTGGATGAAGTAAAACATCCACTTTTCAAAATAGAAGGCATGAGGTGCTCCTGTAACTCTGTTGAGCATGGTAATCAAATCTCTGTACTCCTCCTGGAAATCAATCCGATGCGGTGTGTTCGGTACCTTGCTTAGACGGGGACGACTCTTAAGTAGCCAGTTCTTATTGATTATGCTTAGGCAAGCATCTGGATCATCATCGTACACTGATCTGGCTCCTTCAATGCTCTTGTATATCATGTCCCTGTGTTCTGGAAGATGGAAGGCTTCACTTATGGCTTCCTCTGAAAGGTACGCCAAAGTGTTTCCCTCATTGGACACAATTGTCCTGGACTGTGGATTGTAGTGACGGGCACACTCGATCATCAACTCGTGGCACTGAATAGCTGGAGGAAAACCGGCCGCCTTGATGAGGCCACTCTCTATTATTCTCCGGACGACAGGTGATGGCTTGTCGATGTAAGGGACCTCTCGGAACTTCTTCGTGCTAAAGTTCCCCAAGTTGGTATCTCCAATGTTGCTCCACTTTGACACGATCTTGGTCTCCACCTCTTCGGTCTTCTGATCTTCTTTCATGAGAGCTGAGCGGCTGGTGGATGCTCCCGCCTTTGGGGTCGCCATACCTACACAACATTTCATTATAAGAACTTGATTTTGCAATGAATAACATAAATAAGAGAGAGAAGTTTTTTAGGAAACGTCATAATAAGTCTCTAGAGTTATCATTTCCTAAAAAAAACAACGATTGAGCTAAGAAAATCAAAATTCAAAACTTCAAAATTTAAAATATGACGATGAAAGAATAAAGCAATAATAATTAAATCGCCATACCTCAATAGAGAGCTAACTCTAGAATGCAAAAAGGAAAAGATCGCCTAGGCAAAATTGAGGTAAAAATAGATTTTCAATGTGGTCTCCTCAAAAAATCAACTTCGCCACCTTTCGGATTTCAACGTGATCTTCAATTATCGCCTTTGTCAATTTGCTCAAATGGATCTTCAAGTTCGCACAAACAAATCTCCAAGTCTCGCACCTTCGACGTGGTCTTTAATCCATGGCAAATTCGCTCCAATGAAGTCTTCAAGATATCGCACCACCCTTTGATGTTAGCGCCACCTTTGGTTTTCAACTTAATTCGCACTCCACACACATGAAACACTTCGCACTATCTTCGCTTTTCCTCAATTCGCATGAAGGATAAAAAAAAATGATTGTGTGAAAACGAAATCTTTCACTCCCCTTATATAGCGCTTTCACCCTTTCATCCCCTTTGGCCGACTTGAAGATAAAAACACCTTTTTAAATGATTTTTAAATGATTTTTAATAAAATAAGAAGGCCGACTTGGATACATGAGCCCTTGAAATCGATTTTATATTAATTAATTAATTGATTAATTATTAATGCCTTATATTTTTTAATTTTCAAATTTCGATTTTTAAAGGCAAAAATAATTAATAAAAGATCAACGCCATATTAAATGCTAGTTTAAATAGGATTTTCAATTTTTTATCGAACTTAGCATTTAAGGAAATTTGAATTTGTTTATTTGGCGCCAAAACTATGAAAACAAAGGGACGTACCTCATCGCTCTGGTCCCTTGGAGAGGGACAGGAGCGATTCACCATTTTTGTCTTGATTTTTGCATTTTTTACGTCCAACTCCTTCATCTCCACGTTGAAAATTGATCATTTTGATGGTCCTTCGAATTTGATTGCCTTGTGTGCGTTCATGGGTCCCTTTTGGATGTTCATCGCCCTGGTCCTTGTCCAAAGGACAGGAGCGATCTTCATTTTTTCACGTTTAATTTGCATTTTTGATCTTCGATCTTCATTGTGATGTCCTCCAAATGTCGTCCCTTGCCTCGCTTAACCTCGCCTTGTTTCGATTTTGGAGGAATATGAGCGCTTTTGATAGGATCGCCCTGGTCCTTGTCCAAAGGACAGGAGCGATATGAGCTTTTACCTTGATTAGCAATGTTTGGACGTTCAAAACTCTTGCATGTTATCTTCAAATGATGGCTTGAACCTTGTTTATCCTTATGGAGTCTTGACTTAGCACGTACTTGAAGCAAAACGAAGAATCCAAAGCAAATCGCCCTGGTCCCTTGGAGAGGGACAGGAGCGATATAGTCTCCATGCTCAAAATGATGATCATTTTACGTTCAAAACCCTTGCATATCATCTTTTTATCATACCATGGACCCTCTAAAACATTGCAACATCTTGTCCTTACGTAAAAACTTGCATGAAATGGCCAATGCATCTAACATCGCCCTGGTCCCTTGGAGAGGGACAGGAGCGAACTAGGTCCTAGGGTGCAAATCTCTTCATTATAACGACCTTTGAATGTTTGTGCTTGCTAAAAACGCCTTGAAATGTCCCTCGCCACCTTGTCTTGACTTGGATCGTCCTTGAAATTGCATAGGAAGTAACATCACCATTGTATCGCCCTGGTCCCTTGGAGGGGGACAGGAGCGATCCTCCTTTTGTAGCCTTTACCTCACTTTGCCAGGTTCCAAGTTTATATTCAACGGACTCGTCCTTCTTCACTCCATTTGTCCATGCCTTGACATCATCTGTGACTTTGCAAGAAAAGCAATTATGGCCAAAATCGCTCTGGTCCCTTCCTGAGGGACAGGAGCGAGCTAGGCAGTTAGGACCCTAGTGGACGTCCAAAAAATCTTTAATTTGTATTCAACGCGTCCATCTCATGTTTTCCCTTATCTTTGAACGTAAACTTGCCTTGACTTTTGCTTGGATTCTGTCTAATGAAGGACATCGCTCTGGTCCCTGGGAGAGGGACGAGAGCTACAAGGTACCTCGCCCTGGTCCCTTGGAGAGGGACAGGAGCGATTTTAGCATTCTGGGTCATTCTCCTTCATTTTTGCATCTCAAATTATATTCATTTGGCAAAGCATCTTCCTTCGGACCCTTTCAAATTGTTAAGTCATCGAAATCTTGTGAGGACAAGGCAAAATTTGATTTGTAGCTCCGGTCCTTCACTGAGGGACAGGAGCGATTTTTCTCCTGGAGGCATTTCTGTGTTCATGAAAATCTTCAATTTATATTCAATGGAAAGATCTCGCCTCTCTCTATCATTTCCAATTCGTAATTCATCTTGACCCTGCAGGAATAGTGAGATATTTGAAAATGAGCTCCCGTCCTTCACTGAGGGACAGGAGCAATTTTGCTCCTACAGGCCAAAATAACATGATTTTTCACATTTTAACACTTCACGAGGCGAAAACAAATCAATTCCAATGCCCAGGATCAAAATCAAAAAAGGTCAAAAATTTGGTCAAAATATTCAATCGGACAAAAATTCATATTTCACTTTCAACACTTAGACAAATTAAAGCTCTGCCTCAACATTCCAATTGAAAATTAGACCATTTTGGCGAATTCATTGCATTCAAAATTTGCATTCTAGAAAAGGAACTCAAAAACTCTCAAAAGCGACTGGATTCTGGCCCGAAAGGACAAAATTTAAAACCCTAAGGCTTGACTCTAAACCCAGATGACTAACTGACTAACAAAATCCTAGAAACGAAAGCAAAAACGAGCGAAAAACAAGCAAAAAGAGGGGGTCCCCATTTGCGATGGGGCGATGTGTGAAATGGTCACAACAATACCTTGAAGTAAATATTTGGATCAGCATAATTCTTACAGAAACCTAAGCTTACCAAGTACTTGTCAATTCTTTCATACCAAGCACGGGGAGCTTGCTTAAGGCTATATAATGCTTTCTTTAATCTGCATACATGAGACTCTTTCTCATGGATCACGAAGCCTTCAAGTTGCTCTATGTAAACCTCTTCTTCAAGAACTCCATTGAGAAAAGTTGTCTTTACATCCATCTGATGTAACTTCCATCCCTTAGTTGCGGCAATAGCATTAAGAGTCCTGATAGAAGTATATCGAGCCACAGGGGCAAAGGTTTCCTCATAATCTATGCCTTCCTTTTGAGAGAAGCCATGAGCCACAAACCTAGCTGTGTATTTCTCAATACTTACATCAGCAACATGTTTAATTTTAAACAACCATTTGGAAGATACAACTGACTTACCTTTGGGTCTAGGCACAATATCCCAAACATCATTCTTGATGATAGACTGATATTCTTCATCCATAGCATTCTTCCATGCTTGCTGGTTCATGACCTCTTCAACGCTAGAAGGTTCACTCTCAATGATGTTGCACATCAATGCAACATAGCTGGAGAACTTCTAAGGTCTCCTACTTTCTCTGAATGTGCCGCTTGGAGCTGCAAACTTTTCTGCCTCTTGTACGGTGTTTCTTGCCCAAAGGGGTCTCTTCTTGCTCATAGTAATATCTCTAGGTCCATCAGTAGGATCCATAGGCTTAATTGGATCATCATGCTCTTTAGATTCTGTAGACTCCCTCTAAATCTTAATATTGTTGACGTGGCTAAAATCGTATTGCTACAACTCTCTCCGGCCAACACAGAATATAATGTTCTAGCTGAGTATCCTATTATCTCTTGTATAAGGAATCCCTAATGTTGTTTTAGTTGATCAAAGGGGACAACCTCAAGGTTCCAAATGTCAGTTCTTGACTGCGGGATAACTCAGTGGTTCGATGTGTTTTGCTGGGAGCACAAGGGGCCTTACGTTTTGTGACAAGCTGGTTTGCTGCGATTCTTAGACTGCGAAATAAAAGCAAAGGAGAAGGGTTTAGGAGACCTAAAATTAACAAGAGTGGTATGCGGGTAGACCGATTTGACATAACCAATCCCTTCTTGGCCCTAATAACTCTCAACCTCACAAGAATGGTGCAATATTCAAGGGGACTTGGAAGATTTTCAGACTGCAGGTGCATGCCCAAACACCTAATTCTGGTGTAGCTCAGACGAACTCTTGCAATTGAACTAAACACAATTTTAAAGGCTCAGGCTAACCATACACAGGGATACACAATTAGCATGTCCCCAATGGTATGAACTTGAATCCATCAAATACCTGCACACCAAAAAGGATCTATCTAAACCACACAAACAGAAGAAAACCCAGATAACAAACACCATACTTGAATGTTCGTATATTGATTTTGGCTGTCATTACAACAATTTCTGCAGCAGTTCTACTCTATTCCTAACTACTAAAATCTAACTAGAATCTAACAATCTAACCCTAAAAAATCTAACCCTTTACAATGAGAGGCACCCTGCCTTTTATAGATTTTACAATTTGAATTGATGGCCAGGATTGATTGCATCCAACAGTCCTGATCTGCCTTCTAGAACTTGGCAGCCTTAACCCATACCCATTTAATCCCCAGTTATCCTTCCAACCATATTTCCAACTACCTACAACTATTTGACATCAATTCGGGTCAATCTGGTAGTTGGACATAACTGTCTTGTGTTCCTTTGTTTTAAAATATCTTGAACAGGTCCCATAGGCAGTTCTTTTACAATAAAACAGTTCAGTTTTTAAACTGATTTTCTGGAATTTCTTCCAACTGTGCATTTTTGAGAATGCATGCACTTGTTGCATTCTGAATGTTCTTCGTCTTTGATCTTGAGGGTGGATCTCAACTTGTCGTTTGACGGTGGCGCGCTTCCCTGTGCTATATTGCTTCGATCCTGCGCTCCGCAATGCGTTCCTCATTAGCAACGCCTGGCTTTGTTGCGATTAGGTCCTTGATTTGTGTTTTAGGTTAACGCTGATCTGCAAACAACCAATTTTGACCTGAATTAATCATTTTGAAAAATTAAATAAATTAATTTAACAAATATTAAATATTTTAAGCGACATCGGGATTTTGGTTGGCCAATGTGGAAGACGCTCGCTTTTAAAACAATATAAGTCCCCTCCTTTTAAATCAGGGTTCTAGGATTAAAACGCGACATTTAAGACAAATACGCCAAGATTTGCTTTAAACGTCCCTTTGTTTAAATTCGGCCAATTTGACATGAAAGGGCGATTTTAGTCTAAATGTTCTCCTTGGTCACGCATTGAATACTTTGGCCAATTCACCTAGCTTTAAAGATTCGAATATTTGCCTAATTGCTGGTGACTTCGGCCAAAGTGAAAATGCGTGAACCTTCAAAAGGCACCAAACTTTTATCTTTTCCTTTGATGCCTCTTGGTGCGATAGAGCCTTTTTAACTTTTTCGGCTTCTAAGGTCATTTGGGCGAAATGTGAGATTTCGGGCCTTTGGGTCCAAATGACGTGCCAAGGTCTCCTTGTTATTTTTGGCTTATCAGGTGAATTTGCACAACTTGGCCTCTTTTACCATTTCGGCCTTTTAGACAACTTTGCACGAGTTCTCCCTTTCCTAATTTTTTCGGCCAAATTCGTATTTTGCGAGATCCGTTTTTTAAGAGGGTGAATTTGTTTACTTTGCTTTAATAGCCAGGAGGGAAATTCATGCTTTCAAGGCCTTTGTGAGAAGTTTATTTGCTCAACCCGAAGGATATCTCCTTTTAAAAAAGATTTCGCTCACTCCATTTTTAGGTTTCACGATTAAAATGCAAGGTTTGAAAGACGTCTTGCCTCCCTTCGGGCCATTCAACTGAGATGTGAGACTTTATAAAATGCCCTATCTTTCTCATTCCAGGCAGTTTGTGTGTTTTGATAGATTTGTTTTCGCCAAACCCGCAGGATGAAAATTATGATTTGAGGAAATGCGTGAGTTAACCCTTTTGCCCTCTGCAAGAAATAAATCGTGTGACTTTGTATCTATTTATCATTTTCGGCTCTTTAAGCTGATTTGCGGGCTTTTGAACTTCGTTCTTTTTGGCCATTTGGAGGCTTAATAGCGCGATTTGGAGATTTTCGATGATTCTCGGGCACATGAGTCATTTGGGAACTTGAAGTGTTTGCCTTTTTGACCTTAGAGGCCGATTTATGAGCTTCTGGGTGGTTTTAGGCTTAAATGATCATTTTACGTGACTTTATTATTTTGCCAATTTCGGCCTAGAAGAGGCTTTTGCAAACTTCGAACTTTGTTCTATATTTCGGCCTAAATGCCGATTTTGCAAGCTTGTTCTCCTTTGCGCGATTTTGATTTGTCCTCTTCCTCTCATGCGGGCAGACAAAAATTGGGGGTCCCCGTCAAGGTCGGGGTGTGTGTCGAGAACGCACAACAAGTATCATGATCAATATCCACGTTTTGAGGGTTATCATGAACTTCATTGTCAATCTCCATACTTGAACCTTTAGACTTTTTGAATGCAATATCTTCTTTAAAAGTAACATCTCTACTAACCTCAATACACTTCTGACTTGGAATGTAGATTCTGAATGCTTTGGAGGTTTCGCTGTAGCCCACAAGAATTCCTCTCTTTCCAGAAGGTTCCAACTTGGTTCTCTTCTCTTTGGGTACATGAGCATATACTAGACTCCCAAAGATCCTCAAGTGGCTGATGTCAGGTTTGATCCCTGAAAATGCTTCTTCTGGAGTCATATCCTCTAATACATTGTGAGGGCATCTATTTTGAATGTATATTGCTGTTCTAGATGCTTCGGCCCAAAGAAAAGTCTGCAGGTCCCGATCTTGAATCATAGCTTTCGCAGCCTCAACTATAGATTTGTTCTTTCTTTCTGCAACCCCATTTTGTTGAGGGTTGTAGGGAACACAAACTCCCTCTTGATTCCTACCTGAATACAAAAATCATGAAAACGACCTGAGGTGTATTCACCTCCATTGTCAAACCTTAAAACTTTTATTCTTTTCCCGGATAGATTTTCAGCTAGGACTTCATCAGACTCTTTTGACTTTAGAAAGTAAATCTACGTTTTCCTAGAGTAGTCATCTATGAAGATTACATAATACAACAATCCACTTGGAGAAGCAACAGACATAGGTCCACATAAATTAGAATGCACAAGAGCTAATTTCTCTTTAGACCTACTTTCACTTTGACAAAATGGACTTTTAGTGTTTTTACCCATACCACAACCTTTACATGTATCCTCATGAATATGACTAAGTTTAGGCATACCTTTAAGCATCTTCTCTAGGGCAGGAAGGGCTTGGAAATGAAGATGTCCAAGTCTTCTATGCCATAGCTTGCTTGACTCAGGTGCTTCATGAATGAGAGCTTGAACTGGACAAGCTGAAAGCTTATATAGGCTCTGTTGTGACGTATTCACACATCGCCCATTGCAAATGGAGACCCCCATTTTTTTGCTTTTTGGGATTTGTTTCTAGGTCTTTTAGGGTTTTGTCTATTAGCCTTTGCATGCTGAGTGTTGCCAGAGGGATCACTAAGAGAGCAAGCTCTGCTTGAGCCAGGGGGAGTCAGCATGTGCTCTAGGTTAGGGTCATCTTCGAAAGTCTTCTTTAGGACAAAGTTTTGCTCTTGTTGCTAATTGTGTCTTGTTTGAGTTTGAGGAGGTCAATGAAGCTTGGTGAGTGATGAAGTTTGGAATGTCATCCTGATCCTGAAATTTGACTGTCTGGAAAATTGAAGAATCCTCCAAAAACTAGATTTTGCATTGTAACTCCTGAAGGTCTGAAGCCACTTTCAAACATCCTGACAGTATATATGGAATATAACTTAAAGTAAATGTTATATTCCATTAATGAATCCTGCCGGAGAGACCAAAATGTCAAATTTCGCTCCTGACCCTTCCAAAGGGTCCAAAGCGAATTTCAATTTCGCTCCTGACCCTTCCAAAGGGTCCAGAGCGAAATTCTCCATAAGACATTCTACTTTGACCCAAACTTAGAACTAACTCATTCCCAGACATTATTGAGGGCAAAACGCTTGTTTGGATGAAGAAATGTGAGAAATGAAGTCAAGATTTGAGCCTAAATGTGAATTTCGCTCTTGACCCTTCCAAAGGGTCCAGAGCGAAATTCTCCCTAGACACTATTTTCTCCCTTGTTTGGGCTAACATCCTTGTTCCTTGGACATGGTGGGGGTAGATCGATATGTTCTTGCCTCAGGAAGTGATTGAAAGCATTGAGGAATGGAGATTTTGACCTAAGACATGGATTTCGCTCCTGACCCTTCCAAAGGGTCCAGAGCGAAATTCATATTTCCTCTGCTTTGCTCCTTGTCTTGACCAAGTTTGAAACCTTTATTGCATGGTATGGAGGACTTGGATGCATATTTGCCTTAGGAAGAAGGTTTGAAGTGACAAATGATGGAAATTAGCCTGGAGGAGGAAATTCGCTCCTGACCCTTCCGAAGGGTCTAGAGCGAAATCCTCATTTGACCCCCCTATTTTGCCTAAGGCATTGAAAGGCGAAGTTTTCAAGCTAATTTGGTGGTAAGTGGACTTGATTGTGGTGAGAAGGAATTGGTTAAATCAAGTTTGAAGTGAGTTGAGGAGGAAAGAGGTGTGAAATCAACCCAAAACTTGAATTTCGCTCCTGACCCTTCCAAAAGGTCCAAAGCGAAATTTTTTTGAAGACAACCACTTCTTCCTTGACTAGACCAAGATCTTAGTTTATAAGGCATATTGAGAAGGTTTTGACATGTTCTTGCCTTAGGAAGTGAATGAAAGCATCAAAATGTGAAGATTTTGTCCAAGATCAAGAATTTCGCCCCGGACCCTTTCCCTTAGAGGAGGTCGAGTCCTTGGTCTTTATGGCGTGGATGGAAGTGAGATAACATGTCTTTGCTTTTTGAGGTGGTTTGGAGTTGGAGAAATGAAGAATCAAGCCTAGAACATGATTTTCGCTCCTGACCCTTCCAAAAGGTCTAGAGCGAAAATCTCCATGGACCTCATTTTCTTCCTTGTTTGGTCAAGTTCTTAGTGTCCAAGGCATGTTGGAAGAAAGATGGACATGTTCTTGCCTCGAGGAATGATTGAAAGCAATAAAAGGTGGAGATTTTGTCCTAGAGGGGGAAGTTTGCTCCTGATTCTTCCAAAGGGTCCAAAGCGAAATTCCTCAAAACCTCCCTTTTTTCTCAATTTTGTGCCAAGCCAAGTGTGGGTTAGGGTGAATTAAGATGGGAGATGTCTTTAGGCATGACTTTGACTTGTTGGTGATCTTCAAACTTGAAGGAATTGAGCTAAAACTAGGATTTCGCTCCTGACCCTTCCAAAGGGTCTAGAGCGAAATTCTTAAAATCACCTATTTTCCCTTCAAAGCAAGTCAAGTCTTTGGTTTTCATGGCTTGGATGGGTGTGAAGTGGCGTGACCTTGCCTTCGAAGATGAATTGAAGTGAGAGGAATGAAGGAATAAGCTCAAAATATGGAATTCACTCCTGACCCTTCCAAAGGGTCCAGAGCGAAATTCCTTAAAACACCCTTTCCTTTTATTTTTATGCCAAGCTAAGCCTAGACCAAGGTGGGAGAAGTTTGGGGATGCCCCTAGGATTGCCCTTGAATGGATTGTTGCCTCCAAAAATGAAGATTCTAAGCTTGGACAAGTATTTCACTCTTGACCCTTCCAAAGGGTCCAAGGCGAAATCCCTTATAGGTCCTGTCCTTGGCCATGTTTTTTAGCAAAATTCTCCTTTTAGCCATTTTTGAGGCCCAATAAATGTTGTCAAGCAAGTTGAGAGATAGAAGCAAGTTAGAACAAAGTGAAAACGATAGACCTTGGTGAAGGAAAACAAGCAAGTCAAGAATTTTGCTCCTGACCCTTCCAAAGGGTCTAGAGCGAAATTCTCAATTTCACCTAATTTGCTCATGATGAAGGTCAAGAGATGGATTCCTAGGCCTTGGTGGAGAAAAGACTAGTGTATGCTTGCCTTGGAAGGCATTTTGGAGTAGAGAAATGATAGAATTTGTGTTAGAATGTGAATTTCGCTCCTGACCCTTCCAAAGGGTCCAGAGCGAAATTCTTAAAACCTCTATTTTGCTCCAATTTCGCATCAAGCCTAGTGTTGATTGAGATTAAAGGCATCCTTAGACATGCATTTGAGCAAGTTGTGGTCACAAAATGTGAAGATTTTGTCCTAAAATGCAAATTTCGCTCCTGACCCTTCCAAAGGGTCCAGAGCGAAATTCCAAATAGGTCCTGTCCTTGGCCTAGGTGCAAAGCAAAATCCTCTCTTTTGGTCTTTTAGGAGGTCAAATCAATGATGTCTTCAGGAGAAAGCAATTCAAAGGTCAAGGGAAGTTCAAGGTAAGGAGATGATGAAATGCAAATTTTGCTCCGACCCTTCCAAAGGGTCCAGAGTGAAATTCTTATAGGGCCTGTCCCTGGGGAGGATCTTGAGCGAATTTCATTCTAATGCCTTTTTGTTGATGTTTTAAGGTAAGAAATGCTATGATCGGGATAAATATATCACGTGTCCTTAATCATCTTTTGGTTTGTTTTGTAGATGGAGGAGGATCAGACCAAGACAAGGACGACCTGTTCTAGTCCATCATTATCAAGGACATTCCAAAGGCATAAAGGTGGACTGCATGTGTTCTAGGAGTTGCCATCTACCTCCAAAACCTTCACTTCACCACACTAAGGAACCACAAGATAACAAAGAAAGGCTTTGCCAGCATTTTAGGGCGAGATGCTATTGGAGAAGGAAGACTTGACAATAAGGAAGCCTGGTCAAGCAAAGGAAGTACATCATTCATCATATTAAAGACAGAGGAGGATCAACCAAGTCACAAGCATTAGGCAAGGTGGCATCCCAGTCATCATTCCTTCGGTCGGATTGGTCCACCTCAGTAGGACCAAATTCGATGTATCTAATCTATCGCAGGCGGCACAAACTTCGGTGTACCTACCCATGCTTCCTATTGGTCCTCACCCTTTGAATGTAATTTTCTCATTGGCTGAGGAAGTTTGTTGTAACAAACCCTAATTAGGGTTTCTATCTTGTAATCCTAGCCTTTGGTTCTAAGTCAATCAGAGCCGTCAATTTGTAAGGAGCTCTCTATATAAAGCTCTGGCTCTTCATTTGTAAAGGTTAATAGTTAGCTAATAGTGAATAGTCAGAGAATAGGAAATAGTTAGAATAGAGTAGAAAGAGAAGGCATAGATTGTTGCCAAGATATCGTTGCAAAAAGACTTGTAAACTTCATTGAAGAAGTGGTGAATTCTATGGGTCGATTCAACAATTTGCATGGTCTCTATACTTCTCAAATTTGATTTCATGTTATTAGATGAATGGAAGAAATTTGTATGATCAATGGTGAAATTTGTATATCCATACTACTAGTGGTTTGTTGATTGCAAACTTGCCTTGCGTAGTCAACTAGAATCACTCAGCTTAAGCTTAACTTCAATTATCACTTCTTCATTGATATGCATCAACCTGACGGTGTCTATGCTTGTAGCGGTGATCTGAACATCATAAAGCTTTCCTCAGAAGATCGCACTAATCTTGTGGAGATGTTCCTAGGATGTCAAAGCAAGACTTAGTTAGAATTTCATCAAAGGTCATTCATTGCTCTTACGTTCTTAGTGTCAGAAATAGATCCCGTTCCAGCCCTTATCCTTTTTCCTTTTTTCCAAAATCAAGGGCCGGTGAAATTCCGCGTTCAAGTAATATCCAAAGCAAATCAGACGTTCAGGTCATCGAAAGTAAGTCCCCTTGTGATTCCAGCAAAATCACATCGTACCGCAAAGAGCTTATCCACATGTAGAGAACCTACATATCAGAACCTTGGAGTTACTTCGACTGATCCTTCGGCGAGATCTTTAGCAATCAGGAAACTTTGTCCAAGAGAGGATAAGGTACCTTTAGGTATTTTATTCTGTGTTTGGTTGTGTACAAAAGACACATCAACAGGCTCTCATACCTATTCCCAATGACATGAGCTGATTTGATGCTGGACTTATTAGGCCATGCAATAACTTTTCCCTTAGAAAATGCAATCTAATAACCTTTATCTTCCAATGTTGATATGGAGATAAGGTTCCTCTTGATTCCCGGCACAAACAATATATCACTGAGGTGAAGAGAAATTCCACAATCTAAGTTAAAGGAAGTAGTACCAAAACCTCTTACAGAATAGTGTGCATCATCTCTAATGATCACGTGTGGGTTGGACTCCTTCTCCACCAAGTCTGAAAGATGCTTCCGGTAGCCGGTGATGTGTCTAAATGCTCCACTATCAATCAGCCATGTATGACTGTCTGTAGGAACATTGCTTGACAAGGCAGAGATAAAGAGGAAGTCTTCAGCATCATTCCGATTTGAAACTTCATTTATGTTTGGTCCTTGTTGCTTTGGCTGGGATAAGCAGTCCCTAGCATAGAGACCGAACTTGTCACACCTGAAACACTTGATGCGTGAAAGATCCTTCTTCTTCTTCTTTGAATTAGGAGCTGGATCAGGCCTTTGGTCTCTATTTGTCTTGAAATTGTTCTTCTTCCAATAGCCTCCTTTCTTCTTGATGGACTGGGCAGCAAGAACATGATTGTCTTCTCCACGAGTGCTTTTGATAACTCCTCTTGCGGCCAGTCTTGATTCTTCTTGTATGCAATCTGCCCTCAAATGATCAGACATGGGAAGTTCTGCCCTTGCACTAATTCTTTGAGTGTAAGACTCCCAAGATGCCGGAAGACCATTGAGGGCTAACATGGTCAAGTCTTTGTCATCAACAACATTTCCGATAGAAGAGAGCTGATCTCTCAAATCAGAAATCCTCATGAAGTATGCTATGATGGACTCTCCTTTCGCCATCTTGATGTGATGAAGCTGCTGCTTCAAGGCTAGGGCATGGCTAGTGTTGTTGATTTCGTACATCTCCTCCAAGGTTTTGAACACATCGCTTGCTGTCTTCATCTTGGAGATGATGGGAACAATGTGATCCTTCACGGAATCAACCAGTATCTTCCGAGCTTGAATGTCTTTCTTCCTCCATTGAATCTTTTCTTCTTTTGCCTCAGGCTCGGTGGATTTTCTGTCCACAAAGTCTGCAAGATCACTTCCATTCAAAGCAAGCATAATTCGGAATCTCCATGACATGAAATTGGAAGCACCATCAAATCTATCTTCAACCCTGAGACTGTGCACCATCTTAAAGAAGTGATAAGAGAAGAATGAAGATAAATAATTACAGTCAATCTGATTACACTTAATTCGAACCAAGCTCTGATACCATGTTAATTTTAGCAATCAGACCGAAAGTAAAAACAAAAAGCACAAATGCAACACATAACATAGTGATACCCTGGGAAACCTCCCTCTTGGAGCTGAAAATCCCAGCAAGAAATTTCTCAAATCTGATTAGAATAAACACAGTAGCAGATTACAATCTTTACCCTCCTTTAGGGCACACATCAACTAGAGCGAAACTTATCAACTAGAGTGAAACTTATTTGAAGATAGAGGACTGAATGTATATGCAAGTTGCTGTTACAGTAAGCTAATCTGAGACTGAATTCAACAGTCCTAAGATACTTCGCCCAGTCTGAGACAAGTTCGGCAGCCTGGGATAGTATTTGCTCAGCCTTAGAATGACCTCGCTAGCAGTAACATAGGTTCGCTCCACCTTAGGCAAATTCGCTGATGCAGAGACAAGTATTCGCTGCCCTAGGAAGATTCGCAAGTGCAGAGATCAGTCGCATATGAGAGTGATAATTCGCTTGTAATTGATTGCTTGTGATCTTCAAATCACCTTTCATATATAGGAGATGACATACAATAACCCTTGCTCGGCCTTGTGTATTTTGGCGCGAAGATACAATATAATTTCAAATGCTTTACAAGTTATATATAACAGACAGTTATACAAGTTACACCCATCTCCCAAATAGGGCCTGACCCAAATAGGGTTATATCCCAAAATGCTAAGGCCGATAGACCACTTAGCATTTTATTTACTAGGTCGGCCCTAGAAGGGATCCGACCTAGCTACAAAACAACATAGCTACAAAACAACAATCATGCCTTTGTGCTTTGAATTGCTCTGTGTGAGATAGTATGCCAATAGACAAATCCAATACCTTTTGTACCATTTATTTTGCTGCTACTCTAATCTCATGCAACACTTTGCTTTCATGAGCATCTTTGCTCCCACGTACCATCAGTCTTCCATGTACCTTAGAATATATAGGGAGGTGCGGTGTATTGGGAAGTTTGGTACATTGACAAAATTTTTCTTATATACCTTTGGGTATATAGGGAGATGTGGTATATTGGGTAGTTTGGCATTTGGAGATATAGATTTAACAAAAGGTGGGGCTGATAAGGCTGGAGCAATAAGAGTTTTTTCTGGGAGTGATAAGGAAAAAGTTAAAACCTTGAAACATATGAAATCCTAAATCTATTTTTTTATGGAGATATGATCTTTCGTGTGAGAGGGACTTTGTATTGACATCTGGCACGTCAATCTCAAGTACTAACAAGGTGACATACAATTTTCGTGGGCTTCTATGGAATGGACATATATTTAGGCCTGCCCAACCCAGCACTTGGTATCCAGCAAGTCTGGTAACTATGATTCAGACTCATCGCTGTAGATAACTACTACAGGGGATGGGCAATTCTGTTAATTATCTGCACTTATTTTTAAGACTAGTTGTACATGGACTTGTAATGTAATTTGCAAAGCATTTCTAGCTGATTAGAGAGAAAAAGGACAGTTTTGCATTTTCTTTTACCCTCTTTATCCTCAATATCTAAGTTTTATTTTCATCTTAGTTTGAGTTTGTGTGTTGACACTTTTTAAGAGGCATCTTGTATACAAATACGAAAACAGAGACTGGTGGCATCCTATTTAGCAGGTTCCAAATATGGAATTGATTCTACTCATTGGAACTTTCAAGATCATTTGTTTTAGATAAGTATGACTTTATTCTGTATGTAGACTTGTAAGACTAGTAGCACTTGGACTTGTAACGTAATTTGCAAAGCATTTCTAGCTGATTAGAGAGAACAAGGACAATTTGGCATTTGCTTTTACGCTCTTTTATCTTCAATATCTAAGTTTTATTTTCAATTTGGTCATCCTGTTTTGAGTTTGTGTTAATTGACACTTACTAAGAGGTATATTAGTACAAAAACTTTAAAACAGAGAACGTTAGCATCCTATCTAGTAGGTTCCAAATATGGAATTGATTCTATTCATTGGAACTTGCAAGATCATTTGTTTTAGATAAGTATGACTTTATTTTATTGTTTTAGCATATTGATGAAGGATATTGTGGATTTGACAGATATTTGGAAACACACATATATTTCCCATCACTATATGGATGTACAACATTTTGGTGCTTGTTTGTAATCGTCTCTTTGAGGGATATTCTTTTACATTGTTCGGGTAAAAACTCTTGGCTTTAGATTTATGATTTTTTTACCCTCATTCTTACTAATATGCAAGTGATAACAGATTACATAATTTATGTAAGTGATACCAGATTACATGTATATCATGTGACTATTTATAGCTGAAGAACTTGCATGTAACATGACATTTTATTATTTTTTATGAAGACAGACAGAATTTGGCATTCTTGGACAATTATCGGGGCACATTCAGATGGCATATCTGCTTTAATTTTGGTACTTTTTTTTCTTATTCGTATTTGTGAAACTAGTCCATTTATACATTTAAAATACAGAAGGCATTTTTTATTTTTTGAAAATAAGTAGCTTGAAATATCAGTTTGTGACCACTATTCTCTTAATAGTGTGTGCATTGCATGGAGAAAAGTTAAAGAAACATATGCCCATGGTTCCAAAGAAGAATAAATGGCAATGAGTTTGTGGAGAGCTGAAAAGGAGTTGTCTTGAGTTGAATTAGGGCCTCATTGTACAAGATGGTAAAATAGATTATGCTTATTAAGTAGAAAGCTATTTAATTGAATCCAAAGTCTGAAGAAACATTAATTGTTTCATTGTCTTCCACCTGCTTTTTTCAATTGTCACGACAAAGTGGGTAGAATTTAAGTAGGAACTTTTAGGACTACTTTAAAGCATGGAAATTTCAGTATTTGACCTCTTTCTTTGCATGTGGTCTGTAGTATCAGAATTTTTTTTCTTTATTTCTTCTGTTGTATTGTTAAAGAAGGCAGCACATAATGTTTGCTATATGAAATTCAATGAACAAACCCTTAATAGCATAAGATTTAAGTTATCACTAAATTGTACATACCATTATTTGCAAATGAATCTGAAGAATGATTGTTTTACAGTGATGTTGCGTATGCTTAGTTTTGGTTTGGACTACCACTGGGCTCATGGATCTCCAAAAATGGATTGGAAGGTTTGTAACATATAATTGTACTTATATTTTGGTGAATACTCACTTGTCAATTTATGCATATATAATGAAATACCTCAATTCACTTATTCTAAGACCTTACTTCCAAGATGCATTTGTTGTTGAGATGGTAATGTGATATGAAATTGAGCATACATGAATGAATTAGCTTAACTCACTTGTCAGTTTTATCAGATATGAATGAAATATCTTAATTCAATGCTTCTAAAACCTTACATCCAAAATGCATTTGTGATTGAGATGGTAAAATGATATGAAATTGGACATTATGGCCCACCATGACTGTAATCTCTTTACTTAAACTTTGAATATTATGTTTGTATGAAATTGGGCATTTTACAAATCGTATTATATAGGGCTGCTAAATACTCTATTTCTTTGTCTGGTAGAGACATGTGCAACACTGTGGACTATGTCATTCTGGAAAATCATGCTACCATGCACGCCAGGTATTTATTTACTTCATCCGTGGCATTGTAGTCTTTTCTTTCTCAAAATACAGACTGATTTTTCTATTTTTTTTCTGTAATTCTTTGATATTCTGTTTTGGCTTTTTATCTCCCTTACTGTAATTCAAATATTCTAATTTGTTAGCAGTGAAGCAGATAAAGCATGTGAATGGCCTTTTCTACAATTTTCTGAATGAATTGCAAATATTACTTTGCTCCACCACTCAAATTGTCTTCCTAGCATATATCAATGCCTGTACTTACCAACATACAAGAAGGAAAACATGGTAACACTCAAGAAGAAAACACAAAATTCTTCTTGAATTAAATGCCCTCATTTTATTTGTTAGGTCATTCATTGTGTCCAATACTATCAGCTGAGACAAGGTGCTTTAGTGAATACCATGCTCTTTTTCATTGCATTTTATTCTAACTGTCACGGGAGTTTTTCTTCAGAAATTTCAATCTATTGTCGTAAAAAAGCTTTGTCTAAAGAAATTTTAATACAAGAAACTATCTTATTTTCCATAAGAATCTACTTCTGTCATCGGATTCCCATCTATTTCCTTTTGTAACCAAATATTTTGCCTCAACAGCTGTTACCTACTTATGGAGTAATATTAAACAGGTCATTGAATTTTTTTTTTTACATTGAACTACTTAAATTTCCCAAGCTGCCAAGGTAATGACATCAATTTCAAGAATTAAAACATCCCCATAAGTCCTTTATTTCTTGATTGGTAAACTCCCTTGTAGGATGATCTTTTGGCATAGATTCCATTAGCAAGGGGTATCTCTTCTGTCAAACTCACCTGGGACTAGCATTTGGCATGGTCTGTTGCAGTAAGCCACACCCCGGAAGTTGGATATGGTGTTTTACTTAATTTCAACACGTTACCATGCCTTGCAGGGATTTGATCCCAGGTCTCCACTTAGGAAACCCCATGCTTTCTAGAAAGCATTTGAGCTCAACTGATTTGGTGAGGCTTCCATTTTTTTTATTCGTCATAATAATTTTATTTTTTTAATGTAAAAGATCAATCTTTACAGTTGTGGCGATTATTTTTTTGGCCCAAATCAAACAATATTTTACTAGTTACAGAAAATTAATACTTGAAAGCATAGTTCAGAGACTCAGATTAAGAGAGTACTCAGTAAGCCCAAAATTTTTGATTCAACAAAAACTCAGCAACTAAAAAAATTCTAAAATTTCTTTAAAAACACATTGTTTTTGCAAAATTCAATTACAAAATGTATCAAATGAGTCTAAAAAACCATGAGAATGTGTTTTGTATTAAATTTGATTCTTCAATACATATGGATTACAGGATCGCATCATTGTAACAATAGCTAGCTGCTAACTGATAACTATAATGACTTTACTAAGTTGCCGGTTTGGTTCGGGCACTGGTTTGGGTTCGAGAACTTGGTATGCCGGTATGGCAAAATTTTGAAAAGGGGTTTGGGTTCGTTAGTACAAAAACAATGTAATTTATTTATTTATGCAGCCTAGAAGCATGAAATAAAATTAGAATGTCACATAGCATCATATAAAGTTATAAACAACAAAACCAACATAAACTTGTAATCATAACATCATGATCATACCATCATAGCATCATATACATCAAGTTCAGTATCAAAATAATATTATCGACTTCAAGTATCATTGTTTCAACAATTAGAACTATAGTTTTAAAGTTTAATTATCAAATGGCTTCTCTAAATCATCAACATCATCATTCTCATCCTCCTCATCATTGACATTGACATTAGATGAACCAATGCCAATGCCACTTGCACTTGCACTATAAGTTTGCTCGCTTTCCAAGTCATCAAATGCAACAAGCTGAGAAGTGGAAGCATCCAAGTTAGCATGCTTTGGCTCTATATCGCACATCTTCAACTCCCCTTGCTTGGTAGTCATGTTGTTTGTGTGAAAGGAGACGCAAGTTGGAATGCACAGATGCTAAATTTTCCGCTCTTTTTGATTGCAATCTATTGTGCTTTATTGAGTGGATGAAAGAATATGTGCTCCAATTTCTTTCTGATGCAAATGAACTAGCAACCTATTAAGACAAAGTAAACAATTAAAGTTATAAAATTACTAGCAACCTATGACAAAGTAAACTATAAATAAAACTTGTGATAAAATAAAATTAATTAAACTTGTGATAAAATTTTGACTACGAGGGGTTGTAGGTTTTGGAAGCATGTGCTATGGAAGTACCACCAACTATGAGCATCCTTCTTAAATCTATGACGAAGAGCGTCAACACTTAGACCATTTGCATTCACAAAATCTGTGAACTCGTTTGTAATCACATCTTGCACACCATCTTTAGGGTAGAGTCTAAGGAATGCTGCCTTGTACCCATCAGACACTTCAAATCTCTCCATGGTGCAAGCCTTCTTGGTTGATCAAGAAATTGATTACTATAGAACTTTGGTGTTGAGGCATAGGTAAGAAGATGTAAAGGAGTGGCCATCTTATTCCACCTTTCTACAACAATTGCTTGCAGTTGTTTGAATAAAGTTTTCTCGGGTTCCTGCTCTTTTGCATTTATGATGCACTTCATCTGCTCAAGCATTGAGTCAATGCCATCATAAACCTCTCCAATGCAAGGCCTATCCATGCCAGTGTAGTGAATCATGCTAATAATGGTCTCAGTGAAATTAAGGAGATATTTCACAAGATCCCACCATGAGTCGTCCAATATCCTTTTGCCTAATTCTTGTTGCCCTCTCAATGCTGCTTTGCTTCCATATAGCCCAATTTTGGCTGATCACCATATTACAAAGTGCCACTTTAACTTTCACAAGTTGCCTCAAGACGATTGTGTTAGATGCAAAATTTGTCTTAGCAGCCTATAACTGAAATTAAAACCAAAATGATTAAAAAATAAAGACAAACTTTAAAGAAGAATATACATTACAGTTTACACAATCAAATTATGAACATTGAAAATAAAAAAATCAGAAAAGTAAAATTAAATACTCTTTCACTTACCTTCAATAACTCCAAACTCAAAAATGATCTAAAAATCCCTTGAGACATGTGGTGGTTTGTGATGAACATCGGGATGTATGCAACCTCGGCATACACTTGTTTGATCCAATCAATTTTATTCCTAGTCTTTTGTAGCATAAGATTGAGTGAGTGGACCGCACAAGGTGTCCAAAAGATATGGTGATAGTGTTTCTCAACCAACAAACCAACAACGCTACAATTCTTTGCATTGTCCGATATGACTTGAACAACATTACAAGGTCCCACTATCTCAATGGTAGCTATGAGAATATTTGTAATAAATTGCCCATCTTTTACTTGGCTCTCACAATCCACAACTTTCAAAAACATTGCCCCTTTAGAGGACACTGCTATGACATTGATCAAGGGACGGTTTTTGGAATCTATCCACCCATTTGAAACAATGGATACACTTGTCTTAGTCCATGAATCCCTTATGGGCTTCACTGCATCTTCAACCACCTTCACCTCTCTTTCCAACAAGGTTCCACATACCTACGCATAACCTGAGCCCTTATACCCTCTAGTAGCTTTATTAACACATTTCAACATCTTTTTCCAATATGGGGAGCAAACAACATTGAAAGCCAACCCATTGGCATATATGCATCTTGCTACATCTTGGTCGACAATGTTTCGATTCTCATTTTGAAATGCAAATTCTAAAGGCCCCTTTGATCTTTTGCATGCAACGGGTTCTTCACTTTCAAGCTCAGTTGTGGAAAAAATGGGTGGTTTTCTACTATAATATTGGGATTAGATGGGGGGCTGCATTTCGTTTGATTTTAATCCACGGGCTTCTCTCTTTTTTGCTTCTTCATGCTCCCTAATATATTTTAACACCATCTCTTGTGGTATAGACACACCATTTTTTGATGCCTCTTCTTGGTATTCCACACAAATGGCCTACCACCCGAAAATATGAACTATTACGTTCTTTATCACATCTTTGGCATTTCCAACGGAAACCCCCACCTCTTGGATGTGGTTGTATAATATCGACATACTTCCATAGGGGAGAATTTGGATATGATTTCTGTTTTTGTTGTTCATTTGTGCCTATGAAGGAAGAGGTAGATGCCTTTCTAGTTCCTATGGCAAGAAATTTAATGAACACATTCAAAAACAAAAACAAAAGAATGAAAAAAATAGGTAAACTAAATAAATAATGTGTCATGTTTGTGAAACAAAAATGGTTGAAAAAAATGTACAAAAACCTACCTCTTTCAGCCAATGGAAGCTTGCAAATGAGTAGAAATGATGCTGCAACACTTGATCAAGCTTCAAAAATTGATCTTCAACTCCTTTTATTTGATGTTGGAAGCCAAACTTCGCTCGACCTTCAATGAAAAAATATATGTTTGCAAAACAAATGAGGAAAAATAAACCAAGTCTGTGTTTTAAATTTGAAATGTCACTTGTAGGGTTTTATTTTTCTTTTCCAAGTGGTGGATTTCTTAATTTCATTAAAATTTGCAAAAAATAATTCAGTTTTGGGTGCTCAACCATCCCGGTTCGCCTAGGCCGAACTGGCTTGCCCGGGCATGGACCTTGGCCTGACCCACAGGTGTATCAGACCAAGATCCAGACCCAGACTGAGTTGGACTGGTACTAGGCCCCATACCAGCCGAACCCTACAACTTAGTGAATTATGATGATTGTTTTTGAAAATCATCATCATAAATTTTATATCTAGGCAAGTAAAAAATATAACAATTGGACATCGTGTTGGTATGTGAAGTCAGTTTTGTTTATCCAGCATTGGGACTTCATACTTTTGGCAATTTTTGGCCATTCAACATGGTGGTTGTTTTTGACAATTCACCATTTTTTTAAAACCAGTTTAAATGCTTAGGAAAAAAGAAAAAAAAGATATTCTTGTGTCGCAATTTTTCACCACGGGCTTGATGAGTTTTGGCGAGTACTCACCAAGAAACTTGAAGAGTTTTTGCAAAAGAATTATCTCTATAGACTCACGACTTGTGCAGTAAAAAAAGCCATGAGTACTTCAGGGTTTGTGGGCTATGCTTGAAAGCACTTCTTTGAAATGTCCTCAAATATGCATTAGGGATAAAGACAAAACGTTAGTATATACAACCTTATAATAGCATGAAGAGACAATAGTATACAATATTATGCCCATGTTGAAAGAGCTATATTCTCTAAGTTAGAAAGATAACAGTCAACTTTTTAAGAATTTAATCTTCCTGGGACATACATAAACATGTAGAGATTTTCATATGTATTCTTTCCTGAATTTCCAGAATACATCCAGATGTTTTAGGCCCGTAAGTATGCTTTACTTTTGCTGAAACTATGATTTCATTACTCATTGAATGGTCAATGTTTGTTTCATATGCAGAGTTCTCATCACAAAAACCTTGAATAAGGCAGAAACATACTCTTATCTTGTATATTTCAAGAATTTCATTCATTCAATTCTAAAGCACCATTGCTCTTACCTTTGCAGGAGAGGAGTTTATCCCTCAAGAGCTATTCATTTGATAGATACCTATGTTACTTGATTTATGCACCTCTCTATATTGCTGGACCGATTGTTAGTTTCAACGCTTTCTCATCACAGGTATGATGTATATATCCTCTTTTCTTGCTCATTTTATCACTTTGATGCTTGCATGTCAATGTATATTGTGTGCAAAAATATATGAAACCAACATGAGGATTAAAATGTTGATTTTGTAACTAGGTTAAGCAAATAAGTAGGATTCGGATTGCCTTAAGGCATCATCTGAATCCTTATAGGGCAGGGCCCCATCTCTATGTGCACAAACTCGAATAGGGCTGGGCCCCATCTCTATGTGCACAAACTCGAATAGGGCTGGGCCCTTTATCTCCTACACGCCAAGCAACATGAAACATGTTTATCATATTATAGGGCCAACCCTATATCACTTCATGTAACGTGTGGTCCTAAATAGGTGCGCTCCCCTTGCAATATAACTTAATCATTATTAAGATGCCAAAATAGGGCGAGACTTAAGGCAACGTGTAAGCCTTATAATTGCAATTAAATCTTGGCACAAAACTTAAGGTAAAGCCGACTTGAATTGGTCTCCACACCACATACAAATAGAGATTCATTTGTATGTATTCATTATTCAGTTTTATCATCATTAAGTGAAGTTAGCTCTGCAAGATCTGGAGGTTAGCGAATATTCATTGAAGGCAAGTGAACCACCTCTGAAGATCAGCGAATTACTTCTGCCATCAGCATTTGCCATACATGCGATCTTGGACAGTGAATACATTGAAGAGGATAGCGAGTTCCTCTTGAAGGTTCACAAACATCATTAGGTCTGCAATCTTCAGTGAAGAACTATGAAGAGCTGGAAGTTGTATGCTGATAAGTCTGTTAGCTTCTGCTGTTACATTGTGCCCTAGCTGGGTTACGACTGTAACTCTAATTCTGCCCTAGGTTGACAGTTATATTAGATAAGTAATCTGATCTTTATTGACATTGTATTCTACAATTAATAAAAGGATCTAGATCTGATTTGTTGCTGGGTTTTTCCTCCAAGAGGGAGGTTTTCCCAGGGTAGTCTTGTGTTGTGTGATTCTCTATTTGTATGCTTTACTGTGCAACTTTAGTTTTCTGTTTATTGTGGATAATCTGATCATAAAACTAACATAAAATCCTTAGAATACAACTCATTTTATACCTAATTGCACCTTAGTTAGAGCAAGAAATTGTAAAATGCAAATAAAACAAATGAATATATCTCATCCACATAATTGTTTTTGCACAAAAAGGCAGTTATGGTCCAAGATTTACTGTTGAAATGGAGTGTGGTTGCTTACAACAATAGCATGACGGTGCATTCTTGAAGTTGGTTCCTTAAAATGGCTCAAGGATGGGTAGATTTGTAGGTTGTAGATTGGATTAATCAATAGTCAAGGTTGATGGAGAGATCAACGGTTGAGATTAAGTTGGTTGGGTGTGATGGAAGGTAAAGACAAAAGGGGGTCTTTAAATTTTTATATATTTTTTTTTGATTTTTGGATGTAAATGATTAATCTAAGTTACTGGTTCCGGTTCAGATTCGTGGATTCGGCAAATTTTTTTTTTTTTTTTGGTACGGGCATGGGTTCGTCCGTACACACACAGATATATATATATATATATATATATATATATATATATATATATATATATATATATATATATATATATATATATATATATATATACATACATATACATATGTTCAAACTTCAAACATCAAAATTATATATGTTCATAGTTCAAACATACAAATATGAAACATACAATGTAACTTTCCCATACAATGATACATAAATGATAATAGATAAATCATAAATCATAAATCCATAATTGCCAATGCCAATAAATATTCTGTTATTGATATATTGTAAATCATAAATGTAGTATCATATTCATAATTTGCAAAAAAGACAATATTCAAGTTTCAAGTTTCAAAATGTTAAAATAAGATTAAAAAATTTGTTTTTTAATTGTTTTTCTTTGTTTTCTAACCCGTGGGCCCCGTTTTTGGGAACCCACAGGCTTAGGTTCACCCGGGTCCTCCTTGGTTCGACCTGGGTCCCACTCGGGTCCTGCCCAGGCGGCTGGGCAGGACCCGGGTGGGACCTAGGTCAAACCAGGCTCGGACCAGGACCGGGCATGAACCAGGACCAGGACCCGGCCATTTTTGGCAAGAACCGGTAACTGAGTGATTAGTTAATGATAAATTAGGATCTTTGAGAGATTTAAGATAGAAAAATCGTTGAAAAATCACGTGAAGTGGGAATATAAGAGAATAAATATTTATTTATTTATTCAGCACTTTGGAAAATGGGCAAATAATTCAATAAATTGTTGTCATTTATTTAATTAATGGAAAATAGGTATGTGATAGGTGATGTTGGGATGCTGTGTATTTTTCAAGTTTCTACATTTGGGCCCTCTTTGAGACAATGCAGTGACTAGGTGAAATAATGTTATTTCAAAGAAAAATAAAATATAGTAGCTTTGGAATAGATAGGACTAGTGATATGATGCCCCAATCATTGGAAGAATATGAGTGATGATAAAGAGAGAGGTAAGATGCTTGCTTTAGAGATTAGGATAGTTTGAAGAATGCGACTGTTCTTTTGAAATGGACGAACAGATCGAAAGATCAAATAGAAAAGAGTATGTAAGGATTGATGATAAGGATAAGAAGATGGACTGATAGATGGAAGAGCGGATAGTCATTTTAGTTGGTGCAAGCAACCTGATGTCTGATCTAGCACTTTATGTTATGGACCAAGGTAGAAGGATTAGGGTGATGATGCATTGATGTGAAAAAGATTGACCCAAAAGAAAAGGTTGCATGCAAGCACATGTAAAATGACACCATGATATGTGATGCATGAGCATCTGGGCTCACAAGCAATCCTGCATCACTAAATTTTTTTTTTTTTTTTATTGGTTAATTTACCATTTTTGGTGTCGGTTGAAGTTGCAAGAGAATCTTGTTGAGTGTTGTGAGGATAATCTTCATCTAACAATACTTAGCTTTCATTTCAAAAATCAGAGCCAAACAAGGTGTTTAATGTGATTTAAAAATTATTCTATTTTATAATTCCAAGGTTTGAAGGGGTGCATTGGCATGTTAGAGGGAACTTATAAAGAAGAGTTAATATTTATTTTATCAATTTTGATTCCTAGATAAGCGTTCATAAGACAAATGACTTTTGGCATTCCATTCTTGTCATATTCTTTCAGTTCGGGTGCCAAAATGGAGGGAAGGTTAAAAGTGTGTTAAACAGCCCAGCAGGTTACTGAAGTGACAGAAGTAGCAGAAATAGATGCTTATAGAGGTTTAGCAACAGAGATGCCCAATAGGAGCACCTAAGACAGTTTGTAAGATGTCTATAGTGTTAGAAGCAGTGGTTTGGCATCCTTGTGATGTTGGAACCAAGTGACAACATTGGGTGTGAGGAATTCCTGGGATGCAAGTTGGTGACATATATGACCAAAATATGTGCTTATTTGTTAAAGACAGCCAGTTCATTGTCCATAACCGTGTAAGGGCTTGACTTGGAGAGGAACAAACAGATCTAGGTGTCAAACCTATGAGAAAAGCATGTCTGGTAGTGTAGAGATGTTTTTAAGTGACACACGCAGAAGATTGATGTACCTAAATAGGTATGTTGTAAGAATTCCCCCTTTATTTTTTTGAAATTTTTCTAGATGGAACCATAACATAAACATACAATTTTAAAACAAACTAGATACACAGTTGTAAATATTTTTCTGATATTGTTTTCAACTTTGGTACGTTTGCTGTTTCAAATTTTCTTGTATGATAAAAAGTCAAACTGACATTCCAATATAAGAAATGATTAGACATATGATGAACATCATGAAATACCATGAAATAGATGAAGATGAGAGAACTGAAGGTCTGAAACAAGTGGGAAGACTCTGCTAGTCTGTTGATCACCATTTGCACTCCAAGGCAGCCATGTACCAACTTTCATTGCTGACAAAGACATAAATAACCTTTCCAGCTATAATGATAGAATTAATATGCAACCAGCTCATCCAAAACACCATCAAAAGGCATGTAACAGACAGCTACTGATCTGATAAGTCTAAGAAATACTTGCTGGTCTATTATTTGATTGTGTAGGTCCAATCAGCAAGTGAAAAAGCTTGATAACAACCTCTTAACCTGTCAAAGACTCTTCACAAGAGTCTCCAAACCAACCAGTGTCTATCAACCTCTAAACAGCCAAATAATGTTTGATGCAGTTCTGAAAAGCAAAAATTCAGGCCCAGCAATATAGCCTTCAAAGTCCCAGAAATATTGTTGCCAACTCATCCAAAGCTGATAGAAATATATTGCCAAGCCAAACACTTGTATCCAGTAACCAAAACTTGACCCAATCGATTAGCATATATGAAACTCACACCAATATAGATGTTGTCTTCCCACACTACCAAGGTAATACCCAAATTACTGGAACCCAGCAAATAGAATTAAACCCTCATATATGGCATCCTTTTCTTTCCTGGCAACCTGCAAATAATATCATAAACTCTGAAATTTGTCTTAAAATAAGATTTCAAAAATTTAGAAATTTCAAATCTTTTATTTTTGAATCCAAGTGAGACACTCGAGTGATTTTTCCTGCAATCAGTAGGTTTTAAAGTAATATATTTAATATTTAGCATATAATGGTCATTTATGTACTTTAGTAGTTAGTTTTAGTAACTTTCCTTTCTTGTTTTCATTCTCAATCATTTCTGTTTTAGAAACATCGTGCATAATTGCTTATTTAAGGAGTTTTCATCTCCTTTGTAAATAACGAATTACCATTTCATGGTATCGGAGATTGTAATGTCCCCGCTTTGAAATAGAAGTTAATGGCAAATAATAATAATAAATTCACAAGAATGCAAATAAAATTAAAATTAAAATATAAAAGAATATAATTAAATATAATTAAATATAATTAAAATTTAATAAGTTAATGAATGGTCAAAAGACATGGAATGTTGCGACTCCCTCAAACATGAGATATAAAAGGGAGAAGAGTACCTTATTTGAGTGGGGGTAATTTGGGAATCAAAAGTGCAGATCTGATTTAAATAAGAAGTGCAGATCTGATCGTGAAAGGTTGTGTCCCTTTATAAGGGCAGAAATAATGAAGAGTTGCACTCTTTCAAAGGGTGCTAATTTTGAAAGGGTGTGTCTCTTGCCAAAGGGCATACATGATGAAGAGGTGTGACCTCTCCCTCACATTAAGTGATATAAAGGAAAGGAATCAAAAACCTCCAGTGATATCACCATTGATCAGATGAGATCAGAACTGTTACTAAGTTACAGGCAGTAACATCCTTGTTCTTGGTGGTATGCACGGGGATGTGCTTAATATATGAAGCCTGATAATGTTCTTATGCAGAATTTAATAGTAATATTAATATAGATCGCACTTATGTATGACAGTCATACTTAATGAAAGACTAATAGGAGTCTTGAATTAATTATTGATATTCACATTTAATTATGAGCAACCAATAATGATTGCAAATTAAGGGTATTGCTGCCTTAAGGGAGGACAATCAGATTGAAGAATGATTAGTTAAGTTAATGATAGGATATTTAAAACAAAAGATCAATGATGATTGACACGGCTAAGCAATATCAATAAAGAGAAAGGCAGCAACCTTTCAAAGGGGTTGCTGCCACTAAAAAGTCATGACCATTGCTTGGTGGCCTTCAACAACGGAGGGAGGGGATTAAATAGCCTCCAATCATTTGAAGAAAGAAACAGAGAAGGGATCTGCACTCAAGCCTGAAGGGATAAGAATCGAAGAAGGGAAGAATACTCCAGCAAAACCGAAACACATAAAAGGGCAAGCAAACTGTAAGAAATTTCCATCATTGCATTAATAGGCATCAAACAATCTTGGAAGAAGAGAGCATAAAAGGAAAGATTGAATCTGCAATTATCATTAAGATAAGACGATACTCTGGTATGAGGTTTCTGTGCATATATCCGATAATATTTTTTGCATACTACTATTGATGGTAGATCGCTGTTATGATTATTCAATATAGTATACTGAATGTTATCTCCAATCTGTTCATTTCCGACTCATACTGTGTGACTTATTGTGGTTAATATGATGTTTTATATATATATGAATTATGTCTGATTATTATAATCAGCCATGTTTATGAAGGATTGAATAGGGAGAATGGTTGATAAGACACCCTATCAAGTATGGCTTGATTGAGGAAGAACGGTTGATAAGGCACCCTTTCAAGTAAGGGAGAACGGTTGATAAGACACCCTATCAAGTGTGGCTTGATTGAGGGAGAACAGTTGATAAGACACCCTATCAAGTGTGGCTTGATTGAGGGAGAACAGTTGATAAGACACCATATCATGTGTGGCTTGATTGAGGGAGAACGGTTGATAAGACACCCTATCAAGTGTGGCTTTATTGAGGGAGAATGGTTGTTAAGACACCCTATCAAGTTACCCATCCTAGCTTGCTATGATTGGGATTCCTTTATTTATGATCAATGATTCTGATCTCTACATTTACAGTTGTTTGTAATTGTAAATTGCTTTAAGTTTCATCAATAATTGGTCCTCCTTTACTTTATAGTCTTTCTACTTTACTTTATATAGTTAGTCTTTCTTTACTTTATGGATCATAATCAGTGATTCTTTATTTTATGTATCATCATAGTTAGTTGTTTGTAATTATTATATAATTTGTAGGTTAATTTCCTAACTTGTTTGCAGGGTTTTTCTATTAAAGAGATAAAAGTATTCCCTCTCTAACCCACTCTTAATAGCTAAGAATTGTAATCTAGGGTAAACTAGGGCATTTTACAAAAAGGGACATTACAGAGGTGAGTTACATTTTTTGGCGATTTTTTGAAACAAAATTCATGGTTTTTTCGTAAACATCTTTGAAAGTTTTTTAGAAGTTTCTTGATCGATTTTTTAAACAAAATTGTGAGTTATTTCTTTGTAAATTCATGGCAAGTTTACAGTTAAAAATTGCATGGGATTTCTGAGGTTTTCTTGGTTTTGAATTGCAGATTTTATGGCCAAAATTTGTGGGTTTTCTTTTGCACGATTTTTTGTTACAAATCGTGGGGTTTTCCGAGGGTTCAATGCTGCAAATTGCGTCCATTTTTTTTTATCATGGATTCCCTTTTTCAAAATCGTAGAGTTATTTCTTGGTTTTTGTGACTTTTTTTTGCTCGTGGCTGGTTTCCAACTTGTGTGACCAAGGTTCTTTTTGCGACATTTTTTTGTGTACATTTTTTTCAAAATTGCGGGCAGTCTGTGTTCGCAAGTTTTATCTTATGCATGTTTTTAATCAAATCATGGGTATTGGACTATTTTTCCACATCTAGGGTTCTGAAAAGCCCTTGTCCTTTGCCTTGTTTGCCCAAATTTCACAATTTGTGGGTTTCTTCTTGCTGTTCAGTTGTGCGCCTAGGGTTTCAAACCTAGGATTTGAAAATTTCAGTATTTTATGCTGATATTTTAAAAAAATTGAAGGGTTTGAAATTTTTTTCCAAAAAAATTTCAGTATTCCTCTAGTAAAGCTATAGTTGACCTCGGATAGCGTGAAAGATGGTGCCATTGACCAATAGCGGCAGGCAAAGACCGGGACAAGTTTGATGAGTGTAATCATGAAGTGGTTATGCTGCTCAAGTTTTCTAGCCACCGATGAGATGCTTCCAAAAATACTTTCTGGCAAGACATTTGCTTAAATCTGGACTCACCTAAAGGATCTGCACGAAATGTCAAATAAGGACAGAGCATTCTTCCTTAAGAATATGTTATTCTCAATTATGATGGACTGCAAGATGTCTTTGCAGGATCATCTTATGAAGATCAAAGTCAGTCGTGATCTACTAGTGGCCATTGGTTGCAAGATGGAAGAAGAGTATATGGTGGTTATCATGCTGAAAAGCGTACCACAATCCTATGTGCACTTCATTGAAACTATCAACATTACTTCCACCAATGTTGACCTAAAGTTTGATGAATTGTGCAACAATCACCACTGAAATTGATCTTTTCCAAGAGGGATTTTGTCCTCAAGAAAATCTCACAAATTCGTGAGGGTTCCATCCGAGGGAAAACAAATAATCTGCATTTTACAAGTGAGCTCTCCAAACCTCCTTATATACTTTTTCTGCCAAATTTTTTGGAAGTGCCCTTTTTTAAAACACTTTTTAATAAAAAACTGTTTTTTTGCCCCTAAAAATTTTGTTATTAAATAATGATAATTTTTTGATACACGTCCCTATTTTATGAACTCATGACTTTAAACTTTTCATCCTCTTTCCAATGAGCTATTACACTAAGGTGCTTTTCAAATTATTTTGATTAAATTAAGCAGCCTTAGTTTAGTTAAATAATTAAATTTAGCCAATTTTACACCTGAGTTGTGGAGACTATTGAAAAGCATTGTAATCAAAATCTGATTGCATTCGATTGATACTAATGATGAATAATGAAAATCGGTTCTGATTGGGTGACTTACCATACATACTCTCTCTCCAAGAATCTTGGAGAACCCACCCAAAGCTAGAATTCACTTCAAGTGGCAAAGTAGTTCTCTAGACCAACTGAGCTCATTGCCAATCAAACATCCCCTGTGGCACAACTAATGATCACCAAGAAAGGAGAAGCTAACTACAATGCTGCAGTTACTGAAAATGGGGACATTATATGTTGAACGTTTTAATGGTAAGCATGCTTAAAATAGGCACCTAAGAGAAAAAAAGATAATCTTTTAAGTGGCAATAGTGGTCTAAAGTGATGCCTTTTCTGTGAAAGACAGTTTAGATGGCAAAGACAATAAAAGGAGGCACCTAGAATCTTATGAAGTAGAGAGAATGCATTACAAGTGCTTCATGTGTCTTGACATGGTTGAGTGGTGGAGACAATTGTAAGGAGAACCCTGTTAGTAAAACGACAACTTTCAAGTGGCATACTAGACATAAATGGCACCTAGTAACTATTTTAGGCTAAGGCATAGGGTTCGCCGAATTTCACGCTTTAAGTTCGAAATTCGGCAAATATTAAACAAACTTATAAAAATCACTGAAATTCATCTTCAAGTTCGTATGGGAAAAGGCAACCAGGGCAGTTGAGGGCTGTGCAGCAAGCAAATAATTTTTTCGTTAGGGCACGATCTATTACTTTTGCAACTAATAGTTTACACATTTTTTTGAGCGAGAGTAGAGCGTCGATAGTTAGCATTATGGCGTTGACTTCAGATTTCATTTTCTAGTCGTCAACCTGCAAAAAAATGAGTGCCTCATGCTGGGCGTTGACCTTCACAAAGCTTGCTTGAGTCATGTTGGGCGTCGCCTCTCCTACTGCAACCTCTAGGAAGGCTGCTGAAAAAAATTCGATTTTTACAGTTTTTTGTTTAGCGTTTATTTTATTTATTTATTTTTATTAAATTAGCTTATTTCTTTCTTTTATAAAATTTTAAATATGTATTTTAAATTTTAATAATGAGCATTTAAAAAAATTAAATCGTATACTATTACTTTAATTCATTGTTTTATTTTTAGTATTAGCATTTAATAAATTAAAATTTAATATTTTAAAATGATGAATTTACTTTTAAACTTACCAATCTTTAAAACTTAACAAATTTAAATTAATTTAAGCAAACATAGTATTGTTTTATTTTAAAATTAACAAATTTAAATATATTTAAATTAAAATTTTAAATATAGTATAATTTATTTAAATTTAATATAATATAATTTTAAATAATTTAATATATATATTTTAAATTTTTAAAAAAATTGTGGATATATCACATTCTGAAAAATATAGAATTTATGTAGGGCGAATTTAATCACGATTGTTTTTTCAAATTTTTTGCCTGTCGAACTTCATCCGAATTTTATTGTTGCCAAACTCGGACTCAAACTTGAACCTTGTGATAGATTTTAGGTGACAAATACTCTCTTAACAAGTCTTTGACCTGGTTTCAGCAGGTTTCCAACCTTTTGCAGCAGCAAAACATCCGTTTCAGTAACACATATGGCAGTGGTCCTGCAATTATGCATGATGGCAGTTTTCATGCTTTATCATATCTTCTTCCAAGCAAAAACAGTGGTGGTAGTTTCCTATGAAAGCAGTTTTGATTGAGGGAAAGTCCTAAGGTATCATCATTATTTTCTAAGTGTTTTTCCAGCCACTTAGGGTTTGTGCTTTAAGACATAGTGATGGTTAAAATCCTAAGGTTTCTTTGTGTTTTGTAGATGTCTCAAATTTGTCCATGTTCATGCAAAATATTGATTTACTATCATTTATGCCACATACTTTACTACAGGTTAACCACTGCTTAGTTGGTTAGGTAGTTGGTGAGATGTTATCTTTTAGTTAGTTATCTCTCAGTTAGTTAGGAATTTGAATCTCATTTTCCCTCCAGTTTCAAGGAATTCGATTCATCCAAATTCATGTATATGTAATTTCATTTTGATTTATTCATCATCCTCATTATTTGCTTGCAATGCCTTTTGGTTGCTATTTTATTCTTGCTTTATTTTATTGGCTAGTTTTGACATGGTATTGGATCTTAGGTTGAAGCAAATGAGATGCATTTAAATCAACTGTGCATTGCAAGCAAAATAGGACGTGAATATTGGTATTCGAGCTGAGGCTTACAAATTTTGCAGATAATTGCTCTCTGTCAGCAATATGTCATCTGCATGCAAATTTGGTGTGGTCTGTGGAAAATTAGCATGGATTTGCAATTGACTGGTGAAATTTGATCCATATTTATATGTTTCCTTATATTTTTGGCAAATATTTGCAAATGTGTATTCTGAAAATATTTGCAAGTTTTGTGGCAATATTGAGGAAATTTTCTTTCATATTTGCAAAAGACAAATTAATATTTGCGAAGTGTGTTCGATTTTGTGGAAAGATTGTTGTAGGGATTGTTTATTTGTTTTAGTGTCGACCCTGCAGTTGGATCTGTAAACTCAATGTATTCTTGCACTTGGATCTGCAAATTCAGTGTATATTTGACTACTGACCAGCATTTTTCAACATCTTGATCCTGCATTTTCTATGTTTGGCAGCAAAATTGGCATTTGACTCGCAAATCTTTAAGCTTTTGATGTACATTTGGATGTCAACCTGTCCTATTGTGGTGTGTTGGCCTGTTGAGAGGTTGACATGCTTATTGGTCTGGTATTTGTGGTGCGCTAACTTGTTAGATCGGCCCCTTGTTTGGCATCGACTAGAGGGTGAGTTGGTGTAGTTATTGACCTGCAGTATTGATGTTGTCTTGGGCAACTGGTTTGTGTTTGCCCTCTTGGGTGAATAACTTAAAGCATAAAGTACGCAATGCAGAATAAGAACGCCATTGATATTAGACAAGTATCAGATATGTTATTCCATTCATAATTTGTGTGTTGCAAGTTACATTCTGAAGTATATAAAGATACCGAGGGGGTGCGAGCGCCAACTGTCGCACCGCAACTGCCACCCCTCGGTTGCCAACTAACCAAAACAATTACACACAATTAACTAGTCGTATTTTTGTATACAATAATGCCGCCAACATCATCCCCCCCAAAAGAAAAGTCGTCTCCAGGTGACTTACAACAAAATGGAGAATACATGGAGCTCGCAAAACCCAAAATAAAAAACTAAGGAGGTGCAGAAGGCGTCCCTAATGAAGAAGGCGCCGGTGGTGGTGTAGCGGTGGACGCCAAGCGCCCACGGAGCTCATAGACCTGCTCCGTCCTCCTCTTTAGATCCCGTTCCGCGACCATCTGTTGCTCCATAGCAGTCTTTACCATATAGGCTGCCTCGAGCACCTCCTTATCCTTCTTGTCCACACTTTCCAGTGCACTGACCAACCGAGTCTCCAACAGCTCCCTTGATGCCCTCTCCTCTTCCAACTGTATCAGCAAGGCAGACTTCTTTTCTACTAAAGTGTCCATCGCTGTCTTGTTCTGTGCCATGGTAGCCTCTAGCTCTCGAAACCTGGTAGTCAGCTCCTCCTGAGCTGTTACTGCTGCCACCCTCAAAGCCTCAACTATGGTTGCCGTCTGTTGTGACCTTCGAAGCTCCAGATAACCTTCATGGAAGGCCTGCTCTACCTCTCTCACCAACAACTGCATCTGGGTCTCGCCAACCCCCTCAGTCAAGTGCCAAGCCTCCAGCATCGCCAGGCTCTCCGTGTCAGGCCACCCGGCACACTCAAAACACCTCTCAAACTCAGCTCGGCATCCGGTGCGCGCAAAGGTCAACAACCCCTCCATCTGCTCAACCATGGTCGCATCGGCCTGGAGCGCGGTAGATGATACAAACCGCTGTGCTCCCAAAGTCATCTTGGTAATGAACTACTCCAACTCTACACCCTGCTGACTTCCCACAGGCACCCCCACAGGCACCCCCTCTGCTCTATACGGATTGGTTACTACCACCGCAGGGGGTGAGGCAACCCTCTGAACCGCCCTGCTGCTCAGGGAACTCCCTTCCTCGAGATCAATGACATCCAAGGAATACATGGTCCGCCCTGGAGATAGAGTGGTCTCTCCCGCTGGTGCCACGGGTGCCATTTGGTAACGGCTCAACCAGTTAGTGAGGTCATCATGAAGAGTGCCTGCTGCCGTCATTGCCTCCTGCATATATCCAGGCAACCCCGACACATCCTGTCCTGTCGCATCCGGGACATCATGCAACATGGAAGCCTCTCCACTCGCCAAGGTCTCCACCCGTGGTGGTGTGATGGCTATCGTCACCCGAGGCTGCCCGAAGCTAGGAACTGGTACCGTGGTGACTACACTCACTGTCGCGAAGGACCACGACACCGCCAACTGACAAGTCTCCGGTAAGCGGGCTGGTGTAAAGTGGACCTGCACCTATGATGATAAAGTAGACCCTACTGTACCTGCCGACTCCACTACCCCCTCTTCAGGCAATTGGTCGCCTCTTCTCCCTGCCAGTCGGAAGCTCCCTCCGCTTACCTGGGAGGTGTTTGCGGATTCCTTCCTGCCACTTTCTGCATCCTCAGCCTTGGACTCTTCCGTGTCGGACTCCATATCGGACATGGCGGCCTTCTTTCTTTTTGTGCCCAAACGTGCCTCCGTGCCATGTGCCAAGACGTCCAAGTGTGACCAATAGAATATGGGTGGCTGGTCTAGTGCAACACGCCCTTGCGACTCCAATGGCTGTGAGCCCAGGGTGATCTGCGTGCGGACTGCGTCGAGGAATAATCCAATGGCTTGATGCGGCATGTAGAACTTTTTGTATTGCAACGTCATGAACTCGTCCATCCTATCCGCCAATAGTGACGCCCAATCGTATACCACTCCATTGTGCAGCCCGTTCATCAACACTATCTGTGCAATGGCTATGTTTGACGCGCGGCTGGCACCTGTGAGGCGACTCTTCACCACTGACAATAGGCATCGCCATACTCGGCAAAAAATTGTTTCTTCAACCCCCGACTCTTGCCTGCACTCTTGAGGCTATCTTTTTCTCCCTAGGTAAGGTAATCGCGCAACATCAACTGCAGCAGTGTGGCACGATTTTCTGGAGATATTTTCTGTGAAGTGTCTATTTTTTTCCCTTTCACCCTTGGTATGCCAAATACCCTAGTGAACTCGCCTGTCGTGAATGACACTGTTATCCTCTGGTGTTGATAATCAAATACCGACTGGTGGCAATGTCTGTCATAGCTGCCAATCATGGCACACAAAACCACCTCAAAGTCCTTTATAGAAAAAACTAGCATCTGGACAACCCAATGTACCTGTGCCTGGCGAAGGCTTTTCTTTATCAGATCATCCTGAGGTGTCTTCGCCCACTAGTTCCGACAGTCTATTCCATTCAGACCTTCGAACATAATATTATTTGCTGTTATTTCATCTTTGCCCTTTGTCGCCAAGGGTTTGGGATGATGCTTCTTGCTTTTTTGACTGGTGCTCATACCGAGGCTACCTGCAATACGCACCCCAGATGGCAAAATCTGCTTGCCTGTGTCTGCACTCATTTCTTTTTGCCCTCCCTGCAACTTGTCTTCTTACAGCTGCAACCATTTTCGCCAATTTGCCTTGTTCCTGTTTATGTCCATTAGTCCCAGATTACTTCTTCAATTCTGCTTTTATAACCTTTAAAAAACCAAAACCCGTCTGCTGCTTTTCAAATAACCTTCCCCGAATTGCGCGTATGGTGTTACCATACGGTGCTCCCTTGTGCGGTGTGGGGTCGGGTTGTGTGCGTGGGCTTGTTTTTTCCTCTTGCGCGGACTTGCGCGGGCTACGTATTTATTCGGCTTGTGTGGGCTGTGCGGGGTTTTTAACCCACGGCGGTGTCCACCGCACGGTGGTATCCACTGCCGGTGGTCCATCATACGGTGGCCCTACCATCGTATGCTTTTTTTTTCCCCGTACGGTCGTCGTACGACCGTACGTTTTTCTCTCCGCACGACCTTTTTTTTTTTGGATTTAGTCTATCAAGCATCCTGACTGGAGGGTCCAGGCTCCCTCCGTTCATGGTAAACCTTTAATTTCGACCCATTGACGGCATCTGGTATCTCCTCCTCGTCTAGCATCCACAACTTAATCGCCCCGTTGGCATTGACCTCGCGTACCTTGAAGGGCCCTAGCCATTGCACTTTGAATTTCCCAGGTTTGATTTCGTTCCTTCCATTGAATTTCAACACCAACTGCCCAGGAGTAAACTTCATTCGTCGAAGATGCTTGTCATGCCAGACCTTCCGTCTTTGCTGGGTTGTCTCTGTCGCCCACTGAGCCATCATCCTTCGTTCATCCAATTTTTTCAAAGCATACAGTCTCTCTTTCAGGCTTTCCATGTCGCCAAGTCGATTATCAATGGCGATTCAGAGACTCGGCACCATGAATTCAACTGGCACCACGGCTTCTTGTCCATACATTGGCTGGAAGGGAGTCTGTCCAGTAGTTACCTTGTAAGTTGTTCGGTATGCCCAAAGTACTGACAATAGGCGCTCCTCCCAGTCATCCTTCTCCACTTCGCAAGACTTATAAATCACTGACACGATTATTTTATTGGTCGCCTCGGCCTGCCCGTTCGCCCGCGGATAGTAGGGGCTTGATAAGGAGTGGAAGATTTTGAACTCCGTTGTTAGCAATCGGATTATATGATTTACAAAATGTCCTCAAAATGTCGTCCTTTGTCACTTGTCAGTTGGATTAGAATCCCATACCGCATAATGATGTGTTCATAGATGAATTTTGCTATATTGACCGCCGAGTTGTCTGACAAGGCCCGTGCCTCAACCCACTTGGTCAAGTATTCTGTTGCCACTACAATGTATTTGCATCGTCGGGCTCTACTTGGTTTTAATGGTCCAATGAAATCCATTCCCCATCTCTCAAATAGTTCCTGGGCATTCGATGGGTTGAGGGGCATAAAATCCCTCTTCAATGGCCGTCTGACCCATTGGCATGTGTCACAGCTTGTCACCCACTCTCTGGCATCATTGTGTAGTGTCGGCCACCACAGTCCTGCCAACAGGACTTTCCTGGCCGTGGTGTCGGGCCCCATGTGTCCACTTGCGGGCCCTTCATGTGCTTCCCTTAGGACGCCCTGAATTTCCTCTTCTAGGACGCATTGCCGTAGGATCTAGTCGGGTCCCATTTTGTACAAGAGGCCATTAATGAGTTGGAATGTCCTGCTCCTCAGTACCAGTTTCCTTCTTTCTCCTGGTGGCATCTCCCTCCGAGACCGTGATGTAGACAAGTATTCCCCCACACTTGTGTACCAGGCGGGGAGGACCGCGATGCGAAATAAGTGAGCGTCTGGAAAATCTTCATTCACTCCTTTGGCTGGTTCTCCAGACTGGATTCTCGATAGCTGGTCAGCTATCACATGGCTCTTCCCGGGTCTTACGATAATGTTGAATGTAAATTCCTGCAGTAATAGCAGCCATCGGCTGATTCGTACTTGGATAATTGGCTTGTTTACCAGGTACATTAACGCTTGGTGGTCCACATAAAATGTGAACGGGGTGGCCAGCAAGTAATGTCGAAATTTCTGGACGGAGTACACCATCCCGAGGGCTTCCCTTTCTGTGGTGCTATAATTTTTCTTTGCCTTCGACAGGAGTCTGCTTGCAAAGTAGACCGGGTGATCTAGCCCGTGATCACCAATCTGCGCTAGTGTGGCCCCTATGGCAAAATTGGATGCGTCAACGTGTACGTGGAACTCTTTGTCCCAGACAGGATATGTTAGGATTGGCACACCTACCAACCGTGACTTTAGTTCTTGGAAAGCCTCTTCCTGAGCCGTCCCCCATGTGTACCGTTCACCTTTCCTTGTCAGCTTGTTTAGAGGGCAGGATACTCGAGCAAATTTTTTGATAAATCACCTGTAATACCCTATGTGTCCTAGGAAGGATTTGACTCTCGTGACATCTGTCGGTGCCTCCATTTCCACTATCACCCGAATCTTGTCTGGGTCAGTCTTGAGTCCAGCCTTACACACTATGTGTCCTAACAGCTTCCCTTGAGGCACCATAAATCTGCATTTTTTGGGATTGAGTGCTAGGCGGGCTTGCCTGCATCTCTCCATGCATTCGCCAAGTGCGGCCAGATGTGTATCTTGGTTACTGTAGATGGACCAGCTGTCAAGGAACGCTCTGAAGTTCCCTACTGACATCTTTTCAAATATGTGAAGGATTATCCATTGAAATGTTGCTGGCGCGTTGCATAATCCGAACGGCATTCGATTATACGCGTACAGGCCATCCTCCACTATGAAGGTGGTTTTTAATTTGTCCTCTTCAGCAATGGATATTTGGTTATACCCAGAAAATCCATCCATAAATGAATAAATTTTATGACCGGCCACTTCCTCCAAGATGCTATCCGTAAATGGTATTGGAAACGGGTCTTTTATGGTGACCGCGTTAAGGCATCTAAAATCCACGCAGATTCGGATCTGGTTTGCCTCCTTTTTAAGGGATATCACTATGGGCGACACCCACTCGTTGGTCTGCACTTTAAAAATAATCCCGGCTTCGAGCATACGTTCAATTTCATCATTAACTCTCGCCGCATAGTTTTTATTCATTTTGTACGGCCTCTTCCGTACAAGGATGACCCCAGGTACGAGTGAAATTTGGTGTACACACAGTTATGGCGGCACCTCTTTGAGGTCCTTATACATCCAAGCGAATACATCCTTGTATTCCATGAATATTTTAAATGCGGCGGCTTTCAAGACTGGATTCCAGTCGTCGCCAACCAGGATGTTCCTTGGCTCTGCTTCCGTGCCGAGGTTTGTAGGTTTTAGGGACTCTTCGTACCGGATTGGTTTCGTCATGTCAAACCTGTGCGCTGGTACTTCGTTGTCCGAGGCATCCCCTTCGGTGTATTCCCCGTACGCTGGCAGAAATTCGTTTCGTCCGGTTCCTCGTCAACCTGCAACATGTTGCACCCATACAGCAGCTCGTAGTCCTCCATTTGCCAGTGGAAGAGCCCATTAAGGGAATCGGTCTTGTCCTCAAAACATCCTTGGATTCCCAGGATGCCTTCCTCGTTCGGTTCCCTTCCGTACTTTCCTCCGTTAACTCCGCCCTCGCCGTCTGATCTGATTCTGACACGAGTTCTTCACTCACAAGTTGTGTTTTCAGGTCGATAATAAATTTTCGTTCGGCTTTCTCCATTGACAATGTGTTACGCTTCCAGTTGTGATTCACTCTGGCTGCCACCAACCACCCTCTGCCCAGAATGGCATCGTATCCTTTCTTGGCGAGCGGAATCACCATGAAGTCGAGGACAAATGGTTGTGTCCCGATGGTCACTTGTTGCGCCATGAGCGTTCCAAGGGGTTTGATACCATGTTGATCCGCTCCCAGTAAGTTGAAGGTTGACGGCCATAGTGTCGGCTTGCCAAGTTGCTTCCAGATTTCTTTTGGAAGCACATTCACTCCGGACCTGCCGTCGACAATAGTTTCAATCAAAATGGTGCCAAGTATTCCCATTTCTACCACCGTCGGGTGCCGACCACTGTATAGTGTCAAAACCAATGGGTCTGTAGGTGTTCCGCCGAAAACATCCGTATTCCGGGTTACCTGACTGTGCGGAGTTACTTGCACCGTACGTAGGAGTGCCGTACGTAATTGCGACATCGTTTCCAAGAGGTCCCTCATCTTCACAGGTACTTCAATCTACAACGTTTGCTTCAGGATATTTTCCTTGGCCTCAGAGCGGAAAGTACTTGCTGCTTCCTGGGTGTTCCCTTGTGCCAACATTTCCTTCGCTACTTCAGCCTTCGCCTCCAGCACCCGCTGCTTCTCCGTGCGGGGGTCCGGGTATGTGGCCTTCTTTGCCTGTGACCGTGTGATTGCCAATACCCGTTCCTCCGTCCTATTAATGTTGAGCAGGTTCACTCTAGACTTTGGGCAAGTTCCATCATCGTGGTCTCCAGGCCCACACCATTTGCATAGTTTTTGTGGAGTTTCTTTTGAGGTGCATTCCCTGGCAAAGTGGCCCCATTGATTGTAGGCTCGGCACTGGATCATTGGCCGTCCCTTTGCATCATATTGGATCCGGCTCCTATTATTATTATTGGTCTTCCCCCCTTGCCGGTTGTTCTGGTATCTGCCAGATGATGCACTATTGTTGGCGGTTTGCGAAGTTCTGACGACCGGCTACTCTTGTGACAGTCGGTACACCACACGTTGTTTTCTTCAGTCTTACTTGTACTCCCCTTCATGGCTTTGAATTCTTTCAGCATTCGTTCCATGCCCTTTTGGAGAGCGTGCACCTTTTTACTCGATTCGCCACTGTTGCTGCTTTCCCCGTCAGAGTCTTCATCATCGTCTAATGAATATTTATTACTTTTCTTCTTCTTTGATGTTTTGTATTCGCTCTCTAGGTCCATCGCCCTATTATAGGCGTCGTCATATGACGTCGGGGGTACAATTTTCATCTTTTTTCGTAGGGAGGATTTCAATCCTTCAATGAACCATCGTTTCTTCAATCTTTCTGCTGGTTGGCTTTCCATTTTACCCAACAATTCCTTTAGCCTCTTGCTGTATGCCCGTACTGTCTCCTTGGTACCTTGTTTGGTACTGTATATCTCCGTTACAATTTCATTGTCATCACGGAGCAACCGAAACTCCTCCGGGAATTCCTTCTGTAGATTGTCCCACGTGGCCACTTTTTGTTTGTCCACATCGGAGTACCAATCTATGGCGACTCCACGTAACGTGGCTGGGAACTGCTGTACCCAGTCATCCTGGTTTGTCACTCCGTTGGCAGACCAAATGGTTTCACATGTACGGCAGTGCCATAAGGGGTCTTCCTTGCCGTCCCCTGTGAACTTTGGCAATTTTTGTTTACTCGCCATCCCGGGTCGTCTTCCTGGGGGTGGCTGTGCCTGTGTCTGTGGCCCTACGCTGCTTCCTCCGGTGGCGCCGGTGGTGTGTCTTGCGTGGGTGACTGGAGGTACGGTGTTTTACCTGTCGTGTGTGGCACCTACACCCGTACGGTTGCCCTCCCCTTCGCTCTCACCCGCGCCCACTCCTAGTTCCCGCTGGTGATCTTCACTCCGTCATGTAAGGGATAAGTTTCTAAACTGATCCTGAGTCTCCTCGATTAGATTTCGTCGTAACCTTGTTTCTTCCAGAAACTCTTCGTGGCTCCGCGTCCTACGATGCTCTGGCGACGCGTAGAAATTTCCGTCGGCTTCTGCACCCTTCGTGACACCTCCTTGGTTCCCCTCGGGCCACCCTTCGGCAGGTCGTCCTTTGGCAAGTTGCCTCAGCCTCCGTCTACGTTCTACTTGCTGCTCCAGAATCAAGTCCCTCTGTGCGGCCTCCCACTCGTCTGTTTTTGCTTTTTTATTTCTATCTTTATTCAATAGGTTGGGCATTAATTGCCGCACATTTCCATAACTCACAATACATAAATCAAAACACGTCTTTATTAATTCATTTCCTCAAATACAACTCGTGTCAATGACACTTTTATTTGAATATATAGAAGATTCAAGGTTCAATTCCTTCCTAGCTTGGCGCCATCCCGTTCTACTTCTTGTCCGCTGTTATCTTCGTATTGTTGAAGGATTTGTTGGCGTCGCTCTTCCTGGGCAATCTCCTCCAGGCGAGCCTGTTGTGCCAGTGATGCCTGTGCAAGCAACCGGGGAAGATGGTTCATCAACCGATTTACTGCCGGGCTCACCTCCAACGCTGTCCACACGGCACTTGGTCGGATTTCCGCCTTTGTCGCCTCTCGTCGGACGTAGGTCTGGATGGCTACCTGGAGCAAAATTGAAAATTCTCTTGTTGCGGTGTCTTCTCCTGTGTAAAGTTCTGTTCGTGCGTCGTCGGCCTCTGGGTTTATCTCACCAATGGGTAGGCCCATCGTGTCCGTGCGCCATCCGCGTCTTCCGTTCCCGAGTACGTCTAGGCAATGGCGCCAAATGTTTGCCCTCTCGGGTGAATAACTTAAAGCATAAAGTACGTAGTGCAGAATAAGAACGCCATCAATATCAGACAAGTATCAGATATGTTATTCCATTCATAATTCGTGTGTTGCAAGTTACATTCTGAAGTATATAAAGATACCGAGGGGGTGCGAGCGCCAACCGTTGCACCGCAACTGCCACCCCTCGGTTGCCAACTAACCAAAACAATTACACATAATTAACTAGTCATATTTTCGTATACAATAATGCCGCCAACAGTTTGCACATTGGCATGGGTGGGAAAGTGCCTATTTCTTGGAATTTAAATTTGGCTTTGTATGCTTTGTATTGAATTTGCATTTGCATTTGCATTGCCTTTAATGCCTTCAAAGCTGCAAAGGACGTCAAATTTGTTGACTCTAGACAGAGCACTAATCACTGGAGAAGTGACAAAAATTGCTGAGCTAAGAAACTAGGTGGGGGGTTACATCATTTTGGTCATATAAGCCCTTGGTGAGCCCCAAACTTAATATTCTACCTCTACAATTCTACCTGTTATAAAATGTTTCTAGCATATAAAATAAAATACAAACAGTTACACAAAGTCACTGAATGAGGACAGCTTAAGTTCAAACTGTTAGTTAAAGATGATAAGCTGAAGTTTCTGAATTTGTTTTGAAGGCAGCAAAAATAAAAAAATGAAAATGTTGTTGTGGCACTTTGATTTGCAGAGAGACAGAAGGTAGATTTACAGAGATTGGAGGCCGATGTGCAGACACAGCAGAACAAAGATGGCAGGCACTGGTATGATGATATACATCATGTAGGGAATAACATACAAAAGTAACAACAAAAGAGGGAAACATTTATAGACAGTATTATTTAAAAAGAAAAAGTCGCATGACCCTTGATCAGATTGTGATTCATTGATGTGAAGCATTTTGCTCTGATCTGTATGAATATAATTGCAGATTCTGGCAAAGTTTCGAGAGCCAACAATAAAGTCTGCAATTTTTGAACTCCAGGCATAAATTTGTTGAACCTGCTGACATAGCATTTTTCAAGTACTGGTACTGCTTTTCAGTTATGATAGGTTTCAAGTGACAGTATTGCTTTTTAATTATGATTCCAATCTCAATACTGTATGTTGACTGTTCCATGTGAGAGTACATTTCTGGCTATTGTTTCGAGTCATCATGATCCCTACAGGCCTACAGGGCTGCAGATCAAAAGAAGTTATGCTATGCCAAAGATGGTCTTGAGAATCAGTCTTAATATCAGGACCATGTCAAGCTGCACTTCTTTTATTACAAGAAGAATAATCGTAGAAAATTAGAAATCATCATGATGAAATGCCAAAATTTTGAAGGTATTTAATATTTATATGTTGTCATGAATGTGCTTGAGTGAAATATTTAGTGCAAGTCCATAATCACCATTTCATATTCTGTCGAGTCATTCCTTGTTGCTCTGTGTACAGCATTCCGGCTCCACAAAGTAGAATACAATCTTCACTTGTCGATCTATTGAACAGAGTTGTAAATTATTACTTGAAACTCTTACATATACTTTACAGTGCCGTAAAAACCATGCCTACAATGTATATATTATCCTGAATACTCCTTAGGGTTAAGGCATTCAAGGTTTGCTTAGTGGTTGCATGAGTGTAACAAAATTTTGGACTGTAGAAATACTTCATTTTGAGGTTGATTGAGATGGTATGATGCCAAAATTCTCTCTCTGGCCGTAATGGCACCATATAGTCCATCCTTTTTTATATCCAAATCATACTTCCATATGTTAAATTAATAGGGTGAAAGTTGAAATTGATTCACAAACCTTTTCTATGATAAGATGGGGTTTTCGAGTTAAACACCTTCCAAAAGGCAGCTTGAATTGTTTAATTGGGTAGAATTTCCAATACTAGTTTCTGTCAGTATACTAGAATCAATATGAAATCAAGAGAAACATGATCACGATCTTCCTTAGATAAGGTGAGTTTATTTATGCAATTCACATACCAGGATATCTAAACCATTTGAAAGTTAATTGCCTCAACTTGCCCTGTGTCACGATATATGTCTGATCAAGTTGTGCAGTGCTGACCAGCATCAACCTGTTTTAACTTGCCATGATAATCATATTTTGTTTGTTAAGGTATGTTAGGACCAATTTCTGCCGAGGAATGGAAATCTGGTGTGCAACTTGGACATTTGAACTATTTTTACTATACATATTAATTGAATTACTAAACCACCATATACAAAAACGGACTTATTGGGCTCTAACAGATTACTATTGTGTCATTTCAATGTTGCCATAATTTCAAGAATGTATTGTATGTACACGGATTGTTAACTCTGGGTTTAACTGAAATCTGGAATCTAGAAATTCTTTATCCTTTCTAAAGAGCATATATTCATGACTTCTGTTTCTTGTCCTATGCATAATTTTATTTGGGAAAGTCAATTTTTTTTACTCAAATTGCTTGATCACTAGTCCTAACTGCTGACATGTGCAAAGCCTATAAAATAGGCAGATATTTAAAGGACTTGAAGTTTCTAACTACTATTTGGCTTGCTTTATTTCTGTGTGCATGTGTGGGTGCTCTATTACATTGGCATTTAAAGTTGGATTCACCACAGAAAACGCAAAGCAATATGAAAATCTTTGGCTATGGATGTCGATGGTTTTTTTGTTTATGTCTGATTGAGTTAATGACTCATTTTTGCTACTACAACTCTCTAGCTATCAGGTAAGTAATTTTATTCCCAAGTTGAGTTCAATTTGAAAAAGAACTGTTTACTTATTATAAACTCATATGGTTTAGTGTTTAAACACTAAGGTAATGTTCTATTTGATCATGGGTTTTTACAGTGGTGTCTGGCAGCTATTCACTCCATGGGAAGTCTTCATTGTAGGATATGGGGTATGATATAACTACCTTTTGATTGTAATAGACAAATTGCTGTTTTCACAAAACTAATTGTCACATTTGCAGTGATGCTTTATGAACTGATAATGGTATGGCACACAAGGCAGGGATACTCATATTCTAAAATTGTGTCTACTAAACTCACAACTGTGATTCCAGTTCTTGAACAATCTCCTTTTATCAGCATTATAGTACTCCATGCATATCATTATGAATTTCAATATTCTAAAATCATGTCTACTAAATTCACAATTGTGATTCCAGTCCTTAAACAATTTTTTTTATCGGTATTATAGTACTAATGCATATCAATATGGATTTAGGATTAAGATTTCTACTGAGAATTGTAGTGACATGTACTGGACTAGATTAGAAGATAGCATCCTTGTTTCCCAAATTATGCATAATCTCTATGTGCTACATTGCCCAATGTGCACCATCTCTGTATTGCTGATTTTGTCACTTTGAGACAACACTAGTGGCTTGCTTTCTTTCTTTGCCTTTTGGGTATAGGGAATTTCACTCATTGGCGTTTCACACATTTCTTGACATTTGTGGATGCTAAATTTGGAGAAACATGGCGAGTTAATGCAGTAAAAACAATAAGCTCTATCGAAATCAACGCAGACCTTGTTTTAGAGCAAAATGAAGGTATTGAACATGTAAATAACACAAGTTAACCTACATGATTCTTGGGGCTGCTTTATGATATATACTTGCAATGATATGAGATGATGCAGGTTGCTCTTTGCTTGATATAGCCAAATTTGGGCAGCATGTGCCTGTATGAGAGTGTGCTCTATTTTTCCTTTAGAGGAGGTTTCTTAAATAGATCTCAAGCCATGAGGATGGCAGACTAGGACATAGCTGGAAGGCTAGGTTTTGTTTGGGAGATCAATGGTGACGATTAGCTGGCATGAATGGGAAGCTTTCCATGTGACAAGTGGAAGAAAAAGATGAAGTGGAGGTAATGAAGGGTGGAGATTATTTTAAAATGCATGGGGATCTAAGCATGTGGAGATGTAGAAGATAGGCAAGTGGATGGAGAGGATTAAATCTTGGATTGAAGGGTCAAGATAGGAGCATGTTGAAGATCCACACACGTGGGGAAGTGAGGAGACGTGTGAAGATGGAGGGTGGAAATGCTTGTGGATTTGAATTGATGGTGAGGGTGAAAAGCTGATTTATTTTAAATTTTAGTTAAAGTAAAACTATTTAATTATTTTGGAGTAAAATAGAGGAATGAATTAGCTTAATTATAAATATGCACAACTTATAATTAATTAAAATAAAGGTTAGACTGCGTCAATCAGTTAAATAGGATTTATTCAATTAACTAGTGATGGGAATCAAATGATGAGGGGCTTAACTTAGTTAATTAAAAGGATTTATTTAATTAACTATTGGGGGGAAGATGGCCTTATTAATTATATAATTTTATTTAATTAATTAGTGAAGATGTGATGAAGAATTAAGAATGTGGTTGATGGAATCATGACAATGTTAGGTTAAAATGTGGTTGTGGATTTTAAATATCTACATTTTGTCCCTCTTTGAAACAAAATTGCATTTTAGAGAAGTGGCATCATTTCAAAGAAGATTATTGTAGATGCTTAATGAGATAGGATTGGTGGCAAGATGCATTGATCATCTGGAAGAATGGGGGTTGAGAAATGGGTTAGTGATTCCCCATTGAGAAAGCAGGTGAGTGGATAGGATATGGGTGGTCTCTCAAAATGAGAGCTAGGTTTGAAGGAATGACAAATGGATGAGTGGTTTGAATATAAAAGGAAAAAGATGGGGATGGTTAGATGAATGAAGGTAGGGATATGTGGAGATGAAGGAACGATGTTATAAATTGGATGATTTGCAAATGAATATGATGTGTATGGATGATGGGTATGGTTGATGGGAGGTACAATCAATGAAGGCAATATGTGTGCTCATGAAGAACCAAATTTCTCTATAGCACCGCACATTATGCACCATGATATAAGGGATGATGATGATAGTGTGCTAAGTGCGTGAAGGATCTAAGTAGGCATATGACTAGATGCAACATGATATGGAACACCATGATGATGTTGGTCATGAGTGCCTTGATTGACTCACAAATGCAAACCACAAAAGAAACTCAAGTAAGCGTGCAAAAATGATGAAAAGAAAAGACATAAGGTTTTGTTAGTGATTATCAAAATGAATGCCAATGATTGATTGGTTTCATGATGATGATAGCGTCGTTGATGTGGGAATGATATTATTTGAGAATAACACAAGGATCGAGAATGATATATCTTGATAACACAATAATGATTGGTTGAACATAATTTGGATCTTAGCAAGACTAAGGACAAAACTTATGGTTGCTTTTAGATAAGTTGGATTGGTTGGCTAGATTTGTTTGGGGTTTGCTATGTTGTTGTTGGTCTATTTGGATAATTGGGAGCTTTGGATTTTGGATTGGCTGCATGGATTAGATTTGGAGTGGTGTAGAGTATTTGGATACTAGGTATGGGTTCACAATCTCAAAGGCTTTTAGAATCTAGAATTTAGGATTGTGGATTTGTATTGGCATTAGATTTTTTGAATGTGAACCCGTTTTATCACTAGGGGTGAAGGTGTTGGATAGATGGGATTATGGATGGTGGTGAGTGATGGTGTCCACTATGGAATTGGGTAGGGGATTCAAGATGTGATGTTGCATAGGAATGATATGCACCACTTGGTTATGTGCCATTTAGGATGTGTTGTGACGTATTCACGCATCGCCCCATTACAAATGGGGACCCCTACTTTTTTGCCTTCTAGGGTTTGTTTTCTAGGTCTTTTAGGTTCTTGTCTATTAGCGTTTGCATTTTGAAGAGTTGTCAGGGGGCTCATTAGGATAGTAGGCTTTGCTTGAGTCAGGTGGATCTACTCAAGAGGTCAGGTCAATTGAGTCATTAGGGGTAATTTAGATCATTCCTAGGGTTTTTTTTGTGTACTATCTGGTCGCACTTCAAGTTGCTAAATCAAACCTTGGTTGAATGCATAATGTCCTCCTAGGTCCCATCCCTTACATCAAGGATAGAGTGAATTCACCTTAAGAAGTCTGGAATGTCATCCTGATCCTGAAATTTGACTGTCTGGAAAATTGAAGAATCCTCCAAAAACTAGATTTTGTATTTTAACTCCTGGAGGTCCGAAACCACTCTCAAACATCCTAACAATATATATGAAATATAACTTAAAGTATAAGTGACATTTCCTTATATCTTTCTTCTTTAGGAAATGTCACTTATACTTAAATGTTATATTCCATATATGAATCCTGACGGAGAGGCTAAAATATCAAATTTCGGTCCTGACCCTTACAAAGGGTCCAAAGTGAAATTTCACAAAGGACCTAAGATTTCACCTAAGTAATTGAATGTTTGAGCAAATTTGCAAGGATAGGGAAGGAAATGGATCTATATGAATCCTGACGGAGAGGCTAAAATATCAAATTTCGCTCCTAACCCTTCCAAAGGGTCCAGAGCGAATGTGAATTTCGCTCTTGACCCTTCCAAAGGGTCCAGAGCGAAATTTCACAAAGGACCTAAGATTTCACCTAAGTAATTGAATGTTTGAGCAAATTTGCAAGGATAGGGAAGGAAATGGATCTAGGATCAAGTCTAAGTCAAAGTCAAGTCAAATCCAAGGTGAATTGAGCCTAGAATAGGAATTTCGCTCCTGACCCTTCCAAAGGGTCCAGAGCGAATGCCTCTATAAGACACTCTACAGTGCCCAAAGCCATGAGCTAATCCATGTCCCAGGTATTTTTGAAGGCAATTCACTTGTTTAAATGAAGAAATGTGGGAAATGGAGTCATAAATCAACCCAAAATGCAAATTTCGCTCCTGACCCTTTCTCCTGACCCTTCCAAAGAGTCCAGGGCAAAATTCATATAAGACCCTATTTCTTCACAAAATCTTGAACTAGATGCCAACTTGAGGAGCAAATTCATTCGATCATGACGGAAGGAGGCCTAAGAAGTTATATTCAAGCCAAGGAAGGGAGGAAAAAGGTGAGAAATGAGCCCAAGTAAGAATTTCGCTCCTGACCCTTCCAAAGGGTCTAGAGCGAAATTCACATAACCTTCATTTTCTTCCTTGTCATGGCCAAGTTTTGGACTTCTAAGGCATGGTTGGAGTAACCTTGAGGTGTTCTATCCTTTGAAAGAAGGTTTGAGGCGATGAAATGGTGAAAATCAACCTAGAATGGAAATTTCGCTCCTGATCTGTCCAAAGGGTCCAAAGCGAAATTCTTCATAAACCTCATTTTCTTCATTGTTTAGACTAAAAGCCTTGTTCCTTGGACATAGTGGGGGTAAATGGACATGTTCTTGCCTTAGGAAGTGAATGAAAGCATTGAAAAGTGAGGATTTTGTCCAAGATTGGGAATTTTGCTCCCGACCCTTCCAAAGGGTCTAGAGCGAAATTCTCCATAAACCTCATTTTCTTCCTTGTTTAGGCCAATATTTTAGTTCCTTGGGCATATTTGGAAGTGGATTAATATGTCTTTGCCTTTTGAAATGATGGAATGTGAAGAAGTGAAGGATTTTAGCATAAAACTTGAATTTCGCTCCTAACCCTTCCAAAGGGTCCATAGCAAAATTCCCAAAATGTACCTTTTCTCTCAATTTTGTGTCAAGCCAAGTGTGGATCAGGGTGAATTAAGATAGAAGATGTCCTTAAGCATGGCTTTGAGTTGCTTGTGATCACCAAATGTGAAGGAATTGAGCTAAAACTAGAATTTTGCTCCTGACCCTTCCAAAGGGTCCAGAGCAAAATTCTTGAAAACACCTATTTCCCCCTTAGATGAGGTCAAGACCTTGGTTCTTATGGCGTGGATGGAAGTGAAGGGATGTGTCCTTGCCTTTTGAGGTGGATTGGAGTTGAAAAAATGAAGAAATGAGCTCAAGACATGAATTTCGCTCCTGACCCTTCCAGAGCGAAATTCCCCAAATCTACCTTTTTCTCTCAATTTTGTGTCAAGCCAAGTGTGGATCAAGGTGAATTAAGATTGGAGATACCCCTAGGCATGCCTTTGGATAGCTTGTGACCACCAAATGTGAAGGAATTGAGCTAAAACTTGAATTTCGCTCTTGATCCTTCCAAAGGGTCCAGAGCGAAATTCTCTATAGGTCCTATCCTTGGCCATGGTTTTTAGCGAAATTCTCCTTTCAGGTCTTTTTGAGGTCAAACAAGTGTTGTTTTCGTGAAAGGGGGATCCAAAAGGGAGAGTCAAAGGAAAGTAAGGTATGAAGAATGAAACTAGGTGAAGGAAAACAAGCAAATCAAGAATTTCGTTCCTGACCCTTCCAAAGGGTCCAGAGCAAAATTCTCAAAGTCACCTAGTTTGCTCATGATTGAGATCAAGACATGGATTCCTAAGCCTTGGTGGAGAGAAGACTAGTGTATGCTTGCCTTGGGAGGCATTTTGAAGTAGAGAAATGATAAAATTTGAGCCTGAGGAAGAATTTCGCTCCTGACCCTTCCAAAGGGTCCAGAGCGAAATTCTTAAAACCTCTATTTTGCTCCCAATTTTGCATCAAGCCTAGTATTGATTGAGATTAGAAACATCCTTAGGCATGCATTTGAGCAATTAGTGGTCACAAAATGTGAAGATTTTGTCGTAAAATGCAAATTTCGCTGTTGACCCTTCCAAAGGGTCCAGGGCGAAATCCTTTGAAACTCCTATTTTTCACCTTGTTTGAGCTAGGCAAAAGGGTAATTTTGAGATCATGATGAGAAGAGGTTTGAAGGCTAGGCCTAAGATTATGAAATGATGAAATGAGGTCTAAATTGAGCAAAATAACAAATTTCGCTCTTGACCCTTCCAAAGGGTCCAGAGCGAAATTCTTATAGGGCCTGTCCCTGGGGAGGATCCTAAAGCAAATTCCATTTTGATCCCTTTTTGTTAATGATTTAAGGTAAAAGTTCTATGACCAGAATAAATATATTATGTGTGCTTAATCATCTTTTGGTTTGTTTTGCAGATGGAAGAAAATCAGGCCAGGACAAGAACGACCTATTCTAAGCCCATCATCATCAAGGACGTTCCAAAGGCATGGGGGAGGACCCAAGATGCTTCTAAAGTGTTGGAAGGCTACAAGTGTTCGAGGAGTTCTAGGCTATCCTCAAAAGACTCCATTCTACCACACAAAAGACCCACATGATGACAGAGAAGAATGACCTTACCAACACTTCAAGGTGAGGTATGCTACCGGAGAAAGAAGAACTTGACAGTGAGGAAGCCTCATCAAGCACATGGAAGTTAAGGAGGTACATCATTCTTCGCATCAAGGACAGAGGAGGATCAACCAAGAATAAAAACGTCAGACAAGGTGGCATCCCAGTCACTTTTCCTCCAGTCGGATTGGTCCACCTCAGCATGTCCAAATTCAATGTACCTAATTTATCAGGGATGGCACAAACTTCGATGTACCTACCCCTACTTCCTATTGGTCCACACTCATCGAATGTAATTTTCTCATTGGCTAAGGAAGTTTGTTATAACAAACCCTAATTAGGGTTTCTATCTTGTAATCCTAGCCATTGATTCTAAGTCAATTAGAGCCATCAATTTGTAAAGGGCTCTCTATATAAAGCCCTGGCTCTTCATTTGTAAAGGTTAATAGTGAGTTGATAGTTAATAGTTAGTCAAGAGTTAGTAGCTAGAATATTGAATAGAAAAGAAGTTAGCAGCTAGAATATTGAATAGAAAAGAAGTTAGAATAGATTAGGAGAAGGCAAGAAATTGTTGCCTAAATTGTAAATGAACTCCATTTTCAGTGAAGTTAAGGTGAAATGTGTTCTTTCTTGCAATATGCATGGTTTCTTGTTGAATCTTCATTTTAGATGGTAGATAGTTAGATTGAATGGAGAAAAAATTGTTGAATGCACTTGCGTGGAATCTGCCTAGTCCAAACCACTAGCCTCTTGCTGACTGTAAGTGCGCCCTACATGGTCAACTGGCATAAAATGAGCTCAATCTTGAGTCGTTACACGTCTATTGTTCATGCATTATCTTGAATGGTGATCAGTGTCTGATGGTGTACGATTTGAACATATTCAAAGCATCCCTTAGAAGATCGCACTGAGTTGGTGTTGAATTGTTCAGTCTGATGGTGAGACCCAGCCCAGTAGGACTCCACCTAGTCGTTCATCCATCTTCTTGCATTCTAGGTCTTAGATTAAATTCTCCAAACCCTGTATCTTTTGCCATTTCTTTATCTTCTAGCCAGTAGATAAGATTCAAGTTCCAGCAAATTAAATGCTCAGGCAGTCAAATGTAAGTCCCTTTGTGATTCTAGCATAATCAAATCATACCACAAGAGCTTATCCACACGTAGAGACCCTACATATAAGAACCTTGGAGTCTTCTCGAATGATCCTTAGGCGAAATCTTCAGCATTCGGGGAAACTTTGTTCAAGAGAGGATAAGATACTTTGGTATTTTATTTTGTGTTCGCATGTGCATGAAAAACACATCAATAGGATGCAATGCAAAAAATTGGACATATCAAGGGATACCCAAAAACAAGTTTCAAGATCTTGTCCACTTCTTCATCAAGGTCAAAGGAGGGAATGTGGATAGATATGATGGCATGGGGATGTGGATGCAATAGGTGGAGTGATATAATTTCGGGATATGGATCATTGGCTGATGCCTACGAAGGTTGGATGGGATGAGTGAGTGGAAGAAGCTTGCACCCAAGTGTAGTGTACACATAAATGAGTGGTTAATGTATAATGTTTGTGAATGGGTTTTCATCCTAACACTTGCCCAAGGAACCCTAGGAATGATTTTCAATGTTGGATGATTTTTTCTCTTTACTATTTTTATTTTCGCAATTTTCAGATATTTGATAATATCCTATTTTGAATAGTTTCTGTAAGTGGACCATGCTGCTAGTGCTGTGGTCTATGGATGTTATTGTGAGCTTCATTAATTGCTAGTCTTGGTTCTCCAAAGGGCTACCAAAGAAAATAGAGTGGGAGGAAGGTTGAATGAAGGGTGAGTAGTGGTTATGTGAAAGGCTGGTTGAAAGGGGTGTGGTGATGGATTGGGTTGGGTAAAAGGTGTGTATGGAATGATGGGATTATGGAAGCATGAGTAAATGTCATGAGACCAAGGGAGATGCGGATCATCAATTTTGCACACCATGTTGTGTTTTGAAATTCAATTTGTTGTTAGCTTTTCAATTTTTGAATTTTGATTGATGTTGATTTTTTGGATTATTAGACGTTGGGACTTTGGATTTTAGGTTAGGTATTTGTATTGCTAGATTTTGGGGTCCAAATGGATTGTGTCCTAAATTTTTAGATTTCTGCTTGGGTATCATTGTTGGGATTTGGGATTTTGGGTTCCAAATGGATTTCAAATTTTTGAAATTTTGGGATTGTGTACCATTGATTTCTAGCTTGAGATTCGTGGATTTCTTCTTTGAAGTCATTGGATTTTGAAGACTAGATTTTGGGGCCAAAAAGAACTTTGGATTTTGGGAATTTGGATATTGAAAATTTTGATTTTTTGGATTTGAAATCATAGACTTAGGTATATTGGATTGTTGGATCAGATAGATTTTTTTGCTTTTGGCCTTTGGATTGCTTGGGATTTAGAATTTTGCGGTGTTGGAATTTAAATTTGTTTAAATGGGTCTTTGGGATATGCTAATATATCCAAGTCAATATCAAAATCCATTTTATGATCCCTTATAGAAACATTGTATTGGAGTCTCATGTAGGTTGCAATAGCTTCATCATTGGGAAATATGTAAAAGGTGTTGATTTTGTGGTCTAGGGTGATGGATTCAAGAGGTGGATTGTTAAGGTTGGTGGTAGGAATGGTGGAGCCAATAAATGTGCTGGTTATGGAGATGATGGGGTCAATGGAAGGTTGGTGGCAACAAGGCCTTTGTCAGAATGATGAGACTAACCTCGTTGAGGTTGGGAAAAATTATCGAAGTGTTCATGGGAGTACCATTAAAATTCTTATTTTGCTCATCTAGAGACTTGTATTTGATGTTGTGGGATCCTTGGTTTGCATAAACTGTAACCATGAGTGGGTTCAAGGATTCCTTGTTCACAATGGCGTAAACCTTTGCTTTGATAGTTGACGACTCTACAAATTCGGCTCATCATGGGATATATGCCATATTGGAAACAAGAAGTGAATCCATCATTTGATAATTGGGAGCTATTGGGATATTCAATTTTCTCATTAATGAGAAGACCAAATCGAACAAAATGGTTTGGACCAAATTGATAGGATTTTTGCTTTGGGATGGGATTGGTTTGGGATTTGAGAGGATGCTTGTGCTTGGCTAGTGTCATTGGGATCAATGTGGGCACTTTGACCTTGAGCTGATTGTGGACAAGTTTGATCATGCATTGGATAAGGATCTTGATGTTCATCTTGTGATGTGGGTGCACTTCCCTTAAGCTTGATGTCTCCACATCATTTAGATCTTGGATGTAGTTACTCAACTTCAAATACTAATAATTGTGAGGCTTATTGATCTTGGATCATATGGATAGCATGAAAGGGGCGGATCGTCTTTGTTTAGCATCTTGCATGGGTTGAATTATGCGAATGATATTGCTAAGGGGATTCTGGATAATTTTAATGTGCTCGTGCTTACTAAGGGTGCAACACAACTCCTTAAATTCATGTTTTTGATTGTGATTCCTTGTTAATAGCCTTGTATAGCATCCTTCATATCTAAGTTGAGTTAATTGGAGGACTGGATTTCAGCTTAGCATTTGAAGGTTTGGATAATGGAGAACCCAAACAAGAGGATAAGGAGGCCAATTGCTTGTTTGAGGTTTGGAGTTGGTCAAGCATGTCCCGACTTTGGCCCTAGTTTTTGTATGAAGGGTCCTCTTGTGCTAGAAAAATTTCTTATAATTGAGGGTTAACACATGGGTCATTTGGATTAGGAGCTCCATTGGCCGATGGATTAGAATCTTCATGGATTGATGGGTTAAGATTCACATGGTTAGGTAGATTTGAAGGGATTGGTGGATGGTTTGATGGATGTTTTGAGGGATGAGATGTATATGGATAGGTTTTTTTTAGGATTTGTAGGTATAGATAGATGGTTGGAACTGGAAGCGTTAGGATTTATATAGGCTAGGGATGGTTTGATGGATTAATATATGTAGGGATTAATGGATGGCTTGATGGTTGGGGAACTATATAGGTAGGTGGATTACGAATTCTATGGACTAATGGATGAGGATTGATGTGGATGGAGGGTTATTTTGATGGATAGTATAAAGGGTAAGAATTTGATAGATGAGGGGCTTTCTAGGTAAATGGATATAGATTAGGACTAACTATGCATGGATTTTGATTTGAAAAGTTTCCCTTACATTAATGTTCAAGGTTATAGTTTGGGGGGGGCTTGGGTCTTATGCATGTGAGATATTTAACCATTGCATCATTGTGTTGAAGTAGGAAATGATCTAGTGGGCATGACCTTGTTTAGTGTTGGGTGAACCATTGGAGTTATTGGTATATTTGTTAGAGCTTTCATCATTGAGAGGTTCCTCTTGATCTATAAGCTTTTCATCATCAGGCTATTCATCTTGATCTTCAAGGCTCTCATCATTGTCATCATTGTCAAAGGGAGTTTTGTTCTGGTCAAAAAGGCAATTCATGATTTAATGCTTTGATTGGGATAGGCTTCGCAAAGATAATCAAGTGTTGCATGGGTTTAGCATAAACAAGAAGACAATGAAGACACAAGAGGCCTCTAGCTACTCAATTGGCGTGCTTGGGATTGTGAGCCCATTGGTAATATTTGAACTTGTTTGCAAATAGTGTTGGTTTGATCTCTCAAAGTGCTAACTGTAGAGGATTAGGAGTGGAGCACTATTTTGTTCAAAATATATGTGCTGAGTAACTTGAGGCTAACCACTTGTTGGTGTATCACAAGTACCAAGCAACCAAAAGGTTTGGTATGTTAGGTTTGCACAAGATTCATCTAGAATGAGTCCTCTATATACCTAAGGATATATAAGGCTCGATTTTGTGAGACAAAGGTTCTATCTATTGGCTTGGTTCAAGAGGATAACTCCCCTCCATCACTTGGTTAATTATAAAGTGGATGCCGACTTAGCTCAAAATGATAACTCCTCCCTAGAATTATATACCTTGTTGGCACATGGGGTTTGGGCTTGATTGCTTGGTGACCAAATCCAAGTTGATAAAGACCACCTAGGAAAGTAGAAAAATGGGAAGGGATAAATGTTTTTGGTTCCCAATATTGCAAAAGCACATGAAAGAAGATCAGACACACCCAACCTTTGGGTGATGCAATTGAAATAAACCACTTGTGATCTTCAAGGTCACCCTAAGGTGTGAGAAGAGAGCTTATGTGGTTTAAGTCACAAAGAAAGAACACACTAGACAAAAACAAGTAAAATTGCTTTTGATCCTTAAGATTGCCTTGCAACATGAGAGGAGAGCATACACAATTCCATATGTATGGAAAAAAAAAGATGCATATAAGATTAATTTTCTTAGAAAATGAAGTGTGAAGTTATTTTTATTAGAATTTAATCTTGCACAAAACAATCTTACAGAAGGCATTAGTAGTTTGAAAGTTTTGCATGTGGACGATTGCTCTTGCAGGAAAACATAGACAAAATCGATTGAGAAATGACTCGAACAATAGATAAAGAAGGATCCCAACAAGAGGGCTAGCTAAAATTGAAAATCAACTATGAAGTGAAACAAATGCTAAAACAAGGAACACACTAAAATAAAAACAAAAATGCTGAAAACTAGGTCAAAGATGCTAAAGTTTATAGAATAAAGAAATAAAGAGCACAAACACTGATATCTACACAAAGATGCTGCAGACTAGGGCAAAAATGTGAAAGTTCATAGGGCTAGCAAAAGTGATACAAATGCTGAAAGATGAAATACAGATGCTAAACACATTACAAAAACCAGATTGTAGATACTGAAACACCTACAAGAACAGACAATTAGCAATAAGACAATCTTGCAAAACTATGAACAAATAGTTCAGTGAGCTAGAAAACCTGCAACTGGATTGATTAGTTAGCCAACACAAAGGAAGGGTTAGACAGACAAGAAGCTATAAATCCAACAAAAAAAGTATGAAAAATGAGATTAAGACACAAACATTGTCAAATAGAGAGAGCTGTTACTTGTAATTCCTACAAGCTATGGGACCTCCAAAGAGTGAAGTTAGAGGGCTTGAAATTTGCCTAAAAGTGCAGATGCCAAAATACACTATGAAAATGAAGTGGATGTGTAGACACTACTAACCAATGCATGGCCACCAAAAGTTGCAAAGGACAAGGTTAGGTTCATCTGGAAATTTAAAATCCTACAAATAGAGTTAGTTGAGGTTCTGCAACAATAATGGTCAACAAGATATCCTTTAAAACCCCATATGAGTGCACATTTGACATAACTTGGGTGTGAGTAATACAGCCTTATGCACACCACTACAACCTCAGAAGAAATAGTCCTAACCCCAACATTGAAGGACGACCCAAAATTAATGCTTTAGGCTAATTTGGGACCAAAATCACATCATAAATTGGATTTTATCTTGTTTTAGGCTCACTTCATTGCCACCTCATTGACGAGTCATGACAATGCCTCACAACATATCCAAAGGTAAACTAATTAAGAACTTGGACCCAAGATTGGGATAAAGCGAGGAATAAATTTCAGTGGGTATGGAATGCTTTGGGGACTAAAATGAAAAGGCAAACACTTTAAGTGAAATTCAAGACCAAAAACATATGAAATAAGGGGATAAGACGACTCTAAATCCTTGACCTTCTTGGGGCAACCAAGGAAATATAATCAAGTGGATAATTGAAAATTAAGTTGGATTGAAATGGTTTTGTCTACAAGAACCACAAGACTTTAAAATCTTCCAAACTCCAATCCAAAATCATAATCAATTGAAATTCAAACCACTTGAGATCTAAAATTCAAAGGAGATGCTCTAGAGGCTTTAAAGCAACAACTTTTGAATTTGTAATGTCCCTACTTTGAAATACAATTTAATGATAAATAATAATAATAAAATAAAAATAAAATATAAAAGAACATAATTAAATATTAATTAAGTTAATGAATGGTCAAAGACATGAAATGAAAAGTTGTGACTCCCTCAAACATGAGATATAAAAGGGGGAAGAGAACTCATTTGAGGGAGGATAATTTGTGAATCAGAAGTGCAGACCTGATTTAAATAAGAAGTGCAGATCTGATTGTGAAAGGTTGTATCCCTTTCAAAGGGCAGAAGTAATGAAGAGTTGCACTCCTTCAAAGGGTGCTAATGGTGAAAGGGTGTGTCTCTTGCCAAAGGGCATCCATAATGAAGAGGTGTGACCTCTCCCTCACATTGGAAGATATAAAGTGGAGAAGTTTTCATTTGACAAGGAAGGATCCATGGAATAGAACAAAATATCTGAAGCATTAAAAGCAGATTTAAGAGAAGACCTAAATCAGAATTATAAGAAAATATGGAAGAATAATATGAACATTTATCAAAGAGATTAGAACACAAATACAAATTTGCAAACAATAATAAAGCAGGCATTGAATGAAAAGAAGAGGAAACATTAAATCAATAACCAGAGAATCAGACCTGATGGAATAGAAAGGATTCTCATTCACACACACACGCACAGGAGTATAGGCAGCAGATCAGATTGATATAAACAGTAGACATGTGCATTCAAAGAGAGAAACAACATCGAATTGAATCTGTCCAAATTACCACAGCAGACTGGAAATACATAATTTGCAATAATTCCACAAGTTTATTGGGCAAGATTTAGTGTCCTCCCAAAAGGGGACATTACAGAATTCAAAACATAAAACAAACTGACGACCAAGGCAATTTTGGATTTGTAAAGCTAAACAAACTTGGAGCAAAAATACACTTGGATGTGAAGAATGACTCTTTCCAATTCACTAAAGACTTCATGTTCAAACCAATAGAGGTGTGCCGCTTGAACAATTGTACATCATCAAGCGTAACCACGCCATGTTTGGAGAAATTGAAATCCTAAATGGATACTCTTGGCAATCAACTAATCCACTATGAGAATGAAATAGATTCAAACATGAATGTTGTAATCTCAAACCATCTTCGAATAATATAGAGGTTAAAACAAGGGGATGTAAGACATACAAACCAAGGAGACAAATACTCAAGTGAGAACTTTGCATGTGAAACCCAACAAGGCAAACAAATGATCATTTAAAACTGGGAACATAGGCAACACATGGAAAAAACACATAGCCAAATTAGTTTAGTTGATTGCAATAGGGACAAAGGCTTAATTAGGAGAACATGACCAACTCTACAATAAAAAGAAAGTAATTAGGATAAACAATTTGGCTAAGAAAGAATTCCTTGAAACAAGCCAAGATCAAGGTCAATTATAACTAGGGACATTCATAAAAAACACCCTCAATTTGGATATTCTCCACAATTTGAAGTGGGGGTGGGAACTGTGCCAACACAATGATAAACACACAAATATTGAGCCCTATGTGGTGAAAGATTAGCCACACCCATTGGTTTAATTGGAGGTAAAATAATAAGATTTGTATTCCAAAAGTTGTTTCAATACATGTGTAGGCTCCTCTAATGTATTAAATGCGCTTAAGTTCTTTGGTTTGATATGTGTACAATGATGATTATGAGGTATATCCTTATTGCTCTCATCAACGTGCTAGAGACGCCCCAATATAATTAGAAACGATTGTTGAATAAAGCACATTGATATTTAGAATTTTAGATATAGTAAGCTCATAATTTAAAAAAATGAATGATGAGACATGTAATGCACTTGGCTATTAAAGAATGGAAGCGAACCATCCATAAATATATATTGAAGTTCATCGTCGTTAACTTATGGTAGTAACTAACACTTTAAATGGGCCTTTTTATTCTTTCTTGCATTGCATGAACTTAGCATTACTTGTCTTAGGTTCAATGTTATAATGAAATTTTATCATGGAAGCACTAGCCAAATGCCCATAAGAAGTGAGAAAAAAATATGGTAATGAATAAAATCATTTGATTGGATGACCACTTCATTTGTTGGAAACAATCTAGCAAGCGATTGATCCTCGTGAAAATAGGGGAAGCACATAGTTTGGAAGTGCTGTAAATGGTATAATGAATAACTTCTACCATCATACATTTAGAAGAAGCTGCTACAAATCCAATTGGTACATGATCATTCAAAATGCCATGTGCCAAATATTATGCAATATCATTGACAAAATCTTTTTGTTTAAATATTTGCTCACAATCATTAATGCAATTTGTTAGTTGCGTAATCTCACTATTAAGGTAGTTTAGATAAGGTTAAATATCATTCTCAACAGTTTTTTATCCATGTGTATGCTTATATGTGTAATGGGGGAGAGGATGGGAAAGATGTATCATCAATTGTGGCACATTATCCTCATGCAAGGCTAAGTCATGTTTGTTCAAAGATACCTCATAAGAAAACAAAAAAGGATGCGAAGGAGGGTCTCCATCAACAAGTTGTATATCATCATGATGCATAGAAAAATCTAGGGGATACACTAAGGGCCATTAGAAGGGGAAGAAGGAGAATCATGAGTTAAACATGGTCTAGGGTCAATAATAAAGTAATTTATGAAAGAACATGACAAATCATGGAAGGATGTATGATAATTATGAAATGAATCGAACCATTGCATAACTCTATCAATCAAGGTAGCACAATGTGGATAAACACTATATGAAGATAGCATTGATTTAATTTGTGACTTTACATTTACATTACCACAAAATGAATTTATCATAACTGCATTAGAATAATATTAATCATAAATTGAATCATCCATACCATAAGAAGATAAAGAACTGCTACTGTGGTCATCTTTAAACATATCATCAATGGACCATGATCCTCAAGATATAGGAGGAATAACAACCTCATGTGAAGGCGAAACCCATGAATTGACATTACTAGGATCCTCACGGCAAGTTGAAGCAAGAGAGGTGCAATTAGGACTAGGAAAACTAGCATGAGATATTTAAATGATAGACATACTAGGTATATCATGGAAGGATGTATGATAATTATGAAATGAATCAAACCATTGTATAACTCTATCAATCAAGGTAGCACAATGTGGATAAACACTATATGAAGATAGCATTGATTTAATTTGTGACTTTACATTTAAATTACCACTTAAATGAATTTATCATAAGTGCATTAGAATAATATTAATCATATATTGAATCATCCACACCATGAGAAGATAAAGAACTGCTACTGTGGTCATCTCTAAACATATCATCAATGGACCATGAGCCTCAAGATATAGGAGGAATAACAACCTCATGTGAAGGCGAAACCTTTGAATTGACATTACTAGGATTCTCCAGGCAAGTTGAAGCAAGAGAGGCGCAAAAGGACTAGGAAAACTAGCATGAGATATTTAAATGATAGACATACTAGGTATATCATGGAAGGATGTATGATAATTATGAAATGAATTAAACCATTGTATAACTCTATCAATCAAGGTAGCACAATGTGGATAAACACTATATGAAGATAGCATTGATTTAACTTGTGACTTTACATTTACATTACCACTAAATGACTTTATCATAAGTGCATTAGAAAAATATTAATCATAAATTGAATCATCCACACCATGAGAAGATAAAGAACTGCTACTGTGGCAATCTCTAAACATATCATCAATGGACCATGAGCCTCAAGATATAGGAGGAATAACAACCTCATGTGAAGGCGAAACCCATGAATTGACATTACTAGGATCCTCAAGGCAAGTTGAAGCAAGAGAGGTGCAAGTATGACTAGGAAAACTAGCATGAGATATTTAAATGGTAGACATTCTAGGTATATCATAACATGAAGGAAGATCCTTAGATGTATCATGAGAGGGTAGTGTCGTGACCATATCACACATCGCCCCATCAAAATAGGGACCCCTCTTTTTTGGTTTTTTCTTTTTGTCTAGTCTTGCCTCTCTCTGCTTTCAGGATGAAATGAGTGAGTTTATGGGGTTAGCATAGATCGGATTAGGCTAAGTTAGGAGTCATCATTGCTCAGAAGTTTATCTTTGAGGTCCCGTCCTTCCGAAGGACATAGAGCGAATTTCTTATTGAGGTTTTCTTAGAAGGCAGAATTGATGTTGCTTTCAAGTTTATGGAGTAGTAAGTTTCGAGTCATGTCTTGGTAAAGGTCATAAGGTAAGTTGTCAAATCTTGTCTTTTAGGTCTCGTCTCTAGAGAGGTCAGAGAGCGAATTTTGCCTATCTTGATTCTGTCCTCATCAAGCACATTGTGCGAACTATGTTTTGAAACTTGTCTTTGGGGAGGTCGATGAGAGAAGTTCATCTTTTGGTCTTGTCCTCACAAAGGACATAAAGCGAAATAGGATATAGGTCCTGTCCTTCAAGAGGAGGATGAGTGAGCTTGATTCATGTTCTTATCCTGATCTTTGAGCAAATTGTTATTTAGGTCTTGTCCACATGAAGGTCTAAGAATGAATTCATACTTTCAAACCTTGTCCTTAGGCTGGTCCAATAGCAGAAATTTCATTTAGGGCCTGTCCTTTGACAAGAGACAGAGCGAAAATGTGATATAGGGCCTGTCCTTAGGCCGGTCTCAGAGCGAACCATCTTTTGAAGGCTGTCCTTCCAAAGGACATTGAGTGAGCAGGTTTATAGTCTTAACCTTTTCCCTAGGCTGGCTATTGAACAAACTTTGAAAGAGCATAGACCGAGTCCACATTTTGAACATTTGGTAAGAACATTTTGAATTTATCCTTAGGACGATCACCAAGGTGAGTTCGATTTTACGTCCTGTCCGCACAAAGGACATAGAGCGAAATAATAAGATAAAGGTCTTGTCCTTAACAAGGACGAAGGGCGAATTTGTTTATAAGGCCTATCCTTGAAGAGGACACAAAGCGAAGTGAATAATATGTGTTGACTTAGGCCTGGTCATGAAGCGAATTTATCTTATTATAGGACTTGTCCTTGGAGAGGACATTGGGTGAAGTCCTTGCCTTGAGTTTGATCATCAAACACATGAAGCGATTTGATAAAGCATACATTTTTAAGAGGCTGACCAAAGCGAGTTTATAGGTCCCGTCCTTAGGACATACATGGAGAAAATTTTAATTATAGGGCCTGTCCTTGAGGCGGTCATAGAGCGAAATATACATCAAGAGCTCCGCCTTCATCAAGGATAGTCAGCGAATTAGTTATAGGTCTTGTCCTTCGAGAGGACAAAGAGCGAAAAACCATATAGGGCGTGTCCTTAAGGAGGACATAGAGCGAAATCAATGTTTAATCAATAAAACCTTGACCAAATTCCAAGCAAAGTCGCATGAAACAAATATTTGGCGCCCAAAAATCTATTCAAAATTTCGATTTTCAATAAAGGAAACTTAAAATGAAGAGTTGGCCATCATGAAAGGTTAATTGATATTCATTTTCACTAAGTCGGCCTAATTGTTTCCAAAGACATATCGCATATATAAAGGCATTCACAAGATCATTTCAAAAAACAAATCAAAACATTTGTCTTCTATCATCAGCGATTTTGATCAGCAGATTGAGCGAATTTCTCTAGCAGTCAGCAAACTTCGAATTCAAGACAGCAAAATAAGTCATCAGCAAAGTGAATTTGTCAAGGAAGACACAGCAACAAAGTCGAAGTTTAGCAAATTGAAGGAACGAGTCATCATTTATCCAGGAAGGAGGACTGTCATATAGCAAATTCATCCTTAATCAGTCCAGATTTATCTTTAGCTATCAAGATTGCATTCATTAGTTAGTGTTAGTCCTTGCTTCACATTCATCAAATCACCGGTAAGGACTGCATTTTAAAATCGAAATTAAGATCTGATTAAGAGCAAGAACTTGGAATTGATTCAAAGATAGGGTGCATGCCAGCAATTGATTCTATATTTTAGATGCAAGTTTCAATTCATATTCAAGTACGATAAGCCTCAATGTATTAATCAAAATACTAACTTGATCGCCTCTTATAGGTAAATCATGGCAGCACCTAAGGCAAGTGGATCATCTTCAAGGCAAGCTCTTATCAAAGAAGACCAAAAGGGTGATGATTTGGAGACCAAGATTACATCTCGATGGAGCAACATTGGAGACACAAACCTTGGCAATTTTGACGTGAAGAAGTTTCGTGAGGCAGCATACATCGGCAAACCATCACCTATAGCCAAGAGGATAATAGAGAGCGGCATCATCAAGGCAGCCGGTTTCCCTCCTGCAGTTCGATGTCATGAATTGATGATCAAGTGTGCCAAGCATTATGATTCACACTCAAGGACAATCATGGCAGAGGATGGAACTGTTCTTGCATACCTATCAAAGAGAGCCATAAGTGAAGCCTTCCATCTACCAGAACATAGAGACATGATCTATAGGAGTCTAGAAGGAGCCAAGTCAATTTATGAAGATGACTCTGACGCATGCCTATCAGTCATCAATAGGGACTGGTTGCAAAAGAGTAGACCTCGCCTTAACAAGATTCCCAATGGGCCACATCGCATGGATTTTTAAGAAGAGTTCAGAGATTTGATCACTTTGCTTGGTCGAGTTGTAGGAGCTCCTCAAGCCTTTTGCTTTGACAAGTGGATGTTCTTTTTCATTCAAATCATTATTCAAGGAAAGGGAATGATAAATTGGGCAAGGATCATAGTAATTGCCTAGATGTGCAGTTGAGAAGGTTGATTCCAACTAAGTCATTTCACATGAGCTCGTATATCATATATTCTTTAGCAAGGAGCTATGAATATGCAGGGCTACCACATAGAGGCCGAGTTGGAAGAGGGCCTAGAGGGATAAGGGTTTGTGATTCTTATGAGATATTGCATCATCCACCTAAACAACATTATAGATTGGTCAATGATACTTTCACGATGCATATCACCAGGACCTTACAAGGAGGAATTCATCAAAGGTTGTCTCAAGATGCACAAGACCTAATCAAGCAATATGGGGCGTGGTTTATTCAGTTTCCCAAGTTCACATATATAAGGATCCAAGGATGTCCTTCTCCTCCCCTTATGTTGCCACGATATCCTATGGATAGAATAGTATTTCTTGAGGTGACAAGGCAATTGTTAGCATGTACTAAATCCTTAAGGTACAAAGATGGAGCTGTCATCACTAATTCCATTTCACTTGGAAATTCAATAGAAGTTTGTCCTTCACTCGAAGCAGTTGAAAGTGCCGAGCCAGAACTATCTCTCTATTTATCTACACCATTTTCTTCTAGAGAAAATTTTGATCCCCATGGTAATGTTAAAGATATGGCTGGAAGGAAGTACGTGCATGTGTCTCAAGTTGAAGACTTTTGGATGAATGCGCAAGATGATTCTGAGATAACAAAAGAAGATGCACTCTCGGATGCCTCTTGACCTAATTAGAAAATGCAAGATATATAGAGTGGCCGACCAAGCACAAGATAGTGGTCGATACATCCAATCTACCTATGAGAAAGCTGACAAAGGAATAAAGATCAATTGGGATGAGCAAGAAGTCATAGATTTGAGGGAATTGATGGATCCTGTTTTAACTTGCACACGGAGATGGGTAGATATTCAACATCAAAAGCTGAAGGAGCAAGATGTGACCATGACTTTCAACTTAGAGGCAAGGATGGAAGAAGAGGAAAGGGTAATTGTGAGTGAGAATGCTTCACACTCAAAAGGATCAAAGAGAAAGAATGAACAAGGAAAGAATGAACAAGGAAAGAAGGAAACTTCCAAGAAGAAGCAAAAGACAAATCTTGATCAAACTCCCAACGTTTCTTCTAGACATGAGAAAGAAGATCAAGGTGAAGATCAAAGAAGAAATGAAGATGTAGTCCACGAAGTAGATGAATCAATAGAGTCAACAATACAAAATGATAGGAATGACAAGCGAGAACAAGGAAGAATGTCTCAATTCATCACACCCAACCTTTCATATTCAGATTTGTGATGATGAAGAACAAGAGGATAATAGTGAAGTAACCTCTCCTCCTAGAAATGAACCTCCACCTGAAGAAGTACAAGTAAGAGAAGGAAGATCCTCCATTCCCGAATGGCTTAAGGAAATGCTTACCAAAGAAGTGATAGAAGAAGAAGAAGAACAAGCATTTGATTTAGATAGTCTTTTAAATGGATCTCAAGAGGTCATTGAGAAAAGGAAAGCTCCAAAGATGTCTAAGATAATAAGGGATGATACAGGTTCTAGAAGGATAGAGATTGCCACTCCCACTGTAGATAAGTATGAAGATGAGATCTTGGCAGAGGAATACGATTTGGAGACATTCGACTTGGGTCCACTCACTTCCGAGCAAGCCATGGAGGAAGCCACTGAATTTGTAAAAGCAGTAAATGAGAAGCTAAAAGCCGAAATAGAAAAGAACAAAAGATTGGAGAAAGAGGTACATGCATGGAGGAGCTATATTCAGTAGTTTCAGTAGCCTTTGAGACATCAAAGTCTAGCAACCACACCACCTCCTTTGCTTTCTATCGAGTCAGTTGATCACATGGAGAAAATGAGAAATTCAGCACAACTTCTAGAGGCTTGGATCAACAAATCTTTCACAATGGGTAATGAGTTTGTAAGGAATATGATGAAAATACTTGGAAGAGCCATTCGAGTTCTTGAGATAATTCATAACCTTATGATGATAGTTGATGCCTTCGTCCATACTAAGGACGTCACCATTCTTGTTTTGCAAACATTAAGGAAGGCACCTAGACAACTGCTGGCACAAGAAGGGATAATTAGGAAGGAATCAACTCCTAATCTTTTACAATGGTCAACCTTGCTTCAAATAAAGAAACTCCTTTTTGAAGATGTGAGTAATAGATGTAACCAAGTGGAAGATACCGTCCATCCTATTCATGATAAGATCATTGAGGTAATGTGTATCATTCTTGACAAAAGAATGGAAATTGAAGCGTATGTGGACATTCAAGAATTAGAAAAAAGGATAAAGGTTATCTTTTAAGGAGAAGATGGACTAATCATAGAAAAACAGTTGGATCTTATGCATACCACTATGTTTCATATTGATAAAACAAAAGAACTTGAGCATGGATGGGAGGTCTCACTTCTTATAGCCTTTGATGAGGTGATTCACCTAGAGGAGCGTATGAAGAATCTACCTGAGATTCCTATTTCTAAAATTGAGAGCATGATGTCTAGATTCATCGAATATGCCAGGAAGGAGAAAGAAGAAAGTTTGTTATGATCTCATTTGGCATGTCGTGTTCCTATTGGAGGATGGTTCCTCGATTTCCGTGTCAGCATGTGTTATTCTCTCATCGGTTGATTCATGGTAATGATTATTCAAATAGGGTTTTCATTTATGTCAAACCCTAATTAGAGTTTAGGTGGCAAAATCTTGGCCCTTGATCTCCATTCGATCTCGGCCTTTCATTGTATTTGGAAGCTCTATATAAGCTCCACTCATTTCATTTGTAAAGGTTAATAAGGAGAATAGTAATAAGAGCAGTTAATAGTTAACAATTGATAGTAATAGTGAATAGTGAGAGAGGAATAATAGCAAGAGTTAGACTTGAAGAATTGTTGTTATTTGGTCATTGGATTAATGAAAACATTGAAGTTATGGTGTTTTTACTCAATCCTTGAAGCTCAGTACATGGTTCTTCTATCTTCTTAAGCTAATCTTTTGATGAATAATTTTAGTATTAGATTTCATGGTGGTGGAATGTTGTATTTGATACATTGTGAAGCTCGTTATCCATACCACTAGCTTCCTTGCTGATTGTAAGGGAGCCTTGTGTGGTCAACTGGAGCATTTAAAAGTGTTTAAGTTCGATCATTGTTTAACCCTTGATATGCATTTAATTGATGGTGTCTATGGTTGATAGTGATTTGAAAACCTTAAAACATCCCTAGAAGATTGCATTAGTTCTAGCAAAGTTGTTCATGTATGGCGATGCTATAACTAGTTGAGTTTCACTTATATTGATTGTTTCTTCATCCATTCATGCTAGAGTAGTTGAGAATTCACTCTAAACCCTCACCTTTTGCCTTTTTTTGAAAATTATTTAGTAGTATTAGGGAAAATCCTTACTGCATACCATTTGCTAATCGATTGTTGAGTCTTTTCGAATCATAAATGCCCTTTGATGAAACAGTAATTACAACGACCAACTAGGCTTATCCACACGTAGAGATCCTACATTCGGAACCTTGGAGTCTTTCTTGGATGAACCTTAAGCAAATCTTCAGCATCCAAAAGATTTTGTTCAAGAGAGGGTAAGATACTTTGGTATTTTATTCTGAGTTTGCATGTGCCTAGTGAACACATCAACAGGTAGAGCTAATATATCATCAACATGAACAAAAGTGTGAGGAGGATAGGTGCTCAAAATAAACACATCATCATTTTCATTCTCTTTGCTATTGCTAATCATATGAGTAATAGAGTCAAGATGAAGTTCATGGACAAGTGAAATAAGGTAATCCACAATAGAAGGATAAGAGAAAACAAACTTTATTAAGGAGAGGTTAGAAATATGATTGAAGAAGACCTCCATTGAAGACACATCCATATCCACGGGATAGATATGCATAAAAGCATCAACGATGAGGGCTTTGAATAAAATTAAGTGTAGGAACACATCAAAATTGGTACTCCATGTCTTAATATACGTTAATGGCAATGGACTATGAGAATCAATGATAAAAGATGTCTCAATGATGCACAAAAAGTCTGGGTAGGCAGGCAAGGATAAACTATATTAACAATGAAGGTCCAAACCCTAATGATAAAAATCAATGATACACAAAAAAATGGTGGATCCTATAAGATCTGGGATAGAGGATAAACAATCATGGAAATTAGATTTGAAACCCTAATGTAGAAGGAATAAAACCCAAGGCCAAACCCTTGAGTGGTGTAAGAGTGGACGAGTCTACCAAAATGTAATGGTTTTATCACTCTACTTAACTTAATCTTGGCTAATCCAAGGAAGTGCACTAATTAAGATAAAGGAGTTTGGGCTGATCATCGGCATAACTGTAAATAAATGCAGAAATTAAAATAATTGAATGTGATCTTAGCTTGACAACCAATGACAAGGAAATGATGTGACAAGATGTCATTACTAATTTACCTTGTTTTCAAATTTTTAGGGCTCTCTATGATGAAGATCTTAGAGCTTGAAGATTAATTGTTTCAGTTTGGTTCACTTCCATGCTTGCAAACCTAATCCTTGTGAGTGGACATGATCTTTTGCATGGAACTGATCTGATGTGCATGGGTTTGATCTAATAGAAAATGGCCTGATTTAATTCACTTGCCTTGATCTTGATATCTAAAATGGTGTAAGGGTTGATGGTGCTTAAAAACACCTTTGGGGAACTTGTGGATCACAAGGTTCATGTTATTCTAGGTTAGATCTTTGTATACACCAACTTTATGGCCCCAAACAGAAGGATTGAAGACACAAGCAGTCATGCAATGGTCCTGGAATGATGTCATAAGTAGATAATGCATAGTAGATTCTGCTTTAGCTCTTAGTTCTTGATGCTCTTCTCACATTCCAACATTCTTAGATAATTTTCAAATAAGTGAATTCATGCCCTTAAATACAACAACCAAGTACACAAACCAATGCAACACACTAAGTTGGTTTACAATGCCTACTGTAGTGGTTGGTAATGAATAAATTTGAATTTCAAAAGTTAAGGGATCAGATTTTGTGACTGGAAGTGACTTGGGTCAAGTTTGCATTTGCAGATATGACCCAGGGTGGTGAAAAATAGGTCTAGGGATCAAGTATGCAAATTTGAGGATCAGTGATGAAAGGATCAGGCTATGTGGTGAACCATTTTCACACACAATTATGCCACTTGTAAGCTGATTATTGCATTTACTCCACTCAAACCAAAGTGGGCCCAAAACATAAGGGAAAAGGGCATGGGTATGCAGTTTTCACCACTACACGTATTATAATAACGCATTTAGATTTCAGATGTATTTATATGTGGCATTTTATTGAACATCTGTATTTTGAAAAAAATTAAAAAACTGATGGTACACTTCCCTGTCCCCATTTTCTCATGATTGTGTTTTAACATATCATGAACTATAATGACTTGGCACTATTAAATACGGTATATGTTAGAGACGGAAAGGAGGAATTTAATTAGAAATGCTCATGCTAAGCATCGAAGTCTTTCATGGACTATTTAATTAGGAATTTAAATTTTTTATTTTTGGGGATTTGACCCATTTGTTTTTAAGTCATTTCAAGATGAGCTTTATTGATATTGATCTACAAGGCAAAGGGATCCACTTAGCACTTAAGCACCTCTAAGCATTTGACAGTTGTGGGAAGAAATTGTCAATGCTTCTAGCCTCTTTCCCCAATAACTATGCTTTTGGAGCATGCAATTCCTTATATATCACCTGTGTCATAGTTGTAACCATTGTGGGATTAACCCAAATATAATACGACCATGTACTTTTTTTAGTTTTGAAGTCTTTTTGATGGGAATGTGAATTAATTTTTTTTTATTATAATTTTATTCTTTTGTTTGAGAAATTTGACATTATCAGCATCATAAATTGATTCTGCTATCATGAGAATTATGCACTGCCAGTGAAAAATTCATTCGCAAGCTGTGAAACTTGATTGGAAACAAGAATAGGAACCTTGTCATAAAAACAGTTAACATACTAATATTTTAGAGTGTTATCAATGTATTGCTGAATTATTTGTTGTGTAATGTCCTTTGAGATTGGAAACTGAGAACTGATCAGTATCTTTTGTTTCTGAAACAGGTTTTAAACTTTATGTGGCTAAAATTCCTGCTTATCTGGCGGTATTTCAGATTTTGGGCATTGGTATGTGAATCATGATTGTGTACTTGAGATTCTTGAGTTCATGGCAGCAAGTGGAACAAAAAATAAATAATTCTTTTAGGATTTGAGTAACAGGCAGTGCTGTCAATTAGTTGGACTCCAAAATTTGCTTTAGAAACATCTATTGGCTTTTTATGGATGCAAGGCTGCACAAAATATTTAGTGTTAAACTTTATTAATTTAATTAAGTATTTAATGTCATTCTAATGGAGTTGTGCCTTGGAGTAATCTACCATTTATCATCCATGATTTAGTAGCTTATGTAATGGAAGAATTTTAGTTTGCTTTGCGTGTAGATTAGGATGAAAAAAATTAAAAAATGGCTGTTTTCTAAATCTGGGGATAGTTTTTTGGTTGCAATTTGAGAATTGATAATACACACATATTTGTTATTTAGCTTTCATGATGCCAGATTATATAAACATTTCAGCTTTTAGTTGGAAATGTTTCTATGGTATATACATGTTTATAGGACATTTTTATTCCCCTGTTATCAATGAGTTTTGAGTGTGAATATATATTTTATGTTATATTCTTTAGAAGTTTAACCAGTATATAAACAGATTAATTAGACTGAAGTAAATTGTCATGTAATAACAGCAAGAAGATTCCTAAAGTAACTTCTGTCCAAAGTGGCTAGTGAGATAAGATGGGTACAGATAAAAAAACTTGAATGAAAATAATAAGCTGGACAAGTAAAGATATACAACTGCGGAGAAAAGATGAAGAGAAGGAATGAAATGACCCTTGCCCATATCTACATAAAATTTTCCACTTTCCTCAATATTCAATGAACCCACAATTTATCACAGTTTCTCTGCAATTTCTTGTGATGTGTTTTTTGACTGAAACAGATTTTGCCATATGTGAAAAGATGTGGAAATGAATTGCATCGTATAACATTTTATTCATTCATAGCACAAGAATTACATTGAAGATCATCATGCAATAAGATTTATTAACAAGGATTCCTTATTAGTTTTCTGTTACAAACATATAGAGATAATAAGACTTATTTCTGACCTTGCTTCAATGGCTGAAACTTGTACATCTGATGTATGGGTTCACCCACTTCACAAAGGACAGTCTTTATTTTGCACCAGCAATCTGAAATTTTGAAATGAATTCCCACAAACTTCCCAAGGCAAGCTTCAAACTAGGAAGGCCCTCAAATTGCCTGCTGAATCTATTGCCCTGCTATTTGGTGTCTGAAATTTCTACAGTTCAATTCTGAAACATTGTATTTGCTATCCTCAAGGTGCTGACTTAGTTATTGAAACTTCAACTCCAGAAACAAGGTAGTAGTCACTGCAACAAAGGCCACAACTTGTAGCAATGCTCACGCCTAGCTCAAATAATGGTTAGCGTCCACAAATTTAAATCAAATAGACTCCTATCTGCCATATAATCCAATTGCCAGCTCACATGTGGGGTTTCATATCAAGGTGTCAATAGTGAATCCCTTAATCATCCAATATAACTTAAATCTCCATAGCCCAGTTGAAGGTAATATCTAGCAATAGCGTTCCAGTTGCAAATGCATAAAATCAAATATAGCAAACTTCCTTGGTAATTGTCTTGCTTGCAAGACTTTACAAATTATGGAAATTTCAAATCGCTGATTCCAAGCATGAAACCTGTGTAGTTCTGCTTGCAAATCATTTCTGTGCAAACTGAACCCTGAATGGATTTCACCATATTGGCTAGGGAGGATCTTTAACAACCAACCCCGATCTTCATCATAGGGTTTTCGCCCTAGCCTGTGCTTGAAAAAACTGTTCAATCTCCAAATGACTCCCTTCATCCTCCTTTTATAGCTCCATGAGTACTTTCCAGAAAATATATTTTAACTTCATTTTTTAATAAGTGAAGCATCCAGAATTTAATTTTAAAATCACTTAGTAAAATATTAATCTCTTTTTTCTCATCAAGTGACTATTTTATTTTACTTTTGCCACCAAGCAAATAAAATAAAAATATAACTTATAAAAATAATTAATTAAATACAAGTTGCCCAGAAACATTAATTTAGACAACTAAATTAAATTAATTAAATTATTTTCTCTCCAAATTCCTGAGCCAAGACCAATACTAGGATCCCAAATCAATCTTATGAATGCTCCACCACGAACCTACTGCTCCACTCTGATATAACTTAAGTTGGAAAATATATCATTCTGCCTTGTGAAGCAATCAAATAATCATACAAATTCCCATATCCCGAACCTTAACATCTTCATACATCCTGAAAGTGTGAGCATAGCTCATCAAGTCACCATCACGAGTTTCCAAAATCAATATTGTTGGCAACCATCTGAATTGGTTCTTTCACACTACCTCTCAAATGTGATCAATGTTGGCAGCCATAATCATCCTATGATGCTTGTAGAGTCCAACTCCTTCACCTATCAAATCACATCTATCTTGCCTATCCACCTGTATGTATACAATTGAACTCGAGTAATGGCTGATTTGCATGATGACATCAACACTAATATTGAAATTATGATCCATGATCCTTCAAGGTACACCACTACTCTCCAATATGCTTGGCTGGTGATCCCTTGCATAAATACTCAACAATGCATTAGCTGGATTCAAAACATTGTATACTTCACTTGGGTCCCATGGTCTTATTAGGTGATGGCTTTGCTCTGGAAATGTAGGCTCATTGTGTTTCTCATCAATGATTGTTTCCATAAACAAAACACTTTCTGATTCAAACAGGCTGAAGCTATCATGAACTCTTTTCCATAGATATTGTTTGGAAGTCAATCTTATATGCATTTGGCATTGGAAATGTTTTCTCAAGCTCAGAACTTTCATCAGTGAAGTGATGTATGGATTCTTCATTAAATGCTGATGTAAAAACTTCAACATACTCAACTTCATCATGTTGAAGATTAGGGGATTTAGAATTAACAGGAAGGTCTACTTGAACATCATGCAATTCTGTTTTTTCCACATACTTTCTCATCATAACTGCTGTCCCTTGAAGTTCTGAACCTTGCAGTTGCAAATGCTTTCTTTTCATGGTCCATGTGAGCAACCTTTTCCTTAATTTCCTGTAGATGTTGCTTTGCTCGAGAAGTTATCATCCTGGCTTCCTTGGCCTTCTATAGCCATTCATCACACATTGTCTGGTTGCTGTCTACCTCTGTACTTTCCTACAATGAGATCAATTTCTTTACTACGCTATTTGCACAACCAAGATCATCTACCTCTCTAGATTTTGCATTACAATTGTTTTAAATTGATGATAGGACAATATTATACTAAATGAATCATCAGAAATGTCCATACCTTCACATGACCTATCCTTAGTTGCTGATTTATCGAACTTCAAATCACCATATTCTTCAATTTCAGCAATATCATGAGGACTCGTGTATTCCTCCTCACACGTAAAAGCACTTGCAAAATTAGCTTCATCCTCATTTTTAGAAGCAACATGACCTTCAGGATCAGATTCTTTTTTCTGTGTTTCCTTGCAAACTTCCTGAAGAGATGGCATGAAGGCAATGATATTTTTAACAGGCTCAGCATTAGCATGCTCGTCTACTGAAATGTCTTGAAGGGCAATTTGACAATCTTCTTGTTCCATCTTCTCTTTTTCAGCCTCTCCTTTTGTGACTTTTGATTCTTCTTCTAACAACTTCACTTCTTTATCTGTGCATAGGTGGTTAGGATCCCAAGTTCCTTTGCTTGAGAAGAAAATATTTTTTCTTCTAAGTTCATTCCTACTACCTTCATTATCCCTTGCAATGGAAGAATTGTTTTCCTTTGTCCCTTCTTTCTTTCCAACTGATAAATGAGGATCCAACATCTCTGAATGCTCTATCAATGTTGTGAGATTGTTTTGATATTCTAGAAAGACTTGCAACCTTTCTGTCATGAGTTCCTGATTAGACTTTATCTTTTTGTTGATTACTATTCTGAACACCATAGGTTGGCAGGTCTAGGCTCTGATACCACTGTAATGATCCTTGCCGATATCTACATAAAATTTTTCCGCTTTCCCCAATATTTAATTAACCAACAATTTATTACATAGTTTTTCAGCAATTCCTTGTGATGTGTTTTCTGACTGAAATGGATTTTGCTATATGTGTAAAGATGTAGAAATGAATTGCATTGCGAAACATTTTATTTATTCATAGCACAAGAATTACATTGAAGACCATCATGCAATAAGATTGAACAAGAAGGATTCTTTATCAGTTTGCTGTTACAAAAATATAAAGACAATAATGTTAGAGTGAATAATGTCTTGTACCTAGTAAGGTCTTGTACCTTGTAATTACCTAGTTGTAATGTCCCCTTTTGGGATTGCCTTGAATCTTGCCCTTTTAAACTAAGTTACCGGTTCGGGTTCGAAGAACCCGGTACGCCGGTACGGCAAAATTTTGAAAAGGGGTTTGGGTTCGTTAGTACAAAAACATGTAAATTATATATATATATATGCAGCCTATAAGCATGAATTAAGATTAGCATGTCACATAGCATCATATAAACAACAAAACCAACATAAACTTGTAATCATAGCATCATGATCATACCATAACAGCATCATATACATCAAGTTTAATATCAAAATGATAAAATATTCAAGTATTATTGTTTCAACTTTCAACAATTTAAAGTTTGATCATCAAATGGATTCTCTAATGGGGGTTTGGGGCAATGCCCCCAACGGGGTCAAGGGGCAGAGCCCCCAACGGGGTCGAGGGGCAGCACCCCTCATAGGGTCCCGGGGCAGCATCAATTTACAACCTTCAAACCCACATGGAACTCCATGGCGTGCATCAATTTTCTGCTTTTTTAAGACGTCAAGAACAAGGCCAAAGAAGTCAAAATTCTGATCAAGGTGCATTCTCCTGTACGGGAATTGTGTTTTCTGACTTGTTCTTTCGTACAGACTCGTGCTTCTGTCTTGGTTGTACGATGCATAGGTGTGTGGCTTGAGACATAGGGTCATTTTAATTTTTTATGTGGTGGAATTCAAAAATAAAAAAATTTTGCAAAAAAAAAATCCATTTTTGGGCTGTCAAACCCCTGGGTTCGACTTGGGTCCTCTTGGGTTCGCCCTGGTTCGAACTAGGTCTGTGAACCACGAACCCTGTCCGAACCACAGGCGAACCGGACCCGAACCCCGAACCAGGACCGTACCGGACTAGTACCAGGGGTCTAGGGGGCTGAACCCGGTAACTCAGCTTTTAAATATCGAAGTTTGCTAATTTTCACCCTTATTAATTTTGATATAGATATTGATCCATTGACTTTCTTGTCTTCTTTGATCTTATGGATGGTTCCTCCAATTCCCCCTTCTCTATTGAATTAATCTTTTCTTTATATCTTCATTTGTGGGAAGTCACACCTCTTCATAAGAACCGAGTCATCACTCTTCATTGCTGCCCTTTGAGAATAATAAATTATTCTTCAAATTGATCTCCCTTGGATGTCCTCCTCAAATGAGGCTTTCTCCTTTTTATATCCTCCAATGTGAGGGAGAGGTCACACCTCTTCATCATGTATGCCCCTTTGGCAAGAGACACACCCTTTCGACCGTTAGCACCCTTTGAAAGAGTGCAACTCTTCAATATTTCTTCCTTTTGAAAGGAACACAACCTTTCACGTTCAGATCTGCACTTCTTATTTATATCAGATCTGCACTTCTGATTCCCCAAATTATCCCTTCAAATGAGGTTCTCTTCTCCTTTTTATATCTCATGTTTGAGGGAGTTACAACTTTTCATTTCATGTCTCTGACCATTCATTAACTTAATTAAAATTTAATTATATTTAATTGTATTCTTTTATATTTTAATTTTAATTTTATTATTATCATTTATTATTAAATTGTATTTCAAAGTGGGGACATTACACTAGTAGGGGGGCATATTCACATGTTAACTTAGGTCCTTGGTGGCATTCTAGAAGGTGTTAGTTGTAAAGATAAGAAGTAGAACACATCATATCTTATCTTCATGATGTTTATTTACTTTAGTTAAATAGGCATTTAATGTTTGTATCAAGGTAGTTGGTCATATAACATCACATTTTGCCTATATAAGCAAGGCCATTGTGCATTTGTAAAATATTTCATATCTCAATATTCAAGCAAGCTCATTATCTTGCATACTCTCTTGTGGAAGGCATCATTATTTTTGCAGGTGATCCTGGAGTTCGTAGCTCCTACTAATAAGACTTATTTTTGACTTCTTTTCAATGGCTTAGACATGTACATCTGATGTATGGACTCATCTACTTCACAAAGGACAGTAGTTATTTTGCACCAGCAATCTAAAAATCTGAAATGCGTTCCCATGAATTTCCCAACGCAAGCTTTGATCTCGGAAGGCCCTCACATCCCCTAGTGAATCTATTGCCCTGCTAGTTGGCATCTAAAATTTCCATAGTTCAATTCCGAAACATTGTATTCGCTGTCCCCAAGGTGCTGACTTAGTTATTGAAACTTCAATGGCAGAAAGAAGGTAGTGGTGACTACAACAAAGACCTCGACTTGTAGCAATGCTCACGCCTAGCTCAAATAATGATTAGCCACCAGAAATGGGAATGTAATCACCTTCTATGTACTATATAATCCAATGCCCAGCTCACATGCCTGGTTTTAAACCAAGGCATCAATAGTGAATTCCTTAATCACGCAATATAACTTTAATCTCCATTGCCCAGCTGAAGGTAATATCTAGCAATGGTGTTCCCAATTCTTCTGCAAATGCATAAAATCAAATATAGCAAACTTCTTCGGTAATTTCTCTTGCCTATAAGACTTAAAAAATTGTGGAAATCTCCAATCATATAATCCAAGCATGAAACCTATGTAGTTCCACCTGCAAATATTTTTTCGTGCAAACCGAAACCCTAAATAGATTTCACTATACCGGCTAGGGAGGATCTTTCACACCAAACTTAATCTTTGTTGTAGGGTTTTTGTCCTAGGTTGTGTTTGAGCAAGCTTGTTCAATGTCCACAACTGTGGTTTTTAGAGAATAGCAAATATCTGAAATGCCCAAATGCCTCCATCATCCTTTTATAGCCCCAATAGAACTAATGGAAGAATACATTTTAAATTCACTTGTTAATAATTAAATCTTTCAAAATTAATCTATAATTCTTAAAATACTGATTTCGTTTTGCTCACCAAGTGACTTCAGTTTATTTTATTTTACTTTTGGCATCAAGCAATAAAAATAAAATATTCTACTTTTAAATATAATTAATTAAATAGAAGTGGCCTGAAAACATTAAAAATTAATTAAATTATTTTCTCTCTGAATGCTTGGGCCGAATATCGGGACATTACAAGGAAGCACTTCTTTTATTCCTCTTGGAAGTATCATTTATGTTAAGGATGATGTAATGTCCCCTTTTATTTGTCCCGAGAGAATAATTAAATGATTAAAATTAAGTTGTCAAAATATAAATAAATTAAAAGACGACTAATTTTAATTATTTAAAAGGTCATAAAATAATTAACTAATTTAATTTTAAATAGTCCTTAGTTTCTTGTGATTATTTATATTTAATTAATTAAATGCTGATCCTTGGTTGTTTAATAAAGTGACTTTATTTCATGTCAATGGAATATTTATAAAGTGGGTCACTTTATGTGTGAGAATATTTATGAGCAATAAGAGATTAATATTTAAAATAAAGTGATTTTATAATGAATATTCTGGAAAGATCCAAGAGGGCTTTATTAGGTTGTGATAGCTCATTTGATTATTCTTGGCTTTGTTATTTTTCTTGGAGAGCTTTGAGAGATTTTGCTTTCAGTTCAACAAGTCCTGGGACGAAAACCCTTGAGTTTCTTCTTGGTTGATTGGATGAAAATCCATTTCAGTCAACCTTGGTGGATTGGCACATGATTCACAGGTGCATCTATTTGATTGGGCTTGCTTTAGTGGTGCAAGATTCCTCTCGAACTAATTCAGGTGAAATCATACAGGTTTCATGGTTGGCACGATTGGTAATATTAGTAATTTGTGAAGTCTTGTAGGCAAGACAAGTTACCGAGTTTCTGAAAGATTAAAGATTTGCCAAGAAGGAATAGGGATGCCATGGTTGAATATTTATAGTTATTGCTGGTCAATGTGTTGTGGATTGATTTTTTGGAGTGATTTGTGAAGGCAAACCTACACTATAGTTTGGCATAATTCTTCCATTGGCTGGCTGTTGGGAGTTCATGGCAAAATAGGTCAATAAATGATTTCTTTGATGGTCGCTATAGCATGAAGTTTGCAATTGTAAAGCTGGGCGTTGGAATGTGTGAATTTTTGGAATGATTGTGACTCCATTTCCTAGCCATTTACCTATATGCTGTTTGTGAGCATTGTGCAAGTTGTGGGACTTATTTTTATCTGCCATTCTTTCTTGTTTTGGCATTGGAAATCTCAATATAAGAAATAACTCTATGGGACAACAAACACAAGTTTGTAGCTGATTTATGAGAGTTTTGGCACCCTTCAAGTTCAACAGTAGCCAACAAAAGAGGGACATGAGAAACATAATTCCCTAGGCTAAGCTTAAAAAGAGGTCTTCAAGGAGATTGAAGGTGAAACGTGGGCATTGAAAGGCACTAAATTGTCTAGAAGTGGGCAAATCCTTGACTAGCATCTTTTTGAACATTTAATCTGATAACATAAGTTCAATGATATGGAAGTCTGCAGCATGTAAGAGGTTAGGTGTTAATAAATATATTTCTGTCATTCAAAATTTCAAACAGCTTATACAATATTCATGCATCTCAGTTTTTCCAACTTCATTGAATGTATGGCAACCATTTGATGTATCATCTTCATGCTTATGAATGCTATTGTATTGAGGAAACTTATTCAAACCCATAAGAATCATTTGGAAAAAATATTGCAACCAGAAATATCCTTTGTTGAATTACGTGCTAAGTGCTTGTAAATATTTCTGCAAGTTGCAAGAGCTTGGTTATAATATCCTGGTAGGGGATAGTACAAATCATGAATTGAATCCCAAAGATCTCTTTGAGAATTTTATCAGGAGAATGGCTATGCTGAAATGAAGGCTTTTCCTGGTATCCATAGCTGGTGGATCCTTGGTTGGAATCAAGAAGTTGTAATCTCTTTCTAGTGATAGAAATTTACTTAGACTATTCAATGAGAGACTTGAGAACTTAACGGTACCTATTCCCATGACTTTCATTCATAACCATTCATATCTAATCCCAACAAAGCATTGCACTGATAGTTTTCTTTTGAAATTCCTCTGATATTCATGGACCTATATGTGCATATCTAACAAGACATCCTTTCTAAATGCTTTCTCATGGCTAGAGGCATTGATTGTTTGTCAAGGAGATCTTGCTAAATAACCATTAGTGTCGGAGATATGACACTTAAAGGGGATATTCTCAAAGTCCAAGGATTCTTTGGCACATAATTGACAAGCTTGTGAAGATTGACATAAATCATGACATGGTGCAATCACTCTGAAATTCAATAATGTCAGAGGTTCTCTTCTTTTACAGAGTAGAATTGTTTTCCTTAAAGGAGTTTTTTTCCAAAATTAAGGAAAAAAGAAGTGAAAAAACACACTCGATAATTTTTTATTTATTTATGATGAGTCCTCTACAAGATCAAAACTTGTTCTCTAGTATCTGAAAAACATGGCAACTTGGCTTGAACAGTAGGTTCCTCTCGAATTAACTACCTATTTCCTCTTATCTTCAAACAAGACAATTATATCCAATCCCAAGGCTGCTTCAATAGTGCCTATCACCTTCTAGTGGTTAACTATCCGTGATGTTAGTTGTTTAGTAGATGGTCATAGACACAAGACAATACATTGGGGACTGGCCTGCCCCTAAACTTTATTCTTAATCCCCTTGATATTAGTTTCAATATCCAAAACATACTGTACTACTAAAAACATTCACTTGCTAAGTTGGTGGTAGGTTTAGGAAAAGAGATACCATACTTCTAAAAACATTCACTTGCTATGTTGGTGGTAGGTTTAGGAAAAGAGATGACAACCCTATGGCCCTTTTAAAGGAATTAAAACAGATTCTCCTTGGAATTTTCATGCAATCCACTTGCTAGAATATCACCAAGAGCAAGACTAAGCGAGGACACCTCAGTCAACTCCCCAATCTCCACTATACTCGCACACTGTATATTATATCTCTATACTGGAGAACATAGTTCGCAGACTCGGACTCAAAGAGTACTCAGCAAGCCCAAATTTTTTGACTTGGCAAAAACTCGACAAAAATTTGGGAACTTAAAAAGTACTAAAATTTCTTATAAAAACTAATAATTAAGAACTTAAAAATAGATCTATATTAAAAACTAATGATTAATAAAGTTTAAAACTGAAAATAAAAACTTAAAAATAAAATTATATTAAAAGCTATATTTAATTTAGTTTTTATATATAGTTTATGAAAAGATTTGAGAGATTTTTAATATAGTTTTTAAATATAATTTTTAGTATTTTTTTTAATATAGTGTTTAAAAGCTATATAAAAATTATATTAAAAAACTGTCTGAAAACTATATTAGAAATTATATAAGAAATCTATATTAAAAAACCATATTATAAATTCATATTTAAAAACTATATATAAAAACTAAATTAAAAATGTTTGCAAATTTACATGATAAATTTATGCGATTCAGAGAAAGGAAAAATGAAAAAATGCTCTAAACAAATACGAAAAGGCGATTACTGGTGCTGTCAAAACGCAAAAAATTTTTCAAACTTACCTTGAATCAAATCGCGAAAAATTGGTGCTCTTGAAATGCCAAAAATCAACAGTGAAGCTGGGTAGAGTTGGGCTAGGGCTTTAATGCCAAAAATCACCTCCAAAACACATCGAAAATCGCGTCCAACTTGTGCTTCTCCTAAGCATAAACCTCTGCACAAATATTTCGGTGAGTCCCTGTGAGTTTCCAGCAAGTACCAGGCGATTTTTCTTCATGCATGCTGGCGCAAGTTAACTTGTGAGTCACTTTACTTGCTAGGGTTTTTGAGCTGTGAGTTTTCACAGAATCAACAAGTACTTGTCGAGTCTGCGAACTATTCTCGAGAACTACATTCCCAGCTTTGAAATCCCGAACTACTATAATCTCACATTAATTCTCATTCTTCCTACACTATGCTTATTGTTGATGTATTTTTTATGACACCTCGAACATAGAATAAAATACTAATTGTTCTATCCTCTCTTGAACATGGAAACCTCAAATGCTAAACATTGTGATAAAAAAAGGCAACCCCAGGGTTTCTTTAGTTAGGTTTTGACATGCAATTGGATAGTCTCAATGAAATGATCTGATATGTTGGTATCACAAAGGGACTTACGCTTCTGCAAAGCAGTTGGAACTTGGAAACTAACTTAACTCCTCAAACAAAGAAAGATCAAAAGGGATAGGAAATCTAATCTAAGACCTAACAATGCAAGAAATGATTGTTGACTTAGTAGTTAGTGAAACCAAATCAAGCTTTGCTTCGCCATGAGGAAACAACTACACAAAGATGGTGCAATCTCCAAAGGGTATGCAAATGATTTTCAAATCACTTATGCACTTAAACACCATGAACAATGAGCATAGAGCGATTGAAGTTAAGCTTTCAATATGAGTTTAGAGTAACCATTCACTACAATTTGCAATCAACAAATTCCAAATGGTATGAACATATAGGCTTCACCATGAATGAACAATAAGATCTTCCATTCAACTAATCGACTCCATATAAACAAATCTAAAACTTGAGAAGTAGAAACCATGCAACATGTCGAAACTCATACAAAAATCCATTATATCTTCAATGAAAATCATGTATTTATTTCGACATAGTCTTGACAACAATTTCTTCTCCTCCTACTCTAATTTATTCTGCTCAAATGAAAAGGCCAAGCCTTTAATAGACTTTGAATTACAATTCAAGGGCCCAAATTAATTTGAATCAATGACCAAGATTTGAACAATAAAACCCTAATGTGGGGTAGTTACAACTACCACCACTTACATTTAATATTTGACCAATGATATGATTACACAACTCTGGATACATGTCCTTCCTTTGGATGTGGACTAATGAGAGATGAGGTAATGTATATTAAATAATATTTAAATGTTACTCCACATGTCACTTGCTTCTCTTGGAATGAGTTGAGTTCAATGCACTTGGACATGTTGAAGTGGCACCACTTCATTGGTTGAGAATGATTAGGCACCACATCAGCGTAGATATCTCTTGATACTCAACATCATCCAATTGTTTGATGTGATGGCTTATATTCCCAAATTGCATCATCTTGATCAAGTTTCTAACTTTGATTAACTGTTCTAAAACTATCTTCTTTCCTTGATCATTCTTTCTTTCGCATTTCATCTCCAACTTTGGAATCTTTGAAAAGCCATCTTGCATTCGATAACCTTGACCTTAAATTCATGGATGTAGTTTTTGACTTCATGTCACCTTTCTTTGTTCATCTATCCTTCTTCATGAAGTTGTAATGTCCTTCCTCAACGTCCTGGGCCTTTTGAAATGCAAATCTTGTCTTGATGTTGCTTTCCTTCTACCTTGTTGTCTTTCATCTAATGCATCATTCCCCGGATGACTTGATCCTTGATTCTTCCTCATGTTGCAATGTCTTGATTTTGTCTTCATCTACATGGTTGAGTTCTTTCATTCTTGATCCGTTTCCTTGTATGACTTGAAACTTGACTCCTTCATCTTGTAGTGTCTTTTTTTAATGCCTTCTTCGAATGTGGATCTTGTTGTCAGAGTCCTTCACCTTGAACGTTCCTTTGCATGAGTTAGATCTTTTGATTTCCTCATTCCATGCAATCAATCTGAGAAAGAAAGAAAACTTTTTAGATTATGATAGCAAATGAAATTCTAAGTTAATGAAATTCTTGATCACACAAATGAAATGCAAGAGGATTAAGGCAAGACAATGAGAATTCAACTTGCACTCTAAATTCCATTTGAAGATCTTAAAATGATTGCCATGAAAATCATTCTTCAATGTAAAGTAATAACATCAAGACTTCATCAAATTTGCCTCAAAAATCCTTTAAAACCTTTTCATTCACCAAAATTGAATCTGAAAACATTCTGATTTCTACTCTTTGGAATTCCTATTTCAGATCTGGAAAATGGATAAAAATTGTGGAGAATGCTTCGATCTGTTTGTGATTAACTTGTCCTTTGCCCTCCAAAAACACTTCCTTTCAGTTCTGATTTGAATTTTGTTTGAACCACTGTTGAATCATTTCTGATTTACTCCTTGCTCTGATTTTCTTCACAAACTCAGATCTCTATGCTTGAATTCACTGTCTTTCTGCTGTGAAATTACTGGCACCTAGATTAGTGTGTTTAGGTTCAAGCATCTTATTTCTGGAATCCATCTCTGCAACTCTGGAATTTGCACCTAACTCCTACCCTGCATTGAACTTTGTTTGGATTTGAATTGGAATATCCTTCTTCCTCAAGAATTCACTCCCTTCTAGGTCTGGTCCTTCTTGGAATCTGATTCTCTGGATCAAAATCGCTTTCAACCTGATGTGGATTCGCTCTAAATCTGCCCTTTAATTCTGCACTTGATTGTTTTGAATTGATGTTGAATTGACATTTGATCTTCATTTATATAGGAGCTTCATGATTTTTGCCTTCCTTGAAGAGGTATAAAGGTAAGGTTGAGTGCTCCATTTTTTCAAACAAAGCTGTGTAATTCATTCAATGTGAATTCTGCCTTTTAATTAGTCCGATTCTGCTCTTAACTCGCCTGGTTCTGATGCTTTAAATTGTGAAAATGAATTTATTGGACATCTCATATACATGCGTCTCAAACTTAGGAACAATAAATCTCTTAATGGAGCCGAGCTGTCTATCTTCATTTCAAACATTACATATGCATCTTGGCGGGCACAAAAATGAGGGTGAGGAAATTTTCTTTGGCACATTTCCATACCTTCAAGAAATATTGGGCACAAATTCACCTAGGAGGAGAAATGTTGGGCATGAATCCATGTAGGAGAGGAAATGTTGAGCGGTTTTCACCTTGGATGAAGAATTTTCATGCCTTGAAAGGAAATTTCCTGAGCACATTTCCACATTGGAAAGGAAATGATGGGCATAAATCCATATTGGAAAGGAAATTTGGAGTGCATTTCCATATGGAGGAAATTTGCAATATTTCCAAGTGTTGAAAGGCAATTCCTTGAGTGCATCTCCACATTGGAGAAGATATTTGGAGGGCATTTCCACTTATGACAAGGAATTTTTTGCTAACTTGCGACTTGGAGAAGGATTTTCCATGCTTATAAGGTGGAATTTCTTCATTTTCCTTGGATCCCATTGACAATTTCCACAACTCCCTTAGCGAATTCTCTTTCGAACTTGGAATTCCATACTTCAAATAAGGATTTTCATAAAAATTCCATATCTCAAACAAGGATTTTCCTAGGATTTGAACTTTGAAAATTGCACTTTGTCAAGGATTTTTCACAAAACTTTCCCTACTTCCCTCTCCTATCAAGGTCCAAAAATCCAACCTTGACAAGGAATTTTCCTTGTCTTGGTATCGCATTCCTTACTAATTTTTCATTTTTCCACATTAAGCATTTTTTAAATTCCACTTTTCCTGACAACTTCTCCTGACAACATTGACAACTTTGACAACATTTCTTGCATTTTGACAACTTTGACAATTTTTGGAATTGAAACCTTGTGCAACATTTTTATTTGTTTCATGGATTTAGGACTTGGAACTTGAATTCCTGACTTGACCTACCCATTTCCAAGGACAAGTTTTGCACTCTTAGTCATTTCAAGAATTGATCAAATGTTTTCTCCTGGATTGACAAGAGTAAGACTATTGCCAAGCTAAGACAAAACTAAGCAAAACTACAAATCTAAGAAACGAAAAAGTGGGGGTCCTCATTTGCAATGGGGCATGCGTGTTTGCAACACAAAACTTACCAGTTTTATTGCTTCTATAACTAGCTTTAGGAAAAATAATACATTAATATTACTAAGTCTAGAGCTGCATTGTATAGAGATCTTTGTAGTGGAATTTTCTTAGCATGTGCCAATAGGAAGGGCAATGGAATTAAATAGTACTTGAGCTTGATTACAAATTTGCAACACACATGAATGCTTTTAGTGTCTAGATGCCAGTTTAAATTTATTTGTACTGACATGCTTTTTTGAATGAGAGTTGTTGACTTGAATTTAAACATTGTCAGTTCTTCATTTGCTGAGAGGCATCGGTTGATTTTCTTTGGCATATTTTGTACCTAACCCAAAGGGTATTCCTAAATACTTGGTATTAGTATATATGCAATCAGGGTTGCAAATTCATTTGAATAAGAAAAAAAAATCCATAATCAAAGGCATCATTATGGAATTGTTAGGACTTCGGAGTTTCATTATTCTCAGGGTTTATCTGATTCTTTTCTCTTTCATGTACTTCATATCTCTTTGTAAATTTTTGGACCTAGAGTGCTGGATAGAATTGAGTTTATAAAACTTTTGCATCTGCAGCAGCGAGCTTATTAAGTTGCACCCAAGAAATTCAAGAGCCAAGAGGCAAGGCGAATTGGAGTTGGCCATGCATTCTCTCCATAAGGCTTAGAGTCTTTGTTGACCTAAGTTCTCGGAGCTCATTCATTCAATGAGTTTGGTGAAGAAACACCATAGTGAGCCAAAAAATGCCAATTCGCAAGCTTGAGTGGCCCAATGATCAAACGACCAAGTAAAGACTCTGCATTTTTCATAAGCCCATTTTACCCCTACTGCATGATCTTGAGTGCCTTGATTATTACTGTTGAGCTTGTGGGCATTTAGTGATTGATGTGAGTGCCTAAATTAACATGAACCCCGGGTATAAATTTCTGAGCTTGATGCTACCATCGCTCCAAGAACGAAAGTAAGAATTCAATTAGGAAAGAAATTCAGGTCTTGCTTATTAAGGGAATATCAATATATTGCTGTTATAAGACCACATTCTTTAGTCTTTACTATAGATGACTTGGATAAATGATTTCATGGATCTGAATAGCTTGTCTTTGATTCTGGTGTTGACATGATAACTCTGTCAAGTGTTAATCAATTTTTGCCAAGCCCATTGTGGTGTTACACATGGTGGTTGATTTCTTTTTTACTATAGTTTCCTTTGCATGTGCATAAACTTATTCCTGTTTCAAAGGCTTTGCGTTTAGATGATTTTCTCGTTAACTTGTCTACAACGTTGAGCAAGACAAAAGTTGGAATTGCTTTAATTTCTGCTATATAAATGTTTTTTGTTTATTAGTTAATCTTACAAAATCAACACCCTTTAGTTATAATCTGAATGAGTTTTTGGTTGCAGATTGGAGGTATTGAAACTCCTGAGAACATGCCTCATTGTATCAATAATTGTTATGATCTTGAAGGATTTTGGAAAAGTTGGCATGCATCTTACAATAGATGGCTTGTAAGGTATTAAATGTAGACTCACATAGTTGTGAATGTAATGTGAGCACGAGTTCAAAGTTTAGATAATAATGTGGTTATCATTTGGTGGCGTGCACATTTTCACTTTTCGATCCTCTTAGGTATTTGTACATTCCACTTGGGGGATCTCAAAGGAAATTACTTAATGTTTGGCCGATATTTACATTCGTGGCCATATGGCATGACTTGGAGTGGTATGTTTTGGAAAATTATTATTTGACTACTATGGTACATATTCTTTTACTTTACATTCACAAAGATATAGCTTTAAGACATGACTTATTGCAATTTAGCTATGTGCATTGTAAAGATTCTTATATTCTCTGACCATTGTTTGAGGACTTTTATTGTAGGAAGCTATTGTCTTGGGCTTGGGTGACTTGTGTCTTTTGGATGCCAGAATTATTATTCAAGTCAATCATGCGCACACCTCATGTGAGAATAATTGATTTACCTAATTTCGTTACCATTTTATGTGCCTATTTCTCTGTTTTTGTTTTAGTATTACGTTGGCTCCATAACACAATCAATTATATTTTCCTTTAGTATTTGTCAAAGCTATGAAATATATCTTCATTAATATTGTCATTTGGGTTAAAACTATACCATTATTAAAGCATTTTACAAAACAAATTCACTATTTATGGTTATAATTTGGATACCCCGTTGATGTCAACATCTCATACATAACTTCACCCCATTTAACACCATAGTTTTATATAAGATTTTTTAGTTTCAATTTCATGACTTAAAGATCAGTGGCTTGTTGCCAGGTTTCATAAATCAATGTTTGTAAATGCAGTGTATATGTGGAAGATACATTTTCAAAACGCTAAATAAATTTCCATAAAATTTAACACATGGCTTACTTCCACTAAGGATGTGAAATGCATTGTTTTCCTGCCCTTCAATTTTAAACGGTTTCCTGCTCAAATACCCTAAACTTCATATTGAGAGGTCTTCTCATTTGGATGTTTTCATCACTAAAGATGTAATCTTTGTTGTTTTCTTGCCCTCCAATTTCAATGTGGCTCACTAGCTATAAGTGCACATGCTAAGGTCACCTTTCTGGTCAAACTTGATATTGAAGGGTCTTCTCCTTTGGATGTTTAATCAATGTCCCTAATCTCACTAAGATGGATAAATATAAGCACCCATAAATATATTATTCATCAGAGCTACATAACAAGTACTAATTCATCTTCACCATCCCAATGAGCTCACTAGTACCCTAGTCTACATGTGATTTTTCCCATGATAATTTTGCTTGGAGATTATAAATTTGTTTTGAGAGATAGTTGCACTTAATTTTTGAAACCTCAATCCAAAATCTAAAGGACATTTTATGTTTGCCAACCCCATCAAATATGACTTTTAAGGTAGAGTCCATCGTGTGTTCTAGAATGTTTGGTCCATTACATACTTTATTGCAATATGAGGATCATTAATGCTCAGCCCCATCAATGCCTGGAGATAAATTTATTCGAAGTAATAATTCCAGTTCATCACATCCCATTTCAAATTGATTTGGATTGCAAGATAAATCTTCGGGATAATATCATAATACTCTAGTTGTGGTACTTTAGATGTGTTCTATATGTGGAAGCAATGCCACCAATAAAACATGGATTATAAACATTGATTAGATGGGAACATATTAGAATTGGAACTTAGAAACTAATTGACTTGTCTGTTCTTTGCATGCATACTCTGCAGGGAGATGGATGGCTGTCTATTTTCCACTAGCTACTTCTATGTTATAACCATGCAGTGATATCTAATAGTTTTTATGTGCACATATGTTATAAATTTGTGAAGGCTAAAGAACTGTTATGGATGTTGCAACCATTATGCTTCCATGACTCTTCACCTTCTCATGGTTAAGCTTAACATCTTCACATGTAATAGTTGAATCAAGCTCACATGGCAGGTAACAACATTATTAATGCTTGCCAATACATGTGAATGTACCTTAGCAATTTGGTTTGGAGGTGTTTGGGAAGGACAGTGCCTTGTGTGTTACAACATGAATTTGTGGGTGATGCGGCACCAAATAATTTTAAACATTCTCTTCAGGTTCATGATATATCCAAGATCATTAATCCATCACCACCACATGTTGCACATGCATTTGAAGTGGTGCAAGACACTTTGCACAAATCAAACATGGTGCCATCAAAGTTGCATAGCAGCATAACTGTGCTTTTGTTATAATCACTTTACAATTTTTGTATAGTCCATGTGGTATAAATCCACACACCCAAACAGAGGCATTGAAACCAAAGATCCTAGACTCGAACTCGGCTCGGACTCGGCAAGGCCGACTCGACTCGTGACTCGGCTATGACTCGGCGACAACTCGGCTATGACTCGGCAAAATAAAAAACCCTTGAAATTTATAGATTTTTAACGATTTAAAACTTGTTTCTTGCACCCATTATTGAATAAAGCTTAAAGACACTATAACATCATCAAATAGAAGCTAATTTGATCACATACATAAACATACATCCATCACATGCGTAGAAATGTAAATTGTAGCTGAAGGAAATAGAAAACATAGATATATAGAGTTATAAATGTTGTCAAATGTATATAAAATCCATGACATCAAATGTTCCCAAACATATATATAACTATAAACAAAAACAAGTCTATGGTTCAGGCTCTAGCTCATCCTTAGCCTCAGAGTAGTCTGTCTGCCTCCTACAAATGCGTCTAAGGTAGGTCCTGGATGATTGAGAAGCCATAGTCTCCGCCTGTGAGGTGCTTGTGCCGGATCGTGCTCTATCCTCCTCCTCTGCCATAGCCACAGCCTCAGCCTCAGCCTCTTTGTCTGCCTGGTCAACCCACTCACGGTCCTCCTTAGTGAAGATGGGATCAGTAGACTCAGTGATCCACTCAGACTCTGGATCGATCTCCGCTAAAGTGATCGGAGAGGAGTCAGTGTCCAAAATCTGTCTGGTCCTAAGACGGAGGTTGTAATGAACAAAAACAAGATCATTCAACCTCTCCACAGACAATCTATTATGCCTCTTTGAGTGGATGTGCTCGAACATGGACCAATTACGCTCACATCCAGAAGCGCTGCATGGCTGACTCAAAATACGAATGGCAATTTTTTGAAGGTTTGGGGTTGAGGGCCCAAACATTTGCCACCATCTATCTGAAATAACGAAAAAGAAAAAAAAATCAAACTCATTTCCAACTTTAAGGCTAGATTATAAAATCAAAAATTAAAATGCATAAGCCATAAACTTAAGAATCTTAAGTTTACATATATTTCTACCTGGCTGCAATTGTGTTCGAGCCTCTATGCACATGCTGCTTGCGAAGATTGCCCCTTCTCGATTATTATATTTATCCAGCTGGAGCGTTGTACTTGAGGCTGTGCCATCAGTACACAACTTCTGAACCACTGTATACAGGCCACTAAGAACCTCCTCATCCGCCTTGAAGTCATCACGGAATCGAAATGCCGGATTGAGGTAATAGGCTGCTGCATGGATGGGCCTGTGAAGCTGGTTCTGCCGTCTCCTATCAATAATCTCCCAAATGGGGCCATACTTATCCTCATCTCCTGCATATATGGACCTAATGGCCTCCTTGGCCCTATCCATACCCTCATATATATAGCCCATAGAGAGCTTCTCCCCATCAACAACTCGTATGAGAACTACGAGGGGCTCAGTGACCTACACATAATGTTAAACAAAAACAATTAAGTCACAAATTAAATTTTAAAAAAAGAAAAATTGCAAAGTTAAATTGTTAATAAATTAAAATTAAATTACTAAATAGTAGATACTAAATGTTAAATTGTAATAAATTTACTTGCATGGTTTCTCCACAGGGGGTCCAAAAACCTGGCTCATCAAAAATGCAATTTACCACATCTATCCCTGCAGTGGTCGTAGCATAGGATGAGGAAGTCCACTCCTCACCAACAAACATATGCCTCAAAGCTGCCTTTGATTTTATCAAGGATTTCAGTGTGAGGAAGTTTGAGGCAAACCTCGTGATACCAGGACGAGCCAACTCCTTTTGCCCCGTGTATTGCCTCATAATGCTAAGGACCAATGCATGATTGTAGATAAACTTGCTAATATTTTTGGCCCTTTCAACTATTGATTTCACCCATTCAAGTTTACCAATATCCTCCAACATGAGGTCAAGGCAATGGGTCGCACAAGGAGACCAAAAAATTTTCGGGTGGCTCTCCATCAAAAGTTTACCTGCAGCAATTTTAAGTTAATTAGAAATTTTGATGTGTTAAGAAAATTTTAAATAATCATAGATGCCTCTCCATCAAGACTTGAAAAGTTCAAAATTTACCTGCAGCAACATAACTTGCTGCATTATCTGTCACCACCTGCACCACATTTTCTTCCCCCACCTCTTGTATGACTTCCTCAATAGCCTCACATAAGTATGTGGCATTTTTCACATGTGAGGAAGCATCAATAGACTTCAAGAACATGGTGGATCCTGAAAATATAGTTTCAAACTTTCAACAAATCAAAATTTAATTTATTCAATGCATTTAGGGAAGTACAAATTTGAATGAATCATGATCAATCACCTCCGCAGGAAACAAGAAAATTTAGGAGTGTTCTATTCCTACTATCCGTCCAACCATCTGTCATGATGATGCAACCCTTTTGGCTCCAAGACTATCAGTGGTCCTCTAGCTCAACTTTCATATCCTCAACCATTTGTAACAAGAGGGGGCCACTTCACTCAGCATCGGTAGGGGCTTTAAACCCCGCACCACAAATGGTTATGGAATCTACCATGCCTTGCCAATAAGGAGACCTGTCACAAATAGATTATGATTAGACAAAGTAGAGTTCAACTTCAAACTATAAATTTACTTTTAAACTTAAAGCAATCAAATAAAAAAGAATTACCTAGCTGCAATAAATGGAATGTTGCAAAAGTACCAAAACTTGCAAATTTGTTTTCTTGCAGCATCATGAACCTCCTTGTTCCAACCCATGCTCTCAAGCGAGGGTTGTGCCCCAGGAGTACTACACGGCACAAAATAACTATCCAACCTGGAATTCCGAACTCTAGGGCCAAAGGTAATAGTGCCACTAGGAGGAGTAGAAGTAGAAGCACTAGCACTAGCAGAAGCACTAGCACTAGTAGAAGCACTAGGGTGAAAGGGAGGCATGGAAGAACTCTCTCCAACACAGCCTACAGATGTGGGTGCATGGGAGCCAATAGCACTTAACTCTTCCAATTGCCTCTTCTTAGTTAACTTTTCTTGTTCATGTGTTTGAAATTGGACATAACAGAAACGTTTTGCCTCAGGAGTTTGTAATTTGCATACCTCAATATCATGGCCAGGTATGCCGGCAATATGGTATTTAAATCTATTGATGCCACCAAAATTAATTTCTTTACAAAAAAAACATTTTGTTTGAATTTTTTGTCTGCCAATAAAGTCTTCAGTATATTTCCAAGCCTCATCCTTTTTAGGCATTGTGAAAAATGAATGTTTTTTAAACGTGAAGGCTGCTGCAATAAGAAAATTTAATAAAGTTATAAACTAATAAAAAAAATCAGCAAACCCTACTTTAAAAAAAATAAAAATTGTAAATACATGTTTACAATTTTTTTCTAAAAAAATGTAGGGTTTGCACTTTGCTATTATTCTACTTCTCTCATTGAAATTAAGCTAAAAAATTAAAAACATTCAAGATTTGGAAAGTTAACTATTAAACTAAAAAAAAAATAACAAACAAATGAAAAAAATCCATTAACATACCTAAAAAAACCAGCAAAATCTACCGTACCTCTTTCAAATGAGTTGAGAAGTCTTGCTTTGGACTCCTTGATGCTCTAAATGCAAGCCTATGGCCTCCCCAATGTGATTTGTGGTCTCCTTGATGCTCTTCTTCCTTGCTGGTTGCAAACCTATGGCCTCTTGTTTTCCTTCCTCTCTCTCTCACTTTTCCTCTCTTCTTCTCACAACTAACAATTAGAAGACCTTTTAGGGTTATATGGAAGAGAAAGTTAAAAAAAAAACAAATGAAAAAGCTTTTATTTTTTTTGTTTTTTAAAATTGAAATTGCCCATTCGCGTGGCCGAGTCCTGGAGCTCGGACTTGGCGAGTTTTGGCAAAACTCACCAAGTCCGAGCCGCGAGTCAGCAAAACTCGCCGAGCTTGGCTCGACTCGCTAACTCGGCGAGCTTGGCTCGACTCGCTAACTCGGCGAACTCGCCTGACTCGCGGCGAGTCTGGGAGGAGTCAGGCGAGTTTTGGGCAAAACTTGCCGAGTCCGAGCCGCGAGTCGGCAAAACTCGCTGAGCTTGGCTCGACTCGCCAACTCGGCGAACTCGCCTGACTCGCAGCGAGTCTGGGAACTCTGATTGAAACACTATTTAATAAAGACTATAAAACATAATTACGAATATTAAAAATATTCTAACAAATAATTTTTTAATTTCAAATATAATCTATTGATTACTTTTGGAAGTCCTAATGATATTTATGGATGCCTTTTGTAATTCAAACTGAAATCTAACTCAGTACCTTTTGTAATTCTAAGTACTATTTGTGTAATGATTTCATCAATTTCAAAGAATATAACTGTTTCTATGAAGTTGCTAGCTCTATGATCTTGCTTGCTTCAAATGATTAGTTTAGACATTGAGGAGTAATGAGGTGATTAGTGAGAACCAGTCTGTCCTTTAATATGAATGCAGATTCATTGGTTTGGTGCCATTCAACTTCTCTGAAGAATGATTGTGCTGCTTTGAGTTCTTGGAATGAGAAAGAGAGAAATTATATTAATATCCATGGGTGACCAAAAGTAGGTCAGTGAGACTTGAGAGTAAATTAGTATACAATAGAAAGATCTAAGAAGAGAAAATCCTAGAGAGCCCCAAAGAGGAAGAAACCCCAAAAAGGTTCAATAAAGCTGTAGACCACCAACACATTGTCAATAAATCAATACAAATAGTCAAGTATGCAGAACAGGATCCTCATAGAGAAAAAGCTGAGAACTAGAGAGATAGGGGACACGTCTCATCGAATATCTTTGTCTAGGCCTAAAATGGAGGAGTCATTGGTGTCTTAATTGATCACTGTAAATGGACCAATAGGAAATATGATAGTGCTCATTGGGGAGTGTCTAAGACTAGAAGGCCAAGCTGGGAGATTCTAAGAGAAAGCAAGCCACTTCCTCAAGAATCAACTAACATCCAAGGCTGATGTAACTCCTGTAGTAATTAAGAAACTCATAATATGTGTTTGCCCCTATGCTTGGGGGAGAAGGGGGTAGTTGGAGAGGACTATATCCATGTTGTTGTGAAGGAACCAGGCTATGTTGTTGGAAAGAAGAAAACCATGTTGCCAAGGGGCAATGTTGTGGGGCATTTGAGTAGAAGTGATAAGTTGTGAAAAGCGTCATCTCACAATTCTATCCACATCCATGTATGAAGTGGTAGTCCAATGGCTGTTTAGAACTTCAGAGTTGTTGGTCACCTAGATGGGCATGGAAGGAGGTGATCAACCTGGGGGCCTGAGGATGGCCTCCCAAAGGTAATCAGCCATATGCCATTGGTTCTAAAGAAAGTAGAGAGAGTGTTGCTTGAGTCCTTGTAGGGTTAGTAGTATCTCTCTTGGACCTCATAGTAAATGGGGCCACTAGAGATGAAGTGTTCCCTTAGTTCATTGGAAAAGTTGTTTTTCTGCATAGCTTTCTATCTCTTTATTTATGCAAAAATCAACCACTTAGTTAGAGCTTGAACCTTTATAAGGGGTTGCCTTGATAAATTTACATGAGGTGAGACCTTGCATTGAATTCATTTGGAGGGCCCCAAACTAACACGAATTTCTACTCCTATGACATTGTCCATGTTGAAATAATTTCTGTAGTTGGGCACTGAATTGGAAAGAAATAAATAATCAATTAGAAGGAGAGAATACCTCTATTGGAGGGAAAGCATGAATCTTATCAAATTAAGCCTTTTGACTATTTATTAAATCCTTTCAGTGAGTCATTACTTTGTTTTCACATGTTAAAATACTTTTGTGTATGTTTTAATAGTGTGTGAGGCACTGAATTTAGTGTTATTTTATTTCCTTAGGGTGTAGTCATCCAAAATTTCCTTGTACATCTCATTATTTAACATTGACTTGATACTAGCATTCAACTATACTTTTCATGATTTCACGTAGATCTGTTACCTCTGTTGCTTGGAGCCTAACCAAAGGAATATTCTGTTTGTTGATTCCTTCCAATTTAAAGTATTCTTGTACCTTCTTATATCACTTATTGGTCCATCTAATCATTGCAAAAAATGGTAGTATTTAAATATATTATGTAATTAATAATTATAGACTAAAAACCTTTTGGAATAGAGAGGAAATCAAATGGGCAAGCTCAATTGTAATCTCACAACTTAAGCATATCAAAATTGCCAAATCTAGCCAGTAGGATCAGATAACTATATTCTAGTTAATGATACTAAATCAATACTGGTAGGCCATAGGTGTAATGAGGAATCATATAATGTACAGTAAGTACTTGGAAGTTATAAGGCATTTCCAAGCTCAGTATATATGTTCCAATAAAATGGAAATTTAGGTGCCCTGCAAATGTAAATTGGGAGATGCAACAAAACAATATTCAACCACAGTGATCATCAGTCTCTTTCCTCCTAGTTAACCCTTCCAGTGTTTCTCAGATCCCTACTAACAATTTATCTGAGAGAGTGAAATATTTAGGGATTAGTGTGTAATTTTGTGTGGATATATGCTGCAGGTAATATATACCTTTGTTGTTATGAATCTTTGAAATTCTTTTTATTGTATTGCATCTCTTATTTTTATTTTCATTAATAATTTTTACTGTGGATAATCTTTTGATTGCAGAGTAAAATATGCATCCTTACAAATATCTGTCATCTCTTTAATAGTTTGAGCTTGTGTAATTTCCCAGGTACAAAATTTGCTAAACAAGCTCCTTGTTCGTGAATTGAGTGCAGTTGGTGGTGCTATTACCATATCTTGCCTTATGGTGGGTACTTTACCTGCTTACATATTTTAAAATTGTCTCTTATATTTCAACATAACCATGTCTATTATTTTCCCTTGATTCATTAGGTTGTGCATATTACAGAAAGGGTAGTCTTGATGAACATAAAGATTCTCTAAGTTACAGTAGGGTTTACCTTAGTATTAGTTTTGGTAATGTCTTAGGAAGTTTTGGTTAATAAATTTGTGTGATTATGGCTGGGGATAGTTTGTCATATTAGTTTTTATGTATGTTTGTGTTGAGGGAGGCGCACATCCATAATGCAGACCTTGGGTCATGTGGTCTATCACCTATAATGCCTAAGAAATCCCACTTGAAGTATTAATGTTATTTAGATACTTTCTAATGTCATGATTATTATGCATGAGTTATTGGCCATTGGATAAAAGTTGAGTATTTACCTTATCAACTTACCCTCACATTATAAACTATCCTTTTACGTGCAATTAGATGAATTTTACATTTTTGGAGTTCTCATATTTTTATTACCACTTTCTCTTTTTTGCCCAAGTTATGAAGCCTCCACTATTGATCCAAGAGAATTTGACCCTATTGGAAGATTTTAAAATTAATCTTTATGTGTCCTCTGCTTATGTGTTGGAGTTGAGGGTTTACGGTTTTTACAAAGGATTTTAGAGCTGTTAAGGTTTGCCATTTGTTTACCCGTTCAATATTATATTCTGCAGTTGACTTATATCTATCGGTGACCTGGTTTTAAGTTGTCATCAAAAGGGTCCTTTGTTGTTCGTTCACTGGCCCCCTGCACTAGGAGTTGCCTCTTGAGGCTGTCACTGTTTTTTTTATTATGCGCCTAAGTATCAGAATGTCCCTGTGTTTTTGCCTTGTAAAAATTCCCTAGGAAGGTCCCCATGCACAGTCACTTTACCCTCGGCTAATCTCCACGTGCTAACATGGTTTACCTAAAAATGCTCGCTTTAGTCTCATAGTTGTGCGAGATAAGCATGTCAAAGGGAATACAGAGAAAATGTTTATCCCGCAGGCCTTTTAGTGAAAGGTCTCGACCACGTGGGATAAGGATTCACAAAGCTCAAAGAACAAGCCTTACCCTGTGACACTTTTGAGGCCATGATGAAGCACCGCGGGATAAGGAGACAAAGATAACAAAGGGATCTTTATCCTGCAACCATTTCATATGAGCAAAGAGCTCGCGCAGGATAACGAATGTTCGCAGATATGATAGCAGTTATCGCTATATAGTGTGACCATGCGGGATAAGAAAATGAAAAGAAGTAGAGAAAAGGGTCTTATCCCGCGATGGTTTTTAGATGCCTTGATGGGTTTGCGGGACAGGAAACAACTCAAAGTCATAAGGTAAAGTTATCCTGCAATGTTTATGGGTTGATGCAAAGGTGTTGCGGGATAAGAGGTAACAAGGTAGATACAAAGGACCTTTCCCACAAGGGATTTCTTTTACTTAAGTGATGGTCGTGGGATAAGGATTTCAAGGCGAGATCGGTAGGCTCTCTTATCTTGCGCATTCCCGCGGGGATAAGAGATAGATCACGGGATAAGAGATGAAAAGCTTAAGAGGCTTATCCTGCGTGATGCAAAATTGTCAGAGAAGGGCTATTTTCATTCTTTTGATGAATGGGAAGATTTGATAAGAAATGCTCAATCTGCTGAAGCAGAGAAACACAGGAAGAAATGGGAGCTCATGAAGAGGCTTGAGCAAGAGAGGAAACAAGAGGATCCCAATTTTGAAGGTTTCTACAGGGAGTTCCAAACTGATTTTGCCAGGATGTCTTTCATGATTAGAAAGGCAGATGATATAATAAAAATGGAAATGGAAAGAAGGGATGCCAAGGACAAAGGGGTTAAAATTGAGACGAGGCCTATAGACCCTACCCCTATAGTATACAAGATGAAGGGGCATACAGTGACAGTTGAGAAGACATCTCCTAGCACTTCTGGGCAGGCAAATGAACAGGTCAGGAGAGTTGAGAAGGGAAAGGCAAAAATGTTTGATTTTGTAGATGTTCAGGTGGATTTTGATACAAGTGTGCCACCCACTTGTCCCCCTCGAGAAACATTCCATGAAGATGAGGATGCTGAGGTCTTGAGTGACTCAGATAGAGCCATTATCCCGAGTACAATCCCTGTTGAAGAGGTAGATGATGAAAGGATCATTGCCTCAATTTTTTTTTGTAGCAGATGACAGTTTTGTGAACTCTCCCGAGTTCAAATCTTTTTGGCTTAGGGAAAAATTGAAGGACCTATCTGATGAGGAGATTAGAAATTTTGATTGGAATAGCTTCAAATGCACCCTTGAGGAAGGCAAGGAGATGATTGGAAATAGTGTCATGCTTCTTGTCCCGGGCTAGGACTTTGAGAAAATCTATTTGTTGGATCAAATTATGCAGCAGAAGGACCCAAATTTTGCAAAAGAGTTTGATGATCGTGGGTCTGGGGTGATTATAGGCCTAAAGGCCTTTGCTCTATGGTCAAGGGCCCCAAATGTGCAGAAGCCTCTAGTTCTACAAGGAGGACAACAAAGGACAGGGGATGCAGTAATTAGGACCCTTGAAGACACCATTGCATCAGAGGCCATGGCAATCACCTCACATGTAGTCCAGTTTGCTCAATTAGCAGTGAATGACCTTGAGCAAAAGCAGTTAAGATTAAAAGACATGCATGCAACTCTCAATGCAAATTACAACAAGTTATTCATTGAAAATTGCGCATTGAAGGAGCAAATAAAGAGGGTGACTGCAGATTCTTCAGGAGGAATTAGGCCTGAAGAATTAGAAATAATGAATAAAGAATTATAGAGAGTTAAGGATGAAGCTGAAAATAATTATTTTGAAATCAGGAGAGATTCAATTTTGAGGATTTCAAATAAGATTATTGATAAATTGGATGAAGTTCATACTTCATATTCTTTGACGTCTCAGCTCCTAAGTCAGCTGGATGAAATTATTTCATTCTTTTAGCCAATAAGATTCACTTGGCTACCAAAGGGTCAACACTTGAAAGAGGTCATGCTAGCAGTAAAAAATGTGGCCCAACCACCCCAAATTGTTGGTGTCACTTGGAAAAATTATAATTTACTGACTAAGGAGTTGTCCAACATAGACGAAGAAAAGAAATCAGTGTTGGCAATGATCAACTCTTTCCAGGGGCTTAAAAAGTGGCACGTCCCCACAATTTTGACAGATGATGGACAGATCAAGAGCCTAGAAGAATGGAGGCAAGGCTTCCAAGATGCAATTAGTGCAGTTTTGATATCTTTGGCCATTGATCCAAACCAAGGGGATACCTCTTTTAATATTATTGATAAGATCATGGAGGTAGATCAGATGTACCATAGATTTGCCTTGGGAGCTGTAGTTGTACCTGCCCATAAAACAAAGGAGGCAATAAGCAAATTGCAAGGATTGAGGGATTTTTCTTGGCCGACCGATTAAATAGAAGCATTGCATAAAAGGTACTGCTCCTTGGTAGAGGAGTAGCTTGAGGAAGAAGACTAGCCACAATTTTTCTTTTTTTGCAAGTTGCTAATTTTGAGGCGGATTGACAAAAACTTTCAATCATCAAGGACTCTTCTCCAGGTAACATACTGCCAAGTGCCAAGATGTACTTCAGAACCTGACTGAAGCATGTGTTAAGGTACCAACGAAGAGGCAGATTTTGCGGACCTGCAGTCCAAAGCTTCCAAGATGGTGAGTTCCCAGCTGCCTGCACTTATTGAAGCTAGGAAGATTGCACGCATGTTGACAAGGACAAGAATGGGCCTTATGGAAAATTGTAATGACTTGTACTTTTGACGTGTGTCTTCTTGGCCTGAAGCTTGTTTTGCTCCCCTGTGTTAGAAAAGGGAATTCGGGGCCAAGAAGAAGGATTTTGAAAATTTTGTTTTAGTATGTATTAGGATAGCTCTGAAGCAATATATTGACAAATAGTTTCTTATAGATTTTTAGCACAACAATTTATCATGGATATATCATTTTATACTGAAAATCGATAAAGAGTATTCATTTTCTTGCTCAAATCTGTTGCATGGTGTTGTATGAACTGTTTTGTTAATAACATGTTCAATTTGTCTTCTCTAAATGAGAATGTGTATGTCTTGATAGGTTTCATTTCAAATAAATGAATTAAATTCTGTCTTTAATACTGTAACATTTGTGTGAGAGGTTTTGTGAGGAAGTTAATGAATATATTCTCAGTCTGAGCATTTTAAGCAAGTCTTGAGTGTTTAGTATTGGATTCTAATGCTGATATCGTGATATTGTTTGTCTTTAGACCTTTTATTTGACTCTGTATCTCCCTCGAACAAGCATTGGTCATACTTTTCTAGGTTTTACGTTCATTTCAACATTCTTATTTCACCTATTTTATTTCATTTTCCAGTTCTTCTGCATTAGGAGTAGAATAGATTAGAATCAGTTTTCAATGCAAGCAAAGTAGTACAAACTAAGGTTCAAGCCAAAATTCATAGTATATCTTACTTTCCTTGGTATATTTTTATTGAAAGCATCTGCTAAGCACTGCAATGTCTGTCCATGTAAAGTTGAAATGCTGTGAAACATTACAATAGGGATACCCACCTAGGTCCTCCAGAGCCTAAAGAGTAGAAGATTGCAGCCTTTGTGCTGAATCTTGTTCGTTGGCCAAAACCAATCCTAAGTCTGTTGATGAGTTAGTGGCAATTCTTCTCGGATCTAGGACTTGATTTGGGAACCAACAGATCCATCAGTTGACTCATGTGGCAACAATGGTATTGTTGGTGTTTTCAATTGATTGCCTGATTATCTCTATTCAATAGCTATCTTTAGTCCTTGAGACTTTCATATCTGTGGCCAATGAATAGGAGACAAAACTTTGTTCTTCTCTACACTTTAGGTTCTGCTAGACCTAGGGGGTTAACTCTTATGGCAATATCTAAAATACGAGGCCTTATATCTTGAGATATTGATCAAAGCAAAACGTTCTCACAATTTTTAGTAAGGTCTGAATGACTTTTTATCAGATTAGCTAGATCCTTAACAACCTATTCACTTAAGCACCTTGAGAGAATGGAACAACTTGAACACATTAAAAGAAACTAAAATCTTGTTTTTGCAGTTTAGGGTTTTGAGAGTCCAGGTTTTGGACCAGAAATATTCTCAGTTCGTGCCTATCCAGGGCTATAAAGTCAAACTATCATATGCAAGTGCCTTTTTCTGACAACAAAATTTCTTATTTAGAGGACTTTTAAAGATATCATTGCCTAACAATGATATGTCCAAGGAGTATAAGCTGCAATTCTACTTATTGATCCCTCAACATATCACATATTCCCCCATATCTTATTTATAGCATAATTAATCCATTACTTGAACAGAAGCAGTAAACAAGATACACCATATAGCAAATTTCTACTAATAAGCTTAGAAACCCTTGATTTCTTTACTTAAAAGGAAAATGCATACATTCAAGGAGACAATTGCAGAGAACACACAATTAAAATGTATTTCATATTAGCTTCAATTTGAATAGAAAATTGTCATGCAAAGTGTTCCACTTACATGCAAAATTTGTTCCGCAACAATGAACAATGCTTCTCTTTATTGAATATCTCCAAAAAAATCGCAAAACTTTCAACTAGATCTGATCTGACTATCTTTCTAATAGAACTGGTAATCCTATTACAACTTTACAAGTTCCTTTTTATAGAAAAGGCAAAACATGTTGGCCTTGGACCTAATAACAACAACTTACAATATTTGTCTTTTCTATTACAAACTAGAATTAGGAACTTGTGCCCATTGCAATATTTGATTTTGCATTTCAAAACAAATCAAGGATCACATGTTTGCCAATGAAGAACTCAATCCTGATGCTTGATCCACTTGCATGAGCCAAAAAAGTTGCACCACTCCAAAATTGTCAAGATTAGGTCATCTATTGAGCTAGATTTGATTTCATGAAATCTGATGACCGATTAATATGCAAATATGCTCAATCTTTGTATTCTTCTGCCCATGCCACATGTCCTTTCAGATGGCCATTGGAATTCCTGAATTTTGTTGATTTTATCATTATGACTAGCATATTTTGCATCCAAAATTGCCCTTGTTTCCCTACTAAAACTATCACAAATCATCTCTAGGGCATACATTTCATCCAGTGTTCTATTTAGCAATCTCAAATTCAATTCATTGTCCATACAAATAGAGGTTACTATGCTAGGGCCTATGCTATTGAACTCTGCTTTCCATTGCTCTAGAGTTTTTGCATGACCCTTCTCATCCTTGATGTTAGGCATCAACTTCTTCTCCACTAAGTCAGTCAACTTGAGCTTCTCCTTTAATTGCTTGTCAAGCTTCAACATATAGGCTACTACTTCCTCTTGAACCTCCATAATCTCAGTGGTCTCTTTTATGTTTATAGGTCTATCAGGATAAAACCTTGACACTTTGGCAATTTGCCTTCTTGTTGGGGTTCTTGGTGTCCATCTATTTTTGATTTACTTGATATTTTCAGAATCTAAATAATGTTTGGCTAAGGCATAATTTTGATCTGCATAGGCTTTGTATGTTTCATCTACCTTGCCATTTATTTTGGATAACCTATGGTTAACCAAATTTGTGACGACCTTGCTTATGATTTGTATCTTATTCTCCCTAATTCCTTGAATCTGCTCCTTCATCTCTTTAATCTTAGAGAGAAAAGTTTCTCTGTCTGATGGAAATATTTCTACTAGGCGTGAAGGGCTTGCATTAATGGGCTAAGGTGCACTAGATGATTTCAATTCTATGTCCTCACGTTCCCTAATCTTTACCGAGGCCTGTATATACCTCTGCTGCAAGTCATCATGATCAGCCTACAACTTCTTTATTGTGGCCTCACTAAGGAGAGCAGTGTTTACAACCGGGGATGCTTCTTGTGGGGCAGGAGTTTTAGACACTCTTTTTATTATCACATCACTTGTAAGCTCCTCAACACTATTAACAACATTGGGCTTATTTGTATTTGGAGCTAGGGTTCGAATTGCCAATGTCGCAAAACTAGGGCTAAACCCTTAACCAAAAAAGGCCTTCTTAGTTTGTTCCTTTGTACTATACACCTATTTATTTTGTTTCCTTATAGTATCAAAGGCCAAGGTAGTTGTTATGTCCCAATTTGGCAAAAATAACATTCCACTTTCTTTTACCATCTGCCTACCTTGTTTAGGAGTGATGTTATCAATCTTGAAATCAATTTTAGGAAAAAATTGCTTTGCCACCTCCTACCATTGGGAAGTGTTGATGTGTTTTTTAGGACTACGCCGAATACAGAATAAAGTTTAACAACGGTCACTCTGTTCTCTCTTGATCAAAGTTATACCGTATGCTAAGATTGCAAGAAAGTTCAAACGGCTAACTCCAAGGTTCCTTTAATCCTGGACGTGACTCAGTTGGTTGATGAGTTTGCTGTTAACCCAAGGGGCCTTACGCATTCACTTGAAGAGGATAACAAATTTATGCAACTTCAAGGATTTGATATGAATGATTTAGCTTTGAAAACAATGTTTTTGTGGGATTTTTTGGATTTGAAGTATGCTGAAAGTAAATGGGAAAGGGTTTAGAAAACTATGCTAAGACTAATCTAATCCTATGAACACGGAGACGGGATTACGTATGCAAAATCCAACCACGCTTCGCTATGTTAGCAGAGCACAACTACACGAAGGCGGTGCAATCTTCAGAGGGTGTGTAAAGGTTTTTCAATATCACCAATGGAAACCATTAAATCGAACAATCTCCACTGATAATCGAAGTTAAGCATACACATATAATGGAGGCTCAGGCTAACTTTGCACATTTTTCAACAATCAGCTGCACACCAAAAGTATGAGCACAGACTTTGCAACAAGCAACCCTATCAAATCCAATTCATCTAACAACATGAAAGGAAATTTAATCTATACGAAGAGAGTGAGACCATGCGAGGTTCAAAACAACACAAGAACACACCAACAATAGAACAATGTACTAAGTGTTTGCTTCAAAAACTCTTAGCAACAATCTCTCCTCTTTCACAAATGAAGGGGGTCACCCCTTTATATAGGATTCTGGCCTTGGCTGCATGCAAAGAAACGGGACTCGGACTCGGCTCGGACTCGGCAAGGCCGACTCGGACTCGGACTCGGGACTTGGCGTCAAACTCGGTTGGACTCGAGAAAGTGAAAAACTCAAGAAATTTAGAGATTTTTAAAGATTTAAAACTTGTTTCAGACACCCTTTATTGAATACACCTTAAAGACACAAAAACATCATCAAACTTGGCTCATTTGATTACATACACAAGTATACATCAATCACATAAGCATAAACGCAAATTGTAGCTGAAGAAAATAACAAACATAGATATATAAATATTGTCAAATGTATACAATATTACAAAACTCATGGAATAAAAAATCCATGTCATCATATGATCATCATCAAATGTTTCATACAAATACCAAAGGTAAATAGTAAATACTAAATACAACTACAAGTGTACAAGCCTATGGCTTAGAGGGCTGTGCACCCTCTCGCCCTAGCCCCCTGCGAAGGCGTTTAAAGTAGGTTTTGGATGATTCAGCAGCCATAGTCGCTCCCTGTGACACCATGCCATGCTCACCAACATCAGGAACAACTGTGTCATGCTCGCCAACATTAGGAACAACTGTGTCACTCTGAGTCTCAGTATTTCTTGTCTCTGCTCGTGCTCTCTGCTCCTCCTCTGCCATGGCTACAGTCTCAGCCTCTATATCTACCTGGTCAATCCAATCAATGTCATCATCACTAAATACAGCTGTAGGAGTCCCAGGAGCTGTTTGATTCTCATTGGCCCACTCTGCTTCAAGATCAACCTCATCTAGAATGATAGGAGACATGTCAACTACTGCATTCTTTCTCATTCTCAGGCGGAGGTTGTAGTGAACAAAGACGAGATCATTCATCTTCTCCACAGATAATCTATTGCGCCTCTTGGAGTGTATGTGCTCAAATATACTCCAATTGTGCTCACAACCTGATGCATTGCATGGTTGGCTCAAGATGCGAATGGCCAACTTCTGAATATTTGGTGTCTCTGGGCCAAAAAAATTCCACCAATGATCTGAGTTTGATATGAGAAAAATAAATAAAATCAGTTTCACTCATGAACTCATTTAACAAGTTACAATATAGTATTGAATAAAAATAAAATTAAGCCTTACAATTTATTTTTACTTGGCATCATAGTTGTCCTACCGTCTTTGGCGACAGGACGAGAGAAGGTCTCCCCTTGTGCATCTGAGAACATCTGTAGCTCTCGAAAAAGGTCTATCTGAGAAGTACCAGTAGGTCCCATCTTCTCCATGATTGCATATAGCCCATTAAGGACCTCCACATTAGCCTTGAAAGAAGGGATAAAACGGAATGCCGGATTCAGATAATAGGCTGCCGCATGGATGGGCCTATGAAGCTGATGATGCCATCTCCTATCAATGATCTCCCAAATGGGACCATACTTGCTCTCATCTGCTCCATAGACAAATCCGATGGCCTCCTTCGCCCTATCCATGCCCTCATATATATAGCCCATTGCGGGCTTATCTCCATCCGCAACTCGCAACAAAACCACCAAGGGCTTAACAAATTGCAAAATTGAAAATATTGTGTAATTTAGAAAAATGAGCAAATAAGAGAATACATATAATAAGTTATAAAACATGAAGTTAAATTGTAGAATTTATAAAAAAATTACCTTCACTATCTCATCACAAGGGACCCAAAAGCCTTGCTCATCAAAAATGCAGTCTGCCATATCTATCCCAACAATCATACGTCTCAAGGCAGACTTAGACCTGAGCATGGATTGCAATGTGAGGAAGTTTGTGGCAAATCTTGTGATTCTTGGACGAGCTAACTCCTGCTCTGTGTATTGTCTCATAAGAACCAACACCCATGAATGATTATATACAAATTTGTAGACATTTCTTGCCGTTTCTACACATCTCTTGACCCATGGGATTTTTCCAATATCCTCCAACATGAGGTCAATGCAACGAGCAGCACATAGAGTCCAAACTATAGATGGGTGCCTCTCCATCAATAGTCTACTTGCAGCAACATAATTTGTTGCATTGTAAATTGTAATTAATGGAGGTACAAACTACAAGTAGTAATTAATTTGCAAACAAAATTAGTTTGTAATCAAAAGTTTACCCTCAGCAACACAATTTGCTGCATTGTCGGTCACCACCTGTACCACGTTCTCCTCACCCACATCTTCAATCACCTCCTCTATCTGCTCACATAGGTAGGTGGCATTCTTGCAATGGGCAGAGGCATCAATGGACTTGATGAAAAGGGTGCCCCTTGAAATAAAAAAATAAAGCTAGGTCAATGATCATTCAATAAACCATTAGATAAAAAATAAAAAATTAAAGACTATATGAAACTAAAATTAATTAATCACCTGTGGAAGAAACAAGAAATTTAAGGAGAGTTCTATTTGTCCTATCCGTCCAACCATCAATCATGATGGTGTAACCTTTAGTGCTCCATATCTGGCGTTGTTCATCTAAATCCTTTTTCACATCATGCACCATTTGAGACAAAATGGGTCCCCTCAAATCACTCTCACTAGGGGCTTTGAACCCCGCCCCGCATATGGTAATGGCATCAACCATTTGTTGCCAATAAGGAGACCTGTCGCAAAGAAACTCAATGAGATAAGTTAAGTATAAAAATTCAATGAGATAAGTTAAGTATAAAAATTAAAACAATCAAAGTTATCAAACATAAAAGTTAGTAAAACATTCACCTGGCTACAAAGAATGGAATACAGTTGTAGCTCCAAAACCTGCCAACTGCCATTTTAGCAGCATCATGGACCTCCTTGTTCCAACCCATGCCCTCAAGCGACGGTTGGGACCCAAGAGTAGTGCGAGGCACAAAGAAGGAATCCAACCTAGATTTACGAATCCTAGGTCCAATGGTAGCACTCCCACTACAACTACGAGTGCTAGGAGCATGAGAAGTGGTGGTGGCACCGCCACTTATAGAAGCAGAAGCAGAAACGGAAGCACCAACATTAGCAAACTGAGTGGGACGATATGGAGGTAAGGAAGAAGGGTCTCCAACACAACCTAACTGTGTCTATCTTCCTAAAACTGTCTCTCTCCCAATGGCCGCTCGATCCTCCTTTTTTTTTTTTTTTCCTTTCAATCTCCTCAACCATTACATAACAATCACGTACGGCCTCAGGGACTGCTTTTAGGCATGGTTCGACATCATGTCCACGCACACGAGCAATATGGTATTTCAGCCTATATATACCTCCATGGAATATTGTTTTGCAAAACATACATTTTGTTTGCCCCTTTCCTTGCCCTGGAAAATCCTCATGATATTTCCAAGCAGGGTCCTTTCTAATGGCGGGTCTAGAAGCTGAAGTAGACATTTTAGGATAGTTTTGTGAAACTTGAAGTTGAGGCAAATTGAAATAATAAAGTGAAGTTTGCTGCAATAAAACATTACAAATACAAAATAAAATTAATACATATTACGTACATTCAAAAAAAGTAAAGTAGGGTTTGTCGAACCCTACTTTAAAAAAAAAGAAATTTACAAACCCTACATAGTACAACACTACAACTACATACCACATGCTACATACACACATACAAAAGATTTTGAGAGAAGATGTAAAACTTTCAAAATAAATGGATACAAAATGGAATTTTTGCATACAAGAAACAAACTAATCTTCAAAAAAACAACCGTACCTCTTACAACAAGCTTGAAACGAGCTGCAAAGTCTTCCTATCCAACTCTTGATGCACCAAATCGAAACACAATGCAGCTCCAATGTGACAAATTGAAGAAAACTTGAGCTTCCTCCTTGTTGGTTTTTCTTCTATGCACCCTTGTTTTTCTTCCCAACTCACTTACTCTTTCTTTTTTTGCAAGTGAATGAAATGAAAGTCACTTTTAGGGCTAGAAGACAATTAACATAAAAAAACGGACTTCAAAAAACTTTGCAATATATTTTTTTTTGTGTTTTTCATTTGATTTACGCTGGCCGAGTCTGGGGCTCGGGACTCGCCGAGTTTGGCGAGTTTGGGCCAAACTCGCCAACTCGGCGAGTTTGGCAATTTTACTTGCCAGACTCGGACGAGTCCGAGTCTGAGCCCTTGGGACTCGCCAAGCCTGACTCGTACTCGGACTCGCCGAGTATGGGCAAGTCCGGGCGAGTCCCGTTTTTCTGGCTGCATGCAAACCCTAATTAGGGTTTTCCCTAAAAGTTTCTCCACTCAAGATGCAACAAGGTGGGAATCAACATTTAATACCCATTAAGCCCATATACAATTAATTCAAATAAGCCCAAAAATGGCATCCATTCATGCATTAAATGCACCCCATTACATCGAACTTGCCCAAAATACAACAAATATTCCCATGCAAGAAATAAATGCCCATCATTCCCCATGCGATGGCTACATGCATAGAGAATCTATCATAAAACCATTAATAAGACAGTTGCATGCAAAAAGATTCTTCATGCATTCAACATGCATTGACCGGGCCGCCATTTAGTCAAAAATATTCCAGCAGTAAATGTGCCACCACTACTCAGTCAAAAGATTCTCGTCCAAAAATGGATGACCATTATCCTGCTCATTAATTGCATACGCAATGAATTTACTGATGACGACTTCCAACTCTTCGATGGAGACACTTGGCACGCTTTCAATATCAAACTCCATCAAGGTAATTTCCTCCTTGCTCTTGGAAAAGAAGCTTTCCCACTCCATCATTATTTCAGTGTCCTCTTCATTGTACTGGAAAAGGAAGAAACATTTGGAAAATGTTCCTTAGTGAATGAATGTACGAAGAACAACTCGTGCAACTGGTATTTCACGGAGTTCACCGTTACTCCATTCTCATTGAGCTTCTTTGCGAACAATGCTTCAATCGCATTGATGACTTCTTCCTGCACCCTTCTGATTGAGTATTTCAATGTTAAAGACTCCATGTCGAATTTGTCAAAGGTGTTCTTTCCTGAGCAAACAACGCAGAACCATCAGGGAAAGTCATAAACCTCGTTCTCTTGAATTACTTTCCCATCAATTAGTGTTTGCTTCGGAATCTTCATTAGAGCCCTGAGCCGTGGAATGGTTACGTCCTGATATATGTGAATGTCTTCCCACAAACCTTCCGCTACCTCCAATCTGTTCAGAAGGGCCGCAAACCTTGCATGAAGCTGAGCCAAGTCCTCAATGAATTTTCCTGCTACAGTGTAGACATCCTCCACCCATTCCCTGGAATTCTGTGCCATTGCTCTAATTACCTCTGTGTCATCGACAACTTCCTTAGGGAGGGAAGGAGGAATGAAAGAGGGACTTGCTTCCCTGAGCGGCCGTTCAAGACTTCTAATGTACTCGCATAAAGCTCTATTTTCTTCCCTCAGCCTTCTACATTTTGCCTTCGTTTTCAACATCTTTTCCTTCATGGCTAAGGAAGATCCTTCGAAGTCTCTAATTTCTTGTCCCGTGGAAGCAGGACCAAGATCAACCTATCTGATAACATAATCTTCCGGCCTAATTTCATTCTTGTCCTTATCTACTACAGGCTCAGCTATGTGCAAGGCCCGGGATCCAGATTCATCCCTCACAATCTTGGAAAATTTTCAGGGAGCCTTCTTTTCTGCCGGTTGATCCATCCTTTTCAACAACTCTTCTAATTCCCGGGCTGGATCAATCTCTTTTTCCGGCTACCTCCTTAGTCTGTCCATCAACCAATTAGGAGTAGGAATGGAGTGACTATGAATTTCCATGTGCTCTGGCTCCTGTGATTCTTCCTCCATTTCACCAAGGATGGCTTCTATGAAACTATCCTGACGAGTTTCTTCCTGGTGCAAAGGACTTTCTTGTCTTTGACTTCTTGGTTTATTGGGTCTGTGTGAAGCATTGATGCTGATTATATCCGGTGTTGGAGTATTGCCTGTAGGCGGATCCAGTGGATTTTCTCGCATGAACATCTCTACCTCCCGCACACTGGAAGAACTTGCAGGTGACTGCACCCTTTCTACCCTTGCTCTCTTTTGTCGAGGTTCTCCCCATTGCATTTCTTGCTGAACTTCTCGATGAACTTCTTGATGGATTTCCTGTTGGGCTTCATGATGGACTTCTTGCTGGATATCCTTCTTCCTTGCCGTCCTTGGCCTCTTTGGAGCACTTTTCCCTTTATCAAGCCGGACTTCTCCTTCTGTCGGGTCTTGCGAAGATCCTTCAGTTGTTTCACTATGGGAATCTAGACTTCCCATCAACTGATAGGTCAAGTGAACATTTCCTTGCGTCAACTTCCTTGTCTGCCGATCAACCCAATGTTTAGTGAATTTCAGCACGGGTCTAGCCAGGATATTCAAATCATCAATTTCGAGCTCCGACCAGTTCGCAGCTGAATGGGCTAGTCTTTTACTTTCTCAAATTCAGGTTACGTCAAGTCCGAATCCTCTTTCACTTGATCCGGAACTTAGAAAATTTCACTTATCCTGATGGTGTCAAGGGGCAGTCTGATTTGGCGATAAGGATCATACTGAGCTCTGGATGTATAAAATGCCAGGCGATAGAATGCTAACTCCTCTACTGCTTTTTCAGCCACTTCCAAACCTAGGCACACTTCCACGAAATCACCTAGGACAACTGGAAATTCAATGGACTGCTTCTTTTTCTTCTTCTGCAATTGATCATAGGCTGTTAATTGTCTCATGAGTTTAAGCAATACCAATTTGTCAGATGGATATCTTGGCAATTTGTATGACTGGAATGAGAATCCCTGCGTCCTGATATAGGTGAATTCCAGAAACTGTAAGAACGTTGCTCCATACTTCTGAACCAGGGCCCTAGCTTGTGGCGACACCCTTGTGTGCAATTCTTTCTGCATAAGTCTTGTTAGGTACATAGTGAAGGTGTCGTTTGCCAGCTTGTAAGGACTAACATTGTGAAGATGCAACTGAGGATAACACTCATGCACTTTCAGCTGTGCTGATCCGCAACACAGGATCCCACTTGCTGGCAAAAAATCAAATCCTCCCCTTCTTGCAAGCATATAATTATGTAGGAGCTCATGAAGAAGGATTGGTACTTCCTTTCTTTCAAGTCCCTCAGCTGTTCGTGCAAGTAATGGCTGATCAATCTAGCCCAATCTACTAACTCATTTGCATTCATGATCTCGCCGATGTAGAAGAACATCCATGTTTCAAAATTCAGAGTGTGTGAACATCCCATTACCCTGCTCAACATTTTAATCAGGTCCACATATTCCTGTTTGAACTCGAAGATAGTGAGAGTCTTTGGCATTTTGGAGACAGGTGGCCTAGGCTTCAGCAACCACTGTTTGTTGATTATAGCAGCACACCTGGGAGGATTCACATCATACACTGCTTGAGCTCCGCTAATTGTCCGGTATGTCATGGAATGTTGTGAAGGAATACCGAAAGCTTCACCAATTGACTCTGGAGTCAATGTCGCTAGCAGCTTCTCATCTAACGTTGAAATTGTCTTCCGCTCCGGATTGTAATGCTTTGCGCATTCCAGAATCAAATCTGGACACTGACTAGCGGGAGAAAAACCAACTGCCGCAACAATTCCGCTCTTGACGAACTTGACAGCTGTTGGGGATGGATTATATCCTGCTGTTCCGAACATTCTGATCTTGAAGGCAGCCAAGCTGAATGTGCCCAGATTTGTATCGCCCGATCTCTTTCCATTTGGAAAACCGGAAGAAAGCCCTTCATCTTTGCTTTTATCTGTGCCTGCCGGGTGATGGTAGCCACTTTGCTTGATTCTGCCATCCTGAAAAGCTCCTTGGAAATGATGAAAAATCCACTAAGTATGATTTTTCTTCACTTCTCGAACTCTTCTTTCTTAAATCCTGCATGTGAGAAATGAAATGCATCTCCATGCTTATATAGAATTCCTCAAATCGTGCTACCAAGTGTTAGCGGCAATATTGTACGCAAATAAAACTAGTTAATTAAGTTGTAATTGTCTTTGTTAGTTCGTAGCTGAGGGATGGTAGTTACGGTGTGACGGTTGGCACTCGCACCCCCTCGACATCTTTATATACTTTCGAATGTAATTTGAGACACGACGAGGAATGGAATAACATCTCTTATATTTTATTTGATATCTATGGCATTATTATTTTGCATTACGTGTTTTATCTGTATGTTTTAAGTTATTCACCCGAGAGGGTAAACATCTGGCGCCGCTGCCTAGACATACTCGAGAAAGGAAGGAGCGGATGGCGCACGGACACGATGGGCCTACCTGTTGGTGAGATAAACCCAGAGGCCAACGATGCGCAAACAGAGCTCTACCACGGAGAAGACACTGCAACGAGGGAATTCTCAATCCTCCTTCAGGTGGACAAGTGCCGTGTGGACCGCATTGGAAGTTAGCCCTGCGGTAAATCGGTTGATGAACCACCTCCCCCAGTTACTTGCAGAGGCATCATTGGCACAACAAACTCGCCTGGAGGAGATTGGCCGAGAAGAGTGACGCCAACAATTCCTCCAATAGTACGAAGAAAACAGCCGTTGGGAAGCGGAGCGTGATGGCACGAGGCCAAGAGGAAATTAAACCCTGAATCCCAGAGGGATAAAAGAACATTCTATATTTGAATAAAGGTGTCATAATATTGACACAAGTTGTATCTGATGAGATGAATTAATAAAGGAGTGTTCTGTTTTTATGTGTTGTTATTTATGGAAATGTACGGGAATTAATGCCCAACCTATCAAACAAAGATAGAAATAAGAAAGCACAAACAGAGGAGTGGGAGGCCGCACAGAGGTCCTTGATTTTGGAACAACAAGTAGAATGTAGACGGAGGCTGAGGCAACTTGCCGAAGGGTGGCCCGAAGGGAACCAAGGAGGTGTCACAGAGGGGGCAAAAGCCGAGGGAAATTTCTACGCGTCGCCAGAACACCGTAGGGTGAGAAGCCACGAAGAGTTTTTGGAGGAAACAAGGTTATGGAGGAATCTAGTCGAAGAGACCCGGGAGCAGTTCAGGAACTTATCCCTTATGCCGCGAAGTGAGGACCACCAAAGGGAGCCAGTAGCGGGCGCGAGTGAGAACGGAGGGGAGGACAATCGTACGACTGTAGGGGCGGGGGAGCCGCAAACACACGACAGACAAAACATTGTACCCCCAGTCACCCAAGCAGGACACACCATTGGCGCTGGAGGGAGTGGCGCAGGTGCACGACAGACACAGCGACAGCCACCTCTAGGGACACAACCCCCATCAATGGCCAGTAAACAGAAACTGCTGAAGTTCAACGGCGACGGGAAGGAAGATCCCATACGCCATTGCCGCACTTGCGAAACTATATGGTCAGCGAAAGGTGTTACCGACCAGGACAAATGGGTAACACAATTTCCAACAACCTTAAGGGGAGTGGCCATCGACTGGTACTCAGATATGGATAAGGCCAAAGTCGGCACATGTCTCGACCTGAAGGAGGAGTTCGGGATAGAGTTCCGCCCAAAGAAACGGGACTCGGACTCGGCTTGGACTCGGCAAGGCCATCTCGGATTCGGATTCGGACTCGGGACTCGGCGTCAGACCCAGCTCCAAGCTCGGCTGGACTCGGGAAAGTGAAAAACTCAAGAATTTTAGAGATTTTTAAAGATTTAAAACTTGTTTCAGACACCCTTTATTGAATACACCTTAAAGACACAAAAACATCATCAAACTCGGCTCATTTCATTACATACACAAGTATACATCAATCACATAAGCATAAACGCAAATTGTAGCTGAAGAAAACAACAAACATAGATATATAAATATTGTCAAATGTATACAATATTACAAAACTCATGGAATATAAAATCCATGTCATCATATGATCATTATCAAATGTTTCATACAAATACCAAAGGTAAATAGTAAATACTAAATACAACTACAAGTGTACAAGCCTATGGCTCAGAGGGCCGTGCACCATCTCGCCTTGGCCCCCTACAAAGGCGTTTAAAGTAGGTCCTGGATGATTCAGCAGCCATAGTCGCTCCTCGTGACACCATGCCATGCTCACCAACATCAGGAACAGCTGTGTCATGCTCGCCAACATCAGGAACAGCTGTGTCACTTTGAGTCTCAGTATTTCCTGTCTCTGCTCGTGCTCTCTGCTCCTCCTCTGCCATGGCTACAGTCTTAGCCTCTATATCTACCTAGTCAATCCAATGAATGTCATCATCACTAAATACAGCTGTAGGAGTCCCAAGAGTTGTCTGATTCTCATTGGCCCACTCTGCTTCAAGATCAACCTCATCTAGAATGATAGGAGACATGTCAACTACTGCATTCTTTCTCATTCTCAGGCGGAGGTTGTAGTGAACAAAGATGAGATCATTCATCTTCTCCACAGATAATCTATTGCGCCTCTTGGAGTGTATGTGCTCAAACATACTCCAATTGCGCTCACAACCTGATGCGCTGCAAACTCTTCCTATCCAACTCTTGATGCACCAAATCGAAACACAATGCAGCTCCAATGTGACAAATTGAAGAAAACTTGAGCATCCTCCTTGCTGGTTTTTCTTCTATGCACCTTTGTTTTTCTTCCCAACTCACTTTACTCTTCCTTTTTTTGCAAGTGAATGAAATGAAAGTCGCTTTTAGGGCTAGAAGACAATTAACATAAAAAAACAGATTTAAAAAAACTTTGCAAACTAATTTTTTTTTGTGTTTTAAAGTATGCCCATGCCGGCCGAGTCCAGGGCTCGGGACTCGCCGAGTTTGGCCAGTTTGGGCCAAACTCGTCAACTCGGTGAGTTTGGCGAGTTTACTTGCCAGACTCGGACGACCCCTGGGACTCGGCAGGCCTGACTCAAACTCGGACTCGCCGAGTCTGGGTGAGTCCAGGCAAGTCCCGTTTCTTTGGTTCCGCCTCCTCAGAGACGACAATGAAATAGTAGCTGAAATCTATGGCACAAAGCAGAACAATCCGAGTCTATAGTCGGCGGCTCAAGGAACTGTTGGGGAAAATGGAGAGTCAACCAGTGGATGGGTTGAAAAAGAGATGGTTCATAGAGGGACTAAAACACTCCCTCCTGAAGAAGATGAAAATTGTTCTACCAACCTCGTACGAAGATGCATATAATAGAGCGATGGATCTCGAGAGCGAGACCAAGACATCCAAGAAAAAAAAGAAGGATAGCTTGTTCGAGGAGGATGACTCTTCCAAGGGAAGCAACAGCGATGGTGAGGCTGGCAAAAAGGTGCAAGTGCTCCAGAAAGACATGGAGTGAATTAGGAGAGAATTTAAAACAATGAGAAGCACGGGTCGGACCGAAGGCGACGTATGGTGCACGGAGTGCAAAGAGGAAGGACATACGAAGGGTACTTGCCTGAAGAAGGCCTTTTGTGAGATTTGCCAAGTGATGGGACACTCCATTAAGGAGTGCCCATACAACATGAAGACCCGAAGTACGCAAATGAACCAAGTGCTGTTCACTGAGCAGGCCATAACATCCGCACCAGCGGGTACGGCCCAACAAACCAACACAACTACATCATCTGGAGGTTACCGGGACAACAGACACGACGGCGGAAGGAATAACAACAATAACAATAACAGAAGCCGTATCCAGAATGATGCCAAGGGCCGGCCAATGATCCAGTGTAGGGCCTACAATCAGTGGGGGCACTTCGCCCGTGATTGCACGAAGGAAGCCACCCCTCAGCACCTCTGCCGATGATGTGGGCCAGGCGACCATGAGGACGCAAATTGCCCTAAGCCAGGGGTTAATCTCCTCAACATTGAAAAGACTAGTGAGAAAGAAGTATTGGCGATCACCCGCACTCAAACTAAAAAGGTCACTTATCTTGGCAAAAGCCAATATTGAATGTGAGATGACAGCCGAACGACGGAACAACGAGGTGGTGAGTACATCATCCCGTACGGAAGCTGAAAATAACATCATTGGGCAAGTACTGTAGATGGAAGTACCTATAAGGGTAAAGGACCTTCTAGAAACAATGCCACAGTTGAGAACCACCATTTTTAGTTCCATACAAACCACTGTGCAGGCACCTTTGCTTGCCACACGGGTGGAAGTTACGGTCAGCCCCTCGGCTGACCCAATGTTGTTGGCCTTAAATAGTGGTTGGCATCCTTTTGTAGTAGAGATGGGAATTCTTGGGGCTATCCTCAAAGACACCATCGTGGATGGAGGTTCAGGGGTGAATGTACTGCCAGAGGATACGTGGAAGAAGCTGGGGAAGCCAACACTATGGTCACCCACGTTCAGCTTGGTAGGTGCAGACCAGCACGGCATCAAGCCACTCGACACCCTGATGGCCCAGCCGGTCACCATCGGCACGCAACCCTTCATACTAGATTTTGTGGTAATCCCACTCAAGAAGAAGGGGTACGATGCCCTTAGGCAGAGGGTGGCTGGTTACAACAAAGGTGAACCACGACCGGAAAAAGAACATCCTTTCTATGGAGAAAGGGGGGCAGAAGTACACCATTGATTTGAGGACCCAGGTTGTTGGCGAGGAACTGGCGTCATCTGACTCGGATTCAGAGGATTCAAATAGATGGGAGTGGGACTCCTATGAAGGTAAGGACGAGAGGGAACCAAACGAGGAAGGAGTGCTGGAACTTGGCAGATGTTCAGAAGATGACACTTCCTCATTGAATGAAGTCTTCCACTGGCAAATGGAAGACTATGAAGTGTTTCATCCAGCTTGTCACATGCTACAGATTGAGGACGAGTCAAGCGAGAAGGAGGAGTTTCCGCCAGAATACACGAAGTACAAGGAGGGAGACGCCAAAATAAATGATGTCTCGGCATACGAATTTTCGAAAGATTGGCCAATGCGGTACGAAGACCCTACTGTGAAGGAAACAAACCTGGGAGACACTGCCAATTCCCGAAATATCTGGGTAGGCCACAATTGGAGCCCAGTGTTGAAGGCTGCAGCATTCAAAATCTTCCTAGAATACAAGGACATATTCGCGTGGTCCTACAAGGATTTGAAGGGGGTTCTGCCAGAAATGTGTGTCCACCGGATACCATTGGTCCCAGGAGCTCAACCGGTATGGAAGAGGCCGTACCGAATGAACAAAAACTATGCTGCCAAGGTGAACGAGGAGATCGAGCGGATGCTAGAGGCCGGCATCATATTTCGGGTGGAGACAAGTGAGTGGGTCTCGCTGATTGTGATTTCACTAGAGGAGGCCAATGAGATCTGCATCTGCGTGGATTTTTGGTGCCTCAACGCAGTCACCATCAAGGACCCGTTTCCCATACCCTTCACAGATAGTATCTTGGAGGAGGTGGCTGGCCATGAAATGTACTCATTTCTCGACGGCTTCTCAGGGTACAACCAGATTTCGATAGCTGAGGAGGACAAGCTGAAGACCACCTTTGTGGTGGAAGATGGAGTCTATGCGTACAACCGGATGCCTTTCGGCTTGTGCAACGCTCCCACAACCTTCTAGAGGATAGTTCTTCACATCCTTGATAAGATGTTGGTGGGAAATTTTAAAGCCTCTTTGGATGACTGGCCGATTTTCAGTAGCGAAGACACTCACTTGGTGGCGCTGAGAGAGTGCATGGAGCGATGCCGAAGGGCCAGGCTCGCCTTAAATCCACGGAAATGTCGGTTTATGGTACCACAGGGGAAGTTGTTGGGCCATATCGTTTGTAAAGATGGATTGAAAACTGACCCAGATAAGGTACGAGTAATTGTGGAAATGGAGTCGCCCATTGATGTGACATGAGTCAAGTCCTTTTTGGGACACATTGGATACTACCGGAAGTTCATCAAGAACTTTGCCCAACTTTCATTTCCACTCAATAAACTAGCTCGAAAGGGCGAACCATACATATGGGAATTGGCACAAAGGGAAGCATTCCAGGAACTCAAGACAAGACTGGTGGCAGCACCCATTCTGGCCTATCCAAATTGGGACCGAGAGTTCCACGTACACGTGGATGCCTCGAACTATGCCATTGGTACTACGCTAGCGCAGGAAGGGGCACACAAGTTGGATCACCCCATCTATTTTGCGAGTAGGTTGATGTCGAAAGCCGAGAGGAACTAAAGTACCACCGAGAGGGAGGCCCTGGGGATGGTCTATGCCGTACATAAATTTCGACACTACCTGCTGGCGACTCCCTTCACCTTCTATGTGGACCATTAGGCCTTGATGTACTTGGTAAACAAACCCATCATCCAAGGCAGGATAAGTAGGTGGCTACTGCTACTTCAGGAGTTTACGTTCACAATAATTGTACGGCCAGGCAAAAGCCATGTCATTGCTAACCAATTGTCCCGGATTAGGTCCGAAGAACCGCTAGAAGGGGTAAATGACGACTTTCCAGATGCCCATCTATTCAAGATCGTAGTACTACCACCATGGTATACTGCCATTAGGGAATATCTCTCCACCTCCATATTTCCCCAAGGCATGCCACGTGGAGAACGACGAAAACTTGTGTTGAGAAGCCGCACCTTCTAGCTGATTAATGGTTTACTGTATAAAATGGGGCCCGACGAGGTGTTACGTTAGTGTGTGATGGAGGAAGAGGTGCCAAGCCTCATGAGGGAAGCACATGAGGGGCCTGCGGGAGGCCATATGGGACCGGACACTACGGCAAGGAAGGTATTGCTAGCAGGCCTTTGGTGGCCCACATTGTATAATGATGCGAGAGAATGGGTACTAGGTTGTGATACCTGCCAGAGAGTAGGGAGGCCGCGAAAAAGGGATTTCATGCCCCTCAACCCTTCGCATGCTCAAGAACTATTCGAGCGCTGGGGGCTAGATTTTATCAGGCCGCTCAAGGTGAGTCGCCCTAGGAGGTGTCGCTACATTGTGGTAGCCACGGAATATTTAACCAAGTGGGTTGAAGCACGGGCCCTCCTTGGCAACTCGGCCGTAAGTACAACAAGATTCATCTACGAGCAAATTATTACACGATATGGGATCCCTATGCAGTTGACAAGTGACAGGGGTGGACATTTTGTGAATCATGTTATTAAACTCTTTACTACGGAATTCAAGATTTTCCATTCATTGTCTAGCCCCTATTACCCGCGAGCCAATGGGTAGGCTGAGGCTACGAACAAGATTCTCGTGGGCGTGATTTACAAGTCGTGCGGTGTTGAAGGAGAATACTGGGAAGAAAAATTGCCTTCGGTCTTGTGGGCCTACCCGACAACCTATAAGGTGACCACTGGCCAGACTTCGTTCCAACTCATGTAGGGGCAGGACGCTGTGGTGCCAGCAGAGTTCATGGTGCCAAGCCTTCGCATTGCAGTGGAGAATAGACTCGGGGATATGGAGAGCCTGAGGGAGAGACTGTATGCCTTAAACAAGCTGGACTAAAAAAGAATGATGGCACAATGGGCTACAGAGGTAGCCCAGCAAAGGCGGAAGGTCTAGCACAACAAGCATCTTTGGCGAATGAAGTTTACTCCGGGGCAATTAGTGTTGAAATTCAATGGGAGGAACAAAATCAAATCAGGAAAATTTAATGTGCGATGGCTAGGGCCCTTCAAGGTACGCGAGGTCAATGCCAACGGGACGATTAAGTTGTGGATGCTCGACTGGAAGGAGATATCTGACGCCGTCAATGTGTCGAAATGAAAACAGTACCATGAAAGATGGGCGATCGATCCCAAACCCTCTAGAAGGAATAACAATTAATTAAAAAAAAAAAAAGAGAGTACGGTCGTACAAGGAAAAAAAAGAAAAAAAAGAAAAAAAGCGCACGTACGACGGAAACATGCGTCGTACGGTGGGGACCACGCAGGTGGCACCGCGTGTCACTGTGCGGTGGCACAACGAGGTCACCGTGCGGTGGCATCGTGCATGTCACTGTGTGATGGCTATAACCGCACAGGCAGAGTAGTACAATGGCCATATAACGCAGAAGCAGAATATTAACGGTATGGAAAAAAAAAAGGGAAACAGCATTACCGTACGGCTGTAGCAGTCCAGTGTAGGTACGGGGACAGAGAAAGAGGCACGTGCTTGATTATTCTAACCCTATTCTTTTTTAAAGAGGGCACAAATGACAAAGGGAGCATTATTTAAATGGACGCCAGTGGGAAAAGTTGGCAAAAGCAGTTACGACAGTTACCTGGTGTAGTGCCGTCAACCTCAGGGAACAAGAGCGTGGTCCGGATTCTGCCTTCAGGTGTAAAGATAAGAGGCGGCATGGCTGACAACAACAAAAGGAAAGGGAAGAAGGTACAAACCAAAGTGTAGCAGACTCCAGCAAAGAGTGAGGTGACGATGGACACAATCACTTTTGAGGGTTTGACTGGCACAGATTGTAGAAAATGGTGGAACGAGACCCCGAACGATGACCCTATGAAGTTACAGTTGCGACTTGCACAAGTACAGTGGGCCATCCAGATGCCAATTTTTTGCATCCGGGACATTGAGGTGGTGCTGAGGGCCATGATTGGTACCTATGACTTGCACAGGCGGCAGTCAGTATTTGATTACGACCATCAACAGATTACAGTATCCTTTGCTTCGACCGAATTTACCAGAGTTTTCGGTATTCCGGGGGTGCACGGAAATAAAGTGGATAAGGCACAGAAAATAGCCCAGATTTCAAAGACAAGCTTTTGAGACTGATGTGTCGCGACGACCTCACACAAGCGGAACTTGCTAGTCTTCAACACGCAAGCAAGAGTTGTGGTCTGAAGAAGTCGTTTCTAAGAGAAGGAATATGGCGGTGTTTGGTGGATGTATTGAAGAGCTGGTTGATGGGAGCAAGTCGGGCTTCAGATATTGCCATGGCACAGGTGGTGCTCATGAATGGCATCCATAACGGTATAGTATATGACTGGGCATCTGTATTAGCAGATAGGATGGAGGAATTCATGACTCTCCAGCACAAGACTTTCTACATGCCCTACCACGCTATCGGGCTCTTTCTAGATGCAGTACGCCTTCGGGGCTTACCGGACCAGCACTTGGCACCACAAGGTTGCGTACACCCTTGACAGGCCCCCATATTTTATTGGATGCACCATGGCACCATGGCACCAATCAGAGATATCCACTCTGGCACGAAACGGAAGAGGAGGGTAGTGGTTTTAGCGTCAGCAACAGAGTCAGAGTCCACCAGTAGTGACCCCAGTGAGGAGGCAGAGGATAGTGATACGGCCACGGAGACTAGTTTCAGAATGGTAGGTCAGGTTGGGCAACATGTAGAAGAGGACATGGGGGCCACATCAGCAACAACCGCGCAGCCTCTCGATGGGCAGACGACTCCAGCAGGAACCACGTTGCCTCTAGGCGCGGTAGTGCTGGCAGTGGTCGTTCCTAGTTTTGGGCAAGGCCGGACACCTGCGATTATGGTTCCCCCACTTGCGGCTACGACACTGGTAGAGTCTTTGTTGGTCAATGAGAGTCATCCCATGATAGTAGTAGAGTTTGGAGGGACAAAAGCTGGGGAGATAGGGGTACCAGTGGAACTTCCTGGAGGGAGTGGTCCCCCTTCTCAACAGGATATGAATGCATGGTTGAGCCGGTTCAAGTTGGCACCAATAGCCCCGACTAGCACAGTAGTCCTTTCTCCAAGGCGTGAGCAGAGTCCTCACGAGTTTGTGAACCTCGTTGGAGATGGTTCGCCAGAGCCGATGTGGAGTATACCGAGGGACCACTCACCCATCCGTGAGTTGATGTTGAGCCCTACGCAGGAGGAGTTCACCCCAAGCTTTCCACAGACTTCCCACGGGGCTATGGAGGAGCATGGTATCGTAGCATCTCCGAGAGGGGATGGCGACAGGGAATTAGAGCGATTCCTGGCTGATATGGCGATGGAAGCCAGACGGGTGGTAGCCTCCGTGCGGTCTCAGGGCTCGGGCAGACGATGAGTTGGAGCGGCTACTGGAGTTTATGAGGGACAGGTGCAGGACCCACTTTACTCAGTGCTTTGAGTCTGGTGGATGGCCTACCACAAAGACCTTACAGATGTTGGAGAATTGGGGCCTCCGGGAGCAGGTTGGCAAAACCAGCAGACAGACATTGTTGAGGCGAATAGAGCAGTCCTTCCGAGAAACTTACTATGAGTTGCGGAGGATGCAATATATTGCCGACAGTACAGAGACCCAGCGCAGGGAGGCCGTGTTGGCACGGGACAAGTTGGCTACAAGACTTCAGCAGACGGAGGAGCTCCACAAAGAGCAATTGGCTTGGGCGACGGTCGCATGGGATGAAGAACGAGCTGCCTTAGAGACAGTGTTAGCCGGAGAGAGGACGGCTAAGGGTGCCTTGGAGGCACGGTTGGAGGAAGTGCATGAAGACAAGACTATGTTGGAGAATCGACTGGGTAGCGCTTTGGAGCAGGTGGACCAGAAAGATAAGGAAGTCTTGAAGGCAGCATTGATGGTGAAAACAACGATGGAACGCCAGATGGTGGCGGAGTAGGACCTCAAGTTGCGGACTGAACAGATCTACGAGTTATGCGCTCGCCTGAGTGCCGCCCCCTCTCCACCAGGGACGCTTCCTCCACCCCCTTCTCAGTCCTGAGTTTTATGTTGTAATCCTTCCATGTTGCTTTTCAGTCGTCAGGAGACGACCTTGTTTTTTTGGGGGGATGATGTTAGCGGCAATATTGTACGCAAATAAAACTAGTTAATTAAGTTGTATTTGTCTTTGTTAGTTTGCAGCCGAGGGATGGTAGTTACGGTGCGACGGTTGGCACTCGCACCCCCTCGACATCTTTATATACTTCCGAATGTAATTTGAGACACGATGAGGAATGAAATAACATCTCTTATATTTTATCTGATATCTATGGCATTATTATTCTGCATTACGTGTTTTATCTGTATGTTTTAAGTTATTCACCCGAGAGGGTAAACACCAAGTTGGGAAGAATCCAATTGGTAGTTTCATTAATTACGCGTCATACTTTCCCAATCATTGCGCCATGCAAATGGAACTTACCTTGTAGTTGAGTTCGAATTTTGAAATTTCTCTTAATGCACTAAATCATGCACCATACTTGGAATTTTCTTTCGCCAACTCATTAACTACCTATTCTTTCAAATTTTTGAGGGAAATTGAAATATTCTTCGAGATTCACTTGATTTACCATCTTAGCTTGACTTTTCCTGCTCGGTAGGAAATTTTCCACGCTTCTCCAACACCTCCTATTTTTTTAGGGATTTCCCTAAAATTTAGGAGCCGGGTCCATTAGAGAGAAATCTTGCACGATTCCAAATTTGTAAAAGTTTTCAGATTCTAATATGATTTAGTGTCTAAAAATGGAAATTTCTAAAAATTTCTCGAGGGGATTTCTGCTTTTCATTCCTCCTTGACCCTTGGATTTTTGTGCCTTAGACAAATTCTCAGTTTTCCAACTTAGGTGTGGAATTCACTCTTCATGGTGGAATTCATCATTTCATCCTTTCCATGGGCATGTGGATTTGGCGCCCTAAGTTTTTTCCATGGGCGCAATTTGCATGGAAGGAAGGAATTTGATCAATCTTAAGTTTTCCATGCACCCTTCATTTTAGCGCCCTTATACTCCCTAGGGTGGAATTTCACACTGAAGGAGGAATTCATGCTTTGTTTGGATTATCCATCATCCCTTGAATTTGGCGCCCTATGACCTTCTTGGGCGGATTTTGAACTTGTCCTGGAATTCAATGCTTTTCATATTCTCCTTGATTCCTCCTATTTGGCATCCTTCATTATGCCTAGGCGCTATTTCTTTATGAGGGAGGAATTTTATCAAGTTTCAATCTTCTTTCATTACCTCCATTTGGCTCCCTATCCCATCACTAGGCGCCATTTCCACCAAGGCAAGGAATTCACGATTTTCTCCATTGTCCTTGGCAACCGAACTTTGGCGTCTATCCTTGGCTTGAGGCAAACTTTGACTATGGCAAAGGAATTCACACTTTCTTCAATTCTCCTTACATACTTCATTTTGGCACCCTCCACAGTGCTAGGGTGCATTTTGCACTTGGTCAAGGAATTCACACTTTGTCCTGCTTTCCATGTTGACTTCGTTTTGGCACCCTATGTACTCCTTGGGTGGATTTTTGCATAGGTGGAGGAATTCATCATTTTTCATCTCTCCATGCATTCTTCATTTTGGCGCCTCTCTTAGGCCTAGGGAGGAATTTTGCCTTAGTCTTGGAATTTTGCACTTATTCCATTTCTCCATGGGGATGTGAGTTTAGCGCCCTTCTTAGGTATAGGGCGCAATTTTGCATTGTGCATGGAACTTTGAAGCTTTTTGGAATTCCAAGGCATCTCAATCTTAGCGCCTTATCTCCTTCCTGGGCGCTATTTTGCTCTAGAGAGGGAATTTCATTGTATTTTGGATTCTCCATGAGTACCTCACTTTAGCGCCCTATCCAAAGCTAGGGTGGAAATTTGCGCTGAGGAAAGAAACTTCACAATTCCTATCCTTCCCTGCAAACCTTGTTTTGGCGCCCTACTGAGGAGTAGGGGGGATTTTTGCATTGATCAAGGATTTTGGATTTCTTGAGGATTTCCTTGACTTTGCCAACTTGATCATTTTTGGATGAACTTCCATTTTGAAGAAATCTTGCCAGACTTGGGAACATTTTGATCACTCTTGTTTGCTTCTGACTTTCTGGATTTAGGAATAGTCGTGAATGTTCAATCTTCATTGACTGGCCGAATGGTCCTGTCCGAGACAAACTTTCCAAAAATAGAAACTTTCAAAATGTCAGTGTTAGACCCCAAAACAGGAGATTAGATGACTTACTATAAACAAAAACTTACTAAAAATAGTAAGTTTGATTTTTTGGCAAAATGAAGACATTTCGGGACTCGTTAAAATCCCTAAATAGGAACTTTCTAAAAATAGAAAGTTGCTTCGTTTTGGCTCAAATTTTATTGGGAGGTTCCTTGAAGGGTCTTGATTCCAGTTCTACGCTCAGTTTTTCTAAAAACCTAAGAAAAACTCAAAAATCTAGGACTAAAGGTAGAAACCCTAAAATTGACGAAACATGCCCTAGACTTCACCAAATTCACTCAAAAGAAAAGAAGACTTAATCAATTTGACCCGTGAACACTCACAAAGCGGAGAGACTGACGAGACTGCCACCAAAAGACCCCAAAAACCAAAACAAAAGACCGAGAGGGCCTAAAAAGTAGGGGTTGCCCTTCTAGGATGGGGTGATGTGTGATTAGGTCACAACATAAATTCAACCTGATTTCTTTCCTCAACTACTCTTCTCTGATACTCAACGTTTCTGACCCTCTTTACATAATCCATAAATTCTTGGGTCTTAACAAAATCATCATTTAACAAAAATTGTGACAAGTTAGAGCCTTTATGTTACTTGTGTTATATGTTGCAACTTTTAGGTGCTTTCACATCTACTTGCAGGCATGACTGGGACAATCATCTTGGAAGGTGAGCACTCAGATTCTAGAACCTCTTGTTTAGCTGGCTCTTCTGTCACATCCTCAATTTCAATGATCTCAACAACTTTCCCTTTCTCCTTGGGATCAAAGATCTTTTCTCTTAATGTTTTTCTCTTTAGGAGCACCGTTATCTTGAGATGGATCACTAGGCTCCTTACTCCTTGCTCTAACATGTGGCTTGACCAGAGCACTAGGATCTCTCTGAAACAAAGGTCTTTTCTCTTCAACAACCATTAACTGATCTACATTGGCTAGCATCTTTTGAATTTTGACCCTTTGCAAAAGACTCATGGAACAATAGGGTTTTCTTTGTTCTCAAATGCTCATCTCTAATGATCCCAAACCATTTCCTTTTTTTATCCATCACCTCTTTGTTAATGTTATTGTAGCTATGGTCGGATTCCTTCAGGCCGACATAGATAACATAAAGGTTGTGATAATATAATTATATTATAATTATTGATATTATAATAATTATATTGATAATACAATAATATATTGATATTATATTAATATAATTTGTGGGGCCATCTTGGAAGAGTGGCGTCCCTTGATGAAAGGGCACCTCTCACATATATAATGAGATGTGCAATCTCATTCATTAAGATATATGACAATACAATCCAAGGGCAAATCAATATCATTAGGTAGATCAAATATGAAAGTGCGCAGGGGAGACAATCATGTATTGTCTATGGTTGGGAGGCCAAATCATTGCCTGTGGTTAAATGAGCATTAAAAAACAACAAAAAACAACATGGTATTAGAGCAAGTTCGATCTGGGAGAGCAGGAGCAAATAGAAGTCTGTGAAGGATCTTATTATTTTGCCGAATCTATTTCAGATGGGATGCTTCTATTGATTCAAGCCTTCTATTATTTGGCGGAGCAATATATTTATGTCTATCATTTATGCTAAAGTTTTTCATTATTTGTGTTGGGCCCGATTCTATATGTATGCCTTTGCCGTAAAGCATTTGGAAACAAGGGGCTTTTGGTAGAGGAGGTGGAAGCGCAGGGCAACGAGAGGTCGACGAGATCGTTAAATTCCCTTCGCAGCTACGCTCATTTGGCACAGCTATGCATGACGATGCAGGGAGTGCGTGGCGGGGATGAGTGAGCAATGGTGGCGTGAGTCATGGCCGATGAGGCAGTGGAATGCCCTCCGTAGCTACGCTCATTTGGCACAGCTATGCATGACGATGTAGGGAGTGCGTGGCGGAGATGAGTGAGCAATGGTGGCGCGAGTCATGGCCGAGGAGGCGGTGTTGGTGCAGGCGCTGCTTTGCTTGCTGGCCAAGTCCCTCTCCGCTGCTCACAGAATTGATGTGCACAGAGTGTATTCAATGAGGGAGGATTTGGTGTCCTTGGACTTCACGCATGAGAGTAGCGGGGATCTCAAGCAGCTGCTGAGGCGGTGCATGGTGGCGCCATTGTATGTGAGGGCAGAGGAGGGCAGGCGCTTTGTGGCTTTCCTATTGGCCCTCAATGCGTAGCTTGCTGAGGAGCTGCTACCCATCATTCACGTGCAGATCCCCTTTGGTCATTGCTCTATTCTTGAGGCATGTGGGGAGATTCTCTTAAGGACCTGGAGGCTCTCCTCTTTCGCTTCCTCTTCACATTCACTTCATTACTTCATGCAGTCATTGCTGGAAGGGGCTGTTTATGCGAACAATGCGTTGCTTCTTCTAGTAGACATGTTCCCTTTGGAAGACCCAAACGCATCTAAAGAAGAAAAGGAAGCCTTACTAGAGAAACAGTTTGTTCTTCTTGAAAAGTTGCTTCTAGATGACTGTCCCGATGTACACTTGATTGCTGTTGAAGGTGCTTGTCGAACCCTTAGATTGTTCTGGGAAGTTGCCCCATCTACAATTACTGAGAAACTTCTGACGAAAGTTGTTGATGAAATGGCACATGACCTTTCTAGTAGCACAGTCAAGCATGCTGTAGTTGATGGAATGATATATTTGCTCGATAACCCACAAAGCCATGAATTGCTGAAAGTACTACTTCCAAGGTTGTCCCCAATGCTTGATAATCCTGCCCTGGTTGTAAGAACAGTAGCTGCAGATCTTCTCCTGACTTTGAAGGACATTTGAGCATTACAGTTTCATAAAGTTGTCAACCTGGACTCCATTTTGGAACCTCTTGCAACAGACCATTGTTCAGTTGCTCAGCGACTCACCAGACTTCTTCTTCCATCATATTTTCCGTTGAAAGTACCTGTCCCTGAGGCATGCAGTCAATTTATTGTACCGGTAAAAAAAAGGTCTCCATCTGCAACAACAAGGTTTTGTGAATATGCTCCATCTGTAGGGGTTACGGTAAAGTCTCAAATTGAACTGGTAAAAGCCTTAATTAGCCTGTTCATGACACCAGCTGATATGGATGCTCAGGATGAAAGTAAACAGGAAGTAAGGGCAGCTCATAAATTAATACTTACATGGGGTGGGTTTGATGATTTGATGGAAACTTTGATAAAATTTCTTCAAAATGCCTCGTGTATTTTTGGATCTGGCAATGCTACAACGGGCATAATTAGATCTAAAAGGACAAGGAAAGTCTCTAGGAAATTGAGTGTGATGAAAGGCAAAGGACTATCTGAGAAACCTGGTAATGGTAGCATTACCATTGCAGTGGCAGCAACATGTCATGTAGAGAACTTACTTGCCGAAGAGGGTACTCGAAAAGCCTTGTTGGCTTCCCCAAAATTGGGAGATCTTGCTTCCGGCCTCAAAATTCTAGTTCAATGGTTTGTTCAAGAGCAATCCAACTTTTCTGATTGCATGGTGATGCCACCTATTCGAGCATACATTTCACTTGCTACACACATGGCTCTTCGACAAAAGTCTATCAAAGATGAAAAAAGAAAAAAAGAAAAAAAGGGGGATATGTCTCCCTTGATTGGCTGTTCACTGGTCCCACAAGTGGACCTGATTCTTCATCTACCTGCAGCACTGAGAAGTGCTCTATCTGCAATTACATAGGATCTAGTTTGAATCAGCTGCATCCTTGTGTCGTCCAGTTGTGTAGCCACTGGGTCTGTCAGTTAAGATGGTTGCATATTAGAATAAGGCATTGTGTATGTTGTCATTACACCTGTCTGCACCACTTCTTTGTTTAGTTAGAACTGGAATAAGGTGGATATGTAGTCAGTCAACTATTGTAACTGCCACTAATTAAGGGCTTAACTGTTTGGAACTGTCAATGATTAAGGAGGGAGTAACTCAGTTAACTATCATTGGTTGAAGGAGTAACTTATCAGTCATCTGCCACTGATTAAGGACCAATTGCCAATGATTGAGGAAGCTGGATTATAAAGCAGCAGAATAAAAGACACTTTTGTAGTATGAACAAACATTGAACTCTCATTTTAGTGTAGTGGCATTGCTACAGCAGCTGGAACATTGGAGACAATACCCTTTAGGTGCAAACCTGCTTCTCGGGGATGGAAATCCTCAGGTGCAGTATGTGGGATATGTTGATTCGTACAGATGGCTGTCAACATCTTCAGTGAATTCAGACGTGCAGACCTGAAAAGCGGTTAAATGCAGCACTTGAAGAGATTCTGATTTAAATGAGATAAGTATTTCATGCTTAATGTTCATGATATTTGAATAGTAAATGATGTATGCTTCTAGCATTGGTGTTTCTATTTGGGATAGGTTGATTCCATGAACTATTAGTAATCTCTCTCTAAAAATGCTTTCAGGATGGCCCAAGAAGCACAAGAGATTGCATTCAAGGAAGGAAGACCTAGATAATTGCTGCAATGAGATTGAGTTGGTGGCTGGAGAGGTTTCTTCGAAGAGGAGGAATCAACATTCAGAGGGAGTCTGATATTTCATCAGAGGCAACCTTGGACAAGGAGGTCAAAAGGTTGATTTTAGGTTCAGAGGGAGCCTGACATTTCAGCTTTAGAGGGAGCCTCAGGTTCAGAGGGAGCCTCATTGTCTCGAAGATTTGGTTAATGCATTCTTCTCTGCGAGAGAAGTTTGAGGTGAAAGCCCTTGTTCCACCGTCTGTGAGTAGGTATGGTGGATCTACCCTCTGGGAGTAGCCATGGTGGATGTCATGTATGTGTCGCCATGACAACATCATGTGAGAGAGTCCGTGATGATTTTTCTTGTACTTGTGTGTTCACCCTCTGGGATGAGCCATGGTGAATCTCATTGTGAGGTGATGATCTCACAATGATGAACACTTGTGCATTTTACCATTGTGAGGTGACGATCTCACAATAATGGTTGATATCATGGTGAGGTGATAATACTTTCACCATCCATGGGAGAAGCCATGATGGTTGACATCACAGTGAGGTGATATCTTTCCTTTCCACATATGGGAGTAGCCATAGTGTTCAAACATCACGATGAGGTGATATGCTATCACGGTGGGGTGATAAGCTTCCTTCATTCACATGAGTGTAGTCATTGTGTTAGTCATCACGATGAGGTGATGTGACTTGTAGAGATATCAAGAAGGATTCCTCCCTAGCTAAGAGGGAGTGTTAATGTTATTGTAGCTATGGTCGGATTCCTTCAGGCCGACATAGATAACATAAAGGTTGTGATAATATAATTATATTGATAATACAATTATTGATAATACAATAATATATTGATATTATATTAATATAATTTGTGGGGCCATCTTGGAAGAGTGGCGTCCCTTGATGAAAGGGCACCTCTCGCATATATAATGAGATGTGCAATCTCATTCATTAAGATATATGACAATACAATCCAAGGGCAAATCAATATCATTAGGCAGATCAAATGTGAAAGTGCTCGGGGGAGACAATCATGTATTGTCTATGGTTGGAAGGCAAATCATTGCCCATGGTTAAACGAGCATTTAAAGAAAAAAACAAAAAAACAACAGTCTTCAATTGTGAGGCAATTCCTTGTTACATTTCTTCAAAAGAGACCTCATAAAGAAATGGAGGCCTCTTTATGCTAAACCTGATTTGGTTGATGAAATCTTTTGGATGAGAATTGATTCTAGGGCACTCAAAAGACATTCTATATGTCTGCAAGATTAGATAGATTTGATCTAGACCATCCTTGTTATTAGCTAAGAAATTAGAAAATTTCAAAGTAGGAAAAAATGAACCTTTCTTCTGATTCCTCAAATGAGTCTTGTCTGACTTATTGAGCTGCCAAATTATCTCCAAATATGCAAATCTTCTTTGCCACACACCTTGGTAGAATATGGGGCTTGATAAAGCACACATATATTTGGAATGAAGTTGAGCAAGTATGGAGGTGCCAATCACCCCAATTATGTCTAATTCCCAATTGTGGAGTCCTCTCAACAAGCCTCAAAAAGTCCATAATCTCCCATGGAATCCTTTCTACATTTTCACCAAAGAATACAAGCAACCTTCTCACAAAGAACTCCTCAAAGACAACAAAACCTGAAGTATCACAATCTCTATCCCAAATATAAGTCCAACGCTACACAAGGAGGAGATTCTTCTTCTTATCTACATCTCTAACTTTAGAGTCTTATTCTACAAACCTCTACCAGCATACATATATATGTGGCACATCATTGAGTACCACTTGAAGTCAAACTTTGTATCATTGGCCTTGATGGCCACCATCTGCTTATGCATTCCCTCTGCAAGGAATGTTGCAAAATCAAATTCAATGTTTACCATAGTATCTTGGATGTCTGATGCCATACACATCAAGTGAATTGGAATTTTAAATTTGGCATCCTCTCCAACAATTTGACATAGAGAATGGTAGGTCTAGATAGAGTAGTCTTCAAATGTTTCCAGACCAAAAGGCTTCTCCAAAAATGAGATTTTGATTGCCTTTGTGTCTGAGTCTTTGATTCTATGCCTTGGAATATGGATAAACCTGTATACACCCCTATGAAGTTGATATGTCTCTTCGAAGGCATTAAAGTCAATTACTTTGTTTGCAACCCTGTTCAGACCTAACACATCAGAATGAATTCATTGGTAAAGCAAATCATTTGGACTGCAGTTCTTGCCAAAACCCTCCTTGTTTTGGCATCATATCTTCTCGCAACAGCTTTGACAAGGTTAGAATTGACAAAGACATTGGGCACTACCAATTTGCCTATGTCTAATACCCAAGCATTTCACAGAGGAGAGTATGCCATTCTCTTCCTATACCAATGCTCAAATAGAGACCACCCTGAAACTGGCAGCTTCGCATCTCTGCATCCTCCAAGAGTCAATTAGCATATCATTTGGACCCCCTGGGACATAGACGTTTGTAGGCCTTCTAGCAGATCTAGGGCACTGAATAAACAAATTCTCCTCAAGCCCCTTCTTGGTTGCAGATGGTCTGACCATTCTCACAAACTTAGGGTTTGCAATTTGCAACAATTCTAGACAATTCACTTCAATTTCCAATTCAAACTAGACTACAACAATTTCAAGCTTAGGGATATCAAATTTAGCAAATTCAAGTAAGAACAAGCTCAAAATACTAACTTACAGATTTCGCAAAAACCTTAATTTCTGTACAATTGCATAGAGAGCACAATTCACCAAGAAAACTATATTACAATAGAATTACACCAAAACAGTCCTAATATATTTATTTCGATCAAACAAGCCAAAATTGACCAAAACCAGTCATTTTGCCATTATTGCATGTTCGATTGACCAATGGTGTCTGGAACTAGCCATTTTGAATTTTGAATATGGACTGTCGATTTGATTAGATTGTGCCAAGATCGACGCCCAAGATTGAACCAATTAGATTTCAAAAAACCTTTGCACGCATGGAGTTGATAAAGACCAATCAGAATGCACCAGTCATTGTTTACATAGTCAGTGCCATGTGTTGCCATATCGCACACTCTTAGCTGAAAAAGGGAGCCATCGTTTCAACATTGCATGGTCATGAAAGATTCCCTCACTATGTAGACTGCAAGGGCGCACCTCCATGTCGCAATATCTTGCAATAGCAAACATCTGACGAGGGTTTGGCAACTCTAACACTACAGGGGCGTGCTTCAATCAGGGTGAAGCTGGGTCAGACCAAAGGGCTTAGATCTTTTGCCAAATAAATAGGGAGCCGTTGGACATTTGGCAGGATCGTGCGGCCTCCCAACTCTAACAAATTTGACAAATCTAGAGCTTGGCAGTGCACTATACCTGTTGATTTCAATTCTATAGACTTAGGCCCAGGAATTAATAAATTAAAGCGGGATGGGGCTAGATGGTGACTAGGATGTGGAGCCAGTAAAACGTGACGCTGAATATATAAGGTTGTAATTGAAGAGCTTGGTGACTAGGACCAACAAGTCAGCCGCAAATTAGAAGCCATGGTTTAGGGCTTTAGGAAAATAACACTAGGACTTAGGTTTGAATTTTAAAATCATCCAAGATTACTTTGAAGAAGTTTGAATTGAGCTCATACATCTATTCTCAAGTGTCCCCGTTTTTTAAAATGACCAGTAAGTTCTTTGTGAAAATAATTGGCAGATTCACAGGAAATAAAATATTCAGACTTTGTTTTTTTTATTCCATTGAACATTTAGAACACAATAAATAATGGACACGAGATCTGTTTCTTTCATTAAATTCAAAAAGGTTTGTAGACATTTTATCTAAAATTGGGGTTGAAATGGAATCATGCTCCTTCAAATGGGATGTATCAACAGTTTATGTACCCTTAATATAGTCAAATCACGTTAAACATTGTTGTTGAAAGAGACAGACCTCCTCTTCAATCTCAATAGTTGGTCGCAACAATAGTTCCATGATTGGACATGATCTAAACGGATTGCTTCTCAGATCTTATAATATGCCTGAAGTATCATATGCTTCCCTACCAGACTTAAACACCATTGATAAGCCATGCAGACTGACGACTCAAGATCTCTCTCGTGGTGATTGGAAAATTCAGTCTCTAGTCCAGAAAATTTCCTAATCACAATATAAGCATGGAATGGTGACTGGAGAGACCTGGATATCATTTGGAAACTGTTCAAAGATTGCTCAACCTCAGATTTTTGAATTTCATTTACTGTCATGCTTCATTTTTGCTAGCATTATCTGATTATGCCTTGCTGGCCTTTATGAACTACTTGTTACATTTTGGGCACTATTACCAAATTTACTCAAACAAAATGAATATGTTTTAAATTTTTCTGGTATGCTTAGTTTTCCATGTTGATCTTATATTGTTATTTTTCAGCCATTTTGTTCTATGAGGGATAATTTATATAGGTGTTCCGAGGCACTTATGTAATATTATGGCTCACTGGTTATGTAATATTATGGCTCACTGGTTATCACTTCAAATCCGAGCTTTCATATTTTGGTATCTTGCCTTTCAATTAAAAATATAGCTTAATCTATAAATCTTTTTCTCAGCCAAAAAAAATGTAAACAGTAATACCATATCTTGAAAAGCTATGCATTAAGCAATGCCGTAAACCTTGATTGCTAATTGTGGCTTTAAATTTGTTATTAGTATAATTATAGTAATTTGGAAGTTTGTAGATTCTTCATCTGCGGTCTCTAAGAATCTTCCAAGAAAATTTACAACATACAATATTCTAGGGCACACCAGGGACTTTTCTTTATTGTAATGAAGTGTAGGCATATTTAAAATCCCTAAGTGTAGGCATATTTAAAATCCCTAGGTGTTTATCTTGTCGATGCATTTGAAATGATCCTATAGGAATTAATTTTCATATCATTGTTTGTCACTGCTAGACAGAATGAGTCCACACACAGGGCTCCAAGCTAGCTGATGTTTTAACCTCAATCTACATAACAGAACTTTTCTTTTATTTAAAAGACGCTTTATAAAATACAAATCTAGGAAATTCAGGTAGGATATTTTTGTCTACCACTACTGATGTATTATTGTGATGAGTGCAGATGGCAAATATGATTGGTTTTGTAATTGGACCTACGGGTATGCATTGGTTGATTTCGAGGATGCTTTTAAAAGAGAGTATGTGAAAACTTCTCATTTAAAGTAACTTGTTTTGCTTTCACTTCCATGTCCATCTACCTAACAAAAGTCCTTTTAGATCTCATTTACTTGTCTCCAAGGTTAAGTGGAAGGTGCATGAACCTATAATTTAGCATACAATCTAATCAAAATGCAAACAAATATGGATTCTCTATAAGCTTACTTTACGTGTCTGGCAATGTGCAGATATACTTGTTCTGATCGGCATATTCGTTACATTCTACATTGGAACAAAGGTATGGGCTAGATAAAACATTCTGCAATTTATTAGGAAATGTATGCATTATGCTTTTGTATTCAAGCCTAATATTTTATGGTTTTACCGTTTTGCAGCTTATGTTTCATGTACGCGAGACTGACACTCCAAGAAATCAAAACAAGTGATTGAATTAATGGCATTATAAATCAAAACAAGTGATCATGATATGTTGCAATCAAGCCACTATGTCAAAAATTAAAGGCTTTATAAATTATTAAAGCCAAGCAATTTTGGGTATCAAACTTTATTATATTTGAATATTATTAAAACGAAATGCATTCTCAATTACTGTGTTTTAAATGTTTATATATCCTAATGTATTGTGATGTCTCTGAGCTTTTGAATTTTAGCATCCACAATGGCCTTAGTATCTGTGCATCTCTCGCTATTCAGGCATTTTATCAACTCGGATATGTGGTTGATATGTATTTCCCATTACAGCTTAGTAACATTCGTGCATCCCAAAAAGACTTGCTCACTAAATCCCTAAACTTCTTAATAACGCCATCCTTGTTTTCCTTACCCCGAAAGCCTGAATGAGGAAACTAAGCATGATTCCCCTGAAAATCCCTAGCTGATCCAGTTTGGTTTTATCCAGCTCACGTAATACACATGCTCCATGACTTAGTTTCAAATTGAATTCTCCGTAGATTTGTAGAAGCCTAAATCCATCTTGTATTTGGTAATATCCAAGTAGGGAGCATAAAGAACAAGTTTTGCCTGACCGCTATTGTCAGGTGATATTGATAAAATATTCTCTGCACACTCAAAAACAGTGGCCAGTGAAGAAGAGAATGAAGGTCTCCTCCTAACAACAGAATTATATGCAAGATTGAATAATGCATATGAGCATGGTATGCAATGGGCAGAGCCTCTTAAGAAATTTGTGTACAAAGGACCTCTGATCGGATCATATTTAAATCAACATCTACATACAAGACTGCGCCAACATAGGACCAGGCAATTCCCCTCCTTCAAAGTCGCTCATCTTAAAACAACAATTTTGGGAATGTATTTAGATGGTTTTTTATTTTTAACGTTTTTCTTGAATAAATTACAAAAGTTTTTTTTTTGAAGTGGCAATTTTATTTGCATGAAACTGTAAAATATGAACAATTCGCAAAAATTTCTACCTTGCCAAAAGTAGCAGTTTTTCAAATTTTGCTATCAAGTGCATTTTGAAAACAAAAGTAGTATCAAATGCAATCAAAATAGAAACTTGATATACTCTCACATCTCCAAGTATTGAGTACTACAAATTTTAAATGTGAACATGAGTTGTCAAGTAGATACAACATATGATTTTTTGAAAGACTTATCTACAAAATTAAATGTGTAATTTTAGACACAATAAGAAAGAGATCTATAGTGCACCTTAGAGGAGTGAGACAAGAACTTAAATAATTTTTTTTTAAAAAATTTACATTCTGATTTCCAACTTTTAATATACATTACTAGTTGTTATTAAGTAGGTGGATTGTTTGGTGAATCCACTTTCCTCTTTAAAGAACAAGAGCAATATCTACAACAAGATGCTAGAGTTTTATATGATCTATCCAAAAATCCAAAATGTTAAGAAATGTGTTACATCCTCGTTTTTAAAGTTACTGTTAGAAAAATTAATTTTTAATATGCAATAAAGAAACTTAATTTTTAGGATATAGAGTTAGTTTTTGCTCAAAACAAAAATCTCAAGTTATTTAGCATTATTTCGTGTGATGCTTGAATCATAGATCCTTTTGATTTCTACAATTTAAAAGGGCTCTAATAGCCTCTTAGATAAGATGTTATGGCCTCTACAAGTTGGATCTCTCATATTGGAAATATAAAAACATGTGAGACACATAAAAGAGTTGTAAGAGGGAGTTAAACTCACTCACAAATTATTGTTGCATGTTGTGATGTGTCATAAAACATCTTTGAATGGAGATAATGAAGCTAAAAATGAAATAGTTGAGTTGGGGTGTGGATTATGATGTGCTTATGAGAGTCGGAAATTATGTTATTTGTAGCCTATGAACTCATCGTGAGATGTGAGTGTTGGTTTTCTAACTAGGTATTTGGGTGCCACATTTTTTATGGTTTTGTAATCACCATTCGATGATTTTTCTATTATTTCTCCTATTTATTGGGCATTTAATATGGAGGTTTTGGGAATGTGAGTTTTGTAGATATTGTTATGCTACCAAAATTACCCCAAATTTGTTGTTGGTGATACCTTTATAAAGGCTTGGACTATGTAAGTGTATTGTATTTTTTTATTATTGAATAATGCATAAGTTTCTTTGAAGGGGGAGATTTTTATCTCGAAAGAATTTCTCCAAGTCACTATGTTATGGTATGTTGCTTTTATGTTTATTTCCTTGTAATTTTATGACTTGGTCCTTTCATTTGGTATCAAAGCTTAATCATATATTCTAGGTGTTAGGGACAAGGGATTATTCTTGTAATCTTGCATTGAGTACGAGATAACATAAAAAAGATTTGGCTTGGGCCGTGGGTTTGCTCCCCATTGGTCTCGAGTTCGACTCCCTCTCGGGTTTAAGTGGGGGGACTGCTTGCGGGCTGTGGATCCTCCCCGCATGGGACTAGTCTCGCCTCAACTCACCCCTTCCTTGACCCCAACTTGGAAATAAAGTAAGTTCAAGGTAAGGCGGGTTGGGCGCTAGGTTGGGTCGCGGTAATACCTCTATCGTTACCCAAAAAAAAAACATAAAAAAGATTTTGTTACAAGAAAAAATGGTAAGCATATTGAAGATAAAAAATGTATTCTTAAAAACAAACTTTGAGCATTGGAAGCTTGAGATAAAGGATATGCTTGTGGATAGGGATCTACAAGTTGTATGCATATTAAATATATTGCTATGCCACAAGCAAATTGGGGCAAAATGGACAAAGATTGGGTCTCTTCAACTCTATTTAGTCAATTTGGTAATGTTGAATGCACATTAAAAGACTTATGTTACAAATGTTTGAAAAAAGTTGGCGACGTTTGTTAGGCTAGATACTTGGCAAACAAGATTTTCCTTAAAAATAGGTTCTATATTCTCGAGATGAAGGATGGTGTTTTGTGGTTAAACAATCTAAATGTTTTTAATATAGTTGTGGCCTACTTGTACTGTTTTGGAGTGAAGATGGAGAAGGATTGGTGTATGAATGTTGATACATTAATCACATTCTCAAAATCATCTAGGATAGATACAATAGGATACAATAATCAAGATTCTCAAAATATTCTAAAGATCATTTCGTTCACTAATCGAGCTCTAACAAGGCTTCTAAGGGCTTCAAATTTGAGTTTGAAACTTGAAAAGGAAATTTTTTTCAAGACAAAAACTCTAATATCTCCTTTCAGTGTAATTATATTGAGATAAATTTTATCATTCGCTTCATTTTTCAATTCTACTCCTTGGGGTAATTTTTTATGTCCATATATAGCTATATAGCCTACTTATTATAAATAGGAGGTGATAATTTCTAGCCTTTTCGATCTTCTAACTATCCTACACCTCTGAAGTGCCATCATGTTCTCAAAAACAACTAAAGAAACCTACAAAAAACATGTACGTGCATGCCCATATAAGACAACTTATTATAAATAGGAGGTTTTATTTTATGGCCTTTTTGGACTTATAACTAAACTACACCTCTGAAGTGCCATCATGGTCTCAAAAACAACTAAAGAAACCTACAAACAAAAGGAAAATGTGATTTTTTGGGTGATGCAAGATTGCCCTTACACCATTAGATGCTCCTACTTCATATTTTATTTGTTAGTTTAATGGGTTCACCTTGTTATTGCATTTAGGAGCACTGCAACCGATTTCAAAATGGATGAGGTGGTGGCATTGACACTTTTCAAAGAGATGTGAATAAAGAATTTTGAATCTACTAAGGAGGATCTATATGTTCATGGAAAATAGAAAGAGAACTGTAAGAAGGAAAAGAAGTGAGACAAGTCTAGATTTGAATCCCATAGGAGATCCATATATTTTCCTAGGAACAAAGAAAATGTTGAAATTACAAGAAGCTTAGATATTGTAGAAGAGACTACAAGGAGGAGAAAAATAATAAGAAAACTGATTTTGATGAGGAGTCCAAAAATCCTACTAGGATTATGGTGATGTCTTTATCACAATCTTGGCTACATATGCACCAAATGATGGATGATTGATAGACTTTAGTGCCTCTTTCCAGATGACCTCACATCTAGATTGGTTCTACAAATTTAAAGAATATAATGGTGGAAAGGTGTACCTTGGAAATGAATCTCATCTAAATATTATTGTTTATGGATGAGTTGTAATTGATTGTCTAATGGATGGGTGAGGGGATCAATGGTGTACTTCATATTCTTGGCTTGTCATGAAACTTACTTTCTATAAGTAAACTTAATGGTTCAGGTATGCGTGTTGTTTTCTTTAGCGGAGAGTGCAAGATGGTTTAGGGAGTTATGGTGCTTGTTAAGGGTTTTTGCATAGGCACACTATTTTAGTTAGATGCATACACATTTCAATGTAATAGATGTTTTGCACATATAATGAAGAGATATGTAGAATCTTCACCTTCATAATTGGAACCAACAATAAAGAGAGGTGTTACATCCATTTTTTATTGCATGCTTTTTTGGGTACCTAAGGGTGCTCATGCTTTGGAGATTAATGTACCAACTAAGATGATAATATTATGTCACTAGAGGATGGTCCACATAGGTGAAATGATTGTAATCTCGAATTTGATTCCTAGGAGCATTGTGTATATCAAAATATTACCAAATTCAATTTTACTCTAGTACCCATAAATCTTTTAGGGTGTTGGATTTAATACATTATGATGTATTGGTCATGTTAACGTTCTTTCAATTTCTAAATCTATGTATTATGTTTCTTTTATTGATGACTATAGTAGAAGGACAAGGGTATACTTTTTTAGAAGCAACTCTAAAGTCTTTGGTCATTTCAAAGAGTTTAAGGATTTTGTAGATAATCAAACAAGTAGGAAGATTACGATTTTTAAGACTTAAATAGAAATGACTTTTTGTAAATTTTTATAGATTCTATAACCATCATGGGATACAAAGACAAAAATTTGTGCACCTCTTAGCATAATGGAGTTGAAAACAGAATATGTTGATACTTATAGTTTCTTAAAGTTTTAATGATTTTTTTAGTCTTTATTCATTCAGCCTAAAAAATCTTAAATCCTTTACATATGATTTGTGCCCTAATGTTGCAATTCTTTGTTGATTAGTTCAACATGCTACGTGCACTTATGCCATGACCTTATGCCTTGAGATTCATCTTCTTATTGCCTCCATTACCCTAATAATTGATTGGGCCTTTTAATTTCACACCTTTACCAATTCCTAACTCTTTTAGTATGCACTTGTATGATGTTCCCTTCTCACATTTAATTGTAACCACCTTGATAGCACAATTTTTTTTTATAGCATATTAGTTCCTAAGTTGTATTCATGTACTATTGTGACATGGATTTTACCATTACTATTTGACCAAGTCATAACGTGTTGGTGGGTTTGTTGTCATGTTGTTTTGTCTTTGTAATATTGGAGAGCATTGATTTTTCTCAGTGTAGGTTAAAAATGTTTATTTCTTTGAAGTTATGCTAATGCAATATTTTGCCATGTCCCCCCCTCCAATGTTGTGTTTATAATGTAGACATAGGACCACCATATTTATAGGTGGCATTATCTTACTCACTATATAGTCATCCTTTGTAGCATGATTTCTTGATACGAGATTAAACTAAACATGCACTACTGCACTATGATGACTTGTGGCATCTATTTAGACTGGGCCTAGGTAAAACCTATGGTCTCTTTTAGTGCTGATAAGGATGACTAAGCACCATGTGCCTCAACCATTACAACATGATGTGCCTTTGTATTATAGTTTCTCTGAAATTGAGCTATCTTAAATTGTGCTAATACACTTTATTGACAACTAGTGGCCATGTTGTAAAGGTTATAAGATTTGACATCCTAGTGTATGAGCTCATGTAATAGGTGTGGGGCCTCTTCCATGACTTCGAATACCCTTTACAGATGACAAAGTATTATTGAATGAATGAAAGATTATAATAATGTCCATGATGCTAAAGTAGGCTATGTGACCCAAGAATAGCACACAACCCCAAAACAAGGTACCAAAGCCTTAAACAATTTTTTACCTCCTCTTTAGGTCTACCCTTTGATAGTGAATTTTGATCAAAAAGTTCATTTTTTTGTCCACCTTTGTTCCCTCAAACAAAGTGCTTAAATTGTCTATTTTTTAAAATATTCTCATAACTGGTACATATGTCATTGTATGCTAGATACTTGATAACAAAAATTCACTCTGTCTCTACTAATCTTATGTTACAAAATAGATATATTATCTTTTCCCATTCCTCTTTAGGTATCATCCATCACCCTGTTTCACACTTCAAGTGATGAGAACTAGCTCTCAATTGAGCTATCAATATTTTTGTTCTCCATTAAATATTTTCTCCTATGTAGGCTTTTCTTTCATGATCTCTCATAGGATTTAAGTCCTTGATATAATAGACCATTTTACACCCATTTTGTTTTGACCATATGTTACTCTTGAATTTTTCCCTCACAAACATTTTATTTTCTTCATTTGTATCTGGACACTCCTATATATTAACATTCCATTTCTTCATCCATATGTTCTTCCTTATATCTAGTCTTTCCTCCAAACTCATCTTAGGCCAACACTTTTTTTCCATATTTGGAGTTTTCTTTAGGTAACTTAACAAATAGACCATCATCGATGCTTCTGAAGGGAAGGTGCCAATTTCTACCAATAAAAGATCTTATATGGGAAAACTGTTTTGATTTTGAGACTGCTTATGATTAGATGTTTTTGAATTCTTTCTACTTGCCTCTATTTCTGATCTGACATGTTGCTGCCCCAAATTTCACACCCATAGAGGATCACCAGAGTGACCAACAAACCCAAATGCATTCTCTTTGTTTTCCAATCGCATAACTGGATTTCTACATCTATTTTGTAGGGAATATATCACTTTCCATCATCCTTGAATTTTTTTTTTTCTCTATATGTTTCCCATTTTAGTTTGTTGTGACAATTGATCCCATGGTATTAGTACTCATTCACTAACACTAATGGTTTGCCTTAAAAATAAAGTTATTTTGTGCCTTTTTTTCTTTTCAAAGAGAAGATCATCACTTTGGTTTTGCTAAAGTTCACTTTCATCCCAACATCATGATAAAAGGTTTCAAGTGTCTTCAAGTGTTCCCTCAAGCCATGAGCTATTTTAGCAATTAAAATGAGATCACCCACATATAAAAGTAACTTCATTACATATTTAGCTAGCTTAACTCCCTCTCCACTAGCCTTGTCTAGCCATTCTTCTAACTTATCAATGTATAGCCCAAATAGAGTTGGAGATAGTGGACACCCTTTTTTGAAACCAATATCACTACCAAAACACTCTGACATACCATCTATGGTTAGGATTTTAGCCTTGATCTACCCATAAAGCCTATGTACTACAACTCTAAGCTCATTTGGAACTCCTAGTTCGTCCATTCTATTCCAAAGTTTGCCACGTGGTACCATATCAAAGGCTTATTTAAAGTCTACAAAGTAGAAAAATGGTTCACCACCTTACATATTCCATATTTTTTCAATGAAGAACCTAAGAGTAACACCATGGTCAATAGTAGAATGTTTGGTCTTAAACCAGTTTATCCTTTAGTTCTTTTTTCCTTTCATTTTTTCCCAAGTACTAATTCTACATTCAACCATGCTTCCAACCAATTGACTCAAGGAAGGGGTTAACCATGAAAGTGTGCTAATTTGATAGATTATTTGGTCATCCAAATTTTTGGGAAGCCCTCTTGAGTGACATTGTTGAAAAATACAATTAATATGAAGTGCAAGAACATCAATGCCCCATTTTAAGTGCTCTTCTTGCAGCCCATCTATATTTTGTGGTTCAGTCAAGGTAGGGAGATCTAATGAAGGACATCCCCGCCTTGCAGCCTACAACACAAAACACCATGCAAGATACCGACAATCGATAACATATAACAAGATATAACCGGTAAGCAACCCTAACCAGTAGAAGCAACACCAGATATAACCAGTAAAAGATAAATCCATCATTACAACCATTTAAATAATTACATAAGCCTTCAATGGCTACACATGCTGGACCACAACCAAGGATTACACAACAATCCATACAACACAAATCTAAGATCTGTAGATCTTCTGCTTGACAATCTGAACTTTAGTCCATTCGGACTCAGTCCCCACGGACCAAAATCTCTCCAAAAACTACATCTTTGCTCGGTCTCTACTTCCTCCAATCGCTATCCCCCAAATTGAATCTCAAAACTTTCCCTTTATACCATCTGCAAGCGATGACAACTCAATCAAGTCAGCCAAAGACCAACCAGTTCATGATGAAACGTGTAAATGATAATATGTCGGCCCAAATCATCAAGAACATCTTCAAATGCATAAAATGTCACGCGGTCCTCCGGAAACATCGGACAAGGCCCAAAACAACATCGCTCAATGATCTGCAAGTTACGGAAACCACTTGCATTCCAATTCATCTTCACTCCATACATTGCAAGAACAACCGGTAAGAGCATACCAATACTAGGCCAATAGTGGGATCGATGTCTCACCGGGGTCAAATCCAAAGTGCCGGTTTGAACTACTGTGGTGCTCCTGCATCAGACTCTCGGAGTTAATTGAAAAGTGAGTCCCATCACTTGATTTGGTTTAATGATTTGTCAGTAGGTACTTGCAACTACCTCAGGGGTTAGGCAGTTTGACTACAGGTTCCGGTTGCCTCTACTCGACGATCTACTGGTCCACCGTGTAGCCTGCCTCAATTCAGCGATCTATTCAAGTCTCCACCCACTAACTGCCTCAAGCTCAAGTTCTAGGTTCGACGGTTTGCTTGCAAGCCTTGCACTACCTCACGTTTAGAGATCTGAACAATTCTACAAGCTGCCTTAACTTCCTTTCCAACCAACCGATACATAACCTGGTTTTCTTCGATCAACAGATTCACAAACCAACTTTGATACCACTTGGTGCAATCAAGGTAGGGAGATCCAATGAAGGATATCCCCACCTTGTAGCCTACAACACAAAACACCATGCAAGATACTGACAACAGGTAACAAATAACAAGATATAACTAGTAAACAACCCTAACTGGTAGAAGCAACACCAGATATAACCGATAACAAATAAATTTATCATTACAACCATTTAAAGAATTACATAAGCCTTCAACGACTACACATGCTGGACCGCAGCCCAGGATTACAACACAAATCTAAGATCCGCAGATCTTCTGCTCGACAAATAGGCCTCCGGTAAAAGTTTGCATTGTTCTGCATTGATTTGAACTTCAGTCCCTCCGGACTTCAGTCCCCCCCAGACCAAAATCTCTTTGGAAACTACATTCGCTCATCTCTACTTCCTCCGATCGTTGTCCCCCAAAATGAATCTCAAAACTCTCCCTTTATACCATCCGCAAGCGATAACAACGCGATCAAGTCGGCCAAAGACCAACCAGTTCATGATGAAACATGTAAACGATAACATGTCGGCCCGAATCACCAAGAACATCTTCAAATGCATAAAAATTCACGTGGTCCTTCAGAAACATCGGATAAGGCCCAAAACAACATCGTTCAATGATTTGCAAGTTGCAGAAACCACTTGCAACCCGATTCATCTTCGGTCCATACATTGCAAGACCAGCTGGTAAGAACATACCAATACCGAGCCAATATCGGGATCGATGTCTCACCGGGATCAAATCCAAAGTGCTGGTTTGAACTACTTCGGTGCTCTTGCATCATTTAATATTTTTCTTCTTGATAGCTTCTTTATGCTCTGATTGATATCTTCAATGGAACCCACATTCATATAATATATTTGTGTATTCAAGTCATTAAGAGCCAGTGACACTTTTTTCTATTTGTTTTTTCTTTTGTTGTAGCTCTTTCCAAAATATTTTGGGATTTTTTTTTGCAAGGGCAATCAGCTCCATCTTTCTTATGTTCATATATTTTCCGTTTTTACACCTTAACTTGTTTTTACTCTTTCTTGCTTTCCTTACCCATATATTTTTTGCCTCTGTTTTGGGTATAGTTGTCTTACACTCATGGGATTATATGGGATTTGCCAAGAAAATATTTTTTGCCTCTCTTTTAGGTATAGTCATCTTACACTCATCAAATGCCTTGCAAATTAGGGGAACCGGTCTATCTTTTCTAACAAGATGCTGGTTTGCATGATTCAAATTATTCTCATTTCCCCTAATAAACCATTTAAGTGCACTCTTGAATATTTTTTGACCCTCTCTCTCTCTCTACATACGTCTCACTCTATCCCTCCCTTCCCACTCTCTAGATCCCAAGCTCTCTTTACCTCCCACCTTACCTAGAACTTTGTATCATATTTTTCGTAATTCTAGAAGGTTTCTTAAGTAAATATACACAAAATTGTGTAACACTTTTATAAAAGAAACAAAAAACATTGATCCAATGTTTTAGCTTGAATCATTAAAAAGTGACATATATTCTTAATTTTGAAATGATGTAAACTCATATATTGTGCTTCTGGATTCAGTTGTGTAGAATTTTTTGCATCAATGTTTTGAATCACACTCCGTGATTCATCATCAAGGGGATAGGCCCTGGAATCAGTTGCTATATTATGAGGCCTTCCCCTTCCATTGTTTTCATTGCTTCTCTACTAGACACTTGGCCAGAGATTGTTCTCTTTCATGTTGTAGAGGCATTGCCACTTGGTGGAAGGACGCTCACAGGGTGACCACTTGACTATCTTGGATTTTGATTCTTCCTCTAATGGCTCTTCACAAGATGGTGATGATTCCTCATAGGATGATCCGCCTGCTACTAGGATGGCCTCCTCAGGTCTCGTGGATCCTCCTTCTATTGGTGTATTTCTATTTGGACTTGTGGAACCCTCTTTGCTTGTTGCTCCTGTTCTACTCCATCCTTCAATGGTGGATTTTCTATTTGGCCAACATTCTACTCTTACTCCCAATAGTCCCACCAAGGGGACCGCCCCCCTCTCCCTTGTGTTGGTGTTCCAAATGATATTGTTGTGTGGATTTTTGTTTGTCATAGGAGGAAAGACCGTTCTTCCTCTTCTTTCCAAACTCTTCCTCAAGTTGTGGGTGGAACTTCTACCCACCCTTAATGTGGGTTATTAGGTGCTCTGCTAGTGTGCTGTAAATGGGCTATTTTTGGCCTTTGTTGTTAGAGGTCTATTCTTGACCAATTGTATGTAGCCTTCTGGGCTTGTCTTTTTATAGGGTCAACACCCTTGTTTTGCTACCTTTTTAATAAAAAACAAATAATCTTTTCTCTAATGCATCATATTTTTATAAACAAATTTAATGCTTTGTTTTGCTACCTTTTTAATAAAAAACAAATAATCTTTTCTCTAATGCATCATATTTTTATAAACAAATTTAATACTTTGTTTTGCTACCTTTTTAATAAAAAACAAATAATCTTTTCTCTAATGCATCATATTTTTATAAACAAATTTAATACTTTTAAATATTTTTCTTTGATAGGATAACCATTAGTAAAAAATAAAAATAAAATATAAAAATGATTATTCATAAGAGTAGAATTTGTTGAAACAACATATTTTTGAGTAGTTATTTCTGGTAAATTGACACAAAAGTAGTGCAAAATATGTATTTAGTGGACACTTTTGATTAGAAAAGTTTTCACCCATATCTAACTTAGCTAGAATGAATTTAACTAGATCACATGTTTAATAAAAGTTGATGTTTTTGTCAAAAAAAGCTTAAATTTGAACTTGTGTTGATGCGTTGATCAAAAGTGTGATATAGTTCTATACATTTGCTCTCCTATTCTCTATCCTTTTTTGGTTTTGATTTTCTTAGATAGAAGAACATTATGTAGATGTCTACATGATGTACTAGTGTCACACAAAAATTCATGAATCCAATAACATTACTCTCCTTGCCATCATTAACACTTGAGAATGTAATGGATTTGGGTGTTATCTGAGTGGTTGTTTGACCATTTATTTTCAATTTGGAAAAAAAAAGAGGCCCATTTTAGAACTCTAATAAAAAATTGAAAGTTCTCTCTTTCTCTCTCAAACAAGAACCAACAACCTCTATATTATCCTATGAAGCTTTTGTCGGTCCATTGTGTGCATCAACATAATTTTTATTGCAAAGTGACATTTGTGTCGTGACAACAAGTTAAGTAGTTGATGGTGCCCTTGACAACTTCAAACTCTTAAGATGTTGTTGTTGTTGTTTTAGTTTTCTTCTCAAGCTCTTTCTTACATTAATTATATTTATTTATTTTTGAATGCTATTAATGTTAAAATTAAATATTATATTCAATTAAGATACTATCATTGGTGTTTATTAAATAATATTTCATAATTGTCATTTCAAAATGTCTATGAAAAATAAAATTGTTTGTAGAAGTCAAAAGACCAATATAAAATTTGCTTAAAGAAACCCAAAAACAAGTGCCAAAATATGTTTTTCTCTATAACATTTATTGTAGATTATGAAAGAGGAAAATGAACCATCTCATTGTCATATGGATTTGGTGATATTTACCTAAGATCCTCTTTTGAATCTCAGTTTTATTTTCATTTTATCCTTTTATCCTCACACTATATTAGCATTGTAGAGACTTTTACATTTAACTTCAGGTTCTTTGTTCTTTGAAGTTTTTATTTCTATAATTAGTCAATCCTTTTTGTTTATCTGTATCAAATTATTTTCACCATTTAGTCTTTTTTAATGTTCCAATTGGATTTTATCATTTTTTGTTTGTTTAAAATTAATTTAAAAAAAATTATCATCACAAATCTAAATACTAGACTTAGTTAAACTTAAGTATTGCTAATTAATTCTAAATTAATAAGCTGAAATAGTTGTCAAAAGAAATTGATTTCCTTTTCATAACAATCAAAGTTTCACCCACTACAAAAATAAGTCACAAGAGTCTATTTTCAGCAAGATAATTTCTACTAGTCTTAGATGAATCGATTTGATACTGAATATTCTAATCTTTCATATTTGATTTTTATTAGAATTTTTCATTATAAATTGATTTATGATTGACTTGTGTGTATTTGACAAGATCATTTATGCAAGTTTTAGATGACTTCCAATTGATATTGTGGAAGCTCTAGGAACAAATTCAACCCTAAGACAATTAATATATAGTATAGACCCAAGACATTTACTAGACTAAAGACATTCATTTCATTGTACCATGACAAATAAAATTATAGATTACATAAAAAAAATCTTTATACACGATTCTCACAACTAAATATTATAATGCTTCATGTTTAATTTTGAATATTAATTATTACCAATTTCTATTATAAATTGATTTACGCTTGATTTGTGTGTATTCGATTCGACAAGATCATTTCTGCAAGTTTTAGATGACTTTAAGTTGATATTGTGGAAGCTTGTGGAACTCAAATTCAACATATAGACAATTAAGAAATAAAATAGAACCCAAAACATTTACTAGACTAAAGACATTCATTTCATAGTACCATGATTCTGCATTACATAAAAAAATCTTCATAAACAATTCTGACAACTAAATATTCCAATCCTTCATATTTAATTTTAAATATTAATTATTACAATATTCCATTATAAATTTATTTATGTTTGAATCGTGTGCATTCATTTGATTAACTTGGATAGAGAATTTTCTTTTACAATAATATAATGAAATATAACACAATTTAGAGGAAACCCAACATCTTGATTAGCAAAAAATACCTTTAGGTAATGTTAAGATGATGTGATGTTCAATACCAACCAAAAGAAAGCAAGCACCAGGTACTTAATGATGGCTTAGCTTCCATAAGAGACACAAGATGATAAATACCAGCTACACTATATGCTATGGCAAGACCATTTTTTCATAACACTGATCATGCTCAATGCTCAATGTTCAAGAGGCAGAGACTGTATCGCAATGTAACTTGTTAGGGGCAGAGTGAATGTAGACACCAATCTGATCAATGGCTGTGCCTGCATGTCCATAGAAACCAACAATCTTGGCCCCCATGGGAGATGCAAATGGTGTACCCACAGGATTGCCAAAGGGTCCAATAGTCCTAGCTATTCCACTCTTACTGTTCACCACTTTGAACTCTATGGAATTCACTGTTTGACAAGGACATGGCAGGATTACATCCCCATAATGGCCTTTTATCTGTCCTACGTACTCTTCCTCATAGTTCAAGTTCAACTGCAAGATCACCCATCTTATCATTAAAATGACACTTGAATTTGCTTGCAATAATGATCTTAGCCCATTTCATAGATCTTAAACACAATGTGTAAAATTTGAAAACAAAACTTGGAAAAGGCTAATTCAAATATTTGTTTAATAGGAAGATTAAATAATACTCACTATGACAAGCTCTCCATCAGAGCTACCATGGGGTTGTGACCAGTGTAGGGTAGTACCAATCACATACTGTGTTTGGAAAGAATAAATGGCCTTTCCATGCCTGATATGAACTGCAGATATAGCTGAAGCAGTACCATCATAGAATGCTGTACCTCCTGATCCACCCCATGGCCCTGATGTTTGTAATGTTACCTATTCAAAAACCAAGAAAGTCAGAATAGTGTAGATAGAGATCATAGTGAGTATATATATAGCGAATACGAACTTGAGTGTATGGGACACAAGCTACATACAATTAATGTTACGAGATTTTTACAATCCATGCGAATATTTATTTATTATTTCTGGATTTGATTGTGTTTGAGATTTTTAACAATTTCTTCAAATCACATTTATTGATCTATCATCAGAATGAAAGAGTGTTGAAAGGAATGATGATGAATCACAAAATGTGATTCCAAACGTTGTCAAAACTCTCGAACACAATCAAATCCAGAGTAATAAATGAATAAGCTAAATACAAGTTTTGTAAATCCTATTATGGCTAATTTCAAAAACATATTGTTTTTCATATGATAAGATTGAGGGTAGAGAAGTGGAGTTACAGTAGAGGGATCAAGTGCAGTGTGCAGTGGACAAACACATTCATGGGTTCCATTAGACCCTGCTGAGCTCTTTTCCTCACAAACTACTGCTGCTCTCTGCAAGGAACAATATAATGATCAGGGCATCAATCTTAACTAAACAATACTAAACAAAAGATTTATGTGAGACTAATAATGCAAGTTTTGTTTTACAGAGTAGGGTGCTCCCAGCAATAGAAATAGTATAAGAGGAAGCAACATTTTTCTTTTTTAAACAGCACTTCAAAGTTCTCTGGTTTGGTCCTGATTAATTGGTTGTAGTGCATTCATTGTTATTGTCTTATAACAGTGTAAAAAGAAATGGGGAAGCATGAAAAAAGAAATGGGGGACAAAACAAAAGCAAAGGTCTTTCAAATACATCACCCTTGTCTACTTTGGATACCATTCTAATGGACGGTGGCATTTTTTTAAGGAGTATAGCAGCTCTAAGTGTCTTTTTGCATGGAAATGTGAAGAGTGTTCCTGCTTTGCTTTGGAAAATGATTACTTTTTTTCATGTCTGTCACTTTAATCTGGCTCTGTATGATCTCAAAATCTTGAATATGGCTGCCCATAATGGAATTCAAATGACTACCGTACACAAGAATGATTAAACAGGAATTTCTTTTCCTTTACATTTAGTTTATATATTGTTTAGGTTTTGTACTTTACTTTTGACAGCTTGATGCTTTATTGTGGACGGTTTTACCAATTCCCAGGTGGGTGTAGGCTGAGATCCATATTTGACATATTTGAGGGTATGTTTAAAATATTCGTTTTACATGTTTTATATGAAAGGCATATCAATGTCTAAACATATGTAGTTAATATATTGTTGAGATTTTTTTGAAGATACTAGCACATTTTCATGAATTTTCCTGTTTATTTTTAGCAGTCTTATTATATATCAAGGCAATCTAGAAATATTTTTAATCTATTATTTATTTAAGAATTAAAAAAAAAAAAAAATGACAAATAGTGGTAGATATATCAAATAGTACAATAACAAACATCATTATTTGTCATTCGATATATCTGTCATCTTTTCAAATGGTCTTTGGTGTAGTTTTCTATTTGATACATATGTGGCTTGCTACCGCCTTTCCTTTTACATTAATGAATTTTGGTGGCACGACTGCAACTCGTTTGCAGATAAAACATATTTTGCATTTTCCTTATACAACAAACAAAAGCTTGTACGCAAACAAAAGAGTAGAATGGAATTTTGGAAGTGTCTTTGAAGTGAATCACATGTGTCTATCAAGTGAATTGTGGTTCAAGTGGGCAACATCTTAGGTGTTTTGGAAGGGGAAAAAATTTAAAGATAATTATTTTAAATGTAATATCCTTCTATCTTATATTCTTTGTAATTTTTTTCATAATTATTTCTTTATTACTATTAGTTTGCATGGTGTTTAAAATCTTGATGTTTCAAACGTGCATTGGTTACAAAACACTACATTTTTTCAATAACAATCAACAAGATACATAAAAATATGTGGCGCAGTCACTGTTAGGAGGGACCTCAATGAGATCTATCTAGATCGTGTAGCAAGAGTAAATGCAACGAAATAAATACAAGGTGATGGAGGCAATGCAAAGTTGCATGATTTAGATCATGAAAACTAATTACAAACAACCAATAACATCTGGGTTACAAGATTCGGCTCACTAGCCTACTACATACATGCTCAATTACAGAATCGGTCAACTTTGGACCTCTAAATCTTAAGATATATCTTCTATGTTCCCTTTGATGATTTATGATGCTTAATTACATTGATTTATATGGTCTAGAGGGATCCAGTTGGCCCAAGAAGAATCAAACAATGATGAACATGATCAAACATATAAAACCACCAGGTCAGCCTCTGCCAAAGAGAATCCTCCGAAAAATCCCAAAGATGAAGTGCAGATCAAAGGGAAGGTCGGCCACGTGCCAAGGAACATTGGAATCAACGAACTGGGGCTCCGCAAGCTACAGAAAGGATCCGCAAAATTCACCAATAGAAAATAGGTCCAAGTGGCTTTGGTGTTCTAAGTTTGTAAATTGCCTCATAATTCAGAAGCGATAACTTGCTGGAAAATGATCCAAACGTCTTGCGGTTCAGGAATAAGGAAGATAATCATGTTCACAAGCAAAATCCAGCTCCACAAGATCTGATGAGCTAATGCAAGAAAATGCAAAAAGAAATGTTGAAACAACAAAACAAAAAACAAACTAAAAGAAATGTTTTTGGTTGATGCAAGATTGCCAAGAATCGGGGATGCTCCTGCATCAGACATCTGGGGTTGTTGAAAAAGTGAGTCCCTCGCTTTGCTAGAGTCAGAGGAAAACTAAGGCGGTTCACCTCTGCCTAAGAAATCCAAGATTAATCTTCAACTGGTCTATCCTTCCATTTCACAAGATACTCCTTGTATTGATTGCTCCTAGTGCTACGACCAATCCTACTGTCCAAAATATCTTCAAACTGATCTGGTTCTTTCTGGGGTAATTGTTTCTCCAAGTCTGCAATACAGTCTTCACTGAATTCTGATTCATGATACTAATGTATATCTGCAATGTTGAATATAGGTGAAATGCTCAAACTATTTGGTATCTCTACTTCATGTGCATTTCTAGAATTGAATATCCTCAAGATCTTGCAAGGTCCAAACTTTTTCATCTATAACTTGTTATAGGTTCCAACTGGAAATCTTTCTTTTCTCATATACACCATCATTTCATCGCCAACTTTAAATTCCTTATGTCTTCTCTTTTCATCTACTTTCTCCCTATACTTGGTGTTCATATCCTCCGAATGCTGCTTAACCTGAATATGTAAGGCCTTTATATGATCTGCAAATTCTTCTGGTTCTACACTCTTCTTGTCTTCATTACTGATATCCCTTGATTTTGATATACCTCTAGGGTTTGCTCTGGTAACACTCTCAAAAGGTGTTCTTGCGATACTCCTGTTCACTGAATTGTTGTAGGCAAACTCTGCTTGTGCAAGGATCAAATCCCAACTTCTAGTCTTCTCTCCAACTAAGCATCTCAACAAATTTCCCAAGCTCTTGTTTACTACCTTTGTTTGTCCATCAGTTTGTGGATGAAAAGTAGAACTGAATTTCAAATCTATCTTCATCTTCTTCCAAAGTGTCCTCCAAAAATAACCAACAAACTTAGTGTCTCTGTCTGAAACTATGCTCTTAGGTAATCCATATAATCTCACTACCTCTTTGAAAAATAAGTCAGCTACATGCATTGCATCTGATGTCTTATTACAAGGTATGAAATGAGCCATCTTCAAGAATCTATCCACCACCACAAATATAGAATCATTCCCTCTCAGTGTCTTAGGCAATCCAAGTATAAAATCCATGCTTATGTCATCCCAAGGTCTCTCTAGTATTGTCAAAGGCTTATACAATCCCACATTTTGACTACTACCTTTTAAAACTTGACAAATTCTACAGCTCTGCACAAATTTCTTGACATCCTTATGAATCTAAGGCCAAAAGTAATGTTCACTCACAAATGCTATTGTTTTGTCAACACCAAAGTGTCTAGACTAATCCTCCACTATGCTTCTCCTTTATTAAATCCTCCCTCATAGAACTTTTAAGTATACACAACTGAACTCCTCTGAATAAAATCCCATCCTAAATGAAATAATCCAACCACTTACTTCTATCTACCATAACTGGTGCTCTACATGCTTTCCAGGTTCTGCAAAATTCGGGTCATCATCATACAAGGTCTTCAACTCCTCAAATCCTAACATCGTCACTCTAATCTCTATCAGAAAATTCCTCCTTCTACTCAATGCATCAACAAATTTGTTTGACTTCCGACTTCTATGCTTCAACATAAAGGTGTAACTTTGCAAAAATTCTACCCATCTCATATGTCTCTGATTCAACTTACTCTGACTATTCAAATATTGTAAGGCTTGATGATCAATATACAACACAAATTTCTTAGGCAAAAAGTAATGTCTCCACTTCTTCAAGGCTTGAACTATGGCATAAAATTCTTGATCATACACTGAATATCTCCTTCTTGCATCATTCAACTTCTAGGTATGTGCACCAAGTTGTGGTACCAAAAGGGGGTCTTAAGATGCTAATTTTTTTCTGAAATCAGCGAAGTCTGAACTTCAACGACAAATTGAAGATAGTTACACTCCAAATTTGAAGATGCAACAAGAACAAGAGTCAGAGTGCTTCAAGTATACTTTCTAAACTACTAATTTTTTTTTTAAATGGTGGAGATTAAGGGCTTCAAAAAGGGGGGCCACAAAAAGTGGTCCTGTTTTTATGCAAAAAACATAACATAGTGTCTGTTGTGGCCCCCCTAAAATGTTAACTTTTTTTTGAATTTTTAAAATCGCTTCGGTGAGAAATTAGCTAACACCTTGTAGTTTATGCCAGATTTTTCAGCTATTTTTCAAAGTGGACACATCCTTAAAAATACATAAATTTGAGCATGCTCCCCCCTAAAATCATTGAAAACTAATCAAAAATCAAATATTTTTAAAAAAATTTGTGTAGAATGGAGTCTAGTTTCTAAAAATGTAAGTTTTTTCAAAATCTGATGAACGTGTAAAAATGTATACCCAAAATAGTGCATGTTGGTTTTTGACAAAAAACGAACACACTGACAAAAGAAATTATAGATGAAAGACTTAATGAAATCAAAATTTGAAATAAATTACATTGTTGGATAGCTAAGAGGGAGCTCAAGTTTACCATGGTATTTTTTTTTAACTTCATTGAAACACGTGCAAACCTGACGGAGAGCACGACCAAAAATATGTCAAAATTTTCAATGTTATGATAAAAACACGTCTCTAGCCTGAAATGGTCGTCCAAACCTTTGGGTTGGATGCCCAAGGAAAATCCAACACATAGGTTTGGTGTTTCCCAAAGCGGGTCATTTGGTGCGTGCTAAAGATGGCGCTCGCCCTATTTGGCGTGCGCCAAATGTGTACATAGAAACCCCCATCTCACCTCTCGCTTATTTATCTCCCTTTCCTCATAGTTCCATCTCTCTCTATGAACTAGATCTCATATTCTCTCTCTCCCCTTACCTCTTCTCGAGCTCTTCATTCTTATAGATACATAGTCTTCTTTGTCCTTCCCCTCTCTAGCTCTCACAATTCCCTTATTCTCCTATCCCTCAAGCTATCTCCCTCTTCATCCTTACACCCATCTAATTCCCTCTCTCACCTCTTTCCCTCAGTTTCTTCCTCACTCCCTCCTCTCTCTAGGTCCTAAGGGGTTATAGGACACCATATGACTCCTTAGGACACAATATGACCCCTAACGACACCTAAGGGGTCATATGGTGTCCTAAGGGGTCATAGGAAACCATATGACCTCTTAGGTTACCATAGGACCCATAACAACACCATATTCTATCCTAAGTGGTCATAGGACACCATATGACCCCTTAAGACACCATACAACACATAGCAACACCATATGGTGTCTTAATGGGTCATAGGACACCATATGACCCCTTAGGTGTTGTTAGGGGTCATAGGACACCATATGACCCCTTAAGTGTCGTTAGGGTTCATATTGTGTCCTAAGGGGTTATATGGTGTCCTATGACCCCTTATGACACCATATGATCCCTTAGTACACCATATGGTGTCAGTATGGTTCGTATGGTGTCCTATGAACCCTTAGGACACCATATGACCCCTTAGTACACCATATGGTGTCAGTATGGTTTGTATGGTGTCCTACGACACCATATGGTGTCAGTATGGTCCGTATGGTGTCCTATGACACCGTATGAGCCCCTAGTACACCATATGAGGTTAGTATGGTCCTATAGTGTGCGATGATCCCTTAGGACACCGTATGACCCCTTAGGACACCATACGACCCGTAATGACAACATAAGGTGTCCTAAGGGGTCATATAGTGTCTTAAGGGGTCATAACACACCATATGACCCGTTAAGACACAATATGATCCCTAACGACACCTCAGGGGTCATATGGTGTCCTATGACCCCATAGGACACCATATGACCCCTTAGGACACCATACGACCCATAACAACACCATATTATGTCCTAAGGGGTCATATAGTGTCCTAAGCAATCATAAGACACCATATGACCCCTTACGACACCATACAACCCATAACAACACTATATTGTGTCCTAAGGGGTCATATGGTGTCTTGAGGGGTCATAGGACACTAGATGACCCCGTAGGACACCATGTGACCCCTTAGAACACCATATAGTATCATTATGGGTCATATGGTGTCCTAAGGGGTCATATGGTATCCTAACAGGTCATATAGTGTCCTATGACCCCTTAGGATACCACATAACCCCTGACGTGTTGTTAGGGTTCACATTATGTCCTCTATATGACCCCTTAGGACACCATATGGTGTCATTATGGGTCGTATGGTATCCTAAGCAGTCATTAGGTGTATTATGATCCCATAGGACACCATATGACCCATAATGACACCATAAGGTGTCCTAAGGGGTCATATTGTGTCTTAAGGGGTCATAACACACCATATGACCCGTTAAGACACAATATGATCCCTAACAACACCTAAGGGGTCATATGGTGTCCTATGACCCCATAGGACACCATATGACCCCTTAGGACACCATATGACCCATAACAACACCATATTGTGTCCTAAGGGATCATATAGAGTCCTAAGGGGTCATAGGACACCATATGACCCCCTACGATACCATGTGACCCCTTAGAACACCATATATTGTTGTTATGGGTCATATGGTGTCCTAAGGGGTCATATGGTGTCCTAAGGGGTCATATGGTGTCCTAAGGGGTCATATGGTGTCCTATGACCCCTTAGGATACCATATAACCCCTTACATGTCATTAGGGTTCACATTGTGTCCTAAGGGGTCATATGGTGTCCTATGACCCCTTAGGACACTATATGACCCCTTAGGACACCATATGGTGTCATCATGGGTCGTATGGTGTCCGTAGGGTTCATATGGTGTCTTAAGGGGTCATAGCACACCATATGACCCGTTAAGACACAAAATGATCCCTAACGACACCTAAGGGGTCATATGGTGTCCTATGACCCCACAATACACCATATGACCACTTAGGACATTGGATACGACCAATAACAACACCATATTGTGTCTTAAGGGGCCATATGGTGTCTTAATGGGTCATAGGACACCATATGACCCCTTACGACACCATGTGACCCCTTACAACACCAGATGGTGATGTTATGGGTCATATAGTGTCCTAAGGGGTCATATGGTGTCCTAACGGGTCATATAGTGTCCTGTGACCTCTTAGGATACCATATAACCCCTTACATGTCGTTAGGGTTCATATTGTGTCCTAAGGGGTCATATGGTGTCCTATGACCCCTTAAGACACTATATGACCCCTTAGAACACCATATGGTGTCATTATGGGTTGTATGGTGTCCTAAGGGGTCATATGCCATCTTAAGGGGTCATAACACACCATATGACCCGTTAAGACACAATATTATCCCTAACAACACCTATGGGGTCATATGGTGTAATATGGCCCCATAGAGCACCATATGACCCTTTAGGACACCATACGACCCATAACAACACCATATTGTGTCCTAAGGGGTCATATGGTGTCCTAAGGGGTCATAGGACACCATATGACCCCTTAGGACACCATACGACCCATAACAACACCATATTGTGTCCTAAGGGGTTATATGGTGTCCTAAGGGATCATAGGATACCATATGACCCCTTACGATGATATATGACCCATAACGACAACATATTGTGTCATAAGGGATCATATGGTGTCCTAAGGGGTCCTAGGACACCATATGACCCCTTAGGACACCATGTGACCCCTTAGAACACCATATAGTGTCATTATGGGTCATATGGTGTCCTAAGGGGTCATATGGTGTCCTAACGGGTCATATAGTGTCATATGACCCCTTAGGACACCATATAACCCCTTACGCGTCGTTAGGGTTCACATTGTGTCCTAAGGGGTTATATGGTGTCCTATGACCCCTTAGGACACCATATGGTGTCATTATGGGTCATATAGTTTCCTAAGGGGTCATATGGTGTCTTAAGGGGTAATAACACACCATATGACCCATTAAGACATAATATGATCCCTAACGACACCTAAGGGGTCATATGGTGTCCTATGGTTTCCTAAGGGGTCATATGGTGTCTTAAGGGGTCATAACACCACATATGACCCGTTAAGACATAATATGATCCCTAACGACACCTAAGGGGTCATATGGTGTCCTATGGCCCCATAGGACACCATATGACCCCTTAGGACACCTTACGAACCGTAACGACACCATATTGTGTCCTAAGGTGTCATATGGTGTCTTAAGGGGTCATAGGACACCACATGACCCCTTAGGACACCATACAACCCATAACGACAACATATTGTGTCCTAAGGGGTCATATGGTGTCTTAAGGGGTCATATAGTGTCCTAACGGGTCATATAGTGTCCTATGATCCCTTAGGACACCATATAACCCCTTATGTGTCGTTACGGTTCACATTGTGTCTTCAGGGGTGATATGGAGTCCTATGACCCCTTAGGACACTATATGACCCCTTAAGACACCATATGGTGTCATTATGGGTCGTATGGTGTCCTAAGGGGTCATATGGTGTCTTAAGGGGTCATAACACACCATATGACCCGTTAAGACATAATATGATCTCTAACGACACCTAAGGGGTCATATGGTGTCCTAAGGTGTCATAGGACACCATATGACCCCTTTAGACACCATACAACCCATAACGACACCATATTGTGTCCTAAGGGGTCATATGGTGTCTTAAGGGGTCATAGGATACCATATGACCCATTACGACTCCACGTGACCCCTTAGAACACCATATAGTGTCCTAAGGGGTCGTATGGTGTCCTAAGAGGTTATATGGTGTCCTAACGGGTCATATAGTAACCTATGAACCCTTAGGATACCATATAACCCCTTACATGTTGTTCGGGTTCACATTGTGTCCTAAGGGGTCACATGGTGTCTTAGAACCCCTTAGGACACCATATGGTGTCATTATGGGTCGTATGGTGTCCTAAGGGGTCATATGGTGTCTTAAGGGGTCATAACACACCATATGACTCGTTAAGACACAATATGATCCCTAACGACACCTAAGGGGTCATATGGTGTCCTATGGCCCCATAGGACACCATATGACCCCTTAGGACACCATACGACCCATAACGACATCATATTGTGTCCTAAGGGATCATATGGTGTCCTAAGAGGTCATAGGACACCATAGGACACCATATGACCCCTTAGGACACCATACGACCCATAACGACACCATATTGTGTCCTAAGGGGTCATATGGTGTCCTAAGGGGTCATTTGGTGTCATAACGGGTCATATAGTGTCCTATGACCTCTTAGGATACCATATAACCCCTTACGTGTCGTTAGGGTTCACATTGTGTCCTAAGGGGTCATATGGTGTCTTTAGGGGTCATAACACACCATATGCCCCGTTAAGATACAATATGATCCCTAACGACACCTAAGGGGTCATATGGTGTCCTATGGCCCCATAGGACACCATATGACCGCTTAGGACACCATACGACCCATAATGACACCTTATTGTGTCCTAAGGGGTCATATGGTGTCCTAAGGGATCATAGGACACCATATGACCCCTTAGACACCATACAACCCTTAACGACACCATATTGTGTCCTAAGGAGTCATATGGTGTCCTAAGGGGTCATAGGACACCATATGACCCCTTAGACACCATACAACCCTTAACGACACCATATTGTGTCCTAAGGAGTGATATGGTGTCCTAAGGGATAATAGGATACCATATGACCCCTTACGACACCATACGATCCATAACGACACCATATTGTGTCTTAAGAGGTCATATGGTGTACTAAGGGGTCATATGGTGGCCTAATAGGTCATATAGTGTCCTATGACCCCTTAGGATACCATATAACCCCTTACGTGTCGTTAGGGTTCACATTGTGTCCTAAGGGGTCATATGGTGTCCCATGACCCCTTAGGACACTATATGATCCCTTAGGACACCATATGGTGTCATTATGGGTCGTATGGTGTCCTAAGGGGTCATATGGTGTCTTAAGGGGTCATAACACACTATATGACCCGTTAAGACACAATATGATCCCTAAAGACACCTAAGGGGTCATATGGTGTCCTATGGCCCCATAGGACACCATATGACCCCTTAGGAAACCATACAGCCCATAATGACACCATATTGTGTCCTAAGGGGTCATATGGTGTCCTAAGGGGTCATAGGATACCATATGACCCCTTAGGACACCATACAAACCATAACGACACCATATGGTGTCCTAAGGGGTTATATAGTGTCCTAAGGGGCCATAGGACACCATATGACCCCTTAGGACACAATGTGAACCCTAACAAAATGTAAGGGGTTATATGGTATCCTTAGGGGTCATAGGACACTATATTACCCATTAGGACACCATATGACCCCTTAGGACACAATATGGTGTCGTTATGGGTTGTATGGTGTCCTAAGGGGTCATATGGTGTCTTATACCCATAGGACACCATATGACCCCTTAGGACACCATACGACCTCTAACGACACCATATTGTGTCGTAAGGGGTCATATGGTGTCCTAACGGGTCATATAGTGTTCTATGACCCCCTAGGATACCATATGACCCCTTACAACACCATGTGACCCCTTATAACACTATATAGTGTCATTATGGGTTATATGGTGTCCTAAGGGGTCATAGGACACCATATGACCCCTTAGGACACCATGTGACCCCTTAGAACACCATATAGTGTCATTATGGGTCATATGGTGTCCTAAGGGGTCATATGGTCTCCTAACAGGTCATATAGTGTCGTATGACCCCTTAGGATACCATATAACCCCTTACATGTTGTTTCGGTTCACATTGTGTCCTAAGGGGTCATATGGTGTCCTAAGGGGTCATAGGACACCATATGACCCATAACGACCTCATATGGTTTAGCATATTGGGTTATAGGGTCTATGGTTATTGTATAGGTCGAGGATTTAGCATATTTGGTCATACGATATAGGTTATTTATTATAGGTTTGAAATGTTTTAATTTTTATGGTTGAGGCTATCAAACTATAGGGTATAGAGTATAGATTATAGGATATATAGTATAAATTTATCAAAGGTTAAAAAATTTCAATGGAAGTCATTTGGCTAGTGCCATATTTGGAGCTAGCCAAATGAGCTGCACTAAAAAACGGTTATATGGGACCCTTGACTTGTGATCCAAGCCCACATTCTCTCATAAGGCGCATGCCCTATAGTGTGCGCACCTTATAAGGCATGCGCCTTATGAACATTTTTCATTTTTCAAAAAGTGTGGCACCTTTTTGGTACCACAACTTCGTGCATATACCCATCTCACTGAAATAATCTACTGCTCTTCCTTCCTAACTTAACACGACTCCAATTGCATTTCCACTTGCATCACAATTCACTTGAAATACTTTGTTGAAATCTGGTAAAGATAACACATGTTGCTCAGTTACCTTCTGCCTCAGCAACTCAAAAATCTTATTTGCTCCGGTTGTCCACTTGAATTCTTTCCTATCTCCTCTCATTGTCTCAGTCATAGGGTTACAAACTGAACTGAAATTTTTGATAAACTTCTGGTAGAAACTAGCTAATTCATGAAATGATCTTACCTCCCCAATGCTTTCCGGTGTAAGCCATTCAACAATTTCTCTTACCTTCTCAAGTTCCATCTTCAATCCATCTGCAGATATCACAAATCCCAAATAGACTAACTCTTCCTTCATGAAACTACACTTCTTAAGGTTTATCAGTAACATCTCTTCTGTCAACCTCTGCAAAAACTTGTCTTAAATGCAACAAATGTTCCTCCTTTGTATTTTTGAAAATCAGAATGTCACCTGGATACACAATAAGAAACTTACCCAAGAATTTCTTCAGTACCTCATTCATCAACCTCATGAAAGTAATTGGTGCATTAGTCAATCCAAAAGCCATAACCAACCATTCATACAATTATTCATTCGTCTTGAATGTTGTCTTCCACTCATCTCCTTCTCTGATTATGATATAATGATATCCACTCTTCAAGTCTATCTTTGTGTAGTATTTGGCTCCACTCAAACAATCCATTATGTCATCCATCGCAGGTAAAGGAAACCGACATTTCACTGTGATCTTGTTTATTATTTTGGAATCGGTATGTACATCCTCCATTCTCCATTTTTCTTAGGTGCTAACATTGCTGGTACTACACAAGGGCTCAAACTTTCTCTGATCAAGCTTTTCTTCAATAATTCTTGCACTTGTCTATTCAACTCCTCATTCTCTGTTGGTGTCATCTGGTGTGCAAATTTGCTAGGCAAACTAGCTCTGGGAATCCAATCAATGCAATGATTGATACTCCTCACAGGTGGTAACCCATCATGCACATTATCTTAAATGATGTCTTCATACTCTGTCAGCAACTCTTTTATCTCCTCCAGTTGTTCTTCATCATGCTCTGGGTTTTTAGTCTTCTTAGGAACCAAGGCAAAACACACATTCTCATGTCTCGTTCCATCCACAAATTTCCTTCCATCCACCAAACATATTCTAGCATTCATAGAGACTTCACTCTTCAGGGGTTTCTCCAAGGGTAACAAGGTTTGCTTCATCCCATTTTCTACAATAGTGTATATGTTCTTTCTCCCATCGTGTATTCCATGTCTATCAAACTGTCAAGGTCTACCCCAAAAAAGGTGACAAATATCCATAGGCATAATATCACACAAAACTTCATCATAATAATTTCCAATTGTCAATTTCACCAAGCGTTGCTCACTTACTATCAACTTATGATCATCCTGAATCCATGCTATTTGATAAGGCTTAGGGTGTTTCAATCTTTCCAACTTCAATTTATTCACCATCTCTTCTGAAACAAGATTATCCGAACTACCACAATCAATAACTACTTTACAACACTTACCAGATACCTTATATCTGGTCTTGAACAAATTTCTCCTTTGCAAGGGCTCTTCATCCTCTCCGGTATGACACAAAGCTCTCCTCATCATCAACAATTCTCCATCTTCTGGTTTGTAAGCTGATCTGGTAGGGCTTTCTTCTACCAATGTTGTTCTTCCAGTGTTCTCTATCTTCTTACATTCAAAAGCACGATGTCCTTCTCCTCCACACTTAAAGCAAGTTCCTCTAAACACTCTCTTATCTTGTATCCTATCATCTTTTCCAAAACCCTCGTTTCGGTAACCATCAGATTATCTTCTTCGATAGAAATTCTTGTCATCCTTCTAATATGAACCACCATCTTTGCTTACTTATTTGTCCTTGTTGTAATTTGCACAGGTTCCTCTTCCTCCAGAATATCCTCTTCCTCCTTGAAATCTTCCTCCAGAAAATTTTTCACCTCTACCTCTCTATCTCTGATCATGTCTTATGTTCAACTTCTCTTTTGCCTTTAGGGAATATTGATAAGCTTCTTCAATGCTCTACAACTTTATCAAACTGAGTTCATCTTGTATAGACATCTGTAATCCATTCAAATATCTTGCAACTTGTTCAACCTCATCATCGACATGTCCGGATCTAATATTCAACTTGTAGAATGTTTTGGTATACTCCTTCAAACTAGACTCTTTCTGCTTCAAGTTCTGTAACTTCCAGAATAAATTTACTTGGTAATAAGCTGGCATAAACTTCAATTTTAACTTGGCAACCATCCATTTCCATGATTTGATATTCTCTTTACCTCTTCTCTGTCTATCAACCTGCAAATGTTCCCACCAAAGAGATGCATGACCTTTCAACCGGGTACAGGCATATTTCACCTTTCTTTCTTCTGGGATGTTCTCAAAATCAAAATACTTCTCCAACTCTGAGATCCAATCCATTAATTCATCTGAATCCAACTTACCATCATACTCCGGTGGTGTAAAATGTGGTTTAGTGTTCACCCTACTCAAAGACCTCAAGAAAATTTCCTCATTCGGATTGATCGCCGATGGTTTTGCTACTTGCTCTATTGGTGCTTCTTCTTCCTCATCTTTGCTCACATCTTCAATATGTCGACCTCTTCTCTGGGTTGTTTCAACAACTTCCAACCGGGCTGCAATTCCTCTCAACATTTTCATCACAATAGGGTTTGCATTCCCACGTGCTCCACCATTCCTATTTCCTTTTTGCACCATCTTCATGCCAATCCTCTGTAGCTGCAGGTTGGATCCACAGTCCGCCACCCCACAACAAAAATCTTTAGGACAACGCAATCTCCGAAATGCAATCTCGCTCTGATACCACTTGATGCAGTCATAGTTAGGAGGGACCTCTATGAGATCTATCCGAACCGTGCAGCAAGAGTAAACACAACGAAAATAAGACAAGGTGATGGAGGCAATGCAAAACAGAATGATTTAGATCATGAAAATTGATTACAAACAGCCGGTAATATCGGGCTACAAGATTTGACTCACCGCTAAATATTAAGATATATCTTCTATGTTCCCTTTGATGATTTATGATGCTTAATTACATTGATTTACATGGTCTAGATGGATCTGGTCAGGCCAAGAAAAATCAAACAATGATGAACATGATCAAACGTGTAAAACCACGAAGTTGGCCTCTGCCAAAGAGAATCCTCCAAAAAATCCTAAGGATGAAGTGCAGATCAAAGGGAAGGTCGGACACATGCCAAGGAATATTGGAATCAATGAACTGGGGCTCCACAAGCTACATAAAGGATCAACAAGATTTGCCAATAGCAAATAGGTCCAAGCGGCTCTAGTGTTCTAAGCTAGAAAAATATCTCGGAATCTGGAAGCGATAACTTGTCGAAAAATGATCCAAACGTCCCGCGACTTTGGAATAAGGAAGATAATCATGTTCACAAGAAAAATCTAGCTCCGCAAGATCTGGTGAGAAAATGCAAGAAAATGCAGAAATAAATGTTGAAACTGCAAAACAAAAAACAAACTAAAAGAAATGTTTTTGGTTGATGCAAGATTGCCAAGAACCGGGGATGCCCCTGCATCAATATGGATTAATGAAATAGGTAAACAATAGTTGCAAAATTATAACTCTATTATATATGACATAATACAAAAAAATATTCAATTAGGATGGCCCCAATTTATGCTTGACAGAGAAATTATAAGCTTGGCAAAAATAAATTGTTTTTTTGTTATTAAAGTACTGAGGGGCCCTGATCCCAAGAAATATAAAAACTAGGAAAAGGTGAACCATAGGCTTCACAAATAGTCCACAACCAAAGAACCAAAGTCTAAACAACACCCATCAAAGTATTAGTAAATAAAGAGCAAAGTTTTTTGTGAATAAAAAAAGAACGTAGACCAACCATAAAGGAACAATAAACAATACTAAGGACAAGACAACAAACTAGGACAACAAAATAGGACAACAATACACAATATTTAGTTAGTTGTGAGGGAGTCCAAAGAGTACCCCCAAGCCTCTTTGTTAGTTGTAACACGATCCTCATTTTTGTCTTCACCAACCTCTATGCCCTATTTTTTCTTTTTCTTTTTGATCTTGGATTTTGCTGGGACAATCCTTGTGGCTACTTTGTTCATTTATAATACTGAGGGCTTGTTCATTTTTTCTATTTTTTTTCCTCTAGCCTCTCCTCAAGCATATTCACCTACTTTTGTCACTTCTCAACTTGATTCTTCATAGAGAGAATCAAATTATTCTCCCTAATGTCATTCTTTCTTGTCGAGTGATGTCCAATGTCCTGATTCTCCATCACTTTCTTAATCTCATGCCCATCTTCCTCTTGCTCATCTCAATGATAATATTGAGGGCTTGTTCATTTTTTCTATTTTTTTTTCTCTAGCCTCTCCTCAAGCACATTCACCTACTTTTGTCACTTCTCAACTTGAATCTTCATAGAGAGAATCAAATTATTCTCCCTAATGCCATTCTTTTTTGTCGAGTGATGTCCAATGTCTTGATTCTCCATCACTTTCTTATTCTCATGCCCATCTTCCTCTTGCTCTTTGTCATCTCCTTTTTCTTCACCATTGTCCTCATCTTCTTGACTAATAATGTATCTCCCTCCTCAATTTTCTCCTCCTCATGATCCTCTTCGCCCTTAGTTTGCTCCTCCTCCTTGTCTTCAATTTACACCTTATCAATGTTTTTTCCAGTATTGGCCCCTACATTAGGCTCAATACAACACTATTTTTCAACCTAACTTATTTGGAGTTGAACAAATGAACTACATTTAAATCTTTAGTAAGATAAAGAAGAACTTCCATTCTAGCCTGTATTAAGTGCAAAGTTTCATATTTCAATTTGTGAATTTTTATTAAACCTTTTTAAACCATGTATAAGTTTTTTGTGAGGTGTTCCTATAGGCGAAATGTTGACATCCAATTGCTTCACTGCCATTAAATATATCAACTTATATGAAAGTTGGTTCATATTATGAGTGTGTAATGGGCATGCTTAAAATAGTTTGTGAGAAAAGAACATGTGTGTTACTGGCTCAAAGTGTGGGGTTATTGTAATTTCATAATTGAGAGAATGAAGAGAATGACTCTCTTATAGAAGAACTGTTGAGATTAATTGGAACTAGAATGTACAAAATAACCTTCTACAAGTGAAAATAAATTAATGCAAATAATAGTCATATCTAATGAGAATGTGTGTAACATAGATAGTAACTTTGCATAAATAGGCAAGGTAATGAGGTAGGAAGGTAGGATACAATGAATAAATACCCCTCCAGATATGGAACACTTGTGAGCTCACTTGACAATGTGCGAGAAAGTATCAAGTGTGTATACAATAGGTATCTCACAAAGTGAGTACACATGCATCAACCACATGAGATGAGACAAAAATATAAAATACTTAAGTGGATACTAAAGTAATATGAACATGACACTCTCTAGGTATGCTAAAAGTTAACTAGTTTTATAAAGTTACTATTTGCACCAACACCCCCCTAAGTGAAACTTAGGGAATAATGTATGTACAAGATGCTGATGGATCTTAGCTGCTAGCCCTATTAGGTACCCATGTATGAAATTTATCATAAATGGAGCAAAGGATAAAACCTAATGGGAACAAAAATCCATGAGCTAAAAGAGATGATATAAAACAAACATACAAGTGAAAAAGATGGGTCATAAAAGGAAGGAATCATGATGACCAGGGACTACTATGTACTATGTATAATAAATGTTCCCCTAGATCAGAGAGAAAGAAGAGACTATATATCCCCCCATAAGCTAAATTTCTTTGGCTCTTAGCTAAAGAGGTGCAACTTAAGGCTGAACTCCATAAAAAAAAGACTCTAGTTTCGTTGTCTGGATTTGGAAAGTTTTGAGTCAAGCGTGCAATTCTAATATAAGTCATGTGAAATAAATCTTCTACAAAATTATATTGACAATAATATAAATTATTATTAGCAAATATGAGATGTGTCTAAAAAAGTGAACTAAAGATGAAATGTAATATCAAGTTTCTAGTTGTTAATATTTAATTTATTTTAGAATCATACATATGTGTACATGAATATACGTACTATAAAAGAAATAGGATTATAGAAGAAAATTAAAAATTATAATATGTTATCATCTAACTTACTTGAAATAATCATAATATGATATTTTTTAAATTTGTAGATTAGGATGTCTGGTTTGGTATTATATTTTAAAAACAAATTTGTCATTCATATCTTTTTAATTTTAATTGATATTGTGTTTCAATAATCACAAATAAATTAAAAACTAGATTAAAAGTTTAAAAAATATTAATAATCAAATAATAGACACCCTCCTTTACAAAACCATTTATTTCATTAACAACGTAGTGATACAAAATTATGAATTATTTCAATAAAAGTAGAGTTCATCAATGATAGGTCCATCATGTTAGTAGTTGTAGAATCATGTTAGTAATTGCAGTTCCAAACCTTTGGTTTGGTCTCTTGAACCTAAAAGTAAACCCAGAGGAGATGAAAAATCAATTTATTTATTTTTTAAATTTGTTTAAGAATAGATATCTAGTTGGTCAATATCAAATATCTAGTAACAGACTAGATACCTAATGCATTTAGATATTAGATGATATTAAATATTTGATAAAATTCTAATTAGTTTTATAGAAAAAGTATTACCCACTCACTTCCTCCATTTCCTCTCAACTTTGTACATCCAACCTCATACCATTTACAAGATGAAAATATGCATAATTAAAGATATGAAAATGTGTTAGACATCTATAGACCAAATCGGTAAAGGAATTATTATATTTAGTATTCATCTATTAATTAAAAAATTGAATTGCATGACTCTAAAAAAAACATAATTAAGATGTATGATTATACTGAAGTACAAAAAAGATATTGAGAAATACAACTTACTTCTACATTCTAAAATATAAGTATAAAAATTTTAATAAAAATAATTTAAAAACATTTTTATTTAGTATAATAGAAAATATAAATATTATTTAAAATTTAATTTTAAAAACACATCTTTCATGGATGTTCTCAAACAAATTCATTGAAATATTATAAAATATTTCACAATGAAAGGAATTTGATTTAATATTTGGAGTGATCTACAAGACATAATCAAATCATCTAAAATGTGATGAATTTTCTAAAATGAAGCACCAAACTTTGGAACCCATTGTCAATGAACAAAAAAACATTGATGAAAGACTATAAAGAAGGTAAAACAATAGAGAAAGATACCAAGATTGTAGTTGAAAGGAGGTTAGTTGGTATTAATGAGTGTGATGAACTCACTAATCTACTAATTAATAGGAAACACACATAGTACAAATGGGTTCTTTAATTCAAGCATAAGGTAGACACCATTGAAAAATGGAGCCATGGAATCAAATAGGTGTTTGACACATGAAAGTACAATTGTATCTTTTCATTTTCATACATTTAGAAGGGAATGATCTATGCTATCAAATATAAAGAAGGTTTAGAAACAATTAAAAAACTGGTAAATAAAAAATACAACTTCAAATGCACATGAAAATAGTGATGTTTAAGATTAAACTAATGCGTATAAAATGACACCAGATCAAAACTTAGAAACATAGAAATCTCAAGTACCAAAGTGTAGCTTGAAAAGTAGAAACCTCAAGTACCAAAATGTGGCTTGAAAATATATTAGAAGAAAATGAGTTATACTTTTAATAGAGGAGGTATTTGAAAGAAAACGAAGCATACTTTGAAAACAAAAATGAAATGATAAGCGAAAATGGTTAACAGCTAAGTGTAAGAATGCTGGTCATATTTTGAATGGAAAATGAGCATATTATAGGATTCATTGGTTCTAGTTTTAGTGTACAAGAATATTTAGAGAGACCTATAATCAGATTTCAAGAATCAGGTGCCCATGCACAATTTGGACAAACATTGGGGAGATTTTGGAATTCTACATAATCCTCCATTCCCAAATGATCTTACTTTATATTTCCTCAATCCACTTGATGATGTTGATAATATTCCTTTTGATGATGATGCCTTAGAGGATTTTGAATATGATGTAGAATTTGAGCATCTTGATGATCCAAAGACTTCTCCTCTTACTTCTCTAATTGAGATCATGCATTTACCTTTTGTTGATGATTCAACGAGAGCTTCTAGTAATTTATTGCAACCGGTATTTTATTGTCTTCCTAATTGGGATTCCTATCTATTAGACATTTATTCTTTGTTTGTGAAGTCTCACATTACAAATTTGGAAGACCAATTTGAGGGTTTATCCCTCTTATTTGATAATAATCATGGCACAATTGTTGCCACATCATTTTTTCTTTGGAGCTTGTTCAAAACTTTTTTTTATTTGTTACTTGTGTTTCACCTTCTTTTCTGATTGAGTATGTACTTGATTGGTTTGTTGCATCGTCTTCATCATCTACCAAGGATTGGCAACATGTGAGTAGTTGTGAGAGACATCATTCTATATTTGAATTCTATTTCCTATTGATTCTTATATTAAATGGGAAGCATTCCTATATTTGTACTTGGTTTATCTTCCTCCCAAGGGGAGAAATGTTGTTTGTAGGCATTGAACTATTTTGTCATCAAGCACTCACCATTTTTGTAGGATATTATACATTGTGGAGGGGCTATATAATCTCTCTCTCTTTCTTATGGGGGGATCTTTGATTGTAATTTCATGATGGATGTAGTCCTTGGGGGTATCATTGATTCCTCTATACATAATCCTTGTTTGTATTTTTTTTCTCCTTTGGAGAAGAATTTTGTCCCAATGGATTTTCTCCTTTTCTCTATTTGTGAGAGATTTGCTTTGTACGTGATACCTAACATAGTCTTGTAGCTGGGACCCATAATAATCTTTTATTATTTGCATAATAATATTCTTCCTCAGTAATGGGGATGTCTATGTGAATTAAGGTTTTGTAACTAGTAAAGTCTTATATGTAGCAGATTACTAGTGGGAACTTATTCACATGAGTCCATGACTTAAGTTTAGTTAGGTCCTACTTGTTGTTTCTAGATATTTTAGTTGTTTAGATAAGGCACATCATATCTTATCTTAACTACTTTTATTTAATTTTAGTTGCCTAGGTCATTTATTAATTTGTTAAGATAGTTGTTTCATTGTATAGTATTAAGGCACATGCCAACATTTTGTCTAATCCTACCTCTCACCTTGCCTTTACAAGCAGGACATCTCATTGTATATTTTATATTCAATCAATCATTCTTACATCCTTATTATGTAAACTATTCTTTAGAATCCCCCTTATCATGAAGAGTGTAAGGTCAATAAATCACAAGTTTTTTATACCATTCACAGACACAAAAGAACCATACATACTCTCTGTCAAATTTGTAATTATAAAATAAGATATCACAATACCATTTCAATCTTTCTAAACAGGATTTAATATACCTAACCCCAATTTCATGAAACATTCTATAAGAATAGCATCAACAACTCTATTATAAAGTGTTGAAAAAACATAGAGACACAAAAATTGCAGTATTAAACCACTGTTGCATATATATCATCAAAATGTAAATATAATATTATTGCTTGGGGGATATAAAATAGATTGATTACAATATGACTTTTATGAGACTACTTTCTGGAGAAGAGATGTTAATGTTGCATATCTGCAATTATTTCTATATATCGGCAGTATAAAGAAATCAGATGTTTTTGAGGACTGACAGCTTATTAAACTAGCAAATGTAGATGATAACTACATTAATATAATCTATAATCTCAGTCCAGCTTCAATCTCCATATATTAGCCTGTCTTTGATTTAGTGTTCTTTTTCTCTAGAACTTCAAACAAACTGCCATCAAACATTGCCCTCACTTGTTCTTTTTCAATATAGCCTTTCTTGTTCCTTATCAGAATATAGATGAACACCCATTCAAGCTCTGCTGCAAGCCTGTGTTCACCAAATAGTTTGATCTTGTAAGTATCTGGAATTATTGCAAAACAATATATATATATATATATATATATATATAGTTATAGTTATAGTGGGTTCTAATATATGTGACTTACCATCCAAAAAAATCATTCAAATTTCTATTTCCTTTAAGCATGCACTGCATCTCGCAGAAGGAGAGCATGTCAGGATGTTTACGGGCATATTTGCTAAAAATAGCATCAAACTTGGCTGGATCAAATCTGCCTTCAGTGTCATAAGTCTCTGAGTCACTTCCATGCTTTGCTTTGTGAATGTGACTTACGTAAATTGGCAACAGTAGTGACGGTATCCATCCCTGTACATGAACATTATCTGTTACAAATTTTTGCTTATGTATACAATTGGGTTAATGGATATCTTCATCTTAGTTAGATTAGAAATTACTTTAGAAACTTCCTTTAATGAGGATGTATAATGTTGAGAGTTCTAGTTATTTATATATTCTTTAATATGTAGAAGAATGAGCCAAGTCTGGGACAATAATAATAAGAAACAGTCTTTTATTTTCTCATCAACTCTAAAGGCTGAATATGCAAGGGTAAATGAGACAGTTAAAGGAATGATTTGGTTATAGTCTATTCTTTCAGTACTCTAACAAGGTCTTCTTTATTTTACTGTGACAATCAGAGTGCCATTTAACTTTCCAAGAATCCACTATTCTAATCTAGAATGCAACATATTGAGGCCTACTATTATTACATTAGAAAACTTATATAGCATCATTTGATTCATCTTTAATATTACAAGATAGAGGACCAAATTGCTGATATTTTTAAGAAGATTTTATGTGATACAAAAGTTTGTAAATCTTCTTTCTTAAGAGATCACAAAAACTCTCTGTATGATTATGTTTTCTATTTAGAATCATACAAATGTGTATCTGAATATACACACTATAAAAGAATAAGATTAGAAAAGAAAATTAAAACTAATAATATCTTATCATCTTAATTTGACTTAAAATAATTATAATATGATATTTTATAAATTTGTAGAATAAAATGTCTAGTTTGGTATCAAATTTTAAAAAAATTAAAAATTATCAATTAAAATTTATTAAAAAAAAATAAAAAAATGTATTTTAAAATTTAATTGACATTGTGCTTCAATAATCATAAATTAATTTTAAACAATATTAAAAATTTAAAAAATATAAATATTCAAATAATAGACACCATCCTTTACAAAATCATTGATTTCATTGACAACCTAGCTATATCTAATCAAAGTGGAGTTCATCAATGACTTCCATCATGTTAGCATATGTAGTTCCAAACCTTAGGTTTGGTTTCTTGAACGTAAAAGAAAACCCATGGGAGATGAAAAGTCATATTTAAAATATGTTTTAGGATTGAATCTTTAGTTTGTTTAAGAATAGATATCTAGTTCATCAATATCAGATATTTAGTAAAAGACTAGATACCCAATTCATTAAGATATTATATTATTTTAAAAATATTTGATAAATTTTAAATGTCTATATCTAATTAGTTGTTTAAAAAAATTAGTATCCACTGACTTCCTCCATTTCCACCTTTAATTTTGTACATCCAGCCTCATACAATTTATAAGATGAAAATATGCATATTTAAAGATATGAAAACATGTTAGACATTTTGATACTAAATCAATAAATGAATTATTATAATTAGTCTTCACCTATCAATTAAAGAATTGAATGACCTTATTCTAAAAGAAACATAATCGAGATGTATGATTATACTAAGTACAAAAGATATTTAGAAGTACAATTTACTTCTACATTTTAAAATATTAGTAAAAAAATTTATGAAAATAATTTAAAAACATTTTTATGAATTATAATAGAAAATAAAAATATTATTTAAAATTTAATTTAAAAAACACATCTTTCATGAATGTTCTCAAATAATTTCACTAATAGAAAAAAAAATGCTAACAAAATATTACATAATAGTTCATAATGAGAGGAAGTTGATTTAATATTTGGAATGATCTACAAGATAGAATAATCCAGGTTGATGAATTTTTCAAAATCAAGCACAAACTATTGGAACCTATAGTTGATGAGCATGAATTTGATGAAAGACTATAAAGGAGGTAAAACAATTAGGAAAGATACCAAGATTGAATCTGAGAGGAAGTTAGTTTGGTATTAATGAGTGTGATTCTTACTAATCTACTAGATAATAGGAAACACACATAGTGCAAATGGGTGTTTTCAACCAAATATAAGGTATCTAGACACCATTGAAAAAAGAGAGTCATGGAATAAAATAGGTTTTTGACACATAAAAGCACAATTTTATCTTTTCATTTCCATACAATTCGAAGAGAATGGTCTATACTATCAACTAGAAAGAAGCTTTAGAAACTATAGAAAATGGTTAAAAAATAAATAGAACATCTTGAAATGCACATGAATATATTTATGCTTAAGACTAAACTAATGCGTATAAAATGGCATCGGCTCAAAAATTTAAAAAATAGAGATATCAAGTACCAAAGTATAGTTGGAAAAGTAGATACCTCGCGTATCAAAATGTGGCTTGAAAATATATTAGAATAAAATGATTTATAATTTTAGCAAAGGTGGTATTTGAAAGAAAATGTGTCATACTTTAAAAACAAAAATGAGATGGTAAGAAGAAATGGCTAGTAGCTAAGTGTAAGAATGCTGACCATATTTTGAATGGAAAAGGAGTTGGTAATTGCTTAGTGTTGGCAGTTCAGTGATATTACAACATAATTAAAAATAGTTAATTGGTAGAGAAAACCAATATCTATGTATATCTTAGTTGGTCTATAAAAATGATAATATTAGATTCTAACTTAAATAAAATCAAAATTTGATTATGTGTCACATTTCATATATATATTACTTACTAGAAATTGCACCTTTGTGTGTGATGAGTATGCTTAAGAGGTGTGAAAGGTCAAATACGAAAAAAATTGGTCAATAAATTGCATAAATTTATGCGGTACATGAGGTCAATAAGTAGGCCATTTAGAAAATGATTTTGATTGTGCAAAAAATGTCTCAATAGAGAAGTTATAGATTTAAATCAACTATGCATCCACTTACAAGGATCTAATCATGATTGAAACAAAACCTTTGAATTAAAGAGAACTAGATAATCAAGTTCCATTACAAATAGACTCATGTTATGTTTGTAATAGGGTAAGAGGGAGATATAGAGATAGAAAGAGGGAGAGATAAAGAGGGGAAGAGAAAGAGAGAGGGGTAAAGAGATAGGGATAAAGAAGAAGGTAGAGATGGATATGGAGATGGAAAAAGAGGAGACAAAGATGGAGAGGAGAGATATATGGAGAGATATGGAGAGATAGAGAGGAAGGGGAGAGATGAATAGATAGATATGGAAGAGAAAAATAGAGAGCGAGAGAGAGAGAGAGAGAGAGAGAGAGAGAGAGAGAGAGAGAGAGAGAGAGAGAGAGAAGAAATATTGAGAGATAGACATATAAAGGAAAATAGATATAGATATAGAGGTGTAAAAAAGGGATACAAAGAGAGATGGATGGATAGAGGGAAACACGTCTAGATATAGATGGGGAGAGAGGAAAATAAAGGGAGAGATGAAGATAGAGCGAGAGGAGAAGAAGGAAAAATAAATAGAGAGATAAAGAGAGGAAGAGGGAGAGATATAGAGATATAGATGGTGAGATAGAGTGATAGAGAGATAGAGCTACAAGGATGTATAGAGAGGGAGAGAGCTAAAGAGACAAAAAATGAGAACTATATAGTAGACAAAGAGAGACGAGGAGAGGGTGATAGAAATAGGAAGGGATAGAGGAAGAGAGAGAGATATTGGAAGAGAAAGAGATGTATAGGAAGACAAAGGGAGAGAGAGGTAGAGATAATGGGATACGGAGGGAATGAAGGAGGGAGTGATGGGAATAGAGAGAGAGAGAGAGAGAGAGAGAGAGAGAGAGAGAGAGAGAGAGAGAGAGAGAGAGAGAGAGAGAGAGAGAGAGAGAGAGAGAGAGAGAGAGAGAGAGAGAGTAATGACATATATATAGAGAGGGGGATAGGGATATATATGGAGGTAGAGATAGAGGGAGCAAGAATGAGAGATAAAGAAGGAAACAGAGACAAGTAATAGAGAGAAATCTTTAGAGAGGGAGAGAGATAGAGAGGTGGAAAGATAGAGAGAGATATAGATAGAGTTAGGGAGGGAGAAATCCAAAGTTTGTGTATGTGTTAGAGAAGAAAGAGGAGAGAATTATAGAGATATAAAAAGAGGGAGTGATGGGGAGAGAGGAAGAGATGGGGATAAAAAGAGGGAAATAGGGATATAAAGAGGTAGAGATAGAGATCTAGAAAGAAGAGATATATAATTAGATGTAACTTGTGAAATATAGAGGGGTTGAGAGAGAGGGAGAGATATAAGAAGAGAGAAAGAGAGATCTAGAAAGATAAATATATAGGAAGTGATATATAGGGATAGGTAGAGAGAGATATAGAGAGAGAAGAGGAGATATAAAGGGAGAGGAGGGTATAAGAGAGAGATAGAGAGATAGATATAGAGAGAAAGATATATATAGAGATAGGGAGGTAGAAACAAGGAGTGAGTGTCTATGTGAGTGAGAGATATAAAGAGATAAAGATAGAGAGGGAGAAGCAAGGAATGTGTGTGTAAGTGAGAGAGGTATGGAGATAGATATAGAGAGGGAGAAATATATAAATAGATAGAAATGAGGAAAGATGGAGAGAAATAGAGAAAGGATAAAGGAGAAGAAGAGAGATATAAAATGATGGAGCAATAAGGTGTGAGGGAGAGTGGGGGGAGAGAGAGGGAGAGAGAGGGAGAAGTAAGGAGATATAGATATGGGAGAAAGATAGAGATGTAGATAATAATCAAATGGCATGCTGCCCTAAGCATAACTCCCTAAGGACACATGTTATCCTTAAATTATTGGCATGAAATGAGTAATCAAAAGTCAATTTTCTCTCTCTTGCTCTATCACTCTAAATTTTTAATTTAGGTTTTAAGTTAAAATTTATTTTATTACATAAATAAAAATAAAAATAAAAATATATTATTCTACAATAAATAAAATCTAATAAGACAAAAAATTATAGATTAAATTAATTTTAATATTTTTAATTATTATTTGTAATTCCATAAGAAGACATAAATAATTAAAATACATTTTAACTTAATGAAAATTAATCTTAAAAGAAAAAGAATAATAAATTAAAAACAAGATAAGATATCCCTAAAAAACAAGATAACATTAAAATATATTCTTGTCTAAAGAAGATAGTAATAAAAGATTGATATTTAATTCAAAATATAATTATTGTACAACCATTAAAATTTTAATAAAACAAATAGCTATAAATTTTTTTTTTTAATAACTATTAATTATTATTTATAAATTCATAAAAAAGACATAAATAATTAAAATAAATTTTAAACTTAATGAAAAATTGATCTTTAAAAAGAAGAAGACGAGTTAGAGGAAAACTTATTCTTTCTCTTTCAATAATTTTTTTTTCTTTTTTCTTTATGAAACTCTAAGAAACAGATTCTTTTTCTATCTATATGTATATAAAAAAAAATTAACTAATATAAATGTAAGTATACAAATGAGATTACTTCTATCATCTTGTATTTCTCCTGAATTCTAAACCATTGATTTCAAAAATTAGGTTGTCTATTTCATATAGGGAATGCCTTCAATTAAGCTATTGTCTTAGGAAACTTAATTTGGAAGAATTTAATATACTCACAGGTTGAGTAGCAAAGCCAAATGCTACATGGATAACTATTGTAGCAAAGATTGCGAGAAAAACATTAAATCCTATTACATGGAAACCTGCATAATATCACATAGAAAACAACAACTGATCAGTTACAATTAATTAAAAATCATTTGAATGACAAATTTTTTTTTATAATTCGATAATTTGAACACAATTGATAAGAATGATTGAGACCTTTGTAGGTATCAATGGGATAGATAATCCCATCCTTGTTCTTATCAAAGAAAGCAACATGCTGTTGAAGGACAGTCATGTTGTTGTCTTGGTGGTCAGGAGATCCATTTATGTACTTTGGATCAACTGCTGCCAAAGCCCTTGCGAGATCTAATGAAAAAAGCCAACCAACATCAATATACATGATCTTACTGAACCATAAACATGAATAAACAGATTGTTATAATTTTGTAGAATTGAAACATACATACATGGTTTTGGCATTTGCTCATTCAGATGGGTATTCAGTTTTCTCTCGGCAGTAACGGGGGCAAGCAAAGCTACTGTTTCCAAGGATCTCTCTGATGGTGCAGGCTCAGCCATCCTGTAGCTTCCTCTTTTCTCCACAACAAACAAAACTAACGCTCAAGATAAGATCACAGTGAGGAAATGCATAAACAAAAAGGGATTATATAGAAAAAGAAAATAGGAGTTTACTCATCGTAGTTGTGTCAAAGTAGGTGCAACTTATTCAAATCTCGTGTGAAAGTTTATTACGTGTAAAATATCAGAGATTTGAGTTTGTACGTTGATCGATTATGATTGGCTTGAAAGTTTGTTTTGCTCGTCAATTCCTGTACTCAAACTACGCAAACGTGCTTTGCCTCTGGTTTTGGAGGTTTGAATATATATATATATATATATATATATATAGATATAGATATATATATTGCCTATTTTTCTTTTCTTTTCTGTTAAGTCTTATGAGGAAAGATTTGATAGTATTGCAGGTAACTTGTAAATAGTTAGCAAATGGGTGCAGGTGGCGTCTATTAAAGTATTTCAACGGTGACTGAAATTGAGAATAGGCTTAATGAATACTGTTGAATACAGGAATAGTGAAGAGCTGAATGAATTGGACTATTGAGAAGATATGATGAAACAAGGGAGGATTCAAAATACCGAGCTTTAAAGAAGCCAGTATGATTGTGGCTGCAAAACAGTTCCGTGCAAGAAATGACTTTGATTGTAAGAAAACCCAGATGATGAAATTCAGGAAAGGTGAAGGAAGGAGAAAATAAAAGATGAATCGACATGCATAAGGTGAACTACTGAAAAGTTTGATATATGAAATAATGATGTTGAGAGTAGTTTTAATGAAAGAGTTTGAACAGTTGGTGAGTTAAATTTATATATATATATGTATACATATTTGTATACATATATATATGTATATGTATATATATATGTATGTATATATATGTGTGTGTAAATTTTATTAGTATGGTAGAGTTACGTGAGGCCATCTCATCCGTAGCATGAGCATATTGCATTAAGTTAATAGTATGAATTTATGAGTTTAGTAGTCTAATACGAACACAAATCTTAGGAGCACATTGGCCCGATGAGGCTTGGAGTATTAACTCAACCACTTAAACACTATGGTCGAACAAGAGTTTCACATTCTTACCATCTCACTATGACATAGATCCAAAATTTTAACTTTTGTTTTGAAAACATCAATTCTTTCTTTCTATAATTCTTTTGTTTTATTTTTATTTTGAATATTGTAGTAATAAAGTTAATTTTACAATAGTAACTTTAAAAATTATCTATAACAATTGCGTTTCCCTTTTTTTAAATCAAAATTTTAGAAAATGACATGTAACAAACACCAAACTAAAATTCAAAACAAACAAGTATGAACTTGACCAGAACAACTAAAAATCAAACTCTTCCACCAACCATTCAATAACAAGAAAAAAATTTACAAAATTAATAAACTATCTAAAACACAACCCACTCTTTCTCAATTTAATTCAACAATATATGACTTATATAATATAAAATAAAATTACAAATAATTTTAATGATATCACTATTTAGTTAGTTTAAAAGATATATAACTAGTACAAATATCTTAAATTATACACGTAAAAAATTGGAAAAATATATGTATATGTTATTTTTTAATAGTTTGACTTGTAGTCATTAATATATTTTAAAAGTTTGATGCTTTTATATTTGTAAATTAAATAATAAATTTTTTATTAAGTAAACATTAATTAGATTAGAATATATTTATTTTTCATTGTTCACAAAGAAAATAAAAAATATATGTTTGATTTGTTTTGCTTTAAATTTATATGTTTATATATCTATATTTTGTTATGTCATTTTTTATTTTTATTTTTTAAGGGCTAAAATGTTTTTTAATCCAGAGCTATAAACCGGTGGGATTTTAACATTGATAACAAGAACAACACAACAACTTAACCATCACAACATGCTACTATTGGCAAATTTAATTATTTTAGTTTTTTACGAATATATGTTGGTTGCATTTTCTTTTTGATGGATATGTTCATGATATGAGACTACATATCCTATTGTCATTGTGATGTCCTACATTGTGACAACATTGAATCTTGCATCTATAATATTTATCTCAAATATATAGTTCTAACACTTTTTTGATAATGGCCTATACATTTTTTATATTCGTGAATCTATTTGCCTTTGTTGTTAAAATCTGATAGTATCAAAAGCCATTGTAGAGAGTTTACTATGCTAAATAGAGAAGAAAATTATTCCTCTCCTTTTACTTTAACACTTCAAATGATTTTATAATTTTCAACAGCTTAAAAATCACACAAAAAAGAAATATAGATATTGATGATATTTTGATCCTCTTAAATACAATATTCTTAATATACTAATATCTATTTGTAGATAGATTGATTTTCATATATATGTGTATATATGCATATCTATATCTATATCTATATATCCTTACCCCATCCCAATAGAGTCCATAGAATTATAGGAGGGTGGGCATGCTACGTATAGAATCGAGAAGAGGGTTGGAGGTCCGTAGAGCGAATAATAGGGGCTACCCTTACCCCTATCAATAGAATAAACACACTAATAATACACAATAATGCAACAAATGAAACAAACAATAAATTTGAAAAAAAAAAAAATTAATGAATTCAATTTTTACCAAACATAAACAAATGAATGTATAAAACATCAAAATACTATTATTATATTAAATATAAATAACTTATTTAAATAAGTCATAACAAGTAAGAAATAAAAAAGCACAACGATAACATGCATTTTTCATGGTCAATCCATGAGAGACACGTGAGGTTGGTGAAAATCTTAAATCTAATTAAAGTATGAAGAAAACATTAGACAAAACTTTCAAGCAAAGGATGGTGTATTCCAATTTTTTATGCTCTCAATCATCAACGTGACTATTAGGTATGCTGTTGTTTATTTGGTATGAGCCTTTTTTTTCAATATTGTGTAATATTTTTTTATCACTAATGTTCAAGTATATCCTTATTTAGAGTCTATAGGAAGCTATCAGATGAAAAAAGTTCACAAATCATGGATTTCATTGTGACATTTGACTCTTTGAGTTTCAAAGAGTAAACTTTATATCAAAACAAGTTGAATTTAATTAAATTAAATTAATATACCTTTAGGAAGAATTAATCAGAATTATAATTAATTATTCAAGAATCATAATTAATTGATATAATTTATTAATTATTAGAATAGGAAGAATAAGAGTAGAAAACTTGAATTGGATTAAAATATTATTTTAATAAATTCAAGCAATTGAATTCAGAGCGTACAATTCATCACCAAGGTTTACATGAATTGGTGATTAGGGGTTTTCATAAATTAGCGGGGAATTTTTAATTCTTGAAAATTAAATGGAATCCAATCACAATCATTTATGTATTTCTATTTAACTGAAAATTTGCACTAAAAACTAACAAAAGTTACCTACTCAACCTTCCGAACATCATGGCAACATTTTGATAATGATTTGATGAACTTATGTGTACTAATTTTTTTTTATTGTTTGTTGCTTGGAAGGTGAGAGATTGAGTTCAAATGAGCTTGAACTATTTGATGTTTTCTTTTTATCTTCCATATAACGTGCTTGAGTTATGTCTTATATGAGACCAAAAAATAGTGTGGCCACTTTTGGTCCCCCATCTTTTTACATTTTCTCGTATAGGGTTTAGGGTACAAGATTGATGGGATAGGGTTTGACATACATAGGGCTGATGGTATTGCATGTGTTGATACCTCCCTCTACCTCTTTCTATCACTCTCCCTTCTCTCTCTCAATATAGACAATACCCTCAACCCTATGCACGCTGTTGGATATTGTTGCTGCTAGGATATGTTGTTGTCATTGATGCCAACATATTCCTGTGTTTGGTGTTTCGGTGATTGCATTGAGCTGACTTGGTTGCTTTGAGGATTTATGGTTCAGTAATAAAGTATCTCTACTTCATTCTTTATTGATTCCATGATGCTATGTGGTGATTTGGTTGAGTTGTGGATGCTAGTATGAAGACTGTTCTTTTGTGTTCAGTGTTGGCAAATTATGGTATTTGATCCATTGTGCTCCGGTATGATCATATCTTTGGTTACGGATTTGGGAGAGTGTTTTGGATGTTCATGTGTATCTATATTTTAGATTGTTTGTGATTTGGTGCTCTACAAGTTATCTTTCTAATCTGAATTGTTGTTGTTAAGTGTTCTTGAGGGTTAGCATGTTGATCGATGAAGATTTGAATAAGTAGTGTTGGTGCAGCTATTGCAAATGGTTTTAACATGCTTGTTGGTGCTTCTTGATCGTGTCCTTTTTGTTTTGTTGGCCCGGATTTATTCTTGTGCACAATATTGGTGATTTTGTTGATCTAGTAATATTCTTTTCTGATGGTGTAACATGTTGCGGTTGTCCTCGACAATATTTCCAATGGTGATGCATGTTTGGAGATTTGATTTAGGTCCAAGGTCAGTGCAAGAAGCTGAGTCCACTTTTTGGCCAAAAAGTGGAAGCGTTTTCCCTGATTTTCAGGTTTTGTCTCATTTGAGCTTACATTTTGAAACACTTGGAGATTGAATCTTGGAAAAAGTCAATAATATAAAAGATATCCCTTTGAGTCTACTTTCCAAATATGTAATTTATTTTAATACCCACATAATAAAAAATAAATTTTTGAATGGAGTTCTAAAAACTATGTTTTAAAAATGTCTGTTTCAGGACCATACCATGCATGTGTATGACCCACACTTTTTGACACAATTAAAATTGTTTTCTCAAACCGTTTTGGGAAATAGTTTGTAACACACTAAGGATTGATGAGCATATTTTTCTGTATTTTTATTTTAAATATTTTTTTTAATTAATTTTTTAATGACCGTAATTATCTTTTTAAAAATTTGACGTGTACGACCCACATAATTTGACGTAAACTTAACATTTTTAAAATTTTTTTTAATAGAAAAGAATTTTGTGTATATTGATGACATAATTATTTTTTCAAAATTCATTAAAATAAAAAAGTTATTAAATTAACAAAATTAGTTAATATTTCAAGTTTATGGGCCCGATTTAGTATAAATTAAAAGAAAAATAGTTAAAATAATCGATTTAAAAAAAATCTACATATTTAGAATATAGACAATATATTCTGAAATGGGTTTTAATTTCATATAAAAATTCTCTAATTTGAGGCACATAAACTATTTTAGAAGTTGATATTTGTTCTTTCGTTCATGGAGATTTGAATTTGCATGTCCATGTCTCAAGTGTGGCCATCCTAGGCCTATCTCAGACCTAATCTCAAGGCAAGTGGCGGGTTATGGAATTAACTTCCACAGAACGGGCCCCCGTTTTGAAAATGGGGGCCCGTTTACGAAACGAGGGCCCATTCCTTTTTTAATCGTTGGTTTTCGGGACCTTGTTTCGTTTTCAAGCGGGCCCCCATTTGAGAACAAAATGAGGGCCCGTTTAGTTTCGCCTCAGGCCCCCATTACTTTTTGCCTCAGGGGCTCGAAGAAAAAATGGGCCCTCGTTTCTAGGAGTGCGTTTTCCAGTGCGCGGACGTCTGCCAATTTGTGACCCATTACCTTGCACTTACCCTCCTTGTTATGTCATCTCTGTCATTATATTGATCTGGTGATTTATTTATGTATCGTGTGATGTAATTTTGTAATTGAGGGTTGAGGGTTTGGCCGACCTTGTAGTCAAGGTTGATGAATTGTATAAATAGGTGTTAGATTCATGTAATTTGAGAGTCAATGTGGTGTCTGCATTATCAGAGAGTAGTGCATGTGAGCATAAGAGAATTTATCCTTTGGTATGGTGTATTGAGAATAGATTGTTGCAGAGCAGATAAATGTACTTAACCGAAACTAGCATTAGGCATAGTAGATGCTATTTTTGCAATTCATATAAGCCGGATTGTAGTCCAGTCATTATTGTAAGATAGTGAACCTTCCTTGAGGGTTGCAGCCTTATGGGCCATTATATTTTGAGTAGTGAGATCTAGGAAGTGTGCCTACATGCATGTGCATTCCCCATTATCATATTTACTCATACTTCTGCAGAGTATCATCTTATTGTGGATAGGTTCCCATTGTGGTTTTTCCCTTAATCGGGTTTTCCACATCAAAATCTTGGTGTTATGTGTGTTTCTATTATTGTGTTTATCTTTATTCTTGCTATAGTTGATTGAAATCTAAGATTGTGCTTAGTTGGTTTTATCTGGTGAAAAATGATTCACCCCCTGTCTCAGTTTTCCTTTATTGTTGTTGCCAACAATTGGTATCAAAGCTAGATCCACTGGAAGAAGCTTAACCGCTTGAGGAGATCCGGGATGGAAACTTCTATGTTCAAGAAGGAAAGTCTGAGATTTGATGGAAGCAACTATATTGTATAGAAGGACTGGATCAAATTTCATTTGAAGTGTCTTGGAGATGAGTGTTGGAAGATTACAAAGAATGTCTACAATGTTCCTCAGAATGGATTGGTTACTGCTGTTGAGATCAAGGATGTTGAACATAACATAAGAGCTAAGGAAGCATTGATGAGTGCCTTGACCAATTCAGAGATGACAAATGTGATGGGTTTCAAGACTGCACATGAGATCTGGAAGAAATTAGAGACCTTGTATGAAGGAATGCTCAAGTCAAAGTAGCTAAGTTGCAGAGTTTGAAAGGAAAATATGAAACATTCAAGTTGGGAGAAGATGAAAACATAACATCATTTCTGACTAAGGTGAATGAGCTTGTCATGAACATCAGATGTGTCGGTGGAACTCTTGAAGAAGATGAGATTGTTGCTAAGGTGTTGAGATCATTGCCTCCTACTTATAACAAACATAAAGTAGATGCTATTGATGAAATCCAGAGTGTGACTATAGTGACTAGAGACATGTTGGTTGGAAAGCTTGTTGCATTTAAGTTGGCCGAATTTGGACAATCATATGGTAAATCTGAAACTACATTCATAGCCTTTGTATCCAAGAAGAAGAAGTATGATCTGAGAGAAATTTCATGATGGGTATCCATATATGAACAAGAAAAAAGAGAGATGGAAGAGCAAGGAAGAGAATTGGATGAGCTTGAAGCCCTTATTGCTTGGAGATTATCGAAGGGAGCCACTAAGTATGATGGAAAGTCACCTTTGAAATATTTCTCTTGTAATAAGATAGGACATTTTTCCTCTAGGTTCCATAAGAGAATGTCTAGATATGATAAGCATGATAAATTCGAAAGGCATGATAGATCTAATAAGTATGATTGATATGAGAAGCATGATAAGAATAATAAGCCCTACCAGAAGTTCAGAAATCAAAAGAGATACTATTAAGTTGTTGATGAAGATGCGACAGATAAAAAATTAGAGAATGTGAATTTAAAAGATGATTTTGTATTTATTGCTATCAAGGAAGATGATTCGGTACCAGTGAATCCTACAAGTTGCATTGTTGAGGAGAAAGATTTGGCTGCTAAGATTGAAGACAAAGATGAATGGGTAATTGACAGCGGTTGTTCACATCATATGACATGTGATAAAAGTAAATTTGTAAGTATGGAAAGGTATGATGGTGGTATAGTGAGATTTGGAGATGATAAAGCTTGTGTGATTCATGGTAGAGGTTATATATGTTTCAATGGTAAGCAAAATGATGATGATGTCTTGTATGTTGAAGGCTTGAAGTATAATCTTTTGAGTGTTGGACATATGGTTGACAAGGGATATGATTTACAAATCAAGAATCGTAAATGCAAGATCCTAAATGCCTCCGGTATAGAGATTGCATTAGGAACTAAGACTAAAGGTAATATGTTTCACTTGAATGCTGGTGGGAAAATTTGCTTGATTGCTCAGATAGATGAAAGTTGGTTATGGCATAGGAGAGTTTGTCATGATAATTTTGACTACATGATAAGGATAAGTTATACTCAAGATGTTAGAGATTTGCTTAAGATTGTGAAACCTGCTAATTCGGTATGTAAGGAATGTCAGATGGGAAAGAAAACAAGAACTTCATTTAAGTGTAATATGTATTCATCTAATGGATTGTTAGATCTAGTGCATACTGACTTATGTGGTCCTTCTAGAGTGAGAAGCATGCAGGGTGACAGATATTTCATATTCTTGATTGATGACTATTCTAGGATGATGTGGGTTACCTTTCTAAGGGAGAAATCAGTTCACCATTTGAGAAATTCAAGACATTCAAAGATAGAGTGGAGACTGAGACATGATTGAAAGTGAAGTGCCAAAGATCTGACAGAGGAGGAGAATTCACATCAGGAGAGTTTGATACATTCTGTGAGAAGAATGAAATTACAAGACAATTATCTTCTCCTAGAACTCCTCAGCAAAATGGAGTTGTTGAAAGGAAGAACATAACCATTTTGGATGCTACCAGGACTATGTTGATTTTAAGGAAATGTTGCATAGACCTTTTGGAGAGAAGTTGTTAGCACTATTGTTTACACATTCAACCGAGTGCATATAAAAGGTGATTTTGGTAAGACTCCTTATCAATTATGGTTTGGTCATGTTCCTACAGTTATATATTTCAGGGTTTTTGTAAGTAAATGTTATATCAAGAGAGATGAGGATATAGGAAAGTTTAATGCAAGATGTGATGAAGGAATCTTCTTGGGATATTCTACTAAGAGCAAGGCCTATCGGTGTTACAACAAGAGACTGAAGAAGATAGTGGAGAGTGAAAATGTGAAAGTTGATGAATGTCTTGGAAAGTAGACCAGAGCATGAAGATATGAATTTGATGATGAATATGTTGTTCCCAAGTTTGTGCAGACTGAGATCCTAAAGAAGAATGATCTAGTGGAGAAAATCAATCTAGATATTTCTACTGCCGGTGAATAAATGCAAGAGATTGAGAATCTAAATAGTTAGAAGACTCCAAGGTATGTAAGATTGAATCATTTAGAAAATCAGATCATTGGTAATAAGAACAAAGGTGTGATGACTAGGAGAAGGATTTTTGCTGAAGAGATATGTTTGATTTCAAAGATTGAGCCTAAAGATGTTGGAGAAACATGTAAGGATGAGATTTGGATAAAAGCAATGGAATAAGAACTGAATCAAATTAAGAAGAATAACATTTGAGAGCTTGTTTCGAGACTTAAAGACAAGAATGTAATTGGTACTAAATGGATATTTCAGAATAAACTGAATGAAGTCAATGAAGTTGTCGGAAACAAAGCAAGATTGGTATGCAAGGGATGTTCTCATATGGAAGGAATTGACTATGAGGAGACCTTTGCTTCGGTATCTAGAATTGAAGTTGTTAGATTGCTGCTTATAAGATTTTCAAGATATATTAGATGGATATCAAGTCAGCCTTTTTGAATGGTGATCTTCACGAGGAAGTCTACATTGAGCAACTGGATGGATTATCTTTATCATATGAAGGGGGTATGGTATGCAAACTGAAGAAAGCATTGTATGGACTTAAACAAGCCCCTAGAGCCTGGTCTGCTAGATTGGATAAGTATTTGTTGAAGTTGGGATTCTGTAAAGGTGTTGCTAATAATAATTTATACTTTAAGGTTGATTGTGATAACATTTTGATTGTTGAAGTCTTTGTTGATGATATCATTTTTGTAGGAGATGATTTGAGTATGCATTTTGCGTATGATATGCAAAAGGAATTTGAGATGTCTATGATAGGTGAAATGAAATTCTTCTTAGGATTGCAGATTACTCAGACCAGTAAAGGTATTTTCATTTCTCAATCTAAGTATGTAAAGGAATTGTTGAAGAAGTTTGAGTTAGATGACTCTAAACCTGTTGGAACTCTTATGGTGTCTAGATGCAAGTTGTTTAAGAATGATGAATCTCAAAAAGTTAATCGGACATTGCATAGATTTATGGTTGGTGGATTGTTGTACGAAGACTAGACCATATATTATGCACGTTGTTTGTCTTTGTGCTAGATTTCAAGTTGATCCTAAAGAGACTCATGTTACTATTGTAAAGAGGATTTTCAAAAACCTGAAGGGGACTGTTGACTATGGTTTATGGTATTCAAAGATTGATGATTTCCTACTATGTGCATACTGATGTTGATTGGGCAGGTGATGTTGATGACCGAAAGAGAACTACCAGTGGAACTTTCTTTCTAGGAAAGAAGTTGGTTTCATGGTCCAATAAGAAACAAGACGTTATATCTCTATCTACTGTTGAAATTGAATACATTGTTGCTGCTAGCAACTGTACTCAGGTAGTTTGGATGAAGCAGATGTTGAAGGATATTAGAATGATTTACGATGAGCCTACTATTATATTTTGTGATAATTCAACTACTATCAACATTTCAAAGAATCAGGTATTATATTCTAAAAAAAACATGTATTAATTAAGTATCATTTCTTGAGGGAGAAGGTCAGTGATGAAGAAGTGAGATTGGAATATGTATCTACAAGGGATCAGATTGCAAATATTTTCACTAAACCTTTTCTTGCAAATATATTTGTCTATTTGAGAAACAAGTTAGGGGTATCTACCCCTCTTGATGAGAACTAGATGCATGGAGTTGCATCAATCTGGTGGATTTCAGAACTTTATCTTTTATCCGGGTTGATGAGTTGGTGTTGCTACTCATCCAGAGTAGTCAATATATGATTTAGTTATTCAGCTGTGAGTTTATCCTAAGGGGGATATTGTCCTTCTTAGAGGATGAGTTTTGGGGAGAGAAGCATGATGTGTATTATGTCTTTGGCATTTCTATCAAAGGGGGAGAGAAGCATGTGAAAAACTACTTTATCTTTGGAGCTTTTGTGTGCATGATCTTAGGGGGATTTTGTTGATTTTGATTCATTCCTTTGCATTGACTATTTTTCACATTCATATGTTGTCATCAATGCCAAAGGGGGAGATTGGATATTGTTGTTGCTAGGATATGTTGTTGTCATTGATGTCAACATATTCCTATGTTTGGTGTTCCGGTGATTGCATTGAGTTGATTTAGTTGGTTTGAAGATTTGTGGTTTAGTAATGAAGTATCTCTAGTATCTCTACTTTATTCTTTATTGATTCCATGATGCTATGTGGTGATTTGGTTGAGTTGTGGGTTTCGGTATGAAGACTGTTCTTTTGTGTTTGGCGTTGGCAGATTTTGGTATTTGATTTGTTGTGCTTTGATATGATCATATCTTTGGTTGCGGATTTGGGAGAGTGTTTTGGATGTTCATGTGTATCTACATTTGAGATGGTTCATGATTTGGTGCTCCACAAGTTATCTTTCTAATCCGAATTGTTGTTGTTAAGTGTTCTTGAGAGTTAGCATGTTGAATGATGAAGATTTGAATAAGTGGTATTGGTGCAGCTATTGTGGATGGTTCTAATATGCACGTTGGTGTTATATGATTGTTTCCTATTTGTTTTGTTGGTCTGCATTGATTCTTGTGTCTGGTATTGGTGATTTTATTTATCCGGTGATATTCTTTGTGTTATGTGGTATTTCTGATGGTGTAACGTGTTTCAGTTGTCCTTGGTGATATTTCCAGTGGTAATGCGTGTTTGGAGATTTGATTTAGGTCCATGTTATATTTTCTATGGCATTATATTGATCTGGTGGTTTATTTATGTATCATGTGATGTAATTTTGTAATTGAGGGTTGAGGGTTTGGCCGACCTTGTAGTCAAGGTTGATGAATTGTATAAATAGGTGTTAGATTCATGTAATTTGAGAGTTGATGCGGTGTCTACATTATCAAAGAGTTGTGTATGTGCGCATAAGAAAATTTATCCTTTGGTATAGTGTATTGAGCAGAGATTGTTGTAGAGAAGTCAACTGTGTTTAACCAAAATTGTCATCAGGCATTAGTCAATGCTATTTTTGCAATTCATATAAATCAGATTGTAGTCCAATCATTATTGTAAGGTAGTGAAACTTTCTTGAGGGTTGGAGCCTTCCAGGCCCTTATATTTTGAGTGGTGAGATCTAGGAAGTGTCCCTGAATGCATGTGCATTCCCAGTTGTAATATTTACACATACTACTGCAGAGTATCATCTTATTATGGGTAGGTTCCCATCGTGGTTTTTCCCTTAACTAGGTTTTCCACGTCAAAATCTTGGTGTTATGTGTGTTTCTATTATTGTGTTTATTTTTATTCTTGTTGCAGTTGATTGAAATATGATATTGTGCTCAATTGGTTTAATGTGGTGAAAACTAATTCATTGCCCCCCCCCCCCCTATTAGTTTTCCTTCATTATTGTTGCCAACGCACCCTACACCATTATAATCAATCTTGTACCTTAAAACTTATACCCTCAACCCTATACCTTAAACCTTAAATATCCTACACCCTATTACCTAAACCATATGCAAGTGAGAGAGAGTTGATGAACTAGAGAGGGGGTGGAGAGAGAAGAGGAGAGAGAACAACAAAGAGAGGGCAACTAATATGCCTAGAGAGGGGAGAGGTAGAGAGGTCACAAAGAGAATAAAATGAGAGGGGTAAGTTCAAAAAGAGAGAAAGATAGGTAAGGAGGTTGGCAAGAGGTGGGATTGAACTATAAGCTTAGGGAGAGGGGTGAGAGACCAAGGCAGGGAGATAGAGGGGGAAAGTGGGGTGGGTAATAAGACATGGAGGGAGAGGTAATTATGGAGAGAGGGAGAGACCTAGAGATGGGGAAGGAGAGAGTTTGGGAGGGGGAGGTTATGATTTAGAGAATGGAGAGAGAGGGGGAGGGAGGAAGGGATAAAGATGGGGTAAGGAGGAAAGATGAGGTATAGAGGGAGAGAGGGTGAGAGAGACCTAGAGAGGGGAGAGAGAAATGAGAGAGACAAGATGCCATGGAGAGAGATAAGTCTAGTTTTTTGAGGAGATAAAGAGGGTGAGATAGAGAGAGTGAGAGGATTCCCATATAAGCATATTGATTGCTAAAATTTGACTATCTGAAAAGTTATATGATCTTTGAAAACCTAGAATCTACATTATAATTCCTAGAGATTTGAAACTACTCTCAAACATCTTTCCCATATATACACAAAATATAATTATATAACTTACAATATAACAAAGGAAAAAGACATTAAAATGTGACTTATACTTAAATGTTGTATATTTTGCACTGAGAGAGAGAGAGAGAGAGAGAGAGAGAGAGAGAGAGAGAGAGAGAGAGAGAGAGAGAGAGAGAGAGAGAGAATTAGTCTAGGCAAAGCATTTGGCAAGCACCCTACTTGGCACTTGTCAAATATTCTGATGGGGTGAAAAAGAAATTGAGATCTTTTTTGGTCCCCCCATCTTGGTGCACATACCCTTAATTCTTGAATTCTTCTAATCTCGTTTAGTTAATTAATTAATGATCCTCTTAATCATCATCAACATTTTTCTCAATTATTAATTCTCCCAAATCCTCAAACTTGTTGTCATATGAAATACATCCTCCAAGCCTTCCTGAATTCTTACATGAACATGTCACTTTCCCACTTACAAGTAATATTTGACAAAAATATCTATTTGGTGCCCTCATATGTGAGAGGATAATCTTCCCAAAACACTTTCCTCTTTTTCTCCATTTTTCATCTCTCCAATCTTATAACTCTTCTGCTTTGCCACTTGTTTTCACTTGTCATCTCCTTGTTATTCCCAAGATGTCCTCACACATGTGAGATTACACCTTGCTCTCTTTCCAATGACAAGTGTATATTTCATATGTCCCCACCTTGTGACACTTGTCACAAGGCTAATCCTTCAACCCATGTTATATACTCACATTTAATCTCAACCCTTCATGCCCTTTGCATCTTGACTCGCCATTCTTCCATAAAAAATCTATACATTGGAACCTTCTCCCTTCATCAATCCATTAATTGAGTTCATAGCATAATTATGCTAAAATATTCATTATTGAGTTCATGTTGTTATGTTGATAGTGAGAGCAATCCACATTCAATCGAACAAAGGAGTAAACCAAGTGAAATGGGTGCTTCACTTAAGCTCAAGCAAGAGAAGAACGTAAGGTTCAAACCTCGTAGGGTCACCCTCTAGAATATTAACAATTGAAGTTGCTTACCTTATTGTAATAGTGTGGCTTCTTTCGTATAGTTCTATCAAACCAAACTTTTTAAGGGAAGGCCATGTGGTGAAATGGTAAGGCTTCTTTCATATAGTGCTAACAACCAAGGTTCAAAACTTGTGAGGTTACCATCTATTGCCTCAACAATTAAGATTTATTACCCCCTAAATTAAGCTAGTCTTAATTTAGAAAACCTCTCATAATTCCATTTCTAATATTATCTCTCTTTCTTCTACTCCCACTCATCTAACATTTCCCACAAGGACCCATGGTTTCTCTATGCCTATTGTTGGCAGACTCTTTGATTCCATTTCATCTATTACTATTATTTCATCCATAGTGAGTGTGCTTCCTATCAATGGGATCCATGGTTCCATTGCATCTTTTGTTGGTGTATCATTTATCTTTACTTTCTTTTATCATAGGTGTGCTTCCTATCACTGGTACCATTGGCAACAATGCAACAAATTGAGAGGGGGGGGATGAATCAGTTTGCACACAAATTATGCACAACTTGAACTTAAATTCAGATTTTATTATTATAAGTGAAACCATAAACCATCACCCCATCAATAACACACATAGCACCAAGTTTTTTGACATGGAAAAAACGGTTAAGGGAAAAACCACAGTGGGAACCTACCCACAATGAGATAATATCCTATTAAGATTAAATGTAAATATTGCTATGGGGAATAAACATGCATTTAGGCACACTGCCTAGAACTCACTACTCAAAACAAGAAGGTCTACAACCCTAAGGAAGTCTCACCGTCTAACGAAGTTTCAGACAACAATGGAGCTTGTAGAATCAACAATCATCAGATCATCTTCCTTGATATAAATTAACACCCACTCATCTCCTGAATATCCTTTCTCAAACTCATCATCTGTCACACCTTCATAAGAAACAAAGTAACACCTCTTCAGATAGTTAGATTTGTAAGGCTTAAATGGCTTCTTAGGAACTCTTTTTGGACACCTTGAGGAAAAATGTCCTATCTTATTATTTAAGAGACAACTTTACTTCATACTTACTGACACCTTTAAGCAATCTTCTGGAAATTAGGGCTTCAATCTCTTCAAGCTCTCTTTCATCTTCTTCAAGATCTTTCATTTCTTTCTCATATCTATATACTATTGTTGAACTTTCTCTTGGATTATATTTTTGCTTTCCGGATATAGTAGCTTTGAATGCAAATTCAAATTTAGGAGCCTGGGTTTTAATAAATTCACTCAACTCAAAAGCGGAAATCTTACCAATCAACATGTCTCTAGTCACATCTGTCACAGTCCAAATCTCTTCAATAGCAGCAGCCTTGTGCTAGTAATAAGAAGGCAAGGATGTCAACACTTTAGCAACAATCTTAGATTCTTCTAATACTCCACCGATGCATCTAATGTTCAACACAAGTTTATTCACTTTCTGCATAAAGGAGGTAATGTTCTCATCTTCTCCCATCTTCAACATCTCATACTTTCCTTTCAAGCTCTACAACTTAGCAACTTTCACATGACTATCACCTTCATACATCTTTATCTTCTTCCATATCTCATGAGCAGTCTGTAGATCCATCACATTAGTCATCTCAGAATCAGGCAAGGCACTCAACAATGCTTCCTTAGCTCTAATATCAGTTGAATTCAACTTCCTTAATCTCATCTGGAGTGGTAGGACCATTTTGAGGAGCATTATACACATTCTTAGTAATCTTCCAATAGTCTTCATCGATGCATCACAAATGGCATGCCATCTAGTTCTTCTAGAGAGTGTAATTTGTTCCATCAAACCTCAAACTATCCTTCTTACAAGAAAAGGTTGTCGTCATGGATCTCCTCAAGCGATCAAGCTTCTTTCGAACGATCTAGCTCTGATACCATTGTTAGCAACAATGTAGCAATTTGAGAGGGGGGAGTGAATCAATTTTCACACAAATTCTAAACAACTTAAAATTAAATTAAGATCGGATTATTAGCAATGAAAACATAAACCATCACCACATCAATAACATACATTACACCAATATTTTTGACATGGAAAATCCGGTTAAGGTAAAAACCATGGTGGGAACCTACCCACAATGAGATAATACCCTATTAGGAGTAAATGTAAATATTACAATGGGGAATGCACATCCATTCGGGCACACTACATTGAGATCACTACTCAAAACAAGAAGGGCTACAACCTTGAGGAAGACTCATTGTCTTACAAAGATTCAAACAACAATTCAGATTACATGAATTGAGAAAATTTAACATTTCCCAATGCCTGATTACAGTTCCAGTTAAGCACAAATGCTAAAACTCTTCTCTTTCCACTTCTTCATACTCTTTCACACTCGTTTGCACTTCTCCCCTGGTACTAAAAGATCAATTCAATGTTCGCACATGCAGATACATCTCACAAATGAATATTACATATATTTATACAAATCATCAACCTATATTTCAAGGTCAGCTAAACCCTCAACACAAATTACAAAATAATAACCTCACACACTACAAAAATACATGTGGACCAAAATAATGTTGACTAAGACATAGTCTGGACCCAAATCAATACCGCAAACAAGAAACACCGCCAAGAACTACACCTCAATCATCTGCAACATGCTACAATCACCAAGAATGTCCAATAGCTCGAAGAACACCACCAGATCAAGAAAATGATCAATAAGGTGCACAATGATCAATGCAAGCATCAATACAGATAGGAATTGATCTAGAAACATCCACAAGCAATGTAAATCATACCAAAAACAACTGCAACATCACCACTTACTAGAATTTCCATCATCAATATACCGAAACTCAAGAACACATGTTGAACTGACTAATAAACTAAAAGATTCACTCGTGGATTTCCAAATCACGAACCATCTAAATTCAGGACACATATGAATGTCCCAAACATTCCACCAAATGCACAAACCATGATAATGTAATTCCAGAGCAATGCAGAGCACAAACTTGAATACTGAATAACACAAACAAATGAATAACAACCACAATATCGGATCTCATAACTTGATCAAATCATCATGCAGATCACTGAAACTTCTACTAAATCAATTAGAGGTAAGTATCTCTAAACCCATTAAACTGCAATAGCTCAACTACAATAGACTGGCTAAACCAACTCATTTAATCTAACTGCAACATTGGAATATGCAGAAGAATATGTTGACATCAATGACAACACATCATTCCACCAAACTTCTCAACAATATCCAATAGGTACACCATCTCTCACAAGTTCAACTATTGTTATTTAATTGAACCATTTGTGCATGATCTATTGTGGCTACAGTGTTTCCTATCAAGGGTTTAACTATTTATATTGTTCATGCACCATATATACTTCTACCATTTTTGGTGATGTCAATGTTTTTGCTGCTAGTGCCTCCCCTCTAGTTTCTACTTATGTTATTGGTAGATGTAGCTCTTCTCAAGGAACCAACCCAAGTGTTGCTCAGCCTTTGAGAGAGAAATATTATCCATTTTCTTTATGTCAAAACATCCTCGATGGTAGTTGTGGCTAAGATATGGGTAAGTGCACAAAGACGGTGGTCAAAATCGAGAGAATAAGTGGACATTTTTTCTGAAATCAGGTGAACTTGAACTTGGAGGCAAAATTTGAAAGTCATGCACTCAAGATATGAAGATAGTCAAAGAACAAATATTGTAGTACTCTGAATCTAGTTTCCAAACTACTAAACTTAGTGAAAATTGGATAAGATTAAGGGGGTCAATCCTTCACGCACAAAAAATAGACCTTGATTTTTTCTAAAAATACGTAACATAGTGTCTGACGTGCGCATCAAAAAAGTCATAGTTATATTTAGTATTTTGACAAATCCTTTGGTATAAAGATAGTTAAGAGTGAGCAATAGAAGATGTGTATTTTTTTGTAACTTTTTGTTGAGTATTTTTTTTTAATGATTTTTCCAATTGAGCACATCCTGAAAATTAGGTACCTGTTTGTGCGCGAAGCATAAGTTGTACTAAAAAAATAAAAAATACAATTTTTTTTTTCAAATTGTAAAGAATAAAGTGCACTACAATAATATATAAAGTTTTTAAAATTCGGATAAGTAGATCAAAAGTTATTAAAAAAATGGTACACATATGTTTTTGAGAACTATGGAGACGCTGGTAAAATAAATTCAATAATAATATGTTATTGTTGTTCAAATTTTAAAAAATATATATGGTTAGAAAGTTCAGAAGATGGGTGAAATATGGTGGCAATTTTAGAAATACCCACTTGTTGAAGTGTAAATCTGATGATGACAAAGTCGAGAAACCAAGTTGATAAAACAAAACATGTCAAAAAGGAGCGAAATCAAACTTCCAAACCATAGCTTTGTCATCCAGGCCTATTTCCAAGCCTAAACAGTCAAAAGTGTGTATGGGGTGCCTATGGTATAAAAAGTGTGTATGGGGTACTTATGGTGTAAGAAGTGCGCACGCTCTATCTTTACTATAAACAGCGCGTATGCGCTGTTTTTACTATAAACAACACATACGCGCTACTTGTTTTTAAAATTTGGGAGTGTGTATAATATGATATTGTATATATAATATGTGTATATACATATAATATATAATGATATATAATATATAAATATATAATATATAAATTTATATATATGTATATATTAATATATAATATATCATATTTGTGTATGTATATATAAACACATATGTGTGTATGTATGTGTATTATCTCCCTCTCTCCCCCTCTCAAGTGTGTACAAGGTGCTCCCCTTATCCCTTCCTCCATACCCCATCTCTCTCTCTCTCTCTCTCTCTCTCTCTCTCTCTCTCCCCTTCTCCCTTCCTCCATACCCCATCCCTCTCTCTCTTCTTCTCTCCCTCCCTCCCTTTCTCCCCCCCGCTCTCTCCCTCCCTCCTTCTCCCTCCTCTCTCTCTCTCTCTCTCTCTCTCTCTCTCTCTCTCTCTCTCTCTCTCTCTCTCTCCTCTTCTCCCTTCCTTCATACCCCATCCCTCTCTCTCTTCTTCTCTCTCTCCCTACTTCTCCCATCCTCCATACGTTCTCCCTCCCTACATTGGTAGAAGAAATTAAAAGTTAATATGTTAATGTTGTTAAAATCTATAAAAAAAATTATATAAAGCTCAGAAGACATTTGAAATTATGGTAGAAATTTTACAAATACCCACTTGATGATGATGAATTTGAGAAACCAAATTGGAAGAAGAAATCACGTAAAAAGGAGGGAAATGAAGCTCCCAAGCCTAAGGCTTGTCATCCAAGGCTAAGTACAACGAAAAATGTGTAGTGTTATTTTAATTAAGAATGCTTACATGTTATTTAAAAAAAACATGTACATTTTTTTATGAGAAAAAAACATGCATACGTTATAACGCATAATTGTTATTGTTAGCAAGAAAACCATGTACGCTCTTTGCTTACATTAATCTAGAAAAGGAACATGTCTCTAGATGCTAATTCCTTTGGCATTACCTTAGTTTTTTCATAAAGATATATACAAAAAATATCATTTAAGTAAAAGTTATATTTTCTCTTTGTCTTTTATCTTTCTTATATGTACATATTGGCAAGATGTTTGGGAGTGGTTTTAGATCTCTAAGAGTCATAATACATCTTCTAAATTTTAGGAGAACTTATAATTTTTTATACTTAGTCAAATTTTAGTAATCACTGAGCTTCTATCATCATTCTCATGTCATCTCTCTATCTCACACTCATTGTCTCCCCAAGCTCTAGATCTATCTATTTTCCTATCTCTCTCATTCTCCTCCCTCTCTACCTCTCTATATCTCACTCTTGCCTTCTCCTCCCTCTCTACCTCTCTATCTCACTCTCCTCATCTCTCCCAAAGCTTTAGATCTTATAATTTCTCAAACTTAATCAAATTTCAGTAATTACTAAGCTCTCTCTCTCTCTCTCTCTCTCTCTCTCTCTCTCTCTCTCTCTCTCCCTTAATCTTTAGATATATCTCTTCTTATTATACATCATCTCCCTCTCTCTCCCCCATCTCTCTATATCATTCTCTCCCACCCATCTACTTTGTATCTCCTCTCACTTCTTTACCTACCTCACACACATTCTCTCCTCTATCTCACCTCTCTCCCCCTCCAAACCTCTCTCTCTCTGTCTCCTTCAATCTATCTACTTATCTCTCTCTCCTCTCTCCCTCTCCCTACATACCTCCCCTCGCTCCCTTCCTTTACTTATCTACTTACCTATCACACACTCTCTCTCCTTTTCTCTTTGTCCCACTCTCAAACTTTCCATTTGTACTAACTTCTATCTCCCCTCTCCCTCTCTCTACATACCTCTACATCCCTCATTCCCTACCTCTATTAACTACATAAATATCTATCTATTGCTATCTCCCTCTCTCCTTCTCTCTCTATTTATCTTTATCTCCCCCAAGATTTATACCTCTCTCTCTCTCTCTCTCTCTCTCTCTCTACCCCACCCCTCTCTCTCTTCTTATCTCCCTCCCTCCCTCTCTCCACCCCCCTCTCTCTCTCTCCCTCCCTCCCTCTCCCTCTCTCCCTCCCTCCCTTTTCCTTCACATTTTGTTTACTACAAATAGCACGTATGGGGTACTAAGCCTATTAGTTTGCTGCCCAGCCATAACATTTTTAAGGCGTAGGAGTGCGTACGCACTAATTATGAGTTCTAAGCGTTTAAAGGGTGAAAAAAATACCGTTGGGCTTGCCAACATTTTAGCGACTAACAACATGCACGTGGTTATTAATATACAGCGTACATGGTACTTAGACATAGTTTTATTTGCCCAAGAGCCTCAATGGCCTCAAAAGAAGTTTTTGAGGTTATTGAAGGCTCCACTGCAACTGTGTCTGCACTTCTATCACTGTTTTATACATAGAAGTAAGTGAATTTTTTGTTTTTGCATGCAAATGATTGAATTTTTGTTCTTATTAGTTTTGTCAATATTTTTGTGATTGTTTAATAGTTTTGATTCAAGAAAATAATGATAAGATGCATATTTATTGTTATTTGTTTGTTTATTAACTTTTGTTTACATATATATGTAATATGATTCTATTTAGGACAACCAATATCAACCATGGGAAAGAACAAGCAAGGAACGATGGAACAACGAGAGGCTGAAAATGAAAGACAAAGGAAACATATGAAGAAATTAAATGACATAAGAACAATGGGAGAAGAAGGTATGTCATCCTCAACATCTCAATTTGATTTACCAAATGAACATAGGGTAAAAGTACAAACTTGTGTCTCATTTTTATAAAGGAAAAGGCTAACAACAACAAAACAGTTCAACTTCAATGGTACAAAAGTGATATTTCTATTTAGTATTTGAAGATGATGTAAACTGATGAAATGTGTAAAACTGGATGAAGTTTATGCCTACTATTTTTAAAAAAAATTGGAACAAGAATTGATATGTGTTTTTTAATTATTGAAAAATACTGCAAATTAGGGGTTTCACCTCCCACCACAAAACTATATGTAAATAATCTTGTTTTCCTCTAATTTTGAAATATGTTTTAGATGACATCCATAGACAGTGCATAAAAAAAAAAAATCTGTTTTTGATGTATATTTTCACTGTTATAACAATTCAAAGTCGAAGTTTCCCGAAATCAACAGTTTCCGTCTCCCACCAAATTTCCCCTATCAAAACTATAGCAATCCCCCCAAAAAATTATATATTATTGAAGAGGACTCTCTCCTCTAGTATTATATATAGTTTTTAAAGTTAATATACCTACCTGTAGTATTTTGTAATTGTAATATACTAATTCTAATTGAAATTCTATAAAAAATATATGTCAACGTTCCTCACTTCAAGCTCTTGAAAAGGATATTTTTAGTTTTTAAAAAAAAAAAAAAATTGATGGTCAAATTCTTAGCAGAACTTGAAAGTTCTGCAAATTGGGGGGGTTTTGTTAAGTAGGCTACCATGTTCTGCTAAGTGGCAGAACCCTCCATTATAGGTCGCATGGGGAGGCGACCACTGACTTCCCCACCCTTTCCCTCATATATTAATGAGGTGATTTTTTAATTTTTTAAAACAAAAAACAATTCATAAAATTTTCAATTTTTTTCTAGGAAGTTGATTTTTTTCAAGGAAGGAGGCGATTTTTTCGAAGGAGGTGATTTTTTGCAAAGGAGTTGAATTTTTTCTTAAAGAGTTGATTTTTTTCTTAAGGAGTATTCACTTGAGATTTTAGGAAAGAAAATTTCAATACTTTGTGTAATGGGGAATAAAAGAAATAGAGAAAAAAAAAATGATCGTATAAGGGATGATTCAAAGAAAGGTCATACAAAATGTAATCAAGAGCAACCTGTTGATGTTGAGGAATATCTTGTTGATGTTGAAGATGATGCAAATGAAGTAGCGGAAGAAATTAGTACTAGTCAAGGTACAAATGTTTCTATTGTCATGAGAAATTGATGGAGATGAATGAGGATTCTTTTTTCAGTCAAATTTCATTTGAACACATGGTACTTGAGAGAACAATTAAATTGCATTGCAAAAACATGTGGGAGGAGTATTTTTAAAAAAAATCTATGGTCGGGAGAGCGCAATTATTTATAAAGTTATTCAAGAAAAGAGAAATGACTCCTGTTTTGGAGTTGTTGGGTGTCGATAATAGCAAAAGCTCAGGAGGTCATGTAAGAGAAACAATAGTTGAAAATTTGCAAGATGCATTGAACCTTATTGATACCACAAGTCAAGGAGATGATTCAAGTGTTGCACGTAGAGCGTTGATGACTATGATTTCTAGTAAGAGGTTGTCACATAAAAGACAAGTCACAACAATTTCTGAATTAGTGCATATATCTGGAAAAAAACTATTCAAAGATATATTAGGAGGAAAAATATGTTAGATGAAAACATTGAAATGAATTGGGTAAATATTTGTAGACTTCCTCGGAAAGACAAAATTTATGAAGATGTAAGAAGACTGGTCATCAAATATTGGACCAGCCACTCCCGTGTTTCTTCCAATAGAAGGGACACTATACATATGGAAGATGAAGAGACTAGTATGAAGATTTCACATCCTAAACATTTTGTAGATACAACACAAAGTGAACTATTTGAAGCATTCAAGGAAGAATTTTCAGATGTGAAAATATGTCAGAGAAAGTTTGAGAGGTTGCGCCCTTGCTTTGTACGCATAAATAAGGTACGTGAAACTTGTTATCAAAATAATGTTGAGTTTCATCTATACTTAGAGTCATATAAAAAAGCTATGGCAGTACTTAATCCAGATATGGTCATCCTTGAAAGTACGACATAATTTGTGAAATCAATTTTATGTGATAAATCAGAAGATTTAGATGACTTCAATGCACAGTGTAAAAAAAGTACATGCATTGATTGTGGAGATTTGCAAAAATTTCCATAACAAATTGAGAATATTGATGTTTCAATGTCAGTTTTGTGGAAGAGATTTCAGTATGAGACATATCGAACTAAGTCAGGAGATGAATCCAAAAAAAAATGCATTGAAAGAGAGTGAATTGCCCTACCTTGAATTTATGAACAAATTTTGTACTATGATTTATCCACATATCCAACGTTGTCATGGTGCACGATGGCAAGCTAAACGATTCCGTGATTCCAAAAATTGTTTTCCACCTAGTTGTATTCTTTCAATTGTAGATTTCTCTGAGAACTATACATTTGCCCCTTAATCGCAGATTCAAGCTCAATATTATCATTCTGATCAAGTTGCAATATTTGTGCAAGTGACCTATAAACATGCACAATTTGATGTGGATGGGTTAGAAAACTATACTGATCCAAATGAATGCATTATCATCAAGGAGGTTCATTTCTATATCAGTGATGATAAGGTTCATGATAGGAGCTATGTAGCTCATTGTTTTGCAATGTTTTTTGAAGATCTTGCAAATCACGGGATAAATGTTTCACAACACCTGATTTGGTCGGATGATTGTGCAGGTGAGTACATAAGTTTCAATTCATTTTCATTTATATGTAAATTTGTATTTGATTTCAATTTGATAAATTTTATTTTAAATGTTAATTGTACACGTACATGACATACAACATTATGACGTATGACAATTTAAATCTGTAAAAGCCTTTAATTAGCTATCCATGCAACATGCTAGACACAATGTTAAGTTTTTGTGTAACTTCTTTGAAAGTGGACATGGAAAAGGAGAGCACGATGGAGCAGGAGCATGTGTGAAGCGTGCACTTCAACAACATGAAATTGCAGGTACTGTTAATTTTGTTTTCAATTTGTTTGTATCTATTTCTTAATTTAATTTCATTTAAAAAGAAGTGCACATAACAACATCTCTAAGTTCTTTTATGTAGGTAATAGCATAGAGAATGCAAGCAAAATTGTTGAATGATGTCAAAGTCATTTTGCTAGTCGGGTCACACCATACAACAAACGTTATTTTTGGGAAGTGAAAGGTAAAATATTTTTGTTCTCAAGAATTGTTAAAAAATTTCACCAGCTCTGCATTTCACTTTTATCCTAAAGTAGTTGATCTTAAAATGTGCAAATTTCATTTCATATTTGTAATAGGTATTGATCCATCTAATCCTTACAATTGCCAAACAATTATTGGTATTAGAAGTTTACATCAAGTGATGACTACAGGACACCACAAGCCTCCATTGATTCAAGTAAGAGAAAATTAATGCTTTTGTGCTGATTGTGTTGAGGACAATCCATTGTGTCAATGCGAGAATAGTGCAAATGGATATGTCTCACAATGGGATATGAAAGAGTTAATTAGAATGCCTCTTTATGAAGATGATTAAAATGACATAGACATTCATGATCCTATATATTCAACTGATTATGAACGTGTTTTTGATTTAGTCATTTCAGGTGCATGTGTGCATATATATTCTTTTATTTAGTTTTAATTTAGATCATGTAGTGACATGTTCAAATTTTATAGATACATCTTACTTTTATTTTAAATTTATATGGTGTCATCTAGATGTACATACATGTAGGTGATATTTTTGTTGTGGATCCTAACAATGTGGAAGGTGTAGATTATTATCTACTAAGATGCACGAAAGCAAAATTCAAATTGCCAGAAGTAACCGTAGACGGTGATGGATAGTCATATCCAACTGGTTCAGTTGTTATAGAAGGCACCTATTATCAGCAAACTAAGATAGACAAAAATGATGTTCAATTTATTGAATAGACATCTGGAAAAACAATTCTACATTATAGTCACTTGGTTATAGCGACAAAGCTGCAATTTGAGATATTGCCAAAAAAAGGATGTGGAAACCAAAAGTGGAGGTTACCTTTTGAAGAACATGCAATTTTTTTGGAGATTATTAAAGATAGAGAGGATCCAGACTATATGCACCAGGAGCTAACTTAGGCTATCTAACTTGCTTTTCTAGCTCATACTTTTATATTTGAACTAGAGTTTGAACTCATGTTTAATTTGAACTAGGACTAGATATATATATTTTTGGACCATATTAAAACTTAGAGCTGATTTTTTAATATTGGATCATCTAGTTTTTTTTTTGGCATGGTGAACAATGGTTTTCATATATTGTTATGCATGCTCAAGGTCGAAATGCTTTTATATTTATAATTTTATGTATTCTTCAATTACAAACATACATGTTCTTTTACATGTGATATACATCCCCTTCAGACATGCACTTTGGATATCACCTTAAGACATCCCCTTTGGACATCCCCTTAAGACATCCTAATGGGTCCTAACTTTAGATCCCCTTATGTGAAGTATGCTAAATTATATAAATTGTTACATATGCATGCTTCGTTGAAAAGTTTTTAAATGTATTATTTTATGTTATACATCCCCTTAAGACATCCTCTTTGGTCATCCCCTTAAGACATCCTAATAGGTCCTCATTTTACATCCCCTTATGAACTAAGTATGATAAATTATATATATACATTGTTATTCAAATTTTCATGAGTTCACACACATGTAAATTCCTTTCTTTGTTACATTAGATTATTAGTGATTATTTATATTACTTGAATTGGATTATTAGTAATTGTTTATATTGCTTGATTAAGAAATTATTAGTAATTATTTATATTTCTTGATTAAGAACAAGGCTCTAGCCATAATTGCATTATTCATATTTATTAATGATTTTTTATATTACATGATTTAGAAAATACATTTTGATTTTTCATTGACATCCCCTTAAGACACCCCCTTAAGAAAAGTTAGGTATAGTCCTAGGATGTAGTCTTAAATAATGTTAACTCTAGATTAATATCAAACTTATCTCTTACTTCAATACTAGTTGTGAAGAAAAGAAAGCATCCCATACTACGTGTGGTCATCGCCATTAAAGTTTAAGTGTTACAACAAACACAACATGCAATATTATGAATAATATTTCCACAACCTACTAAAATGATCAATAAACCTATATAAATACCAATACCAATACCAATACCAACCATAAAACCTAGTATATATCATTTGCATATCAATCTAACTGAAATGTAGATATGATTTGCACATCAATCTAACTGAAATGTAACACATGAAATTTGAACATTGTAACACATAAAATAAACATGTAACTTAGAATTATGAAATTTCTATAAACACGTAACACAACTAAGTAGACAAATTCAATAATAATGAGTTCGAAGAAATTGAATACTAATTTAGCATGTATTATGACCCCCTTAAGACATCCCCTTAAGACATCCTTTTTCGACTAAATTATGCACCTAATTCAGAGTGAGAGCTCATTGTAACACATAAAATAAACATGTACAACACATGAAATGTAGATATAAACATGTAACACATGAAATGTCTAGATAAACATGTAACATGTATGAAATGTCTAGGTATAATGTCTAAAATAATGCTACAAATGCAATGTCCACGGTTCATGTATAATATCTAAATGTCCACAACATGTATAATAGAAATCGAGTGCATAATAGAAATATAATGTTCACAACATGTATAATAGAAATGTCCACAACATGTATAATAGAAATGTCCACAACATGTATAATAGAAATGTCAGATTTAAATAATAAAAAAGAAAGCATGTATATAACAATATAATGAGCTATGTCGCACCTTGTCCCGATCCCCAATCTAATCCATCACCTACTCTAGAGGCCTACATTGTGTACACAATTTCCATGTTAAAAAAATTATATATAGTGGATCCTAATGAATAGGAAAAAAACAAGACACATCAATTTAAACTTAAATTTAAATATAAATTTACCTGTGTATCCTGATGAATAGGATCACTAGGTGCCTTCAAATCTCCATATCTCGAATCCATCATAATCTCCTGTAATATATATTTAAAATTAAAAAAATATGTTAGTGTTAGTGAATACATAGAAAATTTATATATACAACTAAGTTAAAATCAAAATTTCCAGTTTCTTTCCTTATTCCTCTCCTTGAATGCATGCTCGATGCCAGATATCTCCGAAGAGTGTAATGACACAGCATCTAGATCAATAAAGTCATCCATAAGAAGAGATAAAAAATATCGTTGTTGAACTCGTGGAGTCTGTGGTGTAGGATGCACTATAGTCTTGGGAGCTATAGGACTAGGTATCGAAATATCCTCCTGCCTAGAACTACCAGGCTCTAAATCTCCTCCACCTTGGCTGGTACTAGTCGAGGATGTTTGAAGTGCTCATCCAATGAACTCAAGCAACTGCTGAGGAGTGATGCCATGTAATGTAGAGAGATCCTGGCAAGCATCCACAAGATCACTCACTAAATAGGATCTCATATGGCATAGACGATCCTCCAGTAAACGTGTGATCTTTGTAGGCAACGGTAGCTCATAACAAATATATGGGTCATCAAATGGATTTGTCTCATCAACAATAGGGGCAGTATGAGAACGCAACATATATCTCCCCATGCGATCAAAATTCATCTCACCAACCTAAGTAGCAATGTTGGCAATGCTAGAATACATGCCAACACATGCCTCCTCAGCTGCCATATTACCAACACCACCTGTAACCAAATCCAAACCTTTTGAAAAAACTGAAAGGTTCTAACCCACCATTGCCCTCTTACTAGGGGTTGTGTATCATGGCGTCTAAATCTATCTGCGAATCTTCCCCTACCCTGCTAAGCATGTCGTGGAAAGTTTGTGTAATCAACATCATATCCTAGATGAAATTCTGCATACAATTGTTTGTAGAAATACTGTGGCAGCTCATCTTTTTGCTGCCACCTATGATGTGTCGCCAACCATCTAGCATATATGAATAGTGAGACAATAGGATCCTCACATCTAGTGACCCGATATCCTCTAACCATTGCCATTTCTATGTAAATTGGGAACATAGATTTCACATTCACTGCAAAAATATCTCTATCTATTATTTTCCATTTAACCGTGCCATAGACAGTGTGAGATAAAGTCCTATAAAAATGCTCAATGTGAGGGTCATCATATGGGTTGTATGATTAAGAAAGCTCAATCATACACATCAGCTCATCTCTAATACGTTCTTATTTATCTCTATTAGCTAGCATAGAAGCGTTATTTAAAGTCCGTTATAACTGTGCTAGAGAGGACTGCATTATCAAAATAGTCTCAGTACAAGTAGTCTCTAAATTCTTGGGAGTACTCTTAGGAGTCTCAGACCTATGTGAGGTCTGCTGAGGATCAAGATGCACACTCTGCTCAGAGGAAAAACATTGTGAGCCACTAGAAGTCATATCTAGATGTGATGTGAAATGTATGAATATATATGTGTGTGAATTTGCATGTATACATTAAATTGAATTAAAAAAAAGTTCATATACAATGTATGCCACAAACAAGATGAAACATTGTAAAAATATGCTTGAGTTAAGCATTTTAAACAAGACAAATCAAATGAATTGCGACCTATAGACATTGAAACTTAAAGATTACATTGCAAAAAAAATTACGTGAACATACACATGAACTTATTTAACATAAAAATTATAATATGCATATGCGACTACGTCATTATAGATATTGTTTATGATATCATTTTATTAAACTAGAAAGTTATGCCAAATATCAATAATAATAATCATTCAAGCATAATTGTACTTCAAATATAAAATTTTGTAATAGGTATATAATGTTGGAGTAAAATAGACAATCACCTAATTTATTAATAGATCATTAATTATGTTCCTTTTACTTTATCCAGGGTTTTCATTTTTCTTTTATAAGCAAATTCATTAGTGTAAAATATTATCTAGTTAATCTAGTTTAACTTTTCACAATTTGCTACAAAACTCTTGATCTTTGGATATAATTCGTATGAGTTATTGTTAAACTTTTATTCACTATCAGAATCCAAAGTGATGTTATGTGGTGAAATGTGATAAGCTACATTGAGATGCTCTTGCATCATATCTACACAATAATTTTGAAGAATACTTTTATAAATTACTATTTTTATGTGGCGACCACATGCACATGTTTCCCTTTGATGTAATTTTTAAAAATATCACATTTTTATATCTTTTACCTAAATACCTTAGATTATCATGTAAGTATTAGAGCAAAAAAGCACATTTTAAAACTAGATCTAAAATTTTACATTTCACATTTTTACACCATGTTAATATTCTATCTATATTTGCTTCAAATCTTTACCCCAACTATAATAAATTCTCCCCTTTAGGACATTTGTTAAAAAAAAAATCCCCATTTTCTAGCCCATTACCTTATGGTTATCCAATTGACCCACTAGCCTACTCTCAAAACCATGGTAATATGACAACCAAAATCAAACTCACACAAAAGGATTGAACCAAAGATCAAAGGACCAAAAAAATTTAGGAAATGTCAATGAAGCTATAAAAATGTTCTAAGAGTTCTAATCAAAATAATGATTAATGGGAGGGAACCAACATTTAGAATCATGATTTGGGGGTAGAACTTGAGAGAAGTAGGAGATATATGGAACCAAGACTTAAATAACTAAAGTTATAATTAGAAGTCGAAATGATGAAGCTCACTATATAGTATTTATTGCACCAAAGGGTTCTAGGATCTCAAAAGGTTCCACAAAGTGATATGCAAGTTTGGAAGACAAAAATTAATCAAGATTGTCAATGGCTAATTTATTAGAAATACTCTCTCTGATACATGACTATTTTGATGTATATATTTTTGTCATTTATAAACTTTCTAAAAATCCACTACATTTCTCAATTGCTAATCAATCTAAGTTTGGTCTTTCATCTTTTCTAGTTCATTTGGATCCACAACTACTATGTCCGAGCCTATTTGTTAAGCATACAATACTTGACCTTATGAACCTCCAATGAAGGAATGAGAAGTGTGTTTATGGTTAGTGTTATCATATGCAAACTCAATTAATGGTAAGTAAGTTCCCATCTTTTGTTCACACGTCCTCAAGAATTTGGTTCACTCTCTTTTTGTTGATCAATCTTAAGGTGATGGGTTGATCTATAGTCCAATTTACTTCCCAATTATGTGTATGTTTTTCCAAAACCTTGACATTATCCAGGTGTCTAAAATATGACCTTATCAAACCTACCTTTATTAAATATGATATTCTTTGGTAATCCATGAAACTGAAAGATCTCCTAAACTCTTGGAAGGTATACATGGATGCTTGAATGTAATTAGAGAGATTCTTTGTAAATTATATTCTCTTGTATTGTTTGTAATTATATTTTCTGTTGGTTCTATATGTTTTGGTTGTACATGTTTTTTGGCTGTTTATGTTTTGGTTGTATATGTTTTTAATTATATGTAATTAAAACAATATATATACATATATTATTATTAAAACAATTACAAAATTAAAAATCTATACATATGAATTATTAAAACAATTAAAAAATTAAAAATCTATACATATAAATTATAAAAACAATTAAAAATGAAAAAAAAGCCTTTCAACCCTACCTTGCTCGACTGAAAGACTTCTTAGCCCCCCTCCCGCTCTAGCTATTTCGGACTGTGCAAATGGGGGGCTAAGTGCAGTCGACAAGTATATGTAGGGCCAAGTATACCTTGCCACCCGTCCTCCACGTAGGTGCCATGTGGTGCCATGCAGACTCGACCGAGTAGGATTTCTTTTTCGATCACACTTAGCTAAAAATGCAACACAACACTATGCTTTCACCCCATAATGCACCTAATGCAATTGAATAAGAGACATTTGATTTACCGTATGAACCTAATGCAATTGAAGAAGATACCACATTGAATAATCAATTAAATGATGAACATACACCTGCTCTATTTGATGAATTGAATGTACACAATGCATCGATGTTAACACCTCCTAGAATCATTCGTAGGAAACCAAAGTATCTAATTGACATTGATAAGAATATATTGAATCCAATTCCCGATAAAATGAATGAATGAACTTGTAGGAGAATGGTTAAAAGAATATGGCAAAACTATTTTGAAAACTTAAATAAAACCTCAAGATGTCAATTAATTGTTCAAATGATTAAAAATTTGAATTTTAGAGAGACAATGAAAATGCTAGGCCTAAGATCATCTAAAAGTAACAACAAAAGAACAATTGTGAGAAATCTATTTGATGCATATCAAGCTATTGGTTCAAAATCAGGTACTAAAGGTTCTAATGCTACTCAACGTGTCATTACATCAACCATAATGAGAAAGAAAATAAAAAAAATTGTTTGATAAGTAAAACAAGTAAGTCATTAAATGTTAGTAGAACAACATTAAATAAAGCATTACATAGGCGAGAAAAAATAGAGGAACCTAACAATAATTCTCTTTGGGCATTCTCGGTAGACTACCATGCAAAGACAAGGTTGTTGTTGATGCACTAAGAACTTTAATTGAAAATTTTTGGCATGACAACACAAGAGTTTCACCCAACCAAAGAGATGTTGTCAGAAGGCGAATCAGGTCTACAAATCATGAGCCACATGCCAAACACTATTTGGATATGACTCAAACAAAATTCTATGAAAGATTCCTTGAAAAGTTTCCTCAAATAAGAATTTCTCAAAGATTTTTTGAAATGCCAAAACCTTTTTATATTAAGATTAATCATGTACGCACCACGTGTTGTTGTAGGATGCATATTGAATTTTCCATGCACTATGATATTTTTCATCATATTTATTCTACTTTGCACACAAACGATGTTTTGCAGAAATGCAATATATAAGCACCTCCTAAGTCGGTAAGAGAATTTATTTCAAGTGTGCTATGTAATAGACATGATGTTTGCATTTATTATAAGATGCCTTGTTTGGAAGGTTCTTGTGCTATATGTGGTGGTTTCCAACATTTACCAAGATGTGTACATTTGGAGAGCACACATGAAATTGGTAGGAAACTAGTTTCTTTTGGAAAATACAAGACAACCACATATGGAGTTAAAGATGGAAAATATTTGAAGAGATGTGAGCTAGTGAAAAATGATATATGTGTAGCTGAATTTATGAAAATGTTTCAAGAGAAACTAGTTTATGAGTACATAATGCATACACACAAAGCTCGATGGTTATATGAGCAATTCAAGTTATGTAAGGACACATTTCCTCTTGCACCATTGTCTCTATCGTTGATTTTTTTGAAAAATATACACTACAAACTCAAAATAAAGTGTAATCTATGTATTATCATTCTACACAAGTTTCTATTTTTGTACACATAACATTCATGCATACAGATGATAGCACAAAGGAGGATAGAAAGGTTGTAAGAGAGTATCACTTCTACATAAGTGATGATCGTAATCATTCATCAGAGTTTGTAGAAGGATGCTTTAAATTTTTCTATGATAATTTAAAGGAAAGAGACATACAATACAACAACCACTTAATATGGTTAGATAATTGCACCGCACAATTGAAGAATGCAAGGATGTTTTATTGATTGACAAGGATGCATATCACAAGCGGTGTACAACAATTTTGGAATTTCATTGAGGTTGGAATGGTAAGGGAGAGAACGATGGTGTAGGAGCATGTGTAAAAAGAGCCCTAGCTATAGAAGAATTGAAGTACGAAGGTGGTGCTGAGTTGATAGATGCAGAAACAATTATGTGATGGTGTAAGTCTACGATGGGTCCAGGTAATCTAGGTATACGTCAATGGTTCGTAGATATTTTTGGTTGATCATTGAATCTAACATTGAAAACTATCTAGATTGTTGTACAGTTGCAGGATCGAGTGACATGCACTCATTTATGAGTTCAAATGCAAGTTCACTAGTAATTTATACGAGACAGATGGTATGTTTTTGCTCTTCATGCATGTATTATTTGTGGGAAGAATGTGAATCACAAGAGTGGGTTGACAAATGGTCTTGTAGACCATTGGTTCCCATTGATACATATCAAATTCCCAAAGCACTACAATTGAGCCCGATGGAGACATCAGTGGATTTTGACCATGTATTTGACCTAGTGGATTCAAGTGATTTCTTGAGTTAATTTTGGTTCATTTTGTTGTACATCACACTTTATTTTTGGTATTAATTATCACTTTATAAAATGCAGGTCATGTGTATGTAGTTGTTGTAGAAGAGAGCAATGAAGAAGGAACAGATTACTATTTGTGTCATTTTGTTGAGCCTATAAGAAAATTGACAACCACAATCATTGATGGAGAGGGTATTGAGTACCCAATAGAGTCCGTTGTCATTACAAGAACATGGCTTAGGAGATACATTATCAAGAATTCTGATGTTTGGTTGTTCAAGGACTTTGAAACACACAAACATATTCTTCATTTCTCTAACCTTGTTGTTGCAACAAATATTCATTTGATGAAGTATCGTGGTAGACCTCATAATAAGGTTTTATGGAAAGTTCGTGAATCTGACCACGAGGCAATACTTGACACAATACAAGTTAGAGTCGATCCCAAAGGTTCACTTGATTGATTCTATGGTTTAGATTAGAATGACTTTGAGAATTTTATATATATCATCGACGAATTGTTCTATATTCATTTTTTGTATATATAAATTCCCATGAGATGATTTTTACATGTTTAGGGGCATATTTTTGTATATTTAAATGGCAATGAGCTGATTTGTACATATTTAGATGTCGAATTTTGTATATTAAAATGACCATGAGCTGAATCGCACATATTGTAATGCCAAATTTTGTATAAAATCCCATGAGATGATTTGTAAGATTTTTTTTGTATATTCAAATAGCCAAGAGCTGATTTGACCATATTTAAAGGAAAATTTTTGAATAATATGTGACAATGTTTTGTGACTATTTTTTGTGTCTATGTTTTGTGACTATGTTTTGAGTTTATGTGATGTGATAAGGTCAACTATGACCATTATTGATAAGGTCAACTATGACCATTATTGATAAGGTCAATCATGAGCATTCTCGATTCTTTTATAATCATGGATAATTATTTGAGTCATTATCGGGTCATAGGATTCATAGATTGAGTCTAGATACAATTTGAGCAAAAAATGTCATTATTATCAAAAACATTGTCGAACAACTTGTACATCGCGCCGATAGGGTATGACTCTTGACGTTTCAATTCTTTGGGATGCACAAGAAGAGCATGACTAGTGTAAAAATTCCCACCTGAACGCGCTCATGATGTCAGTTTGTGCACACAATGAATCAAAGCAATTCTAGCCTATCTTGCAACTTTGCATTGCATGCAACTGACGATTTTTGCAGCATGGGAAAAATGCTACCAATTGAAAATGGATCTGAGTCATAAAAAACCAAGATCGGCCATTATAGAGGAGCCTCATGCAACCCCACAGGTTCAAACGGATCGATCATATGTGTCCTGGATTGGAAGTAAAACAATCAGTCAAAGTTTGACAATTTTTTGGACTCAGGGCACTTAAGAGATTGTGCCAGTAGGGTATGACTCTCGACCATTTGGCACTTTGGGATGCATGAGAGGAGCATGCCTAGCATAAACCTACCCACCCGAATGCGCTTGTAATGTTGGTTTGTGCACACGACGAACCGAATCAATTATAGCATATCTTGCAACTTTGCATTGCATGCAACTCATAGTTTTTGTAGCAGGTAAAAAAATGCTACCAATTGAAATTGGCTCCGAGTCATCAAAAAATGAGATAGGCCATTGTAGAGGATCATCAAGCGATCCCATAGGTTAAAACAAATCAGTCATATGTGTCTTGGATTGGAAGAAACAATCCGTCAAAGTTTGACAATTTTTGGACTCAGGGCACTTGAGAGATCGTGTTGGTAGGGTATGACTCTCGAGGTTCTGACACTTTGGGATGCATGAGAGGAGAATTACTACCATAAAACTTCCCACCTAGATGTGCTCATGACGTTGGTTTGTGCACACGACAAACCAAATCAATTCTAGCCTATCTTGCAACTTTGCATTGCATGCAACTAATGGTTTTTGCAGGAGGCGAAAAAATGCTACCAATTGAAAATGGCTACAAGTCATAAAAAATAGAGATAGGCCATTGTAGAGGAGCCTCACACGACCCCATAGGTTCAAATGGATTGATCTTATGTGTCTTGGATTGGAAGAAACAATCCGTCAAAGTTTGACAATTTTTTGGACTCAGGGCACTTGAGAGATTGTGTCGATAGGGTATGACTCTTGACGTTCCGATGCTTTGGGATGCATTAGAGGAGCATGCCTAGCATATCCTACCCACCTCGATGCGCTCATGACATTGGTTTGTGCACATGACAAACTAAATCAATACTAGCCTATCTTGCAACTTCGCATTGCATGCAACTGACGGTTTTCATAACAGGCAAAAAAATGCTACCAATTGAAAATGGCTCTGAGTCATCAAAAACTAAGATAGGAAATTGTAGAGGAGCCTCACGTGACCCCACAAGTTCAAATAGGTTGATCATATGTGTCTTGGATTGGAAGAAATAGTCTATCAAAGTTTGACAATTTTTTGGACTCAAGGCACTTGAGAAATCGCATCGGTAGGGTATGACTTGACGTTCCGACGCTTTGGGATGCACAAGAGGAGCATGCCTAGCATAAATATTTCTTCCTGGATGCACTCGTGATATTGGTTTGTTCACACGAGAACCAAAATTTGACCATTGTGAGTGTGAGTGTGCTCTCGCACCACACACATATTGTTGTTTATATTCATATTTTTTATTACACAGGCAAATATCCATTTAAATTTATAAAAGGGAAGCCACCAAATACAATGAATACACAATAATGAACTGAATACAAGGAGTTTTGTAGGGTTAATTTGATATTTTAGAAATTTTATCAAATCATATTCCACGATTGCAATGTTTTATATCATAGATTTTTGTTGTTTATATTCATATTATTGATTACATAGGCAAATGATCAATTAATTTTATAAAAGGACAACCGTGAAATACAATGAATACACAATAATGAACTCAGTACACATTTATTGGATCGAATATCAGCATTTATATATATATATATATATATATATCAAAAAAAGGCATGTCTGCCAAGTCAATACAAGTATTACAAAAATGTGGCATGTGCCTTGTCCAAATCGATATACAATAAAAAAAATAGAATATATCTACATGTATTGGTCATTTTATGACCACAACTAACACTATATGATCCTAAACTTATGGTGGATCATCAAAATCGAGCCCCTTCGATGTAGTATGTGGCTCTATAGATGTCTGCCAAACCATAATTCAAAAGCCAAGTTAGAATTCTTTTGTAGAAAATAATTCACAATTAACAACATAACTATGCATTTAACTATAATTCCTTTGCAATTGAAATATAGATTACCTCATCGGTTGATCTTGGAGCTAATGTCTTCGCCCTCCTCTCCTTGTCACTCTTAGGAGTTTTCTTGAAGACAAACTTAAAAGAATCCACGTTATGGCCGAACTGCGAAGGGGGATATTGTAGATTAAATGTACTAACATAAATACATCAAAAATACCTAAAAGTTATAATATAGAGAACAATGACATACTGATGCCTGAGATGTTTCTCCAATGGACTGAGGATGGCTCACCATCGATGGAGAAACTATCGCTATTACCAATACAAAAAATGATCAAAGATTAAATACAGTTAATATAATGGTAAGTGTTGTAGGTTAAAAATAATTAATGTAATATACCAAAAAAATGTGTACCGGATCCTGAGATGCTTCTCGAGTGCATGGAGGAGGGCTCGTCATTGATGAAGTGGCTATGGATATTTCTTGTATGAAAAAATTATAAGATTATAATTTATCACAAGTTCACATGTACACGTGCATATAATCATGAAATCAAGAAAATAGACTAGAGATACATACCTCTGCCCTCTCTCGATCCACGGGCGAATCAGGTGCATTCGACAAATCCACATAGCTCAATGGCCGCTGTACATGTAAAATAGAAAAAAATGCTAATCAATCTACAAACCCCAACTAAGACTTGATTTTAACATTTTCAAACAATTGTACAGCCAAAAATGTGTTCAATTACCTTCTTCCCAAATTTTGGTGTCTTCGAGGAATTCTTTTTGTTAGGACGAGGCCTAGACGCGGAGGGGCACCCTAAAAAAACAAAATTAACATGAGATATTAGTTCAAATAACATATTAAACATAATTTTAAAAATCTAAAATGAAATGATTTGCATATTCCATCAAAACAATACATAAAAAAGGTTGTACAAAATATGATACTGTTTAGCCTTGTAGGCCAAAATCAATCGCTGAGAGTGTGATGTCATGAATCTAGGACATTTGGTCCCCTGTCAACACGTACAAACCAAAAATTGGACCAAGCATTAAAGATAGTTAGTACATCTTGTAATTTTTATGAATTCAAAGTGTACTATTCGATTTTAACATGTTACAAAATTTATACCTCAAGCATCGAAGTTGCAGCTGTAATAACTGCAAGAGGACTATGTGATATCATTGATGCATCTTGAAATGCATATTATTTGTCTCAATTCAAATCGATGTATAAATGAAAATTTCTTTATGTAATTACAAATTTAAAGTGACTGATAAATAAAATGCTATAAATTCAAATCAACACACATGTGTCTGTTGCTAATGGGAAAACGCCATGTCCATCAACTCCTCTATCAGTGCCAAATCCTCAGTTGTGCAGGCCTGACATCTACTCCCACAAATTGTGCATGAATGAGATGTGGATCCATCTGCAGTGGCCTCATCATCCGTCCCTGAGCATATCCTGAGAAATTGACACAAATGTGTTGAATGGGCTCTTTGTCACCACCTGGAGCAATTAATGGGTCATCATCTAGTCCAAGAGGGTGTGCTAACGGCATCCTATGTTGGATGATGGCACTAGTCAATGTTGTGGCCGCCTAAAGAGTGTATCTCGATCGACTCTTTCATCTCTACTGGGACGACATGATGCACCTTAGGTTTGGGTGCTAGGGGGCGACGACTCTCCAAGGCTACTCACCTACGGGCTCCAAGTCTATCTTGGGCAGAGCCGTCACCTCTACCATGGAACTCTCTCATGTCAAAATAGTTTGGCCACACATTGAGGACAAACTCACAGTATACTTTTCTCAAAAAATACAATGGCACCTCATAATTATTACAAGGTGGATCATCAAAGACCATCTACCACCTTTGCCAAAAAAGATTCTTCATTTGCATATTGGTACACCAATGTATGGGAAACCTCTTTGCATTAAGAGGTAACGACTCACCAGTTTTAGGATCAACAAAAAGGGCACATATTTTTTGTTTACTAATTTATTTTTTTTCACTCGCTCGTATGATAACCCATCAACATAGTATTGATGATACCTATCTCTAAAGTTTCCCCATTTTGTAATTTGTGTGGAAATGGCTGTGGCACCACTGGCTAATGTTTCTAGGCTAGTGGCGAGGGATTTATGATGCTCAAGCTTAGATGTTTTCAATTTATTAATCAGTCTATTTATTTTAGACATGTTTTTCCCTAACTGATTAATCAATTGCTCCTGTGTTTCAGGTGTACGGTCAAAAGGAGGAGCTGGAGATGTATCTTGTGGGATTTCTTTGGGATTTTCAAGAGGTACAATTCAGAATCTGGTTTTTGAAACAAAAAATAAAAAAACCTAATCAAAATAAACGAAATTAAATTCAAAACGTAAAACCAATTGAATAAACGGGAAAGAAAGAAAAAAATTAAGAAAAACTAATCTTGATCCATAGCGTCAGGAGGAGAAATGAGGCAACCCATTTGCAGTTTCGTGGAGGAAATGGAGGAAAAAACGTCGTGATCACGGGAAAATAAGACCCAGTATTTTTTTTTAACTTTTTTTGACAGGTACCATATACACGGTTTCTTAGGGCTTATGAGCATGTACGCACTCACTTTCCTAAAGACCTAAGTGCATACGGGGTGATTTCAAATTTTAGAGTTGCGTATGCGCTGCTTGTTTTTTTTGGGGGGGGTGGTGTCCACTTTTCTAACCACCATCTTTGTGCACATACCCATATGATAAAAAAAAGGACATCTACCATGTAGGGGTCTCATGTGTGAATTCTCCATTATTTGTCCTTCTCTTCCTAGTATTCATAAATTAATATTTAATTCTTGGAGACCTCTTGTTGTAGGTAATTAGACTGAGATCTTCCCTTATGTGGAAGGTTTTTTAATTTCCCCATTTTTGTCTTTTTAGGACAAAATTTTTGTGTTGGGTAAGGTATGGGATTGGAGGAGTAGTCTCTCCCCATCAAGACTTAATCAACCTCTTTTAACCCTTTTACTGAGCAAGTAAATGTGTGTCTGGTGTAGGTTAGACTTCCAAACTTTCTTGTGTAGTTTTTAGAGTTTGAACATATTATGAGGGCATAAGCACCTCTAATGATCACTTATTGAAAATTAATGATTTCACTTCCTACATGGGGCACTCTACTTTTTCTCATATTTTGGTGGATATTGACATCTCCAAGCCTCTTCAGGGGGGTATGGTTTTTGTTGATTGGAAATAGGCCTTGGAATCAACCTTTAGATTATGAGTCTCTCCTCTTCAAATGTTGTCAATACTTCTGCATTAAAGTCACCTAACTATAGATTGTCCTCTCTCACATTGTAAGGGCTCTTAAATATTCATGCTCCTAATTATCCATTGGATGAATCCTCTCACGATGATGATCTTTCTTCAACTTGTGGCATGAATATAATGTCTCTTAAACCATTTTGAGGAACTGTGTGCCTTGGCCTCATAACCTAATTAAGCTTTGGCTTTAGACCAACTCCTAACTTCTCATGTGATGGATGACCACCCTTCTCCTCAGCAATCTATGGCTCTCTCTGTATATACTAATGGGATCTTCATGGGGGCATAACCCTACTCGCCCTTGTTTAGAGAATTTGGATGCTAATGTCTCCTAGACTATTTCATCACCCCTTCTCATCTCTTTCATCTACTTGTTGCATTTTTTGGAGCTTTCCTACCACTATTCCCCTTTTTTGCTTGTGTTATTTAGTTGCTATTTTTGGCCAATTGGTCTTGTTTTTCCTTGACTTATAGCATCTTTGTATAGGATCAAGAGCCTAGTTTCCTCTTTTCTTTCTTTTTTATTCAGGCCTTTTGTACAAGGGTTTGTGCCCTTCAAATCTCTACTTACAACACATAGAAAGTATTAAAAAAAATTGTAAACATAAATATTACAATATTAAATTATTGTTGCCTAGATAACGTCAGGATGTGAAAATAATATTAATATTTAGAAGATATAAAAAAGATTTATTACAATATAAATTTTATAAAACCTTTTCAAAATATTAGCTTTTGAAATTTTTCAACACTAACAAGATGCTTAACAACTTATAAAAAGAACTCCCAACAATCTATTTGATTAAGAATACCACAAAGTAATTTATATAAACATAAACCTTATATTCCAATAAAAAGATAAACATAAAATAGTTATATTTTTTTATCATCACATCAATTAACAGAAATATAAATGGGCTATACAAATTACATAATTGATAGCTCACCAAACTCTTAAGAAGGGAAACATATTGATGTTGCATATTTGCACTTATAAATCTATTTATCAGCATTATAAAGAAATTAGATGAGTTTGAGTTGTTCACTCCTATAACAACTTATCAAACCAGCAAATCTAGATGATATAGATATATATATATATACAATCTATAATCTCAGTCCAGCTTCAAGCTCCATATATTACTGTCCCTTTGGCTTTGTGTTCTTCTTCTCTAGAATTTCAAACAAACTGCCATCATACATTGCCCTGACTTGTTCTTTTTCAATAAAACCTTTCTTGTTCTTTATCAGCATATAGATGAAAATCCATTCAAACTCGGCTGCAAACCTGTGTTCACCAGATAGTTTGATCTTATAATTATATCTGGAAAATTGCTAAACATTAAGCAACAAAAAACTATTGAGAGTTCTAATATTAATGTGACTTACCATCCAAAAAAATCATTTAAGTTTCTATTTGCTTTTACCATGGCCTGCATCTCACAGAAGGAGAGCATATCAGGATGTTTACGGGCATATTTGCTAAAAATAGCATCAAACTTGGCTGGATCAAATCTGCCTTCAGTGTCATAAGTCTCTGAGTCACTTCCATGTTTTGCTTTGTGAATGTTACTTATGTAAATTGGCAACAATAGTGAAGGTATCCATCCCTATATATGAAAGGTGGAAAAAGGTAAGGAGACTGTAGATATTTCGCAGTTCATAATATAATTGTGCAATTAGTTTCTGGTAATAGTCGTGTGAGTTTATTTATTCTACATTCTCTTCTCTTGTTCTCTTCTTTCTGATGATGGATCATGACGTTTGATCCCAAACATTGAGACGTTCTCTTCTATTTCTCTCTTCTTTCTGATGATGGATCATGTAGTCTGATCCAAAACGTTGAGGAAATAAGCTCACCAACTATTGTCAAAGCTAATTATACAATTAAGTAAGATTTCTAGCTCTAAACATTCAACATTATATATATTACTTATTTAATTATTGTTTTAAGAAATTTAATTTGAAAGAATGAAATATACTTACAGGTTGAGTAGCAAAGCTGAATCCAACATGGATAATTATTGCAGAAAGGATTGAGAGAAAAATGTTAAATCCTATCATACGAAAACCTGTATATAACACACAAAAATCAATAGTTGATTAGTTTCATTTCTTTTAAAATAATAGTAATTATCAAATAATTGTATCTCAACTTTTTTAACACAATTGATGAGGATGATGGCATATTCCTTGATTATGTCATCCACCAAGATTGGCATGATTGGACTAGGTTCAACCATTAGAAAAATTTAACAAACAAGATCTCATTGATTATAATTGTTTATCCAAAGGATGATTTCTAGTCTAGATGTATTCTTATCCATAATTTTGTAATATTCTTAAAAGATGAATAGGGATGAAAGTACCTATGCAATCTAATTGATACCATTAACAGGCAAAATTTAAAATTGTATCATCACATCTTAAAGATAGACAATAAAATGTAGAATAGGAGGAGAAATTAAGGAAACTATTGAACACCACAATAAACTTATAGTGAAAAAAACAATGGTAGCACGTTAAAATCAAGTAAGTTTTTTGTGTTGTTTCATTCATTATCTTTTGATTATTTATAAAATATACAAGTTTAAAATCATATATAAAAACAAATAATCAGATTGTGTAGATATTGACATTTGGGTTTTTTTTAGTAAATTATAATACTATTTGAGCATATATTTAAACTAAAAATCATCCTTTGGCTATGTTGTTACAAAAAGGAAAAATATTTGTTAAAGCCATCAAAAATAGAATTTACTTCAATTATTACTTTGAAAAATTTCAAACTTAATGAATGTTGTAATTAAGAAACATACCATCATCCTACCAAATAAAGTTAATCCATCAAATACAATCCTTCAATAACAAACCTAAATTTTTACAATAAATACTTTTTTAAACAAACTTTTAAAAATAACTTTATAGATAAGTTATATCTAACCTTTCAAATCATAATCTATTTTTATGATAACCTATATCATAACTTTAAAAAATTTCAATATGAGTTAATGCTATAATTATGAAAACAATCATAATCCTACCAAACAAAATTAAACCAATTAAAATACACCCCTTTAATAACAACCATAAAAATTTTACTATATATTTTTCTTACAAACATTTTAAAATAACTTTATAGATGTTATATCAACCTTTCACATTATTCTTATAATAAAAGCATTGATTAAAAAAAACTCATACAATTACTTATCAGTAAACTGATTTGAGTATGCAAAACTGAAGAGAAAGGATGTAGGACCTTTGTAGGTATCAATGGGATAGATAATCCCATCCTTGTTCTTATCAAAGAAAGCAACATGCTGTTGAAGGACAGTCATATTATTGTCTTGGTGGTCAGGAGATCCATTTATGTGCTTTGGATCAACTGCTGCTAAAGCCCTTGCAAGATCTAATGAAAAAAACCCAACCAACATGAATACATATATGATCTCACTGAGCCAAAAGCATGAATAAACAGATTGTTTGAATAGTGTAGAATTGAAACATACATGGTTTTGGCATTTGTTCATCCAGATGGGTGTTCAGTTTTCTCTGAGCAGTAATGGGGGCAAGCAAAGCTACTGTTTCCAAGGATCTCTCTGATGGTGGCTCCATATTGCAGCTTCCTCTTTTCTCCACAACAAAGAATAGTTATGCTTAAGATAAGATCACAGTGAGGAAATGCATAAACAAATCGGGACCAAATAGATCAAAAACAAAATGGGATTATATAGCAAAACAAAAGTATCGAATTAGGTGCAACTTATTGCATGAAATCATGTGAGAAAGTAATTACGTGTAGGTAAAGATTGTTTTTATCATCTATTCCTGTACTCAAAGGAAGAAAACGTTCATTTTTTCTAGTTTTGGAAAATTTGAAACAAATTTTAGTTATTGCCATGTTTTCCTTTTCTTTTTCCTTACGTCTTTTGATAGTATTGCAAGAACTTATGAATAGATAGCCAATGGCTGCAGGTTGTCTTCTTAAAGTATTGAAATGTAATGAGTGAAGTTGAAAACAGACACAAGGAGAAGAGTTGAATACAGGAACATCTATGAAGTCATAATGTGAAATGGAATATTGAGAAGATCTATGAAGTCATAATGTGAAATGTGGAGCCTTAAAAGACGCCAGGCTGACATGATGTGCCAGCAAAACAGTTCCGTGCAAGAAATGAACTGTGATTGGAAGGAAACCCACATGATGAAATTCAGGGAAAGATGAAAGGGAGGAGAAAATAAAAGATTGAGTCGACATGCATACATGGTACTATTAAAAAGTTTTGATGTGAGATAAAGTTGATGACATCAATTGAACATCATATATATATTGAAAATTTGTAGGGGAACTGCTTTAAGTTATTGTTTAAGTTTTGATGTGAGATAAAGTTGATGACATCAATTGAACATCATATATATTGAAAATTTGTAGGGGAACTGCTTTAAGTTATTGTTTATGTTTCAATTATCGTTCGTGAATTTTTCTAATGAAAAGTACACTAAAAAATCATTTAGTGGGCTAATAGTCGTTCATATTGTAAAAAAAAAATTAGTAATTAGATCGATTCTACAATTTTATCGGTACCAATAGTGCATAACTATTGGGGCATTTGTGCATGAGTATCGGATCAATTGTGTAATTTTTTGGTTTTCAAAGTGAATGGGTAATGGGGCAATAGGGAATATGTTTCGTGACATTGTGAAATGGCCACTTGTTGGCTCTTGTGCACATAATAGGTTCCATAGAATAATAGCTATAAGCAGTTAAGTTGCATATGAAGACAACCAAATTTTCTTTTGAAATATGATGTATCTTTTAGGAGCTTACGCACGCAAAGTTACTTATAAAGGCTATTGGTGTTCTTCCCCTAGTTTGATTTGAGTTGGGTAAGATCACCTCATCTCAAGTGTGAACATATTGTATTAATATGAATAGTTCAAACTCATGATCTTAGTAATCTGGTAGAGGCACAAATGTTATGAGAAGAGTCATCCATCAAGGTTTTGGAGCATGAAGTTAGTGGCTTGAACACCACAATCCAATGGGAGTTTAAATTTTGGTGGCTATGGAAATAATGTATCATTCTCATTATCACACTATGTCATGAATGACAAATTTTAATTTCACTTTTAAAGAAACATTCAATCTTTATTTCTTAATTCTTTTGTTTTACTTTTATTTTTAAAAATATAGTAGAAAATATATGCAAGTATATGTTATCTGTGAAAATTAATTTTATAGTTGTAATTGTTTTAAAAATAAATTACAACCACTTTTTGATTTTTTATTGAAATTACACTTAAATGAAATATAACAACTACAAAAATAAAATTCCAAACAAATGAGTACGAAAGATCAGACTAAAAATCATCTTCTTCCTAATCTCGCAGTATAGATCGGTTACTCGAGTTGTTAGAAGGCATGGACGATCAACATAAGTTCAAACCTCGCCTAAACCTACCTCATCTAGATTCTCTAAGATAGCAAAACAAAAATTAAACTCTTCCTTAATAAATTAATAATAATATCCTTAAATATTCCTTCTCAAATTTACAAAATTGATATACTATCTAAAACACAAACCACTCTTCCCAAATTTTGTTTAGAATAAAATAATTTTATAAATAGATTTAATAGTAAAGTTATATAACTAGTATATGTAGTTTAAATATAATTTTGAATAAATATTAAATTCAAATCACATTGATTTAGTGGTTTTTTTAATTTTGGAAAGTGTGTGTGTTTTTTTTTCTATATTTAATTATGTTATTTATGTTTTTAATTATAAAAATATACATATTTTGATCGTATTTTTTTTTTATGTACATGTGTTTTTATATGAGATTTATATATTTAGATTGCCTTTGTAAATCTTTTAGTGCAATGACATATACTATAATAACATCAAATCTTGCACCTATAATTTTTATCTCAAATATATAGTTCTAACCATTTTCTATGGCAAGAACCCTTTTCTATGATAATGACCTAAGCATTTTCTATTTTCATAAATATACTTGCCTTTATTATTAAAATTTGGCGATGTCAAGAGACATTGGTGGAGTTTACCATACCCTTGTTCCCTTTCTTTTACCATATTCTCATCATAAAAACGATTTAATAGTCTTGAATAAATTGAAAAATACATCAAAAAATGCTCAAGAATTATAGTGAATACTTTTATACATCTAAAATAATGAAAAAATAAAATAAATAAATAATTTTGATTAAATAAATTCTCTAATTTATACATCTAAAATAAAATTTAATAAAATATTTTAATTCTAAAACTTAAATTAACAAATTAAATTAATTTTAAATTTCAATTTAAAAAATTCAATGCCAAAATTTACAAGAATAGAAAATATGAAGATTAGATAACTTCTAAAGATATATATAATTAAATATAATCAAAAATCTTTATCTTTACACAAAAATCTATCACTAACATACCTAGTAATCATTTTACTCAATGCAAATAATTAAAATATCCCATAACGAGTAAGAAAAAGCGATAGCATGCATTTTTCAACCCTTAAAGGTGGACATTTGAACCACCCTAATCGAAATCATTAATTCATGATAATGTTGTGAGAAAACAGTAAGTCTTCTAAAACACGTAAAATTTATACTTTTGTCGGCGTTATCCAAATTAGATCTAGAAAGATCGGAGGGACACACGTCACCGACATTTGAAAACGGCATGAGGTTGGTGATCGTCTCCAATCCAATATATGCTATTACACAAAAATTTCAAGCAAAGGAGGTGGATTCCACTTTTATGTAAATATATGCTATTAGTATAATAATGGCAAGGGAAATATGAAATTTATATGTAAATTTGTAATTAAGTATTTGTGTGCGAAAGATTATTCAATTAAGTGTGTTTAATTGTAGAATGTCATTAAGAGTTTTGGGAATTCAAATTAGAATTTAGTAAATCTCATGAAACTATCGTGTTACACAATAGTTACATGGACAAACACTACCAAGAAGAGAGACCCAATGTGTATGGTCTTCTTCAAACAAGATTACAATGCAACACACTTCCTTCACTCCTTTACTACCTCCAATCTTACAACACCTATGCACATGTGAACTCTCAACAAAAAGAATTCAAAAATTTAGTAGATCTAGGAAGGCATGTCTATCATATATTACTACCATCCCAATCCTCCAACGTATAAAGATATTAGGAGGAGGATGGCACTATAAGTTTTACTTGTAAACAAGTGTTGCTCATACCATGGTAAAATATGACACTCAAAAGCCTTTTGCAAAAGCTAAACATCCCACTCCTTGGAATTCCTCTGAGATGTCTAAAGTCCCTCATCTTAACATGCCAAGAGATATCTTTTATCTCCTTTGCAACCACCCGACTTGGGGAAACTAATAATCACCTACATGGGATACCAAGAGACACCTTTCCCTTCTTTCCAACCACTCCACTTGATGAGCTAATCAATTTTTATCACAAATAATCATTCATTTTTGTCATTGAACCCCTTCATCACTCAATTCATAATTTACATATTATAGGTGTGTTGGATTATTGTCATTGATGTCAAAGAACATTTTGTGAAATATTTAGCTAAGGTTAGCTTGTGCCAAATATATGGCACTATGATCAAAATGTCATCGAAAAAGGAGGAGATAAATTGAATAGTTATGTTGAGTTCAAAATTGCAAAATATTTTTTTACCGATGTGGTTGACCCCCATCTTGGAGTTGACCAAATAATGGGAATTCAAAAAATGCATTTCAATATTGTTTCAAGAGGGACGACCCCCTTGAGATATCACCCTAACTTAAGGGTTGCAAATAAATTAAATAAAATTTCTTAAACTTATGGCCCGATCCCCTTGGTTTGAGTCCCCACTTTGGGTAAGCAAATAAAAATTAAATAAAATTATTCAAATTTGATCTCGGTCGACTAGCATGGAGGGTTGCATCCATTGGGTGAAGGGGTGTATTTGTATGCATAAAATGAAGATCAATTGGAGTTTATTTGAGCATGTATTCATTGAATATTATTCCCATTTAGAGAAGATCTTAGAGAAGATCTATGGTGGATATATGAGTGGATTTTAAGGTGGAATATTGTAGATCTATGAGCGGACATTATTGATGTAGCCAATCTTCTATATATTACATTCCCTATTATTGCTAGAATTAAAAAAAACACACAAAGAACAAGAAAGAGACTAATTATCTTTCATTATTCTCCTTCCATTCTACTTCTACATTGAGAAAAAAAAACCCTTATAACTACCATCCAGAAATTACCATTTTTGGTACAATTTTACAAAATTCTAAATTCGGCTTTTATGATAATATTGCATAGATATCCATAAGACTACAAAACTTACTAACTATTGAAAGCTAACTAGAGTGACACTATTTGTCAAATTACTATGCTAATTAAATGCATGAAATAAAAATAACTGAAAAATTACAATTTTGGAAAATCTTGAAAAAATATTAAAAGCCCAATTTGAGGCCTCATATGAAGGAATTTGGCCCTAGAAAAGTGTCAAGATTTGGTCTAGAACCTTTTTGAACTCTTTGAGATGCTTCTCCACATAAAATATCAACCCAAAGGGGCAATCGAGTAAAAATTACAACCTCTGGAAGTCTCTGCCTCATTCTCCTCTAGTTGAAAAGAACACAACTCCTACAAGTTGTTGTCCTCAAACTATTGCCACTTAACTTGATCTAGTAACTTCTTCAAGTCCCGCTCTTTAATCCATGTATTTTTTGTTGGTGCTAATCACTCCCACTCTAACAAATATCTATTATATTTTCCTTGTCGAGTATTAATGTTCTTCTTATCGAAAAGTTGTGTAATATTTTCTCTTTTCCTACTTTGAATTTTTTTTTTGCCAATACACTTCCTCCTTATTATCATCCTCATTATTTTCACTTTGGAAAGTATATAAATCAAAAGCATTAAATAGAGGGGAAATATTTAGATCAATTAGTAAATCTACCTCATAAGCATTGTTGTTGATTTTCTTCAGAACCTTGCAATGACCAATTTTCTTATACTTTAACTTGTAGTATTTTCCTATAAGAAACCTATCTCTTAGTAAATAAACCATCACTAAATAACCTTCATTGAATACTTGATGTCCTAGACCAACATCTACTATATTTTTACCTCTCGTTACTTTCTTCCAACTTTTGCCTCGCTTCATTTTGCAACTATTAAAGGTGTTTTGCCAATGCTTCCCCATCATCATTTATTCTATCTCCAAGTGATACCTACACCAAATATATAAAACCCTTAGGATTCCTACCATAAACAATTTGAAATAGTGATTTACCTATTGATCTATTCACTGAACTATTGTAAGCAAATTCTGCTTGGAGTAATTTCAAATCCCACTATTTGGGCTTATCTCCAAACAATGCACCTTTATAGATTTTCCAAAATTTGATTGAAAACATCTATTTTCCCATCTGTTTGAGGGTGATAGGCACTATTGAACTATAACTTAGTCCTTATCTTCCTCCATAAATTCCTCCAAAAATGACTCAAGAACTTGGTATCTTTATCAAAGGTGATAGTGTTTGGAATACCATACAATCTAACAACTTCTAAAAACACAATTTTATCACCCTCATTACATCACTAGTTTTCTTGAAAGCAATGAAATGAGACATCTTAGAGAACCTATTGAAGAAGTTGAGAAAATACAACTTCTGAGATCCCAAGAGCACCTACAAGAAAAATACCTGTCACAAGAGAAGATTGGAGACATAAATACAATAATGACTCTAAAGAAAAAGATTATCATTCAGAGGGAATAGAATAGAAAATTACAATACATTCCTTATGAAAGGAGAATATGAAACCCTAAAGAAACCCTAAAGGGATAAAGTGTATTTAATAATTAGAGTATAATTAAATACCTACCATATTATTAAATGCCTAAGTTTAGCTTAAGCATGGAGTATAATAGACTAATAATTAAATAAATAATTATTAGCAAATACAAGATAACTCTAACACCCCCCCTTAAGATGAACTTAGGGAGTAGCTAAAAATTGAATGCATGAAAGCAAAAAGCAACTACATGAAAAAGGCAAATTTGGGTCCCGACAACAAGGCCTGATGAGGTACCCAATCACAACCAAATCTCTATGAACCGGAGAAATAGAGAAAACCACATGGGAAAAAACTCTACTCCAAAAAGAGATGGGAAAAGCATGCCAAAAAAATCATGAAGGAAAGAAGGCCTCAATGAGACCCCCCAAGGACAACTTCCTTCACCCCAAGCATAGAGCGCAACTGAAGGTAGTGCAGAGATGCAAAAGGTTTAGTGAAGATGTCAGCAACCTGCTCCTCTATAGGAATGTACTCCAAGATGAGAAAGCCATCCTGAATCAACTGTCCGATGAAGTGCATGTGAAGCTCAATGTGTTTAGTCCTCTGGTGCTCCACTGGGTTTCGAGAAATGTGAATGGCACTCTGATTGTCACACCAAAGAATAATGGGACTATCAGGAGGGAACCCAAACTCATTCATCAACTGTCAAAGCCATAAAACCTCCTGACTAGCTAACACCATTGCTCGGTACTCAACCTTTGTAGATCATAATGCAATAGCAGACTGCTTCTTGCAAGACCATGTGATAGGACCAGAACTGAGGCAAAAAATAAAGCCAGACGTAGAATTCTAATCATGAGCATCACCAGCCCAATCTGAGTCAATGAAGCCAAAAATGTGAGGGGATCCTGAAGTATAGTGAATGCCAAACTATGTAGTGCCCCGAATGTATCTCAAAATATGTTTGGCAGCTTGCCAAAGGCTCTCATGAGGATCATGGGAGAACCTAGAGACAAGACCAACCACAAAGGAAAGATCTGAACGATAATGTGTCAGGTACAACAAATTGCCAACCAACTACCTGTATAAGGTAGGATCCACAAAAGGTGTAGAACAAGTGGCAGACAAAACAACACCTAACTGAAAAGGGGTGGGTGCAGGCTTGCAAGTAAGCATGTCAAATATATGAAGCATATCAAGAGCATACTTCTGATGAAGTATGGAAATCCCATCAGAAGACTGAATAACCTGTAGGCACAAAAAATAGTGCAAATGGCCAAGATCTGTCATCTCAAACTACTCCATCAAGGCTTTCTGAATATCCTGAATCAAGGAGGATGAGCTACTGGTAATGATAAGATCATCAACATAGAACACAAGGATAACTATATCATCTCCCTAACCCTGAATATATACTATGGGATTAGAATGACAATGTGTGAAGAGTGTGGAGAGAAATAAAGATTCCATCTTCTCATACCAGGCCTGAGGGGCCTGTTTGAGACAATATAATGAACGTTGAATTCTGCAAACCAAAGAGGAATCCTACACAAATCCCTAAGGCTGCTCCATATAGATCTCCTCATGAAGGTCTCCATGCAAGAAGGCACTCTTCACATCCATCTAAAAAATTGTCCATTCCTGTGAAGGTGCAAGAGAAAGTAAAAAGTGAATAGAATTCATTTTGGCGACAGGAGCAAAGGTCTCGGAGTAATCAATACCCTCCACTTGAGAAAACCCCTTCGCAACAAGATGAGCCTTATACTTATTTATAGAACCATCTGCAACATACTTGGTACAGTACACCCACTTGCACCAAACCAACTTTCTTCCTTTCGAAAGAGTACAAAGATCCCAAGTATCATTCTTCATCAAAGAAGAATACTCCTTATCCATGGCCCTATCCCACTCTAGGTGACCTGTCGCCTCTGAAATTTTTTGAGGATCATCTGAAATGGCATGACTCAAAAGACTAGAACTAGATGTCTCTGCATGAGTATGACGAGTGTCAGAAGGATCACCTGCCATAGAACCAGCAGCATCAACTGTAAACCGGCCCCACTTGGGCAAACGCTAAGTTGTGGGTAGTGGTGGTGGTGAGGATGGTGGACCATCATATGCATCATCCTCAAAGAATAAGGAATCCTCAAAAGATGAAGAGGGAGGAGGAGGCAGTGAGGGAGAAGTTGGTGATGGAGAAGCCATTTGAGGAAGGCGCTCATCAAACTGGACATCCCGCCTAAACAGGACCCCTCGAGAATTAGGATCAAACAACCTGTATGCCTTATCATTCTCACAGTAGCCAACAAAAATGAGTGGTCGGCTCTTCCTCTCCATGGCTTTTCTCTCAACATCTAGAATAAATTCCCAAGTCTCACTACCAAAAATTCAGAATGATGAAACATCACGTTTGACATGGGACCAAGCCTCCTCAGGAGTCATCTGGCGCAATGCCTTATCAGGCATCTGTTTTGAATATAAGTGGCAAAATTAACCGCCTCATCCCAAAAGGTAGGCTACATAGAACATGATTGAAGCATACAATTGGTCATCTCCCATAGTGTTTTGTTCTTTCTCTCAGCAACACCATTCTACTGAGGAGTGTGAGCAACTGATAACTGATGTTGCAAACCATGCTTTGTGTAGAAATCTGTAAAAGCTTGATTCACATATTCTCTCCCATTATCTATGCATATCCTCCTTCTAGAAAGACCAGACCGCTTCTCTACAAATGTCTTAAAGACTCGAAATGAATCAAAGACATCAGACTTGTACTTAAGAAAGTACACCCATGTACGTGTGGATAATTCATCAATGAATGTGAGCACATACTTGGACCCTGAAAAAGATGGAGTCGGGAATGACATAAGATCACTGTGTATCAAATCCAAGGGTGGCTTAGCACGTGTGGCTCTGCCTATAGGAAAAGGATCACAATGATGATTTCCAAGTGCACAACCTCGACATACACCATCAGTATAGGATATCTGAGGGAGCCCAATCACAAGTGCCTGTGTACTCATCTATTGTAAGTATCTGTAATTGACATGGCCAAAACACTAATGCCAAATTCTGCTCACTGAATCTGCATGTGCTACAAGAGAAACACCTGAACCATCTGGAATCTCAAAGCCATCAAACCGGTATAACCAAGAATCAGAAACAACACTGCCAGTAGCCACAACCAAATCAAGATCGTGGAGCTCTCTAATAACCAAATCATGTGGTGAGAACTCAATTGTTTTACCAAATCCAGAATGACAAATCTGATAAACAAAGAGGAGGTTCATCGAAATTTTAGGAACCAAAAGAACATCCTGAAAATAACTACCTATCAATGGAATAGAACCTGAACCTGAAACTAAAAGTTGTGTTGAGTCACCAACTATAATTTGTAAAGTATTATTGTGAGCAAGTGAGGTAACAAGCTGTTGTGAGTGTGTCATGTGTTGAGAAGCCCCTGAATCAATGATCCAAGTGGATGTAGAAGGAATAGCTCATGCAGAAAGAGCATGTCCTTTCCCTGTAGTAGAGGAAGATGGAAGCTGAGGAGAAGAAATATGATGTTGTTGCATGGCTTCCTCCAAAGCCTCTAATCGTTTCCAACATCAGGAAATTGGATGACCTTCCTTGCCACAAAAACTGCAAAGTTCATCTAATTTCTTCTTAGTCTTGGAGGATGAGTCACCAGACTTAGAAGATTACTCCTATTTGGGATAAGAATTTGGTTTATAATCAGACTTAGGTGGTGTCTTGGAGGAACACTCACTGCCAGTTGAATCCTTCTTAGGCTTCGATTTCTGCTTCTTGCTCTCTTTAGATGTCCGAGCAACCAATGTTTTGTGCTTTGATCCTGTGAGAGTGTCCAACTGAGATAGGTGAGCCTGCTCACAAGTCAAGCGATCACAGAAAACATCAAAAGTAGGCATGGTGAAGCGTGTACCCAAGGCATCCATAGTAGAATAAAATTTGGAAGCAAATATCTGATAGGGACCTCGAAGCTTAGAGAGAATCGGGTAGATACACTCCGTGTCTATCTTATTTTTACCACAACTATGTAGGATGGATTTGGTGGTTTTAAACTTGTTCAGAAAGTCCTCAATGTGAGGAAAGGACTCAGGTAACAAGGAAGAGATATCTACCTCAATCTGTAATACTCTCAGCTCATTGATAGTACCAATTAGAGTATCAAATTTGGAACACATAGCTGAGGAGTGAGAAAACCATCAAGGTGAAAGAGCAAGTTTTCTTAAACATGTAAGGAGATGACACCCATAGCCTCATCCATCTTATTCATGTGCTGAAGAATCTCAAAAGGACATTGCAACTTAGGCTGATCCACATCCAAACAGGACCACAACCCTCATGATCTGAGAAGCCTCATCATACGAGCTTTCCAAAGGTGATAGTTCTTGGATGTAAGAAGCTCAATTGAAGAATCTTCCATGTGTACCTGTACCTGCTCTTGATTCTTTTAATTAAGTGATCTTTTAGACTAGACAGAGGATGCAAAAGGGGTTTTTCTTTTTTAGGTTTAGGTGTTCTGATTTTCTGAATTAAATTATAGAAAGTAGTAAAATAACACCCCCCACAAGATGTGAAACCAAAAAAATAGTACAATTTGAGAGCTAGAAAAGAAGACAAGAGATAAAAAATGCGTCAGACAATTTCTTATGTACCTGGTTATTTTTCTAGAAAACTTAACCCCAAATGTAAATAGGGCTCTGCAAAACTTTTCCGACGTTTATTTGTTTTCTGAAAATGAAGTCGGTTTGCCCAGGTTATGGCTCCCAGAGTGTAGAAAAGAGCTCTGACTTTGACGGAAAAAAACAAGTACTAAATGCAAAAATCAGCAAATCTCACCTCCATATCTGAATAGAGCTCGAAAAGAGCTTTCCGGCAATATACGATTTTTCAAAAATCAACTCTGTTTGCCCAAGTTATAGCACAAAAACCAATGCCCTGTCAAAAACCCTTCAAGGAAAAAAGGCCCCCCTGCTGGTGGCAGGGAGATGAGGTTTGGGTGGCAGTTGGGTGGAGGCCGTGGGTTTCCAGGTGGCGGCGGCGGTGAGCTGAGTAGCTAGTGGCTCCCTAGCTGCTAGCGGTTGCCGGAAGTGACCATAAGGGCTTGTAAGGAAAGCACAGTGCGGAAAAACGCTTCCCTAATGTCAATTTACAGGGGAAACAAGACTAGTGTGTTTTATAACTTTACAGAATACTAAGATTAGCATATACAAAATAGAGACAATGTCAGAATTCAAACATACACAGAGATAAACACCATGAATTTACGTGGGAAACCCTTTCAGGAAAAAACCCACCACCGACAACAAGATCACTTTATTCTCAACAAAGAAACTTTACAATAAAGTTTGTTATCATAGCACAAATGTTCACTCTGATCACTTTGGTTACACACCACAGTATACAGCTTATCATCAGAACAACTGCCTTGTTCAAGTTTCCTCTTGGCTTCATATACATTTTCATGTCGACCGTTCAACTGTCAGTTTGCACCAATTGGTTAGACATCTAACTGTCTGCGTCGGTCTGCATTCATGAGAAAACAATTATCCCACATGCATCCAAGAATCGAGCTGGTTTGTATTCAAAAACCCCGGCTCAGACAAGTCGACTCCATCGAGTGTCAGGAAGACAAACAATCAGCTATCCTGAACGTCCGATCTTTCTCTCTGCGCTCCACCACGTGGCAGCCCCTAATTGGTTCTGGGTCCTTGCTCTGACATCTTAGCACGGCCTCACTATCCGCCCGAAATTCTTCTTTGTCACTGGGTCGCGATGGAAAGTCTCATGATCAATTTCCCATCATGACCTAGCGACCACCGTTGGATACTCTACGATTGTTGTCTGATCATTTCGATCTGCTCGGTCTTTAATTCGCCTTAGCCGCTCTCCTTCCGGGTCCCACCAATTGGTCGCCATGTCGCGAGGAATATACTAATGAGCAGTTTCCCATCGCAACATAACGACCACCGTTGGATCAACCTTGATCATCATTTGATCATCTCCAATCTGCACGACCCTTATCTCGCTTGGACCACTCACTTATGTCAGGCCCCACCATGGTCGCCAAGTCGTAGGAAATAACATACGTGCATCTTTCCATAGCAGTAAAGCGATAACCGTTGGATCAAGATCTAAACTACAAGTCTTTTATCCTTTCATCCATCTGATAACCAATGCTACCCCGATGACCGAAGATGACTTCGTCGGGTCATCAGGATGACTTCAAACCTGCTACTCCGAGCTCCAATATGTCAAGTTCATCGGCAAAGGATATACCGATAGAGTTCACAGATTTTCTTTACACTGTTTCATTGGCCAGAGTTAACCCGATCAGTATGAACAAAGGTCAAGTGAATTAGAGGCATAATTCCAACAAACTCCCACTTGACGAGGAATTCACTGGACTGCCTGGGCACTTTCCAAATATTATAGAGAGGGATGGGTACTGAGACCCATTGAGTTAGAACACCACCCGAACTTGTGAGTGCTCACCAGTTTTGTTAATGCGTCCGCAACATTTTCCTGAGTGTCCACCTTGTTCAGATTAACCTTTCCATCTTCTACCATGTCATGCACAAAATGGAATTGCACATCTATGTGTTTAGACCTAGCATGGTATGTAGGATTATTCGCTAAACATATAGCACTTTGACTGTCACTTTGCACTTCAACCTGCCCAGCATCAAAAGCAATATTTGTACTCAAACGTGTGAGCTAAACAACTTCTTTACAAGCATGTGTGGCTGCCATGTATTCTACCTCTATAGTGGACAAAGCGACTATAGACTATCGCTTTCTCATCCAACTTATTGATCCACCATTCAGAACAAAAACGTATCCACTGGTGGATCTTTTGCTATCAATGTCCCCTGCCCAATCAAAAACTGCATAACCACAAATGTTGAGAGTTCTCTTTGAATCATTCAGATTACCATGATAACATAATGCAAAGTCTGAAGTACCCTTTAGATATCTAAAAAATCTCTTTACAGCATCCCAATGCAGTCTTCCTGGGTTTGACATAAATCTTCTTAATACTCCCACTAGTTGGGCAATGTCTGGCCTTGTACAAACCATTGCATACATCAAGCTGCCAATAGCACTTGCATAAGGTATAATATTCATGTCATCTATCTCTTCTGGATATTTTGGACTATCATGCACAGACAATTTGGTTCCCTGCAAAATAGGAATAACCTGTTGTTTACAGTCAGACATATTAAACTTATCAAGAACACTAGTGATGTATTTTCTCTGGCTAAGCCAGAGTTTTCTTTTAGACCTATCCCTCTTGATTTCTATTCCCAGAATGTAGTTTGTTGACCCCAAATCTTTCACATGAACTTCAAGGATAATTGGGACTTCATGTCTAAGATCATACCTTTGTTATTTCCAAGGTACAACATGTCATCAACATACAAAGCAATAATAAGGATCTTATCATCTTCAACCTTGTAGTACACACAATGATCAGCTTTCGATCTCAAAAATCCCAAGGACAACACAAACGTATCATATTTTTGATACCACATTCTAGGAGACTGTTTCAAACCATAAAGAGACTTCTTTAGTTTACATATCAAATGTTCTTTACCCTTTTTTACAAAATGCTCAGGCTAGGACATATAAATTTCTTCTTCAAGGTCCCCATGAAGAAATGTTATTTTCACATCCATTTGCTCGACTTCCCAATCATATGCAGTTGCAAGTGACAAAAGAAATCTAATAGATGTTAGCTTAGCTACAGGAGAGAAGATTTCTCCATAGTCAATACCTTCCTTTTGAGAATACCCCTTTGCGACCAATCTGGCTTTGTACTTGTCAATGCTGCCATCTGGACCATACTTCCTTTTGAAAACCCATTTATAGCCCACTGGCTTTCTGCCTTTAGGCAAGGATACCAGATTCCATGTTCCAATCTTGACCAAAGATCTCATTTCATCATTCATGGCTTCCAACCAAGAATCTGAATCTGACATATCCATGGCTTCTTTTACAATCCTAGGCTCATCAGTATCAGCAAGTAAAGCATAGGCACAATCTACATTCAACATTGAAAAATTATACCTATCTGGGGTAAACCTATCAGGTTGTCGCCTCTCTCGTGTGGATATTCTTAACACTTGTGGTGAGGCTTCATTTTGTTCTCCTTCTGAACTTTCAAAGCTTCTTGAACTCTCTTCATTCTCATCTTCAGGTACATCTGGAGTTGTCACTTCTTCTCCTAGTCGAAATTCAACCACATCCTTCTCTTTTTCCTTTTATGTTGGTTTATCTATAGACATAGGTTTCATATCTCAGAAGATGACACTTCTGTTGTACACAACCTTTCCAATCTTAGGATTCCAAATCTTGTATCCTTTAACACCAACTCCATATCCAATGAAAATACATTTGATTGCTTTGTTATCCAATTAGATCTTTTAGCATCAGGAACATGTGCATATGCCTCTGAACCAAACACACGAATGTGTCTTAGAGAAGGTTTCTTACCAGACCATGCTTCCACAGGTGTCTTGTCTACTAACGTTGTTGTAGGTGACTGGTTCAACAGGTAACATGTTCTAGCAACTGCTTCTACCCAAAACTTCTGTTGCAGTCCAGCACTACTCAACATGATTCTTGCTTTCTCCATCAGAGACCGATTAAACCTTTTAGCAACTCCATTTTGTTGTGGAGTATAAGGCATAGTTATATGTCTTTTGATTACATGGTTTACACAGTACTTGTCAAAATTTGTATTGCAATACTCACCATCATTATTAGTTCTTAAACATTTTATTCTCCTTCCAGTCTGATTTTCAACCAAGTTTTTAAATTCCTTAAACCGACTAAACACTTTTGAGTTACTGCTCATAAAATAAACAAATTTCCTTCTCAAATAATCATCAACAAAGGATACATAGTACTTTGATTTAGACAAAGAAGGTACATCCACTGGACCAAACACATCAGAATGCACATAGTCCAAAATTTTAGAAGATTTATGAGCACTTGAATAAAATTGAACACGGTTTTGTTTTCCGTATATGCAATGTTCACAGAAATCAAACTCAATGTTACAATCAATAAGTCCTTCTACCAGATTTTTATTCTTTAAATTTTTCAAACCTTTTTCGCCAACATGACCAAGCGTATAATGCCAGAGCATTGTCTTTTCTACAAGAAGTTTAGCTTCCATAGAATTTACATCATATGTCAACTCGGTAGTTCTATCATATATCTTAGTGACTATATTACAGCACACAGGTTCAACATTTAACTTGTACAAAGTACCAACGTGTTCACCCTTAGCCAAACTAATAGACCCTCTAGTCATCTTACAACCACCAGACACAAATGTTACCTGGACTCTAGCATCATTCAGTTTGCTTACAGAAAGTAGGTTTCTTGCCAAACCTGGTATGTGCAGAACTTCATTGATTCCCTTTATTCTCCCATCAGGAAATTGGATTTTAATCTTCCTTTCCCAACAATCTCCAGTGTTGAGTCACTTGCTAAGTACACCTTCCCACCAGCATACGGTTCATACTTTGAGAACCACTCCTTGTGAGATGTCATATGGAAAGATGCCCCTGAGTCAATCAACCACACATTGTCAGAAGCAGACACTGCCAGAGCTGCTACAAAGGTGTCTGCATCATTGTGAGAAGATTAATTATCAGAAGAGTTCTTTCTCTTCTTCTCCTCCTTGCAGTCTTTTCGAATATGACCATTTTGTCCACAGTTCCAGCATTTCACCTTAGACTTCTTTCTAGGAGACTTGGACCTCTCTTGTGACTTGGACTTGGACTTCTTCCCTTTCTTCTTGTCTTTGTCCTTTGGTTTTTCTCGAATAGAGAGTGCATCTTTTGTTGTGTCAGAAGACTTCTTTCTCATTTCTTCTGACAAAAGAGTATTGACCATAGTATCCATCTTGAACGAGGTCATAGTACTACCAATGGCCATCACCAAATGTTCCCAAGAATATGGCAATGAGCATAGCAGCAACATGCAACGTTCTTCTTCTTGAATAGCCACATCGACTGATGTCAATTGAGAGAGAACCATGTTAAACGCATTCAAATGATCTGCCAAGGGTATTCCTGCATCCATTTTTTAGAGAATATAACTTCTTCCTAAGGAAGAGTTTATTCACCAAGCTTTTTCCCCGATAGATGTCTCCTAACTTCTTCCACAAATCACTTGCAGTCTTCTCCTCATGTATGTTCAACATAACTAAGTCTACAAGGCTTAGTCTTATGAGTCCTCTAGCTTTCCAGTCTATTAAGTCCCAATCTTCTTGCTTCATGCCTGAAGGTTTCTGTCCACTCACTACAATCCAAAAATCTCGGTCAACCAACAGGACCTCAATTTTAAGTTTTCATAACTCAAACTTGGAGCCATTGAACTTCTCAATATCCATTCTTCCAAAAGTGCTTGCCATCTTAATCTGTAAACAAGTAGACACACTAACAGACTCCCACTGAAACAAATTAACACAAAAAACCAACCCTACCCACAAGGATAACACAACTGGCCAGGCTTTGATACCACTTGTAAGGAAAGAACAGTGCGGAAAAACGCTTCCCTAATGTCAATTTGCAGGGGAAACAAGACTAGTGTGTTTTATAAATTTACAAAATACTAAGATTAGCATATACGAAATAGAGACAATATTAGAATTCAAACATACACAGAGATAAACACCATGAATTTACGTGGGAAACGCTTTTGGGAAAAAACCCACCACCGACAACAAGATCACTTTATTCTCAGCAAAGAAAATTTACAATAAAGTTTGTTATCATAGCATATATGTTCACTCTGATCACTTCGGTTACACACCACAGTATACGGCTTATCATCAGAACAACTGCCTTGTTCAAGTTTCCTCTTGGCTTCATATACATTTTCATGTTGACCGTTCAACTGTCAATTTGCACCAATTGGTTAGACATCTAACTATCTGCGTCGGTCTGCATTCATGAGAAAACAATTATCCCACATGCATCCAAGAATCAAACCGGTTCGTATTCAAAAACCCCGGCTTAGACAAGTCGACTCCATTGGGTATCGGGAAGACAAACAATCAACTATCCTGAATGTCCAATCTTTCTCTCTGTGCTCTGCCACATGGCACACCCTGATTGGTTCTGGGTCCTTTCTCTGACATCTTAGCATGGCCTCACTATCCACCTGGGATTCACGATGGAAAGTCTCACGAGAAATTTCCCATCGCGACCTAGCGACCATCGTCGGATCTTCTGCGATCACTGTCCGATCATTTCGATCTGCTTGGCCTTAGTCGCTCTCCTGTCGGGTCCCACCACTTGGTCACCATGTCGTGAGGAATATACTAATGATCAGTTTCCCATCGCGACTTAACAACCACTATTGGATCAACCTTGATCATCGTTCAATCATCTCTGATCTGCACGACCCTTATCTCGCCTAGACTGCTCACTTATGTCAGGCCCCACCATGGTCACCAAGTTGCAAGAAATAACATATGTGCATCTTTCCATAGCGGTAAAGCAATGGCCGTTTGATCAAGATCTAAACTGCAAGTCTTTTATCCTTTCGTCCATCCGATAACCGATGCTACCCCGATGACTGAAGACAACTTCGTCAAGTCATCGGGATGACTTCAAACCTGCTACTTCGAGATTCGATATGTCAAGTTCATCGGCAAAGGATATACTGATAGAGTTCACAGGTTTTCTTCACACTGTTTCATCAGCCAGAGTTAACCCGATCAGTATGAACAAAGGTCAAGTGAATTAGAGGCATAACTCCAACAGGGCTGGCCCCAGCGGTTAACCGACCATCGATGGTCAGCGGTGATGGTTCTAGCCTAGGCAAACCGTTAAACCGGCAAAAAAAAAACAAAAAAACAAATCTCAAAAAAAGTGCCCCGCAAGGGCCAAAATAAATAAAAAAATTCCCAGAGCCAAAGCTGTCCAAATTGGATAGACTTTATATGAAAATGGGGTTTTTTGGGTGTTATGAGCTCAACGGTGAGGTCCGTTTGAGCTCAAAGTACCCAGAAACAAAGAGGTACCCCAAATCCCAAAAACAAAACTCAAACCCTTGCCTCCAAAGAAAATCTTTTGAAAAAAAATCAAGAACAAGTAGCAGCAGATGTAGGCTCTAATACCATGAAGAAGTTGAGAAAATACAACTTCTGAGATCCCAAGAGCACCTACAAGCAAAACACCTGTCACAAGAGAAGATTGGAGATAGAAACACAATAATGGCTCTAAAGAAAAAGATTATCATTCAGAGAGGGAATAGAATAGAAAATTGCAATACAATCCTTATGAAAGGAGAATATGAAACCCTAAAGGGATAAAGTGTATTTATTAATTAGAATAATTATTAAATACCTACCATATTATTAAATGCCTAAGTTTAGCTTAAGGGTAGAGTATAATAGACTAATAATTAAATAAATAATCAAATGTTAGCAAATACAAGATAACTCTAACACCTATCAACAACATTAAAAATGGAATCATTACCTCGCTATTTTTTTGGAAGAACCAACAAAAAGTCCATGCTCAAATCTATCCTTGGTTATATAGGTACTGGTAATGGCATATATAACCCTATATTGCATGAGTGTTCTTTAGCCACTTGACAAATCCTACACTTTTCCACATACCTTGCAACAAGCTCATTTCTTCTATCATGAAAAGTAACTAAATTTTACATAACGCAAAGCAAAAGTTGCTAATAAAATTTGCATTTGATTTTTTTTTTACATTAGATTAACTTTTCTTCATGCAATCACAATGTACAAGCATCATATAAGAATAAAAGGAAATGGTATACAATGTTTAAGTAAGAATATAACATGCTCATTTTCTGAATAATTTCATCTATTCAATTTAAGCATTGAAATAACATAACTTGTAAAGAGAGAGAAAGAGTTAAGAGTCTACTTTATTTATGAATGATAGAATTGAAACACAACTCTTGGTGTGATTATGTAGAGGGAGAGCATCACTCAAGCACTTTTCCTCCAACCACAGACCTAACAATCCCCCGCATATCTTCCTACTAGAATTGTCCCTACCCTTCATGAGGGTACAGGCACGAGAATTGGTCAAGGTTTCCATCTGAGTATGGTGTTGTATCCTACACAAATCTAGTCATTCACACAACTATGGATTACTGCTAACTAGGTATGACCCCAAGACTAAACTATATATCTAGACATGATGAATTGACTGGGCATAAGTAGACCTTTGTGCCACCTTGGCCAAAGGATGTTATGCTAAACAATTAACAAGAAGTGCACTCATCTACTCACCCACCCTTACTCGACTTGGGTACTTTAGACATCCTATGGTTATAAATGATTGTCTTAAACCAAACATGGTTGACAGGGAACCTCTAGTCATGCCTTCTTGCTAACCAACCTCGACAACTACCTTTGGTTACCATTACAAAAGTACATTAAGGAAGATATAAACTCATCTTATTATTTAACTTGAGATTCAAGTTGAAAAATGCACAACTATATTACCCATTTTTCACTCTTGTAACTAGGTGAACTTAATGTCCCTAAATTTGAGGAGATTCTACATTGTTCTCTAGAATCTTCTTCTCTAAGCTAGTTATTTCTAGAGAAAAACTAGTTTAGCTTAGTGACCAAAAATTTGTTACAAAGATTACCTCTTTGAGAAATTTATGGTGTATATATCACATAGCTCTTATTAAATTGTGTATCTCAAGACTTAGCTCACTTGTCATCTCCTATGGTTTCGTTTTCTTGTTTATCTTGAGTCTTGTTATACATAGAGTTCTTAGGAAACTCAAACCCTCCTACTCCAACATCCCCCTGGAGGTCCCCTTCTCTCTAAATCCCTGATAGATTTATCTTCATCCTTTCTAGAGTTATTGAAGCTTTTCGTATCTCTCCTTGATTCATACTTGTTGCCTCTAAAGCCTTTGTCATTTATTTTTCATGTCTCATGTTTATCACCTTTCTTCTTGAAGGGTTGGGAGGATTGGAACCATTTATATTTATTATCTGGCTCTTCTCTCTAAATGTAGTATTTGTCTTTAACCTCTTCTCTTGATTAACTGCTTTCTCATACACCTAATCCATTGTGGTCAGTCTAAGTACATCAATTGTGCCACTGATTCAATTTTTTACACTCATGATGAACTTCCTAATCCTAAATCTTTCATCAACTTGGTATTTCGGTGTTAATCTTAGAGGATCCGATTAATATTGAGAGGGGGGGGTGAATCAGTATAAACAGTAATTTGAAATAAAAAACTCGGACTCATAACACTTTCACCAAATCAAATATAGATCAACACTAGAGTCATTTATCAGTATCAGTATCTACTGATAAACATCTGCTAAACTGATATATCAATGTTGTACATTAACTACTCCTTAACAATGCATAGACTGGAAGTAAAGCAAACCATCACATCAAAAACATTCACCATATGAACACCATGATTTTCAGGTGGAAACCCAAATAGGGAAAACCCGCGGTGGGAATTGGTACCCACAAATATTTTGCACTCTTTCAGAATGTGCCCTGTTAGGAGCCAAGCCCGGTTAGAAACTTACAATGATGCCCTGTTAGGAGAACACCCTATTAGTAGTCACCTGGGTAAGGGATTTACCTCAACCCTATTAGGAGCTTTGATCTATTAGGATCAACCTCGCAAGAGGATTTATAACTCAGATATTGAGTCACCCTGTTAGAGAACAACAGTGAATGATTTGTGTATAGCACTCAACTGCTTGCTTGATCAGATCCAATTAAGTTCTAAGTCTGCATCACTTTGGCAGATCTTTTCACACACCCTGGTCTGGCTTCACACACTTCTCAAAATCATCGACACTTCAAAACATCAACCTTACCGACATAAATAACCTTTACAACTAGGTCGGCATCAAAACCCTAAGACTTACTACATAGATAATCACAGATCTTTACAGCTCATTACAGATCATCATATGGATCATTACAATCAATTACAAATCAATATCAGTCATTGAATGATTATAAATCTTCACAACAAGTCAATCTAGTACAAAGTCAAACCCTTACCTCATTTCGCTAAGAACTTTGCACATTCCCAAGTAATTCGCTCTCCAAACATGCCAAAACATCTTTCAAACACATCATGTAGTTTGTGTCACATTATCATCAACATGTGAACTTTATGTAGATCACCGTGAAACCAAAAATCATTACCAGTCAAGAGAATTATTTACCGGTCCTTAAACCCTTCTTAAACCCTAGCAAAATTTCATCAGAAATTCAAAACATGCCTTCCAGTAACCATCATAGGATGCGGTTCTGGTTACATACTCAAATCCATCATAAAAGCTTATGTTTCAAACCACAAGTCACCAAACATCACCAATCACTTGATTCCATCAAAACTTATCTGCTTTACCGGTTAAGGTCCTAACTCCCAGTCTTGTCGATAAACCCTGTCAAACTCTAACTTGGGTAGACCAAATCACTTAGCCAACAAGTCAATCATTGAAAACCATCTATAAACATCATCGAACGTCAGTTGACCCCGGTTGCCATCAATGACAACACAAATAACTGATCATGCCATCTTTCCTCTACTGGTATAGTCATCCATCATCATCTCATCTTCATCAGTTATGCCAAACATGCCAAGAATATCCCCCTTTGGCATTTATGGCAACACTAAATATCAACATACTTAACACATTATTTCGCTTTGTTCTGGACCTTCTCTGCAACTCTTCTCTTCTCTGTTGCACCTCATCTACTAGTTACACTTTATCTTCAATTACACATCTTCTCCTCTTGATCATTACATGTCTTCCCTTATGACTAATCATATTTCTTCTCCCCTTTGATAGCAATGCCAAAGGTGCATAAGCATTACAAATCATCAAATTTGTTGTTGTTATCTTTGACATGTCTATAGACTCATCTAAGATGCTCCCCCTGCGGAGTAGCCCACATCTCATCAATCCAAAGTGAAAAAAAGTCATGAAGCCCACTGGATTGATGCATCCTACATTCTAGTTCTTTTTGAGTAGGGGTCTGACCCCTAATTTACCTCTGAGATACTCAAAGGTTGTCTTCGGCAATGGGTTTGTGAAAATGTCTGCTAGTTGCTCTTTGCTTGTCACATACTCCATTCTGACTTGTTTTTCTTGTACTCTTTCCCTTAGAAAATGATATTTCAATTCTATGTGCTTTGATCTTGCATGTAACATAGGATTTTTTAAAATATTAATTGCACTAGTATTATCACAGTAAATAGTTACCGGTTCAGACATATCAAATTTGAATCCTTCAAGTACATGTCTCATCTAGATTGCATGTGTGCAATTCATTAATGCTACAACATACTCTGCCTCTGTTGTTGACTGAGAAACACAAGTTTTCTTCTTACTTTTCCAAGCAACCAATCTTCCTCCAAGAATAAAAGCTCCACCAGTAGTGCTTTTCCAGTCATCAACATTGCCTACCCAATCTGCATCAGTAAACACATTCAAAGAAAAATTCCCTTTATAAGGATACCATAAACCATAGTCTACTATGCCTTTCAAGTACCTGAATATCCTTTTCACCACTACCAAGTGAGTATCCTTGGGATCCTTTTGAAATCTAGCAACCAATCCAACAACATGTGCAATATCTGGTATGTAATGAATGTCATAATTTGCAATTTACCAATCATAGACATGTATTCTTTCTCATCAATAGATGGTGAATCATCTTGTTTAGACAACTTGTAGCCTGTCACCATCGAAGTACCAACTGGTTTACAATCCTCCATGCCAAAAAATTTCAACACCTCTTTGACATACTTACTTTGATAGATAAAAATTCCACCATCCAATTGGTGGACCTGCAACCTAATGAAAAATTTAATTTCACCAATAAGAGATATATCAAGTTCCTTTTTCATCTCCTCAGCAAAATCCATGCATAAGTCATCATTACCACCAAAAATTATGTCATCCACAAATAATTCAGCTATCAATACTTTCTCTCCATCAGTCTTTAGATATATGTTACTATCCTCACTAGTACGCTGGAATCCTATCTTGATCAGGTGTGCATGCAACCTTTCAAACCATGCTCTCAGTGCCTACTTCAATCCATATAGTGCCTTATGTAGTTTGCAAACCATATCTTTGTCTTCAGACAAAACAAATCCATCAGGTTGTTCTATGTATACTTCTTCTTCAAGGATGTCATTAAGAAAAGTTGATTTAACATCCATCTGATAGAGTTTAAATCCTTTAAATGCAGCATAAGCAAGTAGCATTCTTACTCCTTCCAATCTCACCACAGGTGCAAAGGTTTCACCATAATCTTCTCCTTCTTCTTTTGCATAGCCTTTGCAAACCAATCTTGCTTTATTTCTCACAACCTTACCTTCTTCATTTAACTTGTTTCTAGAGACCCATTTAGTTCCAATCACATTCTTGTCTTCCAGTCTTGGAACAAGTGTCCATGTCTTGTTCTTCTTTATCTGATCCAACTCCTCATTCATTGCATCAATCCAATCATCATCCTTTAATGTCTGTCTTACTATTTTTGTCTCAATAGTAGAAATCGGATAGGAATTTTCTCTGATTTTCCTCCTTGTTTGTACTCCAGCATTTTTATCTCCAATTATTTGTTCTTCTGAGTGGTTTTGCTTGACATACCTTGGAATAACCAGTTTTGATGATGTTGTAATGCCCCACCAAGAAACCCTGAAGGGATAAAACTAAAACACAAGAATAGAGTGCAAATTTTTTTAGTTAAAACAGTATAATAATACATTGAGTTAACACTAAGATCATATTACACAACATAAAACTTAACCAACACCTAAAGGGTTTCCCAATGTGATTACTTGGTTCACCACTAACTCAACTCACGCTAATTAATCCAATTAAGTTGATTAACTTAATAACAAAATTATACTTAAACAATGATTAAATTAATTCGATAGGTTAAAATATGGGTAACATGATCAAGTTCATTCATTGCAATATAACTATGCATTACATCCAACCTTAACTTAAAACATATGCCATACATTTAATTTCCATACATACTTTATTTGCATTAAAAGATAATGAATACTTTGCATTTCACTAAACCTACATTCTTCATGATCCATATTACTGCATTTAAAAACTTCATACATGCATTTAAGATTAATATCATCTAATCTACATTATACATTTTAACCATAATTCCATTCATACATCCAAAATAAAAAGGAACCAGATGAACACAAACACCACATAACACCAAATTGATATCGGAGTTCACCCCTAATGGGCTACATCTTTGGGTCTGCTCAACTGCAAGACCCCTCTAATAAATAATAGGGTGAAAAATACATAAGGTTCACATCAATTACATCCTGCCATCAAGGCATACAGAAACAAATATAATATATACGACCACATCAGTCCAATAGATACATGAATGATCCAAGAAGAAGAAAGAGGATCCATCAAAAACATGAAATGAAGCAAACACAAAAGAGCAACTGGAGCACCAACGAAACTAAAACCTCGCAACCCATCATAAGCATCCCATGGTCTATCATAAATATCAGGTACTCTCAAAGGCACAAACAACCAGATATGACTCCCATAAAAGGCTTTCAAGACAGATAAATGGTATGCAACTGTATCTATTTGGAATGCATTACCCAAACAGTGCAATCGATCAGTCGCACATGAAGTTCCACGAGTGTGATCTTTTTCAAATAATAATATGATTTCTATCTCGTCAATGCCTAGAGGAGCCACCTGACCTGGCCCCACCCAAACCAAGATCCATTCTTCACACTTTTCAAGAATGTATTTATGTTCACTATCTTGCAGTTTCCCTTGTGAATTTTCAATTATAGTGCAGAGTTCTTCGCGAAGGACACCACCACATCGTCTAGAGTCTATGCTTCAATTTTTTTCTTTGATCCCATGGAGGCCAATAGTTCTTTGTCTGAGGAAGTGCTTCCTGAATAGTCATGGGGGGGAGAGGTAATGCTTGAAATCGCCCTTCTATTGGGAGATTGTGTACATAACCTCTTGGTCTTCTGGAAGCTGAAAAGTACTTCGAGTCCACCAACTCTAGTTCCACACTATAGAAATTTTCAGATATTTCCTTCCAAATATCCTTCGGTGTAAAAGCATCATTCTCATAATAGAAAAAAGGTGGTCCTTGCATGAACACATTGATTTCCTCCAAGCCTGGCCCAATAGGTTTCCCAAGAACTCCAAAACTAGTTAATCCCTCCGAACATAAATTAGAGACGTCACATCACACACTCCAGACATTGTTTGTTTGTATTGCATACTCTCTATGTATTTATCACCCTTTAACACTTTCCTCTGCTTTTCTCCAATTGCTCTCTTCTAGGCAGCCGATGAACTTGTTTCCATGTCATTCAATATAATGTTTGTTGCTTTCTTTTACGAAATTTACTTGCACACGAGTCTTCAGCTTGTATCTTCTGCTTCTACACAGATATAAATTATAATTCAAACTTAGATGATAATTAAATAAAATAAGCATTTGTAAAGAAAAGATTTAGTCATTGGATGTTACATATTATCTGACGGAAAGATCCTAGACAATTCTTGGAGAAAGGAAACATCATTGATAACCTTTTTTTTGCAAATAACACTGAATCAAATAAATTAAAAATATTTTATGCAATTTTTAAAAGTAGAACTTGTTCAATGCTTTCATGCACCGACGGCAAAGCCGTCTAACCCACAGCATCTGATATCGTCAGAATTTCGACGACAACTAAAGAAACATCCGACAAGGACGTTGTATATCTGACATCACTTCCTTGTCGGACAGTCTGACGTGGAGCAAACATAGCAGCCGTCAGAATTTCGACCATAATCCGTTGAAATTTTTGGTCGGGGGAGCAAATATAATCGTCGTTGGTCTGCCGGCGCAAATGGCATTGTCGGGAAGACCGACGATGAGTTTTCGATGGTTAAATTGGTCGAAAGTCCGACGTGGTGTCGTCGGATTTCCGACAATTAGCTGTCGGAAAATGTACTAGTGCCACTTGGCCAAACAAGTCCTCACACGAGGTGTACTAACTGACGATTCCCTGACTACAGACATGACCAGCTACAATCAACCATATAACAACATCCAACACTCACATTTAAGGACATGACCAGTTACAAAATAACCACATGACAATATCCAACACTCACAGTCAATGACTTGCCATTTTTGAAATCAAATGCGAATACAGAAAATTAAACACGCATTAACATTAATCTATAATGACAATCATTTTTCCATATCGCTAAAAATACAAATCGATCAAGTGTTCTAATTGATCTAAATTGATTACAATTTGCCTACCTCGTTAAGATACATGTCACCCACGGTTTTCTGATTCAACTATAACTCCATTTACATCATAAAATAAATAACCATACTTTACATTAAATTTAAACCAGAAACTCATTTATACAATTATATTTATATGTTATACATATAAAAATATAATTTGATTTATATATTACTTAACTAAAATTGATTTTTATTTTTCAAAATAAAATAATCAATTTCCATTTCTTTTTCAACATAACAAAACAAAAGAAAACATTTCTATTTACCTCAAACTGAAATATCTAATTTATCCTTTTCAAAATCTGGTTATGCCCTTGCATAGATATATAAAAAAAAATACAAATTAAATATTAATTAATATATATATTAATTAATATATATATTAATTAATAATTTATAATTTATAACTAAAAATTACCATTTAAAAACTTTTAATAAAATAATATTAAAACTTTTCTTTTAATAAAATAATATTAAAAAAAAACTTCATTTATTTATTTTATTTTAGAAAATACCACAAGCCCCACCACGTGGGTTTCCACATGGTTCCCATTACCAATGGGAAGGGGTTGTGGGGACCATGTCGTGGTCTCCCCACAACCATGGTTGTGTGGAGACCACGACATGGCCTCCACGCCATGGTCTCTCCCCATGGCTTGGGGAAGCCATGGCTCCCCAGCCATTGGTCGAGGGCCATGGTTCTGCTGTAACCACCGCCCCCCAAAAAAAAACACTTTATATATATTGTAGACACCTAAAATTGTCTTGTCTAATTAAATAAATATTTTATTTATTTAATTACTTTAGCCTAATTCTTCTATTAATTAAATAAATCTTTATTTATTTAATTAATTCATTTATCCTCTTCTAGCCTTATTTCTCATTTAAATAAATACATTTATTTATTTAAATTATCCCTTTTCCTAAATTAAATAAATATTTTATTTATTTAATTAATTCATTAACCTTTTCTACCCATGACACATGTCATTCATCTCTTAATTCATACACTACCTACCCCTTTCATTATTTTATTATTTCTTTTACCTACCCTCTAATCATAGCCGACCTCCTTTTACACCTCTCAATCTTATCCCTCCATTTCATATAATGTTTTCTATATAAGGAGATACTTCCTTCATTATCAAACCCTAATCAAGCATTCTAATCACTGAGCCTAAGGAATCAACTTATGCAATTGACTACACTACGATCCTACTTGCAACCACATTCCGTTCTTTGTTGAGCTCTTGTGCACATAAAATCTGAGGGCAAATATATCAAGCAAGATCAATGGAGATAGGAAGAATGGAGATCAAAACCCTATTGGACATGTGATGGTATAATCTTTGTGATTTCATTTGATTTGCATTGTCTTAGGTAATCTTCATATGTTATGGTGGATCTTTGTTGATTGTTAGGGTAGGGTTTTGTGGTTGAATTCATTGTTATTATTGTTATCCATTTTCACCATATATATATATATATATATTTAAAAGAAAACCCCCATATACTGTGCAGTCTCAGACTGAGAAAAATTCTAAGAAATAAATTTCCATAATACAAATGATATATATATATATATATATATATATATATATATATATATATATATATATATATATATATATATATATATATATATATATATATATAATAACCTCCAAACACAAATATACCCAGAAAAAATCTCTGAAAGAAAAACAAAGAGGATGCCCTTTTCTTTGGATGTTACCGGTATGACCAAAATATCCAATTTGGCAAAATTTTGCTAGCATTTTCCACTCCCATAATACCAAACACAAATAGATTTCTCAGTTTAAAACCCATACCCAATTTTAATCTTGAACTCAATCTGAGCAAACCAGAAACAGATTTGGAAATGGGAAATGAAGTTGCAGATCCGATGTTTTCGGCAGCATTTTGATATTCCCACGTCTGCGTACTTTCGGATCGTGTTTTTGATTTTCTGGCACGTCTGCGACATCTGGATCCGCATCTGTGTTTTGGCAATATTTTATTTTGCAGGTTTCAGGAAAATGCGTTTGTGCTGTAAAGTCGCGTCTGCGCTGGTTTTGGCCGTGTCTATGTCCAGAAGACGCGTCTATGTTCTGTAGCAGCGTCTGTGTCTCACAGAACCGTGTCTGTGTCACTCAGTCACGTCTGTGTTAAAGGTAACCGCGTCTGTGTTCACCAATTTCAAAATTTTGGGTTTTCATTGATTCAGTTTTTCGGATTTTGCATTTAGGGTTTCAGATCTGGTTTATTTTGAGCTAACATTTTCAGATCTAGCTAACGAAATTGGTGTAGCTTGTCTTGAAAGCAAAATCGTTTGGTTGAAGGCTCCTATTTTCACAAAGTCTTTTGGGTTTAAAATTTACCTAACTTGTGTGCTTGCAAGAAGGGGTGATCATTTGAAACAATCCAAACTACTAACAACTCTTTGTTGTAGGTCCTTGGCAAGGGTTTTTAGATTTTTATTGTGTGCCTTGTTTTTATAGACTAGCAAACACTTCAATTGGTGCACTAAAATTGAATCATTGTCTTTTGTGTCTTGAGCAATAGGCTCTTTTTGTTTAATCTTTAGAGGGCCTGTCTTCCCGTGTGGTCATTAGGACTACTAGTGAGAATAGAACAACCCAAGTGGTAGCAAAAGAAAAGCCATCTTCTTCTAAACCACTATAAATAACTGTATTCATGGTGAAAACTATGAATAACGTGTGCTGATTAGTTCATACCGACACTATGTCTCCCCATAAACCCGTTTGATCAAATTTATTTGATTAGTTGTAGGGCATAACCCCTACCGACTGGAAGCCTTCTGTATTTATAGAGCTGAAAGTGCCGCATGTATGGCCACACGAGTGGATGCCCTTACTAGCACCTTTTTGTTTTAGAAGCCCAAATCCTTCTAGTTGTTGGGGCAGGAGGTCGGACCTCTGGTAGCGGCCCACACACATACGGTTCTTAGTAGAGATACAAAGTTTGCCATGGGGAGTTTTCATGGGAATTGATGCTTGGCTAACCCGAGAAGTGAGTGCCGAGGGTGGATCCAGTGAGGTCAAGCATCTAAGTATCCGCTCTGAATAGCGTAGCCTCAGGGGTAAAACCCCATGTGGGATCAACAACTATTGTCTTGGCCAGCCATAAGAATTGTGCTTGACTTATGTTAAACATTCAAAAACATTCAAGACCAAACAAAAAAACATTGTGTCTTTTGTGTCTTCAAGTGTATGCATAACACTTTTTACATTAAACAACACACTTTTCCTGGAGTCATTTTGAGTCTAGACACTTGCAAACATTGGGTCTTCATCAACACTGTGTCCTCTTGTCATGAAAATCAGTCAAACAGTCAGATTTGGTCACAACAAAATGACTTCACAGATTGGAAAAAATTGCACAAATTTTATAGAAACGCGTCTGTGTCAGACATAATAGCATCTTTGTGGTATAACCGCGTCTGTGAAGGGCAGAAATGCGTCTGTGTTCCAACAGTCAACATTACACTTTGCAAAAAATCTCAGAAACATGTCTGTGTTAAATAGAGCTGCGTCTGCATCAGGAAACCACGTTTGTGAAGTATACAGGCACATCTGTGTCTAGAATTGAAAAACTGTTACAGTCCAGCAAACAAACACAGTCAGTTTCGGATTTCTTGAGCTTCCTAGGTCATTTCTCCAGGGTTTCATTTAGCATTCAACCTATCTTTGGGTCTCACAAAATCCATCATTGCTTCACATCTCACTTTACATTCACACTTGTCTAAACTTGAGTCAAAAGGTCACTTGCTTGTCCTCACTATACTTTGTCAACACACTACATACAACAACACTTTGCTAAGTGGTCCCTCATCAAGGTTTCTTACCTTTGGGTCTCATTTGGTCTTACTTAGAGTCAAGGTCAACTTACCTCATCAAGAGAAACTATCCTCTCTTTGGAAGTCACACCTACTCTACTACATACATACTTGGTCTTACACTTTGGACATTGCAAGTACACTTCAGATTCATTTACATTTCATCCAACTCTTGGTCTTCCATACTCTTTCCATTTTCATCTAGTCTCACACATCTTGGTCAATACTTAGTTCATGGTTGAAACCTGCCTTCAAAAATCTAGGAGAGAAACTAAAGAGGCTCAAGAGTCCGCAAACATGAGTTCTTATGAGTATGACAATGAGATCTTTTTCAATTCTGATCATACTACATTACCTGACATGGATGCCTATAGAAACATTTCAAATGTTGAGATTATGGACACTATAAACAACAATGCTACACACAATGACAACATGGACAACTTTTCAGTACATTCAGCAGATGTGGAAGAATCCATTATGAATCCCCATTTCAATCAATTGGTTGAGGAAATAATGAGGAGGGATAGACAATACTTCTTACAAATGATGGCACAAAGTGGAGCCAAGATACCTCATGATTTTGACATGTCTCAAATAATGGAAAATCAACCTTTGCAACAACCTCACTCCAACATGGATCAAAGGAGACCTAATAGTGGAGGAAATAGAGGACCGCATATGGTACCTGAATCACCATCAGCTTTGCTTCAAAAACCAGAGGTCCCACATACACATGGTCAAGCATATGATACTCACCTTCGCAGACCATTATGGAAGTCTTATGGAGAAAAATATGCTCAATCACATATCAATGCTAAGGATCAACCACCAAAGCAATGGGATATTCCAAGGCATGCTCAAAATTTGGACACAAGGAAACCCCGTGTCAAATTTGGGGGCAATACAATAGAACATGACATGCCTGTAGAGTATGGTATACATGCACAAAATAGATATGGTGTTCCTCAACATGAATCTATACCAAGTGGTCCATATATGCAGCATCATTATAGACCTCCTCCATATGAACATGTGTATGATCAATATCATCCATATATGCAACATGCTCCTCCTCCAATGGGTACCTCAAACATAGGATATGGTCCAAGAAGTCGATCTCCACCTAAGAGCAATTTGGAGCAACAAATCAGGGACTTACAAAAGAAAATGGAGGACATAAATACACCGAAGCCAACATACAAAATGAGAGACATATGTCCCTAACCATTTGACAAGAGCATTCCAATGCCTCCATTTCCTACACACTTTGTGACACCTAAGTTTGATAAGTATAGAGGAAAAGGGGATCCTAAGGCACACATAAGACAGTTTTTCATAGCTTGCATTGAGGTAGCAGCAGAAGAGACATATTTGATGAGACTATTCCCACAAAGCCTAGGTGATCAAGCTATGGAATGGTTCTCCCAGCTCCCACCTGGTATTAAGTCATGGGGTGACTTAGCAGAGGCATTTATTCAACATTTCTCCTACAATATAGAGACAGACATATCAGTTACTACTTTGTGCAACACCAAGCAAAAAGAGGGAGAATCTTTTGCATCATTCTTACAAAGATGGAGAAATCTAGCTAGCAGATGCTCTTGTGAAATTCCACAAAAACAAATGGTAGAGATGTTCACCCAGAATGTTAATAAAGACATTGGTTATGATCTAAGAAAAATTTGTTTGTCCACCTTCAAGGACGTTATTGAAAAAGGCTTAGTGACAGAAAAGGTCCTAATTGAACAAGGAGTCATCAAGATATTCAAGGAAAACAAAGATGACTTTAAAGGAAAAGATAATCCAAGATTTTGGAATAAAAACAAGAACACGGTCAATGATGGTGTTGTTGATGCCAACACAGTGCGACCTAAAGTCATCTTTTCAGGATCAAGTTCTACAAACAATCAAGTGAATACTCAAACAACTTCCAGATCACGAAGGAAGTACACTCCATTGGGAGAACCACTCGAGTCAGTTTTCAAGAAGCTAGTGGCAAACAAAGTAATCACAGTTCCAGATTTTCCTCCATATGAACCAAAGGTTAAACCAAATTGGTGGAATGATGATGAGTATTATGAATTTCATAAGAGAAAAGGTCATAAGACAAGAAATTGTCATCGACTGAAGAACATCATACAAGATCTCATTGATAGAGGTGACATTGAGATTGAGGGACATTCGTCTAATCAAGAACATGAGATGTTTAAGGAACCATTCCCAAAACATGACAAGGGAAAAGCTTAAGCCGCAGAGGATCAAACCAACTATACCAGAGCATCTTACAACTATGATTCAACCATCAATCACATCTCGATGGACAATTACGTCTCTACCATTATCATCAAGGACAAAGCGTCTGAGAATTCTATTCAGAGACCCAGGATTGTCCTAAAAGGTGTTGGATCTTCTTCCGAACCTACCTCCGAATGTCATGTCACAACTCATCGAGGTAAAATCACTTTGCAAGGTGCTCCAACTAAAAACACTGCTTCTTCATCAACCAAACCTAAGTATGACCTTGTAGAACAACTAGGGAAGACACCTACGCATATCCCCTGCTCATAAAGCCATTCTTGACAAAATCTTGAGAGATACTGTCGTTCCTACTAATCTGAACATGGACCAGTTTTAAGCCATGGTGGGATACCTTTCCGTTCCACATTCACTTACTTTCACAGAAGTCGATGACGCCTCTGTAAGTCAGCCACATAATGCACCATTACACGTTGAAGCCTTCATACACAAACATCGAATAAAAAGAGTCCTGATAGATGGAGGAGCAGGTCTAAACATTTGCACATTAAGCACTATTACACAATTGGGATATTCTGATAAAGCTATGAATTCTACAAACAAAATCACCATTAAAGCATATGATGATGAAGAGCGTTCATCCAAGGGTACAGTCATTTTACCTCTCAGAGTTGGGCCAATTACAAAGGATGTGGTCTGTCAAGTCCTGGATTTAAATCTCACTTATAACATATTGCTAGGACGTCCTTGGATTCATGAAATGAGGGCAGTCCCATCCACATATTACCAATGCATTAAGTTTCCTCATAATGGAGTGGAAGTAACAGTTAACGGTGATCCTAATCCATTCATATATTGCAATAACATGAAATCAAAGACTGAGACCATCATTCCCAGTAATCATGAGGCTGTTCCTTCCTCGGCATACATTGATCCTGAGTCATTAAAACCTTCGACATCAAAACAAGGTGAGCTTAAAGGCAAGTTTCAGGACAAAGGCATGGGGGAATATACTTTCAATCAGACCATGTACTTACGACAAGTCATGAGTTCCCCAAAAGAATATGGAAGACCACATCCTAACAAGCAAATCTCCATCATGATGCTCAAATGGGACCCTACTACCTTTCAAAGATGGGGTGAACTAGAAGAGGAAGACTTATACCAAATGCTTTTCAGAGACAATGAAGAGGAAACACAAGATCACATCAATCTACCATGTGAGAAATATGGCAAAGGCTTCAAAATTCTACAAAAATTCGGGTATGATGGAAAAAGCCCTTTGGGGTTACGAAAGGAAGGCATCATTGAACCTTTACAACCTGAATTGACTCTCAAGAGGGAACGCTTGAAAGGACTTGGTTTCTCAACTTCCAAGGTCCACACCCAAAGGATAGAAGAAGCCTTACAAATCAAAGCTACCAAAATTCAACAAGAAGATCGCTATTCCACAGATTCCAACGAATGGGAATGGGGTTCCAACAAGTCTTCCAGTGACTACGAGCTCACCGAGACATTCAGAGAGCCAGATGAACCAACAAAAGAAGAGGAATTTTATAACAAGTTCAGAGTTGGTCAAGAAACAACCCATGAGGATTCCACACAGTCCTTGTCTCAAGGTTCTAGGTTGAAATCACATAGGATGAGAACACCTGTCCCAGAATGCGCTACTAGTGATGATAATTTGGATTCACTCATGATCGAGACTGATGAGGAGAGTGCCATCGATGACCTCGATAATTACCTTGACATACCCGAATATAACTACATCTTCACTCTTAGCCCCGCTAACTTCGAAGACATTAACGGCCTTCCCCTTGTTCACCACCAACTCATTGACTGGGATCATGAAGGACTTGCACAGTTTGACACATTCCAAAACGATGAAGCTTTTATTGACTATCTGGGCATACGAGATGATCTTCCCCCTAGAGACCATAAAGCGGGATACACTATAGAACTCAATAGCATGGCATATTTTGGTGAGGGTGTCGGACGTTCCAGTCGCAAAAATGTGAAAATAAGAACAAATCAAGGGTCTTATGGCAAAAACCACACTGTGGCGCTGTCTGACCCCAAAAAAATAAAAAGAAAGGACGTATCTGAGGGTGAAAACCTCTCTGAGGCACCCAAAGATGGAAGGCTCGACATTATCCCATCATCATATGAGGAAAAGTCATCCATGTTTGTCGAAGAGACTATCAAAACAAACATTGGTACAAAAGAGGTTCCACACAACATATTCCTAGCTCAATCACTGACAGAGTCCAAAAGGTCAAAATTCATAAGTTTCTTCAAAGAACGACAAATCAACTTTGCCTGGTCATACGCTGATATGCCTGGATTAGATCCAGATTTGGTAATGCATCATTTGACAGTTAAACTGGGGGCAAAACCAGTAAAACAGAAATTAAGAAAAATGCATCCACAGGTGGCATTACTAGTCAAAGCAGAACTTGAGAAATTACTGGATGTCGGATTCATACGCCCAATCGATTATCCTGAATGGATCTCCAACTTGGTACCTATTAGTAAACCAGATCGCAACATCAGAATTTACACAGATTTCAGAGACATCAACAAAGCTTGTCCAAAGGATGACTTCCCATTACCAAATATTGACTTGATTGTTGATCTCACAGCAGGTCATGAAATGTTATCGATGGATGGATTCTCTGGTTATAATCAAATAAGGATCACACCCGAGGATCAACATAAAATAGCATTTACTTGTCCGTGGGGAACTTTCTGCTGGAATGTCATGCCTTTCGGGCTAAAGAATGCAGGCGCGACATATCAAAGAGCCATAACTACTATCTTTCATGATCTCATGCACATAACCATGGAAGATTATGTTGACGACCTCTTGGGAAAATCAGTAGACAGAAATACACATTTGGACATACTTTCAGTCGTCTTTGATCGGTTGGAAAAATACAAAGTAAGATTAAACCCCAAGAAATGTGTCTTTGGAGTAACCTCCGGGAAGCTCCTAGGATTCATTGTATCCAAAAGGGGAATTGAAGCTAATCTAGCAAAAGTTAAGGCCATCTTGGAAATGTAACCTCCAAAAAATATCAGTCAACTTCGATCCTTACAAGGCAGACTCCAGTCCATCCGAAGATTCATAGCACAACTGGCAGATAAGTGTAATCCTTTTCAGCACCTGCTACATAAAAACATCAAATTCAAATGGGATGATAACTGTCAACAAGCTTTCCAGACGCTCAAAGATTATCTTCTAAATCCACCAGTTTTGATGCCACCAGTTCCAGATCAGCCTCTGTTACTATACATATCAGCTACTCCAACAGCACTGGGGGCACTCTTAGCGCAACAAATGGCTGAAGGTAAGGAAAAAGTAGTATACTATATCAATCGCACATTAGTAGGATATGAGCTAAACTACACACCAATTGAGCGTGCATGTCTCGTCGTGGTCTTTGCTTCGTAGAAATTACAACATTACATGCTCACTCATAAGACTAAGTTAGTTGCAAGGATTGACCCATTGAAATACCTTCTCAATAAAGCAACACTTACTGGGTGACTGGCCAAATGGGTAATGATCCTGAGCGAATTTGACATCGAGTATGTGGACAGAAAAGCAATAAAATGACAAGCCATCGCAAATCAATTAGCAGATGCTCCCATGATAGATGATGTTCCTCTAAGTTCAAAATTTCCCGATGAATCCATTTTGACAATGTCACATGCAAAGCCATGGCAACTGTACTTCGACGGCTCATACACACAGCATGGGGCAGGAGCTGGCATCCTCTTTATAACTCCTCAAGGGGATTCTATACCAAAATCATACTACTTATCATTTCCTTGCACTAACAATATAGCGGAATATGAGGCATTAACAACAGGATTACGAATTGTAGTTCAATGGAAGATCCAGGAACTTCGTGTTTTTGGGGACTCCCAACTTTTCATCCGACAAGAAACTAATGATTACCAAATAAAAGATGAGAAATTAATGCCTTATAAACAAATGGTGGATGATCTGAAACAACACTTCACAAAGATAGATTTTGAGCAGATACCAAGAGAGCAGAATCACGCCGCAGATGCCATGGCTACAATTGCTTCACTAATCGATCTACCTCCAAATGAGACCTGCTATGAGTTCTTGGTGGATAACCTTTTGGTCCCTTCATATGAGATCATGCCTACTGAGACACTATGCATTGTCAGTCCCGAATCCCAGTTATATGGGTCCATTTTCACATACTTACGTGACAATACTTTACCTCCTGATCTATCAAATAACCAACGTCACACTTTCATTCGCCAATCCTCTCGATATGTCATTTTACTGATATCCTATACCGGCGAGGTCTAGATGGCACTCTTCTTAGATGTTTAGAAAGCAACGAAGCTCATATTGCGTTACGGGAAGTGCATGAAGGGATATGTGGTCCACATGCTAGTGGTCCTACCTTGGCCAAGAAACTCATCAAGACTGGATATTATTGGCCCAATATGGAGAAAGACTCATATCAGTTTGTCAAGAAATGTAAGCAATGTCAAATTCATGGAGATCTCATACATGTGCTAGCACAAGAACTTCAACCAATTGCGTCTCCTTGGCCCTTTTGTCAGTGGGGACTCGATCTCATAGGCAAGATTCACCCTCCTTCTTCCAATGGTCACAAATTCATTATCACTGCCATAGAGTATTTTACAAAATGGATTGAAGCCGTGCCTCTCACACAAGTTACTGGAAAACAGATTGCTACATTCATCCTCAACTATATCATTTGCCGATACGGTATTCCTGTTTCCATTATCACTGATAACGGGTGTCCCTTAAAAAATCAAGATGTTCGTGAACTCTGTGACCGCTTCCATATTTCCCATCGTTTCTCCACACCATATTACCCCCAAGGTAATGGCCAAGCTGAAGTGTCTAATAAAACAATCCTTAAAATCCTTAAGAAGATAGTCGACGATGCTGGTCGTAATTGGCATATCCAACTTAATCCTGCACTTTGGGCCTACCGCACAAGTGTCCGCATACCTACAGGAGCTACACCCTATTCACTTGTCTATGGCACTGAAGCTATCTTGCCTATTGAGGTTGAGTTACCCTCTTTACGAGTCTCTTTGCAAAACATCATCAGTGACGAAGACTATAGGGTCTCTCACTTACAAGAGCTGGAACTACTGGATGAACGAAGACAAACTGCTTTTAGTCATCTCAAGGCTTACCAATAATGAATGAGTCGCAGCTACAATCACAAGGTCAAGCCTTGCACATTTGAGGTAGGTGACTTAGTTCTCAAAGAAAATCCTAAGAATCAGCAAGACAGAGAGAAGAAGGGCAAGTTCGAACCAAACTGGCTTGGTCCTTACATCATTACAGTAGCATATGGATCTGGTGCATATCAGCTCTCAACTACAGAAGGTGAACCTTTCGAGGATCCTATCAACAGCATGCACCTTCGCAGGTTCTACACATAGCTCTTCGAAATATCCTAATTCAAAAAATACAAAAAAAAATACAAAAAAAATTTAAAAATACAAAAAAAAATCATAAAAACAAAAAAATTGTTACTTGGTAAAAACCTAGCAAACAGGCGCCTTGTGACACAAAAAACATTGCAAAATAAAAAAAGTAAAGAGAAATAATTTCGTCCAATGGTGAAAACCACTTTGGTGGCACCCTGGGCAAGTACCATGGTGAAAACTGGGTCACCAACGCCATGCGTAGAGACATTGCTCCTCCCTCCTTCAGGATTCTCTTTCATCACTTCACTTTGCACACACTCACGACCTATTCATCCATAATAAACTTACCCATTCCCATCATGGCTTGTTATTGATCTACCCAAGATTGGTTTGCCATTCATAATAAACCTCCCTTTTCATCCCTTTCCATTCATAATAAATTAGATCCTATCTGTGGCTAAGGCAAAATCCTACGTCTAGTAATGGGTGTGGAACTGAGAACATCATATGTTTTGAGGAGTACAGTTTCTTCCAACTTTTCTTCAGTCTATTTGCGCACAATCCACAATAAAGCAACATTTGCATCACAGATCCGCAATAAAGTTCCGTCTTCTTCGCAATAAAGTATCAGTTTCATGGATTCAGTTAGTTTCAGATGAGACACAACAACAACAATGGGCTTCAACAAATCAAATCTTTCAACAAACTCAGACAACATATGGTTCAGTGCTATCTATCCTTTTTGTGAAAGTGAACATTGTGACCACAATCAAATAAGACTTATACAAGTGACAAGAGACACTAAACTTGAGGACTACAGTGGATGTTGGTGTCAAGTCTTGGTTTTCTTTTGATTTCATCTTTTTTGGTGACATGTCTTTTAGCTTTTCCAGGATGTCTCTGACTAGAGATTCTATCTCCAGGATGTCTTTGACTAGAAAGGCGAGGATGGGGTATCGTCACCTATTTGTATTTGTTGTCTATGGATTGTCTCTTAGTAATGCTATGACTTGTTCAAGGATATGAGGACACTGTGAGTCTAGTGTGAACTAGGGCATTCCTTGTTTGTGACTGTCTTATCTCCATGCAAACAGGTACAATGACTTTCTCGGTCGAACATATGCCTCGATTGTCATAACCTACTTGCCATAATAAAGCTCAATGATGATAACGCACAAGAAGCTCTTCCACTTTCATATCTTCTATCTTTCATCCCCCTTTCTTAATTGACTTCCATCATTCTTCTCGAGTCCGCGTAGCCTGCTATCACATGACTGAGTATAATGACACACCAAAAACATTTGCATCTCATGTAGTTTCACCTGCATTACCACATATAAGCATTTCATACATACATATATATATATATCACAATCGCATCACATCCTGCACACAACACCTGTTAGCACAATTTACATTTGCATTATCATATTCATCTGCATTACATACATTCACATTTGCCTTGGCATAACATTTTAAAACATAAAAGAACAAAAATATTGCATTGAATCATATACATATTTGCATCCATAGCATAAAACAAACATCACACAAGAACATCTCATCACATAGGTACGCATGCATATAGCTACCGCAAAAATGAATCATCTCATATATATAATCAAAACGTGTCATGATACAATGATGTCAAAAATCATATGGCTACAAAAAGCACCCGCAGGTGTCTACAATACAAAAATGGTACAAAATTGATACATAGGGAGCCCTCTATGGCTATGATGAACTCCCTCCCTCGGAGCCACCTGGCCTCGATGGAATCTGAGCCCCTGAAGGACCCGCCCCAGGATCATGCTGCCTGTCCCCTCTATCTGGTGGTGGTGGAGGACCCATAACCCCACCACTCGATGCCTGTCTCCTCCGGCTCCCTCCCGTAGCTGTCGCTGTACGCGACGGTCTATGGAAGCTCCTCGCTCGCTGATCTGCTGACACTACACCATAGTAGAGGTCTCTCCAGTAGGCAATCTCCTCCCCTGCCCGCAGGACATAAGCATATCCTACCCCTGTATCCTCCGCTGCCTATCTCCCGGCCCTCAGTGCTGTCTCAGCCTCTGTATAGTGCTGGATAGCCTGATCCCGCTCCCACTCAGTATCTCGGAGCCTCGTCCTGAGCTGATCCCTCTCCCTCTCCAACTCCTGGATCTCATCTACTTGGCCCTGGCAGATCTCCCTTAGATCTAGCAGCTCATCCTCTACTGGGTCAGCCCCCTCCACCTCTACCCGTGGCTCCCCCTGTACAGGTGCCTGCCCCTGTGCCTGTGCCTATACCTATACCTATACTGGTGCCTGTACTGGTACCTGTCTCTGTCCCTGTCCCTGCACCTGTACCTGCCTGGGACCCTGTGGTGCTGGCACCTGTAGCGGCAATCCACTGCGACCCCTCACCACCCGAGCCTATCTCTCCTCACCACCCTCCCTCTAAGGTGCAACCCTCCTCTCTCCAACTGCTCCCCTCCTCCTCCGCCGGTCTCTGCCCCCATTGCCTCCACCATCATCATCATCCCCACCCCCATCTCCCTCCAATGGCTCTCCCGGATCCGTCAAGCATGGGAAGGGATGCTCTGCCCAGTATGCTATATACTCAGCATCCATGTCGGCGTCCTCGATCTCTGGCCACATGTCCCAGGGTAGGGGTATCATCTCTACTAGCTGTGTCATGGCCTAATCATATGACAGCAAGGACCCAAACTGTGCCTGATCTCTAACTGTCCGTGCATACCAGCCTGAGCCCCGGGGCATCCTCTGAATCCGGCCAAACTGTTGGCCAATCCTGTCCACTAGCTGCCTCTCCAGCACATAGGGCATCCACCCAATCAAATACCTACTCTAGAAGGTGTAGGGAAGCTCAACTGCGTCATCCTCCCACTGCTCGCTGCCCAGATATGGTCTCCATATGACCACATCAATGTCATCTATCACTCGCCGCCAATGCTCCAACCTGCCAATCCGTGGCTGTGATGTGATCATATCATACAAATGAACAAAGCTGCGTCCATGTCCCCTGCCTCTGAAGTGTATCGGCCTCGCCACGGGCAAATGCTCATACGCCCATACCTGCAACAATGTCACTCTGCAGCCCAATCCCATTGATCCATGGTAGGCAAACTGATGCAGCTCGTAGTAGAGGTGTGCCAACACACACGGTCCCCAAGCATATCTAGTGTGCTGTGTCACCAGTGTCTCCAGTGCTCCTCCCCAACCCATAGCCAACCCCCGTGTCACCCTATCTGGACACAGGAACCAACTGATAGCTCCTCCTATCACTGTCGGCAATGCTAACCCTATGGCTGTCATGGTGTCCCATGCCACATGTCTTGCCCTCATCTCCAGTCCTAGGTCCTGGAACACCCGTCTTAGGGCCTCCCTGTCTCCATCTCGATCGGTATCCAGAGAATCCTGTATACATCCTCCAGGGTGACTGTCATCTCACCCATCGGTAAATGGAACGTGCACATCTCAGAGTGCCATCTCTCAACTAATGCAGTCAGCAGTCCCATGTTCGCCTGAAACTCGGGCACATATAGCACATGTCTCAATCCCATCTCCTCGATAGCAGCTCGCTCCTCGGCTGTCAACTCAGGTCGCAACCTCTGAGTAGACAGGAATCTCTCCCGTGACTCCAGCATCGGCAAATACTCCTGCAGTCAAGCAAATCACTCATGTCAGTCATCGTGGCATTCACTGTTTATCACAAAATGCTACTTTTTATCTAAATGCATCTGGCTATCTACCCTAGTGACACTCATTGTTCATCACAAAGTGTTGCTATTTATCCTAGTGGTACTCCCTGTTCATCACAAAGTACTACGTGTGTGACATTCCCTGTTCATCACAAAGTGTTACTCACATTTGCACTCTCTGTTCATCACAAAGTGCTTCTCATACTCTAGTACTCCCTGTTCATCACAAAGTACTCTATCTTGGTACTCACTGTTCATCACAAAGTGCCTGGATCTATCCTCGTCTTCCCTAGAGGACCTGCTTGAGTGTATCCTCTCAGCAGCTTATCCAATCGACAGCGTATGTTCATCACAGAACTGCCGATTTGACCTAGAAGACCAAAACTCAACACAAACGCGCTTACCTGACAAAAATGCGCTTTCAGACTGCACAGACACGCCTGGAAAACACAGACGTGCCTATGCTCTGCACAGACGCGCCTGAACATCACAGACGTGTTCGCAATTGACACAGACGCGGGTTCCAACACAGACGCGCCCGACACAAACACAGACGCGCCTCACGAGCACAGACGCACCTGGACGTCTTTTGACACTTTTTGGACCCTAGTCTAAGTGCATTTATGACCCTATCTAGCATGCATTAATGACAAAATTAAATGCGTCAAAGTACAAGGAGGTTTGGTGGTACTTACCAACTCTCCTGCCTCTGCTGGCCTCTGAAATCGGCGAACGCGGTCGAATCTGTGAATGAAAGCCATTGCTGTTGACTGCTGCTGCTCTATCTTCGCTCTACAATTTGCTCTCGTGGATGTGTAGATGACAATGAGGATGTATTTTCCCCTGTGGTCTATCTTATAGCCTACCCTAGCCCTAGCCTTCGTTTCCCGCGTCAGTCTTCTTTATCCCGTGACTCTATCACTTTATCCGGTCAGTCCATTCTAGCCTTTCTTTCTTATCGAGAGATTGTTTGCAATCTTTTCAGACATTTTCATCCAATCTCTCAAGGGGGCATATCATTCCCATCTTGGGGCAACTTTGTATCAGTTCATCTTATCTTCTTGGAAACAACGCGACAAGCCGCATTGTCTCAAAGAAGGGCAAAATGTAGACACCTAAAATTGTCATGTCTAATTAAATAAATTTTATTTATTTAATTACTTTAGCCTAATTCTTCTATTAATTAAATAAATCTTTATTTATTTAATTAATTCATTTATCCTCTTCTAGCCTTATTTCTCATTTAAATAAATACATTTATTTATTTAAATTATCCTTTTTCCTAAATTAAATAAATATTTTATTTATTTAATTATCCCACTTCTTCTATAAATTAAAATAAATCTTTATTTATTTAATTAATTCATTAACCTTTTCTACCCATGACACATGTCATTCATCTCTTAATTCATACACTACCTACCCCTTTCATTATTTTATTATTTCTTTTACCTACCCTCTAATCATAGCCGACCTCCTTTTACACCTCTCAATCTTATCCCTCCATTTCATATAATGTTTTCTATATAAGGAGATACTTCCTTCATTATCAAACCCTAATCAAGCATTCTAATCACTGAGCCTAAGGAATCAACTTATGCAATTGACTACACTACGATCCTACTTGCAACCACATTCCGTTCTTTGTTGAGCTCTTGTGCACATAAAATCTGAGGGCAAATATATCAAGCAAGATCAATGGAGATAGGAAGAATGGAGATCAAAACCCTATTGGACATGTGATGGTATAATCTTTGTGATTTCGTTTGATTTGCATTGTCTTAGGTAATCTTCATATGTTATGGTGGATCTTTGTTGATTGTTAGGGTAGGGTTTTGTGGTTGAATTCATTTAGCCTTTCAATATTGTTATTATTGTTATCCATTTTCACCATATATATATATATATATATATATAAAAGAAAACCCCCATATACTGTGCAGTCTTAGACTGAGAAAAATTCTAAGAAATAAATTTCCATAATACAAATGATATATATATATATATATATATATATAATAACCTCCAAACACAAATATACCCAGAAAAAATCTCTGAAAGAAAAACAAAGAGGATGCCCTTTTCTTTGGATGTTACCAGTATGCCCAAAATATCCAAATTGGCAAAATTTTGCCAGCATAATTCCAAGCATTTTCCGCTCCCATAATACCAAACACAAATAGATTTCTTAGTTTAAAACCCATACCCAATTTTAATCTTGAACTCAATCTGAGCAAACCAGAAACAGATTTGGAAATGGGAAATGAATTCAAGGAGGGACAAATTCAAAATCTCATTGTTACTCTTCCTTATTTACAAATCTAAAAGATTTTTCAAACAAAACAACCACGGATCTCTTCCAAATCAAATCAATAAATTTCTTTAAAACAAAGGAAATTAACCAGAATCCTACCTCCATATGCAATCCTGGTAGTGACTTGATGAAGAGCCCAACCTGCAAGCTCAAGAATTTCTTCCAACCAAAGATGCCCAAAATTTTTCCATTCAAAAAACAACTCTCCTAATAATTTTTGAAAACCTAGGTTAAAAAGGAAAATTTTGACCAAAAATCCATTTTTTAGGTTGAAATTAGTTTCAACCAAATAAAAATCATTTCCCAACAATTTAATACCCAAAATTTGCTTTTCTTCCCAAAATTGATTTTCTCAAATAAATTAAAACTAACATTTCTATTTCCAAAATTTCAATGAGGGTAAGATATTAATTTTCCAATTCTATTTAACCTTTGTTGCAACAATGCATATAAATCATTTAATTCACCATTTTTTTAAAAATAACCATTAACCAAACTTGCTACAAATATGAATTAAGCAATCTAATTATTGATTAATCACACAAAGGGGTCCTATTTAATTTAGTCCCTTTAATTTACGAATGCGTAAAAACATATTTAATCTAATTAAATTCTTAGGATTTAATAATCAATTTTTTTACCAAATGCACAACACACAACTCAAGAAAACCAAAAAAAAATACACGACCTGCATACCCAACCAGAGGGGAAACTGACGGACGACTAACGATGCTCACTTGAGCATGACTAGGGTAAAACGTAGGGTCTTATGACTACCTAATCCAATTCCTTTGGACCAATAAGGTGCACTCAAACCTGCAAAGTCAGGTGGAGACGAAACCCCATACCTATGCGGTATTGTACCTGCAATCTCCTACACCAATGAACCACACATGCATACGTATATATTCAATGAAAGTGTTAGCCCAGGGTTAATAACATGAATCAAAAGAACAACTAAACATACATAAGAATCGATGCGAAATCAACATTTACTGGTACACACATTAAGCATAATACCTGACTATAACATCACAACATGGTAAATCAACCATCCAAGAAAGCCACTTAAAAAGTCAACCAAGGTCAAACTGGGTTAAAAAATATAATTAGGGCAGGGGTACTAAAGATGTGTTTCCTGCTTCATGTTCTTCATCTTCTTCATTGATCTCTGCATTTACCAGTTGAGCACCTATTTCTGCAACATTTTGCTTATTAGTCTTTTGCAATTCCGGTTTTATAAACACAAGTCTTTCTTCATCTTTCTTGGGCTCAAATTTGTTGGTCTCTCTAGATTTCTCAGAGAGTTCATCTATCTTCACATTAGCACTCTCAATGATCTTCTTACTTCTCTTGTTATAACATTTAAATGCCTTACTTTTTGTAGAGTAACCAAGAAAAATTCCTTCATCACACTTAGCATCAAACTTTTCAATGTAATCATCTCTCTTAATATAACATTTACTCTCAAAAAAATTGAAATAACTTACACTAGGAGTCTTTCCATGCCATAATTCATAAGGTGTTTTGTTATTACCTTTTTTGACAAGTACCCGGTTCAAAGTATAAATAGCAGTGCTAACTGCTTCTCTCCTAAACATCTTTGGTACTTCACCTTGAATCATCATGGTTCTAGAAGCTTCAACAATTGTTCTATTCATTCTCTTTGCTATCCCATTCTGTTGTGGAGTACTAGGAGCTAACATCTGCCTCTTAATTCCATGTTCATCACAAAACTTCACAAACTCATCAGAAGTAAATTCACCTCCCCGGTCAGATCTCAAACATTTTAGATTCTTCTTGGTATCTTTCTCAATAGGAGCTTTAAATGCTTTAAACTTACTGAATGCCTTTGACTTTTCTCTCAGAAAAGTTACCCACATCATTTTGGAATAATCATCAGTAAAGATCATAAAATACTTATCACCAAAATAGCTCTTAGTCATCATAGGACCACAAAGATCAGTATGAACCAAATCAAGAATATTCTCTGAAGAGAAAGACTTACTCTTAAAAGATACAGAGGTCATCTTACCCATCTGACAATCCTTGCATAACACATTGTTTGGTTTCACAAGCTGGGGCAAACCTCTCACAATACTTGACTTACTAACTTTAATCAAATTGTCAAAATTGACATGAGAAAATCTCTTGTGCCATAACCAGTTGTCTTCAATCTTCGCCACCAAACAATCATTTACATTAGTATTCAGATGAAATAGATTACCTCTAGTATGCTTCCCAATAGCAATAAATTCTCCATTATTTCCAAGAATCCTACACACTCCACTTTTGAATTCAAGTAGCTATCCCTTATCATTAAATTTTTCAACACTCAAGAGGTTATGCTTTAGTCCTTCAACCCAACAGACATCATTTGCATTACTCTTCACATTTAATGAAATTAATCCTTTACCTTTAACCATGCATGGAGAGTTATTACCAAGTCTTACAACTCCTCCATCAAACTCTTCAAGGGATAAGATCTTACTTTTGTCACCGGTCATGTGGTGTGAGAAACCACTATCTATTATCCATTCATCGTTGTTATCCATGTGAGACACCAAAGCCTTCTCATCAGTCAGGTCCTCCTTCACAACAACAAATACTATCTCATCATTGTCATCTTCTTCTGATTCATCATCGGTCGGATCCACTGCAACATAACAATGTTTCTTTCCTTTTCCTTTGAATCTCCTAAACTTTTCTTTCTTATCAGTGTTAGGGTAGTTAGCAGCTATGAGTCCAATTTTATTACAAAAGAAACACTTCAAGGGTAATTTACCTTTATATTTACCTATTCCTCTAGGTAATCGTTTAGCCAGTAATGCCTCAAGTTCCATCAGATGATCTTCATCATCACAATCACCTCTGCTACCACCATGAATAGACCTGCAGTCATGATTATGATAAACATCTTTTCCTTTCCTTGTTGATGTACCGGTTACAAAAGCCTTAAAAGCAGATTCAGAAGGTTTGGGAACACTATATCAAAACAATTTAGTTCAAATGCAGTTAACTTTCCAATTAGAGAATCAACAATGACTTTATCTTTTGAAATGGATCTTAGTTCTTGAATAGAAGACACTCTGATAGAATACTATGGTAAAAGAGTTCTAAGAATTTTACTAACAATAGTATCATATTCAATCTTACCTCTGGCACTCTTTATACCACCTACAAATTCCTTAATCCCTTGTCCATATTGAGCTATGTTCTCATTGTCAACCATTTTCATATCATCAAATTTTCCTCTCAAACTCTCTTCCTTTGCCCTTTGTACATGTTCATCTCCTCCATAAATTAAATTTAATTTCTCCCATACCTCATTTGTAGTTTCTAATCCATGAACATTAATATACTCAGAGTTAGACAAAGTACTTACAATTGCTTCAAGAGCCTGAATGTTTTCCTTTTGTTCTTTGAGTTCATCTGGTGTCAAGGGACTGGTAGTAGGAGAAACATACTTGGTTATCACATGATTCCAATACTATGAACTCATTCCTTTAATGTAGATCTTCATTCGATAACTCCCTATCTAGTAGTTCTCCTTGGTAGACTTGGGACCCTCCTTCTTCATCATGTTTCACAAAATATTTCCCTCAAGTTGTTAAGATTTTTGCACATAGAGGACCAATGCTCTGATACCAATTGTTAATCTTAGAGGATCTGGTTAATACTGAGAGGGGGGGTGCATCAATTTAAATAGTAAGTTGAAATCAAAAACTCAGACTCATAAAACTTTCACCAAATCAAATATAGATCAACACTAGAGTCATTTACCAGTACTCGTATCTACTGATAAACATCTGCTAAACTGATATATCAATGTTGCACATTAACTATTCATCAACAATGCATAAACTGAAAGTAAAGAAAACCATCCCACCAAAAACATTCACCATCTGAACACCATGATTTTCACATGGAAACCCAAATAGGGAAAATCCATGGTGGGAATTGGTACCCACAAATAATTTTCACTCTTTCGAAATGCACCCTATTAGGAGCCAAGCCCGGTTAGAAGCTTACAATGATGCCCTATTAGGAGTCACCCGATTAAGGGATTTACCTCAACCGTGTTAGGACCTTTGATCTATTACGATCAACCTCACAAGAGGATTTAGAACTCAGATATTGAGTCACCCTGTTAGGGGATTTAATAATGTGAGGCTTGTTAGGACCTACCCAATTAAGGGATTTTAAATATTGTAATTGTTAGAGAACAACAATGAATGATTTGTGTATAGCACTCAACTGCTTTCTTGATCGGATCCAATTAAGTTCTAAGTCTGCATCACTCTGGAAGATCTTTTCACACACCCTGGTTTGGCTTCACACACTTCTCAAAATCACCGACACTTCAAAACATCAACCTTACCAACATAAATAACCTTTACAGCTAGGTCGGCATCAAAACCCTAAGACTTACTACATAGATCATCACAAATCTTTACAACTCATTACAGATCATCATATGGATCATTACAATCAATATTAGTCATTGAATGATCATAAATTGGCACAGCAAGTCGATCTGGTGCAAAGTCAAACCCTTAGCTCATTCCACTAAGCACTTTGCACATTCCCAAGAAATTCGCTCTCCAAATGTCCCAAAATATCTTTCAAACACATCACACAGTTTTTGCCATGTTATCATCAACATGTGAACTTGATGCAGATCACCGCCAAACCAAAAATCATTACCGATCAAGAGAATTCTTTACTGGTCCTTAAACCCTTTTTAAACCATAGCAAAACTTCATCAAAAATTCAAAACATGCCTTCCAGTAACCATCATAGGATGTGGTTTCGGTTACATACTCAAATCCATCATAAAAGCTTATGTTTCAAACTACAAGTCACCAAACATCGTCAATCACCCGATTCCATAAAAAATTATCTGCTTTACCGGTTAAGGTCCTAATTCCCAGTCTTGTCAGTAAACCCTGTCAAACTGTCAAACTCTAACTCCGGTAGACCAAATCACTTAGCCAATAATTCAATCATCGAAAACCATCTGTAAATATCATCAAACATCAGTTGACTCTGGTTTCCATCAATGACAACACAAATAACTGATCATGTCATATTTCCTCTACCGGTACAGTCATCCATCATCATCTCATCTTCATCATTTATGCCAAACATGCCAACTATATGCGGGAAAAGCGGGTCAATAGAAATTGAAATGTGAAAAATGAAGCCTAAGGAGCCTTGCTCACACACCCACAAGACTTCTTGGTGCAAGCTATGGAGCCATGAAGTATGGCTTAGCTTCCCAAGGATGGTTCCATGGTTCTCTATCTCACAAGGTCTCTCAAACCAATTTCTTTGCTCTTAGATCACTGAGCAAAGTGGTTTAAGGATGACAAATGCAAGAACGAGGGATGCTTTGGTTGATTTTAAGATGAAATGCATCCTAAGCTATGCATGATCCTAAAAATTCAATAAACTAGATTATAAGATGACAAGATTAGTAGCAAGACTATCCTAGCATGATATACTAGTCTATGATTAAGCTAAATGATAAGGAAAATACTCTAAACATGCATATTTAGATTAATTCATATTGAAAAGAGAGGCTAAATAATGAGCACAAATGATATATTAAAGCTTGGATGGATTTTAGTATAAGTATGATGCTAAAGACTTGGATGATGAAAATGGAGGGATGAGAGCTCTATTTATAGCAAAAATAGGGTAATGAATGGTCAGGATTGAAAGAGGTAATCAAGGGTTGAGTTTGAAAGTTGGGAATCCATGTTTGCAATTGGCACCAATGAAATGGTGACAAATGTCAACATAAGGTTGGGTTGAGAAGAGATGTAAGAAGCATTAAATGCTTGAGAAGACCTCATGGTTATCTTAGGAGGTAAGGGTTATGGTTAAGTTAGGATTACGCATTGGATAAAGCTTTTACCCAAAGTATAAACTCTTATGCAAAGGATTAAGGATAACCATGGTCAAAGCAATAAATGTTTGATGAGACCCTTGGGTTACATGGAGGTTGAGTTTAGGGAAATTCTTTAATCATGCTAAAGGGTTGAGTTAACCATTAATGGTTTGGGAGACTTTCAAAGTTAAGTGGTTGAAGCCTTTAAGGGTTTTCAAAGACTTTGAGGGTTTGAGAAGTGACTTCCCCTTGCTTAGGGATGTGACAATATTTAGGAGATGGGTTAGGTTAATTTAGAAGTGATTAGAAGAGTCTAGAAGGGGGGTTAGGAATAGGGTTTAGGAAGCAAGTGGGAGATGTAGGATTTTGCAAGTGGATGAAGGGATAATAGGATTTAATTGAATAAAATAAATTTAATTCAATTTGGTTGTAAATGGGGAAATTAAATAAATTAGATTTATTCAATTTAGGATAAACTATTTAATTAAATTTTGAATTTAATTAAAAAGTGGATAGGGGATTTAATTGAATAAAATGATTTATCCTATTAAATGGTAAAAGAGGTCTAGTGAATTTAATTAAATAAATGGAGTAATTTACTTAATTAAATAGAGGAATGTGAGTAATTCAATTAAATTGGATTTAATTAAATAGAGAAATGAACATAAGATATTCCTTTAGGAATATGGTCATTTTTATACGTCTACACCAACATTTCGGCACATACTTAAGAAGTTGTGTGAACTTCTCCTATTATACATTAACAGTGGAGTGTCCTTCACAAAGGTTTTGGAAGTCCATCAATATTTTATCAAAGAATAGTTTAGGTAGCCACCTTTGCCTATATATAACCACGAACTAATCACATGTCAAATTTGTGGATTTCGGGCCCAATTCAGTCTTCTTACTTTCCCACCATGATTAGGCCTCCTTAGACAATTGGAATGCTCCCCAAACAACTTTGGTTATTTCAGAGCAGTTTTAGATTTCAAAATATTTTTCCATTTCTGTGAGCCAGGCTTCAGTGGTGTTGCCCTCAAACTTAGAGGGAGTGAAAAAATTTCATGTCATGGGAGAATTTGATAATAAATTGGTTTTTCATCTCAGTCTGAGTTTTAGATTTAGAATATTCGACTGTAATCTCACTCTAAGTACTCTGCTCATGCCTACTAAAGGCTCCCCTATCTTTGATTTCATGATCATTTACATTTGTTCTACTCTAGTTCATAACCTATCACTCTAGGTTTCCAAGTATAGTTCTAGTATCATTCATGATAAACAATATATGATCTAGTTTTTCCATTGGTTTTTTAGAGGAATTAGACCCCTCTTGTGGTCCTCCAAAGTAATCCCTAGAATTTTGTATATATCCGCAATAGTACCTAGATATTTTCATAAGGGTGTTTATTAGTTAAAAGAAGAACTAGTATTTACATTTCCAATTTTAAATTTGAAACATCAACAAATATTTACAACACAACAAAAATAAATCTCTTTTTGTTCATTTTTAAGTATGTACAACATTTACATTCGCTAGGCACTATTTGTTTATGTACACTATTCAAAGTTCACAAGTTTAGAAACTATTATCTCCACTAGTGTAGGATGTTTTAATGGATGCTTCATGCCCTAAAAAATCAAATGGTATAATATAGGTGGTAGGGCGAATGTGTAAGTTCCCCTTTCCTCCTTTACATTCTTCCCCTTAGATGGGTTTCCATGAGTATGCTCTTGGTTTATTTTTCAAATTTAAAAAATGAAGAAAGAACTGGAGTTTCTTTGTTCTCTATAGGAAACTTTTTCATCTCCTTCCAGAGTCTCTTTATAACGTTGGCCAAGGTTTCATTGTGTACCTGTAGTTCACACTCAAAGTAGTCATAATTTTTTTTTTGTATTTCTTGTGGAAATTACTTGTCGTACCATGTTGACCTTCTTCCTTTGTGTCTGATGGATTCTCATCATGTTGTACCATGTTGACTTTTGCAGAGAAGACAAAATGCCTATCTTGTATTCTACACATCGATTTGAGCGTGTTTGGAGGTATCGGAGGCCTGCAGCGTATGGACCACCAGTAAGTCAACCTTTTTGACCCCTTTTTGATTTTTGATTTTGTCGTTTTTGGTCATGTTTTGAATTTTGGCATGCGGTTTTTCCGGTTTAGCGCATAGGGGTCATTGGTTAGCGCATACGAAAAATTTTGTAGCGCATAGGGGTTTCATTTTTGGGTAGCATCCGAAAACTTAGGGTAGCGCATAAATTTTCTAGGTTAGCGCACAGATTTGCTAGGTTAGCGCATAAATGTACATTAGCACATTAGGGACATAGGGTAGCGCAGAAGGTGAAATAGGTAGCACGTCAGGTAGACCTAGCGCATTAGGTACATAGGGAGTCGCATGGGTAGGGGTAAGTAGTGCGTAGGTTAAACCTAGCACATAGGGTTAGACAGGTAGCGCAAACGCGGGATAGGTTAGCGCATGGGATAGGTTTAGCGCATAGAGTAGATTAGATGGTGCATTGGAAGAAATAGGTAGCACATAGAGTTAATCTAGCGTGTGGGGTAGATAGGATAGAACGTGGAGAAAACAGGTTAGCTCATAGAGTCAATCTAGGACATGCGTAGCCAAATTTTGTTAGCGCATGTGGTCGATTTTGTGAGAAAATATGATTTGTGAGTAAGGAAAATTGATAGGATAAGGTCAGCTTTGCTGGGATAGGTGGAAATGTTTCTTTTCTATGTTTGTTGTCATGGTTTTGATAGTTTGTCCAATATAAGTGCCGATATAACTTGGTTTGATTTGCATTTTTTTTTTTTTTTCAAGTTATTCATAGATATTGATGTGGAATTGATATAAACTTGATTTGATTTGCATTGTTTCAAGTTAATATATGTGGAGCTTGATTTGTGTTACAAGTTGATATGATTGTGGAACTTGAGTTGTTTTACAAGTTGATATGGGTTGGAAACTTGAGTTGTGTTACAAGTTGATGTGATGTGGGGACTTGAGTTGTGTTACAAGTTTGATATGGTTTTTGAAAACTTGAGTTGTGTTACAAGTTGATATGGTTTTTGATGTGATTTTGATTTTGATATCTATGTTGTGATGAGGAAACTGATATTGGACTTGTTTTGCTTTTTTTGACAGGAGCGATTAGGAGTGGTTCAATCATGCGAGCGGTTCCCGAGACCATGGGCATTGATACCACGGTTGGCACAGGCTGATCTAGACATTATTAAGAGATGCGACATGTATTCCCTATTAGATATGCCTCGGTTTACTATGTATCGAGGTTTACTTACAACGCTTGCATAGAGATGGCACAGTGACACGAATACCTTCCACTTTGCCAGAGGGGAGATGACAGTGACCCCAGAGGATTGTTACCGGATCCTGCGCATACCTATAGTAGGTGCACTACTATCTTATGAGAAATCAAAGGAGGGCGGGACAAAGGCACTTCGCCAGATATTTCATGATGATACAGTGTGCGGATACAAGATTTTGTGGCAGGAGTTTCTGGATTTGGACTATGCGCCTCTTCCATCGGTACTGGCCGGTTTTGTAGGTGGTTTTCTATGTCTCGACCGTCAATCGAAGGGACTATTTGTGGGATGGGGATTGGTGTTGGAGGAGATGGTGACACAGGGCCACAGGTTCGCATGGGGATCAGCTATGCTAGCCCATTTGTACAGGGAATTGCATGAGGTAGTCTACCTAGGTTACGACAGTTTGTCAGCTGGCGTGATACTTCTATAGGTATGGTGCTGGGAGCACATTCCCACAGCTAGGCCACTGGTGGATAGAGATAGGCCTGTTGGGTGTGCATACGCATATGGATATAGGGGATTAGTTGTCCAGTGGAAGCTAGGCAAGTTGGAGAATTGCAGAAGGGTATTGGATGACATTGATACGGTCGTCTGGTGACCATACATAGGTTGTGAGGTTTGGGTTGAGGATGGGCTGGAGATGCCATACATCTTCATGACTCAGTTTTTGATAGGGCGGACCCCTTTTGTGATCGAGAGATTTTTGGTTATGAGAGTTTTGCGGCAGTTTGATCGGCAGCAGGGGATACCACAGGGGACATGTTTGTATGCGCGTCGGAGGTAGGACATACCAGACTGGGGTCTGACTATTGATAGTGCAGCGGCCGTAGAGGAGTTTGTGCAGTTAGCAGGCTAGATTGGGACTATGCCTCAGAGATTTTGGATGCTGGTATGATGATGAGTTTGCTAGATTGTTCGCAGCTCGTGTGGTGGTGAGGATATCGGATCCAACAGAGATGCAGCCCACTTTTGATGATGATGAGGATGAGGGAGGGGGAGATGGGGATGAGGGAGGAGGTGGAGGAGGGAGAGGAGATTGGGGGAGGAGAGGAGACAGAGGTAGAGATGGGGGTGATAGAGGGGTGGAGAGAGCAGTTCGATGAGCTATGATGGATAGAGGTAGAGGAGGTTTGGCTATTGGAGTAGGGGGTGAGGGGATGGTAGGAGAGGTGATAGTAGCAGCGGGAGGGACTAATGAGCTGAGATGACTAGCCCAGAAGAGGAGGAATGATGTGCTACCTCCACCAGCACTAAGGACAGGTAGAGGGACAGGGGGTACACCTTCACAGGTACCTCTATGGGTCTGGATTCTGACTGATGTGGAGGAGGCCCAGATTAGGACCCTATAGGTGATAGTGCAGTAGCTGCAGGCACAGTTATTAGCGCAGCAGCATCAGATTACACAGCTGACCACCGAGCGCGACACTGAGATAGAGCGGCAGGGTCGAGCAGAGGAGCTCGCAGCGAGCGTGCAGAGAGCAGCAATAGGTGGTCTGATGAGAGACACCTTGAGAAAGATGGCTTTGAGAGCCCAGGAGGCAGAGTACTACCGTTGACATTATGAGGTCGTGGTGCCTAGGGAGTGCCAAGTGCAGAGTTTTATGCAGTCGAGATCGAGTCGATCTCGAGAGACTGGATCATGGTCAGAGAGAAGAGGCGTGACAGGGCCATCGAGACATGATCCACCTGGAGATCCAGGGGCTGGTACTTCTGCGGCGAGACCGTCTCCTTCAGGAGATAGTCATACTTGAGAGATGATGTCTCTGTTTGTATTTTTTTATCATTGTTTTTGTTGTACGGGGCACAGACACGACAGATATTGTATATTGATCATTTGTTGATATATATATATATATATATATATATATATATGACACCATTTTCTTTGATCATGTGATGTGTTATGGATGCATGCTTTCTATATGCTTGTGCTTATTTTATGATGATGCAATGCTTAGATAGATGTTATGATGAAGTGAAATGTATGATGTTTATGAGATGTATGATTTGATATGCTGTGAGATGTATCATGAAAATGAGATGTATGATTTGATATGCTGTGAGATGTATCTTGAAGATGAGATGCATGATGAAGTGAAATGCAATGATGTAAATGTATGATGTTCATGAGATGTATGATTTGATATGCTGTGAGATGTATCATGAAAATGAGATGTATGATTTAATGTGCAACTAATTGTAAAATGATATGCAACTAATTGTTTTTGGAGCATCCTCATTCTGCATTTGTCATCTGATATAACCACATGTTATTTTGCTTTCGATATAAGTATCATCATTGAGAATGGATTGATCTTTGGATATGTTGAAAATTTATACAAGCATAATGGTATAATTGAACCATGATAACCTGAGAAAAATTTACATGATGTTTGATTTTGCAAGATAGCACAAGCATCAAGGTATAATTGAACCAGGACGACCAGAGTGCGGATTGCATATAAACAGACAAGATTAAACCATTTGTATGTGTAAAGTGGAATCATGTCTTCAGTGATATGTTGTGAATCACATCTTCAGACAAATATCTACACAGTACAAATGATCACCTCACAAACAGAAGACTAAGAAAATTTTGGAGTTTCTCGATGTTCTCTAGCTTGGAAGCATTGTTGAGAAAATTTAGAGAATCCAATAATTCAAAAAGTTTAAATGCAAAAATAGTCAAGACTTTATGCAAAATGTAACATTTGGTACCTTAGAAAATCATCCATCGTATTTCTCTTGTAAATATTTTATCAATCGATGTTTTGATTCGGGTTTGTGTAAGTTTTTGTTTGTTGGATATGATTCTCTAAGTTTTGCAAATAGTCTTGACGGTTTGAACATGCTTGTAAGTTTTGACGATTATTGTCCCTAGCTAAGTGTACCTCTCGATGCGGGTATATACAGTGATTACCAAGCCATGGTAAAATGTGGTGAAAGGATAGATGGATAAATCAGGATAGTGACTACGCTAAGTATGTCCTGAATGGATATTTGCTAAGTGTCGGGCGATGGCCGATAGTTTTTTACTGTGGAGATAAGGATGTGGATATAGATAAAGGAGTTGTCCTTTCACAATAGCGCCTGTTACCAGGTTTTCACCAGTTGCTTTTATTGTACCTTTTTATTTGCTTTTCCTTGATTTTTTGATTTTTTTGATTGTTTTTTACTTTTTCCATGCATTAGACTACTCAAGTGTAGTATTTCTTCAGATGAATGTTGTTAGTTGGTTCGTCGAGCACATCTCCTTTTGAAGTTGTTAGCTGATAAGAACCTGATCCATAGACTGATATGATGACATAGGGACCTAACCAGTTAGGTTCAAATTTCCCTTTCTTTTCTCGATCTTGCTGATTTCTTGGATTTTCCTTGAGGACTAGGTCACCAACTTTGAAATTTTGGGGAATGACCTTGTGATTGTAGCTTCTGCACATGCGTTGTTGATATGCTTTGAGATGAGTGTAAGCATGCTGGCGTCTTTCATCTAATAGTTCTAGTTCTTGTAGTTGGTTGACTCCATACTCTTCATCTGGGATTAAGCCTTTTAGAGAGACTTTGAGAGATGGGATTTCTACCTCTAGGGGTAAAATAGCTTCTGATCCATAGACCAATTAGAAAGGTGTTGCTCCTGTAGGTGTGCGCATGCTAGTTCTGTATGCCCAAAGTGTTGGATTGAGTTGTACATGCCAATCTTTTCCTACATCATTCACTATTTTCTTTAGGATTTTTAGTATTGTCTTGTTGGATGCTTCTGCTTGACCATTCCCCTATGGGTAGTATGGTGTAGAGAACCGATGTTGTATTTTGAATTGTTCACATAGTTCTCGGACATCTTGGTTTTTGAAATGTCGTCCATTATAGGTGATGATGGAGCTTGGAATACCATATCTACAGATCAGATAGTTTAAGATAAAAGAGGCAACTTGTTTTCCAGTCACTGTGGTCATGGGGACTGCTTCTATCCACTTGGTAAAGTATTCTGTTGCAGTTATAATGAACTTGTATCCATGTGAAGATGAAGGATGAATTTTGCCGACCAAATCAAGTCCCCACTGACAAAAGGGCCAGGATGTTGTAAATGGTTGCAGTTCCTGTGCTGGTGCATGTATCAGATTGCCATGGATCTGGCATTTAGGACACTTTTTTGCAAAATGATAAGAATCTTTTTCCATTGTCGGCCAATAATATCCCATTTTTAGAAGCTTTTTAGCAAGAGTAGTCCCACTTGAATGTGTGGCACAGATACCTTCGTGAAGCTCGTGTAAAGTAGAATCATATTCATTACGATCAAGGAAATGAAGAAGAGTACCATCTAGACCTCGACGATACAACATATCAGTAGTAAGGGTATAACGGGCGACTTGTCGGATAAAATTATGTTTTTGGTTTCAAGATAGGTCAATGGGTAGGATGTTGTTCTTTAGATAATCATATATCGGTCCATACAAAGGAGAATCCAAACTAGTCAAGGCATAGATAACATGGGATTCAGAGTGGTCATAGGCTGGGGAGAATAGTTTCTCTACTAGAAACTCGTAACGACTCTATTTCTCTGGAATCTATAGTAATGAAGCGATAGTAGCCATTGCATCGGCTGCTTTGTTGTTCAACCTTGGGATTTGCTCGAAGGTGATGTGTACAAAATACTGTTTGAAGTCATCCACCATTCGTTTGTAGGGTAGTAGCTTGTCATCTTTTGTCTGACATTCATTGTTGATTTGATTGACGACTAGTTGTGAATCTCTATAGACTTTTAATTCCATGATTTTCCATTCTATGACCATTTTGATGCCTATAACCAATGCCTCATATTCAGCCACATTATTTGTGCATGGGAACATAAGCCTATATGATCTTGGTATAGTGTGTCCTTCAGGAGTGATAAATAGAATGCCAGCACCTGAACCATGTTGTGTGTATGATCCGTCAAAGTATAGGGTCCATTGCTTGGTAGAAATAGCAAGAATGTCTCTGTCTGGAAATTCAATCTCCATAGTTTGTTTTCCTTGTAGCAGTGCTTCTGCTAGTTGATCTGCAATTGCTTTTCCTTTGATAGCTCTTCGTTCTATGTATTGGATATCAAATTCACTAAGAATCATGACCCATTTAGCCAATCAGCCTGTAAGAGCTGCCTTGCTGAGTAGATATTTGAGAGGATCAATTTTTGCCACTAGCTTAATTGTGCGTGCTAGCATATAATGTCGAAACTTTTGAGAAGCGAAGACTACTGTTAGACAAGCCTTCTCAATGAATGTATAGTTGAGTTCATAGCCATTCAATGTCCTACTGATGTAGTATATGGCTAGTTCCTTTACTTGTTGATCTTCTTGTGCCAATAGTGCCCTCAGTGATATATTTGTTGTTGAAATGTATAAAATGAGCGGCTTTCCTGCCATTGTTGGTACTAGAACTGGTGGGTTTATTAGATACTGTTTGATTTGATAAAAATATTGTGCACACTTAGCTTCCCATCTGAAAGGTACATTCTTATGTAGAAAGTGATTGAATGGTAGACTTTTATCGGCTAGTTGAGCGATGAATTGCCTGATTGATTGAAGTTGTCCTTGTAGATAGCGAAGCTGACTGATATTCTTTGGTGGGGGCATCTCCATAATGGCTTGTACCTTTGCTAGATCCACTTCAATACCTTTAGCTGAGACTATGTAGCCTAGTAACTTGCCTGATGTAACCCCGAAGACACACTTCTTAGGGTTGAGCCTAACTTGGAATTTTTCCAATCGATCAAAAATATTTGTTAGGATGCTAAGGTGTTCTGCTCTGGTGAAGCATTTAGCTAGTAAATCATCCACATAGTCTTCCATGAAGGTATGCATCATGTCATGAAAGATTGTTGTCATTGCTCGTTGATAAGTAGCTCCTGCATTCTTTAAGCCAAAAGGCATAACATTCCAATAGTACGTTCCCCAAGGACAGGTAAACACTGTTCTATCTTGATCTTCTGGGGCTATTTTTATTTGATTATAGCCTGAAAAATCGTCCATTAGTGAGAGCATTGCATGGCCCGCTATGAGGTCTACAATTGCGTCGATACTGGGCAAAGGAAAGTCGTCCTTTGGACAGGCTTTGTTGACATCTCTGAAATCAGTGCAGATTCTGATACTGTCGTTTGGTTTTGATACTGGTACTATGTTGGAAATCCACTCTGCATAGTCGATGGGTTGAATGAATCCGACATCTAATAGTTTCTTCAGTTCAACTTTGACCATGAGTGCCACCTGTGGATTCATCTTTCGTAGTTTTGCTTGACTGGCTTAACTCTTGGAGAGATGGACAAGTGATGCATGATTAAGTGTGGATCAATTTCGGGTATATCTACGTATGACCAAGCAAAGTTAATTTGCTTTTCTTTAAAAAAAATGATAAATGCTGATCTTTCCTCTTCTGTCAGAGATTCTGCCAAGTGTATGTTTTTGGTTGCTTCTGTAGTACCAATGTTGATTGATTGAGTGGGCTCAATTAATATGGGTGATCGCTCATGAAAATGTTCAAGAAGAGTGTCAAGTCTCCCATCTTTAGGTGCCTTAAAAAGGTTTTCACCCTTAGATGCGTCCTTTATTTTTACTTTTTTGTGATCTAGAGCTGCCATTGATTGGTTTTCAGCATCAGATCTTTTATTTGGTTCATTTTTGCGACTGAGAGACTTGGCACTCCCTTGGTTGCAGACATCGTTACTTTGTTCACTGGTAGAGCCTGTTTCTGGGTTAATGGTACATAGGTAGTGGATAATAGATTCATGTTCTGGGAAAATTGGTATATCATGTATTTCGGGTTCATCCCAGTCAATGAGGTCGGGAAAGATAAGTGGTAAGGTATCATTTGGTGGATCAAGTTCTACTACTGTAAGTGTCAAGACAGAGGTTTCATCGTGATTGGTTCAGGTGTTAAAGAAGTTCAGGATTTTGTCGAGGTCTTCGATGGTATCATCCTCTGTATAGACTTGTTCATAATGTTTCTGCTCGCTTTCCTTAGTGTCATAGATATTTTGTGGTCCAAATTGAGGTAGTCTAATTTCTGCGTTTTGCTCTTCTTGAGAAAGGGATATGGAACTAGTATTTTCAGCGATATCTTTAGTAGCATTTGAGTAGCTACCCCATTCATATTTATTGGAATCAGTCTCAGAGTTATCATCCCAAATCTTTTCAGTGCTGTAAACAGGTATGTTGTATGGTGAGAATAGGTCCTTAATGATTGATACCAGTTTGATAGTTTTCGTTGATTCTGTTTCGGATCCTGCTTCTACCTTTTGTATTTGCTCATATATTATTCCTCTTTGGGGAGGAATAATGATATCAGGAGGTAGTTTTGATTTTTTAGATATTGGTGCTTGAATATGAGCTACTGTTGCAGATATGGCCTTCTTGTGAATGAGGAGTTTCTCCTGATGTTGCTTATGTTCTTTACGTTCACGATCCTTGCGGATTGTTTCGGCTGACTCAAATAGTGCTTCCTGCCAGAATTCTTCTTTGTACTTATTCTTTTCTTTCCATTGAGGTTTTGGATTCTTGCGTGGTATCTTTCTTGGTAGGAAAGTGAGTTTACAGCCCAATCCTGTTTTGTCCCTACTGAGCTGTGAAGGAAGGTCTATTGGTTCAGTGACTCCTTCTTTGCATTTTCCAATAGGTCCTTTGCCATTATATCCCATTTGTTGCATGATTAAGTAACCCTTTCCATATAAGTGTGTTGGTAGAACTATTTCCAAAGCAGCTGCTCTGTTATCTTCTTCCTCATCTTTGTATAACCAGCTAAGGATGTCCTTTTCCTCTGATTCATGTGCTAGAGTGCCGAGTTGGATGAAGGTACCATCAAATTTGGTGATGGGCTGAGTTACCTGATGTGTTGATGTTGTAGGTAATCCATGAGATCTGGGTGATGTTGGCAAGTTAGCCAAACACATGGGTTCCAAAGAGTATTCCCCCATGCCTTGTTCTCTGATTTGCATTTTCTGCTTGAAATATCTAGGTAATTATTCAAACTTTGCCTGCTATAGATCTGATGTTGAGGATTTCTATTTTTCCCTATTATGAAGAACCAAATTGTCCTGGGCTGCCCCCATTGCATTACAATGTTGAAATGGATTGTGATTAGCAGATATAGAGACCTCTTGTCCGTTATAGGGAAATTTGACACACTGGTGATACGTAGAAGGCACTGCTTGCATTTCAAGTATCCAAGGTTGACCTAATAAAATATTGTATGTGAGGTCTATGTCTAAGACCTGGCACATAGTATCTCTTTGTATGGGGCCAACTTGAATTGGTAACAATATTGTCCCTTTAGAGGATCTTTCCTCATCATCATATGCCTTTATAGTAATTTTTTTGCGTGGATCAATAGACTCCTCTGAGAAGCCTAATGCATGGATAAGTTTTAAGGTACATATATTAAGTCTAGATCTTCCATCTATCAATACTCATTTTAATCGGTGTTTATAGACGATAACTTCAATATGGAGAGGAGTGTTATGCGGATGACTTAAGGAAGTATTATCATGCTCTGAGAAGGTGAGATTATGAGGCCCTGTCATATGAGCGACCATGGCTTGGAATTTGTCAACATCCAGATCTTGAGGTACATTGGTTTCCAACAGCGCTTGTTCCAATATGTCTTTGTGTTTTGGTGAAAGTTTCAGCAACTCTAGTATAGATATTTGAGCAGGTGTTTTGCGCAGTTGGCTGACTAAATCATATTGGATTTTTGGTATAGTGTTTATTGTTGGTGTATGGCCCTTCAAGACATATTTCTGAGCTCTGGTTGTTACATTGATAGATTCATGATTATGTTGGTCTCGGATTGTGATGACGTTTATATGATTGTCTACAGCTAATACGTGGTTGATGGTGTTATTATAGATGTGATTGATACGAGCTCCACGTGTATCGTTTGAGGTTGAAGCTTCATCTTTGTTGTAGTTTGGAAGGGGATTTTTAAAGGCTCCATGGTCACCATTTGTCTTGAGACCATCTACCGTTAAATCACCTCTATAAATCATGTCTTGAACAATGTTTTTCAATCTCATGCAATCGTTCATTTGATGACCTTTGTTGCGATGAAAATCACAAAAGTGTGAGTCATTCCACCAAGGTGGTTTGATTTGTGGTTCATAGTTGCTGATTGCGGGCAAAGAGATAATCTTGGTTGCCAGGAGTTCTCTGAATGCTAACTCCAGTGATTGTCCCAATGGTGTGAAGACACGTTATTGGAAATTGTTGGTGCCATCTCGTGAATTGTTATTAGGTCCTCGATTTGTGGTATTGTTTTTAGTATTGTTTGTGTTGTTTGTGTTGGTTTGACCTTGATTGGTATTCGGTGTGTATGTGTTAGCGTCTGGGTTAGCACCATTGGAGTTCTTTGTAGCTTGAGGATTTCCTGATAATGCGAGCACTGGCTATTTAGATTTCGGATCATGTGATTCATTGCCTCCTTCGTTTCCATTGTTTTTGTTTCGATTCCAGAATCTAGATTTGTCTAAGTTGTTGTTATTTTGGTTATTGTAGTTTGATGAACCTGTTCCTTCTTTGAAGAATTTGAGCGTCCCTTTCTTGATACATGCTTCTTCTACTTGAATGCCATTTTCAATCAATTTAGCGAAAGACGATATGCATCGGAGTTTGAGCCTGTAACTCATCTCACCATTCAAGTTGTCGATGAAAATTTCCATTTTCTCTTTTTTAGGAATATCTCGAGGATATCGTGAAACCATACGTCGTCAACGTTGAAGGAATACCATGAATGTTTCATTGTTTTACTGTTTGGTGTTATAGACGTCTAGCATGGTTATAGCATGTTGAATATTATAGGAATACTGAGTGATGAATTTGTTGACTAGTTCATCAAATGATCTGATAGGAGGTGTGATTTTGGATAACCAATCCATTGTTTGTCCTCCCAAACTTCTTGAGAATAACATCATCAGATAGGTGTTGTCATGAGCGAATTCAAGGCTCATGGTATAGAATTCTCTAACGTGATCATGAGGATCACTTTTCCCATCGTACTTGTCAAATTTAGGTACGTCTGAATTTGGAGGAAAAGGGATCATGTGCAATCTTCTGTCAAATGGATAAGGACAAATTTCATTTAGTGAATACCGTACTGTGGTCCCTTGTTGCATATCTTGCATTTATCTTTGTAACATTTGCATTTTTTGAGTAAGGGCAACCAAAGGCACATTGTTTTGCCGAGGGAAGAGTTCTTCCCTTGCATTAATCCTGGGTTCAAATGCTATATGGAATGGTATGTTTTGCTCGGGGATGTGTTGTTCAGGAATTTCTTGCTTAGGATCACGTGCATCTTCTTCTCTTTGTCTTTCTTGATATTCGTAATTTTGAGATCTTGTTCGAAAAATGTCTAGGTCAAGGTCCACACGAATTTTAACTCCTTTGCTTGTGAGCATGAGCAAGTATTTTTCCTTGTCATTTTCCATGAGTCTTTCCACAAGTTTTTGGAGCTAAGTCCTTTCTTGGCATTCCTAAAGAAGTTCTTCAGAAATTTCAGTATCCTCTAGATGTGGACCTTCAAAAGGATTTGATAACCTCTGATTCATACTCAATTTTGCTTGTGCCTTGCTTTGTTTGTTTTGTTGAGAGCGAGTGACACGCATTTTAGTAGAAGCTTTCTATGATAAAGGGGACAAAATCCTCTTCGATATGTTGCTCGAGGGTTGGTGGTTCAAGTCGGGGTGTGTTGTAAGTGATGCACTCGTCGGGAAAGAATGTCGGATTGATCTTTCCTCCATGGTTTATGATTTGACTGAATGCGGATTTTTGACAATATGCCCTATTCTTCAAAGGCTCTTTATCAAATTCGTTGGATTTGTTCTGGATATAAAGTTTGACGTGATGAAGGAATGTTTGATGAGATTTGAAGAGTTGACGATTGATGTATAAAAATTTATTTCTTTTGACAAAGTTGGAAAAACTTGGTTGTTGTTTCTTCAACGTGGTGTTACGATAAATATTCTTTCTTCTCAGAATATGGGGATTAGTCATGCATAAGTGATTTAATGGTTTCCTTTGAATTGTTTTGGATTTAATTGATCTTGTTTTGAAAAACTCAAGTTTTACTTTATCAAAGTGAAGGTTTAGATGCCCCCTCATGACAAAGCGTGTCAAATGATATGGATAAAGTCTCCCGATATGGAAACTTGATTTGACAACCTGAGATTTTGAACAAGTGTTTTTGAGATATAATCCATGAGATAATAAAGGACCTATTCGTCACTTGCGATGATGTTTCCTGATTTTGATAAGATAGATATGTTTATGTGCGATCAGTTTTGGATTCTGGACAACTTTTGTTTTGACACAAAATTTGCTCAAGAAATAGTTTTTAAAGCTCTGTTTTTGATACTCTAGTTTGACGAAAATGAAACTGATGAAAGGATGTTCCCAAAAATGCTTTCTAAATTTTCAAAATTTTCCACTGTTTTACCCCCTGTTTTTTTGGGTTTGATCACGTGTTAAAACAGAGACCGAATGCACTACAAAAATATCTTGATGCGCTAGGGAAAAGACCCCACACACTAGGCTGCCTTGGTCTACACACTAATTGGTTAAGACTGTTAAAATTTGCTTTCTATTTTTGCCTAAAAGATCATGCGCTAGCATGGGCCTTCCACGCGCTAACTGATAAACTTGATGCGCTAGAGATTGACTCCCACGCACTAAGCTGATGCTTTGACGCACTAGACTGTTTTTCGGACGCGCTAACTGTTTAACGTTGTTTCTAAATTTTGGTAAAGCGCTACAGTTAAAACTAGATGTGCTAAAGTGAAGGTTTGATGCGCTAAAGGATGTATCACATGCGCTAAAAAGTTGCTCTCACATGCTAGACTGCCCTGATATTTTATTTTGTTTGGTTGTTGCAATTTTTGAAATTTGTTTTGTGTTTTTTAGTACTGATAGATGATTTTCTTAAGTAATAAATGCAAACACAGCACCAAAGAGACAACCATTTTGCTTAATCTAACAATAAGTGTATGTTCTACAAGGATGTGTTCAAATCCTCAATGTTTTAATAGGTTTGGATACAAATAATACACTTCAGAAAGACTCTTTATTCAAGGGTCATAAATAATACCTTAGCCCACTAGTCTTGATACTCCGTCAGCTCAAATAGCCATGTCACCCCCTAGGGGGCGCCCGTTTTTTTGCCTTTTACCATAAATTAACCCAAAGTGAATTACTTCACAATTGAGTAGTTATCTTGGGAGATATATGGTGAGTGATCTTGGGGGCGGATTCTTCCCCACCCTTGCACTATGATATTATAAATGTCTGGTTACTGACTCGGCTCAAGGTTTCTACTTCTAAGGTTCGTAATCAGGCTTCCTATTCAGTCGTCAGTGATAAACTCCCTCAGGAGGCTTCCCAACCTTTAGAACAAAGGCTTTACGTATCTCAAGGATATTGGGGGAAGGCTAATCGCTGCGCGCAATCGTTGAAAAGGACTTTCATCACTTTCCACTTTTGATTATAGTGGGTTGGAACACTTGGCGTCAAAGTCATTTCCCACTTAGGTCGTTCCCTTCACACCAGCCATAAATGGCTTTAAGAGTTGATTTCAACCCCTCAGGAAGGCATGCCTACTAAAGGTTTTTATTACTTGAAATACTGAAAGCATAAGAGTGGTTTGGTTTTTTTGGTCACCCAGTTAAGGGGAGAGCATATACCTTCCACTTTCGAGACAAGGCAAACAAAGTTCTTTTTACCTTTCAAGTCAAATGATTTTCTAAGATCTATATGGAGATGTTGCCCCACAAAACATGGTGTTCTTTTTATTTCCTTAAAACAATGATTATCTAATCTAGCAAAAGAACCTGGTCAACAAAGAAGAACTTCGATTTGGTCAACAAAAGAAAATCGGAAAAGGGGAAGAACTTCCCTTTTTGATTGTAAACAAAAAATTTTAAGTGTGGTTCTTTTCCTTGCAAAATTTAAAATGAATCCTTTTATACACCAAAGGATGGTGAGGTTCTTTTTAAAGCTACCTTTGCAAAAAGGAAAGTTTGTTTTGTTCTTTTTATAGCTCAAAATAAAGTTTTTCTCCTATGAAAGCAAGAAATTTTTTGATTGTGGTTCTTTTTACAGCCCAAAAATAAAGTGAGTTCAGTTTTACCCAAACAGAAGTAAAAGAATCCCAAGCTTTAACTAACTTAACAAAGTTAGCAAAAAAAAAAAATTCTTTGCAATTTTGTCAATAAAATCTAAGCTCCCCCTGCAAGAAAATGTTAAAACCCTGCAAAAGTCAGTCAAATTGTTAAAAACATTTTTGGTTTGGTTACAAATTTTGATTTTGTCTTGGTCTGTGATGCGCTACAGGACAAACTGTATGCGCTACAATATGCCAGTGATGCGCTAAAAGATGACAGTGATGCACTAGGTTGTTCTCAAGATGCGCTAAGCTGATTTTCGGATGCGCTGCTCTGTTTTTCTCCCATGCCGAGACCTACAGGAAAATATTAGTGGGATGATGTGCTATTGCAAATACCTCACGTGCTACAAGACGGACCCAACGCGCTGAACACTAAGCGGGATGCGCTAGGCTGTTAACCAGATGCACTAGGGAATGCTTCCCACGCGCTGATTCTTAATTCTCGTGTACCTGCAAAAAGGGTTAAATTAAAAAACTGATTTTATATATGGCGTCGGGCCCCACGGTGAGTGCCAGAAATGTATGCAGGAAAAGCAGGTCGATAGAACTTGAAATGTGAAAAATGAAGCCTAAGGAGCCTTGCTCACACACCCACAAGACTTCTTGGTACAAGCTATGGAGTCATGAAGTATGGCTCAGCTTCCCAAGGTTGATTCCATGGTTCTCTATCTCACAAGGTCCCTCAAAAGAATTGCTTTGCTCTTAGATCACTGAGCAAAGTGGTTTAGGGATGACAAATGCAAGAACGAGGGATGTTTTGGTTGATTTTAAGATGAAATGCATCCTAAGCTATGCATGATCCTATAAATGCAACAAACTAGATTATAAGATGACAAGATTAGTAGCAAGACTATCCTAGCATGATATACTAGTCTATGATTAAGCTAAATGATAAAGAAAATAATCTAAACATGCATATTTAGATTAATTCATATTGAAAAGAGAGGCTAAATGATGAGCACAAATGATATATTAAAGCTTGGATGGATTTTAGTATAAGTATGATGCTAAAGACTTGGATGATGAAAAATGGAGGAATGAGAGCTCTATTTATAGCGAAAATAGGGCAATGAATGGCTAGGATTGAAAGAGGTAATCAAGGGTTGAGTTTTAAAGTTGGGAATCCATGTTTGCAATTGGCACCAATGAAATGGTGACAAATGTCAACATAAGGTTGGGTTGAGAAGAGATGTAAGAAGCATTAAATGCTTGAGAAGACCTCATGGTTATCTTAGGGGGTAAGGGTTATGGTTAAGTTAGGATTACCCATTGGATAAAGCTTTTACCCAAAGGATAAACTCTTGTGCAAAGGATTAAGGATAACCATGGTCAAAGCAATAAATGCTTGATGAGACCCTTGGTTTACATGGAGGTTGAGTTTAGGGATATTATTTAATCATGCTAGAGGGTTGAGTTAACCATTAATGGTTTGGGAGACTTTCAAAGTTAAGTGGTTGAAGCCTTTAAGGGTTTTCAAAGACTTTGAGGGTTTGAGAAGTGACTTCCCCTTGCTTAGGGATGTGACAATATTTAGGAGATGGGTTAGGTTAATTTAGAAGTGATTAGAAGAGTCTACAAGGGGGGTTAGGAATAGGGTTTAGGAAGCAAGTGGGAGGTGTAGGATTTTGCAAATGGATGAAGGGATAATAGGATTTAATTGAATAAAATGAATTTAATTCAATTTGGTTGTAATTGGGGAAATTAAATAAATTAGATTTATTCAATTTAGGATAAACTATTTAATTAAATTTTGAATTTAATTAAAAAGTGGATAGGGGATTTAATTGAATAAAATGATTTATCCTATTAAATGGTAAAAGAGGTCTAGTGAATTTAATTAAATAAATGGAGTAATTTACTTAATTAAATAGAGGAATGTGAGTAATTCAATTAAATTGGATTTAATTAAATAGATAAACGAACATAAGATATTCCTTTAGGAATATGGTCATTTTTATATGTCTACACCAACATTTCGGCACATACTTAAGAAGTTGTGTGAACTTCTCCTAGTATACATTAACAGTGGAGTGTCCTTCACAAAGGTTTTGGAAGTCCATCAATATTTTATCAAAGAATAGTTTAGGTAGCCACCATTGCCTATATATAACCACGAACTAATCACATGTCAAATTTGTGGATTTTGGGCCCAATTCAGTCTTCTTACTTTCCAACCATGATTAGGCCTCCTTAGACAATTGGAATGCTCCCCAAACAACTTTGGTTATTTCAAAGTAGTTTTAGATTTCAAAATATTTTTCCATTTCTGTGAGCCAGGCTTCAGTGGTGTTGCTTTCAAACTTAGAGGGAGTGAAAAAATTTCATGTCATGGGAGAATTTGATAATAAATTGGTTTTTCATCTCAGTCTGAGTTTTAGATTTAGAATATTTGACTGTAATCTCACTCTAAGTACTCTGCTCATGCCTAATAAAGGCTCTCCTATCTTTGATTTCATGATCATTTACATTTGTTCTACTCTAGTTCATAACCTGTCATTCTAGGTTTCCAAGTATAGTTCTAGTATCATTCATGATAAACAATATATGATCTAGTTTTTTCATTGGTTTTTCAGAGGAATTAGACCCCTCTTGTGGTCCTCCAAAGTAATCCCTAGAATTTTGTATATATCCACAATAGTACCTAGATATTTTCATAAGGGTGTTTATTAGTTAAAAGAAGAACTAGTATTTACATTTCCAATTTTAAATTTGAAACATCAACAAATATTTACAACACAACAAAAATAAATCTCTTTTTATTCATTTTAAGTATGTATAACATTTACATTAGCTAGGCACTGTTTGTTTATGTACACTATTCAAAGTTCACAAGTTTAAAAACTATTATCTCCACTAGTGTAGGATGTTTCAATGGATGCTTCATGCCCTAAAAAATCAAATGGTATAATATAGGTGGTAGGGTGAACGTGTAAGTTCCCCTTTCCTCCTTTACATTCTTCCCCTTAGATGGGTTTCCATGAGTATGCTCTTGGTTTACTTTCAAATTTAAAAATGAAGAAAGAACTGGAGTTTCTTTGTTCTCTATAGGAAACTTTTTCCTCTCCTTCCAGAGTCTCTTTATAACGTTGGCCAAGGTTTCATTGTGTACCTGTATTTCACACTCAAAGTAGTCATAATTTTTTTTTTGTATTTCTTGTGGAAATTACTTGTCGTACCATGTCGACCTTCTTCCATGGTGTCTAATGGATTCTCATCATGGCATACCATGTTGACTTTTGGAGAGAAGACAAAATGCCTATCCCGTATTCTACACATCAATTTGAGCACGTTCGGAGGTATCGGAGGCCTGCCGCGTATGGACCACTGGTAAGTCAACCTTTTTGACCCCTTTTTGATTTTTGATTTTGTCGTTTTTGGTCATGTTTTGAATTTTGGCATGCGGTTTTTCCGGTTTAGCGCATAGGGGTCGTTGATTAGCGCATACGAAAAATTTTGTAGCGCATAGGGGTTTCATTTTTGGGTATTGTCCGAAAAGTTAGGGTAGCACATAAATTTGCTAGGTTAGCACACAGATTTGCTAGGTTAGCGCATAAATGTACATTGGCACATTAGGGACATAGGGTAGCACAGAAGGTGAAATAGGTAGCGAGTCAAGTAGACCTAGCGCATTGGGTACACAGGGAGTCGCATGGGTAGGGGTAAGTAGCGCGTAGGTTAAACCTAGCGCATAGGGTTAGACAGGTAATGCAGACGCGGGATAGGTTAGTGCACGGGATAGGTTTAGAGCATACAGTAGATTAGATGGTGCATTGGAAGAAATAGGTAGTGCATAGAGTTAATCTAGCGTGTGGGGTAGATAGGATAGTGCATGGAGAAAACAGGTTAGGGCATAGAGTCAATCTAGCATGTAGCCAAATTTAGTTAGCGCATGTGGTCGGTTTTGTGAGAAAAGATGATTTGTGAGTGAGGAAAATTGATAGGATAAGGTCAGTTTTGCTGGGATAGGTGGAAGTGTTTCTTTTCTGTGTTTGTTGTCATGGTTTTGATAGTTTGTCCAATATAAGTGTCGATATAACTTGGTTTGATTTGCATTTTTTTTTTTTTTTTTCAAGTTATTCATAGATATTGATGTGGAATTGATATAAACTTGATTTGATTTGCATTGTTTCAAGTTAATATATGTGGAGCTTGATTTGTGTTACAAGCTGATATGATTGTGGAACTTGAGTTATTTTACAAGCTGATATGGGTTGGAAACTTGAGTTGTGTTACAAGCTGTTGTGATGTGTGGACTTGAGTTGTGTTACAAGTTTGATATGGTTATTGAAAACTTGAGTTGTGTTACAAGTTGATATGGTTTTTGATGTGATTTTGATTTTGATATCTATGTTGTGATGAGGAAACTGATATTGGACTTGTCCATCAAACATGTACAATGTTTACATTAGCTACACTTAAGTTTGTAAACAATTTTAGGTGGTGAGCTCCTAGATCCAGTACTGAACTTGATAGCTTTGATACCATATGTAACAAGCTCATTTCTTTTATCATGAAAATTAACTAAATTTTTAACATAACATAAAGCAAAAGTTGCTAATAAAATTTTCCAATGGAAATTTTTAGGTGGGGCTACCATTTGAGTTCTCTCACACACTCACGTCAGGATAAGTGGTCCTTGTGTCATGTCAAGTGTCAATGAACTATGTCAACCCTAGTGTTTACATATAGACCTAGTGTTGATCATATTAATCTATGCCCAGATTGTCACCCCTAGATCAATTATATTATTTAAATTAAAGTTGCCAATATTGTTGTTATTTATATTACTCCCTCAATACGACTAATATCTATAGTCATACATAATGTATATACATATACTTACATAAATAAGAATCATACATACATACATACATGTATGAATGATTCTATATTAAAGTGATTAAGCAACCATCACATCATGGATGAATAAAGTGAATGTTTATTGGCAAGCTCTCTAAGACTGATTTGTGCATTACTTCAAATCTGGAATTGTAATGTTAAAATTTATTTCACTAATGCGATAGTGAATATATTAAAACTGATTCTTGAATTTCATTTTAATGAAATGAGAAGAACCTAATAATTTTTGGTACAGATGCGTTGCATATGATGTTATAACAATTTCTTGGAACTCTAAAGAATTGAGTAATAAAAATTGAAGTCCGAAGGTTAAAAAATTCCCTTCTTGATACGCTTGAGGATTATTTCTTTTCATTTTCATAGGATAACGAACACAACTCATTTTTGTATGTTAGATTGATGTCTGAGTAAGAAGAAAAGATTCGAAGAAATATATTAAATCTAGAAAATGTTAGTCAATTTTGAGTGTCTAACATTTTTAAGTCTAGAAATCAAAGCTTATTGTGTATCATTTAAGTCGTCCGCTCAAAAAGAGCAGTATCAAGTTTAATAAGACAATAATAAGAATTTGAATTTGTCAAAATTAACCATTGTTACTAGAGGTGAAGAACAACAACTGAGTTCTCTTATACCCAAAATGAAAGAGGAGACTTACATCTCTAAGCTCATACTAAATTTTTCAACCTTCCAAGCAAGGGTTCATTACCACGAATAATTTCTTCAATGCAATAGTAGCACATAGTTCTTAGGAACTGTATATGTATTGAAAGAAAGGAAAATAAATTTAAGAGCAAGCTATTTATATGTTCTACAGTAAGTGATCTTTAAAAAAATATAATGCATAGGAATGTATGGAAATTGGGTTAAGAAATTGAGCATGAAATCTTAAATATTATATATATTCCATTCTAGCTATGTAGCATGATGAGAACCTAATGCACATTGCATACAGAGCCTGAATTTAGGAAGAAAGAGATGTATTTTGTAGGTTTTATTGTGAAACCTGACTCAATTAATCGTTCTTGAGTTTTTTAATTCTCCAATAGAACGAGGGTAATCCTATGTGGATGGATTTACAGTATCCTTTTCCCATCAAGAAATTCATAATTATAGGACATAGATATGTTTTATATACAGAAGTAAAAGGAGTGTTAAGAATCATAGTAAATAACGTGTGTACACATAATCTATATTACATCTCAATACCAAATTTAGCAATAGCAAACATTAATATATTATCTTAAGATGCAATGAATATGGGAAGGATAACCTCCTATGCTTCATGAAAATACAAAGGAATTTTACATTCATAGAGTAGGAGGGTTTGACGTTCCTAAGAACTCTATGCATGACAAGACTCAAGCTAAACAAGAAAACAAAACCATAAGAGATCAAGACACAATCTTAAATAAGAGCTATGCGATATATGCACCCCAAGTTTCTTAATGATTAGGTAATCTTTGTAAGAGACTTTTGGTCATTAAGCTGAACTAGTTTTGATCTAGAAATATCTATTCTAGTTCAGAGAAGAAGATTGTAGAGAACAATATAGAATCTCCTCAAATTTAGGGACATTAAGTTCACGTAGTCACAAGAGTGAAAAGGGGTAATATAGTCATGCATTTTTTGACTTGAATCAAGTTAAATAATAAGACGAGTTTACATCTTCCTTAGTGCACTTTTGTAATGTGAATCAGGGGTAGTTGCCAAGGTCAGTATGTGAGAATGCATGACTAAAGGTTCTATGTCAACCATATTTGGTTTAGGACAATGATTTATAACCATAGGACATCTAAAGTACCCAAGTTGAGCAAGGATGGGTGAGTATATGAATGCACTTCTTGTTAAGTGTTTAGCATATAAACTTTTGACCAAGGTGGCACAATGGTCTGCTTGCACCTAGTCAGTTTAGCATGTCCAAATACATAGTGTAGTATTAGTGTCATTCCTAGTCAGCAAAAGTTTATATTTGAGTGACTGACTAGAACTATGTAGGATACAACACTAGGCTTATATGGAAACCTTGACCAATTCTCGTGTTTGTACCCTTGTGAAGGGTAGGGCCACTTCCAATAGAAAGGTGTGTGGGGAACTGCCAAGTCTATGGTTGGAGGAAAAGTGCTCAAGTGATGCTCTCCCTATGGAGAATCACATTGAGACTTGTGTTACAACTTATTCATTTAGAAATAAAGTAGGCTTTAAACTCTTTCTCTCTCTTTACATATTATGGTATTTCAATGCTAAAATTGAATAGATGAATTTATTCAGAAAATGAACGTGTTAGATTCTTTTTTAAACATTGTATAACATTTCTAATTATTCTTATATGTTGCTTGTACATTGTCATGATGTGAAGAAAATTTAATTTAATTCAAACAAATAAAATGTATGATTTTATTAGAAACTTTTTCTTCATATTATGTAAAATTTAGTTACTTTTCATGATAGAATAAATGAGCTTGTTAGAATCATGAGGTGAGTATATGAGACAACTCAAATGAAAACCGCCCATGTTCTCACATCTATAATTCTTTCTCTAGTGATGCTCTCCCTCTCCTTCTGAGGGAGGGTGGTATGCCCTGCAACCAATTTAGAACCATGACTGTAGTTAGGCCATAACATATAACCATTTTCAATATATTTTGAAAATGGAAACATTAATCACATTCCATTGATCATTAGAGTTAAACATTAATTCCATTAAATCTCATTTAATTTCATTCAACTGATGCAAACCATAACCAATTTTAGAATAACTACATAATTACCATACAAGTGAAAAGCATAATTGTATCATAAGGAGGGATGAAACATACCTAGTTATGCATCTTTTCAGCTTTGGCCAATAGTATTTGTCTTCTAATAAGGCTATGGTCATACCCTTTCCAAAATGTCCAACCAAGCTACTACTATGAAACTCTCTAATAGTATTTTCTCTCATAGATCTAATTGGAATGCATAACTATTTTCCTTTGAAGAGGTATCTCTCCTACATGTAAGATATTCACCTTGAATATGATCCATGTTTCCAACTACCAGATTATTCAACTCTTCCACAATCTCCCAAAAAACATTGTCAAATTCATACAAATATTTGATTGCACCAAAATTAATTACCTCATTTTTTATTATTGTCAAAAGTATGTTGTGCCTACTCAATGTATCTACAAACCTAAATTTCCTTTCCTGACTTGTGCTTTTAAAAAAAATGTGTAGCCTTGTAAGAAAGAGACCCATTTTGTAAGTATCTCCTCTAAAGGTAAAAAGACTTCCCTCGAATGTTGTTCCAAAGTATTTACACTCATATCTAATTATGAGGAATGATCATGTAGAGAATTAAGAAGAGGGCTAGAGTATGCCCTAACAAGAATTGAAGAAGTATCATCCTCATCAAAGAGAATATGCATGCAATCATTAGTGTCTCCCAAATCTACAAAAGGGGATTCCACAAAAAATATTGAAACACCTATCAATATGTCACCCAACAAAGTTTTATTTGAAAGACTATTAATGTTTTTCTACAAGGAATCACTTAAAGCTTTTGATGAAACAATGTTAAATTCTTAAGTAGCAATAGTAGATGGAGGAGATAAAATACAAGGTTCAAGAACTAGATCATTAATGAAAATATGAAAGCTATAGTAACCAAATTTCTCCTCAAAATCAAGATCCACACTAGAAGTGTGATCATCATCCAAAGGATCAAAGCAACCATCAAGAAAAAAGTCCAAAAGAGTATACAATTGAGATACATGATCAACCTCCCTAGTAGTGATAATATCTTTTCCCTCTAAGTATATAATCAGGACTAAATTAAGAGTGAATTCCACAATATTTCTTGGTCCACCATGAGTATAAATATATATATATATGTATTAATACCTGTAGTTACATAAATCTGTCCATCTTAATTAAATGAATATTTGATATTTATTTGATTAATAAACCCACTAGCCAACGGTTAATTAAATTAACATTTAATTAATTCATCTTCAAACATTCTCCTATTAATTAAATAAATTCTTCAATTTATTTTAATTCATTCATTAAACCAAATTCACAATCAATTAAATCAATAAATCCTATTTATTTTATTTAATCCCCTTTCCTCTTTTAAATAAATAATTAAAACATTTATTTAAATAATTAAATCCCCCCCCACTTGCATTCTCCTAAAAATGCAAGTTGCACCTATTTGTTGAAATAAATGAATTTTATTTTAATAAAAATCCTATTTTTCCTCACCCACCAAACCCACTTGCAATCCTAAATCCCCTTCTAGACTCTTCTAACCCCTTCCTAATTAACCTAATCCATCCCATAAATATTGTCACATTCCTAAGCAACTTGGAGCCACTTCTCAAAGCCCTCAAAGTCTTTGAAAAGCATTTAATGCTTTATGTGTCCAACAATCTAACCTCTAAAGTCTTCCAAACCACTAATGGCTCTTACATAACCATTTATGGTTAAATCCACTTGCACCCATGGTTAGAGACTTTGACCTCTAACTCAACCCTCATGTAACCCATGTGTCTCCTCAAGCATTTATTGCTTTGACTATGATTATCCTCATTAACTCTTGCACAAGAGTTTATCCATTGGATAAAAGCATTATTCCTTGAATAGTGAATTTATTCACTCAACTCAACATTAACCTTACCTCTAAAGTTAACCCTCAAGTCATGTCAAGCATTTAATGCTTATTCCCTCTCCTCTCAATCCATCTCTTGTTGACATTTGTCATCCTGGGATTCGGTTGAAAGTCCTCACATGGATCTTAAGCCCTTCAATCCCGACCCTTGTTGAGATTACTCAATCTCAACCATCCATTGCTCCATTTTATCTATAAATAGAGTTCATTTCTTCATAATTGAGATCCTGAAAACTTGTATGCATTTAACTTATAGTCAATTTTAGAGAGAGAATTTTAGCATAATCACTCATATTGTCATTTTAGACTAAAATAAATCTTTGTTCATTTCATAGCATCTCATATTTAGCTTGTTTTACACTTGCATAGCATATTTAAAGCATTTCAACCTTAAATCTCCATAAGACATCCATAGTGCAAAAAGATGTTGAGAGCTACACTCAATTGGAAACTTGGAAAGGAGAGGAACAAGGAGGAGGAGCTACAAGCAAGGTGGAAGGCATTTGGAGATTCCTTGTTGCATTTGTTTTCATTGTTAAATGCTCTATTTTGCTTATAGTGTCTCTCTTGATATGCCTGTTTAGAATAATCTTTGGTTGTTAACACTAACTCTTGTTTCTTGTGTTTCTTGTGTGTGTTGCCATACTACAAGTTTTCTAATCATTTTTGCAGAGCATCATTTGGTGAACCCAACGTGAATCCAAAGCAACCAATTTTTAAACTACTAACAATTTTTCATGATTTGAATTGACACACAGGTTACGCTTTAGTGCTTTTGTTCACGCTTTAGCACCTTTGAAACTGGACACTTTAGCGCTATTGTTTATAATAATAGTGCTATAGTCTCTCATTTGGCACTATTGAACTTCTTTTAGCACTATTGACCATTAGATAGTGCTACCGTAGCTTCTTTTAGCACTTTTGGCTCTCTGTTTGACATAATTAATTTTGTCTGACAGAGTTCTTTTAGTGCTTTTGTCTCTTCTTGTAGTGCTTTAGTGTTTTTTTTGGCACATTTGTTGGTTATTTAGCACTTTCATGTTAAATAGCGCTTCTGTTTTCACACAGAGTAGCGCTATTGTAACAGAGAGTTGTACAGAAATACCTTGTAACTAAAAAACCAAAAAAAATAGGCTTTTAGAAGCCCACCGAATAGGTGGATTTTACTAACTATTTTTCTCTTTTGTGCAGGTTTAAATTCGATTAAAAAGTAGATTTATTTGTTTTACTAACTTGTTTTCAAAGTTGGTTTTAAAAATGAATTCACTTTTTATTTTGGTTTAAAATTAACTTCATATTTCAATTTGGGCTCTTAAAAAAGAATCACACATTTGTTTGGGCTCTTAAAAAGAATTTCATTGGTCAAAGGTAAAAAGAACCACAAACTCAAACCCCACAAATTTGATTTTTTTTTTTTAAGTTAGGATTCATTTTATTTTGGTGCTTAAAATCAACAAAACAAAATTTATTTTCTTGCATCAACTTAAAGAAATTTACAATCAACACTTCATTTTGGGAAATCTAAAAAGAACAACCCATTTTTCCTTCAAGTTCCAAAATGATTTTACTTCAAGCAAAAATGTGTTTTTCAATTCAATTGACCAAGATTTCAAGTTCCTAGTTTACAAAACATTTTGCCTTTGAAGTTAAAAAGAACACCATGATTGTTGGAGCAACATCTCCAAATAGTTAGACCACATTGCAATGAAAATCAGTTAAAAAGAAGAAGTACTTTTTATGATTGGCACACTTGTGCAAAAAGTTTGTCGAGTGGTCCTACTTTTAACACACACTATCCTCTCTCTTGGCTTTCATGGTCCTAGGTGCAAGAGAAAAGTGTTAGTGACACTCAAATTTTATATTTTTAAGAGAGGCCGCCAAGAGACACATCACTCTTGGGAACGACCTCGTGCGGTAAATCTTCGAGCCGATATAGAAATCAGGTGTGAGTGAAAGTTGTAGCCTCGGGTATAGTTGTGCCTACAGTGTAACTTGTCGAAAGGACAAATGAGCCCCACCACAAGTTACAAGGCTCTGAAGTGAGTCACTGCAGAATGAACTTATGTCCAAAAACATCAAAAATTACTAAACACCTTTTTATGTAGAAACCCACCCGTTCTATTGATTGAAGATATTTGTGATAAATTCAGTGCAAGAGCATAGATGGTTTTGCTCCCAAGATACTCACCATACATATTTCCTTGAGTAGAAACATAGCTTTTTGAAAGGCTACTTGTAGCTTGATAAAAGTGGAGATTCCCCCATCATAGGGATCATCTATTTGTTATACTCGCGCAAGACTTAGTATATCACATCCTTACCTGCCACGGCGGGATTCATAAGGTATGTAGTACCAAAGTTGAAGAAATATCAAGATGGCTGAAATTATCGCAACTGGCCATTTGACCTTAGGGATAAGTGTGTTTGAAGTGTCTTCATTTTGTGTCAAGACCAGTGATAAACTGAGCCAACTTCAAGCTTTTTGGAAAAACATACTCAAAAAAACATTGTGTAAAAGGGTCAAAAAGTTCAAAGATTGGATTGATTTAGACCCACACTTATTTGTGCCTTTTGAGGCAACATTATTGTGTTTGTGTGCTTGTTCTATTTTCTTGTCAAAGAAAATCAAAACCAATTCAAAAACAAGTATTCATCCAGCACAAAATTTTCAACACCAACTTTTGGCAAACAATCACAAAAACAAAGTGAAAAACAAGGTATCAAAACTATATGACCATCCTCCACATTTTGAGAAAGAGGAATCTTCATCAACATATCAATTTGAAGCAAAGACCATTAAGCTCAAAGGCTTTCATGAAGGAGATTTTTCTATCTCAATAGACAAATTTTTGTCTCACATAGAACCTTCTTACGTCACATGCGTCTATAGCTTCAAGGAAAATCTAACAAGTTTGATCAAGAGTCTTTAAACCGCAGAGCTTTTACTCAATATAGAGCTTTGAGCTATCATAAAATCAAGGGAGGCAAAATCAATCCTGACTTCTTTCCAGACATTTGCATCACATATAACATAGCTCGGGAAGAACCAACAACCCCCAAAAGAGAAGAGGAAGAATTTGTCCAATTTGTAACACAGAGTTTTTATTGAAGTTTAAACATTCCATCCATTCTCACATTCATACATCATCAATCCATTTCAAAATCTCAAAATGTAAAAAGGTCTTGTCCTAAGTACTTTTTAGTAATTGCTTGAATCAAAAACAACACATCACTTTTTAGAGTGTCTCTACATCTAGGATAAACTCATCCTAAGAGGCATTTCTACAAAGGTTAAAACTAGTCTAGCAGTGCATCCTCTCATTACTAGATAGCTTGGTCTATAACAGATCTCAGATCTCTCTATACCTTATCATCTCAAACATTGTCAACAAACAATACAAGCAATTCATAGAAGGACTTTGGTAACATCAAACCTTTAGTGCTAGAGATCCATATGCTAAACACTTAACCAAACATTCATCTCTCATTTCATCATCAACTCATCATCATTTTCATCAAACTTCAACAACAACTTTCAAACAAAATGGCTCAAACTAGATCAAGGTCTAGACAACTAGAAATCGAAGAGGAAGAGGAGGAAAATCTCAATGAATTCCAAGGAGCCCTTGGAGGAAACGCAAATGATGAAAATCCTAGTGCTCCCACTCCTGAAGAAATAGAAAGGGCACAACACAACCCCCTCTTCAATCGACCTTTGAATGAAATCCTCAAGAACAATGTTGATGCTCACTTTTTAAGACTTGCTCAAGAGGGAGTCAAACTGCCCTCTGATTTTGATACTGCACAATTACGGCAAGCATCAGAACACCATAGTCGTAATGAGGGTGGAAGAGGTCGAGATAACTTTAGATATGACCTTCATCAAAGAAATCCCCCACCACCTCCTCCTCCTAATTGCATTGACAGGTTGAGGCAACAAGTCAAGAATTTAGCCCAACAACTCCACAATGGTGTGAGAACTACCCAATTTTCACTTAATGATATTTGTCCCTATCCCTTTGATAGGAATCTACATATGCCACCTTTTCCATGAGGGTTTGAAACACCTAAGTTTGAAAAGTATCAGAGAAAAGGAGAACCTCATGATCATGTCAAGGAATTTCACTTTGTTTTCCTAGAAGTGGCATATGAAGACACATATCTAATGCGTCTCTTTCCTCAGAGTTTGGGAGGGACAACCATGCAGTGGTTTTCCCAACTAACAGGCGGCATTAGGACATTTGAAGAATTGGTCTAGAAATTCATTGCACATTATTCACATAACATAGAGCACAATGTCACCATGGCAGATCTGTGTAACACCAAGCAAAAACCAGGGGAGCTATTTTCAGCTTTTCTGCAATGATGGCGACAACTGTCTAGCAGACGTTCTCTTCAGTTACCTGAATGAGAGCTAGTGGAAATATTTATTTCTAACTTGAATGAAGAAATGGAATTCCATTTAGACATGAAAGGCACGAAGTCTTTTAATTACATGATCACACAGGGTTTAAAATGTGAACGGGCCCTCATCAAAACGGGGCTTATCAAAATATACAATGAACCAAAAGATGCCCCTCGCTCACGCTTCAACAGTGATAAACCTAACTTTTGGAATTAAAAAAAAAAACATCGTCAATGATGGAGTTGTAGATGCAAGGAATATCAAGAGTGCACAACCTATGGTACGATTTGCAGGGCAAAACCCCCCTCCTAAGAACAACACGGTTGCTCCCCCACCAAATCAAGGGCGCAATGCATCGCAAGAGGAACCAAGGCAAAGACAACAAAATTATAAACCCAAACGTACATACACTCCCTTAAGGGAACCTATTGAAACAGTGTTACATCAATTGGTCTCCTCAAATCTAGTAACCTTACCAAAGACATCTAATTACAAACCTCAGGTCAAACCTCCATGGTGGAGAGATAACGAACATTGTGAATTCCACCAAGGGAAAGGGCATAAAAAAAGTAATTGCCATAGATTGAAAGATCTTGTTCAAGATCTTATTGACCAAGGAGAGATTGAAATTGAAGGACACAACCCAAAAACCTCAAATAATGATCATCTCATGTTCAATAATTCGCTTCCATCACAAGATCAAAGGGGCCCTTCCACTTCAGGGCCAAACACAAAGACAACTGATTATACGTGAGCCACCTATAATTACACTGTGAATCACCTATATGATGCCAATGAACAAATTGCAACCATCACCATCAAAGATCCAAACCCTACCTACAATTTTGTTACTCATCGTAGCAAGATCACCATTAAAGGAGCTCCACAAGGCACAACATCCATCCCAAAGTAGTATAACCTTGTGGAACAGTTAGATAAGATGCCCGCACTTATATCCATCTTAGAGCTTTTACGCCTATCCCTGTCTCATAAAACAATCTTGGATCAAGCTCATAACACCATGTTGGTAGTCTGAGATCATCACCATGTCTCACTTTCTCTGAAAGTGACAATACATCTTTCCAACAACCTCATAACACCTCACTCCATATTGAAGGATTTTCAACCAACACAGAATCAAGCGAGTCTTGATCGATAATGGAGTAGGCCTAAATATCTGTACATTACAATTGGTCATAGCATTGGGATATGCAGTTGAATCAGTGGATCCCCACAAAAAGATAACCATAAAATCCTATGATGATGCAGAGCGTTCATCCAAAGGAGCAGTTGTGTTACCAATCCGAGTGGGCCCAGTGGTGAAGCACATCATATGTCAAGTTCTGGACCTTCCTCTGCCATATAATTTGTTGTTAGGAAGACCTTGGATACACACCATGCAAGCAATTCCATCCACCTATCACCAGTGTATCAAGTTCACTCATAATGGTGTAGAAATTACTTGTATCATGGGCGATGCAAATCCATTTGCATATTGTAACAATATCAACCATCAACTAGAGATTACCATTCCCAACAATAGAGAAGCTATCCCATCCACATCATATGTAGGTTCAGCCTCTCTTTCCAGTTCAAACACCACTATACCCAAGCAAGAGAAGCAAAAAATGAAAATCACAGAGGAAGGTCCTAGGGAGTACAATCTAAGCCAACTCTTTTGTGTTGGGCAACTACCCACTTCTCCTAGAACTCATGGTAAGCCTCAAAGGTTACTTCAAGCACCACTGGTCAAGCCAGCATGCACTTTAGTGCCTTTTATCCTTGGAAAGAGTCAAGAAGAAGAGACCAGAGATGAGGACTTAGCAGAATGGATCTATAAAGACCCTATCACCATGGAAATCCCACAAGCTAAGCTTCCCACAGATCAATATGGAAAAGGCCTTACCATCATGCAAAGAATGGGCTATGATGGTCAGAGTGCTTTGGGACCTTGCAAGCAAGGATGACATGAGCCGCTGCAGCCGGAATTAAATCCTAAACATAACACTGGATTAGGCTTTCGAAAGGAGATTCTTCCTAAGCTCATATTCAAAGGAAAAACCTAGCAAACCTCTATATCAGCCTAATACTCTAAAGAGGCCACCCTTGATTATATCAGCAGCACCAAAAACCACACCAATTTCCCCAATGCGACTGAGAATCCCAGCAATACCATCCACAACACCAATCATCCCACCAATCAAACTGGTAACCCCATCAGCAGTAGCAACTGCATCAATAATACCATTAGCAGTATTAGAACCCCCAGCAGTATCAACAACACCAACAATTCCATCAGAAGTAGTAGATTCAACAATGCCGATACTCCCAATATCGGATTCACTGATCCCAATAATCCTTCCTGTAGCAGCAACCATTCCATCTCCAAAGGTACATCAACCGATCACATCAGCAGTATTTAACTCAAAGGATATCCCGGTATGGTATAGTAATTAGATACTAGAAAGTGACTCAGAGACCGACTCACATGATTGGGAATTTGATTCAGTACATCTCAATACTTTAGATGAGGAAGGCGCATCGCCACTTCCACCTCGCAAAGAAATCCCTATTTATGGAGAAGCGCAGATTAAAACCTCTTGGGTTCCTAAACTAGAAACATCTTCCACAGACCCTACGTCACATCCTATGCCCGATTCTGATAGGTAGAGTACCATCAACGACCTTCACCACAACGTCTTGACACTCACTGACACGTCTTATGAACTTAACCTAATTGATGAGGTAATGCCCATTATCCATCTTGAAATCATCGAATGGAACCAACCTAATCCCCCATGTCTTGACCATTTCCAAAATGATGAGGTGATCATTGACTTTTTGGAACTACGAGATAACATACCAAGTGGGGATCACAAAGCTGGATTTGCCATTGAACTTAATAGCGCAACATACTTCAGGGTGGATGCCAAACCTTTCAGCTACCAAAACATTACAATAAAACATGGATCTTCCAGTGAAAACCACACTATGGCACTGTTTGATCCCAAAAAAGTAAAAAGAAAGAGCGTATCCAACGGTAAAAACCTCTCTGAGGTGCCTATGGATGAAAGGTTTGACATTCTCCCCTCTAATGCAAATCAGGAACAATCAACGATCCTTATTGAGGAAACAAAAGAATTCAACGTGGGGAATCCTGAAACTCCTCACCACATACATCTGGCATCTCTTTTAACGCCAGAGGAACAGCCTAAGTTTGTTGAATTCTTCTAGAAGCATCAGATCAACTTCACATGATCATATGTAGACATGCCTAGTCTTGATCCTGATTTAGTCATGCATCACCTCACTATAGCAGAAGGAGCTAAGCCAGTTAAATAGAAGCTTCACAAGATGCACCCCAGATTGCGGTACTAGTCAAAGAAGAACTTAAGAAACTCATGGATGTTGGTTTTATTAGACCAATTGATTATCCAGTTTGGATATCCAAGATTGTACCTGTCGGCAAACCAAATGGGGGCATCTGTATCTATACTGACTTTAGATATCTAAATAAGGCATGTCCTAAAGATGACTTTCCCCTACCAAACATTGACATGATCATGGACATAACAGCAAGACATGCCATGCTTTCTCTCATGGATGGCTTTTCAAGGTACAACCAAATAAAGATTGCACCAGAGGATCAACATAAGATAGCCTTCACATGTCCATGGGAAACATATTGTTGGAACGCAATGCCTTTTGGTCTAAAGAATGCAGGGGAAACCTATCAAAGAGAAATGACCACCATCTTTCATGATATGATGCATACCATAATGGAGGATTATGTCGATGACTTATTGGAAAAATCATTAACAAGAGAAGGTCATCTCGCAATACTAGATAAAATCTTTGATAGACTAGAACAATATCATGTTCGACTCAACCCAAAGAAATGTGTCTTTCGAGTAACCTCAGGAAGCTTCTAGGATACATTGTCTCAAGCAAAGGCATTGAGGTCGACCCAACAAAGGCTAAAGCAATCATGGACATGCCACCACCAAGGAACATCAGTCAGTTAAGGACATTACAAGGGCGGCTACAATATTTCAAAGATTCATTGCACAACTGGCAGACAAGTGTCACCCCTTTACACACATGTTACACAAAAACATCCGCTTTCAATGGGATGCTAGATGCCGGCAAGAATTCCAAATGCTTAAACATTATCTCATGAATACACCATTATTGATCCCACCAGATCCATGTAGACCTCTATTGCTCTATATTTCAGCAACAAATATGGCATTGGGCGTACTACTGGCACAACATAATGCAAAAGGGAAAGAGTGTGTTGTTTACTACATCTCTCGCACACTGGTCAGCTATGAACTCAATTATACACCTATTGAGCGAGCTTGCCTAGCAGTAATCTTGGCAGCCACTAAACTAAGGCACTACCTGTTAACACATAAAGTACAACTCATTGCAAATATCAATCCACTAAAGTACTTACTCAGCAAAGTAGCATTGACAGGTCGCTTGGCCAAATGGGTGATGATTATGAGTGAATTTGACATCGAGTATGTGGACCGTAAGGCTATTAAGGGCCAAGTTATTGCAGATCAGTTGGCCGATGCACCCCTCACAAGTGATCATCCTCTTATTTCCAATTTTCCAGATGAAGAGATATTCATGATCACAGCAACACAACCATGGAAGCTCTACTTTGATGGTTCATATACTAGGCATGGCTAGGGGGCAGGCATTTTGTTTATCACACCTCAAGGTGACAACATCCCAAAGTCTTACAGGCTAACTTTTCCATGTACAAACAACATCACAGAATATGAGGCCTTGATCACAGGACTCATACTCACCATACAATGGAAATTGAAAGAGCTACAAATATATGGCAACTCCCAACTGGTCATCCGACAAGTCACAAACGAATATCAAACCAAGGATGATAAAATCATGTCATACAAGAAAATAGTGCAAAGTTTAAAAGCATCATTTACTACTCACTTTTGAGCAGATACCCAGAGATCAGAATTGAGCTGCTAAAGTTATGACTACCATTGCATCTCTCCTAGATCTTCCACAGAATTCCACACGCTACGAGTTCTTGGTAGAACAGCTTTGGATTCCCTCTTATCATATCCATGAATCCGAGATGATATATCACCTTGTCGGTTCTGAATCCCCATGGTATAGTGAGTTCTACACCTATCTCCGCGATCACACACTTCCTCCTAACCAATCGAATAACCAAGGTAAAACCTTCATTCACCAAACCACTTAATATACCATTATTGTTGAAACCCTATACCGACGCAGTCTTAAGGGTACTCTCCTTCAATGTTTGGAATAGGATGAGACAACAAAGGCCTTGGAAGAGGTACATGAAGGAATTTGTGGGACTCACTCAAGCGGTCCTTCACTAGCCAAGAAAATCATGCGAGTGGGATACTATTGGCCATCCATGGAAAAAGACTCCTACTATTTTGTCAAAAAATGCAAGAAGTGTCAAGTTCACAGAGACTTGATACATTCACTAGCACAGGAATTGCAACCAATCACAACACCATTGCCCTTTTGTCAATGAGGACTTGACCTTGTGGGTAAGATTCATCCATCCTCATCCAATGGCCACAAATTCATTATTACCGCCACCAAATACTTCACAAAGTGGATCGAAGTTGTTCCACTTACCCAAGTCACCGGCCAGTAGATCACCTCATTCATCCTTAATTACATCATCTGCTAGTATGGTGTACCCATGTCCATCATTACAGATAACAGCCTTCCTTTAAAAAATCAGGATGTCCGTGAGCTCTGTGAGAAATTTCACATCCAACACCGCTTTTCCACTCCCTATTACCCACAAGGCAATGGTCAAGCCGAAGCATCGAACAAGAACATATTAAGAATACTCAAGAAGATAGTCAATGATGTCGGTCGTTATTGGCATGTTCAATTGAATCTAGCACTATGTGCGTATCTAACTAGCATTCGAACCCCTACATATGCAACTCCCTACTCATTGATCTATGGCACAGAAGCTATCTTACCTATTGAGGTCAAGATACCATCTCTACGGGTTTCCTTGCATAATCTGATAGATGATGAAGCATATCGAGTCTCCCATCTTCAAGACTTGGAACTACTTGATGAAAGACGACAAGCTGCATACAACCACCTTAAGGCCTATCAACAGCGAATGAGCAGAAGCTATCATCATCGAGTTAGACCTCATGCATTTGAGGTAGGTGATATTGTTCTTCGAGAGAATCCTCCTAGCCAACCAAACAGAGAACATCAGGGAAATTTTGAATCAAACTGGTTGGGTCCATATGTTATCACTGTTGTATTTGGGTTCGGGGCATATCAATTGGCTACTTCAAAAGGAGAACCGCTAGCAGATCCGATCAATAGCATGCACCTCAAATGGTTCCATACATAAGTTGTATAGAGTATCTAGCTCCAATACATATCCGAAAGAACACCAAGAACATTTAGATAAATGTCCTGAAGAAAATACAAAAAAATCAAAATAGTAAATAAAAATCATGCATCCAAACGGTGAACAACCACTTCGGTGGCACCTTGGGTAAGTGCGATGGTGAAAACCTAGTAAATAGGCACCACTCGTAAAGGCTATGGCTCTATTGTCTTTCAGACTTGTTGCGATCACATTCATTGCATGCACCCATCCATCATTCAATCCATGGCTTGTTATTGATCTGCAATCAAGGATAGTACTTCATGCATCTTGCATCTTGCTTTTTCATAGTAATGTCTAAACTGGGGGCAATGCTCTTAATCTATTGATGGAAGTGGATTCTACATTACTTGTGATCCATTGAGTTCTTCATTCAAAAATGTCTCACAAAATCCAAAAACATTCAAAACCACTCATAAAATCCAAAAACATCATAAAACATAAAAATAAAAAAATAAAAAAAACATGGCAACGCATAAAATCCTTTGTACATATGCATCGACACCAACATCAAACAGACATTTTGAGATACTCCAACAACGATCACTTATAAAATCAACCAAACAATCAACATCGACACATAACTGTCTTAACAAGGATGCATCCTTCCTTACCCAAGACAAAGACATGATAACCTTTTCTTTGACAAGAAAATTTTGTTTAAAGCTATCAAGTACTTGGTCGGTTTGATAAAGTTATTTATTCATTTATATCAGGTTCCTACGCTACTCTAGGATATCCACAAGTGATTAGAGTGGTCGAGATGGTTCCTAAGCATTGTTTGTGTATCTTTTGTAAATTATTTCAATGAAGTTTGGGGCATGTACTAATGGTGTCTACATGGGAAGTTCACTAAGCTACATGATCTTATGCAAAATACAGTCATGGATCACTATGGCTTGCTGACTACACCGTATACCTCGACCATATGAGCATGAACCATTATGGAGGGTCCATATTATTTATCTATATTGCTTGCTTACAGGTACAATGCTCCAAACTTGGTTCCTACTGCCTCATCCAAGATTGATACTACCCTTGCTCAATGATGAAAAATAAAGCATTGTGGATCATCATTTCATGTCATCTTTTATATTGCATTTCGTTGCATATCACCCATCCACTTGACCATTCGTTATTCATATTTGTGGTTTTTTATGCAAGTGTGAACAAGTTTAAATATGAGAAATTATTTACAAATGATTTGATCTTGGATACAATCACGACGGAGTTCTCTGATACATCATCAGTGCATCATGCAAATTTTCACCAACCTTGCATTCATCTATCATGGGCACACGACATCATCATTTCATTACATTTAGTTGCATTTAAATGCATCTAGTTCATTTTCATTCACTTACATATAGGTTCATTACATTCATTGACGTACATTTAATATCATTTAGTTGCATTCATTATCATGTACTTAGATTCGCATCATTAAAATCATTCATCATCATTTATCATCATTTAAGTTTGTTTAAAATACATTCATCTAGATTCCTTTAGTTGTATACATGTATTTATCTATCCATTAGATAAGTGCATTCATCTATCCATCTAGTATATTCTTATACTCATTCATCTTATCTTAAAAAGATTTCATTTAGGATTCATTAAAATACATTCATTATCTTTTTTAATAGCATTAAGGTACAGTTATTCATTCCCCCCTTAGTTGCATTATCATTGCATTATTATTTTACTTAGTCATATTTTAAGTCATTTAGAATCATAACAATAAACATTTGTCTCGACATCTGTTTATACATTTTATATGTGCATTCATTTAGAAATCATCACATGAACATTTGTATTTTACATTTGTTTATTCATCTTACATTCATTTTTTTCACCATCTATGCACATTTACATAACCCATTAGATTCATTGCATTTCTATCAAACACGGTTGCATATCATCATTTCATCAACATAAACACAAGTGCTATCTATTTCATAGTTAGCCTCATTTCATTATGCATACATCATCGTCATGGCATTACATACATAAAAGCCTTGCAACCAACGCATCATACATATATTAACCTGCATCCACATGTTAGCATCACATTCATAAACATCATAAAATCATCATCATCATCACATGCATATAGAAATCATCTCATCAACATAAACATCTAGCAAGTAAAAACATCCATCTAAGCAAAAATCATAAACTCATCATCTTGCATAAATCCATACATATCATCAACATGCATATCATCACAAAATATGGGATCTCCTCATATATCATCTCTCAATAACATACATGTATCAGAGTCCAGTGATGTCAAAAATATCGGCTACCAAGAGCCATCCAAGTCACAATCCAAAATGACAATGTAATAAAATACATACAACTCTCTCAAATGGCACTCTAGCCAGATGTTGCATGGTGCAGGAGCACCCAAGAGAAGATTGGCCACCATGAGGCCATAATGAAGATTTATGAGATATTAATTCTATAAGGTTAAAATGACCATTTGATATTTTAAACATGGATAATAATTCCATTTGGACTCATCAAACTCATGCAATGAGTCATTTTGTAATAAGTTGTCAAAATTGCCATGTTGGGCAAATAATGTCAAAATGAGTAATGTAATGGGGTTCAATGGGTAAAATAGGTTTTTAATGAGCATTTTAAGTTTCATAAGGTCTTGTGTGACCATATTAATTTAATAAAGTTGATTAGAAAGTATCAAGATGCAAAAAGGTTAAAAACTTGTCAATTGACAACTAAAAGTGTCAATTTGACAATAAATTAAAATTGTAAACACCCAAAAGTGGTTGTATGGGTGGTTAAGAGTTGGTTTTCAGTTTCCATGAAGGGAAGAGGTTTAAATATGTTTTTTATGATCCAAAATGAAGAGGTAGAGGGTCGGATTTGCTTGGCATTGTAAGAATTTGTGGTTTGGCAATAAAAATACAAGGTTTTTCCTTGCAATTTTGGTCTGAAACTCTTCTTCTTTGCTTTGTTTTTTATTGGATAAGAATTTGGAAATGTTGAGGAGTGTTTGTATTATCATTTGATAATGTTATTGAAGGTTTTACATTCAAATCTGATATACTTTCATTGGCTGTCCTAAAATCTGTTGTAGGTGATTGTTTTAGGGAAGTTTTGAGAGTCACAATGCAAATGTGACCCGTTCCACTTTATGTGGTTGTTGTTTCTTATGGAATGGGTCATGAATAATTTAATATATGTATCTCTAACTCTATATGTGCATGGAAAAATGTGGAGATGAAGTGTTGATACCCTAGGGTAAGAGATTGAGTGAGAAAAAGCATGAAAATGGAGGCATGAGTATAGCAGCAGAAGATTTACCTTTAAGGAGGTAGTGTTTTTATGTGAAAAAGTTTTAGGGGATGGTAAAATCATGGTAAATACCAAGTTTCAGGATCTAGAAGTGAGTTATGGGGTTTGAACAAGGAGGCCCTAGTTTTATAGGCCTAAAAAGGGGGGTTTAATATCTAACCTATCAAATGAATGTGTATTGTCTTGAAACCTAGAAAATATATGGTACTTGCTTTGGAAAAGAGGGCTAATTGGGCCTTGTTGGTGTGTAGCAGGGTGCTGGTCTGAGTATTTCGTCCAAAAGACCCATAGTTTATTTTCACATATGTTAGGTAAATTTCAAAAGGGTATCCAGATATGTAATTATTTGTCAAGTGTTTTCAAATTATTTTGAGTAAATGTCATAATACCCGCTGAACAGGGCTACTAGGGAATTGGCCTATTTAGGGACCCAGGTAAGGGTTTGTGAGAAAACCAATTGATAGGGTGAGTGAATCCAATTGGGTAAAGTGTAATAGGGTATGTAGAGGCCTTAGGAAGTGTTGGAAAAAGTTGGCGAGTATGATAGTTCTATTTGGGCATCTTGGTGAAGCCTAGTGAAGGAAGGTGAAATAAGAAGAGTTGAGTTTTCAAGAAGAAAGAATGATGAGTTGCAATGTGATTGTGGGAGGGCCCATGATGCTCTGCATCACTGCACCACCATCACCACCATCACCACCTTCTCCTCCACTACCCCCTACACTACCTCGTCGTGGAGGACCCATCACACCACCACTGCTCTGCATCCTCTGAGACCACTCTGATCTCTCGCGATGCATCTGTGAATAGCTCAATGCCTGCTGATTGGAAGGTACCACCTACTCATATAGACCCCACCAATATTCAACCTCTCTACCTTCCCTTCGTAACTCCCTCGCCAACGAATCACTCGATGACCCATGTCCCTGTACCCCCTCCAAGGCCCAAACTCTCTCCTGCAACTAGATCACCCTATCAACTGCCTGATCTCTCTCTCGCAGCACTACAGTCAACTCTGACTCTCGTGCAAATAGCTGAACATCTCTAGTTGCAACCTCTACCTCTATATCCTCCAGTCGAGTCTACAAAAATAATATCATCTGATCCTGAAGATCTCCTCTTCCCATCCCTATCGGATCCTCTCCTCCACATGTAGCTCCCTCTACTCCTCCAGTGGCTCCATCTCCTATATCCATAGGTGCCTCTCCCTCCCCCATATCCCTGCCACCTAATCTGACTCCTCCCTACATCAAAGGCCCCTGTGATAGTCGCAATGGTTGTCTGCCTCTTCTTCTCCGTTGTAACCGTCCACCTCCACTACCTCCACCTCCAAACCCACCACCACCTCCAAATCCACCACCCCCACCTCCTCTTCCTCCATAACCTCCTCCTCCATCCTCTCCTCCTCCATCACCTCTCCCTCGTCCACCTATTGCAACTCCTCGCCCTCCTCTCCTCCTCTGTCTCTATCTCCTATCATCCTCAAACGTTGGAATCGGCTCTGCCGGATCTAATATGCATGGAATAGGATGTGTCGTAATGTACTATGTGTACTCATCTAACACCCCTGCACCTACAATCCCTGACCTCATATGCCATGGTCTCACTTGTAAAGTCTGAAACTCTACTAAAGCCTGATCATACGGTAACACTGGCCCCCACTGGAACCTCTCCCGTACTGCTCGTGCATACTCCCCTGATCCACTTGGCAATCCTTGCCTCCGTCTGAACTGCCTCAGCACTCTGGCAGGTACCTGTCTCTCAAAATTGTAGGTTGTCCTACCAATCAAGTACCATGTCATAAATGCATATGGCAAGGCCTCTGTGTCATCCTCCTAGGGTTCACACTCAATATAGGGCCTCCAGATCACTACATCTAAATCATCTAATGCCCGCCGCCACCACTCTAACTTCCCCAAGTGGGGCTGACTCATCATACCGTCGTACATATACACATAGGGCTGATCCACTACCCTAAATCTCAGACTAATAGGTTGTGGCACAGGTAGGTGCTCCCATGCCTAGATATGCAGTAGAGTGATCCCAACTCCCAGTGAGCTCGTCTCTCGGTACACCACCTCATGCAGCTCCCAATATAGGTGTGACAAAACTCACGGTCCCCATACAAAGTGGGTCCCCTCAGTCATAATTTGCTCTATAACCTAGCCCCAACCCACAGCCAGTCCATGTGATCGTCGATCCGAGCATAGAAAGCCCCCAATAATCCCTGATAGTACAGCTGGAAGTGGATCATATAATGCAGCTATATCCTCCCAAGCTACCAAGCCATCGTAAATAAACACATCCTCATCAAAAATCCGCTGCACAGCTGCAGTCCCCCATGCTCGGTCATATGTCACCAAATCCTCTCAGATAGGGATGTGTAGGATCCGCCACACATCCTCCAATGTCACAGTCATCTCCCCCATCGCTAGGTGAAACGTACAAGTCTCGATGTGCCACCTCTCCGCCAATGTTGTCATCAAGTCATGATTCGTTTGAATCATTGTCCTATACATCACATCATACATGCCTATAGCTGCAATGCAATCAATCTCGACCTCCTTCAACTGATCTCTCAACTGTTGTGTAGCTGGATGCCTCTCCCACATCTATAAGATGAGAAGATCCTCCTACACACACACATCAACCATCATCATCAATTGTTTTGTTTCAAACTTTCTTAAGTTTAAACCTAGACTATCAACAAATACTCTAATCAAGTATCTTTGGGTCTCAATAGGTAAGCAATCATGGCAAACCTAGACTACAACAGGCATTTCTCCTAATGACCTAGTCTCATTGATGTTGCTATCGTTCAAAACAACTAACCTATCCATCCATCCATAATCGGCATCAGGAGATTCTTTTTCTAAACACTGGCACATCTATTTTTCAGACAATAGCGCTACTCTGCTAACAATCGCACTACAACATCTACACACTAGCGCTACAAAATAATAGCGCGAGAACAAATACACAACAATGGTATTCCAGGGCAATAGCGCTACAAGAAAGACTCGACCGCGCTAAAACTGCATTACACTAAAACAACTACGCTAAACCTTACAATAGCGCTAAAACCACTATGCGATAGCGCTATAGCAGCACAATAGCGCTAATTAAACTGACAACAGCACTAAAACTTAGCGCTATTGTCTTGACTCAGCTTGGACACTTGAAAATAGACATCAAACATGTGTAAAAAGAAAAAATTCAAATTTGCATACCACTAGTCCATAGTCATCTGGCCGCTGGAATCGAGGGACTCGCTCTAACCGAGCTCTCTCTTTCACCAAAATCAATATCAAAGCTCTGAATCACTGTGGAGATGGATGCAAATGACCCTATTTTTAACCCTTCACCCCCATCTATACCCTTCGCCCTAACCCTAATTTTATCTCGCTCACCGTCGTGGTCCCCGTGAACTTCCAGCACCTCCCATTTCTCTGTTTTCTCTCCGATTTCTTCTATTCTTTCACCATTATTACTAAATTCTTCTCTTCTACTATCCCGCCAATTCTTGTTCTTTTTCGAGAGATCGTCTGATTTAAAAAAAAAAATCGACTCATCTCTCAAGGGGGCATACCACCCACTAAATTAACATTTATGAGGCATATTTCTTCACACCTATTTTTCTTTCTTTGAAACGATGCGATAAACTGCACCGTCTCAAAGAGGGGCAAATGTAGTCACATAAATCTGTCCATCTTAATTAAATGAATATTTGCTATTTATTTGATTAATAAACCCACTAGCCAACGGTTAATTAAATTAACATTTAATTAATTCATCTTCAAACATTCTCCTATTAATTAAATAATTTATTCAATTTATTTTAATTAATTCATTAAACCAAATTCACAATCAATTAAATTAATAAACCCTATTTATTTTATTTAAACACCTTTCCTCTTTTAAATAAATAATTAAAATATTTATTTAAATCATTAAATCCCCCCCCACTTGCATTCTCCTAAAAATGCAAGTTGCACCTATTTGTTGAAATAAATGAATTTTATTTTAATAAAAATCCTATTTTCCCTCACCCACCAAACCCACTTGCAATCCTAAATCCCCTTCTAGAATCTTCTAACCCCTTTCTAATTATCCTAATACATCCCCTAAATATTGTCACATTCCTAAGAAACTTGGAGTTACTTCTTAAAGCCCTCAAAGTCTTTGAAAAACATTTAATGCTTTGTGTCCAACAATCTAACCTCTAAAGTCTTCCAAACCACTAATGGCTCTTACATAGCCATTAATGGCTCTTACATAACCATTTATGGTTAAATCCACTTGCACCCATGGTTAGAGACTTTGACCTCTAACTCAACCCTCATGTAACCCCTGTGTCTCCTGAATCATTTATTGCTTTGACCATGGTTATCCTCACTAACTCTTGCATAAGAGTTTATCCATTGGATAAAAGCATTATTCCTTGAATAATGAATTTATTCTCTCAACTCAACATTAACCTTACCTCTAAAGTTAACCCTCAAGTCATGTCAAGCATTTAATGCTTATTCCCGCTCCTCTCAACCCATCTCTTGTTGACATTTGTCATCCTGGGATTGGGTTGAAAGTCCTCACATGGATCTTAAGCCCTTCAATCCTGACCCTTGTTGAGATTACTCAATCTCAGCCATCCATTGCTCCATTTTATCTATAAATAGAATTCATTTCTTCATAATCCAGATCCTGAAAACTTGTATGCATTTAACTTATAGTCAATTTTAGAGAGAGCATTTTAGCATAATCACTCATATTGTCATTTTGGACTAAAATAAATCTTAGTTCATTTCATAACATCTCATATTTAGCTTGTTTTACACTTGCATAGCATATTTTAAAGCATTTCAATCTTAAATCTCCATAAGACATCCATAGTACAAAAAGTTGTTGAGAGCTACACTCATTTGGAAACTTGGAGAGGAGAGGAACAAGGGAGGAGGAGCTACAATCATGGTGGAATGCATTTGGAGATGCCTTGTTGCATTTGTTTTCATTGTTAAATGCTCTATTTTTCTTATAGTGTCTCTCTTGATATGCTTGTTTAAAATAATCTTTGGTTGTTAACACTAACTCTTGTTTCTTGTGTTTCTTGTGTGTGTTGCCATACTACAGGTTTTCTAATCCTTTTTGCAAAGTGTCATTTGGTGAACCCGACGTGAATCCAAAGCAACCAATTTTTAAACTACTAACAATTTTTCATGATTTGAATTGGCACACAGGTTGCGCTTTAGCACTTTCGTTCACACTTGAGCACCTTCTAAACTATTCTTACCAGTAATGGTTTGGTGAAAATGTCTGCTACTTGTTCACCAATAGGAACATAATCCATCCTTACCTCCTATCCTTCAACCTTCTCTCTGAGAAAATGATATTTGATAGCAATGTGCTTTGTTCTGGAATGCATGACATGATTCTTTGCTATATTGATTGCACTCGAATTGTCACACCGAATGAGAATAGGATCAATGATGTCCACCTGTATATCTTTGAGAGTCTACTTCATCCAAAGAACCTTAGAGTAGCATGTAGCAACAGCAATGTACTCATCTTCAGTAGTAGATAGAGAGACTGAGTCTTGCTTCTTGCTATGCCAAGAGACCAACTGGTCACCAAGAAAGAATGCACGACCACTTATGCTCTTTCTATCATCAATGCATCATGCCCAATCAGCATTAGTGTATGCTTCCAAGATAAAATCTCCTTGTTTAGGATACCACACACCATAGCTGAGTGATCCTTGTAGGTACCTAAAAATTCTGCTAACAGCATTCATGTGTGACTGCTTTGGGGTAGCTTGGAATCTGGCCACCATGCACACTGCCTGAACTATATCTGGTCTTGAAGCAGTTAGATACAGTAGACTTCCTATCATGGATCTGTACAGAGTCTGATCCACCACCGGTGATTTATCATTCTTGCTCAATTTGTTGCTGGTCACCATGGGGGTATTTACTGGTTTACAATCTTCCAGTTGGAATTTCCTCAACATCTCCTTTGCATACTTGATTTGAGAGATAAATATTCCTTTATCTTGTTGTAATATCTACAAACCAAGAAAGTAAGTCAATTCACCAAGCATTGACATCTCAAATTCTGACTGCATCTGATCAGCAAACTCTTTGCAGAGGGTATCCTCGTTGCCTCCAAAGATGATGTCATCTACATACACAACCACAATAATCATGTGATTCCCATCTTTCTTTATGTACAAATTGTTGTGAGCACTTCCCTTTTTGAATCCCTGCTCCTTCAGATATTGATCTAATCTTGAGTACCATTCTCTAGGAGCTTTCTTTAGACCATACATAGCCTTCTTTAACCGACACACAAATGTCTCATCATCATGTAGCAGAAACCCTTCCGATTGCTCCATGTATACTTCTTCTTCCAAATTTCTATTTAGAAAAGCATATTTTACATCCATTTGGTATACTTTATAGCCCTTGTAGGTAGAGTAAGCTAGAAACATTCTAATTGCTTCTAATCTAGCCACTTGTGCAAATGTTTCTTCAAAGTCAATCCCCTCTACTTGAGAGTATCCTTTGCATACTATTCTAGCCTTGTGCCTTACAATCTTACCTTCTTCATTCATCTTGTTCCTGTAGACCCATTTTGTGCCAATGATATTCTTGTTTTCCGATCTAGGAACTAATTCCCAAGTCTTGTTCTTCTCAATCTGGTACAGTTCTCCTTCCATAGCATCCATCCCTTCTTGTCTCTTACTGGCCTCAATGGGCGTTTTGGGTTCAACTTCAGTCATGAGGCATAGGTTGACTTGATCATCATTTCGGGCAAGTCTTCTTCCAGTCTGCAGACCATCACTCACATTTCCCAAAATTTTCTCTTTTGGGTGATTCAGTTGTACATACCAGTTGGGGAGCTTCTTGGATGCTACCTATGGTTTAGTATTTGTCTGAACTTCACAATCTTCATCACTGGAGTCAACATATTAGTTAACCTGTGGTTGACATCCTTTGTGCATATCTTCATCAACTTTTACATGCACACTCTCAACGACTCTTCTTAGTCTTTTATTGTAGCATTTGTAGGCTTTACTGTTAGATGAGTAACCAAGGAAGATTCCTCCATCACTCTTAGAGTCAAAACTTCCTAAACCATCCATATCTTTCTTGATGAATCACTTGCTTCCAAATACTTTGAATTATTTGACTGATGACTTTCGGTCATACCATAACTCATAAGGTGTCATTTTGTTGTTTGTTCTTAATTGAACCTGATTCAAAGTGTATGCAGTTGTATGAATAGCTTATTTCAAATATGTGTCCAGTAGACTGGCCTCATTTAACATGGTTCTGGCCATCTCCTTGACTGTCATGTTCTTCCTTTCTACCACACCATTTTGTTGTGGTGTTCTAGGAGTAAAGTATTGCCTTATAATTTCATGTTTTTCACAATAATCTTCAAATTCATTTGATGTGAACTCTTCACCCCTGTCTGATCTTAGGAATTTTAATATGTACCCAGTTTCCTTTTCCACCATTTGCCGAAAGATCTTGAATCTTTCAAATGCTTGTGATTTATCTTGCAGAAAGGTGACCCATGTCATTCTTGAGAAGTCATCAATGAAGAGCATAAAGTATCTTTCACCAGCAAGAGCCCTTATTCGAATTGGACCACAAAGATCTGTATGCACAATTTCAAGTGGTCTTGATGTGTTGTGCTCCTTTGTCCTGAAACTCACTTTTGTTTTCTTACCTTTAACACATTCATCACAAAATGTGTTGACCAGTTTGATGATGGGTGGAATATTCCTCACACATGCCTTTTTGCTTACTGCAACTAAGTTATCAAAATTTATGTGGCCTAATCTTTTGTGCCACAACCAACTTTCATCTACTTGTCCTAACATACATTGGGACTCATAGCATTCCTTCAGATTATAAACATTTCCATCAGTTCTCTTTCCTTCTGCCATAACTTTACTGGTATTGTCTTTCTTTATCTGGCAACCGATTGAGTCAAAGGTGAATTTGTAACCTTTGTGACACATCTGACTCACACTCAGAAGATTATGCTTGAGGCCTTCTACATAATATACATCATGTGCCTTTAGTTTTCCATCAATGCTTAGAGTTCCTTTTCCCTTTATTTTGATGGAGGAATTGTCTCCAAACCTTACTGATCCACCATTCCAATCTTCAAGTTTGATGAATTTATTTTTGTCACCAGTCATATGGTTTGAACAACCACTATATACCACCCATAGATTTTTCCTTTTAGTATGCAAGGTCGTCTGTACTATGAGACTTGATTCTACCTGTTCCTTTTCTTTCTCAACCCAAACTAGTTTGATTTCCTTCTTCTTGTCTACTGCTATATTGAGCTCAGGTTCAGTTACCGACCCTTGATCTGGATTTTCCTTCATTTGCTTGATCTTCTTATTTTTTCATAAATTTTCTATGTGTCCAAATTCTTGACAGTTATAGCATTTTACATTTTCACTAAAGGGGACATCCTTAAAATTGTTGTAGGGTATAGGTTTATTCTTCCTACAATCAAAACTCTTATGACCATATCCATTGCACTGATAGCAGACAACATTCATGTCCCAGAGTGTATTAAATGGGTTTCTACTTTCATAATTCATAGAAGGCTTATTGTTTAATCTACAGTCAGCTATTCTATGTCCAAATTTATTACACCGGTAATAGTAACCATGAAAGTTTGAAACATACCAGTTAGGTTGTCTTGGTCCTGAATGGAACTGCCTCATGGAGGGTCTTCCCTTCATGTTGTTAAATCTGGTGAATCCTTCACGGTCAATTCTAGCATTTCTCCTTGGGTTTGCATATTGGTGCAAGAAGTGTGGCCTCCGATTCATTTCTACATACCAGTTTGAGTGACGATTTCCAACAACATCTGCATATGTCTTTTTGTCGGTATCCTTGCTTATAGTGAATGTCTTCTTTCCTTCACCTTTGATTGAAGAGGTGAACATTATTTCTTTGTCGGATTTATTTTTGTGGGTTGAACTTTGACCTTCTTCAAAGCCTAAGCCACCAGTGTCTTTGGATTGTTTTTGTTTGCCCAACATCTTATCTAAGGCCTCAGTGTTGCCTTCATACTTGCTCCTTATTTTTATTTCTTCCTTGATTTCTTCTAGCTCCTTTCTAAGCTTTATTATTTCTTCTTCCAACTCTTGATGCTCATTTTCTTTATTTGTCAGATCAAAGGTTGTAGCTTCACAAATCCTCTTAGCTTCTTCCAGTTGCAGCTTCAAGTCGGATATGACTTGATCAGACTCTTCTAGAGATTGTTTCAAAAGATCTTGTTCATCTACTGCAACAAGCTTGACCCTCTTGAGTTCTCTTCTTGTTTTACTCAATTCTTCAAGAGAAGTGATAAGTTCTCTCTCCAAATCCACTTCAGCCTCAATATCCTCTTCTTCCTCATCTTCATCAATTGGTCTGCCAAGTGCCATGAAGAGATTGACTTTTCTGTTGTTCTCATGGTCATCATCTTCTGATGCATTTTCATCATCTGTTATATCATCTTCAAAGGTATATAAGTTGTTCTGGTTTCGGTGGCCTCTCCTTCCCTATCGGTAGTCATTCCTTTCACTATCTTTGCCAACAGATCTTCTAAAATCTCTTGACTCATCTCCACTGGTTTCTTTGTGAGGACAGTTTTCAACGAAGTGTCATACCTTTCCACAATTGAAGCACTTAAGTGGTAGCTTTCCTTTGTATCGGTCAGATCCTCTTTTGAGCTTCCTGACAAAGTTTGCTACTTTAGCATCATAATCTTCACTGGATTCTTTATGAGTAACAACTTCTCTGCCCTTTTTGGTGATGTTGAATGTTGCTTCTTTCCTTGAGGAAGTATCACCGATTGTTTTCATCTCATAGGCTATCAGAGAGCCAAATAGCTCATCCATTATAAAAGTCTTCAGATCCTTGGCTTCTTCTATGGCTGACACCTTAGTATCATATTTGGGAGTAAGAGATCTAAGTATTTTCTTGACAAGAATCTCATCTGCAATCTCTTCTCCAAGTCCTCTAATGGTATTCATAGTCTCATCAAATCTATGAAGATAGTCTGCAATCTTTTCATCATCTTTCATTTTGATTCTTTCACGTTGGCCTCTTAGTGTTTGTAGCTTGGCTTCTTTGACTTTTGCATCTCCCTCAAACAACCTCTGCAATTTGTCCCATGTCTCCTTTGCTGAAACAGAGTGCATGACTTTGACAAATTCATTATCGGACAATCCACTCAAGATAGCATGTTTTGCCTTTGCATTATTCTCATACTCCTTTTTTGCATCAGGATCAGAAGGAGGATTATTAGGAACAACATACCCATTCTTGACCGACATCCACACATCAAACCCAAGAGATGAAATATAGGTCTCCATTCTTCTGCTTCAGAAGGCATAGTTGGATCCATCAAACATGGGGGCTTTTGAGGAAGAAGACTCACTTCTTGCCATTGTGCTCAAAGTCCAGGATTAACCCAAGGTTTAAATATAACCGGGAACTTCGCTCTAATACCAATTGTTTAACACTGAATACCACTGAGAGGGGTGTGAATCAGTGGTTTCTGTCTTTTTCACTTTTCTAAACTAATCTCAAAATATCAATTACTCACTTAATTTTGAAGCAGTCATACTGGTAATACAAGAAAGAGAACCAAAGAGATCATTCACACACAAGTGTTTCACAACTCCAGATTTACGAGGAAAACCCAATATGGGAAAAACCTCAGTGAGAAAATTTGTTGGAGACTACTGCTCCAATCCAGCCTCACAAGTAAACCACTGACTTACAAATATTTTGGGCACCAACCAAAGGAGCACCAACCCCTGCACCAAGCTTCAACTTGGCGATGTATATTGAAATAATATTTGAATACAATTAATGCTTCTTGTTGCAAATGAATTCTGCAACTCTTTGATCAAATAACACTCTATCAGTTGACAGTCTTTTCTCTTCCACTGAAACTCACACTGTCAGTTGTGGAATTAGTGTCTCTCTTTCTCAACCATTGTTATCTTTCTCACCCTCTCACACACAATCTCTCAATACATTGGATCACATTAGGATGTTGCCTGCTCTACCACACCTTATCGGGTAGGCTCAACTGCAAGACTATAGAATTGTTGATAGGATCCTCTCACCAGTATGCTTGCTCACGCACACTGCAACTTTCTTAGAATTATTTCTAAGGCTCATAGCTCCTTTTTCTCGCTTAATCTCTCTACACTTCTACTCTATCACAACATCCCCAAAAACCTTCTATTTTGAGCTCTCATTTTTTATATGGTGATTTCCCGCCAGAACACAATTCAAAAACTTGAGCGGTCAGAGTTTCCTCTTTTCGACACAATCTTCATGAGATACAATCCTACCTATCTCAGATCGATCACCTGTCCTTGAAAGATGCACTGGCACACGGTTTCCATTATCCAATGCACATGTTTTGGAAATGGCAATCTCGAATCAGTCAACACATAAAGCGCTTCAGAAGTTCTCTTTTCGAGGACTTCCTAAATCGGATTTCTTTTGCATAGATTCATGTGCCAACTACTCTCTGATCTTCCTCTATCATTCCTTCCTCCTCAAGCCACAATCAGTCAGATACAATCCCATGATTTGTGGCTCCTCCATTAATGGTGATTATCTGTTTCATCGACCATGTCGATGAGGCTTCACCAATCACAACTCGTTTGCCACCTCTTCTTTACATGGCTTCACAACGATCAAGACATGGCCCACCAACACACAGTTGGTCCGGAAAACACATACCGATACAGCTCTTTGCCGGTAGAGAACCCTATACCGGTAACACATCTTCACCTTGACATCAATGACAACTTAGTGCCAAATTGCCAACACTTTTTCCTTCTTCTTTGTAGATTCTTGGTTTGATGAAGCTTGGTCTTGACAATGGTTCCAATTCTGTATAAGCTTGGTCTTGACTATCGAGTCTTTATTTCTACATTCTATGCTTGAAATTTATCTATGCAACATCATCTCTTGATGTGTTTTTCAATGAACTCACAAAAGAATGGGACATGTTATTTCAATGTAGTGCTCTTAAATATTTAAAATCTCATCCCTTGGCTATAAATCAAGGCACTAGAAAGATTAGAAAGATAATGAAAAACAATCTAAGAAACAAAATAGTCAAGATAATAATTTAAGTGCATCATTATCTACTTCTAAATTGGAGACTAAAACTTCTTCAAATCAAGGTAAACCTAAGAAGTGTTGACAATTTACAGGAATTGATTATGTGTTGCTTTGATGTTTTTCATTGATGTCAACACTAGCTTCTTTGGTTGTCTACTGAGTTCCGGTAGAGTGGTTGGACTTTGATGATGATCAGGAGATTTTTTTATGGTTACATATACAAAAATAGTTTTGTTACATATACAACAAGTTATGTAATATCAAATGGACATATGTCAAAATTACAGTTAACTCGACTTCAAATCTTAATAAAACATGAAATATTGAAGATAATGTTACAAAACCAATTGAAAACACTAGATGTGGATGTTAAAAAACCAAATTTGAAATAATCATGTTCATATATGTTATAGAAAAAACTTTATGCTATACAGAGTGAGTATTACTCTTTAAAAATGTTGTTTTTTGAAAAAAACTAGTTTTCGAGGGAGATAGAAAAATTGAATCAAATTGATTCCAAAAATTATCAAAAAAATATTTTTAAAATCTACAAACAAAATGACACAAATCACTAGTTCACATCATCTACAAATTCCTTATGGTTTAGAAGTAATAGGTGTTTGAATCTAAAAAAAAAAAATTCTGAAAATGAATATTGCAGTGTCAAAGTTGGCAAAAAAGTGTAACCCACTATTGTGGGGAAGTTATGTTGTAATGTATTCAACTTTGTCAATTGCACATTAGTCTCTAGTTGAATCATTTGATTTATCTTATTTGGATCACCCTCTCTTGGTTTGTTTATGCTATGGAGACGGAGTTAGAATGTTGATACGGATCTCACTATAGCATGTGTAGATCCGCATTGTGCAATTTACATGTAATGTTTTTGGGTTGACTAGTTAATGTGCTTCATTTTTTTCTATATTTGATGTCAGCTTTGGAGGAAGTGTTAGCATGTGCAGTTTATTGGAATCAACTTAGGAAGATGTGTTGTGATGTATTTGAGTCCCCTTTATCACCTAGAGTGGACTGCATTATGTATTTTTGGTTCAGGTGGCCAACTTTATGTAATTCATGTATATTTTTTACTATATGGCCGACCTAGTTGAGGATTTCAATGAATAATCTTGTATAAATGGAAGTGTGGATGTGTGAATTGGAGAGTGGATTATTGTGAATTAGATGTGAATGATATGCAAGTGTAAGTGAAGGAGCAGAAGTGTGAATTTCAGTTTGAGGTTAAGCTTTGATGATCATATATTCAATATGATGGTGAATGGAGTGAGATATGTTTGTCATGATATTGTTCGCTTGACATAGTGGTTCAAGGACAATATCATGATCGAGATATCTTGTTCATTTCAATTAATTATTTACATGTACCTGTCGGAAGACAATGAGTTCTTTTACAACTTGTGTAGTCTTTGTATCTTGCCCAGAGATTGTGCATCTCAATAATGCAAGTCCCTTGTATCATGCCCTAAGTTTGTGTGCCTTAGTTTTTGCAAGTCCAATAAGGTGCAATGAGCTTCATTAGCCTTGAGCCTAAAATAGCATTATCATTTCTTTATATTGTAAGTGTGATTCTCATTGTAGTTTTTCTATTCTTGATTTTTTCACTAAATCTAGTGTTCTTGTGTATGATGTGATTCGTGGTTTCATGTCTCATAATTATTGGAAGTATGTGTTGTTATGGCTGTAATTGATGTCAAACTTGTTATTCCAAATTGGCATTGATCTAGAATGTTTGTGGTGCAGATATGTCTTGCTATGTTGGTGTTGTAGGCGTTCTTTGGTTGTTCCAAAAGTGTTCGGGTCTGTAAAGTGTTTCTAACGTTTATTATTATAGAACTTATCTTCTTTGGATATAGTTTTGGTATCATGGATATGATTGTTCTAGGGTCCAAAAATATCTTTGTATTCTCTAGGTGTTGTAGTATTGTTCATTGCTAGTCATGACATTCTATGTTTGACCTATCGTTAGGTCCGGATATTGGGTGCCTGCAAGAAGTTGAGTCCACTTTTTGGCCAAAAAGTGGAAGTGTTTTCTCTATTTTTCAGATTTCATCCTATTTTACCTAAAAATTTGAAGCACTTAAAGAATGAATCTTGAAAAAAGTCAGTACTAGAAAATGTAGTGCTCGAAGTCTACTTTCCAAATATGTAATTTATTTTAATACCCAGATCTTAAAAATTAATTTTGAATAGGCATTACTAAAACCTATAGTTTAAAAGTCACTTTTCAGGACCATACCATGCTCGTGCATGGCAAGCATAATTTGACCTAAATGAAAGTATTTTTTTTAATCCTTTTGCGAAAAAGATTTGTAACTCACTCACCTTTGATGAGGATATTTTTTTATAATTTTTTTCTATGTATTTTTTTTGTTAATTTTCTATTGGGCATAATCATTGTTTTGAAAAATCCTCATGTACAACAAGCATAATTTGACCTAAACAACATTTTTTTATTTTTTTCTAAAACCGTATAGAATTGTCTCTAGTTTGATGCCATATTTTTTTTTCAAAAAACTTAAAGACAAAAATGTTATTAAAAAACTAAAAAACCCTAGTTTATGGACCTCTTTCATTAGAAGTTATTTTAAAAATTGAAATATTGATCCATTTTTTAAAAAAATTATATATTTGGAATCTAGATAGTCTCTACTATAATGAGTTTTCATTGTTTAAAACAAATTTGAAAAATTTGGTTTTCAGATATATTTTTGAAGTCATTATTTTGTATGAAGATTGATTTGGCCTTGAAGTTGCAGGTCAAAGCAGGTCCAAGCCAAAGGGTCGACACTCCGAGCCATTTCCCAAGCCAAAATCCGAAGGAACAACCAGACCGAAATTCAAAAATTTTAGAAACGGGATCTTGTTTACCGTTTAGGATACGGGATTGCATTTTGTTGTTTTCAATAATTAAAAATAAAAAAGCAAACGGGATCCCATTTTAAAAATAGAACAAGAAAACGAGATCCTGTTTAAAACGGTATCCCGTTTCCTTTATTTTGTTATTTTTTTTTAGGCTATATATACATGAAATATAACATTTAAGTTTTCTTTTTCCTTTCTTATACTTTAAGTTATATTTGCATGAAATATAACATTTAAGCTATATATACATGTGTAGCGTCCTAAAATTGTGACACTTGCAATTTCGACTGCATTTCGGTCTTCACAATGGCGACGCAACACGCAACCTGAATGGAGACCCCGAAACTTGCTCATGACACCAAAAACTGCATTTTCTTGCACCCTGGCCTGAACCTCCTTTGCACCCTGCTGTCCCGGGAGGTGGGACCAGAGCACCCAGCGCCCTGGTCCTTCAGGACTAGGGTGCCCAGCACCCTGGTCCCCCAGGACCATGGCACCCAGTGCCGTGGTCCCTGGGTCCTATTTTGGGCCCGGTCTCTTTTGGACTTCGGGTCTTTATGTTTGCAAATTGGAAAATTGTCTTTCCTGGTCGGCCTAAGGTCAGGAAAATCAATCTATCAGCCCTAATTGACAAGTATATAAACTACATTTTCCTCTTTCATTCGACATGATGGAAAAAGCATGGAAATTATACTCAAGCATTCAAGCATTCAAGCATTCAAGCATTCCTTCAAGCAATTGATCATTTCAAGTCTCCATTCAAGGCTAAGTGTTGCATTCAAGACAAGGATTCAACCATTGAAGAGGAGATCACTTACTACATACTACTACAACATACAACATACAACATCTATACCTTCGCACATAAGGATACAAACATCCTTACAACAAGGTATTAGTACTTGTTTTACATTACAGACATTTACATTTACAACATTGCTCATTTCTTGGTTAATTCCAAAACCGGGGTTTGACCTAAAGGCAAACCCCTAATCCCTAACCCCCCAATCGTCTTCACTTTTCTATGTGTAGGTTGCAGGTACACGGCTGAAATTGAAGATCTGGAATCCTTGTACAGAGACGAACAGATCCCCCTTCGTTTCGCGGATTTTTCGGAGGACCGTGGCGCTCGGGTGCCATCGTCCTGACAACTTTTGCTCAAATTTGCAAGACAGCGCCGTATCGACATTTTACTGCTGATTCCAGGTCCGCAGCTTCATCCTATATCCCTATCTCAGTTTATAAGCGAATCTTTGTCACTTTCTATGCATTCCTAGCTTAATTCTTCTATCAACATTCTTTACAAAAGAGGGTAGCCTTGCTTTCTTAACCCTTGAAACACATTTAGCATCTAATCTTGCATTGTGTGGGATTGGATCTTGTGGGTTTCAACCCCTCTTTTGAATGTAAAGTCTCTCCCCTAAGTGAAAACCATCAACCCTAGTGAATCTCCCTTCTATCTCCTTGGAGTTGGAAGAGGGGAGAGCAACTAGGGTTCGATCGCGATTTTCCGCTTTACATTTTGGTGAACCCGACGTGAACATCCTTTCTGATTATTCATAGTTAGATCTGAAAATTGGATTCCTTGATTACATTTCCATGTTTGATCTTTTGCAAAATTTTAGAGGTTAATTGCATAAAAACCCTAAATTTTCTTTTTAAGCTTGTGAAATGTCTAAATGTTAATGCTTGTTTCAGATCTATCCTTCTATTACAAATTATCAATTCATATCTATGCTTTAATTTTGAAAATTAAGTGGTTAAGTGTCAAAACCCTAATTTTTGAAACCCTCTTGATTCAACCTTTGTCCGACAATTTCACTGATCAAAACATCTCCAAATCAGTTGTAACTTTGGATTCCGCAATAAAATCACAATATCTTTCATCCTTGAAAATTTGAAAAAAAGTTGCGAGGACCGTGTGCACTCCGAGCGCCATCGTCCCCGACATTTTTTCCGAAATTTCGGGAGCGAGATCTTACTGTATTTTCCTGCTAAAATCCAGAATTTTGGTTGATTTTATCAATTTTAACACCTTCAAAATTATAGTCAAAGTTGGTCTAGGGATTGCTTGGATTAACGCTTCTAATCATTCAAAAATTGTTGAAATTGAAATTTGTGTCAAAATTGTGTTTCTTACAGTCCTAAGTCTGAAAAGTGTGTTAACATTCATTCGAAATTTCAGTGTTTTATTCAAATTCTTGCAATCTGTGACTTTTGAAATTAAGTGCTTAATTACAACAACTTTGATTTCCGCTTCCAAAATTGAATTTTGCGTGAAATTGAGTCAACTTTTGAATTTCAAAACTTGCATTGCTTTTGGTATTCCCTCTAAAATCATAAAATTCAAAATTTCAGTTTCCCTCTCTTTTTCAAAATTCAAATTTTTGCATTTTTCGACAATCTTGGTAGGGTTCAATTTCGAGATTGCAACTTTAATTTGGCCTATCTACAGATCGTAAAACCACTCAATTTTTTTCAGATTAGCTCTAAAATTATCATAACTTTCATCCCTGCAAATTTCGAAAAAAGTTGTCGGGACCGTGTGCACTCCGAAGTGCCACGGTCCCTGACATTTTTTCTGAAATTTCGGGAGATTGTCCTGATTAAATTTAACAGCTTAAATCCAGAAGATTGGCTGATTTTACTGAAAATTGTTACCTCTAAAATCAAAATTTTCTCTCCCTCTCTAGTGCATGAGTTTTACAACAATAAGCCCTACTTACACTATTCCCGTTAGACGAAGCCGTAGAATTAAGTCTTTCCGAGGTTTAACTACTGAGGAGATGGAACCTAATTTGAATAGCCTTTTTAACGAGGACATGGGTAATTCCTCTAATCCTCCTAATGATGAAGAAGCTCTCCATGAGGTTTCTGAAGAACAACTTTCGAAATTGGATAACCAATTTGATGATTTTCGACAATGGATGTCTCAAGAATACCCTGATAGTCAAGCTCTTCCTTTAATTGAGGGTCTAAAATGTATGCTTCAAAGTGATAAGAATGGAATTGATATTTTGCGTGGTATTGCACACATTGTGGATTCGAATGTGATGCCTATGAAGAGTTGTGCTGAAAATTTGGGTTATACACAACCTCCTTCTCAAGTCAATCATTCTATTCCTTTGATGACTTCTATTGCTAGCGTACCTACCTTTACATCAAACATAATGGCTACTTCTACACAAGACATTCCTCCTGTGATCACCAGTCATGGGGGCAACCCTTCTTCTTCAATTAACCCTCTTCCTTCATTTAATCCGACTTCTTCATTCATTCCTTCAATGAGTGTCCCTATTATATCTCCACAAATGAACATGACGCAAGGGGGCAATTCGTTTAACCATTCCATTCCTCCTTGTAGTGTTCCTCCTATCCAATCATCTCCTATGACTAATTATCATAGAGTCCCACCACCTTACTCTTTACCTTCTTTCAATAACATAACACCTCCATCTCAATCTAACACATCTAATATGAATTCTTCGACTGAAGCGACCATTAACAATCTTGCACAAACTGTCTCTTCTTTACAGCAACAAATTGCCTCTATGAATCAATCTAAGTTTAGTGTGCCCACATTTGATGTTGCGAGCCCACTTTCTCTTGACATTGTTCGAGCTATCCCTCCTAAACATGTTGAAATCCCGCATTTGGAGCTTTATAATGGTAAAGGTGATCCTCTAACACATGTTAAGACTTTTCAAACAATATGTACTGATTTTGCTTATGACCAAAGGTTGCTTGCAAAATTGTTCACTAGAACATTAAGAGACAAAGCCCTACAATGGTATTGCTCGTTGCCTTCTTATTCTATTACTTCTTTCGAACAACTTGCAAATGCTTTCATTCAACAATTTCAAAACAATATAAGTCCTAAAGTTACTTTGATTGATTTAATGCATTGTAAACAAGGTGTTAAAGAAAAAGTGACTAATTTCATTGGTAGATATAAGCATTTGTATGCTCAAATTTCCTTTCCAGTGCCTGACAATGATAATCAAAGAATCTTTATTTCTAATTTACAAAAAGATATTCGAGACAAACTTCTGTTTTCTGAGTTTACTTCTTTCCAACAGTTGTGTGCAACTCTTCACAATTATCAACTGACTGTGAGTCAAATGGAACAATCACATCCTATGGCTCCGAGTGATAAGGGTGATAGCAGTCAACAACCATTTGGGAAGTTTAAACTGAACAAAGATTCCATCAAATTCAATGAAAACATCATCAACAACAATGTGAATGCAGCATCAGGTGTGCCTCCTATTTCTAAATTTTTCAAGAAAGAAAGAAAGTATACTCCTTTGAATGTATCATTGCATAGTATTATGAATAAGTTATTGGAACAAAATGTGCTTACTCTTCCTCCTATAAGACAAATTGATCCTGCAAAGATTACTTCACCTTATTTTGATAACAAAGCTTTTTGTCAATTTCATCGTCAGCCTGGGCATGATACTGAAAAATGTTTTTCTTTAAAGGGTAAAATTCAAGATTTGATTGATAATAATACTATTTCTGTTTCTGGAGTGAATGATAAAGGCAATACATCTGTAGCTCCTCCTAATCAAAATCTTCAGATTTTCACTGATCCATTACCTTCTCATACCTCTAATGCAATTAAGGCTAATGATTCCTCTCTCTCATCTAATGGTCTTGTGTCTATGACTCCGAATGTGATTAACTTTGTAGAGCAGCAAGAAAACCCTAAAGAACCTTCCATCACATTTGATTCTAGTGAAACCATTAGGGCACCTGATGGTCCTTTATACATAGTTGCAAAAGTCAAGAATACACCTTGCCGTGGAGTGCTTATTGATCCTTCGTGCATGATTAATGTTATTACTGAAGAATTTCTTTTTACTTTGCAATTGAATCAAGTGATATATGACAAAACAGATGTGATTGTGAAACTATTTGATGCATTTTCTTCTCCTGCAATTGGTTCTATTACATTGCCTATTGAGGTCCATAACAAATCCCTTGATGTGAACTTTGCTATTATTCCTTCATCCGAACAATTTCGTGTGAAGCTTGGCCATCCTTGGCTATCTTCCATGAAAGCTATTGCTTCTCCTATTCACAAGTGTTTGAAATTTCCCCATAATGGTGAAGTTGTTACTGTCAATCATAGTCTCTTTAAACCAGCTGAAAGAACTTCTAGCGTTCCTATTGATTACTTTTGGCCTAAACAATTCCAATCTCTTCCTCCGCGAAGTGATCATCTTTTCAAATCTTATCAAAAGTGGAAAACAGATATGATCCTATCTCTAAGTGAACCTAGAACACCTAAACTTGATATTCCTATCATTCTTGAGAAGGAAGTTCTTCCTTTGAAAGATAAAACTAATGTCTTTCCTCAAGAAGATTCCCAACCCGTTCCCATGGATGTGATTATGTCTATGCCTAATAAACCTTCTAAGAGTAGACCTATACCTCCTCGTCATGATGGACTTGGTCTTCTTCCTAAACCAAATATTCCTCCTTTGTATGGAGCAGTCCCTCCTCCTTCTTTTTATAGAGAGAAGAGACCTTCTTCTTCTCCTATTATCCAGCCTAAGAGACCACAACCTAAACACCCAAGTGCTAAGGATGAGAACATTCCTCCTCCTCAATCTTCTCCACTTCCTACTAAGACTAGATGAAATCGTTCTGCACGTGAACGCTGACGAAAGCGTCGTCTTAGAGCTCAAGCAGCTGCTTCTCAAACTTTGCAATCTCCAAAAACACCTTCAACAAGCATTATTCCATTTTCTCCAAAATCTCCAAAACATAAGATGCATGATGGTCTTGATCCTGTGCGAATTAAAGACCCTATTTTTATAAATCTTGATGATGCTATAGATGAAAATGTTATTCATGATGAAAATGTTACTCCTCTTGCTTCTGATAGTGAATATGAACTTGTTGATATTGATAACCATTTATCTAATGAATTTTCTAAAGCACTTATCCTAGCTCCTAGACAAGAACAGCGTGGCTAGGAACATGAACATAGCCCTTGTTTGGATCTTGTGATAGCTCCATCTGCTGTGTTGAATGTTCCTCCTCTAGCATGTTCCCTGCCTTCCTGAAACATTGATCAGCAAGATCGGGGGGTAGATGACGTGCTAGACTAGTTACATTAGCATAGCAGATTCTCTCCTCCTCTCTTGTGTTACTTCTTCTATATGTTATTTTCATTCTTCTATTTGTTGTCCTTAGTGTTGTCTACTTGAGGACGATGCAAAGCATTGAGATCTCTTTTGGTCTCTCTCATGTTGACTCAAAAGACACATGTGTTCCCTTCTTCTAGGTGACCTTCCTTGATTGGGGAATGAAGAACAATTATGCATACATACATATGATATACATGAATTATCATACAGCATACTAACCTCGAGGAAAGTGAAGTCACCTCGTGCTTTGTGTTTTGTGTCTATTATCCTTGGGTTTATCTCACACTTGGGGGCTAAATCCTTGCGATAACGTGCTCCTTTCCTTTCTCATTTCTTATGTGTATCACTACGTTAAAACAATCACCCCCGTTGAGGCGTGTGTGATCGCTTTAACGTAGGGGGGCATACACCCTGTCTATCCCTTCAGGATACATGAAAATTTCTTGGAGAACTCAGCTTTGCCTTGAAAATTTTCGGTATTTCTCTTGCATGACTCATAGTGAGGGAACCTTACTACTGACAGTCATGGTTCTCCCTCGTGATCTTCCCTTTTACTTTGTCAATCGAAGTCGTAGATCCTTAGTCCACTGGGGGCTTGGTGTGTCTTGCCTCCTTGACGTGGTGAAAGTCTTTCAATATTGTTTCCTTGTACTTTACCGGAAGTATGAGCATACATACTCCCGCTAAAGTGGGGGCTAAATGTAGCGTCCTAAAATTGTGACACTTGTAATTTCGACTGCATTTCGGTCTTCACGATGGCGACGCAACATGCAACCTAAATGGAGACCCCGAAACTTGCTCATGACACCAAAAACTGCATTTTCTTGCACCCTGGCCTGAACCTCCTTTGCACCCTGCTGTCCCAGGAGGTGGGACTAGGGCACTGGGTGCCCTGGTCCCCCAGGACCATGGCGCCTAGTGCCCTGGTCCCTGGGTCTTATTTTGGGCCCGGTCTCTTTTGGACTTCGGGTCTTTATGTTTGCAAATTGGAAAATTGTCTTTCTTGGTCGGCCTAAGGTCGGGAAAATCAATCTATCAGCCCTAATTGACAAGTATATAAACTACATTTTCCTCTTTCATTCGACATGATGGAAAAAGCGTGGAAATTATACTCAAGCATTCAAGCATTCAAGCATTCCTTCAAGCAATTGATCATTTCAAGTCTCCATTCAAGGCTAAGTGTTGCATTCAAGACAAGGATTCAACCATTGAAGAGGAGATCACTTACTACATACTACTACAACATACAACATACAACATCTATACCTTCGCACATAAGGATACAAACATCCTTACAACAAGGTATTAGTACTTGTTTTACATTACAGACATTTACATTTACAGCATTGCTCATTTCTTGGTTAATTCCAAAACCGGGGTTTGACCTAAAGGCAAACCCCTAATCCCTAACCCCCCAATCGTCTTCGCTTTTCTATGTGTAGGTTGCAGGTACGCAGCTGAAATTGAAGATCTGGAATCCTTGTGCAGAGACGAACAGATCCCCCTTCGTTTCGCGGATTTTTCGGAGGACCGTGGCGCTTGGGCGCCATCGTCCCGACAACTTTTGCTCAAATTTGCAGGACAGCGTCGTATCGACATTTTACTACTAATTCCAGGTCCGCAGCTTCATCCTATATCCCTATCTCAGTTTATAAGCGAATCTTTGTCACTTTCTATGCATTCCTAGCTTAATTCTTCTATCAACATTCTTTACAAAAGAGGGTAGCCTTGCTTTCTTAACCCTTGAAACACATTTAGCATCGAATCTTGCATTGTGTGGGATTGGATCTTGTGGGTTTCAACCCCTCTTTTGAATGTAAAGTCTCTCCCCTAAGTGAAAACCATCAACCCTAGTGAATCTCCCTTCTCTCTCCTTGGAGTTGGAAGAGGGGAGAGCAACTAGGGTTCGATCGCGATTTTCCGCTTTACAACATGAAATATAACATTTAAGATATATATACATGAAATATAACATTTAAGTTTTTTTTGTTATTTCCCTTTGTCTTTTTCCTTTCTTATACTTTAAGTTATATTTCATGTATATATTGGCAAGATTTTTTAGAGTGGTTTCAGATCTCTAGGAGTTATAACGTGAATTCTAAATTTTAGAAGATCTTATAAATTTTCAAACTTAGTCAAATTCCAACAATCAGCAGGCTCCTATCAACATTTTCTCACTCTCTCTATATCACTCTCTTTATCGCCTTCAAGCTCTAGACCTATCTCTCTCCATATTACTCTTCCTCTATCCCTCTCTACCTCTCTATATCTCTCTCCTCTCTCTCCCAAAATCTAGATCTATCTCTCCACCTCTCTCTCAGATCCTTAACTCTCTACTCTTTGTCTCCTATCTCTTTCTATGCACCTCCCCTTAACTCTCTACTCTTTGTCTCCTATCTCTTTCTATGCACCTCCCCCCACTTCCTTCCTGCCTCTATTTCTGTATATAACTCTCTATCTATCTCTCTCTCTCCCTACCTACTTAGTTAGATGTTTAAATGTTTAAATTTCGTTCTGATATGTTTAAATGTTATGTATACTTATACATTCTAGATGTTTTCAATGTTATGTATAATTTTTATACATGTATATTTAGAAGTTAAAATGTTATTCTATGACCCCTTAATACATCCTAGGACCTCTTAAGACACCTATGGCCCCTTAAGACACTTAGGACCCTTTTGTATATCCTAGGACCTATCAAGACATTATAGGACCCCTTAGTATATGCTAGGACATATTTTGACCCCTTAGTACATGCTAGGACAACTTTTGACCCCTTAAGACACCTCAGACCCCTTAGTACATCCTAGGACCTCTTAAGACATCGTATGACCCCTTAGTACATCCTAAGAGCTATTAAGACTCATGCGACCCCTTAGTAGATCCTAGGACATCTATTGACCCCATAAGACACCTAGGACCCCAAGTAGTACATCTTAAGACATCATACCACCCCTTAGGACATCTTAGTACATCCTAGGACTGCTTAAGACACCTAGGACCCCTTCGTACATCCTAGGACCTATTAAGACAAATCATATGACCCCTTAGTACATCTTAGGCCCCTTAAGACATCCTATTACAAAAGACAGGCCCTTAGTACATCTTGGGCCCCTTAAGACATCCTAGTACATCTCCATCTCTCTCTCTCTCCCTCTCTCTCCCCTTAAGTCATTTTAGGACCTCTCTCCCTTTGTCCCCTTTTAGCCTTTTTAATATTCTCTCTCTCTTATGATGTCCTAAGGGGTCGTATGGTGCTCTAACACATGTGTGGCCCCTTTGAAACTCATATGACCCCTAACAACACCATATGACCCCTTTTAACATCCTAGTACATGACATGACCCCTTGGGACACCATATGAACCCTTTTAACATCCTAGTACACAACATGACCCCTTAGGACACCATATGACTCCTCAGGAAAATATGATGTCCTAATGGATCATATGGTGTTGTAAGGGGTCATATGATGTTCTAACACATGTGTCACACCTTAGGACCTCAAAGGACCCCTAACGACACCATATAACCCCTTAGGAAACCATATGATCCCTCAGGATACCATATGACCCCTTTTAACATCCTAGTACAAACATGATCCCTTAGGACACAATATGACCCCTTAGTACAATATGATGGATCTTAATGGGTCAAATGGTGTCCTAAGGGTTCATATGGTGTTCTAACACATGTGTTTCCCCTTAGGAGCTCATATGACCCCTAACAACACCATATGACCCCTTAGAACACCATATGGCCCTTTTTGGCATCCTAGTACATGACATGGCCCCTTAGAACACCATATGACCCCTTTTTAACATCCTAGTCCACGACATGAACCCTTAAGACACCATATGACCTTTTAGGATACCATATGACCCCTTAGGACAATATGATCTCCTAAGGAATCATATGGTGTCCAAAGGAGTCATGGTATTGTGACACGTGTTGCCCCTTAGGACTCGATATGACCCCTTAGGACACCATATGACCCCTCAGGATACCATATGCCCCCTTTTAACATCCTAGTACAAGACATTACCCCTTAGGACACCATATGACCCCATACTATGGGGTCATACGGTGTCCTAAGAGATCATATGGTGTTCTAATACATGTGTGGCCCTTAGGAGCCCATATGACCCATAACGACACCATTTGACCCCTTAGGACACCATATGACCCCTTAGAACACCATATGACCCCTTTTAACATCCTAGTACACGACATGACCCCTTAGGACAATATGATGTCCTAATGGGTCATATGGCGTTCTAATACATGTGTGACCCCTTAGGACCCCATATGACCCCTGACAATAACATATGACCTCTCAAGACACCATATGATATCCTAATGGGTCATATGGTGTCCTAAGGGGTCATGTGGTGTTATAACATATGTATGGCCCCTTATAACCCCATATGACCCCTAACAACACCATATGATTGCTTATGTTACCATATGATCCCTTTGGACACCATATGACCCCTTAGGATATTATGATGTCCTAACAGGTCATATGGTGTTCTAGAACATGTGTGGTCCCTTGGGACCCCATATGACCCCTAATGACATGATATGACTCCTTAGGACACGATATGACTGATGAATAATGATGAACAACAGATACCCTAACTGGTCCTGAGAAGGGGGGTGAATCAGTACAGACAAAAACTTTCTCAACAACTTATCAAGTTAAAGCAATACCAACCGGTTGTCTTCATTACTGAACTTAACCATAGCCATATTGGTTAAACACAGTAAGAATTTAGACAACATAAACTGATAAGTCTGAACACTTCAGATACATTCAATACTTGATAACAACTTCACCAATAAACATGTGCATGTGGTTTAATAGTAATACCATAACTTAATAACTCTGCATGCATAATCACTCAAACAAAGAACCCTTAATCATCACATGAAACATGCACAACACATGACACACAGATTTTTCACATGGAAACCCAAATGGGAAAAACCATGGTGGGGATGAATACCCACAAGCTTGTTTTTGAACTATTTTGAAGCTCACTCTATTAGGAGCCTAGTCCGGTTAAAGACTTTACAATAAGGTTATGCTAGGAACCAATCCTGTTAAAGATCACCCAGTTAAGGGATGGCTATATACCCTATTAAAGGTTGAAACCCTTTTAAAGGTTACCTTGCTAGAGGATTTTAAGAACTCAAATAACTTGAGTCACCTAGTTAGAGGATTTACAGTAAGCCTATTAAAGCTACCCGGTAAAGGGATTTTCCAACTGTTGAAATGGTTAGACGACAACAGGTAAAAACTCTGATCTGATAATAGAACTACATGCCAAGGCAGATCCTTTTCAGTTCCTCTACTTCTGCAATCACACTCCAGCAATTTTCTCTTACTGGTCTGGCAAGTATCTCATCACTCGGATACACACATAACATTTGCCAACAACTTACAATAACAAACATCATCGACCTTATAGAAAACAATTAGGTTGGTAGCATAAACCCTAAACCCTAAGCATCTTAGGTTTACAATACAGGCAGTCCAATCCTGATCGTCCAAACACTTTGCATAGAGCAATACAAACTCAAACAGATCACAAGACAATCTGCATTGTTTATTCTTCATTGCACATGGGAATCGATAACTCATCATGCTTTCTTCTCATACCGCCAAGAAGAATGTTCATTCCCAAGGTAGACTTTTAATTCAGTCGATCTTCTCATGCAAGATCCTTAAGGAAATCCTTCACGTGCACAAAGCTGACGTGGTACCTTGATCTCATCCTCATCTCTTGGCTAACTCAATCACAGAATGTCATCGGTTGCATCACACAAGATGGATTTCCAAACCGGAAAGCCTAGAGCTAAGACTACCAACTGGTAGTCACACTTAGTGAAACCCCGACACCGGTTCACTATATTTCTTCATACCGGTTCACCAACTTCTTTCAATCTGCATACTGGTTTTATTACACTTATTGACATCAATGACAACATACCTTATCATCATATGCCAAAAATATCCCCCTTTTGCATTGATGGCAATAATCAGTGTAGCATTTCAATTGAAGACATCATAGACCAGTGCATCTGCATTAACAAATATCTTCTCCCCCTTTGACAACAATGCCAAAGTGGAGGCACAAGCTTCCATTCTCTACTATGTTGCTCCCCCTATGGAGTAGCATCCTTCAACACATCAATCCAAAAAGATTTGACACTGTAGTACCTGACTGATGTGGAGCACACAACTTTAGTTGACTTCATGAAGGGGCAGAACCCCTAATTCACCTCTCAAATAGGTAAATGTAGTCTTCGGTAAGGGCTTAGTGAATATATCTGCTAGCTTCTCCTTACTGGAAAGATGTTGTAGTACAACCTCCTTATTCTGAACTTTCTCTCTCAAGAAGTTATACTTAAGCTCAATGTGCTTAGTTCTAGCATGCAATACCGGATTCTTGGAAATATTTATTGCACTTATGTTGTCACAAAATATATTCACCGGTTCAGATACAGGTACTTTGAAACCTTCCATACATGTTTCATCCATATTGCTTGAGTGCAATTCATAAATGTTGCCACATATTTTGATTCAGCTGTAGACTGAGAAGTACAACTCGCTTCTTACTTATCCACGAGACTAGTCTTCCACCAAGAAAGAACGCTCCATCGGTTGTGCTCTTCAAGTCGTCCACATTACCTACCCAATCGGCATCGGTATATACTTTGAGGTTATAGTCACCATTATATGGATACCACAATCCATAGTCAATTGTTCCTTTCAGATATCTAAGAATCCTCTTGACAGCTACCAAGTGGGATTCTCTTGGACTTTTCTGAAAACGAGCTACTATGCCTACTGCATGAGCAATATCTGGTATGTTGTGCATCACATAGTGCAACTGATCGATCATTGACTAATACTCTTTCTCATTCACCAATGTTGAATCATCTTCCTTAGTTTACAACCAGTCTCCATCAGTGTACAAACCGGTTTGCTCTCCTCCATGCCAAAAGTCTTCAATACCTCTTTGACATACTTGGACTGGGTAATAAAGATACCCTCTTTCATTTGCTGAATCTGTAAACCAAAGAAGAATTTTATCTCTCCAATTAGATACATCTCAAACTCTTTCTTCATTTCATCTGCAAAAGCATGACTCATTTTATCATCTCCTCCAAAGATTATGTCATCTACAAATACTTCACAGATCAGAATCTAATCACCTTCAGATTTTAAGTAGATGTTGTTATCCTCACTTGTTCTCTGAAATCCAATCTTCACAAGATGAGAGTGTAACCTTTCATACCATGCCCTAGGTGCTTGTTTCAATCCATACAAGGCTTTGTGTAATCTACACACTATGTTACTATCTTCTGACAAGGCGAACCCTTCCGGTTGCTCAATATACACTTCCTCTTCTAGGATTCCATTCAAAAACGTAGACTTCACATCCATCTGATAAACCATAAATCCCTTAAATGTTGCAAATGCAAGTAGCATTCATACACCTTCTAGTCTAGCCATAAGAGAAAAGGTTTCACCATAGTCTTCTCTTTCCTCATGAGCATATCCTTTGCATACAAGTCTTGCTTTGTTCCTTATAACTGTGCCTTCTTCATTTAGCTTATTCCTGAAAACCCATTTGGTACCTATGACATTTTTGTGTTCTGGTATGGGTACCAGAGACCATATTGCATTCTTTTCTATTTGGTCTAGCTCCTCTTCCATTGCTTTAATCCAGTCTTCATCTGTAAGTGCTTCTCTAGAAGTCTTGGGCTCTAATTCAGAAATCATGCAAGAGTTTTCCTTCACTTTTCTTCTTGTGAGTATCCCTGCATCTTTATCTCCTATGATTTGCTTCAGATCATGATGTAGTTTCATATACCTAGGAATGACTCTAGCTTGATCTGCTAGCTCTTCTTCTTCTTCTTCACTTACCTATTCTTCTTCTCCTATTGCAGCTTCTACTGATACAGGAACACTGAGATCTTTACTTATTTCTTTCTTAACCGGTTCCCAGAAGGCTATTCCCGATTCATCTTCCACTTCTTCTCTACAAGTTTCCTCAGGTTCCTCAGGGGATTCATCAACCCTGACATTGATACTCTTAACAATTTTTTATGTTCTATTGTTGTAGCACTTGAGAGCTTTGCTCTTAGTGGAGTATCCCAGAAATATTCCTTCATCACTTTTAGCATCAAATTTGCTCAAATGCTCACCTCTCTTGATATAGCACTTACTACCAAACACTTTAAAGTAACTCACAGTGGGAGTTTTTCCGGTCCAATACTCATAAGGGGTTTTAACTCTACCTTTCTTGATGAGTACCCGGTTCGTAGTATATACTGCAGTGCTCACCGCTTCTCTCCAAAAAGTGTGAGCAACCTTTCCTTGGATCAGCATTGATCTAGCTGCTTCAACTACAGTCCTGTTATTCCTTTCTTCTATGACATTCTATTGTGGTGTCCTTGGGGTAGACAACTGCCTCTTGATACCGCTATATTCACAATACTTGTTGAATTCATCAGAAGTGAATTCACCTCCTTGATCAGTTCTTAGGCATTTTATCTTTTGACCACTTTCCTTATCTACTAATGCTCTAAAGGCTTTGAACTTTCCAAACACCTCAGACTTGTCTTTCAAGAATGTGACCCACATCATTCTTGAGTAGTCACCAATAAGAATCATAAAATACCTATCTCCCTAAATACTTCTAGTTTTCATAGGACCACACAAACCAGTATGCACAAGGTCAAGTAAGTTTTCTGCTAAGAAAGACTTACCTTTGAAAGTTGAAGAAGACATCTTCCCAAGTTGACATTCTCTGCACAAGGAATTCTCTGGTTTGTTCAGCAAAGACAATCCTCTTACTGCCTTGATCTTACTAGCCTTTACAATATAATCAAAGTTCATATGACAAAGTCTCCTATGCCATATCCAACTATCATCAAACTTATCCATTAGACACAGACTTATCTTAGCATTCAACTGAAATAAGTTACCTCTGGTCTGCTTACCGGTGGCAATAAGTTCACCACTCTTTCCAATTATACTCCAAACTCCACCTTTGAACTCCAGAATGAGTCCTTTATCATTTAGCTGAGCAACACTCAACGGTTTATGCTTAAGACCTTCTACCCAATAGACATCATCTGCACTACTCTTTCCATTCAGTGAGATGGATCCTTTACCTTTCACCAAACATGGTGCATCGTTGCCAAATCTAACAACACCTCCATCATATTCTTCTAGAGACATAAACTTTCTCCTATCACCAGTCATGTGGTGAAAACAACCACTATCAATTATCCACTCTTTAGAGTTGTCAATGCGAGAGACAAGCGCTTTCTTGTCAGACACTTCTTCCTTCATAGCTACAAATATTGTGTCTTCATTTTCTTTATCCTCAGATTCTTCATCAGTAACACCTTCATCCACTGCAACAAGACAATTTCTTCTATTTCCTCCTTTATACTTTCTAAACCTCTCCGGTTTATCCTTATTGTCATTGTTAGGATAGTTAATAGCTATATGTCCTATCTTATTGCAGGAAAAACATTTCAGAGGAAGATTACCTCTGTGTTTTCTAGTACCTTTTGGAAGTCTCTTGGCAAGAAGAGCTTCAAACTCCATCAAAATTTCTTCATCATCCATACCTCTGCTTTGCATGGATTCATAATTGGTACTTGCTTCTTTTCCTTTTCTGGTTGGTGCAGCAGATGTTGTAAAAGCTGACTCAGTCTTCTGAACACTTCCATAATAGCTATTCAACTCATATGCAGTTAACTTCGCAATAATAGAGTCTAAGGATACCTTGGTTTTGTCAATAGACCTTAGTTCCTGGATAGCAGCATGATTTCAAGACTTTACTGACAATGGTGGCATCATCAATCGTTCCACCAATGCTCTTGATATCTCCAACAACAGTCTTGATTCTTATGCCATATTGTTGAATGGTCTAACCTTCAACCATCCTCATGTCTTCAAATTTTCCTCTAAGGCTCTCTTCCTTAGCTTTCTTTACATGTTCATCACCACCATAAATAGTTTCCAATGTGTCCCATACATCTTTAGGAGTGTCTTTATCTTGTACATCAATGAACTCGATATCAGACAAACTACTAATAAGAGCTTCCATGACTTGCCCATTTCTTGAATCTCTCTCTTCTGATCATCGGTCAAAGTGCCAGTGGGAATCACATAGGCATTCTCAACATAGCTCCAGTGTTGAGCACCGAAACTCTTGATATAGATCTTCATTTTTTCCTTCCATATTTTGAAGTTATCTCTATTGAACTTAGGACCTTCCCTCTTCATCATTAAAGCGGGATCTTTTATCTCAAGTGGTTAATCTTATATCACCAAGGACCTGGAGTTGCTCTGATACCAATTAACTTTCTCAACAACTTATCAAGTTAAAGCAATACCAACCAATTGTCTTCATTACTGAACTTAACCATAGCAATACTAGTTAAACACAGTAAGACTTCAGATACATTCAATACTTGATAACAACTTCACCAATAAACATATGCATGTGGTTTAATAGCAATACCATAACTTAATAACTTTGCATGCATAATCACTCAAACAAAGAACCCTTAATCATCACATGAAACATGCACAACACATGACACACAAATTTTTCACATGGAAACCCAAATGGGAAAAACCACGGTGGGGATGAATACCCACAAGCTTGTTTTTGAACTATTTTGAAACTCGCTCTGTTAGGAGCCTAGTCCGGTTAAAAACTTTACAATAAGGTTTTGCTAGGAACCGATCCTATTAAAGATCACCCGATTAAGGGATGGCTATATGCCCTGTTAAAGGTTACCTTGCTAGAGGATTTAAAGAACTCAATAAACTTGAGTCACCTGGTTAGAGGATTTACAGTAAGCCTGTTAAAGCTACCCGGTAAAGGGATTTTCTAACTGTTGAAATGGTTAGAAGACAACAGGTAAAAACTCTGATCTAATAACAACACTACATGCCAAGGTAGATCCTTTTCAGTTCCTCTACTTCTACAATCACACTCTGCAGTTTTCTCTTACTGGTCTGGCAAGTATCTCATCACTTGGATACACACATAACATTTGCCAACAACTTACAATAACAAACATCATCGACCTTATAGAAAACAATTAGGTGGGTAGCATAAACCCTAAACCCTAAGCATCTTAGGTTTACAATACAGGTGGTCCAATCCTGATCGTCCAAACACTTTGCATAGAGCAATACAAACTCAAACAGATCACAAGACAATCTGCATGGTTCATTCTTCACTGCACATGGGAATCAGTAACTCATCACGTGTTCTTCTCATACTGCCAAGAAGAATGTTCATTCCCGAGGTAGACTTTTAATGCAGTCGATCTTCTCATGCAAGATCCTCAAGGAAATCTTTCACGTGCACAAAGCTGACGTGGCACCTCTATCTCATCCTCATCTCTTGGCTAACTCAATCATAGAATGTCATCGGTTGCATCGCACAAGATGGATTTCCAAACCGGAAACCCTAGAGCTGAGACTACCAACCGGTAGTCACACTTAGTGAAACCCCGACACCGGTTCACTGTATTTCTTCATACCGGTTCACCAACTTCTTTCAATCTACATATCGGTTTTCTTACACTTATTGACATCAATGACAACATACCTTATCATCATATCAACATGTCGGTTCATCATATGCCAACAATGACCCCTTAGGATACCACATGACCCTTTAGGACACCATATGTATCTTAGGATAATATCACGTCCTAAGGGGTCATATGGTGTTCTAACACATGTGTGACCCCTTAGGATCACATATGACCCCTAACGACACCATATGACCCCTCAAGACACAATATGACCCGTAACGACACCATATTACCCTTTTAGACACTATATGGACCCTTAAGACACCATATCACCTATTAGGACATCATATGGTGTCCTACGAGGTCATATGGTATTGTTAGGGGTCATATGGGGACCTAAGGGACCACACATGTGTTATAACACCATATACTCCTTAGGACACCATATGACCCCTTAGGACATCATATGGTTTCCTTAGGGCTCATATGGTGTCCTAAGGGGTCATGTCATGTACTAGGATGTTAAAAGGGGTCATATGGTGTCGTTAGGTGTCATATGGTGTTCTAAGGGGTCATATGGTGTCATATGGTGTCTTAAGGGGTCATATGGTGTCGTTAGGGATCATATGGGGTCTTAAGGGTCCACACACGTGTCAGAAAACCATATGACCCCTTAGGACATCATATTGTCGTAAGGGGTCATGTCGTGTACTCAAATGTTAAAAGGGGTCATATGGTATCCTTGGGGGTCATATAGTGTCCTAAAGGGTCATATTAAGTCCTGACGAGTCATATAGTGTCCTAAGGTGTCATTTGGTGTTTTAAGGGGCCACACATGTGTTAGAACACTATATGACTCCTTAGGACATCACATTGTCCTAAGGGTTGATATGATGTTTTAAGGGGTCATATGGTGTCCTAAGGAGTCATGTCGTGTACTAGGATGTTAAAAGAGGTCATATGGTGTCTTGAGGAGTCATATAGTGTCCTAAGGGGTCATATGATATCGTTAGGGGTCATATCAGGTCCTAAGGGGTCATATGGTGTTGTTGGGTGTCATATAGGGTCCTAAAGGGCCACACGTGTGTTAGAACACCATATGACCCCTTAGGACATCATATTGTCCTAAAGGGTCATATGGTGTCCTAATGGTTCATATGGTATTTTAAGGGGTCATGTCATGTACTAGGATGTTAAAATGGGTTATATGGTGTCCTAAGAGGTCATATAGTTACCTAAGGTGTCATATGGTGTACTGAGGGGTCATATGGTGTACTGAGGGGTCATATGATATCGTCAGAGGTCATATGGTGTACTAAGGGGTCATATAGGGTCCTAAGGGGCCACATGTGTTAGAACACCATATGACCCCTTAGACCATATGATGTCCTTAGGGCTCATATGGTGTCCTAAGGGGTCATGTCGTACATACCAGGATGTTAAAAAGGGTCATATGGTGTTTTGGGGTCATATGAGCTCCTAAGGGGCCACACATGTGTTAGAACACCATATGACCCCTTAGGACATCATATTGTCCTAAGCGGTAATATGGTGTCCTAAGGGGTCATGTCATACATACCATGATGTTAAAAAGCATCATATGGTGTCATGAGGGGTCATATGAGGTCCTAAGGGGCCACACATGTGTTAGAACACCATATGACCCCTTAGGACACCATATGACCCTTTAGGAGATCATACTATCCTAAGGGGTCATATGGTGTCCTAAGGGTTCATGTCATGTACTAAGATGTTAAAAGGAGTCATATGATCTCCTGAGGGGTAAGTAGAGAGGTGGAGGGAAGGAGTGGGAAGTATGAATAGAGATAGAGGAAGAGGGGAGATATTGATAAGTTTAGAGGGGGGAAATAGATAAAGAGAGGTGGAGAGGGAAGGAGATAAAGACAGGTGAGATATACAAAAGTGGAGGGGAGAGTTGGAGCAAGGGAGAGAAGGAGAGGTATTCAAAGAGAGGGGAGGAAGGAGAAGTATTCTTTACTCCACCTCTCTATCAAGTACCCAGCTATCTATACTATCTATCTCCCCTCTCCCTTTATGTATTTATCTCTTCTCTCTAGATATGGGTATCTATCTTCCCTCTTGGTCTTTTTATCTCCCCTCTCCCTCTCTCTACCTACCTCTCTTTCCAACCCTATCTACTTTTATCTCCCCTAATTTTCTACCTCCTTCCCTCCATTCTACTATTTATCTCACCTCTCTCTCTCTCTCTCCCTTTATCTCTCTCCCTCCCTCCTTCCATCTCCATGCTATCTCTCTAGATACTTATCTCTATCTACTTGAACTTTCTTTAAATACCTCTCCTTCTCTCCCTCACTCCAAGTCTCCCCTCCACTTTTGCATATATCACCTATTTCTATCTCTCTCCTTCCATCTCCACCTCTCTCTATCTATTTTACCCCTCTCAACTTATCACTATCTCCCCTCTTCATCTCTCTCTTTCTCTCTATATATCTCCCTCCCTACAAGACCTCTATTTCTATATTTTCTTCTATCTCCCAAACCTTCCCTTATCACTTCTATCAATCTCATACTCTCGCCACTCTTTCTCTATTACCTTTTGCTCAACCTACATCTCTCTCCCTCCCCACCTATATCTTTACCTCTCTCTAGAGTGAGGTAGAGAGGGGATAGAAGGGAGATAAAAGTAGAGAGGGAATGAGGGAGGGGTGGAGAGAGAGAGAGATGTTGTTAGGGGGGAGAGAAAGGTATGTAGAGATAGATAGATAGGTATATGTATAGATATAGAGGTAGGTAGGGAGTGACGGGATGTGTAGAGATAGATGAGATAGAGAGTAAAGAGTTAAGGATGTGAAAGAGAGGTAGATATAGGTCTATATTTTGGGAGAGGAAGGAGAGAGTGAGATAGAGAGGTAGAGAGGAGATAGAGGGGAGATGAAAGGAGAGAGGGAAGGAGGGAGGGGTGGAGAGGTAGAGATGGAGAGAGAGATCTCGAGTGGGACAGAGATGTATATAGAGAAAGATAAGTTGGTAGGGAGGGTGAGAAAGATACCTAGAGAGAGGGAGAGAATTATATGTATAGAAATAGAGGTAGGTAGGGATTGAGGGGAGGTGTGTATCTAGAGAGAGGAGACAAAGTAGAGAGTTAGGGATGTGAGAGAGAGATAGAGAAATAGGTCTAGATTTTGGGATAGAGAGAGAAAAGAGATATAGAGGTAGAGAGTGGATAGAGGAAGAGTTCTATGGAGAGAGATGAGTCTAGAGCTCAAGGGAGATAAAGAGAGCAAGAAAATGTTGATAGGAGTCCGTTGATTACTGAGATTTGACTAAGTGTGAAAAATTTATAAGATCTTCTAAAATCTGGAATTTGCATTATAACTCCTAGAGATCTGAAACCACTCTCAAACATCCTGCCAATATATACATGAAATATAACTTAAAGTATAAGAAAGGAAAATGACAAAGGGAAATATAGATTTAGGCTCGGGATCTCGATGCGAAACAGGATCTCATTTCAAATTTTGACTCGAGACCCCGAACTATAACGGGATCCCGTTTTGTTTCTCATGTGCTCTGAGCGATTTGCCATTTTTTTCCAAGTGTAAAACTTCCACACTAAGTGGACACAACTTCTTGCACTTACCCTATTAGTTGTGGGAGATTGTTTGATGTGTTATGGGTCTCACCGTAGTGTGCGGTGATCCAGACTTGAGTTGCTTGCATTGGAGAGTATGTTTTGACTGTAGCATGTGGATATGCTATTAGTTATTTTTGGTAAATGCGGATCAGTGAATTGATCTATGAAAGATGTGTTTTGGTCCTCTCTTTCTCTTGGAGTGGACCAGTGTGTGCATTTTTGGTTCGGAAGGTATATTTTGGTTTTGGATGACTTGTTTTAAGTGTTGATTATCTATCTTGTTGTAGCGTCGTAAATTGTACGCACTTGCTAGGGTTGTACAATTTCACACCTAGTTTAGCACCCGCCTTGGCGCATTTTGCATTTTGCATTGCATTTCCCCTTAGTGCTTAATTAATTAAATTAATTAGGTCTAAGGTCCTATTTTATCATCTCCCACATCATAAAGTTGGGCCCTTTCATTAAAGTGTGCCCTTTTCATTTTATTCCTCCTATACATCATTTAATCAAAAACCCTAATTAGGTCCTATTTTGAACTCGGGGGCTTGATTTCGGGGGTCAAAACATCTCGAAATCAACTGTAACTTCGGGATTCTCTCTAAAATCATCATATCCGACGGCCCTGAAAATTTGGTGAAAAGTTGTCGGGACCATGGCGCCCGGAGAGGACCATGGCGCCCGGCGTGCACATGGTCCCGGACATTTTTCCTGAAATTTTAGGAGCGCGATCCAATCATAAAATAAAGCTTAACCCCAAGAAATTGGCGGGAGATTCAATCTCTAGGTCGGCCAAAAGTTGAAATTAAGACCTAGGGTTTCATATATAAGAGCTCTCTTTCTTCATTTGAAAGGATCCGAATTTTGGCTTTGGAGGACCTTCTATGCAGCGAAAGAGAAGATCTTTGAAGACTTCAATAACATTCAACATCCATCCATCAAGCATTCATCAATTTCATTCATTTAGGGCTTGGGAGACATTGAAGAACAATAGGAGATTACCGACTGAAGATTGGCTTGTACTCCTCCCTTAAGGGTTGGGTATGATTTCATGTTGTTTTCATGTCTTTGCATAAGCTTCAATATATCCTTTATTCATGCTTTAGATCACTTTGCATCTTGATTTAGAGCATTTACATTATCATTTACAAGCAATTAGGGTTTACTTTCTAGGTTGCTCTAGTTTGCTTTCTTGCATTTAAGGACCTTGCACACACACTAGGTCTGCACACATAATACATTTTACAATACAACTTGGCTATTGGTGGAGGTGGAAATCACCGAAGCGAGGGTTTGACTAAGGCAAAACCCTATATAGCCACCCATACCCTTTTTAGATATAAGTGCAGGTTTCGGGACTCGGATGACGTCGCAGGTGACAGATCCGGGAAAAGCAAGTCAAGATAGCACTCCACACCAAATTGCAGAGAAAAAGACCAGGACAGGGGTGTGGGGCGCCCTGGTCCTACCAGGACAGGGGCGCTGGGTGCCCTGGTCCTCCTGACAGACAGCATTTTCAGCATTTTTGACAGCTTTTCCAGAGTGCAAAAACAGCAGTTTTCGGAGCAGTTTCAAGGGCAGAATCAGGACAGTGGCGCCCGCGCCCCCGTCCCGAACATTTTCACTCAGATTTTAACACCGGGTACGCATTTACATTCTTGTCTTGTCCTTGTGTTTACAGCTTTCCATTGTTTAAGTTCAATTTTACAATCTTGTTATTAGTTCATACTTGCACTTTGGGGTTAGGGATTGAACTTGCATCATTTCACCTTTCAATTGCAACAAAGGAATAGAAATCCTAATAGGTAGCCCGTGGCTCTCTCTTCCACAAGAAGAAGTAGCCAATTGTGTGATACCTCTAGGCTCTTTCGTATTCCACAAGTGTGTGGTTGAAAGTGAGATTAGGGCATGTTTGCTTAGTGTCACTTTTTCTCCTACACATTTTGGTGAACCCGACGTGAATCTATCATTGCTTCCTCTTGCATTGCATTTGTTAGATCTAGATCTAGATTTAGTGTGTTTTCATTTCATTTTCATTAAAAAAAAAAAAAGTGTGTTTCTTTGCATTGTGTGTTTAAAATTTTATGCAATTTCAAAATGTCAGATTTTTATTTGCAAGATGTCCATATTTGTGATGATTATGAGTTAGATGAAGCTTTAGATGAATTTTTGAAACCTAAATATACCAAACCTTCATTTTACCAAAAACTCATAAACATTGTTACTATGCCATTTCGTTGTGATGAGAAAGATAAGTCAAATGATTCCTCTCAAGGGTACATTCCTATCAGCTCTTCCACTAAATCTAGTAACATGGTTGTTTTCAATGATCCCCTCTATGAAGAGATATCTCCTTTTGAATCAAAAGATAAACCTTTTTATGATCATGCTTTGTTGGATGATGCCCTTGATGACTTTGTGGCTCCTAAAAAACACTCCCTTCATGAGGATCCTTTTGTGCAAGAAGATGACATTATCCCTACATTTCCTAGTGATGGCCTTTCCTTTTCCAACAAAACTCCCACTAGAGATGATGAATTAATGGTAAATGCTTACCCTTTTCCTAAAGTTGGTCTTACCCATAAGCATCCCTTAGAGAAAGAAGACGAAATAATAAGCAATTTCCTTAATTCTCTCTCCCCTATTGAACATATTTTGAGGAAAGAGGATGAGTTTAACACATCTATTGATGCTCTCCCTCCTAAGGATGAGGAATTAATAAACAATGTTATCTCCTCTCCCGAAATTGACAATACTTCAAACATTCCTTTCAACAACCTCACTATTTGGGATGAACCATTAGAAGAAGGTATAGATTATTCTCTACCCCTAGCCAAAGGGGATGAAATCAAGATTGGAAACTCCCTTGATAGTTTCTCACCTTCCTTGAATCTCAATTATTCTCCCTCTAAAAATAAGGCATCTCCCTCTCCTCAACTTGGTTCTACTCATAAGGAAACCCTAGTTCAAAGCAAGATGGTTAACATTTCTTTCAAAGATCTCCCTCTCAAAAGTGAGACTTTAGAGAGTAGTGTTGATCCTTCTCCTAGAGAGTTTATTCCCCATGTAGATCCTGTGATGATAAAGGATGGTATGACCTTTCCTAGTATTACTCTTCCTACTAGAACATCAATGCCTATCCCTTGTCTCTCTCCTAAAATTGATTTGATCCGTGATAAGATTTTAGTGCAAGAGAAGACTATCAATAATTCTTCCAACACTTTTGTTCATTCCTCTAAACCATCCTCAATCAATTTGATACATGTGAATGAAACACCTAACAAACCTCTCTTCACTGTCCAAGGTGCTTGTCCTTCTCAAAATTCTCAACCTTTAAATAAGCCTATCTTAGTGGTTCAAGGTGGTTGTGCTAATGATTCTTTTTGCACTCCTAAGAAATCGGTTATTACTGTGCAAGGAGGTTATTCCTATAAGAGCCCTTATGAGTATGCTAAGCAATTGACTAGAGAGAGTTATCATGCGGTTGCCCATACTTATAATACTAGAAACAATAGGCAACCTAATCCTCCTCCAGTTATCCCAACTTCACTTCCTCCTTCCCAACCTATTCTTCCCCAAGCTCCACGTATTTCACAAGTTCTTGGTAAGGAATATGATCTCATAGAACAACTTAAAGCTACCCCTGCTAAGATATCCCTTTGGGATTTGATCCAAACTTCTTCCGCTCATCATGGAATGTTACAAGATGCCTTGAAAGATTTGAATGTTCCTCCACCTAATACATCTAGTAATATAGTGTCTTTGGTGAACTCTGTGATGAATCCTAAAACTCAAATTGTGTTTACTCAAGATGAGTTGCCTACTAGTGAAATTCAACATCAATATGATCCCTTGATGATTGTGGTTATCATAAATGACACTGCTATAAGATGAACACTGGTAGATAATGGTTCTGGCCTTAATGTGTGTAGCATTAATCTATTGCATAAGATGAATGTGGATACATCCCTTATTGAGCCTGACTCTCATCCCATTCGAGGCTTTGATAATGTGGCTAAGTCTTCATTAGGTATTATCACCTTACCCATCACAGTGGGACCTGTTACTTTGCCTACTCCTATCCATGTTATGTCGGGAAATCTAACATACAACTTGTTATTAGGGAGACCTTGGATTCACAATATGCAAGCTGTCCCCTCTACATTGCATAGACAAGTTAAATTTATGTATAACAATAAGACATATACCTTGATAGGTGATACTAATCTTCAGGCTTGTTTGCAAACATCTACTTCCAAAGGGAGTTCTTCTAAGCCTTCCTCTTCTAATGACGACTCTTTAAACAAGATACCTATGGATGAATCATCGTCCTCTGATAATCAAAATTCTTTGGATGAAGATTCTTCTCAACTTGAATCTACACATGAAAAGGCTTTTGATCCTGAGAAGGTTCTCACAGAAGACGATTGGGGATCTCTTGATTTCAATCCCACCTTTGTAGGTGAGTATAGGGTTCCTCCTAGAGAGCTTAAAGTTAAAAAGAAGGAAGAAATTAGGGATCAATCAGTCTTACCTGAACCTATGAGCAATAATTTTGTGGCCGCTTCTCAAACTTCTTCTCCTCACACCTCTAATTCTGAAGAATTTGATTCTTTGTCTTATGAGAAACCATCTTTTCTTTCTGAAATGGCTAATCGTTATGGTCGTGGTTTTCACATTTTGGCTAAGAGTGGCTATAGTGGAAATGGTTGTGGTGCAAATGAACAAGGAATTAGAGTTCCTTTAGAACATAACATGCATGAATATTCATTTGGACTTGGATATAATCTTTCTAAGCCCACCAAAGCATCTAAAAGACCATCTCTCAATGTGAATGCTATATTTAGTAGTGATGATGATCTCACTTCAACTAAATCATCTTCTACTTCTATCAACTCTCATTCCCCTCATAAGGAAATCTTGGCAATGAACAAATCTCTTTATGAATCCCCTCAAATTTCTAAATCCACTTATGAATCTTTATCTCCTATTCATCATAAAGTCCTTTCCTCCAGGGATAAGGCTCTAACAAAATACATTCATCCCTCTTCTAAGATGTCTTGTGACTTTTCTTCTTCAATTTTTATCATTTTATACATGTTTTTGATCTCACTTATAGTTGAGCATTTAGCATGTTATATTCAAATACCTCATTCAATCTATCATGTCTTTAAATAACATTAATGGCTATTATGTTGCTCATCATTATGTGACATTGGTAGCTCATTTACTGGGGGCTCATTGTCATTCATGATGGTACAATTTCAAGTGCAATCATATTTTTGAAGCAACATAATAGCCTAATTTTTCTATGTTATCTCTTGTTCCTATGGGGTAATAACGTGGAAATATTGATCATCTTTTCTTTAGAATCCTCTTTTCCTAGATATGGGAGAAGATGTGTATTCTCTTTCTTACCTTACCCACTTCTTGTGAGGAGCATTTTACATACACTAATGTCTTGCTTGCATGAACTCATGTGAGTATGTAGTACATTTTGTTCATGTCTAAATCTCTCCCTAGAAGATTGTGTAAGTCCTTCTCATTATCCTTATCCTTGGGAGGCAATGATCTTTCCTTTTTTTTTTTCTAAGGATCCACTTTTTCCTATTTCGTGGATGGTGTGAACTTTATTACTTGATGTTATTCCTTGTATGCATTTGTTGTTGTTTGTTCAAGGATTCTCTCTTACAAGAGGTGTAAGTCCTTGACTAAAACCTCTTTTGCACTTGGTAAAATACATCTATAATGAATTCACTCTCCCAATTGGGCTAAAAAAAGCGTCATCCTTCATTAAGAATCACTTTCACCTCGCAAAAGAAGGAAGTATTGCATTCTTATTCTCTTCTTTGTCTTATTCTAGAAGATGTTATATTTGTCTAAGACAATTCCTCTCGGGGATAGGTGTCTTTTGTACAAAGATCTCTTCTCCTCTAAGGATCTCCTTTACACATACTACAAGATATCCCTTTTCAACTATCTTATCCTTTCTTAAAGAGTGCAAAACTCTCTTGCTTGGATCTATGACATTGTTGCATTTTTGGGGTATCTTCTTGTGTGATGAAGGTAGGTATCCTTGTTCTACTTTTCTTATGACATAAAACTTACACTTTTTGAGCAATGGGTCATTCTCAGAACTAGAGCACAGACTCTTAGAGCGAGATGTCACGCTTTTGTACTATACATATACAGGTTGTAGCATACTCGGGCATAGACTCCTATGAGGTGCTTCTAACCTCCCTTACACACACATGCACGAGGTTGAGTGGAACTAGCGGCATAAGGCTAGACTTTCTCACTCTCCTCCCTTACATGGATCACCTAGACAGACTCTAGGGGCTAGTTTTCCATGTCCTTTTTCACATGGATCACCTAGACAAGATCTAGGGGCGAGAAGTCCATGTTTTTCTCTCTCACTATTCTTCTCATGGATCACCAATGTGTGTATTCATGCTTTTTTCCTTTCTTTTCTTCTCTTTGCATTCTGTTTCCATTTACATCCTTCATCTTGTGTTAGAGAACTCTCAAATCCTCACACTCTTTGTTGTGTTGGAATTGAGATTTAGTCCTCTTTCTTACCAAATGATTCTCCATTAGTTTTTGATCTCATATCAAGTCTTCTTGTGAGCATTTGTCATCAATATTCTTTAACAATTCGAAGTGGTAAACATGATACCCTGTTTCAACTCACTAAAATTAGCAAGCCGAAACAGGGGGGGGCATATAGCTACCCTCGAATTTTCATCACCTTCCTTAGTAAGCATTAGGTGATTTTTTGATCTAACATGTGGTTTTGTAGGTTGTGGTTCCTAACTGTGTACTGCAGATACCGCTGGGGGCTTCGTTCGACAGACTTATGGATATATCCTTTTTCAAATAATGTTTACTTTTATGTACTTTAGCTTGCATATGCACGTAGTGTTCATATGACCGCTAAAGTGGGGGCTAAATGTAGCGTCGTAAATTGTACGCACTTGCTAGGGTTGTACAATTTCACACCTAGTTTAGCACCCGCCTTGGCGCATTTTGCATTTTGCATTGCATTTCCCCTTAGCGCTTAATTAATTAAATTAATTAGGTCTAAGGTCCTATTTTATCATCTCCCACATCATAAAGTTGGGCCCTTTCATTAAAGTGTGCCCTTTTCATTTTATTCCTCCTATACATCATTTAATCAAAAACCCTAATTAGGTCCTATTTTGAACTCGGGGGCTTGATTTCGGGGGTCAAAACATCTTGAAATCAACTGTAACTTCGGGATTCTCTCTAAAATCATCATATCCGACGGCCCTGAAAATTTGGTGAAAAGTTGTCGGGACCATGGCGCCCGGAGAGGACCATGGCGCCCGACGTGCACATGGTCCCGGACATTTTTCCCGAAATTTTAGGAGCGCGATCCAATCATAAAATAAAGCTTAACCCCAAGAAATTGGCGGGAGATTCAATCTCTAGGTCGGCCAAAAGTTGAAATTAAGACCTAGGGTTTCATATATAAGAGCTCTCTTTCTTCATTTGAAAGGATCCGAATTTTGGCTTTGGAGGACCTTCTATGCAGCGAAAGAGCAGATCTTTGAAGAATTCAATAACATTCAACATCCATCCATCAAGCATTCATCAATTTCATTCATTTAGGGCTTGGGAGACATTGAAGAACAATAGGAGATTACCGACTGAAGATTGGCTTGTACTCCTCCCTTAAGGGTTGGGTATGATTTCATGTTGTTTTCATGTCTTTGCATAAGCTTCAATATATCCTTTATTCATGCTTTAGATCACTTTGCATCTTGATTTAGAGCATTTACATTATCATTTACAAGCAATTAGGGTTTACTTTCTAGGTTGCTCTAGTTTGCTTTCTTGCATTTAAGGACCTTGCACACACACTAGGTCTGCACACACAATACATTTTACAATACAACTTGGCTATTGGTGGAGGTGGAAATCACCGAAGCGGGGGTTTGACTAAGGCAAAACCCTATATAGCCGCCCATACCCTTTTCAGATATAAGTGCAGGTTTCGGGACTCGGACGACGCCGCAGGTGACAGATCCGGGAAAAGCAGGTCAAGATAGCACTCCACACCAAATTGCAGAGCAAAAGACCAAGACAGGGGCGTGGGGCGCCCTGGTCCTACCAGGACAGGGGCACTGGGCGCCCTGGTCCCTGGGACAGGGGCGCTAGGCGCCCTGGTCCTCCTGACAGACAGCATTTTCAGCATTTTTGACAGCTTTTCCAGACTGCAAAAACATTAGTTTTCGGAGCAGTTTCAAAGGCAGAATCAAGACAGTGGCGCCCGTGCCCCCGTCCCGAACATTTTCACTCAGATTTTAACACCGGGTACGCATTTACATTCTTGTCTTGTCCTTGTGTTTACAGCTTTCCATTGTTTAAGTTCAATTTTACAATCTTGTTATTAGTTCATACTTGCACTTTGGGGTTAGGGATTGAACTTGCATCATTTCATCTTTCAATTGCAACAAAGGAATAGAAATCCTAATAGGTAGCCCGTGGCTCTCTCTTCCACAAGAAGAAGTAGCCAATTGTGTGATACCTCTAGGCTCTTTCGTATTCCACAAGTGTGTGGTTGAAAATGAGATTAGGGCATGTTTGCTTAGTGTCACTTTTTCTCCTACACACTTGTATATAAGGAATGTGTATGATTGTTTTGTGAGTGCAAAAGAGCAAGAGAGAAGTGTGTAGATGTGAAGATCATCAATGAGGTTTGGTGAAGTACAGAGAAGAAGAGTTGTGTTTGAATAATATGCAAGTTGTGTTGAGATTGTGACAAAGATACGAGACAAAGTGTTGGCATTTGAGGTCTGGGTTGTGTGCATTCTAATATTGATCGCTTGATGCAGAGTTCAAGGACAACTTCATGATCAAGAGATCCTTCTTTCAATAACATTTTTGTATCTTTCCTTGTTGCAGTTAGCTTCAAGTTTTGCAAGTCATTTTTTGTATCTTGCCCCATGAGCAGTTGTCCTCGGTTTGCAAGTTTGGAGTAGTGAACTCTTTTCTTTGTAATCTAATATACATAGTGGATATACTCTTGTGGGCAGATACTCACCGTGGTTTTTTCTTGTTTGGATTTTCCACGTAGAAAATCATGGTGTTCATGTGTTAGATGTGTGGTGATGTTAAATTGTTTGTGTTGTATTAATTTCGTTTTGGACCGATTCACCTCCCAGCCCCCTCCCTCTCAATCTTGCATTGGGTTCAACAATAATTGCAAAGATAAGTTAATTATGATTTGAAATTTAAAAAATTATAAGTAGTTAGAAGGTTTAGACTAATTCACTTCAACCCCCTCTCGCCCACTTTCAGTCATGTGGTGTGTTCAACACCAACTTTAACCTACAATATATAACAAAAAAAGGCAACATCTATAAAATCCACCTACACCACATCAAAGTTTGTTGAACCATCTTTTCGATGATATCTAATTTACAAAAAGAAAACAACTATAAAAAAAAAGTTGTAGTAATTTGAAAAATAATTAGAAAAAAAAGCCCAAGGAGAGGTTAGACACTTGCCACCCACACAAGGAGGATGAAAGAGCAATATTTGCACATTTGAGGGGGGCAGGCCCCTCTCGCCAAATTTATTTTGCCAACAAATTTTTTTTAAATATTAAAAAATTCTAGTTAAAATTCTTCTCTTTCGCCACTTGAATGCAATGGAAAGGTCCTTTTCTTATCATAAATCCACCCCAAAAAAGATATATTTTCATGAGATTTAAACTTCAAACCCTTGTTTTATATTATGTCATACGATGGTCAAATTGAGTGTTCAAAGAAAATTTAGATCCAACATTCTTGAGCCCTTTCTCAAGCCCTTTGAGTGTAATGAGACAATTAAAAATGCTGCCACTATAGCCAAAATAGCTAAAATACTAGATCTCACCAAAAACACATGCAAATATAGGATTAAAAGTTCTTTGCAAACCATTTCCAATTCTCAATATCACATTAAAAAAATGGAAGAGAAGAGCCTACATGAATTCAAAAGATTATACAAAACACTCAAATCTCTTTATTAAGAATTCAAGTGCTCAAAACTCTCAAAACCAAAACTCTAATAAGTTATGTTATAAATAGAAATTTGAAACAAATACATAACTAAGATCTTTGGACATAAACTCTAAAATTGTAAGTGAACAAAAGAATGCCAGACCTGTGATTCCAAAAGATGTGTAAATATCAAGATGACAAGATTGCATTTAGAGCTCAAATTACCAACCTATGCGTGTGTATTAAAATGTATGCAAAATAATGTCAAATACAAAGTACTAATTTAAAAACTAAAGATATGATGGAACCAATAGAATGTGATCACCAAAAAAGTCTAATTCACCCTTTAAAGATGGGACCACCACCATTTAATGAAAGAGACATCTCAATGTCATATCCTAATTAAAGTTCACTTTATCCTAGCTAAGCTCACTTTATGAACCTAAGAAAAGAAAACTTAATATAAGTTTAAAAAAACATAAGACTAAAAAGAAAAATAAATATTCCCCCCCCCACAAAAAAAAAACCTAACACTCAAGTAGGGGAAGAGCACCAATAGATAACATAGTTCCAATAACCGTCACCTTATTGTCATGTTGACCCCCCAATAGATGTCATAGTGAAAACACTATTAATAAATTTGCTTTGTACCAATAGCTGATCATTTTTTGTAATTAATTGGCCCATTTGTGCACAACTATTGGAACATTTGTCCCATTTGTGTACCACTATTGGAACATTTGTGCACCACTATTGGGACATTTGTCAACAAGTACTAGTGATTTTGAGTTGACGGTTACTGAAACATCTTTAGTTAGTTATCAAGCGACACTCTAAAATGTGTACTTTTTGACCTTTGTGTGCATAACTGATTCCACAACGTGCATCATTACTACCCAGAAGCTAGATCAATAGCTATATGCAAGTCACATACGAAGACAACTAAAAAAAAAATCAAAATCCGGTGTACCGTTTAGGATCTGTGGATGCGCGAAGTTAGCTATGACAGTTATTGGTGCTCTTCCCCTACACAATTTACAACTACAAAAAAATCCAGACTTCGTGAAAGCTTGAAACCCTATACTTTTTCTAAATCACTATTAATAAACTACTCTTTTACCTTCTATATGGAAGTCAACTCAAATGGTTTTAATAATATCATCATGATTAAAAAAGGTATTTAAGTTATTTTTAGAAACTTAAAATACTATTAAAAAAAAAAACATAAAATGAAAAAAGCGAATAAGGGATCCATAGTTTAATCCAAGAAAAATGGGATGGGTGCACAAGACAACCATTTCCTTCCATATTTTACTTGTTCCTCTTTCCCCTATTTTTCTTATCCTTCTTATTTTCTCTCGTTTGCTTTAATTTGGCAATCTAGCTAAAGTAGCTCTCTACCATACTATTAAAAAAAAAATTTAAAAACTCCTATTAAATGATCCAAGGTGACATATGCATTTCCACCTTTGTTATTAGGTTACATAGTTCTAAACAAAACAAGCTCTCTTTTTCCTAATTCTCATTTGTTTTGATTGAAATTTGAACTCTTAGACATCATATAAATTCAAACAAAACAAGCTCTCTTTCTCCTCATTCTCATTTGTTTTAATTGAGTTTTGAACTCAACATCATATCAATGCACATTGCTGTTAAACCAAGTGCCGTTTTTTAATCTAACCTGACTTATCCTCGATTTAATGAACGATAGAGTAATACACAACTTAATGTCATACTCAACTTTTACATTACAGCAGGCTTCCTCTGTGACATATACAGGTCAAAGGGCTTAATTATGTTAAATATGCCATTGTTAAGATATTGTCTTTTTATTATATTTATAAACCTATTATGTGTAACACAATTTGAATGCAAAAATCAATCCAGACGATTGATTTTTATTGCACAGTTTCTCCAAGTGTTATATATATATATATATAGTAAGCAACACCTCAAAATATAGCTTGAAAATGAAGTTAACAAGATTTCTCAGTGATATTTGCTTGACAGGCGTTGCTTTTCGCAGAATTCAAACAAGCTCCCATCATAAACACCTCTCACCGCTTCCTTGGACAGACAGCCTCTCTCATCCTTTGCGAGAATATAAAGCAGTGTCCACTCTACCTTGGCTGCAATCCTGCACATACCCAAAACAAAATGACATGATCATTAAATGTGATGGATCACAGAGTATGATCCGAAACATCCGAAACATTGATGCTAAACAAATAGCCAAAACAAAATGACATATCCTGATGATGATGGATAGGAAGTATGATCCGAAACATCGATGCTAAACAAATAGCCAAAACAAAATGATATATCCTGATGATGATGGATCACAACATCTATGCTAAACAAATACCCAAAACAAAATGACATATCCGGATGATGATGGATCAGGAGTGTCAGGAGTGTCATCCAAAACGTTGATACTAAATTAATCTCTCACAGTTGAATACAGAAGCCCAAAAGAAAACAAAATGAAAATGATACATCTTGATGACAGAAGCCCAAAACAAAACAAAAAGAAAATGATATATCTTGATGATCTAAAATGTTTGTGCAGACTGTTTATGTGGAACCATTGATCCCAATGCACCAGCTGATTTGAAGACAACTATAATTAAAGACATACAATACATTGTTCCAAATTGATTTGACAACAAATAAGGGGCAAATAAGCTCTAGAATTTAGAGAGAAGTGCATTGTTGACAATTGTTTGTGGGTCCATTGATCTCAACACACCCACTGTTCAGAAACAGCTATAATTAAATACATCATGATAAATAGTCCATTCCACTAGACAAGAAGTCTTTATAACACTCAGCTTTGAGGAATTTGTAAGAAAGTATAGAAAAATTTCATACCATCCAAAAGGGTCATTGGCATTTCTATTTCCCTCTGTCATTGCCCATAACTCAGAGTAGTTGAGTGTATCTGGACTAGTACGAGCATATTTGCTAAAGATTTCTTCAAATTTTGATGGAACAAACCTGCACACTTATTCCATAGCAAATTAGAGAATCACCCAGCACAAAACCATTGGTGATCTTAAAAATCCATATAAGATTTTCACCTTCCTTCAGTGTCATAAACATCTGAATCGCTTCCATGCTTTGACCGATGAATCCTGTCTATGTATATTGGAAGGAAGGGTGAAGGAATCCATCCCTATATTTGTATATATACAGACAGGGTAGCAAAGGTTATAAAATATATAATCACTAATTCATAGGAATTACAAAACTTTAACATAGCAATATATTTGTACTTACATGGAGGGTGGAATAGCTCAAGCCCACATTGATAAAAATACATCCCAACAAGGAAATTATGAAGTTAAACCCCACAGCACGAAGTCCTGTAAATTGGCACGGGAACTGGTCAGTTTACAATCTACTCCAACACAGGGTGTAGGACAAATGAGCCCCGAAAAGAGAAAATACAGATAATAGACAAGAAAATCAAAATAAAAAGGCCTAATCTTTCTTAAAATCCAGGTCAGCAGAGCTAGTTCAAGTTAGAATGGGGTGTGGCTCAAATGAGGTGGATGGGAAGTTGTGACTAAAGTGGGGTATTGGAATCCTAAGCACACTCTAAATGCTTAATTGCTTAAGTGGGGTGGGGTGGGGTGGGGTGGGGTGGGGTGGGGTGGGGGTAAGATGTTGTGACTAAAGTGGGGTGGGGTATGATTGAAATGGGATGTTCAACAAGTTGGGTAAGGTGTCATGACTCAAGTGGGGTGGGGTGGGATGTTGAACAAGTGGGGTAAGATGTTGTGACTCAAGTGGAGTGTGGTATGATTGAAATGGTATGTTCAACAAGTTGGGTGTTGAAGTGGGGTAAGGAGTTGTGACTAAAGTAGGGTGGGGTGTGATTCAAATGGAGTGTTGAACAAGTTGGGTAAGGTGTTGTGACTAAGTAGGGTGGGATGTGATTCAAATGGAGCGTTGAACAAGTTGGGTAAGGTGTTGTGACTAAGTAGGGTGGGATGTGATTCAAATGGAGTGTTGTTGAACAAGTTGGGTAAGGTTTTGTGACTAAGTAGGGTGGGCTTTGGTTCGAATGGGGTGTTGAACCAATAAAGTAAGGTGAGGTGGGTTGTTATGACTAGGGAAGGGTGGGGTGTGATTCAAATGGGGTGAGGTTTTGTGACTAAGTAGGGTGGGCTTTGGTTCAAATGGGGTGTTGAACCAATAAAGTAAGGTGAGGTGGGTTAAGGTGAGGTGGGTTGTTATGACTAGGGAAGGGTGGGGTGTGATTCAAATGGGGTGTTGAACAAGTTGGATGGGGTGTTTGTCTGAGTGGGGTGGTATTCAAAGGGGTAGTATTCAAATGGAGTGTTGAACCAGGGTGGCTCAAGTGAGTTGTTATGACTAGGGAAGGGTGGGTTGTGATTCAAATGGGGGTGTTGAACAAGTTGGATGGGGTGTTTGGATGGGGTGTTTGTGACTCGAGTGGGATGGGATTCAAATGGAGTGTTGAACCAGTTGGATGGGGTGTTGTGGCTCAAGTGGGTTAGGATGGAGTGTGATTCAAATGCGGTGTTGAACGAGTAATAAGGTGGGATGTTTTGGCTGAAGTGGAGAGGGGGGGTGTGATTCAAATGGGATGATGAACTAGTAAGGTGGGGGTGTTGTGACCAAGTGGGAAGTTAGAAAAAATCGGGGAGAGGTGGGGTGTGATTCAAATGGGATGTTGAACTAATAAGGTGGGAGTGTTGTGACTCAAGTGGGAAGTTAGAAAAAATTGGGGAGGAGTGAGGTCAAGTTGGGTATTGTGGGTTGTGATTGAAGTGGGGTGTTCGAATAGAAGATGGATCTGGAGTGTTCTAAGTGAGATGTTTGAACCGAAGATGGACAATCACCGAGAAGGCCAGGACTAGTAATTTAGTGGAGCACCCAGCAAGTGGGAGGAGCAGTACAAGGGGACGATCCACCCTAATATTTTATGATATTGGGGCTTATATAACCTCTACTTTGGTTTAGTGCAGATGCAAATTACCAGGTTTAAGATTTAAGGGATATGATCCAGCCTCGTTTCTTTATAGTTCAATATATACAAATATAGTTCAATATATACAAATTTTGTGAAGTGAAGCTTTCTCATACCAGTAAATTAACATGCACTTCAAACTACCAATATCTTGATTGATAACTACTAGAAAATTTAAATCTAACAGTGAGTTGTGTGATTGAACCTAAGTAAGTCTCCCAAGGATAGACAATTCCATCATTGTTACGGTCAAAAAATGCAACATGCTGCTGAAGAACGCTCATATTGTTGTGCTCATGTCCGGGAGTTCCACTTATATTTTCTGAATCCACAGCTACGAGTGCCCTTGGAAGAACTATAACAACACAAAATATACATAAACATTAAAAACTCTGTAAATCATGAAAACATATATCTAACGATTTAGAACATTCATCTGTAATATAATCATGTAAAACAGAGATCTAATATATATAAGGAAAAAATGGCTGATTACATGGCTTTGGAAGGTTGTCATCTAAATTAGGCCTGACTTTGTGCTCCACTGTAACTGGTGCTTTGCGAGCAGTTGTCTTTAAAGATTCAGGTGAAGCCATTATCAATATGAAATGCTCTTTCTCACAGAGTGCAGAGAAAATGATGAAGGTTTACCTAGTATATCAAATGCATTTTGCATCGAAAGGGTAGATGAACTGAATGGAGATTGTGCCAGGTGGGCATCATCATGAGTACAGGTGGAGGAAAAAATTGAAGGGGACAAAAGGAGAAGGGCGCCTCACACTACACGACTCTCTTTGTGATAAACATCATATTGCTTCGGCAATAAGTTTCACCCTGAAAATGTGAAATTTAACAGAAAAGATCGCTGAGGACTTTCACACGAATAAAGTTTTAACCGACATTTGTCGGTTAAAATATCCTGGTTCCAAGTGTGATGATGTCGGTTAAAATATCCTGGTTCCAAATGTGATGATGAAATTAGCATATCCTTCTTTTATTTCTTTTCAGTTTTGTATTAATTTTGGAAGAATTTATTATTCGTAAAAGTATTTACAGGTGTTATTAAATGTTTGGTTATTTAATTAATAGAGTTATAAATATTTGATTGTGTCAATTGTCTCACAAAATTTACTTTTTAAATATGATAATTCAAGAGATTTTGAATTAATTGTAATTATTTCAAAGATATTCAAGGGTGTCACAATCAATATGAACCATAAGAATTTGGATAAATTTATAATTATCTTTTTGGGGTCCTTAAGACTTGTTGACACCTCAAATTTTTTGTCTTGGTCTTTTTATCTTTTTGGTGTCTTAAGACTTGTTGAAAAAATCCAAGCAAGGGATGATTTTTTTTTCAAACACCTTTGTTTGAAGGTTTACCTTTGAACAAAGGTCTTGCAATCACCTTCGAATGAAGGTAAGATGTTTGTTCGAAGGTAATCGGGTCTTCATCTTCGAAGGAAGGTCCAAACTTAAATATTTTTTCAAATAAAATAATGCTTTTGAGAAAGGGGGCCTTTGCTCGAAGGCATTAATTTATTGTTATGAAACAAACTATTAAACTTGATAATGGTAGTTTTATTGTCATTTTTGGCGGCCCAACAATTATCAAAGTTCACAACAAAGTCGAGGAAACAAACCAGGGAGATTACACCAACTCAGTCCGCCACATCACCTTTTGTTGAAGTGCATCGTGATCGCAAGTGTACAAGATTTCAAACCTTAGGATTTCATGCACTTCACATTTTGAAACCCTAGTGAGGTCAAAAATAGAAAAAAATAAGCATAATTTCATTTGTTTTATTTTTCTTATTGCTTCTAGACATATCACACATGTGAATGATCAATTTGACTATTATTAGTGGCTTAAGGGAATTAATGACTAGATTTTAGGTTGTATCATATGCATCCTCTTAGAACAGTCCTTAAGCTATTTTCTTAAATACCATTAATCCACATGTCATCTTTCCTAGGTCCATAAACCATGCTAATGGAATGATTTTGTCCTAAGTCAAGTTTAATAAATAGATCTTTAAAAAAAGTTTGTAAAAACTTTGAGCATCTAGCATTATACAAATTGATCAAATGTGGATGATCAATTTGACTATTATTAGTAGCTTAAGGGGATTAATGACTAGATTTCGAATTGTACCATCTGCAAGGTAAGTGCACAAAGATGTGACACAAAAAGGGTTCTTACGATGCCACTTTTATTTTTTGAAATCAGCAAAGACTATTTTTTTATGAGAAATTGAATATAGTTGTGCTCAAAATTTGAAGATGCAACAAGAACAAGAGTCGTAGTGCAAGAAAAAGAGTTTTAGTGCTCTTAATCTACTTTCTAAACTACTAATTTTTTTTTACATGGTGGAGATTAAGGGTTCCAAAAAGTGGGGCCACACAAAGTTGTCATGTTTTTATCATAAAAGCATAGCATAGCGTATGTTGTGCCCCCCAAAAATTGTTAACTTTTTTTAGAATTTCAAAAATTACTTTAGTGAGAAATTAGCTAACACCATGTAGCTTGTACCTAATTTTTTGGCTAATTTTTCAATGAATATATGAATTTTTACAAATTTTTAAAGTGGACACATCCTGAAAAACAAAAATTTAAGCGTATCCCCCTTAAATTTTTTGAATACTTATCAAAAATCATTTTTTTCAATAAGTGTAGAATGAACTCTAGTTTCAAAAAATGTAGTTTGTTTCAAATTTTGGGGAACAAGTAAAAAACTATATCCAAAATACATGTTGATTTTTGACAAAAAAATAGACATAATAACAAAAGAAATTAAAGATGAAAACCTTAACATAATCAAAATGTGAAAAGAATTGTATGGTTAGATAGCTAAGAGAGAGTTTAACATCGCTATGATATTTTTTGAAATGTACATTGAAACACATGTAAACTTGATGGATAGCACGACCAAAAATGTGTCAATTATTTTTACCTTCTCAGAAAAACATGTATGCAGCATGAAATTCTCATTGGATGCCCAAAAAAAATTCCAAACCAAAGGAATGGAATTTTCCTATGCAATTAATTTGGCCTGCGCCAAACCTAAATGCATTTTTAATTTTTGCATTTCCATTTGTCACCTAATGCAAAAGTGCATTTACATTTGGCTAGCAACAAATTTGACAGGCACCAAATATAAATGCATTTTAAGAATGTTAGAGCCAAATATAAGAATGCATTTTTATTGCCTTCAAATCAAACTTCGAACAAAAATATGTACATGAAATATAACATTTAAGTCACATTTCATTATGTTGTTTCCCTTTCCTATACTTTGAGTTATATTTAATGTATCCATTAGCAAGATGTTCGAGAGTGGTCTCAGAGCTCTAGTAGTTATAATGTAGATTCTAGATTTTATAAGATCTTAAAAAATTTCAGACAATCAAATTTCAGTAATCAATGAGCTTCTATTAGCCTTCTCTCACTCTTTCTATCTCACTCTCTTTATCTCCCTAAACTCTAGACCTATCTCTCTATCACTCTTCCTTTGTCCCCTTTCTAGCTCTCTCTATCTCACTCTCTCCTCTCTCCCCCAATATCTAGCCCTACCTCTATACCTCTCTCTCTCTCTCTCTCACCCTTGACTCTCTATTATATGTCTCCTCTCTCTCTTTATACACCTCCCCCTCACTCCCTCCCTACATCTATTTCTTTATGTGTCTCCCACCCTCTCTCCCTCTCTACCTGGCCTTCCCTCCTTACCCCCATCTTCCTCCCTTCCTCTCTCTTCTTCTCTCCCTCTTTTATTGTTTCTCTCCCATCTCTCCATTCTCTTGATCACTACCTTTCCCTCACACCCTCTCTCTCTCCATCCCTAGGTCTCTCCCTCCCTCCATCTTTATCTCTCCACCTCATCCTCCCTATCTCATTATCCACCTCTCTCCCCCTCTATCTCTCTCACCTCTATCTCTCCCCTAAGTCTCTCACACTTCTCTCCCTAGGCTCTAGGGTCTCTCACCTCTATATATCTCCCCTCTATGTATCTTTCCCACCCTTTACACCTCTCTCCCTACCTCCTTACCATATTTTCTCTCTTTTTAAACTTATCTCTCTCATTTTATTCTCTTTCCTACTCCCCTCTCCACTTCTCCCCTATCTATGTCTCTCAATCATTCTCTGCCTAACTCTCTCTTCCTCCATAGCCCTATCTTCCTCTTTGTTCTTATCTCTCATTCTCTTCTTTCTCCCTCCCATCTATATGTAATCATATTTCCCTCCCTTGTATATGGTTTAGGTAATATGGTGTAGGATATAGGGTTTAGGGTAAGGGTTGAGGGTATTGCTCGTATTGATACTTCCCTCTATCTCTATACATCTCCCTCTCTCTCTTCTCTCTCTCACCTCTCTCTCCCCTATCTAGGTATCTCCCTTCCTTTCTTCCTATCTCCCTCTCTATCTTCCCTCACTCTCCCACTCTTTCTTATTATCTCTCCCTCTCTTATTCTCTCTCCATTGTGCAAGTTGTCACCTCTCCCTCCTTAGAAGTCTCCTCGCTCCCTCTTTATGTTGGCAAGAGACATTGTTCTGGTGATGTTAGATGCATGGAGATCACTTAGGGATTGTCATTGATGGCAACTCAGCTTAGTAATCATATCCGATACCTGTAAATTTGATCTTCTGGAAGTCATATTGTAATGGTCTTTTCCCCTATGATTAATTAAGTATTTGCAGCAGATTAAATAAATCAAATATCAAGTTAAAGATAATAAAACATTTATAGAACAATTATATTAAAGATGAACTTTTATAAACATGAATGTACATCAATAATCAATAATAAAATATTGAGATAATAATTTGCAGCAATGAAACATTAGGGCAATGATTATGAATAAAATTAATTAATACATATCTATAAATCACAGAGAGGCTGCAAGCTACTTTCCTGCATGTAGAGAGAGGATTAGTTATAGGTATAGGGTTTCCAGGCAAGGGAGCACTCCAGGAGGACACGGTTCTTACACAGAATCCCACATGCCTTCGCGACATGAAATAAACGCAGTTCTTACATAGAACCCCACATGCCTTCACAGTATGAAATAAACACAACCCTAGCCAGGACACTCCCGGGTGTACGTTGTACCCCGATTTGGACACACATTGTATGCCCCTTCTCCAATGCCCAATGCCCAACCACCAGACCTTAACTATCCTCTCGCTTTTGCTTCTTTCCATTTCTTTTTCTTCTATTATTTTCTCCCTCTCTCCCTGTGTATCCTTCTTTATTGATTCATAGGTTTTAAATAATGTCTCAAGGGTGGTAACAAAAGTCATAACCCTTCATAATAATTATAATGTCCATAATTATATTTATTTAATACTATTTATTATAACTCCATTCCATAGGAAAAAGTCCCATAACATTTCTCCCCCTATAATTTAGCTGATGTCCTCAGTAGCAAGAGATGTATCTGCATCACAACTCAAAAATTATGATCAATAAATCAATTACTGACATTGAATATGTACATACTTAATTGTATTTCCATTTTTATTTTAATTCATCTATATTCTTGTCATCTTTTAATTTGACAAATTTTGCCAGTTCCATAATCATTTCTCCAATGATAATATTTTCATAAAAACTTATCATAAATATATGTTTTAATCTCCTATCTTTTTAAGTTTATCACTTTATTTAATCTTTTAATTGCTTTGCTCTTTATAAAAGCATTATCATACAACAATTACTCCTATATAGTCACTCGTAAATTATAAAAGTATAATTATATACTCAAAATACATTCTAAGATGGTATTCATGCATTCTGAACTACATGAATATCTTCTTTGCAAAACAAATACACAATTGTCTTTTATATACAATAACTTATACATTATTGGGTTGATCAAGTCCAATAACAAAGTATGTAGTAAAATAAACCATGGTAATCTTGTCGAGCATTTTAACAATAACTAAAGAATATCAAATTATTAACATGTATTGAGCACTTCACAGGGAAACATTAGGTGTAACCATTAATTTATTAAAATCCGAGGGTGAAGGTTGGTTTAATTTAAAAAGTTGATAGTGTGTCTAAAACAATGATATAAGATGAGACTTAACAAGATCATTGAGATCTAATGATGGCTATACAATATTATTTTATAGGAAAATCATAATAAAAATTATAGAAGCACAAGAAAACTAGTGATCCCTAGTAATTTATATGATCCTAAAGGACCATATAATGTTTATTTGTTGGGTTTACCATTGCTTTCACAATATTTGTAAATTTAGTTGTATCATTAGATTAAATACCACAATATTATTAGCTTTGTGATGAATTCTAAGTTTTGAAGATAAGTCAAGGGCTTCATTACATCTTTCTATATTGTTGCTATCATAAAATCTTCAAAATGAATATCATTAAATGAAGTTCTAAATATATTTGATAAATCTATCCCACATATATTATTTTAGAGGTGGTTTCTCTCCCTGTAAAAATTGTACGTGTCCCCATGTCTAAAGGTAATAAGAACATTTTAGTTCTGAAACCTTTAAGCCATTGTATTATTTAACTAGCATATTCTAGTATCTAAAGTTTTTTACCAATTTTAAATGCGATATTTTATTTTTATTTTTATGCCAAGAGCAAAAAATATCAAGTTGGGAATCCAACAAGGAACTAGTGAAAATAATTTTAGAACAAGGGATAGAAATCCATCATCAGAGAGTTGCAAAAGGCAAAGTTGATGTGGATCTCTCTCTCTCTCTCTAAAATCCAGGGTTTTTGTTAGATACTCATAGAAAATTAAAAAAAACATAAATAAAATTAAAACAAATGTCATTGGTTCAAAAAATAAATTAATACATACAACAAACTAAAATATAATTTAATTCTAAAAGATTGATAGATTATGTGTAATCTAAGGTTTATCTTCCAAATCTTCCTATTCCTCCCTCTTTAAAAAAACATACAAAAGGTTAATTAAAAGTTACTGTCTACTAAGAATGTTTACTATTTCTCACATAATTTACCATATATAGGGAATCTAATAATGTTGAATCAAAACTTAAATAAAAAGTAACTACTATTTTATTGTCTTGGTGGTAAATGCTTTGGTAAATAACTAATAGGGAATCTAATAATCTTGAATCAAAAAGTAAAAAGTAACTACTATTTTATTGTCTTGGTGATTTATTTTCTAATGTGTAATGCAGGGA